>NC_052147.1:229655757-231078445 GCF_902713615.1 Scyliorhinus canicula
CACTGTGTCTCCGCCACTCTCTTCACACTCTTTCACTGTGTCCCCTCCACTCTCCTCGCTCTCACTGTGTCCCCGCCGCACTCCTCACTCTCACTGTGTCCCCGCCGCACTCCTCGCTCTCACTGTGTCACCCCCCGCTCTACTCGCTCTCACTGTGTCCCCACCGCTCTCCTCGCGCTCTTTCACTGTGCCCCCGCCACTCTCCTGCTCTTACTGTGTCCCCGCCGCTCTCCTCCCTCTCACTGTGTCTCCGCCGCTCACCTCTCTCATTGTGTCCCCGCCGCTCTCCTCGCTCTCACTGTGTCCCCGCCGCACTCCTCGCTCTCATTGTGTCACCCCCCGCTCTCCTCGCTCTCACTGTGTCCCCACCGCTTTCCTCGCTCTCACTGTGTCCCCGCCGCTCTCCTCGCTCTCACTGTGTCCCCGCCGCTCTCCTCGCTCTCACTGTGTCCCTGCCGCTCACCTCGCTCTCACTGTGTCCCCGCTGCTCTCCTCGCTCTCACTGTGTCTCCGCCGCTCTCCTCGCTCTCACTGTGTCCCTGCCGCTCTCCTCGCGATCTTTCACTGTGTCCCCGCCGCTCTCCTCGCTCTCACTGTGTCCCCGCCGCACTCCTCGCTCTCACTGTGTCCCCGCTGCTCTCCTCTCTCTCACTGTGTCCCCGCCACTCTCTTCGCTCTCTTTCACTGTGTCCTCTCCACTCTCCTCGCGCTCTTTCACTGTGTCTCCACCGCTCTCCTCGCTCTCACTGTGTCCCCACCGCTCTCCTCGCTCTCACTGTGTCCCCGCCGCTATCCTCGCTCTCACTGTGTCTCCGCCACTCTCTTCACACTCTTTCACTGTGTCCCCTCCACTCTCCTCGCTCTCACTGTGTCCCCGCCGCACTCCTCACTCTCACTGTGTCCCCGCCGCACTCCTCGCTCTCACTGTGTCACCCCCCGCTCTCCTCGCTCTCACTGTGTCCCCACCGCTCTCCTCGCGCTCTTTCACTGTGCCCCCGCCACTCTCCTCGCTCTTACTGTGTCCCCGCCGCTCTCCTCCCTCTCACTGTGTCTCCGCCGCTCACCTCTCTCATTGTGTCCCCGCCGCTCTCCTCGCTCTCACTGTGTCCCCGCCGCACTCCTCGCTCTCATTGTGTCACCCCCCGCTCTCCTTGCTCTCACTGTGTCCCCACCGCTCTCCTCGCTCTCACTGTGTCCCCACCGCTCTCCTCGATCTCACTGTGTCCCCGCCGCACTCCTCGCTCTCATTGTGTCACCCCCCGCTCTCCTCGCTCTCACTGTGTCCCCGCCACTCTCCTCGCTCTCATTGCGTTCTTGCCGCTCTCCTTGCTCTCACTGTGTCCCCACCGCTCTCCTCGCTCTCACTGTGTCCCCGCCACTCTCCTCGCTCTCACTGTGTCCCCACCGCTCTCCTCGCTCTCATTGTGTTCTTGCCGCTCTCCTTGCTCTCACTGTGTTCCCGCCGCGCTCCTCGCTCTCACTGTGTCCCCTCCGCTCTCCTCGCTCTCATTGTGTTCTTGCCGCTCTCCTCGCTCTCACTGTGTCCCCACCGCTCTCCTTGCGGTCTTTTATCCTGTGTCCCCGCCGTGCTCCTCGCTCTCACTGTGTCCCCGCCGCTCTCCTCGCTCTCACTGTGTCTCCGCCGCTCTCCTCGCTCTCACTGTTCCCCACCGCTCTCCTCGCTCTCACTGTGTCCCCACCGCTCTCCTCGCTCACACTGTGTCCCCGCCGCTCTCCTCCCTCTCACTGTGTCCCCACTGCTCTCCTCGTGCTCTCACTGTGTCCCCGCCGCTCTCCTCGCTCTCACTGTGTCTCCGCCGCTCTCCTCGCTCTCACTGTGTCCCCACCGCTCTCCTCGCTCTCACTGTGTCCCCACCGCTCTCCTCGCTCTCACTGTGTCCCCGCCGCTCTCCTCGCTCTCACTGTGTCTCCGCCGCTCTCCTCGCTCTCACTGTGTCTCCGCCGCTCTCCTCGCTCTCACTGTGTCCCCACCGCTCTCCTCGCTCTCACTGTGTCCCCGCCGCTCTCCTCGCGCTCTTTCAGTGTGTCCTCGCCACTCTCCTCGCTCTCACTGTGTCCCCGCCCCTCTCCTGGCACTCTTTCACTGTTTCCCCGCCACTCTCCTCGCTCTCACTGTGTCCCCGCCGCTCTCCTCGCTCTCACTGTGTCTCTGCGGCTCTCCTCGCTCTCACTGTGTCCCCTCTGCTCTCCTCACGCTCTTTAACTGTGTCCCCGCCGCTCTCCTCTCTCTCACAGTGTCTCCACCGCTCTCCTCGCGCTCTTTCACTGTGTCTCCGCCGCTCTCCTCGCTCTCACTGTGTCCTCGCCGCTCTCCTCGCGCTCTTTCACTGTGTCCCCGCCGCTCTCCTCGCTCTCACTGTGTCCCCGCGGCTCTCCTCGCTCGCACAGTGTCTCCACCGTTCTCCTCGCTCTCACTGTGTCCCCGCCGCTCTCCTCTCTCACACAGTGTCTCCGCCGATCTCCTCGCGCTCTTCCACTGTGTCATCGCCGCTCTCCTCTCTCTCTGGGCTGGTTTAGCTCACTCGGCTAAATCGCTGGCTTTTAAAGCAGACCAAGCAGGCCAGCAGCACGGTTCGATTCCCGTACCAGCCTCCCCGGACAGGCGCCGGAATATGGCGACTAGGGGCTTTTCACAGTAACTTCATTGAAGCCTACTCGTGACAATAAGCGATTTTCATTTTTTTCTCACAGTGTCTCCGCCGCTCTCGCGCTCTCTTTCACTGTGTCCCCGCCGCTCTCCTCGCTCTCACTGTGTCTCCGCCGCTCTCCTCGCTCTCACTGTGTCTCTGCCGCTCTCCTCACGCTCTTTCACTGTTTCCCTGCTGCCCTCCTTGCCCTCTTTCACTGTGTCCCTGCCGCTCACCTCGCGCTCTTTCACTCTGTCCCCGCCGCTCTCCTCGCGCTCTTTCAGTGTGTCCTCGCCGCTCTCCTGGCTCTCACTGTGTCCCCGCCGCTCTCCTCGCGCTCTTTCACTGTTTCCCCGCCACTCTCCTCACTCTCACTCTGTCCCCGCCGCTCTCCTCGCGCTCTTTCAGTGTGTTCCCACCGCTCTCCTGGCTCTCACTGTGTCCCCGCTGCTCTCCTCGCGCTCTTTCAGTGTGTTCCCACCGCTCTCCTGGCTCTCACTGTGTCCCCGCCGCTCTCCTCGCTCACTGTGTCCCCGCCGCTCTCCTCGCGCTCTTTCACTGTGTCCCCCGCCGCTCTCCTCACTCACTGTGTCCCCGCTGCTCTCCTCGCGCTCTTTCACTGTGTCCCCGCCGCTCTTCTCGCTCACTGTGTCCCCGCTGCTCTCCTCGCGCTCTTTCACTGTGTCCCCGCTGCTCTCCTCGCGCTCTTTCACTGTGTGCCAATGAATTTTATTTTAAATATTCAAACAACAGATCCAATATTCATTAAATTACATCATCATGTTATTGATACATATAGACAGTCTCTTTGGTGGACGTCTGAATCGTTTAGGCAATATCCAACATTCAGGAATTTGGCTCTTTGAGATCACGGAACTGTTTTCCTGTTCACTTGTTGGTGGTACTTCTTGTGAAACTAACTCAGTATCTGGCTCGTTTGGCACTGACGAATCTGTAGTGACAGATTTGGTAATTTCTGCAGTAGTAGATCTCACGTCTGTCGCATCACTGTCTATACATTCCACTGATAGTATTTCTGGTAAAGACTCTGTACATTCACTTTGTGAAGCTAATAACTTGAAATACCCATATATTCTGACAGAACCATTCTTCTTTAACACAGGAACGATTGGTGTCGCCCAATCTCTAGGGGTAACAGGCTTAATGACTCTTGTCTCAATTAACATCATGCTCTTCTTCCACTTTTGGCTGGATGACATAGGGTATGGTATGTACTTTAAGACACTTAGGCCCACTGTCGACCTTGACTTTGAGTTTCAAGTTTACTCTAGTCATGGATCCCAAGTGACTTTTCAAATAGCTTAGCATACTTATTCAGAAGTGGTTGTAGATCCAATAAGTTGGTTCACGATGGCCCACTTGAGCTTTATCTTCCTCAACTATGATCGACCAAACAATGCTAAAAAGCTTATTTGGACAATATGGAGAGGCAACTCCACTTTTTGGCTGTTAACTTTCACATTTGTCTTCATGCATCCCTTCAATGGCATGATGTCCTTGGTATATGTCCTTAGGACCACATCTGATAGTTGTAAATGTAGATGTTGTAGCTTCTGGCTGTACATTGTCTCAGGTAGGAGTGATACTGCAGCACCTATATCAACTTCCATCATGATAGTGTTTGCATTATGTTTTGGATAGACCCCAAATTGTTGCTAATCTATTTTAACTGATAAGACACTCAGCTTGAATTCTTTAAGCTGACTTGATACATTGTTCCCTAGTGAGTCTTTAGTTCCGTCAGTTAACTGGTAAACTCAATCAGCAGACTTGACTGTTTTTTTTGGTGCACTTTTTCAGTGCTGATGAAGTTTGGTGTGACCAACATGCCTTGGCAATGTTGCTACTTTACCACATTTTTTGCATTTATTCTGCTTACTCTAACATTCTCCTGCTGAATGTCCCACTTGAGTACAGCGATGACACAATAGATTTTTCGCAGACCTGTTTCTGTAGTCTCCATCTTATGAACGTTTGCTCGGACTCCAATCAACAAAGCCTTTTTCACGACAAGTTCCATGGAATTAATGATTCCCACACCAGGTTTCAGGGTAATGCACCTTCAGTCAGCAGTTTCCTTCAGATGGCTTCATTTCTGAGAGCACAAATCAGGCTGCTTTGAAGTGTATTGTCATGTGTTTGATGAAATTCAGAGTATTTCAGATTTACATAGTGTTGCTAAAAATTGTGAAATACTTTCCCCCTCCTCATGCACATGACAATGGAAGCAGAATCATAGAATGATAGAATCATAGAATTTGCAGTGCAGAAGAAGGCCATTCGGCCCACTGTGTCTGCATTGGCCCTTGGAAAGAGCACCTGACCTAAGCCCACACCTCCACCCTATCGCTCTTACCCCATCTAACTTTTTTTGGACACTAAGGGCTATTTAGCATGGCCAATCCACCTAATCTGCACATCTTTGGAGTGTGGGAAGAAACCGGAGCAACCGGAGGAAACCCACGTAGACACGGGGAGAACGTGCAGACTCCGCACAGACAGTGACCCAAGCCGGGAATCGAACCTGGGACCCTGGAGCTGCGAAGCTACTGTGCAAACCACTGTGCTACTGTGCCGCCCAGTCAGAATCTTTCAGATGTCAGCAGCGGACGGGGAGATAAATGTCCTTCCTCGATTGTCATTAACTCTTTGTCTTTTCTCTTGGTTTAGCTGGGTGTACTAGATTTTGTAGCAACATGAATATTTTTTGCCCAACCAAGCTGAGAAAAGTGTGCTCCGGTGTCTGATTTGCAACAAGATACAATCGGAACCTCACCTCATAAGAATTCCATGTCTCATAAACCTCGTCAAATGCCGCCAATTTTGCTGCCATTTTTCGGATCCCTGTTCCTTGACCTGCGCTTCTTCAGCCTCTCTCCATTCTGTCTATTTCCTGAAAGAAATCATTCTCCAGGCCCACAAGCAAACTAGTTCTTCTCTTGCCTGGACAATCGATTCCTGAGCAGCAGGTTTTAGAGTCTGCAGCCTTCCATGTTCCTATCCCGGCAGCCCGTTTACAGTGCCACTTGTGCAGTCTCTGTCTTAAGTGCAGTCTTAATTTTCAAAACTCTTATTTGGAATAGTGGCTGTCATGATAGATCAGTTGAGACACTGCCGCCTCTCCACGAGCTGAACGTTATTTTTTTACTTTCCACAAACATGTCGATGATTTTCAGCCCGAGTGTCGATGATGGTTATCTTCAGACATCCAAATCTCCGTCGATGGTTGATCTGAATCTTCATCGATGGATTTTTTGTCTCGCCCCAAATATTCACCAATGGCTGTTTATTGTCTGAATCTTTGTTGTCAGTTTTCTCTTCTGTTATATGTTTATTGTCGCCACAAAGAGAAAAAGAAGAAGAGGTGCCATGCTGTAAGTCTGTAAAAACATAGTGCAGCGTTTATTCAGCTTCTACAGAGTAAGATGGTGAACTTCCCAAAAGCCTACAAAACTCTCTACTGATGTCACTGGCATTTCACCAGCCAGTAGTGTTACTTGAATACTTAACAATGATAATAATAAATCCCCAAAATTAAAGGGCGGGATTTTCCGACCCACCGGGGGGAGGGGGGGGGAGGTTTGCGAATACCCCCCCCGGTGCTGGCTGCCCTATTCTAGTGGCCTTTTTTGGGCGGTGGAGGGATCCCCGCCATGCTGGTCAGGGGCCATTGACAGCGGCCCACCCCCCATTATTCTCCGGGCCCCGATGGGCCGAGCGACCGTCCAGTTTTGGCCAGTCACCTCATGCACGGCGGGACCTGGCAGGGGAGTATGCGGAGGCAGTGCTTGGGGGGGCACTGGGGGATCCGACCTCAGGGTGGGGCCCCGCACGGTGGCCTGGTCCGCGATTGGTGCCCACTGATCTGCGGGCAGGCTTGTTCTGTGGGGGGACTTCCTCCCTCTGCGCCGGGCCCCTTTAGGGCTCCGCTATATTTCCCGGGGTCCGGCACGGAAAAGAGAACCCCCGCGCACACGCAGAAATATGCCGGCGGTTTGCGCATGCGCGGAAATACCTGGCCGGTCCACGCATGCGCGGACTCGCCCCGTCACTTCGGTGCCGGCTGGAGCGGGGCCAACCCCTCCGGCGTCCAGCTAGCCCCCGAAAGTTTGGAGAATTCCTTACTTTCAGGGGCTGTAGACGCCGGAGTGGTTAGCGCCGGTTTTCCCGCCGGCATGGGGACTTAGTCCAGGGACTCGGGTCCAATTCCGGTCTCGAATGACTGTGTGGACTTTGGACATTCTTGCCTTGTCTGGGTGGGCTTCCTCCAGGTCCTGTGTTTTTTTCCCACAGTCCAAAGATGTGCAGATTAGGTGGATTTGCCTGGTTAGAATGTACTTTTGGTGGTTTGGTGCAGGCTCGATGGGCTGACTTACCTCTTTCTGCACTGTAGGGATTCTATGGATTAGAAAAATGTTTACAGTGTGTGCAGAACTGCAAGAGAATGATCTCCCCATAATATTAATAACACGTGTATAGTTACTGATAAGCTAGTTAGTACTCAATATCTTCGCAAAATGTTTCCAAATCCAGATTTATCACATATTTTCAGAGTAGAGAATTAAGCTATAGTTTAAAGGATTACACTGTAAACTGAGCACATAGGAATAGCTGAAGTGTGCAACCATTGGCTCTTTGCTTTCCCTTGGCGTCTCTTAAATAATGCATTGTCCTGAGAGGGATATTGGAGATTTTGTATCCTTTAGCTATCTGTTGTCAGATGTGTGTCAGAGCACCATGCCGGGTGTTCATTAGTTTAATGAATCCTGAGAACCAAATGTCTTCTTTGCTTTTTAAAAATGTTATCCAAAAGGCTGTTGCTGCATCAGATACTGCTACACTTCAAAAACTAATTAGTGGTAAGAAAAACAGATCAAATATTGTTGAACTGCAATTGATAATGTGTTTACAGTTATTGTGCTACAGTTCAGTTCACTTGCAATGAAATTGTTTTCCAGACTGACCTAGCCTTCAAATTAAATAAAATGCTGTTATAAACATGGTAGCTATTAAAATTTTAATGGCTTCAGAATAATTTAGAATTATGTGAGGAACAATTTGCTTCAATGAACTGAGGCAGATCTTTATATTGAAAGAGATGTGGAAAAGCATCTTGTTGTAATTGCGCAATAATATTTGTGCTCTAAATCAGATGTTCAACTTGACAACTGAATATTTAAAAAACATAAAAAAGCGCCTGTTTGAAATATCATGCAGTTTACCAATCTAAATTTATATTTTAATGCAAAACAAATGCTACTAAAATTCTTGCCCGCCCAAGGTTATTTATGGAGCTGACACAATGGGGAGCAATGGTGTGTGGAAAATTCACTGAGTGACATTGAACTAAATAACAAAAGTGAGTTATTAGGTTCTGCACACATGCAATGCATTTATTTGCCAACATGACCACTCCGAATGTTTGTAATCAGATTGTACCTTTTTCTATTTTTATAGGTTTGTGAAACTCCTCTTGGAAGGATATACAACTGATGATATATCACGAATGTGCAAGCTATATATATAGCATTTTGAATTGGCTTCTATCACAGTATATAACATTTCTGACTCTTCTCCGTAACATAGTGCAAAAGACAGTGAAGCTCTGCTTTCATTGTAAATTCTCAAAAGTTTTGATTTTCTTTTCAGACCTGGCAAGAAAAAAGGTGGCAATTTGCAAAGCGCCGGTGGGTTATACACTAAGTGTTATCTTTAAAAGGGCTGATGTCAGGTTTTTTTCATTTTCTTCTGAGCATTTACTGAACAAAGAGTGAGTTTCTAACTAAAAATGTTACGTGGCATTATTCCATACAAGGAAGTGATGGGAATTCACTCTCTTCCTGATCTGGTTTCCTGTTAGCTGGGAATTTTCTCCCCAAGTTCAGCAGCGTTTGCTGAAGGTCAGCTATCCTTGCTGCTTGAAGCAAAACAAGGATAATGTCTTTTAGATTGAATGGGTTTTTTACATGACCAGGGCTGCTGGATTTTTAAACAAACCCATGTTTTTGCTCAGCTGTGGTTTAGCCGCAAATGAGATTGATTTCATAAACACATACTTTCCCTATGATGTTTCAATTGTCTGCCATATGTTTAAATTTTGAAATTTTCCAACTTGTAGGAAACTGTATTGGCAGAATTCCAAATAAAGAAGGGTTCACTGAACCCTTTGAAGAAGAACTTGTCTTGTGATTCAATTGCATCGTCCTCAAGGAATGTTCTCAGAAGCGAGTCGTATGAGTCTTTACCTCAGACTGTTTCCAGTAATTTAAAATTCCTGCTGAACAATTCATTCAATACCAGGCTTTCAGTCGGCACTCAAGAGCTTTTATATCAGCCCTTCAACAGCAGTTTTAAAGTCACCAGTCAGCCAATGCTTCCATTCCAAGACGATCAGCAACTGTAATACAAGTACCAGAGCTGGAATTTCGGTTGTAACAATACCGGAGACATCCTGCGTTCTGAGAGACTGTAACTTACCTGCTGGGATTGTTATTTCGACAGCAATGGAAAGTGAATCAGAAAGCAGAATGGTGAGGGAAACTGAGAGAGAGAACATTTCAGCTTCACCTATATCCACACAAGAAACAGAATCAACACAAGACAAAATCGTTCGGGAAGATCTGCAAGCTGCTCGAAGGATTGAGAGGTTTGTTATTCCACTGGATGATCTGAAGATGTTGTTTGAGAAGTCAGAGACACCGAAGAAGTGCAAAAAGGTAACATATTCTCTGTACTGTACTGTTCTATCTGATTAAGGAAATTTAAAGAGGATATTGAAACTCATCATTTCACCAAAGTATGTTTGTAAAAAAATAAAGCCAATGATATGTTAGTTTAGGCAAATTGGATTGAATAAGTCTGATTAAAAACACTGCAATTTCCTGATACGAAAGATTTCTGCCTGGTTTGTTTTTTGTACAATGATATTCGGTCAGTGCAAGTGTGACTGTTTCATGTGTGGTTGATTCAAAAGAAAATGTTTTCTCTGTGTTGATTTATAGGGGGCGATTCTCTGAGCCCCACGCCGGGCTGGAGAATCGCCGCAACCGCGCCACGATGCTCTGACGCCGGCGCGCAATTCTTCGAGGTGCGGAGAATCGGGGCCATTTGCACCGGCGCGTTTGACGCGTGCCGGCCACGGGCCGCTGGAATCGTGGGGCCGCCGATTCTCCGGCCCAGATGGGCCAAGCGGCTGCGTGGATACGACAGAGTCCCGCCGGCGCTGTTCACCCCTGGCCGCTGCCAGCGGGAACTCTGCGCGAAGGGTCGGGTGGTGGCCTGTGGGGCGGGGAAAAGCAATCCTTCACCGGGCAGGGGGCCTCCAATAGGGTCTGGCCCGCGATCGGGGCCCACTGATCGGCGGGCCGGCCTCTCCCCCCCCGGGCCTACTTTCTTGCATGGCCGGCCCCTGAACACCGACGCCATGTTGAGTTGGGGCCGGCGTGCTGAAGAAGTTCCCCGCACATGCGCAGGTTGGCACGGCCCAACTGCGCGTGAGCGGGTTGGCGCGACGCCCATTTGGCGCCGGGAAGGGAGGCTGGAGCTGCGTGAACCGCTCCAGCGCCACGCTGGCCCCCAGTGGGGGCCATTATCAGTCGTCCCCTTGCCCGCCTCACGCCGTCGTGAAACGCGACGGCATTCATGACAGCACGAACACTTGGGCTCCATTTTGGAGAATCGCCCCTCTAATATAATTGTACTCATTTGGATTGGAATGACCAACTACACCCTACAAAATAAATATTATTGGCACTTATGTCCTTTGAATGAAACAATGATTTTCAAATTGCAACTAAGCCCAAAGCAGCCTAAATCTGACCTAAAACTAGCAACGTAGAGCAGCAAATTTCACTGCATTTCAGTTGATAGAAAAATTTAATAGTGGAGTAACTCTAAACTAGTATTAGCTTAACAGTTGGAATTGCAAATACCCCAAAAACTACTTATTGATATGAATGTGAATCATCAGACTAACAGATTTATGGTTGTGGGCAGACAGACTACATCTGTAACCAGTATGAACTAGACATGCCAGCTTCCTCCAAACATCAGAAAAGCAAATGTAACAAATGCATGTCTGCACAAGACAGGTATTACTGACCAGGTGATTGAGGCAATGTTATTTGATATGTTACAGCTTGCATTAACTAGCCCAGTACGAAACAGAAGAAATGAGTTGCCTTAATAGCTGAGTGGGAAAATGTGATGTCTGGCATATTATTGAATCACATGGGAGATCCTATATTCAATCCTTAGTCTGTGCTGAATCAAACCAGGGTGGTGGAAACAGGCATCACAGCTGGTCTCAGATTACAGAGAGGGAAAATCAGCCAGGGTTCCCTTCTGACCCCTGCGGAAATTGCATATCTGAAAAGGCAGCTTGAATATGGCTGTGATTCTTTTTCTTCAGCCTTCTGACAGGATAACTCACTGACGCATTCTGTCTGGGATCACATGTGAAAATGACCAGTGGCCACCCAACAGTGTCCAGCCTGAGTCACTACTCTCTCAAGAAAAGAGTTTAAAAGCAGAAAGAAGTAAAGGGTCAAAAAGTTTAAATAAAACATTGTGCGATTGTTAACATTACACTGAAGAGATGGTTTAAATTAATGCAAAATTGTGAGGTGTGCTTGTTCAAATTCTCAATTGGTGACCCCACTGAGGAAAGTTGTGCTTCATCTGTCTGGATTTCATAGCACAGCATTTGGAAAGCAGTGGTATAATTAGACAAAGTCAGCATGGATTTATGAAAGGGAAACCATGCTTGACAAATCTACTAGAATTCTTTGAAGATGTAACTAGTAGAATTGACGATGAAGACCCAGTGGATGAAGTTTATTTAGACTTTCAGAAGGCTTTCCAAGTTCTCACATAGCAGAGTACCATGCTAATTTAAAGTGCATGGGATTTGGGGTAATGTCTTGAGATGGATAGAAAGCTGGTTAGCAGACATGAAGCAAAACTTTGGAATAAATGGATCTTTTTCTGATTGGCAGGCTGTGACTAATGGGGTCCCTCAGGGATCTGGGCTAGGATCCCAACTGTTCACATTATAAATGATTTGGACGAGGGAACTAAATTTGGTATTTCCAAATTTACAGATGATACTAAATTGGTTGGGAGGGAGAGCTGTGAGGAGGATGCAGAGATGCTTCAGTGGGATTTGGACAGGCAGAATGAGTGGGCATATGCGTGACAGATGGAATATAATGTGGGTAAATGTGAGGTTTTCCATTTTGGTAGCAAAAATAGGAAGGCAGATTATTATTTGAATGGGTGTAAATTGAGAGAGGTGGATTCTCAGCGAGACCTTGGTGTCCTTGTGCATCAGTTGATGAAAGTAAGCGCGCAGGTACAGCAGGCAGTAAAGAAGGCAAATGGTATTTTGACCTTCATAGGAAAGATTTGAGTATAGGAATAGAGATGTTTTACAACAATTATATAGTGCTTGGAAATATATCACCGTTCCTTCGCTGTCACTGGGACAAAATCCTGGAACTCCCTCCCTAACAGCACAGTGGGTGTACCTACACCTGAAGGACTTCAGTGGTTCAAGAAGGCAACTCACCCCGACCTTCTGAAGGGCAATTTAGGATGGGCAATAAATGCTGGCCTAACCAGCAACGTCCACATCCCATAAATGAATAAAAAAATTATTATTATGATTATTATTAAACAAAAAATAAAACAAAAAATTGGTGAGGTCACCTGGAGTTTTGGTGTCCTTGTTGAGGAAAGATAGATAGAGATAGAGAAATACAGCACAGAACAGGCCCTTCGGCCCACGATGTTGCACCAAACTTTTGTCCTAGGTTAATCATAGAATTTTGGACAATTTTACATGGCCAATCCACCCAACCTGCACATCTTTGGACTGTGGGAGGAAACTGGAGTACCCGGAGGAAACCCACACAGTCACGGGGAGGATGTGCAGACTCCACACAGACAATGACCCAAGTCAAAATCGAACTTGGGACCCTGGAGCTGTGAAGCAATTGTGCTATCCACAATGCTACCGTGCTGCCCTTAAGAAGTTAACCTACACTCCATTATTCTACCCTAATCCAAGTACCTATCCAATAGCCGCTTGAAGGTCCCTAACTTTTCCGACTCAAAGATGATCTTGCTATGCAGAGAGTGCAACGAATGTTTACTAGGCTGATTCATGGGGTGACTGGACTGTCATATGAGGAAAGACTAAATAGGTTAAGATTATATTCATTGGAGTTTAGAAGAGTGAGGAGGGATCTCATAGCAACTTGTAAAATTCTAACAGGATTAGACAAGGTAGATTCAGAAAGAATGTTCCCGATGGTGGGAGAGTGCAGAACTAAGAGACATAGTTTGAGGATAAGGGGTATACCTTTTAGGATTGAAATGTGGAGAAACTTCTTCACCCAGAGAGTGATGGATCTGTGGAATTCACTGCTACAGAAAGTAGTTGAGGCCAAAATATGTGTAATTTAAAGGAGGAATTAGATATAGCTTTTGGGGCTAAAGGGATTGAGGGATATGGAATCAGGGTATTGAATTTGATGATCAGCCTTGATCAAGTGAATGGTGGAGCAGGCTTGAAGTGACGATGGCCTCCTCCTGCTTCTATTTTCTATGTATGTTTCTATCTGTCATTTGATCTTAATTTGAAACAAGTTAACTTTTGTATAACTCAACAATGAGGCTTTATTTGGAATGTCGTTTCTGAGCCTCTTGCTTTCATTGACGTACTGGAGGGTCCAAAGAAGAGTGATCATTTTCAGAATTTTCCGATTTAATCCCTTTTTACGTCAATGAAGATGTGTTAACCAGACTGAGCTTATGAAGTGACATTCACAGAGCTGAGGTTGTTTGCATTGAAGAAAGCAGCGGCATTATCAATAGTTTTAAATGCTGAAAGGAATGTATGATGTAGATATAAACAACTTTGCAGGGTTTGAGCATAGATTAATAAGATGAGAAGACTTTCTTCCCCATGTAATAACAGCTATGTGGAATAGACTCCCAGAAAAAAATGTTAATGTTGTTTTGATTAACTGCTTTACGCCAAAGAAATTGCACATTAACAAAATGTCTCAAGTTGTTTCAATGAGGGCCAGGAACCTAAATTTATAAGAACCAAATGCTGGAGTAGATCATTTGGCTCCCTCAAGCCTGTTCTGCCTTCCAATAAGATCATGGCTGATTTGATTACGGCCTTAACTCCAATTTCCTGCATACTCCCATAACCATTGGCATTGTTGTCAATCAAATATCTGTCTAAAATTAAATAAATAATCTGTATTAGTGTCATAAGTAGGCTTACACTAACACAGCAACTAAGTTACTGTGAAAATCCCCTAGTCACCACACTCCGCCGCCTGTTCGGGTACACTAAGGGAGAATTCAGAATGTCCAATTCACCTAACAAGCACGTCTTTCGGGTCTTTAGGAGGAAATCGAAGCACCCGGAGGAAATTCACGCAGACACGGGTAGAATGTGCAGACTCCGCACAGACAGCGGGCCAAGCTGGGAATTGAAAGCGGGTCCCTGGCATTGTCGATGGAATGGGCTAACTACTGTGCTACCATGCAACTCAACCTACAAAAGATTTCTGGGCTATTCTTGTATTCTTGGTTGAGAGTCCAGACATGCAGCAGAGCACTAAAACACCTGAACTGCACACAAAACATTCTTGATTGACAGTTCTGTCTCTATGCTATCAATTTCGCTGTCACAATGTTAAGATATTTCAAGTGCTTGCAGTTTCAGCTATTAAAAGTTTAAAGGTTCTGGATGATTGCCACTTTATTTCCCTGCGGTAAAAAAATGTTTTTCACGCAGTGGAAAGTTATGAATGAATGACTGTTTATTAAAGCATCCCACATATCCTATTATCACTATAGGGTTCATTGATTCTATATGGTGGATGAATAGGCATTAAGTACCACAGCTTGATATTGGGGGTGGTTGGGTGGCGGAACATAGCTTGGCATATGAGGCATGAAGGGCCATGAGATACTGGGTAGTGGGGAATATCTTGGCATAGGGAACATGAGGGCCCTGGGGGGTGGGTGGAGGGCTATAGTTTGGTCTCGGGGGCATGATCGACCGAATGGCATACTTTAGCCGAGGAAACATGTAAATCCATAGGGGATGTTTGAGGTGAGCATAATTTGGCATGGGCGGCATGGGGGGCCATATAGAGTGGGTGAGGAACATGACATGGAAATGGAATGCGGAGTATGTGGAGGGTGAGTGGGGTGAAGGGTAAGGGCTGGAGAGCCTTTCTGTTTTTACTTTAACTGGGACTATGTCTCACAGCATCGAGGCTGGTCGTTTAAATTAAAAAGTTCACTTCCACATCCGGCAGCCTCTGTAGTTGCCTCTCCATGTTTTCCTGGGTCAGTTCGCTCAATTCTAGCCTGTGTGCTTCCCCCTCCCCCCACTAGCAAGGCTTGATTCCAGCTTATGTCCTCCCTCCTCCCACACCTCCACACATCAAAGTTTAGTCCTTGAGCGTACTTTCTCCCGTCGACGGCAGGCCAAGCTGGGAATTTTCCTGACCGATCCCAGGGATGAAAATCTAGGCTTACATCCAACACACACATACGCACACACGGAAGTTACAATTCCAGAGGATAGTGCAAGCCCAGAATTTGTTAACTAAAGAATAGTTCATACTTCATGCATTTGACTCTTAATAGGAAAAACAATCATTTCGGGGCCATTGAGAAGCCGGTTTACTCTGATTAGGTAGTCTAAAGTGGTTTCAATAGCTGGAGCCATGTATCACTAGTGTAGGATTTCCTTAAAGAGATAACTTTTCAGCAGGTCATGAAATTAGTTACTTGTGGTGTTCTTACTAGTAGATCAAGACTCTGTTCTGGTGGACTCTGTAAGGCTGGGAGACTTTGGGCTGGATTCTCTGTTTCTGCGGCTAAGTGCTGGCACCAGAGAGATGCTAGCACTAGTGCCACATGGAGCACCTGCGAATGTCGCAGAGAACGGCTGGCGAATCGGCAGGTCCCATGTCACGCTTACGCAGGGCAGACAAGCTGCAGCTATGCGCACCTACACCCCCACTAGTCGCACCGGGAAACATAGACCATGTACCCGCCTGCCCCAACACCAGAGCCCACCCCCTGACCACCCCCTATTACTCCACCTAGCCCTAGCAGAAGCCCCCCGGCCAGCATCAAAGATTCCGGCCGAATGTGGCAGCACTGGACACTGTCCGCAGCCGGCACACCAGGTTCCCAACCGCTGGGACCACACGTTACCCGCACTGGCGGGAACTCAACCCATCAGGGGCGGAGCGTCATGGGTGGGCCAACTGATGACGCGCCAATGGCGATGCAACTGCGCAGGGTATGCATCCCTGGAGGGACTGGAACATTGCCAACCGGCATAAATCCACACCATCCCCGATTTCAGCATGGGAAGCCATTCTCCGCCCGACCGCCGATCCCAATTTCGGCATTGGGCTACAGAGAATCCCACCCTTTAGGTTTTGACAGTTTCCACTTTCTTAAAAGACTGTTACTGCCTTTTATGCATCTACTGTTTCTTGCTGTGTTCTTTGCAGACTGACAAGTTTCTCTCTGGTTCTTGGGATAAAAGAATTTGTGAGCTGAATATAGTTTTGATTGCATAATCAACTGCTATTGTCCATCCAGAATGACTAGAAGTCATTGCTGTACAATGGATAATGGATCTCTTCACAGCCACTAATGAAAATCTGGCTTCCACAGCTTTCATAGAATCATACAATCCTTACAGTACAGAAGGAAGCCATTCAGCCCATCGAGTCCGCACTGACCCTTTAAAGGAATACCATACCTAGACCCAATCCCCCACCCTATTCCTGCAACCCCAACCTAAGGGGCAATTTAGCATGACAAAACCACCTAACCTGCACATCTTTGGGCTGTGGGAGGAAGCTGGAGCACCTGGAGGAAACCAGTGCATACACCAAGAAAATATACAAACTCCACACAGACCTGAGGTCACAATCAAACCTGGGTTCCTGGCACTTTGAGGCAGCAGTGCTTAGCACTCTGCCACCATGCAACCCTTTATGAAGCTTTAGTTATTAAGTTTTGAACCTGAGGACATGAAGTCTGGAAATTCATTGCTTCGAGTTTTGGGTAAACCACGAAACAGTCACAGATGTAAGTTCCACCAAGGGGTTCTGTCTGTGTATGTCCATTCAAGAGGGAGGCCTCCATCTAACATTACTAAATTCAGAAGCTGTTGGAGATTTGAGATAGTTTTGTGCAGAAATTGCAAAAGTGGCCTGACCCTTGGCAGCCATCTTAGCCACCAGGTTAGTGTCTATTTTTAAATAAAAGACAGTTCCAGAAAATTTTACACTGAATGCAGTCCATGTTTAACCATATGAATAGGGCCATATGGGCATGACATAAGATTTCCCTACTTTTAGACAGCACACCCTTTCAATAAAAGCTAACATTCCATTTACATTCCTAATTTCTTGCTGCATCCGGATGCTATTTCTTGTGATTGATGTTCAAGGATACCCAGGTCCTCCTGTAGTCCCACCATTCTGCATTTTTTCTGCATTTAAATAATATTCTGATTTTGTATTGTTCCTGCCAAAGTAGACACACTCATATTTTCCCACATTATACTCCATCTGCCAAATGTTTGCCCACTCACTTAACCTATCTATATCCTTTTGCAGAATCTTTATGTCCTTCTTCCAAATTGTTTTCCGATCCATCTTCGTATTGTCAGAAAATCAGGCCACAATATAGATTGTAAATAGTTGATGCCCCAGCACTGCTTTTGTGGCCCTCCACTAGTTACAGTTTGCCAATCAAATGATTCATTTTTTCTGACTCTGTTTCTTGTTAGTTAACCAATCCTTTATCCATGCTAATACATTACCCTCATAATGTAACAACATTATAAGCTCTTACAACCAAACAACATAAGTTCTTAACTTGAGTCATCACTTTTAATTTGAATCATTATGAAATGCCTTTCGGACATCCAAATGCACTGCACCTACTGGGTCCAGTTTATCCGCCCTTCTTGTTATACCCTCAGAGAACTCTAATCAATTTGAAAGTCCATCCACAAAACCATACTGACTATGCCTAATTGTAATATTATTATTTTCTAAATGTCTTGCTTCTACTTCATTAATACTAGATTCCAGCATTTCCCCAATGACAGTATTCAGTTAACTGCCCGATAGTTTCCAGCTTTCTGTCTCCCTCCTTTCTAGAATAGAGATGTTCCATTTGTGGTTTTTCAATCGGCTGGGACCTTTCCAGAATCCCAGGAATTTTGGGAGAACACACTCAATGCATCTACCATCTCTGCAGCCACTTTTTTTAAGGCCATAGGATACAAGCCATCAAGCTCAGGGGACTTGTCCGCCTTAAATATCATTAGCATTCCAATATTTTTTCTCTATTGATAGTGATTGTTTTATTTTCCGTCTTCCCTTTTGCCTCTTGATTTTCTATTCATCATGCAATGCTTTTGCAGCCTTCTACTATGAGGACAGATGCAAAATACTTGTTCAAAGCCTCTACCATTTCCTCATTTTGCATTATTAATTCTCCAATGTGACCCTCTAAGGGACCAATGCTCACTTTAGCAACTCTTTTCCTTTTATGTATTTGTAGAAGCTGTTACTGTTTGTTTTCATATTTCTTGATAGTTTTCTTTCAAACTCCAGTTTCTTCCTCGTTATTTTGTTTCAGTCATCCTTTGCCACTTCCTGAAATGTTCCCAATCTTCTGGCCTACCACTCATCCTCACGGCATCGTACACCTTTTCTTTCAATTTGATACCATCCATAATGCCATTAGTTAGCCACGGAAGGTGCATCCTTCTGGTAGAATCTTTCTTCCTCAATGGAATATAACTTAGTTGAGAGTTATGAATGTCTGCTACTGCTTCCCGACCTTTTTAATTGCTTTAGTCCACTTTAATCAGCTCTGTCTTCATACCCTTGCAAGTTTCAGGCTCTATATATGGACCCACATCTCTCACTCTCAAACTGACTGTGAAATTCCATCATGTTATTATCACTTGCATAGAGTGTCATTAAAAATAAAAATTTAGAATACATCATTCATTTTCTCCAATTAAGGGGCAATTTAATGTGGACAATTGACCTACCCTGCACATCTTTGGGTTGTGGGGGGGAAACCCACGCAGACACGGGGAGAATGTGCAAACTCCACAGTGACCCAGAGCCAGGATCGAACCTGGGACCTCGGCGCCGTGAGGCTGCAGTGCTAGCCCACTGCGCCACCGTGCTGCCCTTAGAGAGTCATTTATTATGAGTCTTTAATTAACCTAATATCTTTACTCATTAACCAGTCTAAAATAGCCTGTTCCCTGCTGGGTTCCAGAAATTATTGTTCTGAGGAAGTGTCCTGAAAACACTCTTATGAATTAATCCTCGAGGCTATCTTTGTCAATTTGTTTATCAAATTAATGTAAAGATTGAAATCATTCAAGATTATTTTGGTATCTTTCATGTAAGCCCCCATTATTCCTTGATGCAAATCGGGCCTACTGTGTAAGTACTGCTAGGGGGCACATCAACTATTCCCCCTGTGATTTCTGTCTTTTGCTGACTGATTCCACATCTTGAATATTGATAACAAAGCCATGTCCATATGGTTGTTCGATATTGCAGGCCTATTCAATAATGTGCCACTCAAGGAAGCCATAGATATTCGCACCACATCACTATATCTAGATCTACTTGCACCACCATTGTCTGAATCTGTATTCATTGAACTTATGAACTCAACAACCCGTGCAGTTGAGTTCAGCTTTAACAACACCATGTATGCCCAAATAGATGGTGTTGTCATGGGATACCCTCTGGGCTCAGTTCTCACCAATATCTTCACTGGTTTCCATGAGAAACATCTTTGATGGAATGATGCCTAACCTTCTGCCTTTTGTGTATTTCTGTGCATGGGCATATAGTTAAAATCCACAGATATATTCAAGAATTTCCTTACATACCTGAATGCACTCTATCCTGTGCTAAAATTCACCTTTAAAATGAAGCAGTCAAACAAGATCTGTTCATTGAGAAATCTACCAATGAGTTCTCTACTGCTGCCAACCGCAAACCCATGAACACATTGGAATTCCTATTGTTCCATGTGCTGTAAGATTGGCCTTATTGACAACTTGTTAAATTGAGTCAGAGCCATATTATCACCACATAAGCTTGATGCCGAAATAGGACACATCAAAGCTACCCAGCGAAATAATGGTTATCCTGATCAGATCATTTCTGGCTGTATATGGTGAAAATTCATGAATGGGCTTAAGGCCATCACTTTTGATTCTAAAAATGCCCAGTCTACCTCAGATTAGCCTGGAAGGGTAAGGTGTGTCAAACAAATTTGAGCAATGTGTCAAGTTATGTTTCAGGCTACAACCATGCGGTAGCAACATGAGTGATATTCTCCACTAACAGGATACTGCTGACAGGACAGAAGGGCGTTCTGTCAACCACAGAAATGACTCTGTGGTATCTGAATTTTAGTGCTCTTCAATAAGAACATTGCTGATCTCGGGCTTCAACTCCATTTTCCTGTCTGCTCCCCATATCACTTAAGTTTCTGAGAGACCACGGGCGGGCTCCTCCGACCTCCCCCTCCACCACCCCCCCACCCCCCCCCCCCCCCCAACCCCGTGCCGTTTTTTTTGGCGGGGGCGGGAATTTTGCCGTGTTGTTCGGGGGCCATTGGCAGCGGCCCCCCCGGCGACTCCCCGCACCGCGATGGGCTGAGCGGCCTCCCGTTTTCATCCAGTCCCGCCGGCGTAAATTACACAAGGTTCTTACCGGTGGGACCTGGCTCTGCGGGCGGCCTGCGGAGTCCTCGGGGGAGGGGGGGGGGGGGGGGGGGATTTGGCCCCGGGGGTGTGGGGCCATGGTGGTTTGTCCCGTGATCGGGGCCCACCGATCTGTGGGCGGGCCTGTGCCGTGAGTGCACTCTTTCTCTTCCCGCCGACCGCTGTAAAGCTGCTTCATGGCCGGCACGGAGAAGAAACCCCCTGCGCATGGGTAGGAATCACGCCAGCGATTCTGGGACGACGCTGGCATTCCTGCACATGCGCCAACTCGCGCCGGCCGGCGGAGGCCCTTCGGCACGCCGCCAACCACTCCAGCGCTGGCCTAGTCCCCGGGTGGCCTGATGCCAGAGTAGTTCACACCACTCTTTGGCACTGGTACGGCCCACTCGCCGGATACTGGAGAATCCCGGCCCACAAATCTGTCTATCCCACCTTAAATGTACTCAATGATGGATCCCAAAGTTCACAACCCTTTGGTTCAGATTTTACAGCCCTACCCGCAGCAGGGATCTTCCAGTCCTGACAAAAGTCAGTGGAATTTTGGCTGGCCCACTGCATCCCCATGGCAGTTCCCGCCACGGGAGTTTATTAAATTTTTCTTCTCATCTCTATTCTAAATGATCAGCCCTTTATCTTGAGACTGTGCCGTCATGTTTTTGAGTCCATGACCAATCGAAACAATGGGTGGAATGTTCCAGCTCCTCATACCGGCGGAATCTTCCGGTCCTGTCAAAGTCAACCGGGAATGTCTCAGCATCCACCCTACCAAACCTTTCAGAATTTTGTAGGTCTCAGCGAGATCACCGCTCCTTCTAAAGTTCAGAGAATATAGGCCCAATTTACTTAGCCTCCCATCAGAGGTGAGGCCCCCTTATCCCAGGGACCAATTTACCGAACCTTTGCAGTACTGCGTCCAGTGCAGTTATATCTGTTCTTTAATGTGGAGACTAAATCTGCACACAGTGCTCCAGATGTGGCCTCACCAAAACCCTGAACCACTGCAGCAAGACTTATTTATTCCTGTACTCCAATCACCTTGCAGTAAAGGCCAACATTTTCACTTATCCAGGCGAAGCCAACTTTTAGAAGTGTGATCCATGAAATGTAAAATAAAACCATCTGGATATAACCAGCAAGCTCCTCTTTGTGAGAAAGATGGAGAGCGATTATTTTCAGTCTTAAAGGTTATTATTCTTGGCATATAGTGAACTATTACTGTTTTATGAGCAATATGTGCTGGATTTTATTGTTCTTGAATAGCAGAACCTCGTGGAAAAAATGAGCAAATGCGTGTGAATTTCATTGCATCCCAGTCCACAGTCTCCCAGGTGGAAAATCAGAATCCATTTCCTGCACTTAATCACCTAATGCCAACAATAGCGTGTATGAACTGTTTTAGCAATGGCAAGGTCAACTGCTTCAGTGTGCATAATTTTCATTTTACACAATCTCTTGATAGATAGGAGAAAATCACTGATAAAAAACACATAGGGCGTGATGTATTTGGCCTCGTCACATCCAACATGGTGATGCAACGAGGTTGTTAAATCTCGCGAGAGGCCTCTCATGGAGATTTGCGACTCTCAGAACGCCTTGCAAGATCTTGTTAGTTATTGCGAGACGTCGCAATCTCGCCCAGCGCATGCAAGATCGAGATTTACATATTTAAGTGAGCAGTTAGGCTCCCTTAAATATGTCTGCGCCTGATGCCCCTGAGGCTCAGGAACTAATGCTTGCATTTGATCCCCATTTGTGGGGTCCAGTGCTTCCAACGTTTAACCCATCTTGATGTAAATTTCTGTGACCCAGACTGTCATAATATGGGTTCTTTCTGCTTCAGTGGTGGTGACTCTTTGATGCGGTCTGTTTAAATGTCTGTTTTTATGTTTAAATATAAACCCTTTATTGGTGGGCTTTAACTATTTACGGTTCCAAGATATGGTCATGCATGATAGTACTCCGCCTGACAGGCTAGCTGCACTCATAGTGTTGCTTCTAGTCTATTTTCTGAGAGTCTCTTACCATGTGACTCCATACACCACACCATTTGCAGTGCTACTCTCCAGTCTCACGTTAATTCATGATCTGCTGAGTATCTATACATTCTAATGCAGGCAGGCCCCTATCATCACACAGACAACTTGCTGAGCTTTGCTACTCCCGGCCAAACATAAATTTACGTTACTCTTTTGGGTCATTTCCATCTTCAATCTGTATACTTATGAATGGCCTGCCAGGAAACTCATTGTGCGTCCCTCTCAGACGGTATAGTAAAATTTACAGTCCCAAAAATCTTATCAGGCTCTGCCATGCTCCTGTTAAATAAAGCCCTGTGCCAGAAAGGCCTCCTTTCTGCGCCGAAGAGCAGCAGAAACATAGAACATAGAACATAGAACAGTACAGCACAGAACAGGCCCTTCGGCCCTCAATGTTGTGCCGAGCCATGATCACCCTACTCAAACCCACGTATCCACCCTATACCCGTAACCCAACAACCCCCCCCTTAACCTTACTTTTATTAGGACACTACGGGCAATTTAGCATGGCCAATCCACCTAACCCGCACATCTTTGGACTGTGGGAGGAAACTGGAGCACCCGGAGGAAACCCACGCACACACGGGGAGGACGTGCAGACTCCACACAGACAGTGACCCAGCCGGGAATCGAAGCTGGGACCCTGGAGCTGTGAAGCATTTATGCTAACCACCATGCTACCGTGCTGCCCCGAAAATTACGGAAAGTCAGTTCCTGGTCGCAGCAGGACCAATAAGTGACCTGGGTGATTTTATTTGTCTCCCGACAGGTGGGCAGGGTTAAAATCAATGCTGTAAATCCATTTAGCAGCATACAATGAATCAAAGAACTTTGTAGCTGCCCAAAATGTTTGGTGGCAAATTTCACTCCAGATTAATTTGATCAACGTGTAAGATGATATCTGGCAACCAGAGTTTGCAATGAAATTTTATAGGTTAGGCCTTTAAACAGGTAAATCCATTTGTTCAACACTGTGCAGAGTTATGAATGTTTCTGTTGGGAAATGAAAAGCATTTCTTATACTGTAGTGGAAACGTATCACATGACATACTTAAAATGTTCAACATAAGGCTGTTGTGGCATGAAACATATACGCCATGTCCTTGAGAATACAAAGCACCTGGCTTTGGTCATTACTGTGAACTTGCCAGTAATTGCTGGCAAGCTTCTACTATTTTTGTTTGCACATTCAGTCCTTTTTGCCTCTGCCAAATGGAAACCTGAGTTGGTTGTACAGCCATGCTGATTCCTTTGCAGTTTGGTTATTGGCTTTATCTGCATGTTGCTTTCACTAGAGCTGAAGTTGTAATCACTCTCGGGGATGATCATTCATTGCTTTGCCGTTGACATGCTAATGGTTACATAGATGGCACTCAGTAAGCGGCATTCCAGTGTTTGCTAAAGTTAATGACAAAATGCCAGTGGATGATTCATTCATGTTGATTCCAACCTGAAACCTCCCCCACCCCTAACAGCCCTCAAGAAGGTGAAGCTGAACAGTCTTCTGGAACTGCATTCTATGTGACAAAGTCACTCCCCTAGTGCAGTTAGGTGGAGAGTTTCAGGATTCTGACCTCGCGATGATGAAGGAGTGCTGATATATTTGAAAGCCACACAGCGTCCTGATATGAGCGGAGGACTTGAAGTCGTGGGGTTTCCAAATACTTGATGCCGTTATTCTTCTAGGTGGTAGAGGTGAGACGTACTCCTGAAGAGCCTCATTGACAACTTTTTGTACCTTGATATCCTGAGACAATGAAGCAGTCTATGTCCAAATACAGCAAGCTCTGGACAATATCCAGGCTTGGGCTGACAAGTGGCAAGTTACATTCGCGCCACACAAGTGCCAGGCAGTGACCATCTCCTACAAAAGAGGATCTAACCACCGCCCCTTGACATTCAATGGCACTACCATCGCTGAATCCGCCCCAATCAACATCTTGGGGGTTACCATTGAGCAGAAACTGAACTTGACTAGCCATATTAATACTGTGGCTACCAGGGCAGGTCAAAGACTAGGAATCCTATGGCGAGTAACTCACCTCCTGACCTCCTAAAGCCTGCTCATCATCTGCAAGCCACAAGCTAAGAGTGCAATGGAATACTCTCCACTTGCCTGGATGAGTGCAGCTACAACAACAACTCAAGAAGCTCAACACCATCTAGGACAAAGCAGCCCACTTGATTGCTCTCCCTTCCACAAATATTCAAACCCTCCACCACCGATGAACAGTGGTAGCCTTTTGTACCATCTACAAGATGCATTTCAGTAACTCACCAAGGTTCCTTAGACAACACCTTCCAAACTCACTACCATCTAGAAGGACAAGATCAGCAGATACCTGGGAACCCAACCATCTGGAGGTTCCCCTCCACGTCGCTCACCACCCTTACTTGGAAATATATTGCCGCTCCTTCACTGTTGCTGGGACAACATCCTGGAACTCCTTCCCTAATAGCACAGTGGTGTACCTACCCCTCAAAGACTGCAGCGGTTCATGAAGGCAACTCATCACCACCTTCTGAAGGGCAACTAGGGATGGGCACGAAATACTGGCCTAACCAGAGAGGCCCACATCCTGTAAATCATTTTTTAAAAGTATACGGCACATACCTCAACCACAATGAAGTTGTGGAGGGAATGAATGTTTAAGGTGCTGGATAGGGTGCCGATCAACCAGACTGAATACTGTGGGAGCTGCACTCAGTTAGGCAAGTGGAGAGTATTCCATTTCACTCCTGACCCATGCGTTATAGATGGTTACCAATAACTATGGTTATTGGTACTAACTTTTTATTCCAGATTTTTTAATTTAATTAACTTAATTCAAAAACATTCAAAATGATGGAACTTGAACTCACTTTTTCAGGTTATTAGTTTGAATCTTTGGATTAGTAGCCCGGTAGCTAGAGTGACAATTTTTAAAGGGACTGTCACTTAATCAAGCCAAATCGCAGGTGCATTTTCTAAAAACGTAGCAACTTGCCTCACAGTTTAACAACTGTAGTATACAGGGTTAATATTAGATGTATCTAAACACATAGGCGGAATTTGTCAAAGAACAAGACTTTTTATAAACATTGAGCTAAGGACCAATGGGGAGTTCTTCAGATGCATTCAAGCTTGAAGGAAAAGATAATAAACAAATCTCCTGCCTGCTGTTTCCAAACCATTTATTAATCAAATGCTAGTTAAAGGTACTGCACTGTGAAATGGAATTAATACAAAGAATATCAAAGGATCACAGGGGATTTCAAAGCTTTTCAACTGTTGTGAGCTTTCTAGGAAGGCTTGGAGACTTCAAAAAGCTGCAGTGTTAAAAAAGCATGGGGCTGAGTGAGCAGATGTGAAGAAAGGAAAATAATTTGAGGCTTCCTGGCTTGTATCTTCAATGAACTGTCTGATCTTCTCATCAGCTGTCAGGCAGAGCAGTTCAAAGTGAGAAGGTCACAGACAAGGATGATGACTTTGAACAGAGGGTTGCCTAAAATCACCATGCCAAGAGTGAACTTTAGGTTGTCCAGGGCTAGAAGTGGCAGCCCAGACACCAGATCCACATCATAGTACTGTATTTCATAGAATCACTACTGTGCGAAAAGTGGCCATTCAGCCCATCAGAACTGCATCGATCTTCTGAAAGAGCACCCGATCTGGGCCCAATCTCCTGCCTGATCCCTGTAGCCCAGCCTAACCTGTGGACACTAAGCGGCAATTCAGCTTGGCCAATCCACCTGACCTGCACATCTTTGGACTGTGGGAGCAATCGGAGCACCCAGCGGAAACCTACACAGACATGGGGAGAACATGCAAACGCCACACAGTCACCCGAGGTTGGAAGTGATCCCGGGTCCCTGGCACTGTGAAGCAGCAGTGCTAACCACTGTGGAACCATGCCGCCATGCTCCCCCATCTGGGGGGAGAGTCCAAACTCAACCTCTTAAGCCCAGCCCAAGCCCAACCAACACCCAGGGCCCTTTGGGAACCTACCCTCTACAGCCTGGCAGCAACAGGGGGGGGAACATAAGAAATTGACTTACCTCCTTGATCCCTCTTGGGGTCCATCATGCCAGCTCTGCGCTTGTCAAGACCTTGACAAAAAACCCACCCAGTGGAGATCTCCCTGGGGGGAGGTGGAGATAGCACGAAGGCCAAGCATCAGGGTTCAAGCCCACTAATCATATTGAAAACAGGGGATTTACATAATTCCAGGCTTCCCGCCCACTCTGGGGGCATTTCTGGGCCACAGGGGATTCTCCGCCTGATCAGGATTCCCAATTTCAGAGGGCAAAAGCCGAGATTCGCTCCCCATATTACGTCCCTGGAGGATTTTAGATCGAACTCTGCTGACAGAATGCTGAGAAATGCCAAGAAAATCAACAAGAAGAAAGATCAGCTAGAGGTCAGCTGGAGAATCGGTTATTCAACTTGACGATTCGGCAACTGAGTCAGCTCTTGATCCGGCAGTTTCAAAGGCCTGACATCTGATGACTACTAATATTATCAAAGTAATTGATGAGAAATTTGGACTATTAGTGAAAAACATCAAATGTATGCTGTAGAACTGCAGAATACTGGTAAAAGTCTTGATGAAGCTGAGCAGAGAATTCCTATTGTGCAAAATGCAACTTTCTGGGTAGAGGCCTGTTTGCAATCTATCGAAACATAGCTGCTCACAATGTTGGAACATCTGGACAATTTAGAGAACCGCGCTGGAGAAAAATGTTCGGATTATCGCTTTACCAGAGGAATCTGAGGGCAAGTTCCCAGTTAATTTCTGGGAGTGTTGGCTACCATGCTTCTCAACAAAAGCCGGACACATTAAACTGGAAAGGGCACCACTTATTTGCTCTGAGGTCCAGGAACAACCAACAGCCCCAGCCCATAATAATGCATTTCCACAACTTCAGGAATTGTCAAAAAGTGATGGAGACAGCGAGACAAAGTCAAACTTTGCTCTATGATGGATCAAAGGTCTCTTTTATCAACATTTTTCATCAGTGATACCACAGAGATGCAACGGTTTCAACAAAGTTAGAACATGTCTGAAGGCCATCGGTGCATAGCATGCCTGGTGTACCTAGCCACACTGAGGGCGACATTCAACAATTCTACAAAAACATTCAATACACTCGCAAAGACCCCAGACTTTTGTGAACTCTGTGGAAGACAATAATTTAAGTCCCTCAGCTGAATGACATTATTTTATAGATTGCAGTTGACCTCAAATTTTGGACATTATCCCTTTTTATTATACTCTCTTTTTTTGCACTTGTACTTATCATTCTGACAGGGATGGTCTAGTAACTGAGCACAAAAGGGCACATTTTTCATAAGAAATGCTGGGACTCATACGGAATTTTGATGACTGGTTTCTTCAGCGTGTTTTTTTTAGTCAATTAATGCAATTTGCAGGTGGTATGATATTAGTGCTGTATGAGAAATGGGTACCTTTCTTGTTTATGTATTTACTTAAAGTAACATTGTACATATTATCTGCCTCCTTATCTCTTATTATGTTAAATATGCCATAGTTGGGTGATGGACGTATGACTTCATTCTTAATAAGCATGGTTAGATTACAGCGATGACGCCATGTTCTCTTTTTGTTCATATTATATTTCAATTTTTCTTTCTTGAAGAGAGACGTTCTTTGTTATAAACATGGGATGTCAAACAAGTCTTCATATTTGAAGTGGAAATCCCCCTGAGTGTTAACTGGTTAAGATTGTTTGTTCTGTTGATTAAAATAGCCCTCGAGTGTTTTTTTTCATTTTGGGTTTAAAGAATTGTTAGTTGGTAACTGGTGTTCATGTAAAGGTACGGAGGGGCTGTTTAGCACAGGGCTAAATCACTGGCTTTGAAAGCAGGCCAGCAGCACGGTTCAATTCCCGTAACAGCCTCCCCGAACAGGCTCCGGAATGTGGCGACTAGGGGCTTTTCACAGTAACTTCATTTGAAGCCTACTTGTGACAATAAGCGATTTTCATTTTCACAAGTTTCATTTGGAAAATGACAGTATAATATAGTACACAGTACATAGAACATACAGTCCAGAAGGAGGCCACTCGGCCCATCAAGTCTGCACCAATCCACTTAAGCCCTTACTTCCACCCTATCCCCATAACCCAATAACCCCTCCTAACCTTTTTGGTCAATAAGGGCAATTTATCATGGCCAATCTACCTAACCTGCACGTCTTTGGACTGTGGGAAGAAACCGGAGCACCCAGAGGAAACCCACGCAGACACGGGAGAACGTGCAGACTCCGCACAGACGGTGACCCAGCCGGGAATCGAACCGGAGACCCTGGCGCTGTGAAGCCACAGTGCTATCCACTAGTGCTACCGTGCTGCCCATAATATGTTGCTGGCTTCTTGTGTAACTGGGCATAGTGGTGGTGAGTTATGGTGCGCACCTAAGCGGGAGGGGAACATCAATGTCAGGTAAAAGGCCAACTTTCCTTTTTATCGATATCCTACATTCTTTTCTACTGACTAGCTAATGGCAGTAGCGACATTGAAAATCTACTCATTGAGTGTATGGGGGATACAGCTTCCTTATAAAAGAAAAATGTTTCTCCCTTTTCTCAAAAAGGAGAAAGTGGATATAGCCCTGGCACAAGAGCCTCATTCAGATGACATAGAACATCTGAAATTGAAGTGGGATTGGGACGGGCAAATGGTTCCTGCCTCATTTTCGACCATTAGCCAAGAGGTCACGATTTTTATTCATCAAATCCTACGTTTAGGATAAAGGGGGAAGATGTCATAGTCATAGTCATAGAACATACAGTGCAGAAGGAGGCCATTCGGACCATCGAGTCTACACCGACCCACTTAAGCCTTCACTTCAACCCTATCCCCGTAACCCAATAACCCCTCCTAACCTTTTTGGTCACTAAGGGCAATTTATCATGGCCAATCCACCGAACCTAAGATATGTGATCATCAGAGGAATACTGCAAGAGGAAAGTATTTAGATAATGAATGTTTATGGTCCGCCAAATTACTCTCCTGATTTTATTACTAAAGTCTTCATGGATTTGTGGAATGAGAGTCAGTTTACAGGAGGGGACTTCAACTGTTGCCGAAATCCTTTGATTGACAAGTTTCCTATAACTAGGAATCCACCTACAAAACAGGCGAAGGCACTAACATCTGTACGCGATGAATTAGGATATTTGGATGTTTGGAGAACATTGCACGCCAAGGACAAACATCTTCTTCTCAGCTCCCCACTAATTTAATGCCAGAATGAATTATTTTTTCATGCCAGATGCACTATTACACTCAATGGTTTCCTGCTCCTTAGGTGGGATTGTGATCTCTGATCGGGCTCTTGTGTTCTTGGTATTTTCACTCAAGGCAATATAAATTTACAATTTAGATAATGGGAATTTAACACATCTCTGCTGAAAGATCACAATTTTATTTATTTTAAATCTGAATTTGACCTTTTTGATTCAATCAGTTCTCTTTCTGAAGTAACCTCTCAATCCTGTGGGAGACTTGTAAGGCTTTTGCAAGCGGGTTGGTCATTTCCAAGATGACCAACCAAAAGCATAAAATAATGGAGCAACAGCATCGGCTAGAAGTAAAACTGTCCCAAGCAGAAAGAGAGCATGGTAGAAATCCTAGTCATTTAGTGTTGTCACGGTGCCCAGGTGGCACTTCCAGTTGGCAAGGGTGCTACCCAGGTGCCAGGTTGGTGGTGCCAAGCTGACATCTTTTCCATGACAGGGATGGAGCCTAGGGGTGTCCTGTGCGGGTGCGTGGGGGGAGAGGGAACTGAGGACACCCTTATATGTGCATTGGGGCTTAGGGGGAGTTTGTTGGTTGCGTTGGGGGGTTGAGAGATCAGGATGTCATTTAAAAATGGCATCCCAATCTCCTGCACTGAGGAGTTCTGACTAAGTGTGAGTTCCCCGCTAAGGCCCTGAAGAGGAACAGAGTCCCTTTAGATAGCATGGAGTTTCTCGGTGCTCCAAGTGCTCGGAAACACCTGGCTAAAAAAAAAGCAGAGATACTCCAGCCATCAACCGAAACACTCCATGGTCCAGGAGGCATTCAGCTGAAGGTCAAGGGACAGTTGGCTGCAAAGCTCCACATAAGAGAAATCACAGAAATCATGGCTGGAATTTTCCTGTTGTTGTCCCTGGTGGGATCTATTGGTCCCGCTGGCCATGAACCCTCTCGCCACAGGTTTCTCTGCCTGGTTGGGCATGGATGGTGCATAGAAAGGGAAACTCTGTTGACAGCAGCGGAAGCAGAAGATCCCGCCACCTACTGATGGCGGGCTGTCTCTGTCACCATGAAATGCGCCATGGAGACGGCGAGGAAAATCCCACCCTTTGTACGTGATCAACAATCAAGAATGTTCGCTGTTAAGCCAGAAAGCTTGAACTGATTTGCAACTTCTAATTAAAGGAGATGAGTTGGAAATCCTGCTGGGAAAGAGACAGATGTTTCCCTGGAACAGCAGGAGAAAGAACCAGAACATGTGCAAGGCAAAACAGCAGATACATTCAGTGGGATTCTCCGCCGGCAGGTTTCTCCATTGTGCTGGGAGCGTGCCCACACCCGTGGGTTTCCCAGCGGCTTGGGGTGGCCACAATGGGAAATGCCATTGGAAGATGGCAGGAAAGGAGAATCCCGCTGCTGGTGAGGACACTACACCCAGGAAAACGTGGCTACGGACAAGAGAGTCCTGCCCATTGTCGCACATTTTTGTTGGAAAGCCTGACAAGAGGACAAATATCTCATTAAGGACTTTGAGTCATCCAACTCATCCATAACAAAATTCTTACCAGCAACCACATGGAAGCTGAAAGTAATGAAAGTGGAAACTCCAGAAATCAGGTGAAGAATGTACTAAAATCAGAGATTACTGCAAAAAATGGATGACCTCATTAACACTACACCCTGTATGCTTCAACCGATGCCAATGCTTATGTAGTTACATTGTATATCTTGTGTTGCCCTATTATGTATTCTCATGTATTTTCTTGTATTTTCTTGAATTTTGTTTAATTCCCTTTTCGTCCATGTACTGAATGATCTGTTGAGCTGCTTGCAGAAAAATACTTTTCACTGTACCTCGGTACACGTGACAATAAACAAATCCAATCCAATCCAATGACCAGAATATTTTCCCAACAATATCATCCCAAAACAGTATTTTGAGCAACGCAGACATCTCAGCACAGTCGACAATATTCCGGTGCTGTTACTGAGACCAGAGAACTGCTGCTCATTTGATTGGCATGCAGCATTTGGAGGGATTTCTTCCCTGATGAGTGCAGCAGACTCGCCCTGAGCCAATTAATGCCCAACAAGCATTAAATGACTGTGGGGAAACCCATCAGAGCGAGGGTGTGCTCTCCAGCAACCTTTTTGCCGGGTATTAGTAAAGCGGCGGTGGGGATGTGGGTTCTGGAAATCCTAGAAAAACATAAAATCCTACACAAATGTTTTTATTTGCTAAAGCTGATCAAGTAGATGTAAATGAAGGAACATTAGCTCACCATACTATGTGTCATAGACACACTTCAGGATCTCGTGATTGGTCCTCATTTTTTTTTTTTTTATTTTTTTTTTTTTTATAAATTTAGATTACCCAATTATTTTTTCTGTTAAGGGGCAATTTAGCGTGGCCAATCCACCTACTCTGCACATTTTTGGGTTGTGGGGGCGAAACCCACGCAGACACGGGGAGAATGTGCAAACTCCACACGGACAGTGACCCAGAGCCGGGATCGAACCTGGGACCTCAGCGCTGTGAGGCGGTTGTGCTAACCACTAGGCCACCGTGCTGCGTGATTGGTCCTCATAATTGATTAAAATATGACACCATTTTTCTGCATGCAAACAAATCTAAGACAATTTGAAATGCATTTGCATTAACTCCATAATCGACAGAAAAACCGCAGGTGTTGGTACATCAAACAAAAAGGACCCTGTTTGTGTGCAACTAGCAGACAAAACACAGAAAAATTGTCGGGTTTTCTTTTCTACCATGTCAAAGGTATGATATGCTGTGTGAATTTCTACATCATTGGGTGAGAAACATTCTCTTCGTGGAAAGATTTTCAAGCATTGTGCAAACAACAGCGATACAAACTTTGCTACTGCTAAGTGCACTGGGAAAAACAACATCTGGTGAAAATTGCAAGTCAAATTAGGGAGAGAGAACATTGGTATTGATTGTTGCCCTCATTTCTTTCATAACTGTCTGCAAACAGCAGCTGGCAACAAGTTGAGGAAATGGCAGGCACTTCCTCAGTAACCACTTAATTGTAAGTTATACTTACTTTTTCACTTATAATCAATGCTATAGTTACAAGTATTTCTTTTTAATGGGACTTGATGATCTTGTACTTAATCTAAATGTTTGTACAGCAGACTCCTGATTGATTGCTGCTGAATCTGCTTGAATGCAAATAATTTCATCAGGTATTTGGCACAGGGCAAAATGGTCACCTTACCAGCAACATAACTATTACGTTGATTATGCTACCTTACTTGCCAGAGCATCATTGGTAATGGTTTCTCATCCCCCTCCTCTGCATTTGTAGCCCCAGAGTCCCACAAATATCTATCCTTAATATCCTCCATATGCACCTCTCGGTGACTCATCCAAAGAATTCCACATGTATATGGGAGGTGCTCGACTGTACCTGTGCTCCTCCTGTTTTGACCCTCCAGTTACTGAGAAGGCCAATGGCTGAAGCCATTTCAAGTCCATATGACCTTCCAGTCATTTAGCATGGTGGTCGTGCTACCGAGCTACTCTTGCTGTTGGATAATGAAGTCCCTCACCCAGAGTACCTTCTGCACCCTTGCCACCCTCAGTTCTTCCTCTAAGTGGTGTTCAACATCTAGGAGTAGTGATTTATCAGCTGTGAGGTTGATACATGGTGCTTACCCATGTTTAACCTGGTGACTTCATGGAGTCTAGAGTCAATATTGAGGACTCCCAGGGTTATGACTATATACCATTGTGAAACCACCTCTGCTGGCTCTGTCCTGTGGGACACCTGGAGTCAAATGCAGGCCAGACCATATGGAAGGCAGATTTCCTTCCTTAACAGGGTCACTGGTATAAATATAGTATAGATTTTAGGACAGTCAACAATAGTTTCATGGTCATCATCAATTTTTTAAATTTCAAAGTCCTGTCTTCACATTGAGGATACCCTCCACCTACCATGATGGGATTCAAACACAGGTCCCTAAAGCATTCCCCTGGATCTCTGGATTACTAATCAAATGACAATACCATTGCACCACTACCTCCTTTATGTTGGCCAAGCTTTTGGTTACCTCCAGTATCTCATTAATTGGCTTGATGTCAAAGTTTGCCTGATTCCTGTGAAGCCCCTTGGAGTTTTTTTACTACATTAAAGGTGCTATATAAATCCAAGTTGTACCTCCTTAGCTGGATTTCTAGTTTCTCCCGCCCCTGCCCCCTACCCCAAAATGGGTCAAAAGGTGATATTATTCCCTCTTATTAATGACATGATTGTGGTCAATGATAGTGTTTCTTAGAAAAAGTATGGATGGCTGGGATGAGTGCTGAATCACACATTGGTCACCTTGCAAATATACTACTTGGGTCATTTTCTAACTCTGTGGTTTAAATTGCCCAATAAAAAGGAGAGTAGCAATGGATATTAAATTTATATATGGTGGGTGGGATTATCCGTTCCCGATGACAGTCAATGAACTTTGGGCTGCGCAGCCGAATCCCCCACCCTGGGTCCCACCACAATGTGGCCAGAAAATCCCAAATGTAAAATTCTGAGTACTTTATCGCAGAAGCATTCATGTTTTATTTCTTATGTTACCTGGAACAGAATGTTTCTATAGGTCACTTGAATAGAACAATTGTGCTTCGTAATTGTTGTATTTAAGTGCCTCGCCCTCCAGCAGGGCAGAATGTCCCTGGAATTATTATTTGAACTTGGAGCTTATACTCTTGGTAAACAATCAATGTTTAAGCCATCAATTATCCCTATTGGTAGCAAGCAGGCCACATTAAGTGCTCTATGTATGTAATAGAAACTGCAAGCAAACCAAATGACTTTGTGTGCAGATAATCTCTTTATGCATGGCAGTTTCCAATGAACACACTGGACTTTGAACAAACTACTTGGTGCCTAAGTAATAGCTCTGCATATAAAACAGCCCTGATTTTTTTAAACTTCTACTAATGTGCAATTCTTAATAGCCAGGATAGATGCCACATAAATCACATAATTTCCATCATTATCTTTGGCCATGGGCTGTCCAGTGTAACATGCCTACTGCAGAGTGAAAATAAAAAGGGACTTTTTTCTTTGTCTTATATTTATTTGAAATTGTGATTGTTAATGTGTGACAATTACTGCGGCGCATTCCTTCGTGGTCAAATTGATTCATTCTATTGCTTATCAGCAACGCCAAATCACATTTGTGTCCTGAATGCCTAATTAAATACATTCCCTTTAATTGTAAATAAAATATGGGTGCCAACTCCAATAAAATGCAAATGTATGGCTCTAACTAAGCACCATTATGCATTTTCTTGTTTGAGCACTCCAGCAACTTACAAATTAAAAACAAACTTTTGCTTTTAGATGGCTACAATACGATGTTTAAAGCTCTTGTAATGAGCAATTACATAATAGTAATGCAGTTATACAGTTTTTCAGAGTATTATTTATCACAAAATTCAGATGCCAGAAAATATACATTTATTGGTATGATAATTTTAATTCTGGCTGTATACAGTACCTAACTGTTTTGTATAATCAAAGAAAGAACTTGCACTTTATGACATCTTTCATGATTTCAGGCCACAAGCAACTACTTTTGAAGGGTAGCCATTTAATGTAAAATTTGAGACAGCCATTGTGCCCACAGCAAGGTTCCATAAACAGCAATGAGACAATGATCAGCTAATCTGCTTTTAGCAATATTGGTTGAGGAATAAATACTGAGCAGAGCCTGAGCAGAGTCCCCTGCACCTTTTTGTATAATTGCATCGGATCCTATCCATTTTACCTGAGAGGAGAGGTGGGTTCTGGATTCATGTCTCCTATAGATTCCCTCCACTGAACTGCCAGCCTAGATTCAATGCTCAACTCTCTGGAATGAAACTTAAATCTTGTACTTCTGGCTCAGAAAGTCCTAGCCAAGACTGGCATCTCATGTTTCTCTGGTCCAAAATGTTAATAATCAGGAGTTCTAACTAGTATCTTCAGAGACAGACAATAGCAAATGGCACGAGGTTTAAGATGATGAAAATAATGTAAAAAATGGGAAGTTGGTATTACAACATATTATATTAAGCAATAGTGGAAGCAGTATGTGGCCCAATAATAAAATAACTGGAGCACAAAAGAGAGCCATTTATCACCTACTAACTAAGTGAAGTACAACACGCTGAGGAATAATAAACCCTCTGGTTCTAATCATTGACGTGTGCCCATTTTACAAGGGCCTAAGAATGCAATATTCTAGGTGGTGTGTACATGCTCAAACTGCAACAAAAGTGTGCCTCCCACCTCATTGGCAAAGGTTGAAATTTCGGCATCCAGGGCTGAACTTAAAATATATACAAATAGGATTCTGGGCACCTTTCTGAGATTGGGCTACCCTGCACACTGTAATCAGGATAACTACATCTACACCGGCCTTACCAACCCTTGAAGGGAACTGAGCCTCATATAAAAGGGATATTAAAATATATTTTTGGCAAAACTCAGAGGAAAGATTGATTTGTGTATACGTCAGCTCTGTTGAATTATAGCAGATTTAGACTTAGATTTATTGTCACGTGTAAATACATAGACATAGACGCTGGGTGAAGCATACGGATTCCAGTTCTAAAACTGTAGAGAAGATGTGTAGAAAACTAGCTGGATTGTCGCAGCCATCTTTTCCAGCTGTAGCAAATACTGATTTTTGATTCCAATTATTGTACAAGTCTCAACTTCATTGTGGGTTTTCCCTAAAATATTAAGACAGCCGTAAATTCTGATATTTAAACAAAATGATGTGAGTTTAATAGGCCAGCTGGTTAAACTGTAGAATTCCTCATTGCTGCCAAATATTGATAAAAACACAGATGTTCGTTGCATCTTAAACATCTAATTAAACATGTATGGCAGTTATATGGGTAAGATGGGTATAGAGGGATATGGGCCAAATGCAGGCAATTGTGACTGGCTCAGTGTTAAAATCTGGGCATCATGGACAGGTTGGGCCGAAGGGCCTGTTTCCATGCTGTAAACCTCTATGACTCTTAAGTGCAATATTACTGGTTGTTTTGCTTCTTTCGTCTATTGACAACTGAATTCAGTTGTACATGGTGACACAGTGGTTAGCACTGATTTTTCACTGCGCCAGAGACCCAGGTTCAATTTCGGCCTTGGGTGACTGTCTGTGTGGAGTTTGCACTTTCACCCTGTGTCTGCATGGGTTTCCTCCGGGTGCTCCAGTTTCCTCCTACAGTCCAATGATGTGCAGGTTAGGTGGATTGGCCATGATAAATTGCCCCTTGGTGGGATTGCGGGGATAGGGCAGAGGAGTGGGTATGTGTCGGGTGCTCTTTCAGAGGGTTGGTGCAAACTCAATGGATTTGTTAAGAATGAACGTGGTATATTAAGTGAAGGCAGATGCAGTATGTGGTCAAATGATAAAGTGACTGCAGTATAGTTGCAGCCAACTTCACCCAAACACTGAGGGTGAGGTTTCCCCGGACATCAGCAAAGGTTGATGGCCGGCGAGAAAAATGGCGTTGACCTGCCGACTGCAATGTTGACCTGCAATGGCCTCATTTCCTGTTGTATATTGCAGCACTTGGTGCCAACAATTTTCATCCACAGGTTCCACGCCCTATTGCTGGCGGGGCGGGCGAATCAGAGGCTGTCCGTCATCACCTCAGTGCCGCAATCTTCGGGCGCCACATTTAAAGGCTGCCCAGTGCACAACAGCCGAACGTCCCAGGTCGCTGAGAAGTGATGGCTGACAAGAAATCTGCCCCAAGGTTTTTGGACACCTCCCTGTAGAGGCCTGATGTGATGTGCTGTACCCACGCACTGGAAGAAAAACAGCCAGCAAGGTCACCAACCTCAGCGCTAAAGTTCTACAGACGAGGACAGCCATTCAGTACAGGAAGAGGATGACTGATCTTCCTTTTGCCAGGGTAAGTCACTCTTCGAATCACTCTCAACTCTCACACTCATCAACCCACCACACATCCACAGGAATATCACATACTGCTAGCTCAAGGGACGCCATCACTAACTCTCACATACATATTCATCTCCCTGTGGGGCGTGTACTCATGACGTTTCTGGTCCTACTCACCATCAACACATGCCAGGTACCCTTAATACCTGCCCTGGCACATGTCAGAGAATCATAGAATAGAATTTACAGTGCAAAAAGAGGCCATTCAGCCCATTGAATCTACACCATCCCTGAAAGAGCACCCTACTTAAATCCACACCTCCACCCTAACCCAGCAACCCCACCTAACCTTTGGACAGAAAAGGGCAATTTAGCGTAACCAATCCACCTAACCCGCACGTCTTTGGACTGTGGGAAGAAACCAGAGACACGGAGAGAAAGTGTAGACTCCGCATAGTTGGGAATTGAACCCAGTTCCCTGATGATGTGAAGCAACTGTGCTAACAACTGTTCTACTGTGTCCTACACTATTCATCTGTTTCCATGCGAGATAAGCTGGCTCACAACAAGAGGGAAATTTCCCAAGCAGACAGAGGAATGCCAGAGCTGAAGGTTCTCAAGGACTTTGAGGACAGAGCCATCCAGCTGGCTGGGGAGGATGTCAATCGATCCTGTGCTGATGGTGAGGTCAGCAGTGATAAACCAAGTGAGGATCCAGCACTGCATCATCCATCAGTCAACAAGGCTGGGAGTTAAGTCTCCTGTTTCTAATGGCCCCTGTCACACACAATAATGACCTCTGCTTTCTTTCACTGGCACATCTGAGAAGCAACACATTGAGTCCACCAGCCAGGTCCTCAACTCCAGCCCCGACAGCAGAGGAGGAATTCACAGACCCTGATATCTAAAGAATCATCATGGCATTCACCCACCCACATCCTCCACCAGCGCAGAGATGCACACTCCGGTGGGACCTTGTTCTACAAAGAACAAGAACAAAGAAAATTACAGCACAGGAACAGGCCCTTCGGCCCTCCCAGCCTGTGCCGATCCAGATCCTTTGTCTAAACCTGTTGCCTATTTTCCAAGGTCTACTTCTCTCTGTTCCCCACCCGTTCATATATCTGTCCAGATGCATCTTAAATGATGCTTTCGTGCCTGCCTCTACCACCTGCGCTGGCAAAGCATTCCAGGCACCTACCACCCTCTGAGTAAAAAACTTTCCACGCACATCTCCCTTAAACTTTCCCCCTCTCACCTTGAAATTGTGACCCCCTTGTAATTGACACCCCCATTCTTGGAAAAAGCTTGTTGCTATCCACCCTGTCCATACCTCATAATTTTGTAGACCTCAATCAGGTCTCCCCTCAACCTCCATCTTTCCAATGAAAACAATCCTAATCTACTCAACCTTTCTTCATAGCTAGCACCCTCCACACCAGGCAACATCCTGGTGAACCGCCTCTGCACCCTCTCTAAAGCATCCACATCCTTCTGGTAATGTGGCGACCAGAACTGCACGCAGCATTCCAAATGTAGCCTAACCAAAGTCTGATCCAACTGTAACATGACCTGCCGACTCTTGTACTCAATACCCCGTCCAATGAAGGCAAGCATGCTGTATGCCTTCTTGCCACTCTATCGACCTGTGTTGTCACCTTCAGGGTACAATGGACCTGAACTCTCAGACCTCGCTGTACATCAATTTTCCCCAGGACTCTTCCATTGACCATATAGTCTGCTCAAGAGTCAGATCTTCCAAAATGCATCACCTCGCATTTGCCTGGATTGAACTCCATCTGCCATTTCTCTGCCCAACTCTCCAATCTATCTATATTTTGCTGTATTCTCTGACAGTCCGCCTCGCTATCTGCAACTCCACCAATCTTAGCATCATCTGCAAACCTGCTCATCAGACCACTTATACCTTCGTCCAGATCATTTATGTATATCACAAACAACAGTGGTCCGAGCACGGATCCCTGTGGAACACCACTAGTCACCTTTCTCCATTTTGAGACACTCCCTTCCACCACTACTCTCTGTCTCCTTTTGCCCATCCAGTTCTTTATCCATCTAGCTAGTACACCCTGAACCCCACAATTTGGTGAGCACATCCAGGGCCGGCCCAAGGTACCGGCAACTCGGGCAGTCGCCCGGGGCGCCATGTGCTACGGGGCGCCAGAGACTCGGGTCCCGCGCAAGCGCAGTTGGGCCGGTGCCAACCAGCGCATGCGCGGTGGCCGCCCTCCCCCAGGGCGGCCCCCTCCGCACCCCCCTCCGCACCCCCCCCCTCCGTCCCCCCTCCGTCCGCCCCCCCGCCTCGGCCCCGCCCCCCCGCCACGGGCCCCCCACCTCGGCCTCCCCCCGCACCCCCCCCCCCCCGCCCTCCGTCCCCCCTCCGTCCGCCCCCCTGCCTCGGCCCCGCCCCCCCGCCACGGCCCCCCCCACCTCGGCCCCCCCGCCCCGCCGCCCTCGCCCCCCCCCGCCGCCTTGGCCCCGCCCCCCCGCCGCCTCGGCCCCACCCCCGCCTCGGCCCCGCCCCCGCCACCTCGCCCCCCCCGCGCCTCGGCCCCGCCCCCCCCCGCCTCACCCCCCCCTCTGCCCCCCCCCCCCTCTGCCCCCCCTCTGCCCCGCCCCCTTGCCCCCCCCCTGCCCCCCCCCCCCGAAGGGCGCTGAAGTTCAGCTTGCCCGGGGCGCCAGCAACCCTAGGGCCGGCGCTGAGCACATCACTCTCTCAGAACCACAGCATACAGAGGTAGAGATGGCACTCAGAGGGTTACTGGAGGCCAGGAAGCTGCTAAGTCCCAGTTGGATGACCTCATCATGCCTCAGTTGCTGGAGCTCCTAAGGCAAAGCTGGATAAATCAGATAGTGAAGTCTAGTATACTCCTCGGATTGAAAGGCTGCATGAAGGGATCCGCCTGCCTTATGTCTGAGATGATTGTGCCCAACATCCGAACATAGCTATAGTTGTGGCTGTCTTGGTGGCTTTGGTGCATGGCTTCTGTCCTGCAGTGCTGCAGGACATGCACTTCACGGTGCAGGCACTTTCTGGGATCCATGAGTGCCAACACCAGGGGGCGGTGGGACTCGAGTTCATTCCAGTTTCCCTTCTATCCCAAAGAGGAAGCCAGGTGCCCTCAGGCATCCATAGGGTGGAGGTCAACTGGTGCACACTCTAGAATCATCCACCCAGATGACTCCAGGATTGTCCATCCCATCTGAATGCCCTCTTCCTGTGGCTGCAGCTCCAGTCCCAAATGCTGAGGATGGTGGCACTGCCACACAGCAGGACCTTGAAAGAAGGCCAGGGTCCGCTACATCTCGGACCTCCAGAGGACATTGCCATGATCACCACAGATGACAGGGCATGGCAGACAGCAGCCTGCCTCCATCTACACTGGATTTCCAGAAAGCCTTTGACAAGGTGCCACACAAAAGGTTGCTGCATAAGATAAAGATGCATGGCATTAAGGGTAAAGTAGTAGCATGGATAGAGGATTGGTTAATTAATAGAAAGCAAAGAGTGGGGATTAATGGACGTTTCTCTGGTTGGCAGTCAGTAGTTAGTGGTGTCCCTCAGGGATCATGTTGAGCCCATACTTGTTCACAATTTAGATAGATAATTTGGAGTTGGGGACCAAGGGCAATGTGTCCAAGTTTGCAAACGAAACAAAAATGAGTGGTAAAGCAAAAAGTGCAGAGGATACCGGAAGTCTGCAGAGGAATTTGGATAGGTTAAGTGAATGGGCTAGGGTCTGGCAGATGGAATACAATGTTGACAAATGTGAGGTTATCCATTTTGGTAGGAATAACAGCAAAAGGGATTATTATTTAAATGATAAAATATTAAAACATGCTGCTGTGCAGAGAGACCTGGGTGAGCTCGTGCATGAGTCGCAATAAGTTGGTTTACAGGTGCAACAGGTGATTAAGAAAGTGAATGGAATTTTGTTGTCCTTCATTGCTAAAGGGATGGAGTTTAAGACTAGGGAGGTGATGCTGCAATTGGATAGGTGTTAATGAGGCCACACCTGGAGTATTGTGTTCAGTTTTGGTCTCCTTACTTAAGAAAGGACGTATTGGCGCTGGAGGGTGTGCAGAGGAGATTCACTAGGTTACTCCCAGAGCTGAAGCGGTTGGTTTACGAAATGAAATGAAATGAAAATCGCTTATTGTCACAAGTAGGCTTCAAATAATGTTACTGTGAAAAGCCCCTAGTCGCCACATTCCGGCGCCTGTTCGGGGAGACTGTAACGGGAATCAAACCGTGCTGCTGGCCTGCTTTCAAAGCCAGCGATTTAGCCCTGTGCTAAACAGCCCCTCTCGCGGAGAGGTTGAGTAGACTGGGACTGTACTCGTTGGAATTTAGAAGGATGAGGGGGGGATCTTATAGAAACATATAAAATTATGAAGGGAATAGATAGGATAGATGCGGGCAGGTTGTTTCCACTGGCGGGTGAAAGCAGAACTAGGGGGCATAGCCTCAAAATAAGGGGAAGTAGATTTAGGAATGAGTTTAAGAGTTTAAGAGGTTAGTGGGGGTTGTTTATTGAATTGTTTGGTTGTTCTTCTGATTCTGTTTGTATATATGAAAATGCCTTGAATAAAAATATTTTTTTAAAAAGAGCCACTATCCCCGAGTTAATTACTGGTCACCCCAAGTTAGAACTGATACCCCCGAATAAAAGGCTCATCACCCCCACGTCAAAGGCTGGTCACCACCACGTCAAAGGCTGGTCATGCCCAGTCAGAGCTAGTAGCCCCGAGCCAGCCCCCTTAACAAGTGGAACAGTTGTGTGAACACTGCGCTCATCTTGCAGCTCCGCTCAGAGCGGTACTCGCCTGTTGTGATTCGCGCTGTTCCATCGTCACTCCACCATGGATGGATTTTTAAATGGCGTGTGTGTTGGGGGGGGGGGGGGGGTGCGTAGAATGATTTGAAAAATATATTTTATGGGACAAGGCCAGAGTTTGTTGCTCATCCCAATTATCCTTGAACTGAGTGACTTGAACAGCATTGCAATGGGCGGTAAGAGTCACACATAGGTCTGACTAGGGAAGGATGGCAGGTCTCCTTCCCTCAAGGACATTAGAACCAGGGCCGGGATTCTCCCCTACCCGGCGGGGCGGGGGAGTCCCGGCATAGCGGAGTGGCGCACCTTTGGGGGCTAGGCCCGCGCCGGAGTGGTTGGCACCATGCTGACTGGCGCCAAAACCGGCGCCAACGGCCTTTGACGCCCGCCGCCCGGCATCGGGGCTGGCCGAAAGGCCTTCGCTGGTTCGCACATGCGCTGGTGCATCAGCGGCCGCTGACATCACCACCGGTGCATGCACGGTAGGGGGGGTCTCTTCTGTCTCCGCCATGGTGGCGGCGGCGGCTGAAAAAGAGTGCCCGCACGCCGATTGGTGAGCCCCGATCGCGGGCCAGGCGGGACCCCCTGGGGTCCGATCGCCCTGCGCCCCACCCCCCCCCCCAGGACACCAGGGGCCCGCTCACGCCGCCAATCCCGCCGGCACCAGAGGTGCTCCAATTCCTGCCGGCGGGAGAGGCCTGTCAGCGGCGGGTCTTCAGCCCATGGCAGGCCGGAGAATCGCCACGGGGGCACGCCGAGTGATTCCCGCTCCCGCCGATTCCCGGGTCGCGGAGAATTCCGGCCACGGCGGGGCGGGATTTACGCCGGCCCTGGGCAATTCCCCGATTCTGTGGGGGGTCAGAGAATTCCGCCCCAGATGCGTTTTTTTACGACAATTGATGATAAGTTTCATAGACACAGTTACTGAGACTATCTTTCCAATTTCAGATTATGACCTAAATTCAAAGTCCACCAGTTGCCATGGTGGGATTTTGAACCCTTGTCCCAGGACATTAGCCAGGGCCTCTAAATTGTTAGTCCAGTGATATTACCACTCCGGCACTGTCTCCCCCCAGTGAATAGGCCTGATAATGAGATGCAAATCCATTCAAATCATATTCCCGCTGTTCAACAGCAGGAAACACAACCCACCACTGGCAGGGGGAGGGCATGGTCACGGCAAGCTTTCAGATCGAGGTAAAATGCGACTTTGGTCTTTTCATGATATTTTTTGTTGCCTTCACTGAACGACGCTGATGGGAATGGAAATACCAGCCTTAGCATTTGAACAATTCTCCAGAAAAAGCACACTCACAATTCTTAAATGCTGAAAAATATTGGAGGATCATGGAGCTTTTACAGCACGGAAAGAGGCCCCATCGCCCCATCGTGTCCACGTCAGTCATCAAGCACCTATCTCTCTAATCCCATTTTCTAGCAGTTGGCCTGGTGTGCCATGGTATTTCAAGTGCTCATCTAAATACTTCTTAAATGTTGTGAGGGTTCCTGCCTCTATCATCCTTTCAGGGAGTGAGTCAAAGATTCCTACCATCCTCTGGGTGAAAAAGGTTTCCTCACAGCCCCACTGAAGCTCCAACCCTGACCTTCTATGCCCCTTGGTGATTGACCACTTGGCAAAGGGGAAAAAAAGTTCCTTCCTGTCTACTCTATCTATGCCCGTCATAATTTTATACACCTCAGTCAGGTTCCCCCCTCAGCCTTCTCTGCTTCAAGCAAAACAACTCCAGGCTATCCAGTCTCTCTTGATAGCTGAAATGTCCCAGGCCAGACAACATCCTTGTGAATCACCTCTGCACCCTGTTATTTACGCTGGTGATAAATTAAGGATTACTAATAGATAAATACATTTTTAAAAATTAAGTGATAATCATTAATTTTTTGTGGATTTCATCATGCATGAACAACATGGAGCCATGACTGCCACATCAGCAACATTAACAAATATACAATCAAAGTAAAATGAAGCAACCCATATAAAATGTTCAATATATAATCATTTTATAAAATAAGCACAGCCTGAAGTAATTTCAAAGCTTTAATCACAATTATGATTTAACGAATGGTTATGAAACACTCATGCTTTACATTCTTCTAATTATGAAGTAAAAACAGAACAAGCTGTAAGTACCCAGTGGGCGGCATGGTGGCATTGTGGTTAGCACTGCCTCACAGTGCCAGGGACATGACTTCGATTCCGGCCTCAGATGACTGTTTGGAGTTTGCACTTTCCCCCCGTGTCTGAGTGGGTTTCCTCTGGGTGCACCGGTTACCTCCCACAGTCCAAAGATGTGCAGGTTAGGTGGATTGGCCATGATAAATTGCCCCTTAGGGTAGAGTTGCAGGAATAGGGTGGGGGATTGGACCTGGGTAGGGTGGTATTTTGAAGGGACAGTGCAGACTGGATGGGCCGAATGGCCTCCTTCTGCACTGTAGGGATTCTGTGATTCTATGGTACGTAACAGTTCCATTGATATTTCAGATGCTGAATATCGAGTATTTCCAGTTTTGTTGTTTTTACTTTCAGATTCCAGTATTTTCCCCTCTTGCTTAGAGGCTTTGCACTGCAGGACTGGATTTTATGGTCCTGACGGTGGATTTTCAGGCAGCGAGTTGTACAATTAAATGGAGGGCTCCTGGCATCTACCTGCCTGCTTCAACTATAAGGTGCGATTTAAATAAAAGGGAGCAAAGTCCCATAGCGAACGCATTTAGCTGCCTGTTTCCCGGCGCTTACAGCATTAGACAACGCCACTCCCGTTAAATAAGGGACCTTAGTGGGGAATACATGGCTGAAGCCGCACATAGCACTGTTTTCTACAACGAGGAACTCCGATCGACGGGACTCCTCAGGGTGGCGAGAGATTAGGATGCCAATTTTAATTGGCGTTCCGATCTCCGAGGCCTGCAGCACCACCCCTGACCTCTCCCCAAGCCCCAAGCACTATGGGAGGGTCCCCAGCCCCCTCTGCAACCAATCCCTTAAAACCAGCACAGGACACTCCTGGCCCAATCGCCAGCACATAGTAAATGTTAGCTTGGCACCATGGCAGTGCCAAACTAGCACCCTGACAATGCCCATGCCAGCTGGCAGTGCCACCTGGGAACCTTGGCCATGCCAGGCTGGCACACAAGTCACACTACCTTGGTGCCAGGCTGGCAGTGCCAGGGTAGTCTGCCCAAAGGGCTTGTACCTTGGGGCCTCTGATCCCCTGGGAGTCCCCAAGAGTACCATTCTGCCTGCACCCGTTTGTGGGAACCAGTGCTGATTGACGCTCATCCAAGATCTCCGAGGCAAAGGGGGTAGATCCCAATGCTTTCGTTACCTCGGGAATCTGCACATTAAAGTGAGACTAGCTGTCTCACTCTAATATGCAGATTTGCTAAAAATGGATCCTTCCCCCAGTGGCCGGGATTCACATCGCAATGTCTCGCGAGATTGTGGTTAGATATCGAAGCGCTACGAGAAGGGTAGATTCCAGGAGCAGCATCTCCTGGCTTTTATTGACCATGCTGCACCATGGCGAGCTGCTTTCCGGGTGTTGCGTGGCCATTGGATCGCGCGCATAATGTTACCAGTGGTGGGGAAGGTGTTGGAAGGACCGCCACCTATGAGCCAATTGAGGCCCGTAGGCAGTTAAGTAGTAGTAACTTAAGGTGTCAGTGGCAGCCAAGGCGTGGAGGTGCTGGAATTGGACTGGGGTGGGCACAGTAAGAAGTCTTACAACACCAGGTTAAAGTCCAACAGGTTTGTTTGGAATCACTAGCTTTCGGAGCGCACCTGTTGAAGGAGCTGCGCACTGAAAGCTAGTGATTTCAAAAAAACCTGTTGGACTTTAACCTGTGTTGTAAGACTTCTTACTGTAGTAACTTAGGAGCCTCATTACAGTACAGCTAAGATTTTTCAGAGGGTCAGTGCAGACCTGATGGGCCAAATGGCCTCGTTCAGCACTGTAGGAATCCTATGGGACTGTTTAGCACAGAGGGGCTGGTTTAGCACAATGGGCTAAATCACTGGCTTGTAATACAGAACAATGCCAGCAGCGCGGGTTCAATTCCCGTAACAGCCTCCACGAACAGGCGCCGGAATGTGGCGACTAGGGGCTTTTCACAGTAACTTCATTGAAGCCTATTCGTGGCAATAAGCGATTATTATTATGGTTGTATGGACAGAACTGAGGCCATCATGGGAAAGGCCCGTGCCAAGGTCTTTCCAACCCTTCATTTGCAATCCACCTCCTCCCCCTCGCTAACCAATCCATCCTCACTGGGGCCTGCAAGCTTAGCCCTAGTGAGATGCCAGGCTTACATTAATGTAATAATCTCACCAAGGCTAGTCTTCCGACATCATACCCTTTCATTTACATAACCAAGAAAAGGTCATTGCCGTGACTTAGAGCACACGTCCAAGCCTGGGAATTATATAACATCGTCCCGGGTTGAAACAGCAGGTTTTAAGCTCCCGCTGCTTGTTTCCCATTGGTTGAACTCAATATCGAAGTTCATACTCCACGAGGTCCCCAGGAAGATCTATTGATTATCCCCTGTGCTCATCGCGGCCACCATATCATCCCTCCCCTCTTAAGTCCATTTTTGCCCCAGTACCCTCAAAGTCCCATCTGCTGCTGGGCGATCAGTCTGAGCACAGTCGAGGGTGGGCACCGGATCTGGTGGTGTGAGCCAAATTGGGATCTTCATTTTTGGAGGGAGCGCTGAAGAGCTACTGACGTGGATTCCTCTTTGGAGTTCGCTTCAGCTGGTGCACCAGTTTTTATTGTTTCCACCTCCATGTCATGTCCCACTACCTGGAGGAACGGGCGCTGGGACAGCTTTCAACTCTTGCCCGGCACTGGCAGTAGCCACAACCAAAATCGGTAATGAGGCTTGCGCGGGGCGGACTCCCTGCTCTGATGTGGTCCAGGTGTTCCTTTATGACCTTAACCTGAACCATGACTTTGTATGACACTATCCCCATTATGATCCTTGGGGGGGTGGGGGGGGGGGGGGGGGGAATGGTGACACAATGGGTAGCAATGCTTCCTTATAGCGCCAGGGTCCCAGGTTCAATTGCAGCCTTGGGTGACTTTGTGTGGAGTTTGCAGTTTCTTTCCATGTCTGTGTGGGTTTCTTCCGGGTGCTACAGTTTCCTGCCACAGTCCAAAGATGTGTAGGTTAGGTGGGGTTACAGGGATAGGGGAGGAGGCCTAGGTAGGGTCTCTTTCGGAGAGTCGGTGCTGACTCAATAAGCTGAATGGCCTTCAGCACTGTAGAAATTCTGTGGTTCTATTGATCCATCTGGGACCATCTCCGACGTTCCTCGTGTAAACCTGATCGCCTGTTTTGAATGTTTTTTCTGTTCTTGCGGAGTTGTAATTTCTTTCTTGGTTCCCTTGTTGGGACTCCACCCTCCCTGCCAGGTTTGGGAATAGTAGGCTTGGTCTCCTATGAAGCCACTGTCCCATTAGCAGTTCCGCTGGGGCAATTCCTGTTGTTGTCCTATCGTCAATTAAAATTCATGCTAATTTGGCCTCTATAGGTGCTGTAGTTTGTTTCTTCATGCCAGTCTTAAAAGTCTGCGCTGCGTGTTCTGCCAACCTATTTGATAATGGTGATAAGATGCTGCTCTGATAATGCCATTAGATAGCATAGTTTTGGAACTCACTACTGGTGAAGGCAGTGCTGTTATGGAAACCAGGACTTCTGGTATTTCGTGCAGAAACTCTGCCGTGATTGCTCGATTGTAGCGTGGGAGGTAGTGGAGCTCATGCAGAGTTCCTCCAACCATTTGGAATGTGCATCTACCAGTATCAAAAACATAGGACCCATAGAAGACCCTGCAACGTCAATGTGCACCCTCACGCATTGCACTCCTATTCATGTAGGGAGGCTGAGGGAAGGAATTGATTCTCTTGGCATACATCGCACCACCTCACCAAGCCCATGATGTCTGAGTCGTGGACGGGCTAGCAAACATAGCTCCTGGCGAGTATTTTCATTTTCGATACTTCAGATCGGCCATTAAACAACTCAATGGGTATTGGACGCTGCCCTGGGCGAGGGGCAACTACTCAGACCCCCAGAGAATGATATCCCAACACTCCTCAAAACTGAGCTGCCTTTTCTTGGTTTCATTTCTTCTGAGGGTTGTCCTTGGAATTCACTATTCAGGATCAGGTGCTTTAGTTTAGACGGAGTTGGATTATTTTGCATCCAGGTCTTAATTTGCCTTGCTGACACTGACAAAGTCTCTAAATATTTTAGGGTCATCGTGATCTCTTCCAATGCTGGTAAAGGAGCTGAGCTTGTGGACAGTGGGAAGTGACTCAATCCATCGGCAATAGCCCTCTGGGTTCCAGGGCAGTACTCTAAACGGTATTCATAAACTGCAAATAACAGGGCCCAATGCTGTATCCCGGTGTAATTGTTTTATTATCTTTAAAAAGTCCCAATAAGGGCTTGTGGCCAGTTACTATTATGAAAGGTCTACCATAGAAAAATTGGTGAAACTTTCTTTACACCAAACATGACCGCTAAGCCCTTTTTCTCAATTTGATAATACCTTCGCTCGGTATCTGAAAGGGTCCTGGGTGCATATGTGATATGCCTTTCATTCCATCTTTCCCGTGGTGTGAAAGCATCAACCCAACCCCGTAAGGGGAAGCATCACATGTCAAAAGGAGTTCCTTCTTAGGGTCAAAATGGGCCAATACGTTGAATGTGAGCAATTATTGTTTAACCTTATTGAATGCCTCCACATGTGGTGCTTCCCAAGACCACCTTTGCTACTTCCATAGTAAAATATGCAAGGGGATCAGTAAGGAAGAAAAATTTGGATAGATTTCCTATAAAAATTTACTAATGCCAAGAAGGATTTTATTTCCATGGTGTTCCTTGGAGTGGGTGCTTTCTTGGTAGCCTTTACCTTGCCCTCTAACAGATGTAAGCCCAAGTAGGTCGCTTCAGTTCCTTGAAAAACACATTTTTCCCTCTTCAGGTGTACCCATGCCCTCACGAATCCATGCAAGACCTTTTCTGGGTTTGTCAGGTGCTCTCATTCTGAAGTCCCCATGACCAGGATGCCAGCCAAGCACACCGCCACTTTGGGTAACCCTTGGAGTATGTTCGCCATGGTCCATTGGAATTTGGCGCTCTCAGATGAGACCCCAAAGGGCAAGCAAGTGTATTCATATAGGCCCTTGTGTCTGTTGATTGGAGCATACATCCAGGAAGGCTTGTCTAATTTAAGTTGAAGATAGGCGTGGCTCACATCCAACATAATGAATGCCTGGCCACCTGCTAACTTGGCGTGCAGGACTTCAATTTGAGGCATGGGGTATTTATCTAGCTTGGAAACCAAATTGACCATTAGCTGACAATCTCCACAGAGGCAGACCGTTTGTCCGGTTTAAGAACAGGGATGACAGACGCAACCCTCTCTACGAACTTTACAGTCATTATGCCGAGATTTTCCACCCGCCCAAATTCGGTCTCCACCTTTCCAACAGGGAGTTCGGAAGCGGTCTCGCACTAAAATATTTAGGCGTAGGGACAGTGTTGACATAATTCTTGGCTTTGGCTCCTCTTACTTTCCAAAGTTTTTCCTGGAAAATTTCAGGATATTTGCTGATGACTTCAAACAGTCCTCCCGCGCCCAGCCTGAGATTTCCAGACTCAGTCTCTCCTCATACATCAATCCCGCATCCCATGTAGGGCAGCACAGTAGCACAGTGGTTAGCAATGTTGCTTCACAGCGCAGGGTCCGATTCCCAGCTTAGGTCACTGTCTGTGTGGAGTCTGCACGTTCTCCCCGTGTCTGCGTGGGTTTCCTCCTGGTGTTCCAGTTTCCTCCCACAAGTCCCGAAAGATGTGCTGTGAGGTAATTTGGACATTCTAGTTCTCCCTGCGTACCCGAACCGGTGCTGTAATATGGCGACTAGGGGCTTTTCACAGTAACTTCATTGCAATGTTAATATAAGCCTACTGGTGACAATAAAGATTATTTTTAAAAAATGAAACAGTCTGGTAAAACCTTCGCTGCACTCCCTCTATTGCAAGAACATCTTTCCTCGGATAAGGAGACCAAAACTGCACACAATATTCCAGGTGTGGTCTCACCAGGCCCTGTATAATTGCAGCATCCATGCTCCTATACTCGATATGAAGGTAAACACACCATCTGCCTTCTTTTCTGCCTGCTGCGCCTGCAAACTTACTTTCAGTGAATGGTGTACAAGGACACACAGGTCTTGGTGCACATTCGCTCTCAATCTATAGCCATTCAGATAATAATCTACCTTCCTGTTTTTGCTACCAAAGTTGATAACCTCACACTTCTCCACATTCTGACAAAAGGTTGGTAGAATTACGAATAGTGATAAGGAGTGTCAGAGGATACAGCAGGATATAGATCGGTTGGAGACCTGGGCGGAGAGATGGCAGGCGGAGTTTAATCCGGACAAATGTGAGGAAATGCATTTTGGAAGGTTTAAGACAGGTGTGAAATATCCAGTAAATGGCAGAAGAGTATTGACAGGCAGAGGGACCTGGGTGTACAGGTACACGGGTCACTGAAAGTAGCAATGCAAGTGGAGAAGGCAGTCAAGGAGACATACGGCATGCTGCCTTCATCAGCCAGGGCATTGAATATAAAAATTGGGATGTTATGCTGCGGCTGTAAAGTACCTTTGGTTAGTCCACACTTGGAATATAGTGTTCAATTCTGGTCGCCACAGTATGAGAAGGATGTGGTGGCTTTGGAGAGGGTGAAGAGGAGGTTTACCAGGATGTTGCCTGGTATGGAGGGCATTAGCTATGAGGAGAGGTTGGATAAACTCGGTTTATTCTCACTGGAGCGACGGAGGTTGAGGGGGCGACCAGATAGAAGTCTACAAAATTTTGAGGGGCATGGACAGAGTGGATAGTCAGAAGCTTTTTCCAAGGGTGGAGATGTCAATTACTAGGGGACATAGGTTTAAAGTGCGAGGGGCAAGGTTTAGAGGAGATGTGTGAGGTAAGTTTTTTTACACAGAGGGTAGTGGGTGTCTGGAACTCGCTGCTGGAGGATGTGGTGGAAGCAGGTACAATAGTGACGTTCAAGGGGCGTCTTGACAAATACATGAATAGGATGAGAATAGAGGGATACAGACCCCGGAAGTGTCGAAGATTTTAGTTTAGAGGGGCAGCATGTTCGGCGCAGGCTTGGAGGGCTGAAGGGCCTGTTCCTGTGCTGTACTTTTCTTTGTCCTTTGTTCTTATTATATTGAATCTGCCCACTCACTGAACTTGTTCAAATCACACTGAAGCATATCTGCTCCCTCCTCACAGCTTCCCCCTCCACTCAGCTTTGCATCATCTGCACATTTAGATTACATCTAAATCATTAATATATATTGTGAATGGCTGGGGTCCCAGCACTGATTCCTGCGATAATCCATGAGTCACTGCCTGCCATTTGGAAAAAGATCTGTTTATCGCTACTCTGTTTTATGTCTGTCAGCCAGTTTTCTATCCATCTCAATATACTGTCCATAATACCATGCACTTTCGCTAATCTCTTATGTAGGACTTTTGTTGAAATCCTTCTGAAAGTCCACGTTAACCTCATCCACTGGGCTCCCCCTCATCAACTCTACTACTTACATCCTCGAATAATTCCAGTAGATTTGTCAAGCATTTCCCTTTCGTAAATCCATGCTGACTCTCTCCGATCCTGCCACTGTTCCCAATTACTATTAATAATGTATTTTCCCCACTACCAACATCAGGCTTACTGGTCTGTAATTCCCTGTTGTCTCTCTCCCTCCGTTTTTAAATAGTGGGGTTACATTAGTTGCCCTTGAATCCATAGGAACTGTTCCAGAATCGATAAAAAATTGGAAGATGACCATCAATGCATCCACTATTTATGGGGCCACTTCCTTAAGTACTTTGGGATGTAGATTATCTTGTCCTGGGGATTTATCGGCCTTCAATCCCATCAATTTCCCCAACATCATCTCCCTACTAGTGATTTCCTTCAGTTTCTCTCTCTCACTAAACCTTGGGCGAGATTCTCCGTAAATGCGGAGAATCGTAAAGGCTGCCGTGGCACAGGCCATGACCCACGGCAGCCTTCACGCCCACTTCCGGGGCCAATTCTCCCCCCCGGGTGGGGCTAGGAGCACGGCCCTGTGCGTCACGGCGGCTGACGCGGCCGATGATGTCGGCCGCGCATGCGCAGGTTGGACAACGCCAACCCGCGCATGCGCAGTTGCCGTCTTTTCCCTCAGCCGCCCCACAAGACGTGGCGGCTTGATCTTGCGGGGTGGTGGAGGGAAAAGAGTGCGTCCGTTATGGACGCACGGCCCGCGATCAGTGGACACCGATCGCGGGCCTATGCCCCCCTTGGCACGGCCGTGGTACTGCCATGCCAATCGGGCCCCCAGATGCCCCAAATGGGCATCTGGCGCCCGTTTCACGACGGCAGTGAGCAGGTGTGTTTGCTGCCATGTTGAAACGGGTGTGAAGGCCCGGCCGCTCGGCCCATCGGCCTCGGAGAATCGTCGCTCGTCGTAAAAAACAGCAAGTGGCGATTCGTGGTGTGGGTCGGGCGTGGGGGGGGGGGGGGGGGGGAGAATAGCGGGAGGGCGTGAAAAATGTCGGGAGGCCGACCCGCATGGGGGCGGAGAATCGCGCCCCCTGTGTTCCCCAACATTTCTTGTATATTATTTGTGTCCACCTTGTGAAGACAGAACCAAAGTATGCATTTGGTTTGTCAGCCATTTCTTTGTTCCACATTATAAATTCCCCCATTTCTGATGATAAGGGACCTACATTTTACCAAACTTTTTCTCTTCACATACCTGTAGAAGCTTTTCCAGTCAGTTTTTATGCAAGCTTACTCTCATATACTCTATTTTCCCCTTCTTAATCAATCCTCCTTTGCTAAATTCTGAATTGCTCCAAATCCAGGTCTGCTGTTTTTTCAGGCTAATTTTCTTCATCTGGCCTTCCTCTGACTCCTTGCATAGGTTTCTATCTCCCTGCTATTTTAAGTTAAACCCTCCCTGACCACTCTGGAAGGTACTCCCCCGGACATCAGTCCCGGTCTGCCTGGAGAAAAGTAAGGAATAACATTGGAATTTACTTTTTTAACATGAAAGAATGAAAATAGACACTTACAGCCATTTATGTTCTGAGAAAGAAAGTTTTATTGATAAGCATCAACAATTATTGTCCAGTTAAAAGGGCATTTATGCTGATAATTACTAGGCCTAACTTCCTGTGGTGTGTTTAGTGAAAAATTAATGGGCAAATGCATTGACTTCATCAAAATCGAGTGAGAAATGTGGGGCTGGAGTCTCTGCCCACAGGATGCTCCATTTTGCCGGCAGCCCGGGTATTTCCTGATGGCGTGGGGCTGCCCTACAATGGGAAACCCCATTGACCAGCCGGCGAAACGGAGCATCCTGCCGGCGGGGTGAAACAGAAATGTGGCGCGGCGGGATAGAGAATCCAGCCTGCGGTTTTCACAAGGGAACTGCACAGTAACTAAATAAATCAGCAATTCACAAGCTTCTGGCTGATTTGCATATTAATCATAGAATCATAGAAAAGTCACAGCACAGAAGGAGCCCATCTGGTCCATCTTGTCCATGCCAGCCTGAGGACACCCAGGCGCCCTTTCTAATCCCACCTTCCTGCACCCGGTCCATAGCCCTAGAGCCTAGAGTACTTAAGGTCAGGTCCAGGTACTTTTTCAAAATAGTTTAGGGTCTCTGCCTCCACCAACTCAGGCAGTGAATTCCAGACATGTTCTTATGTTCTTATGCTCTGTGCAAAAAAATGAGGGAGATTATCGTTCAGACGCCATTTTTCTTTGGAAAAACCTGACCCTAACATATTTTTCTTTAGTTTAAGTGTCTAAAACTGAAAGTAATTTTCCAGGTATGGTCTTACCATATGTACTACTGAAGCATCACTCCTTATTTCTGGACACCAACATCCTCAACATTTCATTCACATTTCACTAATTTTGTACTTGTGCACGAGATGTTAGTGATTTGTACATCTGGACGCCTAAATGCCTTGGCTCTTCCACAAGTCCTAGCTTTTCATCATTGAGAAAGTATTCCAATTTGTCATTTTCCGATCCCTTTCCCAAAATTAAATTTTTCTTGGCACAGTTTTGCCTACCATGTTAATGTGTGAGTATCTATTTGTAATTGTTCCCATCTACACAACTTATTATGTCTTCCAACTTACTTTCATCCACAAACCTGAACATATAATTTGCTATTCCTTTTTCCAAGTTATTAATAAACGTGATGGATTTCCCTGTTATGGAATCCTCATGAGCATTTGTTACATTTCACAATAAGGAATTTTTCATTTTCCCCTACTTTCTGTCCCTTAACTCCCAAGCAATTCCAAATCATTGTGAGTTTGTTTAAAATTAGCCTGATCTTTCTCATAAAATTGATTTATTTCACTCAAAATTAGGTCAAAAAGTGTCTTGAGAAACAATTATGCAAAATCACTGACATTATCTGTAATTTCCTGCAGAACCTAAGGAGTAATTCACAGAACCATATCCTCTGAGAGGCTTAGTATGTAGTTCATCCCTCTGAGAGAGTGAACAAGTTAAGTAGATGATTTAACAGGACATATTGCACATTGTCAATCGAAGGAACAGACGGGGCCATCATGACTTATTTTTGCCTGTGAAGTACACATTACTGTTAACAGGGCCAGTTTTGCTGTAGTTCAGTGTTATACCGTCAATTCACTGCGTGACTATGAGAACAAGTGAATATAAGGCTTTATTATCCAGGAACTCATCTGCTGTACAAATGAATGCCACCCACAGGTGGCCGGTCTATATATCACCCTGGGGAGGCCAGAGCCAGAGGCGGAGCCCACCGGGGTTCCAGTACAAGGTCATAGGTCACAGTACTATACAGACAGTTCATACTTAGGTGAATACATTCACCACATTCGCCCCCTGTTAAAAAAAAATAAGTCCAGCGGGGGTGACGTGGGGATCATCAAATATTCAGTCTGTCTGGAGGCCGGATCGTTCTTTTAGATCTCCTCAGCTCTGGCGATGTGGTGGGCATGGTTGTTGTAGGTGGGGACTCCAGGGCGTGGTGTCTGGAGCTTGAGCTTCAGTCCGGCGTGTCGGAGACGGTTGAGGGGTGGGTAGGCCGGGGGGGTGGTGGGTGGCGGCAGTGCAGGGGCGGGACAATACAGGAGACCCAGAGGAGCGTAAGGGGTGCTGGGGGTGGCGGTAGGCAGTGGAGAGGGTGGCGCGTTGGCCGTGGAACCAGCTGGCGCCAGGTCCCATAGGGAGACCGTATCTTGCTGTCCGTCCTGGTGCGCGACGTAGACGTACTGGAGGTTGGTGTGCAGCAGCTGGACCCTCTCGACCAGGGGGTCGGTCTTACGGCTCCTCGTATGCTTCCGGAGAAGGACAGGTCCCGGAGTTGTCAGCCAGGATGGAAGCGAGACCCCGGAGATGGACTTCCTGGGGAAGACAAATAAACGGTCATGGGGGTCTCGTTCGTGGTTGTGCAGAGGTTCTGGCTGTAGTCCACAACCATCCGATTCTTTTCTCTGGTCTGGACGACCACCACTTGTGCTCTCCAGGGGCTGTTGCTGGCCTCGATGATCCCTTCACTCAACAGTCGCTGGACCTCCAACTTGATACAAATCATGTCTTGGGAACTGTACCGCCTACGTCGGGCCTACAGTCGGGAGTCAGGTTTGCAAACAGCGAAGGGGGGGTCCTTGAGGGTGCGAGGCTGCATACCGTGAGGGGGGGTAAGGGTCCGCCGAACTGTAGGGTCAGGCTCTGGTGGCTGCATTGGAAGTTTAATCCAAGCAGTAGGGGGGCGCAGAGGTGAGGGAGGACCTACAGCTTAAAACAAGCATACTCGGTGCCCTGCATCGCAAGGTTAGCGATACAGTACCCCCGGATCTGGACCGAATAGGATCCGGTGGCAAGGAAGATTGTTTGGGATGCAGGGTATATGTGAAGGGAGCAGCGCCTTACCGTGTCAGGGTGAACAAAGCTCTCCGTGCTCCCGGAGTCGAAAAGACAGGAGGTCTCGTGCCCGTTGACCCGGACGACCATCATGGAATTTTTCAGGTGCTTTGTCTGCGACTGGTCGAGGGTGACAGCGCCAAGCTGTGGGTAGCCTGTGTGGTCGGTGGTATCAGGGTCACATAATGGCGGCCCCCATGAGTCGCACGTGTCGGGCTGGGTTGAAGATGGCGGCCAAGATGGCGGCCCCCATGAGTCGCACGTGTCGGTTGGTGTTGGAGCCGGCGGGCAAGATGGTGGCCCCCACGAGTCGCACGAGGTTGATGACGCGCCTGAAGGGGGTGTTCCAGGCTGGCACGCAACCACGTTGCGGGGTCAGCGGGCCTGTGAGTCCATGGGTCGGGCCTGGTGAGTTTTCGACTTCTGGGCTTTAGGTCGGCCCAGACAGACTCTGGCGAAGTGTCCCTTTTTGCCACAGTCACTGCACGTCGCTGTGTGAGCTGGGCAACGCTGCCGGGGGTGTTGACCCTGGCCGCAGAAATAGCACTGTGGTTCCCTGGTCTCGATGGGCAGCCACGCGGCACAGGCCTGTGATGTAATCGGGTCCGATGGGGGCCGCGACGATGATGTACACGAGGGGTGCGCCAGGTTAGCAGGGTATGCACTGAGACTCTAGTAGGCCACCTCTAATGAGATGGCTAGCTTTACCGTGTCCTGCAGGTCAGTGGTCCCGTTTTCCAGCAGGCGCTGCCTGATGTAGTTCGATCAGACCCCAGCCACGTAGGTGTCCCGGATATGTAGCTTCATCTGTTCCTCTGCAGTCACATACCGATAGTTGCAGTTCCTTGTGAGTAGGGTTAGGTTTTCCAGCTACTCGTCCAGCGATTCCCTGGCGCGTTGACGGCGAGTAGTGAGGAGGTGTCGTGCGAACACCTCGTTTACGGGCTTCACGAAATGTGCCTTGAGGGTCGCGACCGCCGCCTCGTACGTGGCAGCTTTCTCCATCATCACGGAGATTCGATGGTTCACCCGAGCATGGAGGAGTTGCAGCTTGAGGGTTTCAGAGGGAGGCATTGCAGAGGAATCGAGGTAGGCCTTGAAACAGCGAAGCCAATGTGCGAAGGCCTCCTTGGCCTCTGTCGCTCTCGCGTCGAGTTCGAGTTTATCAGGCTTCAGAGTGGCTTCCATGGTGCTGTCGCTGGATAATAAATTGTTATACCGTCAATTCACTGTGAGACTGTGAGAACGAGAGAATATAAGGCTTTATTATCCAGGAACTCGCCTGCCAGTGTTTGCTGTACAAATGAATGCCACCCACAGGTGGCTGGTCTATATAGCACCCCGGGGAGAGCGGAGCCAGAGGCGGAGCCCACCGGGGTTCCAGTACAAGGTCATAGGTCACAGCACTATACAGACAGTTCACACTTAGGTGAATACATTCACCACACTCAGATCCGAGTGTTCTACAGGATTAATGGTCATGAAAATGGGTCAGAAACCAACTTCTCCAGCGCTATTGCCCAAGATTTCAAAGGGTTTCTAGTGGAAACAGAGCAGGGCTTCTGTCTTCCCCAGATGGAGCCAATAATATGAGGCAGCGGGTGAGAGATGGGGAATTTTCAACCTCCTGTCGCACTTCTGATCCATCACGCTGCTTGGGAACCCAGCATTGGGTTCCCAGAAAAGATGATCACCTTGTCTGCCCCAGACCCTGGCAACCAATAGGGCCACTGGGGTCGCAGGCACAGAATGAAGATCTCAACGTAGATCTCTTCTATTGATATTGGCCCTCATATTTTTCTTATAGAAAGTCCTGCAGATGCTCTTCAACAACAGCAGAGGCTGGATTTTTCTCTTTTACTCAAATGGGAATAGACTGTAACCAAGTCAAAAATAATTGGGACCAGATCACTGTGCTTTACTCTCATGTGCCTTTCTCTCTTGGTGAAGCATGATAATATAGATGCAATACAGATTTTTGTAAGATGATAAATATCTTGTAAGTACAGTTACATATGGTTTTAGACAATCAGCAAAGTAATAATACTAAAAAGAAACAATGAAATGGAGTACTGTGCATACGAAAAGGAAACTAGAATCAAGAAACACTGATATATTTTAATCCAGTGAAAAACTGCATTGGTTAAATAAATATATAAAAATTAATTGGTAACCTTTAGTGTATTTCAATGTACCATTCAGTGTTCTTTGTAAGATTTTTTAAAAGAAATATACAAGAATATTTGTTAAATTGGGTCATGCTTTCATATCCATTCCAAGGTCAGCATATTTATAAATCATTACATCACGCCACCGAGCACAGGACAGCAATATTATTTATGCAGATATAGAAAACCTGGGCGCGCTATTGTGTTGCAGCCAAAGCTCTGTACCAAATAAATGATCATTCTCAGAGGGTTGCAATATTTCAATGTTGTTTTAATTTGGATTTAAAACGAAAATAAACTATAAAAATTCAATTGTGTTGAAAAATGAACACAAATGATTTAGCGTCATTGTGCTTAAATTAGATGTCCCCCTTCCCCCACAAATTTTAAATATTGGCAATTTTAAAAAGGCCAAATGGGGAGTCGTTTTGGTTTCTCCCCTGCCCCATTTTTATGTGGAAACAGGGTGATAGTTACAATGAAAATCTTCCTGCAGTCTTTGCCTCTGCTCCTCTGTTGGTGCAGGCATCATTGAAATCAGTGGGGCAGCAGGGTAGCATGGTGGTTAGCATAAATGCTTCACAGCTCCAGGGTCCCAGGTTCGTTTCCCGGCTGGGTCACTGTTTGTGTGGAGTCTGCACGTCCTCCCCCTGTGTGCGTGGGTTTCCTCCGGGTGCTCCGGTTTCCTCCCACAGTCCAAAGATGTGCGGGTTAGGTGGATTGGCCATGCTAAATTGCCCGTAGTGTCCTAATGAAAGTAAGGTTAAGGGGGGTGTTGTTGGGTTACGGGTATAGGGTGGATACGTGGGTTTGAGTAGCGTGATCATGGCTCAGCACAACATTGAGGGCCGAAGGGCCTGTTCTGTGCTGTACTGTTCTATCTATAAAACAGTGGCTAAGGCTGCCAGTAGAGGCGAATGGGAGCCTCATTATTGTATGAACATCAGGGTCCTATGGCACACGTAGGGCCCTGTTATAATTTTGATGAGTAAATTCTAGCTTTGTGTAAACCCCACCCACCACACCACAGTGACTACACACAAAACAGCATTTTTTTAAAGGGGCGGTTGGATGTCATTTGAACAGTGACCTTTTGGAGAATTTCTGTGTTCCAGATAAGGAAAAGGCTCTTGCTTCACCACTAATAGAATATTACCTACTTACCCACCCTTCCCACTTCCCTCATTGGCCTGGTCCCCGCTTTAAGTTGGGACTGTTGGTTTATCTCCTCAGAAAGACTGCCGGCAATTCATGCCCCTACTCACATTTGGTGAGCTGTTTGACAGCTTCTCTGTCAATTTTAACTGAGGTCCTACCATCATAATGATTCAAACCTCCAGCTGGTGAGATCAGGCGAGTGTAAATAGTGGGAGAAAATATATTTTACAATTGCTACAAAAATGGAATGTGGTGATATGCATCACTGAATATAGACAAGGGGTTAATGTACATACACTATAACTAAGTACATCGACAAGCTGAAGATGATTCCAGTGAACCGGACATGACTCCAGACGGAGAGTGCCGAGGAATCAGAGACGGCACGCTCAATGAAACAGCAGATGCCACAAAGGACACTGACACAAGTAACTTTGTGAAGGATTCGCATTATCCACTCGGGGTGGTCATTGAGCGGAACAAGCACAACAACAAAACCTACAAAAACAACAACAAAGACAACAACAAGAAGCGTACCAGAGGCAACAACATCAACAACAAGCACGACGAAAACAACACTGGACCAACAACTGGTATGACATGGTACAATTCTGCCACTGCAGGACACTGTGACAGCACAGCTCAAGACCATGGCAAGTGTGCAGACATACCATGACATGATAACGCGCCTTACAAATTTATGTTTACTCCACTACAAACACGCAGATCAGCTCTCAAGGCAGCTGACATATGGCCTCACTACCGCAAAGACAGACACCAGTCCAGGTCAGACAGAAAAGATGACATTAAGAATCGCTACCACAAGCATCGGAAAAAAAAGAGTCCAAATCAGACGACGAGGTGATTTGATCGTTTGAACACCTCCTGATGACTTCTTGGTTCCTTCAGCACAGGGACACTGACGGCGTTCACAAGGACATGCCACCATCAACATCACCATTTCACCAACAAAACAAGAAAGCCACTCGGCCGTATAAATTCATGAACTTTTGACTCATAAATATCATTTGGTATTGTACAATCATCACTGTCATCATGACTTGTACATGTCATCACTTATCTACCTATTTTTTTCAATTTTCTTTAACCAAGTACAGAAAATATGTAACACGAAAAAAGGGGAGATGTGGTGATATGCATCACTGTATACACAAGTGGTTAATGTACATACACTACAACTAAGTAAACACTAGAGGGAGCACCGGAGATGTCATGACATGCAGACATACAGCTAATGAACACATAGAATAGGACACGACCAATGGGCAGTCAAGACACCCAGAGGTGACACTACCACAAGGGAGCAACCCATATGAAAGGACAGGGCATACATGTTCTGTCTCTTTCCACAGGCTACACTCAGAGAGAAGGACAGGGGCAGATCAGAAGCATCACACCCACTGCATGGCTTAGAGCAGACTGGTTAGTTAGACTGAGTTACTATAGCAAGATTTGCAGGAGAGTCAAACTCATTAGTGAACTGTGCGAATGGTTCAACAAATCACATTGAACTTACTTCAAAGTCTGGAGTATTTTTTGGTCAAAGCTGCATCGAGTTGCAGCCTGTGTTATCCCAGCGTACGTGACACATCATGGAGTACAGGTAAATTGGGGGGAAAACATGATACTAAGGCTCTGAGATAATTGGAGTAATGTCATTACATATGCTCATCCTTTGGTGGCTGAGGGCCCAGTCCCATGTGGATGTAGTCATTTTCTACTGCTTTTTGTATGGCTTGATTTCATGGTTGCATTAAACTCACTATTTTCACCTAAACACTGGTGACATTGTGAAGTTTATGTGCCAACCTGAAGTATGGCAGCCTACTGGTATGGTGGCAATGTTGGAACATTTTCACACCTCTCATAAAAGGAAATTGGTGAACTTATGTGGACATCCACACTGATGTTCACCTTGACTTAGTGAATTATGTATCATGGCACAATATATGCAGTATTATAGTACAGCAACAGCAGGAACTATGGCATTGGGTATTTGGAGAAGATCAAGATAGTCAATTCATTCGATCATTGGTGTTTTACATACCTGTTGACATAACCCTGAAGCCTATCATTATAGGATTAGAACTGCACAACAAATTTCATAACTTATCATGATCACGATGGTGTGCCTGTCAGTTCATATTTGGATTGACCACTTCATGTGTTTATAAATTCTTTGAAGTGGAACTATGGATGCAATTGCTTATTTTTATAAAGGATTAAGTGGTTGAAGGAATTTAAATGGTGTGAACGGGTTTTTAATCAATGAGAGTTTTTTTAATAGTGAGCTCAGAAATAGACACTTAAGATGGGATTTTTCAGCTGTGCCTACCCAGCGACCGGAAATTCCCGCCCCATCCATGGTGATTTCAAGCGAGTGCAGCCGAAAAATCCAGCCCTTAAGAATGCAAATTGCCATTTTGGACACTAAGTGCAGTGGTGTTCAGGAACGTTATCTTACTTCCTGCTGGGTGACGGGGTGGGTTCCTGTGCCAAATAATCTGCTTTTAAGCTTGTTCAATTTCATGGCAGGGTGGGCTGGGATTTGTCTGCCCTGCTGTTACCTCATGAGGTTGAAGGTCCAGACACCATGGGCGGAATTCTCCGATCCTGGGGCTAAGTGTTGACATCGTCGTAAACGGCAGAGCGTTTTACAACGGCGTCATCTGGACCCTCGGATCAGCGATCCTGCATCGCACAGGGGAACAGCACGGCACTGGAGAGCCTCATGCTGCTCAGGTACCGATAAGGGCGTCAGCACGGGCGATGCGGGTCCGCGCATGCGCGCCATGGCCGTGCGTGTTCGCGCATGTGCATGGGTTGCCGGCTCCGACGCAACATGACAGAGACATACAGGGGCCCGGCGCAGAGGAACATAGGTCCCACCGGGATAAGCCTGCCCGCCGATCGGTAGGCCTCGATTTCAGGCCAGGCCACTGTGAAGACCTACCCCGGAGTCGGATCCCCCTCCACCCCACCAGCATGAATGCCAAGGTTCCACCGGGTAGGACCAAATGAGAACGACGGCAGCAGGACTCGGTCTGACTCGGCGGTCCCTCGGCCCATCGCGCGGGGAGAATCGCCGGGGGAGTGCGTCCATCGTGCCAGAGAATTGGCGGATCGGCGTCCAAGCGGGGTCATGGGATTTGCGCCCCCCCCCCCCCCCCCCCATGATTCTCTGACCGGGCACACGGTCGCAGAATCTTGCCCCATATTTAATAGTACCTACACACACATTCACGCTCTGGAGCACAGGTCTTGGTATGGTAAGAGCAGAAATAGCCCTGAGAAGAAACAAACCCTCTGCCTCAAGTTCAGCAACAACTCCCCGGAGAGACTCCTCCAGCCAATCCAGGACCAACGGGAGATCCTCTGCCTTCAAGATGGTAGCCGGAGGTTCATCAACCTCACCACACTGACTTGGGAAGAGGTTTTCAGGGTAGTCAGCACTTGTGGACCTCAGAAGACTGGTGTCTTCATTTGACCTACATACCTAATCCCTTTTTCCAACACTTGGTCATAGCCTTGAATGTTATGGCATGCCAAGTACTCATCCAGGCACTTTTTAACGATGTGAGGCAACACGCCTCTACCACCCTCCCAGTAAAAAAGATTTTCCTCAAATTCACGCTTAACCTCCTGTCCCTCACCTTCAACTCGTGTCCCCCCTCCATGACTGACCCTTCAACTAAGGGGAACATCTATTCCCTATTCACCCTGTCGATGCCCCACAATCTTTTCATTCATTTATGAGATGCAAGCGTTGCTGGTTACGCCAGCATTTATTGCTCATCCCTAGTTGCCTTTCAGAAGGTTGTGGTGAGATGCCTTCTTGACCACTGCAGTCTTTGCGATGTAGGTACACCCACTGTGCTGTTAGGAAGGGAGTTCCAGGATGCTGCCCTCGCAACAGTGAAGGAATGGCGACATAGTTCCAAGTCAAGGTGGTGAGTGAATTGGAGGGGAACCTCCAGGTGGTGGGGTTCCCAGGTATCTGCTGCTCTTGTCGTTCTTGTATATGTGCATCTTGTATATGGTACACACAGCTGCCACTGTTCATCTGTGGTGGAGGGATTGAATGTTTGTAGAAGGGGGAAGCAATCAAGCGGACTGCTTTGTTCTGGATAGTGTCAAGCTTCTTGAGTGTTTTGGAGCAGCATTCATTCAGGCAAGGGGAGAGTATTCCATTACACTCCTGATTTGTCTCTTGTATATGGTGGACAAACTTTGGGGGATCAGGAGGTGAGTTATTTGCTGTAGGATTCCTAGCCTTTGATCTGCCCTGGTAGCCACAGTATTAATGTGGCTAGTCCAATTCAGTTTCTGCTCAATGGTAACCGCCAGGATGTTGATTGTGGGGGATTAAGCGATGGTAATGCCGTTGAATGTCAAGGGGCGGTGGTTAGAACCTCGCTTGTAGGAGATGGTCATTGCCTAGCATTTGTGTGGAGCGAGTGTAACTTGCCATTTGTAAGCCCGAGGCTGGATATTGTCCAGAACTTGCTGCATTTTGGCATGGACTGCTTCATTATCTGAGAAGTCACGAATGTTGCTGAACATTGTGCAGTCATCCACAAAAATCCCCACTTATGATGGAAGGGAGGTCACCTTGTGCACCTCGATCAGGTCATCCTGCAGTCTTCTCTGTTCCAGCGAACACCCAAGCTTATCCAACCTCTCTTCATTACTTAAATGTTCCGTCCCAGCAACATCCTGGTGAATCTCCTCTGCACCCCTTCCAGCACAATCAAGTTCTTCCTAAAATGCACCGTCCAGAATTGCACACAGTAGTCCACTGTGGCCTTACCAAAGTCCTACACAACTCCAAAGGGCCAGTTTAGCTCAGTGGGCTAGACAGCTGGTTTGTGGCCCAGAACAAGGTGAGCAGCGCGGGTTCAATTCCCATACTGGCTTACCCATGCGGGCGCTGGGATATGGCTTTTCACAGTAAAATTCATACTTGTGCCAATAAAAGATTATTATTATTAACATGACCTCCCTGCTTTTGTAATCTCTGCCTCGATTGATAAAGGCAAGTGTCCCATATGCCTTTTTCACGTTGCAAATTTTCCCTTCACATCTGTGATGATGCCCAACAGTGTCAGGGCTGGAAAATCCCAACAGATAACTCTGATTATCTACACAGATGCTTCCTGATCTGCTAAATATTTCCAGCATTTTCTATTTTTATTTCAAACTTCCAATATCCGCAGTATTCTGCTTTTTGATGTGTTATGTTCCATTTTTTGTGAACATTAGAGGAATTGTCTTTCATGAACTATTATGCACTAGCCTATCCTCGTCTAATACATTTATTTACATTTTTACAGCCAAGGAAATATGTCCCATCATCGTTTTATCTCCCAGAAACCCAGAAATAAAAGAAGTCATTTTTTAAATTTACTTCTTGCCTTCAATTTCCTCTTGAATCCTGCTCTATTCTGATATTTTTCCTTCATGTTCCAGCTGAAAGCATTTGTGCATGAATTGTCAATTCCATCAAAGATTTTGACACAAAGAGGGTGATTTTTCTGGCTGCATTGCACCCGGTGAAAATCCTGCTATGCTGGGAAAATAAAAGGAGACCCCTGAAAGGGAATTTATGCAGGCACCAAACAGTGCAGCAATGTTCTTGGGCCTTCCCATCAGATGTAATTTTATTCACACCTGAGCTGGTGTGAGCCAGATTAGCACAATTAAAGTCAAATTTAAATATGCAAATCGGCTTTAAGCCAAATTCTTCCGGTTCCTGTAATTCTCCTACCTGGTGGTGCAACTTGAAGGAAATCAATACTGTCTCCAAAAACGGAGACCAGACGTGATGACCATGACCATGACCATACCATACCACTCGGAGACTGGGGTGGTCGGGGTCACGGCAGAGTACTCTAAAAGGAATACTGAGTTAGAAACTCTCTCTCAACTATTATCAGCTGCTTCATTAATGACCTTGTCCTCATCATTAGGTCAGAAGTGGAGCTGTTACATTCAGCTAATGATAATTAAAATAATGAAGCAGTATATGGCCAATTGCAGTGACATATGAGTGACATCAAGGCTTGAACTGATAAATGACAAGTGATGTTCATATCTCAAATGTTCTGGGCATCTCTAACCGAGCATTCAATGGCCTTTCCATTGCTGGATCCCTCCCCATCAAGGTGATGTACTTGGGTAGGACAAACAAGGCAAGGGAATGACAAACAACTAGGAAGTACCAAAGATAAGAGCGACCTTACTGTGCATGTACACTGGTCCATTATGGTAGCTGAGCAGGTGAATACAGGGTTCAGAAGGCATATGGTATACTTGCCTTTATTAGCTGAGGCATAGAGTTTAAGACCATGGAGGTTATGCTGGAACTGTATGAAATGTTGGTTGGAATCCAAATTACAGGAGGGATGTGATAGCACTTGAAAGGGTGCAAAGGAGATTTACCAGAATGTTGTCTGAGCTGGAAAGTTTTAGTTATGAAGAGACATTGGATAGACTGGGGTTATTTTCCGTGGAGCAGAGGAAACAGAAGGGGGATATGGTTGAGATGCATAAAATTATGAGGGGCATAATAGGGCAGAAACTGGAGGGAGGAATAGTTACGGGGTGTAGGTTTAAGGTAAAGGGCAGGAGGTTTAGTCGGGATGTGAGGAAAAATCTTTTCAGCCAGAGGGTGGTGGGAATCTGGAACTCACTGCCTGAAAGGGTGGTGGAGGCAGAGACACTCATAACGTTTAAGAAGTATTTAGCTATCTACTTGCGATGCCAAAGCATACAAGGCCATGGGCCAAGTGATGGAAAAAGGGGATTAGAATACTTAGGTCGTTGGTTTTGACTGGCCCAGATGCAATGGGCTGGAGAGCCTTTTCTGTGCAGTCGACCTCTATGGGTGCAATTCTCCCAAAAGGAATAAGGTCACATAGGCAGTGCGTTTAGATTTGTGATTCCTGGTACTCGCACTGCCGAGACACACATGGCTAATCAATGCAACTCGCATTGTGTAAGGGGCCTGAATGGGGAACGTGTGGCCAAGGCCGCACATAGCCCAGCTTTGTACACTGGGGAGCTCAGTTCGCCGGAATTCCCCATTGTAGCGAGAGATTGGGGCAAACTTTTAAAATGGCGCCCTGACATCCGAGGGCCCCAAACTGATTCCCGACCTCCCCCCCCCCCCCCCCAGCCCAAACGCACCAAGGGAAAGTCCCTGCACCTCCCGCCACCCCCCTCCCCCCCTCCCCACCCAACATCTCCCCCACACCCACGCAGGGCACCCCAGGCCCGATCGCAAGCACTGGCACCTTGGCAGTGTCAGGCTTGCATCCAGATGGCACTGCCAGGGTACCACATTGCCCAAAGGGCATGCACCAGGGGGCCTCCAATCCCCTGGAAGATCCCCGTGAGTGCCGTTCATCCTGGTCCCTATTTGTGTACCATAAGCGCCTTGTTGAGGCCATGCCTGGAGTATTGTGTGCAGCTTTGGGCACCTTATCTAAGAAAGGATATACTTGCCATAGAGGAGTGCAGCAAGCTTCACCAGACTGACTCTTGAGATGGCAGGATTGTCATGTGAAGAGAGTTTGGGTCAGTTAAGCCCCACGTTCACTGGAATCTGGTAAATGAGAGGGGATCAAATTCAAACGTATAAAGTTCTGACAGTATGGACAGACTGAATGCAAGGGTGTTGTTTCCTGTGGACAGGGGTCTAAAACAAGGGGTCACAGTCTCAGGATAATGGGGTAGGCCATTTAAGACTGAGATGAGGGAAAATCTCTTCACACCCATGATGGTGAACCTATGAACTTCTCTCCAACATATGGCTGTGGAGGCCAACTTCACTGAATATATTTAAGAAAGAAATAGATCAATTTCTAGACTCTAAATCATGTCCGTAATGACAGAGTATTATTTCAATGGTGGTAGATTGGGAAATGATGATGACGTGCAAAGGGACCTTGGTGCCTAGTATGAGGAGAGTGCTGGAGTATGGCATTGAGGGGATCAACCATGACCATGTTGAATGGCGGAGAAGGCTAGAAGGGCTGAATGGCTTACTCCTGCTCTTATTTTCTATGGATCAATGGCCAGGATTCTCCGATCCGTGTTCACCCCACCACCGCTGCCAGCAAAAATGGAAAGTTTGGCACTTAGCCAAACCTCCATTCACTCCAACGGGATTGGAGAATTCCACCGGTGTGAACAATCGGAGGATTCCGGCCTATGTTTCTATTTTGTTCAGCTTTTTGAGGATGTAACATTACCCTTGTTTCTTGCCGGACTGATTTGGGACAATTTGTTAATAAACTAATATTTAATTTCTGGTACTGGATTTGTATCTTTCCCAGATTGGACAAATGTTTCTCTGTGGGCGATATTAACTGATGAACTAGTTGGTTTGGAATCCATATCACAAAGCTCCTATAAACTGCTAGTAGGTTAACAATTGCACTCAGATGGGTTATAGAGTGTTTGATTCAAAACAACAACTTGTGTGCTGCAGATATTTCTCAGAGGTCAGGGCTGCAGGATATTCTTGGATAAAATGACCTTTCCTCAGTGTGTAGCTGTTGCTATTCTTGACTTGTAAATATTTGCTCAACCTCATCATCTTAAAAAAATAGCTCTCGATCATGAATTGCAAATACTGCCTTGTCTAATACAAAACGGTTCACAGAAGCACCATGACTCAGTGAAATTATTTAGAAATGGTGTTGATGACAGCCCAATAAGTTTATTGATGAAAAGTTGAGTGATACAGATCAAGAAGCTCTGAAGATCTGTTCCTAAGCTGTGCCAAATCAATTGATCGTAACTTCCCTTTGAGAAGGGAAAGATTCATTTTAAATTCATTCAGAGATGTGGGCTTTGCTGGCTAGGCCAGCATTTATTGCCCATCCTTAATTGCCCTTGAGAAGATGGTGGTGAGCTGCCTTCTTGGACAGCTGCAGTACATGTGGTTTAGTACACCCATAGTTCTGTTGGGGAGGGAGTTCCAGGATGTTGCCCCTGTGACCATGAAGTAATGATGATATATTTCCAAGTCAGGATGGTGGGTTGCTTGGTGGGTAACTTCCTATGTATCTGCTGCCCTTGTCCCAGATCGTAGTAGCCAGGAATTGGGAGGTGCTGTCTGAAGAGTTCCTACAGTACATCTTGTAGATGGTACACACTTCTGCTAATGTGCGTCAATGGTGGAGGGAGTCAATGATTGTGCATAGGGTTTTTTAAAAATTAATTTACAGGATGTGGAAGCTGTTGGCTGGCCCAGTATTTATTGACCATCCCTCCTAAGTGTCCTCCATTTCAGAGGCATTTGACAGTCAACCACATTGCTGTGGATCAGGACTCACCACCTTCTGGCTGTGACTGCAGCTATCTAGCTCTGAAATCAAAACTAAAACATACCCTGCAGCAAACAGCCTAAAACGAAAGTAAAAAGCTGACAGACAGCCCAGCTCCCCCCCCTCTCTGACATCACTGCAGTAATAAACACCTATTTCATAAAGGTGCTCTCACTACAGATATTTATATATACACCCATTTATAAACACCCATTTCTTAAAGGTACTCTCACATGACACCTGTCGGCCAGACCAGATAAGGATGACAGATTTCCTTCCCTAAAAGACATTGGTGAAGCATATGGATTTTTACAACAGTCGACAATGGTATCATGGTCTTCATTAAATTTTTATTGAATTCAAATTTCACCATTTGCCATGGTGGGATTTGAACACAGGTCCCCAGCTCGTGCCCTGGGGAGGTAGTGGCATAGTGGTTTTGTCACTGGACTAGTAAACCAGGGACCCAGAATCATGCTCTGTGGACCCGGGTTCGAATCCCGCCATGGCAGACGGTAAAATTTGAATTCAATAAAAGTCTGGAATTAAAAGTATAATAATTTATATGAAACGTTTGTCGTAAAAACTCATCTGATTCATGAATGCCCATTAGGGAAGGAAATCTGTCATCCTTACCTGGTCGAGCCTACATGTGACTGCCGATCCACACCAATGTGGTTGACTCTTAAATTGTCTCAGGGATGGGTAATAAATGCTGGCCCAGCCAGCGACGCCACATCCCATGAACGAATAAAAAATAAATGAAAACATTTCTGGATTACTAGTCCAATGACAATACCACTATGCCACCGCCTCCCTCCCAACCCATGTGGACTGCTTTGTCCCGGTTGGGGTCAAACTTCTAGAGTGTTTTTGGAGCTGCACTTATCCAGGAAAGCGGAGATTATTCCATCCTGACTTGTACCTTATAAATTATTGACAGGCTTTGGGGAGTCAGGAGGTGACTTACTCACCACAGGATTCCTAGCCTTTGCCTTGCTCTTGTAGCCACAGTGTTTATGGGGATAGACCAGTTCAGTTTCTTGTTAATTATAAGATTGTAGGGATTCAGAGATGGTAATGCCATTGAATGTCAAGGGGCAATGGTTTGATTGTCTCTTTTTGGAGATGGCCATTGCCTGGCACTGGTGTGTGACGAATATTGCCACTTGTCGTCCCGAGCCGAGATATTGTCCAGGTCTTGCTGTATTTGGACATGGGCTGCTTCATTATCTGAGTCATCATGAATAGTGCTGAACATTGTGCAATCATCAGTGAACATCCCCACTTCTGACCAGCTTATGATGGAGGTCATTGATGAGGCAACGAACAAACAAAGAAAAGTACAGCACAGGAACAGGCCTGCGCCGACCATGCTGCCCGTCTAAACTAAAATCTTCTACACCTCCCGGGGTCTATTCCCATCCTATTCATGTATTTGACAAGATGCCCTTAAAAGTCACTATCGTCCCTGCGTCCACCACCTCCTCTGGCAGTGAATTCCAGGCACCCACTACCCTCTGTGGAAAATGTTTGCCTCGTACATCTCCTCTAAACCTTGCCCCTCGCACCTTAAACCTATGCCCCCTAGTAATTGACCCCTTTACCCTGGAAAAAGTCCCTGACTATCCACTCTGTCTATGCCCCTCATATTTTTGTAGACCCCTATCAGGTCGCCCCTCAACCTCTTTCGTTCTAGTGAGAACAAACCAAGTTTATTCAACCTCTCCTCATAGCTAATGCCCTCTATACCAGGCAACATCCTGGAAAATCTCTTCTGCACCCTCTCTAAAGCCTCCATACTTCTGGTAATGTGGTAAGCAGAATTGAACATATACTCCGTGTGGCCCAACTAAAGTTCTGTACAGCTACAACATGACTTGCCAATTTCTATACTCAATGCCCTGGCCAATGAAGGCAAGCAGGCCATATGCCTTCTTGACTACCTTCTCCACCTGTGTTGCCTCTTTCAATGACCTGTGGACATGTACACCTAGATCTCTCTGACTACCAATACTCTTGAGGGTTCTACCATTCACTGTATATTCCCTACCTGTATTAGACCTTCCAAAATGCATTACCTCACATTTGTCCAGATTAAACTCCATCTACCATCTCTCCTCCCAAGTCTCCAAATGATCTAAATCCTGCTGTATCCTCTGACAGTCCTCATCACTATCTGCAATTCCACCAACCTTTGTGTCATCTGCAAACTTACCAATCAGACCAGCTATATTTTCCTCCAAATCATTTGCTAGTCTCTGCCTTCTATAACCTAGCCAGTTCTTACCAACTCACCTCTGATCCTGTGTGACTTCACCTTTTGTACCAGTCTGCCATGAGTGTCCTTGTCAAAGGCCTTACTGAAGTCCATATAGACAATATCCACTGATCTACCTGCATCAATCATCTTTGTGACCTCTTCGAAAAACTATTAAGTTAGTGAGACACGACCTCCCCTTCACAAAACCATGCTACCTCTTGCTAATACGTCCATTTGCTTCCAAATGAGAGTAGATCCTGTCTCGAAGAATTCTCTCCAGTAATTTTGCTACCACTGACATAAGGCTGACCGGCCTGTAGTTCCCTGAGTTATCCTTGTTACACTTCTTAAACAAAGGAACAACATTGGTTATTCTCCAGTCCTCCAGCAGCTGAAGATGGTTTGGCCTGGAACACTATTATGAGGAACTCCTGCAACGATGTCCTGGAACTGAGATGACTGACCTCCAACAATGACAACCATCTTCCTTATTGCAAGGTGTGATTCCAACCAGTGGAGTGTTTTCTACCTGATTCCCATTCAGTGTTTTGCTGGGCTCATTGATGCCCGACTTGTTTAAATGCTGCCTTGATGTCAAGGGTAGTCACCTCTCACTTCACCATTCCAACGTCTTTTTTTAACTGTTTCTTTAGACATTAAGACTGGATTCCTCTTTGCCAGTCACCGTTAGCGGAGTTCCCAATGTGGCTGAAAATCCAACCCTGGGGAAAAAAGGGATCTGTGTTCATCCGCTGGCAGCAGCATCAAGGTTTGCGCCCCACACCAGCAGGAGGTTGCTAATTGTTCAAATTGACCCATTTGCATCCTATTAATGGGCTGGGCTCCGGATTCTCTGCACCCCTATGATTCAGTGGTCCCCTGGGCTGGGATTCACATGGGCGTGAACTAGTACAAGTATTTTCCAGGCTGGCTCTGATGCGGTGGATCTCACAGTGGGCCAAATGGGTAAGTATTTAAAATAGGTGCCACCTAAGTCCATCAGAGGGCTCCCTCCCCCACAATATAAATCATGCCCACCCCAGCCCCCCACCAGATGCCCCAAAAAAGGTTCCCCCATGACAGAGATCCCCTATAACAGAGACCCCCTGAAACAGAGTCCCCCCATCAGTCACCCATGCCTGGAAGCTATCTATGATTGACAGCTCACCACCACATCAAAAGCAGTTAATTGCTTTCTGCTGTGAAAAAGAGGGAGTGAAAGCACTTAACTCCTTGATGTTTATAGCATTGTCGTCAGGTTCAAAGCAGGCTACTTGAGGTCCATTCAAGCATGAAGGAAAACAAAATGAATCCAGAGATCTGGTTATCTGGAAGCTGTCAATTATAGACTTGCAAAAGCTTTTTCTCTTTGAAGTGCATAGAAGCCTTGCAGAACAAATGATCTGACTTTAAACCTTAGTGATGTGTTTGCACTTTCTATGAAGCTGCTACTTTCTCTGCCTGAGGCATCAGCTGTAAGAGACAGTTGATTTTTTCACTATTTCTCTTCTGGACTGCTCTTTATCTTCCAGCAGGGATGACTGATGTGGGTGGGAGGGGGGGCACGCGAGGTGGGGCTGCAGAGGGGGATCGCTGTTATTGGGGGGAGTCTATGGTGGGGGCGGGGAAATCAGGTCACTCCCACGCTTGGGGGGTGTTGACCAAGCCATTCCCGTGGTGGAGGTGAGGGCAGAAATTGTGTTGTAGGAGGGAGAGGGGTCTCGCTATTGGGCAGTGGGGGATCTCTGGTGGAGGTCTCCTGTGGGGGTCTCTGGTGGGGGGGGTGTCGGGTCACACTGATGCATGCTTTCTGGGGAGGGGGGTTTGACCCCGTAATTCCCATGGTGGGGGCCGGAATTACATTGCAGGGGTATCGAGGTACTCACTCAAAATGGTTGTTCAATAGTGGGATTTGCGCCAGAATCCCTCATGATCCCCACCATGCATAAATTTGCATGGCAAAGGAAAGTGAATCACCTCTGGGTGCTACTCCCAGTGCCAACGCAAACCAGAGGAGATTCAGCTCTGGCAGGAGAACTTTGGGCGGAATTCTCTTATAATGGGGCTATATCCCCACGCCCGCAAGGAAACAGGCGCAAATCACTCTCGCCTTTCTCCGTTTTGAAGGGGGCTAGCAGCGGCCTGGATTGGTCCTCGTAGTTCCGGCTGCGTCGGACCTGATCACGAGTCTGGAGAACATAGAACATAGAACATAGAACAGTACAGCACAGAACAGGCCCTTCGGCCCTCGATGTTGTGCCGAGCAATGATCACCCTACTCAAACCCACGTATCCACCCTATACCCGTAACCCAACAACCCCCCCCCCCTTCACCGTACTTTTTTTTTAGGACACTACGGGCAATTTAGCATGGCCAATCCACCTAACCCGCACATCTTTGGACTGTGGGAGGAAACCGGAGCACCCGGAGGAAACCCACGCACACACGGGGAGGACGTGCAGACTCCGCACAGACAGTGACCCAGCCAGGAACCGAACCTGGGACCCTGGAGCTGTGAAGCATTTATGCTAACCACCATGCTACCGTGCTGCCCTAGAGATGAGAAATCGCATAGAAGCAGAACAACAGAATGCTTCCTAATTTATGACATTAACTCAGGACTACAGAGAGACTCATTTTACACTAACATATGGCATTTACATGTTGCATGTCTTTCAGGCCTGAAACTATATTAGCACTCATTGCAGGATCCACTAAGGCTATGTCAGACCATTACTTTAGAATAATTGTGAAGTAGTGTTGCCAGATTTATTCCTATTCCTGAAGGTTTGATCACATGACATTTGCTGCAGTCTGCAAATGTTTCGGCATTTACTTAATGACCTGATATCTGCTTTGCTCAGAATGCTAATAACTGCTATTCAAGGTTATAATTTTAAACAAGTGACCTGAGTATGTTGATGCTAAAATTGAAGCTCATGGATGGCAGTGCATATTCTGTTATATTGGTAACCTAAGAACCGAACACTGATTTTGCAAATTCATCATCGCTAGATACTCTTTAGAGCTTTATCACTGGTTACACCCCCCCACCCCCCCAGTGCAGGTCACCTTGCTCCTGCTGGCCCAATACAATAAAGCAAACAAGGCAGGCAGCCAAAGGCACAGTGAATTTTCCTTTGACTACTCCAACTTCACGGCCATAATCTTGCAGATAATGTGGCAAGCTTCCCCTCTGGTGACCTTACGGGGTCTGATCAGGAGCCAGCCACAGAGCATTTCTCATCAGGGAAAGACTGTGTTTAGCTCCACAGAGGAGGCTAGGAGTGAGCTGGATGAGCACCACGGTACAGGATCATCCGAGACATACATGTGTGAACTATGACACCCAAGTACATTTCTACTGGCTCGCCAGGAGTAGCACCCAGGGGATCCAGCATTCATTCTGGAAGTTTCCCAGGCTATCCAAAATAGTCAACAAGCATAGCATACAATGTGGGGAGTTCCACTGTGGAACACGACTGGGGGTGGCCAAAATCTGAAGCAGAATTTGCAAAGTTATCGGAGGGATTTTGAGAAGCGTGAGTAAGAGTGAAGGCAGATTGCAGCTGAGAGAGATTAGAGAACGACAAGTGTTTTATACTTCCAACCAGTGCTAAAGTTTCAGTATTAATCTAGGGTCATATTGGACTTCTCCTGGATCCCATGTGAGGAGTAGTCTTGCATCACTTATACTTGACACTGCACCAATACAAATAGTACATTTCTAATGCCTTGCTTCGAAATGGAAAGTTGTTTCAGCAATTGACATGGGGATATTTGTTCTTGTAGTCAGTAAAAATGATTGAGGGTTGTTTCTGATGGCATGGCACCTGGACGGCATGGTAGCACAGTGGGTAGCACAGTTGCTTCACAGCACCAGGGTTCCTGGTTCGATTCCCTCTTGGGTTACTGTACGTGCAGAGTCTGCATGTTCTCCCCGTAACTGCGTGGGTTTCCTCCGGGTGATCCGGTTCGGTGAATTCTGAATTCTCCCTCAATGTACCCGAACAGGCGACTAGGATATTTTCACAGTAACTTCAATGCAGCGTTAATGTAAGCCTACATGTGACAATAATAAAGATTATTATTATTGATATAATAGGGCCTTCTGTATACTCGAAAAGCAAAACCAAAAATGTTAAGTCCAGGATAAGGAAACTCTTTCATTTTAGGTACAAATATTCTTGCCATTGAATAATGGGACAACATCAGGCTTATGTGACCTAATGCAGAGAGAAACATATATTTTGATACAGATATTCTCGTGGTGAGTGCACAACCAAATATCAGTAAAATATGACTGTGGGAAATTTAGAAGTAAAGATGATTTATTCATTAAACTTGTTTCAACTTAACTTGACTTATTTAAATGGGAAGGAATGTTTTAGGGAATACATTTGCCCAACTCCCACATTATATAGCGTCAAATAGTGTTTTTTGGGGGGGTTTGGGGTCTATATGGGGTTTCTTTGGGATTAGCCTGTTTCTCTCAGTATGTTACCGTAGATTGTTATCCGTAAAAGGTATTCTTGTTTATTTACAGATCTATACACGTCTTGGTACTCCACACAATGTTGTACTTCTGCTTCTTGCCATATTTCAGTCACTTAGTCATGTCATCTTGCATCATAGCTACATCAATCGTTACATCAGTATCTCAGCAGAAGTTGTTTTTTATGCAACTTCCCGACCTGCATGGAAACTCCCCTGTTCGGTCTCTCTCTCACTCTCTCTCTCCATCCATGGGTGGCATGAAGGTTATTCAGGATTTCTTGGGATGGTCTGAGATCTGAGCTATTCTGAGATGCTCTTCATCAGTGACATTGCTGGAGCAGCCTTGTGAGGAAGGAAACTCAATGTACAATTGCTTTTGCAGGAAAACATTGACCTTTTACAAAGTTGCAAACAAAATACCGGTGGAAATATAATGAATCAATTAAGTTAAGTTAATTTTGAAAATAACAAGTAGCCGTTCCTTACTTTTTAATACCAAATTGCTTTCTTGAATTCTGGATAAGCTGCTCAATTGAAGGATTATTAATGCAGGGCTTGTATTTAATTGGTCTGCTCTCTTCCATTCACCTGTGCAGTACAGGTGGGTGCAATTCATTGTTCCTTTTTGATCTTATTGCTTTGCTGTGAAATCACATTGATGGAATTAGGTTTTTTTTTGTTCCTCGCATAGATTTTTGTTATGACAATGCTTTGATTATTGCTGTGGGCCGATTCACTAGCTAAATGGAAACATATGCTCTGATGTCTATTGGGGTGGGTTTGGTGAGGGAGGGGCAGAGTGGAAGAATGTTATTTGGAAACTGAGCAGTTTTAACACTGCAGAGAGGTTCCATCCCCACCCCCCCCCCCCCCCCCCCCCAACAGGTTCCGCACCAGAGAACTAACCTGATTCAAAAACAGAAAATGCTGGAAAACTCAGCGCATCTGACAGCATCTGTGGAGAGGTAAACAAAGGGCGCGATTCCCCGGAAAGATTTCTAAGTGTGTTAGCGAGCAGGAACTGCCACAAGCTCCCGGGCGCTCGGCCTGGTGAGGCCAGCAACGCTATTCAAAGCTAATTGGTCCACTTAACAAGGCCTCCTGGGCTTCACGCTGCAAGTGAAGGCTCGCCAGCCGATTCGCCAGCACCATGCTAGCCAGCCTCCCACTAATAGCAGTGCTTTCACAGCCAACCCACTCAGCTCTCAGCCATGGTGCCGAGGCAGCTGACCCCAAGATTTGGAGACTGGGGAGGCTCCTAGATGCAGTCGAGGACAGGTGGTATATCCTGTTCCCCCGAGGGTCCAGCAGATGAGCCATAGGGCACCCTGTGCCGTCTGGGACAATGTGGCAGTGGCCATCAGCTCGGGAAGCGTGACCAGAAGGACTGGCCTCCAGTGCCGCAAGAAGGTCGAATATCTACACTGGACAACATGTGTGAGTTGACACCAACCACACACCGCCCCCCCCCCCCCCCCCCCCCCCCGGCCCAGAGACATTTCCGCCCCACGCGAGAGTGAGGCCCCAGGCTCTTTGCCTGTGAGCAAAGAGCAAAGAGGGCTATTCACCTCCTCGGTTCCCCGAAGAAGCCCTTCCATCAGGTTTACGTTTTAAAAAGGAGTACTAATCGGCGCTAGCGTGACCACTTGCTGGGGAGATCGTTGAATCATGGGAGGCTGTTGCATAATCGGTGGCTCCCATTTATGGAAATGGGGTGATTATTGGCTTCTCGCCATGCTGTGGCGTGATCCCGATATTGCCTCTGTGAGCGGGCCAGTTGCATTGAAAACTGCTTGGCAACCGGCGTGCTTCTCGATATTGGTGTCTCCTGCTATTCATCAGCCTCGTTGTGCTCTCGCTCGAGCTAAACGAGGCCGGAGAATCGCGCCCGCGCCCAATGTTAGTTTTGAGCCCAATATGACTCTTCTTTGGAACCAACCTGATTGGCAGACTTGGCTTTAGTGAGGCTGCAGCTCAAGACAATTCAGGAGCCTGCAGGCGCATTAATAGGAATGCGGTGCGGATGGTGGAGGTGAGAATCAATAACTGGAAAGATGGGGGGTTTCTGATCTTTGATCCTGATGGCCTCTGATTATGGGTGGAGAATCAGGTAAACTCGATAAACTGGGGAGTGGGGGGGGGGGGGGGGGGGGGGGGTGCGAAGTACCCCTGCTCCTCTTTGGCCAGAAGCAGTGCTTTAAAGTCATTGACTTCATTATGTAGCAATCCTTTAGCTTTAGCTGTTGGGTTTCTTGAGGCCCTGGATACCTGGCTGGCCGGGGTTAAACTTAAAATGATGTTAAAATCTGAAGCACACAGTTTATTATAATATTTAAATGATCGCTACAACATTAATGTTTCTCCATTGTAGACCATTTTTTAAAATTCATTTAGGGCAACTGGGTGTCACCAGCAGGGCCAGCATTTATTGCCCATCCCTAATAGCCCTTTCAGAGGGCATTTAAGAGTCAACCACATTGCTGTGGGTCTGGAGTCACATTTAGACTGGAGGACGGCAGATTTACTTCCCTAAAGGATATGAGTGAACCAGATAGGTTTTTATGACAATCGACAATGATTTCTTGGTCATCATTGGACTTTTAATTCCAAATTTTTATCGAATTAAAACTTCACCATTTGCCGTGGTGGGACTCAAACCCGGGGCGAAATTCTCCGACCCCCAGCAGGGTTGGAGAATCGCCTGGGGGTGCCTAAAATCCCGCCCCCGCCGTGGCAGAGATTCTCCGCCACCCGGGAAGTGGCGGGGGCAGGAATCCCGCTACTCCGATCGGAGAGGCCCCTGCGGTGATTTTCCGGCCCGAATGGGCCAAAGTCCCACCACTGGGAGGCCTCTCCCGCCGCCGAGGTTTAAACCACCCCTGGAACGGCGGGCTCAGCGGCGCGAGCAGGCCCCCGGGGTCCTGGGGGGGCGGGGGGGCGATCGAACCCCGGGAGTGCTCCCACGGTGGCCTGGCCCGCGATCGGGACCCCCCGCTCAGATTGCGGGCCAGTACCCTGGCTGCAGTATGTTCTTCTGCGTCCGCCACGGCCTCCACCATGGTGGAGGCGGAAGAGAACCCCATATCGCGCATGCGCCGGCAGTGACATCAGCGGCCAGTTGCCGCTGACGTCACTACCGGCGCATGCGCGGACCGGCGAAAGCCTTTCGGCCAGCCCCGCTGCCGGGGGCACCGGTTTTTTGTGCCGGTCTTCTGGTCGCAACCGCTCCGGCGCGGGGCTGGCCCCCAAAGGTGGGGAGAATTCCCTCCACCTTTTGGGAGGCGCGACCCCTGAGTGCTTGGCGCCACTCCCCTACTCCGGGACCCTCCGTCACGCCGGGTAGGGGAGAATGCCGCCCCCGGTTCCCAAAGCATTACCCTGGATTGCTGGTGCAGTGATAATACCACTATGCCACCACCTCCCTGTGGAGTGTTTTTACTTTGATGGCTCTATAGTCATCATTGACTCCAATTTTGCTAGGGCTCTTTGATCACTCGGTTAAATGCTGCCTTTATGTCAAGGGCAGTCACACTCACCTCACCTCTGACATTCAGCTCTTTTGGCCTTGTTTGAACCAAGGCTGTAATGAGGTCAGGAGCTGAGTGATCTTGCCAGAAGTAAAACTGAGTGTCCATGAGCCGGTTATTGCTGAGTAAGTGCCGCTTGATAGCACTGTTGATGACCCCTTCAATCACTTTATTGATGATTGAGAGTAGATTGGTAGGGCAGTAATTGGCCATGTTGGATTTGTACTGCTTTTTGTGTAGAGGATATACCTGGACAATTTTCCACATTGTGGGGTAGATGCCAGTGTTGTAGCTGTACTGGAACAACTTAGCTAGGGCTGTAGCATATGAAGTCGAGACAGCCTGAATGAGTGAGACAGACAGAGTGGGGATTGGAACTTGGTAATTTGGAACATGTGGTAATTCGGTGCAGAGTGGGACAAGGTGCTTTTTCCATTTTTGTTTTGTTTTGTTTTCTTTTCTTTCTTCTGGCTTTGTAACTGGTAATCTTCAGGGAGAATTCCAGAGAGTATCCTGGGAAGGTAAATGATATAAATACCGTTTCAAATTATTGGAGGTGGGGGAAACGGAAGTGAAATCACAGTAAAGCTGTTACCCGATTGGCTGGTAGGGAATCTGTTAAATTTGAGAAAGAAAGACATTGCAAAATACTAATTAAAACTTATTAATTAACTAGGTAGAGGAATAACTAAACCTGAGGGCAGAGATTAGTATTTGGCATTTAATTTTACAGTAAAAATCTAGCACCAGGGCCATATTGTTAATTGTAACTTAATCTAACAGTAATTTCAGTATTTATTTTAAATTAATTAACTACTGCTTAAATGTCACTCAGCTGGCTGCAGTGCTCTAACTGTGAGATGTGGCAGATCTGTGACACTTCCAGCGTTTCGAACGACTATGTCTGCAGCAAGTGTAACCAATGGCAGCTCCTCACAGACCGCGTGGTTTGGTTGGAGCAGCAGTTGGATGCACCTAGAAGCATGCAGGTGGTGGAAAGTGTCATTTATAGGAGTTATAGAGATGTGACCACATTCAAGGTGCAGGCAGGTAGATGGGTGACCACTAGAAAGGGCAGGCAGTTAGTGCAGGAATCCCCTGTAGCTATCCCCCTCTCTAACCGGTATACTGTTTTGGATACTGTTGGGGGGATAGCCTATCAAGGGAAAATAACAGCAGCCAGAACAGTGGCATGAACATAGTGGGCAGCACGGTAGCATTGTGGTTAGCACAATTGCTTCACAGCTCCAGGGTCCCAGGTTCGATTCCGGCTTGGGTCACTGTCTGTGCGGAGTCTGCACATCCTCCCCGTGTGTGCGTGGGTTTCCTCCGGGTGCTCCGGTTTCCTCCCACAGTCCAAAGATGTGCAGGTTAGGTAGATTGGCCATGATAAATTGCCCTTAGTGTTGGGTGGGGTTACTGGGTTATGGGGATAGGGTGGAGGTGTTGACCTTGGGTAGGGTGCTAGCGTGCTCTTTCCAAGAGCCGGTGCAGACTTGATGGGCCGAATGGCCTCCTTCTGCACTGTAAATTCTATGATGACAATTGGCTCTGCTCAGCACACAAATGCAACAAGCTCAGCACTCCCTCAATCAACAAACTCTTACTGTAGCACTCAAACGCAACCAGTTCAGCACTCCCTCGGTCACCAAATTCTCACTGTAGCACTCAAATGCAACAAGCTCAGCACTCAGTGCAAACAAAGTCTGCACTGTAACTAGCTCAGATTTATACTGTGACTCTAGCCTCTGAAAACTGGCCTAATCCAATTAACTAATTAACAAGCTCCAGCTGCAAGTAAGTACAAATAGAACCTTGTTTAAAGCTGATTCAAAATTCACCTTCTTATAAACCAAACAGCAACTTTTAAGTTAATTAACTAAATAAAAGAAATACTAGACTTTAAATAAAAATGAACCCTTATACACCCTCAGTCACCAAACTCTCACTGTAGCACTCAAATGCAACAAGCTCAGCACTCAGTGCAAAAAACTGTGACTGTGTTGTTAGGCCACACTTGGGATATAGTGTTAAATTCTGGTGGCCACACTATCAGAAGGATGTGGAGGCGTTGGAGAGGGTACAGAAGAGATTTACCAGGACGTTGCCTGGTATGGAGGGCATTAGCTATTAGGAGAGGTTGGATAAACATAGTTTGTTGTCACTGGATCGACGGAGGTTAAGGGGCGACCTGAGGACTGTGACTAGTGGTGTTCCACAGCGATCAGTGCTGGGACCTTTGCTGTTTGTAGTATATATAAGTGATTTGGTGGAAAATGTAACTGGTCTGATTAGTCGGTTTGCAAACAACACAAAGGTTGGTGGAATTGCGTGTAGTGATGAGGATCTCAAAGGAAACAAATGTGAAGTAATGCATTTTGGAAGGTCCAATACAGGTGGGAAATATACAGTAAATGGCAGAACCCTTAACAGTATTGACAGGCAGAGGGATCTGTGTCTACAGGTCACAGGTCACTGAAAGTGGCAATGCAGCGGGGGAAGCTGGTCAAGAAGGTGTACAGCATGCTTGCTTTCATTGGACGGGGCATTGAGTATAAAAATTGGCAAGTCATGCTGCAGCAGTATGGGCCCTTTGTTAGGCCGCACTTGGGATATAGTGTTAAATTCTGGTGGCCACACTATCAGAAGGATGTGGAGGTGTTGGAGAGGGTACAGAAGAGATTTACCAGGACGTTGCCTGGTATGGAGGGCATTAGCTATTAGGAGAGGTTGGATAAACATAGTTTGTTGTCACTGGATCGACGGAGGTTGAGGGGCGACCTGATAGAAGTCTACAAAATTATGAGGGGCATGGACAGAGTGGATAGTCAGAAGATTTTTCCCAGGGCGGAAGAGTCAATTACTAGGGGGCATAGGTTTAAGGTACGAGGGACAAAGTTTAGAGGAGATGTGTGAGGGAAGTTTTTTTACACAGAGGGTAGTGGGTGCCTGGAACCCGCTGCTGGAGGAGGTGGTGGAAGCAGGTACGATAGTGACATTTAAGGGGCGTCTTGACAAATACATGAACAGGATGGGAATAGAGGGATACAGACCCCAGAAGTGTAGAAGGTTTTCGGTTAGATGGGCAGTGTGGTCGCCGCAAGCTTGGAGGGCTGAAGGGCCTGTTCCTGTGCTGTACCTTTCTTCGTTCTTTGTTCTTGGTGGTAATGGTACACTGAGGATATGCCTGGCCATGAGGTTACAGATTGTGGCTGAGTGCAGTGCCTCATTGGTGCCCGGTCTTGAGTTACGAGATCTGTTCTGAATTTATCCCATTTAGCATGATGGTAGTGTGACACAGCACAATGGAGGGTATCCTCAATGTGAAGACAGGAGTTCCAGATCTAGGATCAGTGTGTGCAGGGCGGAGACATGTTAAGATCGAGAAATGGAGATAGCTGCTTGTATTTAGTTACAAGTAGTTAATAAAGACTTGCTGTTAATTTACATAAGATTATGAAGACTTCTTTAACAGACATATTCTGTAACCAACAACATTCAACAGTAATTTTGAGTAAAAGCTAATATACAATTTTCCTGCAGTTTGGTTAATCATCAAACCTCTGATGTATTTGTTTCTGCAAGAGCAGACCCAATTATTGAGCCTGCCCAAACAAAGTGCTACATAGGGTGGGATTCTCAAATAATGGGGCTATGTCCCCATGCCGGCGTGCAAAGCAGTGCCACCCACTCCGGCGCCAATGGTCCCCGATAATGGGGAAGGCTCCTCTTCCTAGGGGGCTAGATCGGCGCCGGAGTGGTCCCCGCAGCTCCAGCCGGCGCGGAACAGCCCGCGTGATTTTGCGCATGTGCACTACGGCCTGCATATTTCCGCACATGCACGGGGGTTCCCTTCTCCGCGCCGGCCCCTGGGCAATATGGCGGAGCCCTACAGGGGCCCAGCACGGAGGAACATAGGCCCCCACGGAACCAGCCCACAGGCCGATCGGTAGGCCCCGAACGTGGGCCAGGCCACAGTGGGAGCCCCCCCCCCCACGGGTCGGAATCCCCCCTCCCCTCCAGGACGGCCTCCGCTGACTCAGCTTCACCCACACCGGCGGAGCTCGACCAAACTCGTCGGCCACTTGGCCCATCGTGCCCTGAGAATCGCAGGGGGGGGGGGGGGCGCTTTCAACAGCCCCCCACCGACACGGCGGGAATCCCGAGGGCGCCTGAGAAACGGCGGAGGAGAATCGGGAAGCCGACGGTGGGCGCAATTCTCACGTCCCCTTGGGGATTCGTTGACCCAAATCTATGGAAAAAATATTCAGTCTAAGAGCTCAGGCTGCAGTGTGGAATGAGTATACATGTAGTATCGGCCCCAAAGGAAGAGAAAGTAGGTTCCTGTTTCAGATTCTAGTTTGATAACATATCAGCAACAAATAATGAAACTAAACAGAAGGCCTGTTTTACTGTAAATCCAAACACGTGCTTCTATTGGACTTACAGGCACCATTCAACCTTGTTGATTCTTTGAGGGATTTTTTGTAAGTAAAAGCCTTGGTTAAATACAATGACCAACCAAAATAAACTCAGAATAATGGGAACATTTATAATACAGAGGCTCTGATTCCAACTACAATTTTCTTGTCATCATGTTAACTATATTCTAGCAAATCATGGTGGGTTCATTCGTTTTCAACAGTATTACAAACCTGTGGTATGTTATTTGGCAATACTGTTATCTTCTGAATAAACCTGAAAATTAAAAAAAGATTCATAAAGGAGAAGTTTAATTTTTAATAAATTTAGAGTACCCAATTATTTTTTTTTCAAATTAAGGGGCAATTTAGTGTGGTTAATCGACCTACCCTGCACATCTTTGGGTTGTGGAGGTGAAACCCATGCAGACACAGGGAGAACGTGCAAACTTCACACACAGTGACCCGGGTCTGTGAGGCAGCTGTGCTAACCACTTCGCCATCGTGCTGCCCAATGAGGAGTTCAGATTGCTGTTGACCCAGTTCTTTAGCAGTTAATTATTGTTAACCTAATTCAATAGCTACTGGCAGCGCGGTGGCATGGTGGTTAGCGCAATTGCTTCACAGCTCCAGGGTCACAGGTTCGATTCCCGGCTTGGTTCACTGTCTGTGCGGAGTTTGCACGTTCTCCCCGTGTGTGCTTGGGTTCCCTCCGGGTGCTCCGGTTTCCTCCCACAGTCCAGAGATGTGCAGGTTAGGTGGATTGGCCATGCTAAATTGCCCTTAGTGTTCAAAATTGTCCTTAGTGTTGGGTGGGGTTACTGGGTTATGGGGATGGGGGTGGAGATGTGGGCTTCGGTAGGGTGCTCTTTCAAAGAGCCGGTGCAGACTCGCTGGGCCGAATGGCCTCCTTCTGCACTGTAAATTCTATGAATGTTTGCTTCTTTATGTTCAAACCGGGAAGAATAAATAACAACTGACATATTTAGCTTGAAGAACAATGACATCAGCAGGAGAATTTTTGAACAAATGCATCAAATCTCGGCTTCTCCTTTCTGTTCATGTATGAGCTGGGTCAAATAACATTATCACTATTGGTTTTAAATTTAGATTTAATACTGGGTAACTATTTAGTTAAATGAAGAGTTCGTCAGTGTTTATCACGTAGGCAGTTGCAGCTAATATGAAAAATTGTAAAAACTGCAGTGTACTCAGCCTTCTAATTAGTATGGCACAGTAAAATACCAAGATATTGATGAAAGCTTAGCCTCCCACACTTGTCATTGAATGACTGAGAATGTTATTGCGTTTATACATGGTGCAATATTGCTTTTTTTCCTTTTTGTTATTTTACAAGAACAATACTTATGAAACAATAAAAATCTCTTGTAGATTAAACAATCTAACTATTATTATGCTCTGTATATTTATGGCTAATCTCAGTTTTATTTTGTTGCAATTGGTAAAATTATATCGTTTTTGTTTGATTTGTGCAACATGAACATTTGCCTGGTGCTGAAAAGAGAGCCATGTTGCCCAAGTGTTTTATGTTGCATTCAGCAGGACAAATGCAAAAATGCCAAATTTCAAATGATTGCACCAATTTACCGGAGAAAGAGGGTGTTGATTGGTTGGTACTCTGAATGGTTGAAGCGTTGCCATGGAGAAAACAACTGAGAACTGTAGTCTCCTAAACTCCTGGGTAATTCGTCTTTTTGTTTGAAGAGAACAGGTCCCTGTGCATGAATGTATGTCCCTTCTTGCAAGTGTAAATGAGTCACATTACTACCTGGAATCATTATCTTGAATTGATTGTTAGTGTAGCTATTAGCTTACTCAGGATTGATTAGCAAGTGCTGCCCGATTGCAAAATTACATCTAATAGCACATTTTAATTCTGGGTTTTGCAAGCATGGGCTGGTTGTGGCCAATCTGTTCTCTGCCCATCACAAACACCCAAATGAACGTGTTGTTCGATTCGATCCACCAGTCATAAGAATACATGGCCTATCTAACTGGCAACACCAGCACTAAAAGTATGCACAACTTTAAAGAATTGTTCACTGACCGCAGTGTATCCTGTTAGTGGAAATTGACATTTGTGTAGCCACTGTATAGAAGCAGCTTGAAATGGCTTGCTGAATCTATTGTTCAAATATTTTAGACTCTTGGCCTTTCCAGGATAATTTGAGCTGGACTGGGCACTTTCCAGTCTGATATTGGCAGCCTTTGGCCCATTTGTGAGTTTATGAGATACAGAGGATAAAAGCAAATTACTGCAGATGCTGGAATCTGAAACCAAAAGAGAAAATGATGTCAAATCTCAGCGGGTCTGGCAGCACCTGTAAGGAGAGAAAAGAGCTAACGTTTCGAGTCCAAATGACCCTTTGGCAAAGCTGAGTTTTTCCAGCATTTTCTCTCCCAGCGAACAATGGTCTGACCAGGAGAGCCATTGCTCCGCAGGATAATTTTGATGAGCCCTATTTTGACACCAAACTTGAAAGTTGAGAATATGGCGAGAGTTCGATTTACAAGATTGCTGATGAGGTCAATCTTATAGCATGTGGAGCTATATAAATCCCAAAATGTTAGTTGACCAATGAATATAGGCTTGCGATAGACAGTAGTGGAGAGCCCATTAGTGGATTTCTCAATTAGCATGTCCAGGAAAGGGATGAGTTAGATTGTTCCATATCCATAGTGAATTTGAGCACAGGATGGAATGTACAAGTGGGTGCAGACTGAAAGATCACGAGAATATTGGGTGCGACCTAATGGCCTCGTCATGCCCAACTTCGGATACGATGAGGTTGGAAAATCTCACGAGTGGCCGCTCGCAAGATCTCGTGATGCTTTGCAATCTGGATATCACCCTCACTGGGCGGCATCCAGATTTACATATTGAAGCAAGTCTCCCTTGAATATGTCTACGCCAAAGTTACCCATGGCCTTGCCTCGGAGACCCGAACTGGGCGCCATTTATCACTGGCTTCCAGAAATGAAGACCAGGCATACCGCACTTGGGAGAGTCTTCCAGGATCAGAGGCGCCCGGGTGGTCGGACCTGGGCATGGTGGTACTCTGGCACTCCCTATGCTGCATGGACATTGCAGCCTGCCAGCCAGGCACCCTAGAAGTGCCACCCTGGCAATGCCAGGCTGACAGTGCCAAGGTACTCAGATGGCATCTTAACCGTGTCAGGGATCAGGCCCAGGGCTGGCCCGTGCTTATGAGGTGGGGTGCGGGACGTTAATGGACGCCCTAATTGGTAAGTTGGGGTGTTGGGAGTTCCTGAGATAGTGGTGGGGGGTTTAAAGATCAGGGTGCCAACCAATCTAGTTCTGCACTGACGACCTGAACCCGTTCCTGCAGGAAATTAGTTTAACTGTGGCCTTGGCAGGGAGTTCCTTGCCAAGGCCCAATATAGAAGCAGAGTCCTGTTTAATAGTGGGGCCATTCTCAGCACTGCAAGAGCAGGAAAACACCCTGCTAAACATTTCCAAAACAGGACTCTGTTCCTTTATCATTAAATCGCGCCCATTATCTATGTATCAGATATGTGCACGGGTTGGTGGTTAGGGCTCATTCCATCAAAAACACATTTCTCATGGAAACCGATGGAAATGCCATCAAGTGATGGATCGAGAGGGAATCCCATGGTCACATCCTCTATTTGGCCATAGTTTCATTAAAACTGAACTCAACTGTTCGAGTTGCTCACTTTATAAGTTCAAATACAGATTCCAAAAATGATGCCGTTCTATATTTCCGTGATATAGAACATAGAACATAGAACATAGAATGATACAGCGCAGTACAGGCCCTTCGGCCCTCGATGTTGCACCGACATGGAAAAAAAAACTAAAGGCCATCTAACCTACACTATGCCCTTATCATCCATATGCTTATCCAATAAGTTTTTAAATGCCCTCAATGTTGGCGAGTTCACTACTGTTGCAGGTAGGGCATTCCACGGCCTCACCACTCTTGCGTAAAAAACCCACCTCTGACCTCTGTCCTATATCTATTACCCCTCAATTTAAGGCTATGTCCCCTCGTGCTAGCCACCTCCATCCGCGGGAGAAGGCTCTCGCTGTCCACCCTATCTAACCCTCTGATCATTTTGTATGCCTCTATTAAGTCACCTCTTAACCTTCTTCTCTCTAACGAAAACAACCTCAAGTCCATCAGCCTTTCCTCATAAGATTTTCCCTCCATACCAGGCAACATCCTGGTAAATCTCCTCTGCACCCGTTCCAAAGCTTCCACGTCCTTCCTATAATGAGGCGACCAGAACTGTACGCAATACTCCAAATGCGGCCGTACCAGAGTTTGGTACAGCTGCATCATGACCTCATGGCTCCGGAACTCAATCCCTCTACCAATAAAGGCCAACACACCATAGGCCTTCTTCACAACCCTATCAACCTGGGTGGCAACTTTCAGGGATCTATGTACATGGACACCGAGATCCCTCTGCTCATCCACACTACCAAGAATTTTACCATTAGCCAAATATTCCGCATTCCTGTTATTCTTTCCAAAGTGAATCACCTCACACTTCTCCACATTAAACTCCATTTGCCACCTCTCAGCCCAGCTCTGCAGCTTATCTATGTCCCTCTGTAACCTGCAACATCCTTCCGCACTGTCTACAACTCCACCGACTTTAGTGTCGTCTGCAAATTTACTCACCCATCCTTCTGCGCCCTCCTCCAGGTCATTTATAAAAATGACAAACAGCAACGGCCCCAGAACAGATCCTTGTGGTACGCCACTCGTCACTGAACTCCATTCTGAACATTTCCCATCAACTACCACTCTCTGTCTTCTTTCAACTAGCCAATTTCTGATCCACATCTCTAAATCACCCTCAATCCCCAGCCTCCGTATTTTCTGCAATAGCCGACCGTGGGGAACCTTATCAAACGCTTTACTGAAATCCATATACACCACATCAACTGCTCTACCCTCGTCTACCTGTTCAGTCACCTTCTCAAAGAACTCGATAAGGTTTGTGAGGCATGACCTACCCTTCACAAAACCATGCTGACTATCCCTAATCATATTATTCCTATCTAGATGATTATAAATCGTATCTTTTATAATCCTCTCCAAGACTTTACCCACCACAGACGTTAGGCTCACCGGCCTATAGTTACCGGGGTTATCTCTACTCCCCTTCTTGAACAAAGGGACCACATTTGCTATCCTCCAGTCCTCTGGCACTATTCCTGTAGCCAATGATGACCTAAAAATCAAAGCCAAAGGCTCAGCAATCTCTTCCCTGGCTTCCCAGAGAATCCTAGGATAAATCCCATCCGGCCCCGGGGACTTATCTATTTTCACCTTGTCCAGAATTGCCAACACTTCTTCCCTACACACCTCAATGCCATCTATTCTAATAGCCTGGGTCTCAGCATTCTCCTCCTCAATATTATCTTTTTCTTGAGTGAATACTGACGAAAAGTATTCATTTAGTATCTCGCTTATCTCCTCAGCCTCCACACACAACTTCCCACCACTGTCCTTGACTGGCCCTACTCTTACCCTAGTCATTCTTTTATTCCTGACATACCTATAGAAAGCTTTTGGGTTTTCCTTGATCCTACCTGCCAAAGACTTCTCATGTCCCCTCCTTGCTCGTCTCAGCTCTCTCTTTAGATCCTTCCTCGCTTCCTTGTAACTATCAAGCGCCCCAACTGAAACTTCACGCCTCATCTTCACATAGGCCTCCTTCTTCCTCTTAACAAGAGATTCCACTTCTTTGGTAAACCACGGTTCCCTCGCTCGACCCCTTCCTCCCTGCCTGACTGGTACGTACTTATCAAGAACATGCAATAGCTGTTCCTTGAACAAGCTCCACATATCCAGTGTGCCCAACCCTTGCAGCCTACTTCTCCAACCAACACATCCTAAGTCATGTCTAATGGCATCATAATTGCCCTTCCCCCAGCTATAACTCTTGCTCTGCGGGGTATACTTATCCCTTTCCATCACTAACGTAAAGGTCACCGAATTGTGGTCACTGTCTCCAAAGTGTTCACCTACCTCCAGATCTAACACCTGGCCTGGTTCATTACCCAAAACCAAATCCAAAGTGGCCTCACCTCTTGTTGGCCTGTCAACATATTGTGTCAGAAAACCCTCCTGCACACATTGTACAAAGAACGACCCATCCAATGTACTCGAACTATATCTTTTCCAGTCAATATTAGGAAAGTTAAAGTCTCCCATAACAACTACCCTGTTACTTTCGCTCTTTTCCAGAATCATCTTCGCCATCCTTTCCTCTACATCTCTAGAACTATTAGGTGGCCTATAGAAAACTCCCAACAGGGTGACCTCTCCTTTCCTGTTTCTAACCTCAGCCCATACTACCTCGGAAGAAGAGTCCCCATCTTGCATCCTTTCTACCACCGTAATACTGTCCTTGACTAGCAGCGCCACACCTCCCCCTCTTTTGCCCCCTTCTCTGACCTTACTAAAGCACCTAAACCCCGGAACCTGCAACAACCATTCCTGTCCCTGCTCTATCCATGTCTCTGAAATGGCCACAACATCGAAGTCCCAGGTACCAACCCATGCTGCCAGTTCCCCTACCTTATTTCGTATACTCCTGGCATTGAAATAGACACACTTCAAACCACAGACCTGAACACTGCCGCCCTCCTGCGAAGTCAAAACTGTGCTCCTGACCTCTCTACTCTCAATCTCTCGCACCCCAAAACTACAATCCAGGTTCCCATGCCCCTGCTGAATTAGTTTATAGGGAATACAATGGTGTAAATATCAATGGTTTCCTTCAGTGGTATACTCATAAATAAGCTTGCAATGCCAAATGTGTCCAGATCAATGATTGTGTTTGGATTTGACACAGAAAGTTCAGGTATAACGTTTGAGCGGTTGCATTCCAGGTTTAAGCACACACGCCTGTCTTTGAACTCCTTGGCACTTTTCCGATTTATTTTCAAAGGATGGACTATAGGGGATCAGGGCTTATGGGGAGAAGGGTTCGACAGAAAGAGTTCAACAGATTCACCACCCTCTGGCTGAAGAAATTGCTCCTCATCTCTCTTTTAAAGGATCATCCCTTTAGTCTGAGGCTGTGCCCTGTGGTTCTAGTTTTTCCTACAAGTAGAAACATCCTCTCCACGTCCACTCTATCCAGGCCTCACAGTATCCTGTAAGTTTCAATAAGATCCCCCCCCCCTCATCCTTCTAAACTCCAATGAGTACAGACCCAGAATCCTTAACTGTTCCTCATACGACAAGATCTTCATTCCAGGCATCATTCTTGTGAACCTCCTCTGGAGCCTTTTCAAGGCCAGCACATCCTTCCTTAGATACGGGGCCCAAAACTGCTCACAATACTCCAAATGTGTCTGACCAGAGCCTTATGCAGCCTCAGAAGTACATCTCTGGTCTTATATTCCAGCCCTCTTGACATGAATGCTACTATTGTATTTGTCTTCCGAACTGCCGACTGAACCTGCACTTTCACATTAAGAGAATCGTGAACAAGGACTCCCAATTCCCTTTGTGCTTCTTACTTCCTAAACATTTCCCCATTTAGAAAATAGTCTATGCCTCCATTCCTCCTTCCAAAGTGCACAACCTCACACTTTTCCATATTGTATTCCATCTGCCACTTCTTTACCCAATCTCCTAGCCTGTCCAAATCCTTCTGCAGCCCCCTTGCTTCCTCAATACTACCTGTCCCTCTACAGATCTTTGTATCATCTGCAAACTTAGCAACAGTGCCTTCAGTTCCTTCTTCCAGATCATTAATGTATATTGTGAAAAGTTGTGGTCCCAGCACAGATCCCTGAGGCACACCGCTAGTCACCGGCTGTCATTCTGAAAAAGACCCCTTTATCCCCACTCTCTGCCTTCTGCCAGTCAGCCAATCCTCTGTCCATGCCAGGATCTTACCCTTAACACCATGGGCTCTTAAACTTATTTCACAGTCTCCTATGCGGCACCTTGTCAAAGGCCTTCTGGAAATCTAAATAAATCACATCCACTGGTCTAACTTTCTTATTATCTCCTCAAACAACTCTAGCACATTTGTCAGACATGACCTCCCCTTGACGAAGCCATGCTGACTCAGTCCTATTTTATAATGCACTTCCAAGTACTCCGCAATCTCATCTTTAACAATGGACTCCAAAACCTTACCAATGACCGAAGTCAGGCTAACCGGCCTATAATTTTCCGTCTTCTGCCTTCTTAAACAGTGGTGTTACATTAGCCACTTTCCAGTCCTCTGGCACCCTTCCTGCCTCCAGTGATTCCTGAAAGATCACCACCAATGCCTCCGCAATCTCCTCAGCTATCTCTTTTAGAATGCAATTGTGGTGAATGTATTCACCATAATGTATGCATGATACCATAATCTGTAACCTGTGACCTGGAAGTGGTGATACGAACTGCTTCCAGGTACTGTACTGTAACCCCGGTATGGCCCCGCCTCTGGCTCCGCCCACACCGGGGCCATATATAAGCCGGGCTCTTGTGGGCGGCATTCATCTGTACTGGCAAATTCATGACTAATAAAGCCTACTGTTCACTTGCTCTCTCTGCCTCACTGTGAATTGAAGGTATATCAGCAATACTTCAGTTGAGGCTGAACCAGAGTCTCATAAAGGTTCATTATTATTTTGTTGCTTTTGTACTCCTTCCAGACTGCCATATCCATTTCTCAATTTGCCCTGCCACCTTAAATGATTTGTTTCAGGACTCCCTTTAGAATTGTACCAGGTAATTTTTAGCACCTCTCCCTTGTCCTTCTCCAGCAAAATGTATCAATTCTGACTTCTCTACATTAAATTGTCTCTGCATTGTGTCTACCCATTCCACCAGCTTGTCTATGTCCTATTGAAATCTCTCACTATCACAAGGACACAAGAGCACAAGAATTCCAAGCAGGAGTAGGCCACCAGGTCTTCAAGCCTGCCTCGCCATTCAATGTGATCATGGCTGATCTATACTGGCCTCATCTCCTTTTCTGTGCCATTTCCCCATAGCCCTCTATTCCTCGATCTAGCCTTTGTGCAATGCATAATACTTCCAAATTTTGTGTCGTATACACATTTCGAAATTATTCCCTGTGTCATAATATACATCCAGGTGTATGATAGATAGATGGTGCACAGACAGGCAGTGATTGACACACAGGATGACCAGTGAACACACAGAACACAGCAGCCAATCACCAGACAGGACACGGCCACTATAAAGCCAGAGGGCACTAGTTTTCCCGCTCTCTCGGGATCCAGCCTCTGAGACAGTCAGAGCTCGTGAGCAGCAACTAGAACACACACCATGTGGTAGTAAGATAGTCTGCTCAGGTGAGCCTCAGGTCTCCAGTCAAGTCAGCACAGTGTCAACCCAGTTAAAGCATGTATGATAGTTAGGTGTTCAATAAAAAGGAATTGCATTTCTTCAAGTGTTGTAAGCCTGTCTCTCTCACCACTGCAGTAAACGCAGTCCTCGCAGACCCAGCTTACCCAACACATCACCCTGTACATCCAAGTCGAAGTCATTAATGTAGATCAAGAAAAGCAGTGGTCTCGGCACTGACTCCTGGGAAACAAACTCCACATGGATAGTGACCCGGGATCGAACCCGGGTCCTCGGCGCCCTGATGCAGAAGTGCTAACCACTGTGCCACTGTACCACCCTGCGTTTCTACTTTTCTGACAAGCATGTGGTGCAGTACTTTACGAAATGTCTTTTGAAAGTCCATACACACATCAACTGAATTATCTTCATCAATCCTCTCCGTTACTTCATCAAAGAACTACCAAAAATTAATTAAAGATGATTTACCTTTAACAAACCTGTGCTGGATTTTCAGGATAAGCAGGGTAGTTGACATGGATTACAGCAAAGCCTTTGACAAGGTCCCACATGGGAGACTTATAAAGAAGGCAAATGCACATGGGATACAGGGTAATTTGATACGGTGGATTCAAAATTGGCATAGCTGTAGGAGACAGAGGGTGTTGACAGACAGCTGCTTTAGTGACTGGAAGCCAGCGTCCAGAAGCGCACCCACAGGTATCTGTTCCGGGTCCCCTATTGTTTGTCATTTATATAAATTACATAGATGACTACATTGGGGGGGGGGGGGGGGGGTAGGATCAATAAGTTTGCAGATGACACAAAGATTGGTCAGCTGGTTAACAGTAAGGTTGAGTGTCTTGAGTTATGGGAAGCTATAGATGGGATGGTCAAATGGGCAGAAAAGTGGCTGATGAAATTTAACGCCGAAAAGTGTGAGATGATAAACTTTGGAAGGAGTAATGTGACAAGGAAGTATTCAATGAATTGCCTGACACTGGAATGTTCCAAGGAACAAAGGGACTTTGGCATGTTTGTCCATAGATCTCTGAAGGCAGAAGGGCAGGTTAATAACGTGGTGAAAAAGGTATATGGGACTCTTGCCTTTCTCAATCAAGACATAGATTACAAAAGCAGGGAGGTCATATTGGAGCTGTATAGAACTGTGGTAAGGCCACAGCTGGATTACTGCGTGTAATTCTGATCATCACATTATAGGAAGGATGTGATTGCACTGGAAGGGGTACAGAGGCGATTCACCAGGATGTAGCCTGGAGGTCGATAGAGGCAAGTTGCCTCACATCCTTTAAATGTACCTGGATGAGCACTTGGTACATCATAATATTCAAGGCTGTGGGCAAGTGCTGGCTAGTGTGATTGGGGGGTAGGTCAGGTGTTTTTCATGTGCCGGTACAGACTCGATGGGCCAAAGGGTCTCTTCTGCACTGTATTATTCTCTGAGTCTGTGAAATTAACAGAACAGCTTGGAACAGGCTGCTCCAAAAGTTCAGTTCAAACTGTACAATGTTGGCTTTTGTGCTTATTTGTACAGTGGGAACAGGTTCTAGCTCTATCTCATCCACAAGGTTAAAATTTAAAACAACTCAAAATGTTTGAAAAATTGGTTTCGGTAGGAGTACAAATGTTGAAAGGTCTATGTTAAGGAATTGTGCCGTCGAATTTTGAATTAATTTAATCAGCTTCCTATGAATGATCAATGAAACAGTGGCCTTTGCAGTATATACAGTACTCAGTACCTCTTGTTTATTTAGTGATGTCATTCTTCCTGCTTTATGAAAACCTGTAACTGATCAGGAGAAACATGTTCTTAGCAACTTGTCTGTTGGACATGCTCGTGCTGAAACTAATGTGGTATGCCCTGTACTTTATGTGTGCTATTTTACTGAAATCATACTGTTGTATAATCAGTTCCACTGATCAGGGGCTGAACTCAATAATGAGTGTAAGTGGAAAACCACAGATGTTTCCAAATGGCTGTTAGTGTGACCGTTTTTTTTTTGCTTTACAGGAACTGAGAGGTGGAGGTTCACCCTCTCCACCGTCAAAGCGGCAGTCTGGAAGTCCTTCGGGCAGCTCTTTAACCAATCTGGATTGGAAGGTTAGAGGGGAACTGGAGGAAACAATGTCCCGGGATGGAAAGGAGACAAACAATGGTGAGGGTAAGTGCCATAACAACTAAAATGCCTCGTCAGAGTAAAGCTGTCGACAGAATAACAGGTCTGCTTTTGAACTGTGCCGTTTTCAAATTTTTTAACCCTTGCTAGTCATGAGAGAATGAAGTTTTTCTTATCTTTCCATTTATGTTGCTCATAGTTTCATCCAAGTGGCTATTTTGACCATTTAATAATGATAATGACCACTACTTTATTCCAATGACAAGACTAAGATCAAGAAGTGATTGTGGGCACAGATGGATACGCAATAAAAAACTCGCCCACAACTTTCCTGTCTAGTTTTTCTCCATATCAAAAGTCAGATTGTATCATGGCATGTTCAAATTAAAGAGTCATTACCGACTGTTCCCTGCCAATCATTATCTCAATCTGTGAAGAAATGAAAGTACAAAATTGGCCCTATTTATAATAATAGCCACTTATTGTCACAAGTAAGCTTCAATGAAGTTACTGTGAAAAGCCCCTCGTCGCCACTTTCCGGCGCCTGATATTCCCATCACCTGTAGATTGGGACAGTTACAAAGCCGCAATGGATATTCCAAATACTTCTCCTAACACCGAGCACACCCTTGATTGTCCTGACCAAGCTTCTTATTTTGTTTTTTTTTAATAAATTGAGTGTACCCAATTCTTTTTTTTTCAATTAAGGGGCACTTTAGCATGGCCAATCCACCTAACCTGCGCATCTTTGGGCTGTGGGGGTGAGACCAACGCAAACATGAGGAGAAGTGCAATTTTTATAAATTTAGTGTACCCATTTCTTTTTTTTTCCAATTAAGGGGCAATTTAGCGTGGCCAATCCACCTAACCTGCACATCTTTGGGTTGCGGGAGTGAGACCCATGCAAACATGGGGAGAATGTGCAAACTCCACACGGACAGTGACCCGAGGCCAGGATCGAACCCGGGTCCGGCCTGACCTGATTAATACAACACTCCTGTATGCTTCACCCAATGTTGATGTCTATGTATTTACATTGTGTACCTTATGTTGCCCTATTACATATTTTATTTTCAATTAAAATGATCTGTTTGAGCTGCTTGCAGAAAAATACCTTTCACTGTACTTCGGTACACGTGACAATAAACAAATCCAATCCAATAACCACTGCGCCACCGACCGAGCTTCTTAATGTAAAGGAACCTCATGTCAATCGGAGTTGCTAAGAATAAATACAGTGATCTTGCCTCTTACCAATCCTAAGCCTGCTAACCTAAAATAGAAAATGGTTTATTGTGCTTGTGTTTTTATAACATGATGATTGAACGTTAAAGTCAGATTTGTTTTCGGAAATCATCTGCAGGGGGAAAGAACTCTGTTTGTAATTGGCCAGTCTTTTGAAAGGTAACATTTTAGGTATTGTGGAATAGAGATTTGTTTCCCTCCATATTTTAGTGATTCTAAATTAAAGTACTGTCCCCATTGTATGCTAAATACTGCAGCAGTGAATTTTCATGCTGAGGTAAAGTTGTCGTGGTCCCAGATGACCATTGGCTGCTTTCCCCTTTGAGGGGGAGAGCTGACTGATGGTAGTTTAACCTGAGGATCACCCACACCTCAGGCAAGGGGCAAGGTTGAGAAGGCAGGTCATGGAGTTGTTGCATCGCCTGCCGTAATTTGTGTGGGAGATCAGCGGAAACCCTAGAGCTAAAGCAGAAATGTCTGCTCTCCTCGCTCTGCCTCTCTAGCTTCTTTCCTCACCCCAGTCACGAGTGTACAGGAATTTGGAAGCATTCAAAGAGTCTAAAATGGCAGGTGAATGTTAATGAAAATAATTGTAAAACAATGCACAGTTACGGTGAAATGTGTTTTCACATAATAGATAATAAAGCTGTAAAAGTATCTGGAGATTGTTATCAATCATTCCCAAAGTATTGATGTGAGACTGTCAACAAAAAGTTTAAACAACTAGTGCGATACATTTCAAGGACATTTGATTGCAAGCAAGGCAAGTTGACTAAGACCTTGTGGGCACAATGGACTTTATTTTCACTACCAAGGTGGGTAGATAGAGTCAGCAAGTTATTCGGGTTGGCAGATTGTCTTGGTTTGAAGTGTCACCATGGGAGGAATGAGTGAGGGATAGCGAGGTGCCTATCAACCCCACAAGCGCATTCTAGGTGATTATGGGGTCGCATGAATGCTAATATCAGCAGATTAGAAGGACAGTCTTGGTTGCAATAAAAGCAATTAGGCTATCTAGCCCTCACCCCTCACACCACCTCACTCCACACCCACTCTCCATAGGTTCTCACCCCCCTTTAGGTCAACTCAGGCTCCCCAACCACTCTCCACAGCCTATAATGCTCTCCATTCCAACTCATGTTCCTACCATGCCCATTCTCTCAGTATGTGCTATCTGCACAACCGATGAACCATATAATAACAATGGTGCGTGTGAAATGGCGAAGAAAAAGAAAATCACCCGTTCAAAAATGTTCTTTGACAAAAAATCTGCTGTTCCTACAACTCTCAGACAATGTCAGCCCATCCCAGCTAAACCAGTCAAAAACAACCACCTATGTATTCTAAACCCGTTTTCCAGCACTTAGACCTTGTATGCTTTGGCATTGAAAGTGCACATCTAAATACTTCCTCGATATTATGATGACCTCTGCCTCCACCATCTTTCAGGCAGCAAGTTCCAGACTCCCACCACCCTCTGGGTGAAAAAGTTCCCCCTCACATCCATTTTAAATCTTCTGTCCCTTACCTTAAATCTATGTTCCCTGGCCATTGATCTCTCCACCAAGGGGAAATGTTTCCTCCTGTCTGCCCTATCTATGCCCCTCATAATTTTACATGTCTCAATCTTGTCCTCCCTCAGTCACCTCTGCTCCAAGGAAAACAACCCCAGTCCATCTAATCTCTCTTTATAACTAAAACTCTCCAGCCCAGGCAGCATCCTGGCAAATCTCTTCTGTACCCTTTCCAGTGCTATCACATCCCTTCTATAATGTGGATTCTAGAACTGCACACAATACTCTAGCTGTTACCTAACCAACGTTATATCTAGCTCTAGCATAACCTCCCTGTTCTTAAACTCTATCCCTCGACTAATAAAGGCAAGTATACAATATGTCTTCTAGCCAAGTCACATCTGATCTGTCAATCAGACAGACCATTAGATTATCTTTAACAAAGGCTTCAAACATTTCACACCATTTAATCTGATCCAGATTAACATTTAATCATCTTCATAGAGTCCCTACAGTGCTGAGGAGACAATTCAGCCCATCGAATCCATGCAGATGAGGGGAGAACCATAGAATCCCTACACTGCAGAAGGAGGCCAGTCTGCCCATCGAGGCTGCACTGATTCTCCAAAAGAGCACCCTACCTAGCCCCACGCTGCCACCCTCTCTCCATAACCCCACCTAACCCATACATCTTTGAACTCTAAGGGCCAGGCTACCTAACCTGCACATCTTTGGACTGTGGGAGGAAACAGGAGCTCCCGGAGGAAACCTTCGCAGACAAGGGGAGAACATGCAAACGCCACACAGTCACCCAAGGCTGGATTCAAACCCAGCTCCCTGATGCAGTAGTGCTAACCACTGGGCCACTGTGCTGCCCACTATTCCGGGGAGAATGTGCAGATTAAATTTTAAAATGGTCTGTCAACTTTAATATTCCACACAGAGCTACTGATGAATGTCGCAAACCTCTGCTTTCCGTAACAATTTTTTTGTTATGCAAAACAGCCTAAAAGCCTGTGCCACAGTGGGTTCTTTTATTGATGTATGCATCTATGCCTGTGAGAGATTTTTATGATTGACTAGCAGACAACTTGTACGCTATTAATGAGATGCTGCATACCATCATTATTCTTGGAAAAACAGCGTAACTGTAACTTGTTGTTACTTTTGATCCAGTAAGTTTTCAAAAGAATTGCTTGTTTATCATTAAACATTTCGCAAGTCCTGGTATTAAAATATCCATCACCAGATATTTGTGTATCTGATGTTCTTTTAAATTACAGAATACTTTTAGATATCTATTTTCAAAAAATTGATCATGAAAAAAATGGGTCATGAGCCAACTATGAGTTCCTAATGAGCCGCATGTGTCTCTCGAGCCACTGGTTACTACCCCTGGTCCAAATGTCGATGTTGATTGATATCTCCAAATATGAAGCTTGTCTCATATTGGATATGATTTAATGGGAGTCCCATTGTGGGCACGTTTAGCTGCGAGAATGACCCCGCTATTAAACGTGACTCTTCTTTTTTCAGGAGTCGGTGAGGAAGGCCCACTGAGACTGCACTTGTCTTCATTTCCTGCACTGAGGAGCTTAGTTTGTCAGTGCAGGAAGAGATCAGGGCGCCATTTAAAAATGGTGCCCAATCTCTCAAATTCCCAATGCAATGCCCAGACCCTCCCCCACCTAATTTACCAATCAGCAGGTCCTTGACCCCCCCGCCCCCCCCCCCCCACCCGACTGCATCAGCAGTGCCAAGTTACCACCCTGCCCAGAGGCTGACCACCTGGCCGGGGGCCTCTGATCACCTGGGAGAGCCCCCCCCCCCACCCCCAACCCACCCCCCCCCCCCCACCCCCCCACCCACCCCCCACCCCCCAAGTGCTGTTCCGCTTGGTTCACTTTTGTGAAGCTCAGTGCTAAACGTCACCAGATTGGGGTCTCCGATGCAAGGGGATTCGATCCCAGGTGCTGGGTATAAACTGCATAGACATATTCAAATGAAGCCACCTACCCACCTGAATATGCAAATCTGGGTCCTGTCCATTGTAGGTAGGATCCAGATTGTGACACCTCATGAGATCCTCTCGCGAGATTTGTTGGCTGCATTGCGTCCCGGTCATGCATGGTTGTGAGATCGCGCCCACAGAAACTGGCACTTTTATACATTTCACTAGTTCTGTTTCGTATACTGACACTTGAATAGAGGTGAATGGAGCTTTTGCGAGTTATTTCTTTTATGGAAGAGTTATCTTGATCTTGTGCAAAGTTCAGCTAAAGTGTTCTTTAACTTTTCATTGTTTTGTTGATTACCTGAAGTATTAAATCTTGTGAAATGTGTTGCGTTTGCTCTTGCTTCGCAAGTGCTATACTCAACAAACCTCATTCATAATTTACTTCGATATAGGAGCTGTCAGAATATAATTTGTCCATCCATCAGTCAAAGAGACCAGGAAGATGAAATGTAAAGTACTCATTTCCATTTTGGTTATAAGTAACATAATGGGTTTATTGCTCGCATTGGGCATGCTAATTCCCAGATACATTTGTGCTAACTTTGACTTTGTAAATATTTAACCTCCTGAGGGGAAAGGACAGGTCAAGTAGTCTTTTGGAAAGACTAGCATTTATTGCTCTTTCCTAATTTCCCCAGGGGCTGGTTTAGCTCACTGGGCTAAATCGCTGGTTTTTAAAGCAGACCAAGGCAGGCCAGCAGCACGGTTCAATTCCCTCCCCGAACAGGTGCCGGAATGTGGCGACTAGGGGCGTTTCACAGTAACTTCATTGAAGCCTACTCGTGACAATAAGCGATTTTCATTTCATTTTTGAGAAGGTAGGGATGAACCACCTTCCTTGGCTGATGTCGTCCATGTGATGGAGGTAAGTAAGCAGTTCCGTTAGGCAGGGAGTTCCAGGATTTTAGAATCATGGAATAGTTACAGCACAGAATGAGGGCAGGAGAACTCGCTTTGATTGCTTCCCTGCCTTTTGCCCATAGCCCTGCAATTGCTTTCTTTTCAATTGAATCTACCCCCACCAGTCCCTCGGGCAGTGTATTTCAAATTCTAATCACTCACTGTGTCAGTATGCTTTTCCTCATGTTACCATTGCTTCTTTCACCTTCTTTCATGATATATTTCCAAGTCGGGTTGCTGTGTGACTTGAAAGAGAACTTGGAGGTGTTTGTGACCCGTAATAATCATAAAATGGCATAAAATGTTTGACAAAGTGCTACCTTGGTTTCGGCAATAACATAGTTGTAATCTCAACAGCGATAGCTATCTGTTGTCATCACTCCTCTCCTCAAATAACCAACTCTACACTCCTCTGTTCTTGCACATTACCACCCATCTCCAACCTTACTTTCCTCTCCAATGTCTGTGAACATGTCACCTCCCAAATCTGTTCTCACTTTTCCCAGAAGTGCACGTTTGAAGCCCTTCAATCAGGTTTCTGCACTTGCGATAGCACTGAAAGGCTCACATATTGAACCCACAAATAACATCCTGTTACTGTGACAAATGTTAACTACACCTCCTCCTCCTTCTTGACCTGCGTGCTGCTTTTTAAACTGTTGATGATATCACCCGAGTCCAATGCCTATCTGCTGCTGTCTAATTGTGTGAAATTGTACTTGCCTGGTTTCATTCTTACCTCGCTAATTATAGTCAGAGAGTCACCTTGAAAGGCTTCTCTTCCTGTTCCCAACTCTCCACATCTCTATCTTGTTTTTCTCCTTCAAGATGCTCATAAAATCTACACCTACCCCAACAGCTTCATGTGTGGCCCAGTGTCATATTTAGTTTTAAAATGCCACTGCGTATAGTCTTAGAACATAGAACAGTACAGCACAGAACAGGCCCTTCGGCCCTCGATGTTGTGCCGAGCAATGATCACCCCACTCAAACCCACGTATCCACCCTATACCCATAACCCAACAACCCCCCCTTTAACCTTACTTTTTAGGACACTATGGGCAATTTAGCATGGCCAATCCACCTAACCCGCACATCTTTGGACTGTGGGAGGAAACCGGAGCACCTGGAGGAAACCCACGCACACACGGGGAGGACGTGCAGACTCCACACAGACAGTGACCCAGCTGGGAATCGAACCTGGGACCCTGGAGCTGTGAAGCATTTATGCTAACCACCATGCTACCGTGCTGCCCTATGTCCCTTGTGACTTTTAAAAGTATGAAAGTTGCTATATATACATGCAAGTTTTGTTGATGCCAGTGAGTCAGAAGATTCTACTGCCAGGGTCGAACACATAATTTAGGTTCCCATACCAATGCAGACTGAGGGAATTTCATGGGTATCATCCATTAATCACAGAATTCCTACAGTGCAGAAGGAGGCCATTTGGCCCATCGAGTCTGCATCAATCCTAGGAAAGAGTACCCTACCTACGCCCACACCTCCACCCTATCCTTGTAACCCAGTAACCCCACCTAAATTTTATGATATTAGGGCAGCACGGTAGTATAGTGGTTAGCACAATTGCTTCACAGCTCCATGGTCCCAGGTTCGATTCCCGGCTTGGGTCGCTGTCTATGCGGAATCTGCACGTTCTCCCCGTGTGCGTGTGGGTTTCCTCCAGGTGCTCTGGTTTCCTCCCACAGTCCAAAGATGTGCAGGTTAGGTGGATTGGCCATGTTAAATTGCCCCTTAGTGTCCAAAATTGCCCTTCGTGTTGGGTGAGGTTACTGGGTTATGGGGATCGGGTGGAGGTGTGGGCTTGGGTAGGGTGCTCTTTCCAAGAGTTGGTGCAGGCTCAATGGGCCTAATGGCCTTCTTCTGCACTGTAAATTCTATGATTCTAAAGGGCAATTTAGCATAGCCAATCCAACTAACCTGCACATCTTTGGACTGCGGGAGGAAACCGGAGCACCTGGAGGAAATCCACACAGACACGGGGAGAAAGTGCAAACTCCACACAGTCACCCTAGGCCGGAATGAAACCCGGGTCCCTGGCACTGTGAGGCAGCAGTGCTGCTGGATCAGACTTTGGTGTAAGCAATACAGTTGTGCCATTGGTCACTGACCAAGAAGAAAGTTGCTCAAAAATCTAGCGATCTCTGTGGCATAGATTTTACCTTTCCTGATGGTAGTTTTTTTCTGTTGCCGACTGTAGGGGTGCTTGGTGTCCAGCAATAGCAATATCATCAAGCAGGTTAAACAGTACTAAGGAATCTTCCAGACCACAAACGAGGAAGTAAAAATGGGTTTTAACATTCACTTCTTCATGATGATTGGGACATACACCTGAGGCTGAGGAGAAAACTGAAATACCATAAACACTTTAAAAAAATCAAATTTTGAAAAAAGTATGGAACTTTTAGTTTGTTTGTTTGTTTTGTTTATTGTCACATGTACCGAGGTACAATGAAAAGTATCTTAGTACAGAATGGAGAAGTTTAAAATTTTCAGGTACAAAATTAGTTGTCAGGCCAGAACATTAAAAACTGGTGGCACGGTAGCACAGTGGTTAGCACTGTTGCTTCACAGCGCCCAGGGCCCAGGTTTGATTCCCGGCTTGGGTCACTGTCTTTGCGGAGTTTGCCTGGGCTGCCTGGGCTTCCTCTGGACACTCCGGTCTCCACCCACAAATCCCGAAAGACGTGCTTGTTAGGTGAATTGGACATTCTGAATTCTCCCCCAGTGCACCCGAACAGGTGCCGGAGTGTGGCGACGAGGGGATTTTCACAGTAACTTGATCGCACTGTTAATGTAAGCCTACTTGTGACACTAATAAAGATTATTATGATTATTATAATAACTCTGTTACATCTCATTCAACACAGCATAAGCTTTTCAAGGGTCTTTACAGTGAGAATAGTGACAGAAAAAGTGGACGTTTGCATCAAATCAATGACTTCTAATTGATTTACAGCTGTATGGTTGTCAACAGAATTACTGATAACTACTTCTGAATTTTCACATGTGCAGACACCAGTGATTGCCATGATTTCACAGGGAAATGGAAGCAAATGTTTCATGGAAGTTTCATAGAATTCCTACGCTGCAGAAGCGGCCCATCGAGTGCAGACTGACCATCTGAAAGAGCATTCTACTGAAGCCCACGCCCCACCCTGTCCCAGTACCCCATCTAAACTTTTTAGACACTAAGGGGCAATTTAGTATGGCCAATCCACTTAACCTGCTCATCTTTAGACTGTGGGAGGAAACTGGAGCACCTGGAGGAAACCTATGCAGACGCGGGGAGAACATCAAACTTCACCCAATCACCTGAGGCTAGAATCGAACCTGGGTCCCTGGCGCTGTGAGGCAGCAGTGCTAACCACTGTGCCACTCAGCTGCATTATCATTACAATTGCAAAATCCAGGCCAAGATGTTGGATCAACTTCTAGCATTCCAAGACATCTTACAACACCAGGTTAAAGTCCAACGGATTTGTTTGGAATCACTAGCTTCAGGAGTGCAAGACCTTCATCATGTGAGTTCTCTCATTCGGGTTGAGTGGAAAGTAAAAGTCTACATTTAATCCCTGCCTCCTTTTTGATTCTTTGACCATTTTTTTGAGTAAAGAATCAATCAACATCATTAATTGCTTTTGCTGTGAATGTTTATCACATAGCAATTAACTTGTGTATATTCAACAAGTTAGTCCAGCAATCAAGGGACATAATCTAAAATAACGTGCATCTAAAGAGTGTTTGCAACATGGTAAAATGTCCGAAGGTGTTGCCAGGACCAAAAATTTGACAATAAGCCACAGGAGAACATATTCGTACAGCGACCAAAAGCCTGATCAAAAAGATAGATGTTAAGAAGCAGATGAGAGAGAGGCTTAGGGTCAGGATTCCAGAGTTGAGCGCCAAGCAGCTGAAGGCATGGCCATCAATAGTAATGCAATTAAAATCGGAGATGCACAAGAGGTTAGCTTTTTAGCAGTACAATTTAGTCTAATACATAGTGCAGTACAGAAGAGGTAAGGCACTGTTAAAGATGCTCTCTATTCATAGAATTCCTACAGTGCAGAAGGAGTCCATTCGGCCCATCGGGCTTGCACCGACCCACCCCCCCCCCCCCCCCCCAAAAGAGCACCCTACCTAGTTCCACTCCACCACCTTATTCTCGTAACTCCACCTAACCTTTTTTGGACACTAAGGGGCAATGTAGCATGCTCAATCCACCTGGCCTCCCCATCATTGGACTGTGGGAAAAAATCGGAGCCCCCGGAGGAAACCCAAGGCCAGAATTTAACACATGAGGCAGCAGTGCTAACCATTGCGCCAACCTGCTGCCCTTCAATAGACTCCATTGCATGAACCATTAAAATGAAGTCCCATCCACCTAATCATGTAGATGTAAAGGATCTGATATAGCGCTAAAGGACGATCAGGGAAACTGTCCCTGTGTCCGAATTTGTCAATCAGCTAACACCGCTGAAATAGGTTTACCTTGTCAGAAAACTCTGTGCTGTTTGTGGAGTCCTCCTGCGTACATTTTTTGCCTGCTGCATTTTTCTACATTACAAACATGACTACATTTCAACAAAAGAAGTTTATAAATGGTGAAGCTTTGAAATACCCTGAGGTTGTGAAAGATATAAATAGAGGTCTAGGGCGGGATTCACCGACCGCCTGCCGGGTCGGAGAATTGCCGGGGGGGGGGGGGGGGGAGGGGGGGAGCGGCGTGAATCCTGTCCCCGCCGGCTGCCGAATTCTCTGGCCCCAGGGATTTGGCGGGGGCGGGAATCGCACCGTGCCGGTTGGCGGCTGCTGGTAGTGGCCCCCCCCCCCCGGCGATTCTCCGGCCCGCGATGGGCTGAGTGGCTGCCTGTTTTAGGCCGGTCCCACCGGCGTAAATTACAACAGGTACTTAGCAGCTGGACATGGCTGCGCGGGTGGCCTCCGGGGTCCTCGGGGGGCACTCTATTTCTCCGCGTCGGCTGCTGTGGACCTCGGCGATGGCCGACGCGGAGATGAACCCCCCGCCCATGCGCTGGGATGACACCAGCTCATGCTGGCACTCCCACGCATGTGCCAACACACGATGGCAGGCAGAGGCCCTTCGGTGCTGGTTGGTGTGGCGCCAAGCCCCTTCCGCGGCAGCCGGCGTGGCACAAACCACTCCGCCGCCGGCCTAGCCCCTGAAGGTGCCCGATGCCAGAGTGGTTCACCGTCACGCCACTCCTTCCCGCTGGAGTTGCCAGCCCTGCAGATTCCCGCAGAAACCCGCCCCTAATTGTTCGTTTCCACTTGTGGTCTAGCCCTGAGCCCTCTGCAGAGTTAAAATGTGAGTCAGTGTCAACCTTTACATTTTAAAAACCTTGTCAAAGAGAGTTTACAAAATCTCTTATTTAAAATGACAACCATGATTTTCGATTATAGGGAAAAAAAATCCATAAATTTTATGTTGTGAAATATCAACATGTGAACAATTTGTCTTGAATCTTTCTCTCTCGGTTTCTCTTTCTGTTCCTCTCTCTGTTCGTTGCTATTTTCACAAGATCATTGACTAAGGCATTAAACTCTGAGCACCTATTGTACTTTCATAGCTTTGGATAATTTCAGTGCCATTATCTCTCCCAACATAGGGAGCAATTATATCTATTTCAATGAGGAATAATTAGTAAGTGACAATTCAACGTTGTAGATAATTCTTTTGTAAATGCTGAGATTAACATCTATGTTCATAAATTAGCTTGCCCCAGGCTGAAATTTACCATGGGCTTCAGGACCCAATGTTGGGATGAAAAGCAGCTCCAGAACCCACACTTGCTAGTAGTGGAACTGGCTCAGTGATTTTATCACAAGGGGCCTCCCAATTGGGGGTCAGCAGGTGTGTTTCTGAACCTACTGTCCCAGCAGAGGGCCAGCAACCTTAGGCGACACTGTGGTTCGCCTCACAGCACCGAGGACTCAGGTTCGATCCCGGCCCTGGGTCACTGTGTGGAGTTTGCACATTCTCCCCGTGGTTGCGTGGGTCCCACCTCCACAACCCAAAGATGTGCAGGGTAGGTGGATTGGAAAAAAATGAATTGGTTACTTTAAATGTTTTTAATAAGAGGGCCAGCAGCCTGAGTTTTGCAGTGCCACCTGGGGAGGTAGTTGCTGCTCAGGGAGGCAGGAGACCATATGATGTCTCAAAATGGAGATACCTCTGGAGGTATTTAGAAAGTAAAATTTAGGGGACAGAGAGCAATAGTCCTGCAGGATGGAATGAAACATTATTGGTGCTGTGGATTATTTTAGCCTCTCCTATTGTCATAAAGCTTCAAATTTCAATGCCTCCCCCCTCCCCCCACCCCCCACCCCTCACCCCACTCCAGGTTGCCATAGGGAAGCTGCCTTTGTGAAGCTGGTGGCTAACTAGCCTAAAATGGAGATGGGCTGAAGGTGTTAGGAGGGAGTCAGATGTCTTCCTACCGCAGTGAGATATTGCAGCAGCAAGAACTTTAACAGCACAGTCACCTAACAAACGCCAAATTAAGGCAGGTAGGCATCCAATTAAGAGCCACCTTTCACCCCCACACGCATTTCAGGAGGAGCTGCTGCCATGTGGGGCAATCAGCAGGTAAACCCTGGTGCCCCCCCAGAGGGTTTCCTGGGGGAGGGGCCATTCTGTATGGATGTTTGATGACTCACCATGAGCCCCACGGTGGTTGCCTGGCCCCAACAAAGCATGTAAAAGAATACACCTAGTCTTGGGAGGGCACCGCATTGTGGTGTTTTACTGCAGCCTCACCACTGACCAGCTCTATCGGTGGCACTGCTAACGCTGCTGAGCGGACTGCCATCCTCCATTGCAGCAACCTTCTCTGGTCTTTTTATTTTGGTGTAAGTTGTTTCACTCTCTCGCTCTCTCTGTTACTTCGATCCCCTGCAGGCCCATTTCTGCCTGGTGTGGATGATTGAAAAACCTAGGCCTGCATTAACCTCCTTGGGCTGCACAACCTACAGGTGAAGTACTTCACCTCTGTGGAAAAATCAATTTTCCTTTCAAACGTGGCGAGTATCGGGTGCATTATTAATTTTGAACTCATCAGTCATTCCAGCGCCAGCATAACTGATGTGTTAAAGAGCAAAGGATTTCACCAGTGTTACAGTTTGGTATTGTGCTGTTACTAAAATGGCAGAAGTGTGTTGACATAACTCACTGTGGAACAATAGGGTGTGGTGAGTTCATGTCAAGGATTTCCTGCATGGTAAAATGTTAGCAATGTACTCACTTCACCATGTCCATTATTCCTCGGTCGTCATTGCAATCACTGAAATAATAAGAATATTTGGGAAAGGAAATATTCTTGCAGAGGAAGAAATGATTATTGTTGTTGATTAGTGTTATGAGATATGTCAGGCAAGCACTACAAATAACGTTTGCCTGTCATGATCTGTGCATTTTCATAGTTGATCTGGAGTATTTGTTTGGAAAAGCTCTTTATTCATGGGAGATTTGGGGTGGGGGCAGGGACTGATGGCTAATATTGTCCTGTACTGTAACAAAGGTCTTGTTTGTGAATTTTATATCATGTCTACAGTCATGCTGGATATTTTAATTTTCTATATTAATTAAATTAGAATAGGGGATTTCCAATACTTTTATGAAACTCCTGACTACAGACATAAATTTATCCAGGGATATGGGGGGAAGGCAGGATCAGGGTATTGAACTTGATGACCAGCCATGTTCATAATGAATGGTGGAGCAGGCTCGAAGGGCTGAATGACCTCCTCCTGCTTCTATTTTCTATGTTTCTATCACGTGACTCTGCTAAAAAGATTTGATTTTACTATCTCCGTTATGGTCATGCATGGTACATTTCAAGTACTGCACACAGAATATCTCAATAATCTCATGCTAATTTCTTCTGCATGGAGCTGTAGTAAGTGTGTTAAGTCCCAGGGTTGCTGTTTTTACTCGTGATAACGGCTGGTGAAAATCTACTGAACAAAACCCTACGTGAAGCTGAAACTCTGCATCATTTTAAACAAATGGCAGAGACTGACTCCGAGGCTGTAATTTAATCTCAAAATTCAGATGACTGGTAAAAACTATGAAATTTTGCCTCGTGTTCCACTCTTTGTTAATATTAGTGCCACTCTCATGCTGTTCTATTTGTGAACTGAGGCCCTTTAGTTCCTCTCGGTTTATTGCTTTTAAAGTAATAGTAGGACTCTGTTAGCATAATCTCTTTGTGAAACTACAGAACGCTGCACATTCCATGGTGTTTAATGTTCTGTTCAAATTCTCTTTCTCTCGGTGGCAAGGCATCTTTTAAGATATTTGATTTTGCCATATGATCCGCCTATGCTTATTTCTGCACTATGTTTGAAACTAAAACGTATGTCCCATCTTAAAGGCTATTTCCATGGCAGTGTGTATGTAATGTATATGCTGGAAATGTGTGCAGGAAGAGAATTGAAAGGAAGAGAGCCTCTCAAGTCCGGTCTCTTATGCCGTCAAGTTAACCTCGCTCCACTTTCAATTGTTTTAAACTCTGAAGTAACTGCGCAGTTTCCTACTCACTGAAATACAAAGAAAGACATCTTGGAAGATCTTTAGCAGAGAGATGAACCCAAACCATGAATCAAGTACTGACGATTGTGAGAAAATAGTTGCCTTTTCCAAGCTGGGATCTATAGATTACACAGTTGATAATATAAGCTCAGGTAAGAATCCTGTTATTTAGTCATGGGCTGACTCAGAATTTCTTCATCTTTTCCGGGTGCAGTAAAAAGACAGCCTCAATGATTTTTCACCAACTGGGATTTAATAGTGATTCCACTGTCTGTAATGGGAGACAGACCAAACTGGGAAATTATGTCATGAATTTTAGGGTCGCTGTTGTGTTGCGTGTAAGGCTGGTCACAGGATACATATAATTTTAGTTCTTTAGTCAAGAGGAATCCAGAGTAATGAGAGGCAGGAATGGATATTTGATGAAGTTTTCCATACCAGTATGTTGTGCTTACTCATACCACAAAAAAAAGTTTTGGCCTGTGTTGAACACTAAATTATTCTAATGTAAGATTTCTATGAAGTCTTTGCGGAACTCCCAAGACTGTAAGCTAATGTAATGTGAAAAGCAAATGCAACTTGTTTGAAATAGTCTGACTGAGTACTAGGTTAACAGTTCTAAATAGAGAATATATTAACTACACATATAATGGTCTAGAAATGTGAACACATCCAAACAACAGGCACTAGGAGCACTGTATTTATCAGTTCACGTGGCCCCAGGTCATGCGGTAAATTTCATTCAACGATTCAGCTATGCATCCATCACCAATGCGACAAGAAGACAGGCAACATACTGGCGGATGCCGTAAATCTGACATAACAAAGGGGAATGCTGGAAATACTCAGCAACCCTGTAGAGAGACAAATGGAGTGAATGGCAGGAACTTGCTGGATCTTCCGGACCCGCTGATGGTGAAGCTCCATCGTGGGTTTCCGGGGGGGTGGGGGGGGGGGGGAATAGAATGGGAAAGCCCATTGACAGGGGGACCAGTAGATCCTGCCGGCGACCAATGGTGGGCTGCCTCCATAGCCACGAAACATGCCGTGGAAATTCCCACCCAATGTTCAGATCTGTGACCTGTTCTCATGTATCATCTAGTTGTGGGCAGACAGAAATTGGGCAGCTCTCATATGGAACCAGCACCCCTTAGGGAGGAGGTGGACTTTGGTACAGAGTGCATGCTTTGCAAGAAATCCAAACAAGACTCCCAGGTTCTCTGATGTCACATCGGAGGCCCTGGAACAGTCCATGGAAAGGAGAGAGAGTATTTCTGAACTTCCCAGCAAGGAAGGGATAGAATGCCCTCCAGGCAACATCACTGTCACCACGTGGGCAGCAGGGTAGCACAGTGGTTAGCACTGTTGCTTCACAGCACCAGGGTCCCAGGTTCGACTCTCGGTTTGGGTCATCGTGCAGAGTCTGCACGTTCTCCCTGTGTCTCCGTGGGTTTCGTCCAGGTGCTCCAGTTTCCTCCCACAAGTTCTGAAAGACGTGCTGTTAGGTAATTTGAATATTCTGAATTCTTCCTCTGTGTACCCGAACAGACATAGACATAGAAATAGAATTTACAGTGCAGCAGGCGGCCATTTGGCCCATCGAGTCCACACCGGAAAGACCAACCCACCTAAACCCACACTTCCATCCTATCCTCACAACCCAGTAACCCCACCTAACCTTTTTGAACACTATGGGCAATTTAGTATGGCCAATCCACCTAACCGGCACATCTTTGGTCTGTGGGAGGAAACCGGAGCACCCGGAGGAAACCTAAGTAGACAGCAGACTCTGCACAGACAGTGACCCAAGTTGGGAATTGAACCTGGGACCCTGGAGCTGTGAAGCCATAGTGCTCACCACTTTGTTACCGTGTTGCCCATGTGCCGGAATGTGGCGACTAGGGGCTTTTCACAGTAACTTCATTGCAGTGTTAATGTAAGCCAACTTGTGACAATAAGGATTATTATTATTATTATAAGAAGAGATCAGTGCCAAAACTGCCAGGCTAAGAATACTTGCTTTCTGCTCACATTTCCATTAGCCCTGGTCTCACTACTTACAACACTGCCCTCACCCTGCCTCCCTTCACTCTCCTACAATTACCACATCACACCTCCTCTTTCTCCACATACTGACACTCCCTACTCTCACTATTGTTGCAACCCCCACTTCTCCAAGCTTCATATTTTAGCACTGCGTATGAACTACATGATTATGTTGGACACATTCTTTGAATACTTCAAGACTGTCATAACGCAGTCACTCCTTTCTCACAGGAAGTCATACGTAGCTCTAGACTGCAGGAGGCTGCCGCTGAAGAAAGCGGAGCCTGCTTGCACACTCCCTCCTGGATGAGACTCGCAGTGGTCTCCCTGAAGACCCATCATTGGTATGGCCTCCAGCATATTGCGCCCCCTCCCTTCCTCTTCACCAACCGCTCCTAGTCTCTTCTATCTTCTTTTCTGTTCCCCTTCTCATCCAACCCAAAAGGCTGCTTTACCAGAGCACTGATGTCTGCAGTCAGCAGTTTAGTAAGCAGCCATAAACAGTGCAGCACGAGCAAAATCTTCTCCACATCCAGAATTAAATTACCATGGGCAAAAAACAACTCCCTAAAAAACGGCACCAAAACTCACCAGTCGCCTCAGATGACAAGCTAGCGACCAAGCAATAAGTAAAATTTAAATAGCATTCTTCCTGTCTGTGCTGATTGAGATGATCACGTGTATGCCTGGCACTAGGGTAGAAAATGGTTCTACAGCAAGCATTGGAGCCCAATGTTTAATTCATTCTATAGTTCTGGAAAGTGCTTTGAATATCTATGGAACAACCCGCTCCAATATTGCTGGTGCCGCAGTCCTGGTTCATAATCCCATCTACCAGATTGGGTGGCAGTTTTGCATCATCAAATTTCTAGGCCTTTTTAAAAATAAATTTTAACTTGTTTAATGCAACCAGAAGCCCATTTGAATGGAAGTTATGTTTCAATTACAATGTGAAATACATTTGGCTGTTCTGTATTGTTTGAGATAAATTATCCTATGGAACATTCATTCTCTCCGTTATAGAATTGTACAAAATTGCTCACTTTCCTCTAATAAGATGTATTGATAATTATAGCAAGTGCTTAACTGAATGGCTTTAACTTTATATCCTAGTGGATTTGATTGGTTTAACAGGTGTCAAAGGCATTTAGAGGGCAGCATGAGCCTGTCTGCCTTGCAAAATAGATTTCCAGCACAGGCAATTGACTAGATGTAGCATCTATAGGCCTCAACTCCTAAAAATAACTGGATTTATCCTCACAAGCGGCTAAAATAAAATCAGCTGTCACCATCAAGTCTGTGAGGAGGTAGAGGAAGGAGGTAGAGGCAGATTTGACTGGAGCTGGTCTCCAGTTAGGCTGCAATAAGAGGGATTTTTCACTTTTGCTGGACATAAGGTAGAAACACTGCTGGTACATGATTAAAAAGTATCCTCTGCATAAATTGTTGATTTACTGAAGTCTTACCAAACAAGCTTTTGCTGAATTAAAAGGGTAAGTATGAAACATCCCCATGTGTACTAAATATGCATATCACATATGCAGTAGATTGATTTTTGTTAGTGATGCAAGTTTTTCTTTATCTGTTTAAAGAACGTATGATAATAGGCACAAACCAGAGCTGGTCCTATTTTTTGTGTTTGAAGAATATTGTAGTGTTTATGCTCTTTTCCAAATTGCATTTTAGTATCACTTGGAATTGCAGTGAAGTGAATATGCTTGCTCAAAATGGCGTACTTTTATTTTGCTGGGCTTGCATTGTGTGAGGAGGGTAAATCTGTGGTTTTAATCCAAAATATTTCCAATAACCAAGCAGATTCTGACTATGAAAATGTGTTAATTCATTCAACTATTTAATGAAAGTTCTTATCATGGGTTTGAATTGATATTTAATTATATTAACTGATGTATATTAAAAGATGCAAGTCTAGGTATTACAAAAACTGGAGTATATTCCATTTCGACATCCATCTTCACAATTAATTATTGTGTTAACAAACAGAGAATGGCGATTATCTTTCATCCTCTGTGCATGCTGCAGTGCACACATAACAACATGGCGTGCTCATTTGGCCTTTTTTCTTCATCCCTCAGGATTGTAACAGCAACAATAAAATGCGTATATAGTACCTTTAAAAAAAATAAGATATCGGCACGTACTTGAGATGCATAGTCAGACCAAAAAATGCCCCATCACTAGGCAGCCAGTTGAACATGTCATAGGGACTCAAATCAGCATCTTTGCTGCTCTGCAGTGTGTCAGTGCATGAACTCAATACAACTTACACTCTTTAAGATGGCATTCTCTTCCTTTTTCATTGCTTCCTTATTCAGAAGAAAGATAGTGTGGAATTTTCCACACTGGATGGTTACTTGACAATTTCGGGGAGGCAGTGGTGGAGTGGTGTTGTTACTGGACTAGTAGCCAGAGAGCCAGAGTCATGCACTGGGGACACAGGTTCAAATCCCGCCATGGTAGATGGTAAAATTTAAATTCAATAAAAATATGGCATTAAAAGTTTAAACGTGACCAAAAAACCATTGTAGATTGTTGTAAAAACGCATCTGGCTCACTAATATCCTTTAGGGAAGGAAATCTGCCATCCTTACCTGATCTGGCCTACATGTGACTCCAGCTCTACAGCAATGTGGTTGATTCTTAAATGCCCTCGGTGATGAGTGATAAATGCAGGCCTAGCCAGCGACACCCAAATCCCATGAACAAATAAAAAACAAACTGGCATTCACATGATGGAGTGAATGGCCTCCTTCTGTGCTGTATGTTTCTTTGATTTAAGGTGCATGCTCCTAAGCAACATTTGGACAAAGACTGGTTGAAATAATTGCAAATTTTCAACTCAAATGTCAGTTGGTCTTCAGACAAAAAGTAGTTCTGTAAATAACACCAACCGTCGCAAAACACTGCAGATAAGAGGAAAACCATGGGTAACAATTTTATTCAATCCTTTGCGTGTCATAGGTTATTGCTCTCATCATTTTTATTCCAACAAATATAATGGGTACTCAGCTATTATGCTTGGCGTAATGCTCGTATGTTCTTACATAGATCATACAGTGCAGGAGGCCATTCGGCCCTTCGAGTTTGCACTGACCCCTTAAGCCCTCACTTCCACCCAGCCCCATAATCAAATAACCCCATCTAACCTTTTTTTTGGTCACTAAGGGCAATTTATCATGGCCAATCCACCTAACCTGCACATCTTTGGACTGTGGGAGGAAACTGGAGCATCTGGAGGAAACTCACGCAGACACGGGGAGAACGTGCAGACTCCGCACAGACAGTGATCCAGCGGGGAATCGAACCTGGACCCTGGCGCTGTTAAGCCACAGTGCTATCCACTTGTGCTACCGTACTTCCCAGTTTTGTTTGGAAATTTAAAGAAACTTTGACAGCAAAATAACAATAACAATTTGCATCATTCAATGTGAGCTATGAAATAATGAAAACCTTTTAAGAGATTGATTGTGCTAGATTTAATGACAATTTAATGTAAAATTAATTTGTAGGAAGTTCATATTTGTTTAACTTGTTTGGTTGAAATACCAATTTTAACTGTGGTACCACCGGTGAACATTGAGATGCTTGCTTTCTAAAGTTAACTAACCATTGAAAAATCTGTCATGAAATGAAGCTGCTGGTAGGCATTGATTATCTAGATCTTGCAATGATGTGGATAATTGAAAAGCTGCTTATTAATATGAAAAGAATGGCCAGACTTACGCTTCTGTAATTTGATTTTCATAGGGTCAGTTGATCACACTATAAGACAGCTGAAATATTTCAGGCCATTCTGGGCACTGTAAACACTTCATATTCCCATATTAAATGAACCCTTGACTCCAGTTGCAATTTGTCATAAGATAGCCTAGGTCTATCATTGAAAAATGTGCGTTCTTCATAATAAAAGGTACATTTATTGTAGAACCATATTTCTCCCAACCAGTTTAAAAGTCCATACTTGTAGTTTTAAAAATTGTCTGACAAATATCTTGCATAAGTAATCTTTACTTTTTAAAACAGTGAATAAAAGTGTCACCATTTATTTTCGGAGATTGCTGTGCAAGTACCAGATCTAATAGCATTAACCTGATAGGTTTGTAATTGCATGCTAGTTATAACTCATAGGGCAGAATTTTATGATCCACTGTCAGTGGGTTTTCGGGCAGGAAGGCCCGTACAGTTCCTTGGATGGCCCTCGCACCGGGCTCCCACCTGCTGTGCCCTCTCCGCAATTTTCTGGTGGGATGGACAAGGCCTAGGCTGGCCTGCAGACCCTGGTCCCAATTGAGACCCTTAAGTGGTCAATTAATGATTAATGACCAAGTAAGGGCCATTTCCAGGCTTGTGGGAGGTGTTCAGGACAGGGGTGAAACCTAAAGAAAGTGACCCTGCTCAGATCTCGGCAGGAAAGGAAAGAGGAGGGGGTGCATCTACATCAACAGTCTCCATTTAATATTGGCTGCCCCTCCTCCTACAAGGTATTCCCGCCTCTCCTGGCTTCACCCACACCCACTCTGCCCAGCCCCCTGGGCCTCATCTCACCCTCGTGCCCCATCCTGGCCTCACCTCCTCACCCTGCCCAGAGACACCGGCTGTTCCCTGATCCTGGGACATTTGGAGATTGCTTACAGTCACAGTCCTGTCCACTGCTGACTCTGGCACTTCTGGGTTTAGAGAGCTGATGACCAATGGGATGGGCTGGCAGCTCTTTGAGATGAAACTTTCTCCCAAGTGACGGGTGGAAGACCCATCACCAGTCAATTAATGCTCCTTCTGCAGGGCAGCCAGTATTGGTAGTGATGCATTTGTTATTGACTTCTAAGATGGTGGGAAAGGGCACTCCGCCATTCTAAAATTCCTGACCATAGTAACTCATAAGAATGACTAAAAGTTTTAAAATGGAACATACTGTGGTCATATAGCAATCGTTAACCTGCAAGCCTCCAGTGCTCCAGTGTGTATTTGGAGTACCTGTAATTTGGTAATTATTTTAAAGAGCACGGCAAAGGATCAGTCAGATAAGTTCTTCTGTTTTCGTACTATGTTCTCAAGAATCATGAAAGTACCTCTGCCAAACTGTTTCTTGTAGTTTAGAAACTATGGGCGTGAATTAACTAAATGGGAACAAAGACCCGTAGCGAGCGTGTTTAGCTGTGTGTTTCCCGGGAAACACAAGGCTATAAAATGCGACTTGCGTTTGATAAGGGGTCTGAATGGGGAACCCATGGCCAAGGCCATTTTTTGTACACTGAGGAGCTCGGCTCGCTGGAACTCAAAGTGTAGTGAGGCTCCCAAAACAACCCCTGACTCCTACCCCCAAGTCCCAACCCATTATGGGAGGGTTCCCAGCCCGTTCCCAGCCCCACCGCACCCTCCTCAACACCCACACAGGGCACTCCGGCCCAATCACACCCATGCCAATGGCAGCTGGCACTGCTAGGGTGCCAGTCTGGCAGTACCAGGGTGCCCAGATGGCACCCACAGTGCCAAGGTGCCACCCTGCCCAAAGGGTGTGCATCTGGAGGCCTCCAATTCCCTGGGAGACCCCCACGAGTGTTGTTCCCCATTTGTGGAGACCAGTGCTGAACAGCACTCACGCAAAGTCTCCAACTCAGGGAATATTGGTCCTTGGGTAACTCAGGAATCTGCACATTAAAGAGATACGAGCTGTCTCACTTTAATATGTTGATTTGCTAAAAAGTGACCTCGCCCAAAATGGGCAGGATTTACATCGCAACGTCTCGCGAGATCTAACATGATTTCGTAAGGCGTTGTGAGCTAGGTAGATCCCGGGAGCGGGGTCTCCGGCTTTTTTCAGCCACGCTGTGCTGTGGCGAGTTGCTTTTTGGGCCCAACATGCCCATTAAATTGCGCCCTATATTTGTTAATGGGTTCTCTGCACACGTTTTCACAGACATTGGGCGGGATTCTCCGGTCCCCCAGCCACGTTTTTGCTGGCAGCGGGATTCTCTACTTCCGCCACTTGTCAATGAGATTTCCCATTGAAGCCACTCCATGCCGACGGAAAACCCTATGGGCGCTGCCGACTGGAACAGAGAATCCCAATGGCCGGAGAATGCTGGCCCCTTTTTTTCAGTGTTTTGCAATTTAGAGTACTTGCACTTAATTTCTTAATTATTTAATAACTTGTGTTCCAACCGGATATTGATAGCGATTGCCAAATTTCTTTAAGTGAAACAAAATAGCAATAAAACTGATTGAAGTGACGATGGTTAAAAATAAAAGCTATTTTCCAAGGAATGAACAATATCCACTGCTAAGGCAATAGGATTTTGTGTGATGTTACATACATTTCTCCTCATGAGCAAACTACCAGCTGGTTACTTTGTACGAGACTGGCCCATGTAGAAATTGTGATTCAGAAGGAGTTACTGGACAGGCATGCCCCTCTGTTCCCACGGTGGTGTCCTGGTATTTGAAAGCCAATAGTGTGTGGTCCTGTGGTTAATTTAGATCTAGGTTCTGTCAGAGTACTTGTTTCAGAGCTATTGAAGATGATAAAATGTCTTGGAATTGAGCTCCTTCAGAGGCCTCCTGAAAAGATAAACAAAACTAAACTGCTTTTGTCATTATTTTCAAAAGCAAAATTACTGTAACACAAAATAGTTAAATAAAAAAGTAGACAAGAATTCTGTTGTTCTGTTCAGTTCTTTTCTTTACATCCTTTTGAAATAAAGTATTTGAAACAGAACCAATATTAGAAATTGATATTACTGTCATTGGCACTGTTTAGTAACAGAGCAATGGGAACACGGCCATTTTGTCTTGTTCATCAGGTAGCTTACTTCCCACCATGATGAAAAGTATTAGTTGTAGATTTGAGGATTGAAAACCTGGCAGAGCATCATGGCACAGGAATGGTTCCTTGCAGGATATCCCTTGACTTTTCCTGGACAGCTGTTTCTGTTTGAAATTTGGAGATTACAATTTGCTCCTCCACTTATGGTAACCTTCAACATGCACAGCATGCTGCCTGTGAAAGCACTTGCATATCTTCAGAAGTTTCCAAATATTCCTTCAGCTATTTATAGGATTGCATTTTCCATTGACCAGCAAGCTGAGGGGATTGAAGGTGAATGATTGATTGCACGAGGCTCCACAAAATGATTTATGGATGCTGTGATTGAAATAACGTAATGAATGACTCGTATGTGGCCTGCCATGTTTGCTGCTAAAGGACAGTCTTCTCATGAAGATGCCATCTCAAACAGATATTTCTACTCGCATTCACTCACACACATCCATACAAGTGCAGGATTATTACAAACAGCATACTGTAATGTAATTATTCTTTAGCTTCCCTAAAATGACTTTAAATTTTGAATTCTATGTATGTTGATGGTGCACAATCCTGAGGCAGACATATGAACAAGATTGTAGTGAGGGATCAGATAAGTGGGCATTTTAGCAATCCACTGAACACTTTGTGGAGGTGGGTACTATATTTTTGCAAATTTCCTTCTCCTGTGTTCTTCTCCATCTGGTCGGAGGACTGGAGACTTGTTTTTGGCACTGGACCTGCTGATAACCCGCTGCCATGAATGATGCCCGAGTGTCCTTCCCAGAGAATGTCCTGAAGTACCAAATTGAGAATCCTCCTCACACCTATCTAATGCAGATCCATATAAACCACTACCAATAGAAATGCTTACAGAATCAAATACACGCCTTTGACTTCCTTTTATAAATCCTCTTCACCTCAGACTTGGTCAAGCTTAAATAACTGAAATTGAGTATGAAGTTGAATTTTAAAAAACTAAATCTGATGTATGGAACTACACTGCCAAGCTGCTTCAGCCTATCTTCTGACGTACCCATCATCAGGGACTATATGCAATACACATGGCATTATCTGCAGCCTCTCCTCAAAATTAGGCAACTACACATTGATCCTTTGTTGGGTTTAATGTAACTTGCTGAGCATGTGAGAAACCTTACCACCAGCAGAGACTTAAAATTTAGACTATGACGCAATCACTGTTGGTTGTTTACAAGCATGGTTTCCTGGAATACAAGCCAGGTAAACATGATCCAACATCAGACACATTTCAACACTGACTCGTTGATCAAATGGATAAGTCTGGAGGGAGTATCTTTTTAAGGGTTTCACACCAGTCCTTGGGCTTGCTGGTCTCACTTGTACTTGAGAATTTTATGGTCAGCAACATATCCTGTAACACATAGTTTGCTAGTTGAAAATCTGTGAGCTGTGCCAAAACTAAAACAAATTCTAACATTGAAATAGCATTCATTGCAGCAGCTGCTAAGAAACAGGATTCCGTGGTTTCTCTTCAGTAGGTTTTCGCCGTCTGTGTCATCGAACAACCAGGTGGATAGAGGATAATATCCAAGAATGATCACGGCAAACTAGATACAAAGCTATTGACACCATCTCTGTTTAAATAACTACTTTGGTCAGCTCTTGTGCACTATCATTTTGAAAATAATCTTTAAAACCATGTATTTTGCATGGAGGCTTTCGTCCCAACAATAGATACACAACCATTTGGGGATGTGTAAAATAATTTCAAAGCTTCAGGGAGGCTGATAGATTGCATTCAAACTACTTCCATGTTGTTATTTGTCCTCTCAGCCCCGGCACATTATAATAATGGCAAGCCACTTTTCATTTTGGCTTGAATATGCAGATAATCGCAGAGTCTGCTCTTACTTAGATATAGACATAGAACAGTACAGCACAGAACAGGCCCTTCGGCCCTCGATGTTGTGCCGAGCAATGATCACCCTACTCAAGTCAACTCATCCACCCTATACCAGTAACCCAACAACCCCCCCCCCCCCCCGATTAACCTTATTTTTTAGGACACTAAGGGCAATTTCACATGGCCAATCCACCTAACCCGCACATCTTTGGACTGTGGGAGGAAACCGGAGCACCTGGAGGAAACCCATGCATACACGGGGAGGACGTGCAGACTCCGCACAGACAGTAACCCACCCGGGAATCAAACCTGGCACCCTGGAGCTGTGAAGCATTTATGCTAACCACCATGCTACCGTGCTGCCCTTGATATCATAATCTTGCGTGCTTGGTTGCTTTGAGGTATTTCTGATGCGTCTTGCAAAATAGTACCCTCTGTAAAGACTGGTAACCATTAGAAATTTCAGCACAAGGACAACCACCCTCGAGGAACTTGTGTAATTAAAATAAAATGAGTCAACTATCTCTTCCTTTTTAAAAACTCATTCTATCTGTAATATCCTGCATGGAACGTTTGGGGTGGGAATGTTTGTCTCCCCCGTGCTCCTTGCGGAGTATGAGCTCTCCCTCTAGTGGGGGTTTTCACAATTAAATAATGCAGAAAATGTCGGCCAGTAAGAAACCGATCAGAGAGGAACCCGGTAGGGATCTAACGGGTAGTATACATATCGTCTGTGTAAATAAAACTTTGTTTCTTATTTTACTTGGCGTGGACTCCCCGTTTTCTTATTCAACTATCATTTCCCAAATGGAGAGGGGATGGGATGTAAGCATTTGCATTGTGATTCATGACAATATAATATAGCGAGTGCCTTGCTCTGTAGTCTAATGAGCGACCATTACAAAGTTCTGAAATCCAGTTGTGTTCTCATTTCCAGCCACTGTCCTATCTGATGAGCCTAGCCAGGCTGAGACTGTGCTTCTTGATATCCAGGAGACTATCCCACTTAAAGACAGATTGGCCATGTATCAAGCAGCTGTTTCTAAGAAGGAGAGCAACAGTTCTTCATTTGTGGTAAGTAGCAATCTTGCTCGTTCCCCTTTTAAAAAATAATATCTGGGGGCGGGATTCACCGACCCCCCGCCGGGTTGGAGAATCGCCCGGGGCCGGCATCAATCCCGCCCCCGCCATGTCCCGAATTCTCCGCCACCAAGAATCACGGCGCGCAGGTCGACGGGCCTCCCACGGCGATTCTCCGGCCCGCGATGGGCCGAAGTCCCGCCGCTGTCAAGCCTCTCCCGCCGGCGGGAATCAAAAAACCTACCTGACCGGCAGGATTGGCGGCGCGGGCGGGCGCCATGGTCCTGGGGGGGCGCAGGGCAATCTGACCCCGGGGGATGCCCCCACGGTGGCCTAGCCCGCTATCGGGGCCCACTGATCGATGGGCGGGCTTGTGCCGTGGGGGCACTCTTTTTCTTCCGCCTTCGCCATGGTCATCACCATGGCGCAGGCGGAAGAGACCCCCTCCCCTACGCATGCGCCGGGATGATGTTAGCAGTTGCTGACGCTCCGGCACATGTGCGGACTTACACCGGCCGGCGAAGTCCTTTTGGCCCCGGCTGGCGTGGCGCCAAAGGCCGTTCACGCCACCCAGTGGAGCGGAAAACACTCCGGCGCGGGCCTCGCCCCTCAATGTGAGGGCTTGGCCCCACCGCACCTTTGGGGCGCCCGACGCCGGAGTGGTTCACGCCATTCCAACACGCCGGGACCCTCCGCCCTGCCGGGTAGGGGAGAATCCCGGCCCCTGGGAACTGTCAGAATTCACCGTTGACGTCATTCACTCTTTGCTATCAGTCCAAAGAATTTGCTCTTTGATCAATAGATAAGCTTGAGCCAAAGTATGAACAACTTGAATCCGGATAACTGTAGAAGTGGAACAAACACTGGGTTTATTGTTCTTGGTGGGAGAGCAGGGTACAAGAGGAAAAGCTCATTGCCTGCCATGTTTGGGACTCATGATGTGGAGATGCCGGCGTTGGACTGGGGTAAGCACAGTGAGAAGTCTTACAACACCAGGTTAAAGTCCAACAGGTTTGTTTCAAACGCGAGCTTTTGGAGCAGCGCTCCGAAAGTTCGTGTTTGAAACAAACCTGTTGGACTTTAACCTGGTATTGTAAGACTTCTTACTATGTTTGGGACTGAGCACTAAGACAATACACAGCACCTTCTTATTTTGCTTGCTTTGTGTCTGCCTTGTTTTTGCCTTTGATTTATGGGCACATGATGGAAAAACTTTTAAGATGATCAAATTTACCAACATACCTAGATTTTTAATTTAATCAGTTACACACATTTAATTATCCTGACGGAACTGTCTAAAAGATTAAAGTATACCACACCCTACAAAGCAAAATACTGCAGGTGCTGGAAACCTGATAGAAAAGTGGAAGATGATTCAAATGCTCAGCAGGTTTGGCAGCAACTGTGGAGAGGAAAACAGAATGAATGTTTCAGTTTGCTGACTTTACTCCCTCTGTTCTCTCACCACAGATGCTGCCAGACCGGCTGATTATTTACAGTGGCCAGAATTCTCCCGCCATTCACACCGGTGGGATTCTCTGATGCCATCAGCAGCACACCTCCTGTGGCTGGTTTCCCACAGGAGTGGGTTGGCTTCAATGGAAAATCCTATTGATGCTTTCGGGACCAGAGAATCCCGCCACCTGTGAAAAGACGCCGCCTCCCGCCATCAAAACATATGGCTGGGAGGCCGGACGATGACGTCCAGCATTTCCTGTTCTTTCTGTGCCCCACCCTAACCTTTAGCACTTTCCTTGGACTTGATCAGAGTACCTGCTCGGAGTTGGAAATAATCTAACAAGGAGATTTTGCAGGGCATGAGGAGTGGTTATTTTCTCTCTGGGTGGGAGGTTTAGTTTGGATTGTGAGCTGTACTAAATCTTTTCAGTAGTGATAACATTTGTACATATAATCGTGTAATATTGTACTGTTCCCAGTTGTGGGAGAGACTAGAACCAGGGGAGACAATTTAAGAATAAGAAGTCTGTCGCTTAAGACAGAGATGAGGAGAAAATTGTCTACTGTTTAAGACAGAGATCCGGAGAGATTTCTTCTCTCAAAGGTTCGTTAACATTTGGATTCTCTTCCCCAGAGAGTAGTGGAGGCTGGGTCATTGAATTTATCCAAGGCAGAGTTTGACTTTTTTTTAATAGACAACGATGTTGAGGGTTATGAGATACAGACGCAAAGTGGAGTTGAGACCACAAGCAAATCAGCCATAATCTTTTTGAATAGCGGAGCAAGCTCAAAGGGCTGAAAGGCCTATTCTTGCTTTCAAGTTCTATGTTCCTAATATAAAGGAATTAAATAGGATGCCAGTTGGTACTTTTGAGGAGTTTGAATGCTTGTAGTGGCTGTTTTCTGATCAAATATTTATAACTGAATAATTCTGTTTGATTTATGTGTTTGGAAGCTATGCTTCTACATATAACACTGTCAAATTCTTCGGTTTCTCATGAAAACAGCTATTGGGGTGAAACCAGTTGTGGGCAGTTATGTAGATTAGGTAATAGTGAACTGGCAGCTCTTTTTACACCCCTGTGTAATTAGTTGGAAGGTAGGAGAGACAGTAGAGAATAAAGAAAATATATTCTGAGGATCTTTACTGGGACAACAGCTTTTTGTCACAGGCATTGGCAGGAATTTTATGGCTGTTCACGCTGGCAGGATAGAAACATAGAAAATAGAAGCAGGAGGAGGCCATTCGGCCCTTCAAGCCTGCTCCACCATTCATTATGATCGTGGCTGATCATCAAGTTCAATACCCTGATCCCATCTTCTCCCTATATTCCTTGATCCCTTTAGCCTCAAGAACTATATCTAATTTCTTCTTGAAATTACACAACGTTTTGGCCTCAACTACTTTCTGTTGTAGCGAATTCCACAGATTCACCACTCTCTGGGTGAAGGAATTTCTCCTCACCTATCCAAAAAGGTTTATCCTTTATCCTTAAACTATGACCCCTAGATCTGGACTCCCCCACCATCATGATCATTCTTTCTGATTCTACCCTGTCTAATCCTGTTAGAATTTTGTACATTTCTGAGATCCCCTCTCACTTTTCTAAACTCCAATGTATATAATCCTAACCGACTTAATCTCTCCTCATATGCCTGTTCCGCCATCCCAGGAATCAGCAGGGTAAATCTTCGCTGCACTCCCTTCTTAGCAAGAACATTCTTCCTCAGATAAGGACACCAAAACTTCACACAATACTCCAAGTTTTCCTCACCATTGTCCTATAGAATTGCTGTAAAACATCTATATTCCTATATCAAATCCTCTCCCTTTGAAGGCCAGCACCATTTGCCTTCCATTCTGTCTGCTGTACCTGCACATGATTGACGCATGAGGACACCAAAGTCTCGCTGAGTATCCACCTCTCTCAATTTACACCCATTCAAATAATAATCTGCCTTCTTATTTTTGCTACCAAAGTTGTTAACCTCACATTTATCCACATTATTCTGCACCTGTCATGCATGTGTCCACTCATTCAGCCTGTCCAAATCCCGCTGAAGCATCTCTGCATCCTCCTTACAGCTCACCCTCTCACCCAACTTTATATCATCTGCAAATTTGGAGGTAATACATTTAGTTCCCTCGTTCAAATCATTAATATATAATGTGAACAGTTGGAATCCTAGCACAGATCCCTGCGGTACCCCACGTGTCACTGCCTGCTAATCAGGAAAATTTATTCCAACTTTTTACTTCCTCTCTGCTAACCAGCTTTGTATCTATCTCAAGATACCACCTATAATCCCATGCCCTTTAACTTTACATATTAATCTGCTTTGTGAGACCTTTTCAAAAGCCTTCTGGAAGTCTAATTAAACCACATCCACCGGTTCTCCCTGGTCAACTCTACTAGTTATATCTTCAAAGAATTCGAATAGATTTGTCAAGTATGATTTTACTTTCATAAATCCACACTGACTTTGTTTGATTACACCATTGCTTTCCAAATGCTGTGCTATGAAAGGCTTGATAATGGACTCCAGCAACTTCCCTACAACTGACTTTGGGCTCACTGGTCTATAGTTCCCTGTTTTCTCTACCTCTCTTTTTGAATAGAAGGGTTACATTTGCTACCCTACAATCTGTAGGAACAATTGCAAAGTCCAACGAAAAATGATCACTAATGGATCTACTATTTCTAGGGCCACTTCCTTAAGCACTCTGGGATGAAGGTTATCAGGACCTGGAGATAATAATTAACTTTATTATTGTCACAAGTAGGCTAACATTAACACTGCGATGAGGTTACTGTGAAAATCCCCTAGTCGCCACACTCTGGTGCCTGTTCGGGTACACTGAGGAACAATTCAGAATGTTCAATTCACCTAACAGCACGTCTTTCGGGACTTGTAGAAGGAAACCGGAGGACCTGGTCAAAACCCATGCAGACTCCGCACAGACAGTGACCCAAGCCAGGGATTGAACCTGGAAACCTGGAGCTGTGAAGCAATAGTGCTAACCACTATGCTACCTTACCGCCCTACTGTTCTACTGAGCCTTCGATCCCATGAATTTCCCCACAACCATTTGAAAAATGAAAAATGAAATGAAAATCGCTTATTGTCATGAGTAGGCTACAAATGAAGTTACTGTGAAAAGCCCCTAGTCGCCACATTCCAGCGCCTGTTCGGGGAGGCTGCTATGGGAATCGAACCGTGCTGCTGGCCTGCTTGGTCTGCTTTCAAAGCCAGCGATTTAGCCCTGTGCTAAACAGCCCCTAGTCGCCACATTCCGGCACCTGTTCGGAGAGGAAATGAAAATCGCTTAATGTATGGAGTAGGTTTCAACGAAATTACTGAAAAGCCCCTAGTCGCTGCATTCCGGCGCCTGTTCGGGGAGGCTACTAATTTCCTTCAGCTCCTCAATAAAACTTGTGTTTCTCAGAACTTCTGGTACATTATTCATGTCTTCCTTTGTGAGTACGGAAGCAAAGTATGAATTTAGGGCGGGATTCTGTGATCCTGAGGCTAAGTGTTGACGCCGTCGGAAACGCCTACTCGTGACAATAAGCGATTTTCATTTAATTTCATTTCTAGCAAGGTGTCTTCCGGTCCTGCCGATGGCGAACCTCCACCGTGGGTTTCCCGGTGGCATGGGTGCAAAGAACATAATACCCTTTCAACAATGGCAGGATCAGACGATCCTACCGCTGGCCAATGTCCGGCTGCCTCCGCTTTCAGGAAACTTCATGGGTGTGTGGAAAATCCTGCCCATTGACTTGGATAAAGGAATAGAGAGCTGAATGTCCATGTTTACAAAGGAATCAAAGTTAGGAGGCACACATACTTATGTAGTATGAAGCAAGAAGTTCCAAAGGGACATTGACTGGTTACATGAGAGGACAAGATTATGGTGGAAAGAGTTCAACGTCGGGAAGTGTAAGCTTATACAATTCAATGGGAACAAAAATTCAGGCAGAATGTAGAACAGGTATATGGACGATAAGAGAATAGTGTAGATGGGCTTTAGAGGGGTTTCACAGGTCGGCGCAACATCGAGGTTCCGAAGGGCCTGTACTGCGCTGTAATGTTCTATGTTCTAGGTTGTGGATTCACTATTTGCCGTACTGCCCAAGATGAATTTTATTCACATTAGTTCAGCATTTTACTCCCAACTGCATTTGTGTTAAACTCGACCTGCAAGCTTCCAATTATTTTCACAATCTTTTTATGCTCCTCGAAGTTCTGCTCTCAGCAGGTAATCTTACCCAAAAGGCTGAGAGTGGTGGTCACTTGGCCGTGTTGACCGATGAATATTCCAGTGGCTGCAAGTCAAAATGTAAAGCCATCCTGATAGCTGTTAAATTCTTTTATTAAACAGGCTCAGTTACTAATCTGGCTAGTAAGTCACACTCTGAATGTCTTTAGCTAAGTCACAAAGCTTTGGGATCCCAATATGCTGCAATAGCATACTACTCAATGTCTTCCTAATGCCAGCTGTTTAAGTCCCGGTGGCCAATGGTGGAACGTCTCTGATTTGGAAAACCCCCAGCGGGCTGGGGGGTGGGGGCTGGACAATTCCAGCTGCTGAATTCCCCTTGTCAACCGTGTAAGTGCCTGATTGGCATTAAATCAGATAAGGCTGCAATAGATTGGCCCACTGCTGGGACTGTGATTCTGCCCAACTTCTCCCATTCTGATAAACAAATATAAAAAAGCAATCACTGTTTTAAAATATAACAAAATTAATTTGTTCTCCCATTCATATTAGTTTCTATCCCTGCATAGGTTACAAAACAGCTGCCTGATGGGAAATGGTTAATACCTCTTCTTTGCACGAAACTAAGTCAGTTGACTTTTTATGAGGTGTGGTTAAAGTGTTTTTTGACCATTACAGTCTGTTTCTGACTATATTGATGATTCAGTTTCCTTGTGTGGTCATTTGGCTGCCAGTAGCTATGACTGTTGTTTAATTTCCCAGAAATGTATTCACAGATAGAATACTAAACTCCCAGAAATGTATTCTCACAGAATACAAATGTATCTTATATTTGAAGCCTGATGGGTTGACAAGAAAATGTATGACATAGAAAGAAACATATGTGAATGATATGGAAGGAATCCATTTTTGTGTTCGAACTTGCTTTGCATGTGTATGACTATGGATAGATTACCTATGGATAGTGAACTTTGCCATTGGTAATTCCTCCTAGCAGATGCGGAGAATTGCGGAAGGCCTGTGAAGTGCTGGGCAGGAGCAGCTAATAATATGCCAACAACCTTTACTGTACAATTTGCATGCCCATGTTGGCATGCGGCATAAAACAAATTCACGCGGCTGTTGAGGGACAGGAGCATGGCATTCCGTTTGGCGCCCGGCGTCATCCGTGATTTGCGGCAGATGCCGAATTCTCCTCCCAATCATGTTCCCATTTCTGGCTTCAGCTGACAGAGAACCCCCCCCCCCCCCCCCCCCCCTCCAAACCTTTGCAGTTTAGATTCCATGGGTAATTTCCTGACTCCTAACAACTTTACTCCACTAAGTATTACTGTAACTTCGCAGGAATTATAAAACTGATAATATTATAAGTGCTGATGAATAGTCTGAGGTCAACAAACCTGTATTATATTTAGCATTTTTTGTGAATAAGTTGTTGCTGATGAAACAAAGCGAATGTCTGCAAATTGCATTCAAACTGGTTCATCATTATGCAAAATATTTCAGCATAAATCTTTTCCCTCCTTTGTCTATCTATTCTCTCTTCTCCTCCCTTCCCATGTGGTCAGAGAATTGAACTTCTGCATTGGAATCTGTAGTTAAGAATTCCAGTTTGGAATAGATTTTTGTACATGGTTATACTAATTGTTTTGTGATATGCGGCCTTGCTCGGCATGATCTTATAAAAACCACTGGTAAAACAAACTAATCAAACAGGGCCAATATATTGAGATTCTTGGGGTTTAGCTGCATTTTTGTTATCAAAAAGGATTTCAAATAATGAATTATTTATTTCCATTATTCTATCAGGCTGCAGAAGAAGAAGCTCGAACCTTGCCTGGGGGCCTAGCAAGCGTGAAGAAACAGTTTGAATCCCATAGCACTGTTGCTCACTACCAGCAGCAAACTGTACAGGTAAATCATCGCACTTATGAAACTTGGGTTTGTCCGTGGTGGGCTGCATCCTTCAGCTGATATAACTGCTGTTAGGTTCTATTTTATAATTGTATGTGTGTGAACGGCAACCTTGCGTGTGTGTAAAAGTAAAATACTGCGGATCCTGGAAAACTGAATTAAAAACAAAATTCTGGAAGTGCTCAGCAGGTCTGGCAGCATCTGCTGTGACACTTAGGGTGGGATTCTCCGCCCATTCGTGGCAGCAGGATTCTCAGTCCCACTGCAATGAATGGAAGAGTTGACTGTGCACCACGTTCTCCATCCTCGCTAGCAGCGGTAGTGGGGCGGACTTGCAATGGAGAATCCCAGCCTTAGAGAACACCATTCATGCCTGGTAGCCTTGCAGATCCAAGTTTTCAAAGGAGTGAAGCTACCGATCTTTATAGAAGATGGTGGAGAGCAATACCAATACAAAACTGACTTCCACTCTGAAAGGTATTTAAGGGACTTTGTTCTGCTGCACTTGTGTAGAATTTGCATAAAGTAACGTGGGGGAAAAATATGCATTGCACTTGGAAAATTAAACCATTGAACATCTCATTAGAATTTTAGAGCAGCGTAATTTATGTACAGTACTTTGAATTTTTTTCTAAAGTGCTTAACTAGACCTAGTTTCTATTAATGTGTGTATGAGATAATTATCTGACTCCTTACAGTTTAAAGTGGTTTCACTTTACAAGCTGATAAGATCATGGCATACACACAGATAGAGAATTTGTAGTTTCTGTAGTGCCCAGTCACAATTTCCTGCCTATTGTTTCACTATGATTTTTAGCTTAAAGCAAAGTGCACTATCATAGTTAAACCACGTAGCTTCCTTTACATTGCAGTCGCTGAAAGTTGCTGGGAGACCAATGATTCATGAATTTGTACCATTACCCTTTTGGGGAAAAATTGATTTTTTTTTAAGCTGTGTGACAAATGCACAAAGACCATCTGTGGAGAGAAAACAAACATTAATGAAATTATGCCCTTGTACAAGTGGAACTACGAACCCCACTGAAACCAAATCCTGCCCTATCTGCCGAACTAATTATATTGTTGTAAATTCATGGTATGTGGGCATTGCTGATGAGGCCACTCCTTTTGCTCTTGCGAAGGTGGTGGAGGGGTCTTCTTCAACCTGCAGTCCGTGATGTAGGTCCACCCACAGTGCTGTGTGGGAAGGAGTTCCAGGATTTTGATCCAATGATACATTTCCAAGTGAGGATAATGTGTGACTTGGAGGGGATCTTGCAGGTGATGGTTTTCCCAATCATTTGCTACTCTTGACCTTCTCGGGACAGTGGTCACGATGTTTGGAAGTTGCAGTTGAAGGCACCTTGGTGACTTGCTACAGTGCATCTTGTAGATGGTATACCATCCGTGGTCGAGAGAGTGAGTGTTTAAGGTGGTGACTGAGGTCGCAATCAAGCGGGCTGCTTTGTCCCAGATGGTATCAAGTTTCTTGTGTATTTTTGGAGCTGCACTCATCGAGGCAAGAGGAGTATTCCATCACACCCATGACTTGTGCCTTGTAGATGGTAGAAAGGCTTTGGGGGGCAGGAATCCCACCCCCTGACCTGCTCATCTAGCATTTGTGCTTATATGGCTGTTTCTGACCAATGGTAATCTCCAGAATGGTGATGGTTATGTCATTGAACACTAAAGTGAGAGCATTACATTCTTTGAAAGATTGCTATTACCTGGCATTTGTGTGGCATGAATGTTACTTGTCACTTATCAGCCCAAGCCTGCATGTCTGTGTCTTGCTGTATGGTGGCAGGGGTTGCTTCAGTATCTGAGGGAGTATGAATAGAGCTGAACATTGTGCAAACATCAGTAAAGTCTCCATTTCTGATCTTATGTTAATGACAACCATATTGGAGTCCTGGGAAGATATGGGAATTTCATCCAGGCGAAGATAAAAATCTCACTGCAGCTGACTCAGACAATTGCTGGAACCTGAGGCAAAAATTTCTACAGATTTGAGAGTAGCAAAATAAAACACAATGCACCACAGAACAAAAAGGAAACCAAAATGGGGAAAATGACACCAAGCTGCTGCTCCAAAGAAGAGCTCAACTGCTAGCTTCCTGTATCAGCTGTATTTTTGCATCAATCCACATCTTAATTTTCATATGTTTTTGGATCATCTGTTACTGACTCCAGACACCACCTGTGTTCTTTGTTTACTCCTGTTTCTTCTATGCTGCCTATTAATCCATGTGGTGATCCACTGTGTGCACCTGTATTAGGGGATGTAAGGTAGGACCTGCACTACAGGTTCGCCGGTAGCCCCTGCCGGCTAGCTCCGCCCGCAAGGAGCCGTATAAATATGCATCACCTCCTCCTGATCAGCCATTTCGCCAGCTGCATCAGGAGGCCACGTTTCTGACTGTAATAAAGCCACAGTTGTACCAATCGGAGTCTTTCGTGCAATTGATCGTGCATCAATCCAGTTGTGGTCATCCCTGAGCTGGACCTTCATTGCCTTACAAGGGGCTGAATTCTCTGGGCCCCCAGCTGCTTGTTGCTCAGCAGCACACCGCTTGCTGGAGGCGGGATTCTCCACTCTTGCTGCTTGTCAATGGTATTTCCCATTGAAGCCATTAGGCTGGGAAACTCGCAGGTGGGAGTGCGCTGCCGGCGGGAAAAGAGTATCTCTTTCTTTTTAATATAAATTTAAAGAATACAATTCTTTCTTCCAATTAAGGGGCAATTTAGCATGACCAATCCACCGACCCTGCACTTCATTCGGTGGTGGGGGTGAGACCCACGCGGTCACGAGGAGAATGTGTAAACTCCACATGGAAAGTGACCCGGGGCAGCGATCGAACCTGGGTCCTCTGCGCCCTGAGGCAGCAGTGCTAACCACTACACCACTGTGCTGCCCCTAAGAATTCCCAACCTTCCCCGGGAAAAAAGAATCTCAATGGCCGGAGAATTCTAACCAACATGTTTTCATTTCAGTCTTGTTTCCTTTCCCACTTTATTTTGGCCCGATTTTGACTAATTGTCTCTTCGCATCATCCCTTACAACTGTTTCTCACCATACCCAGATCTGGAGCCATGTTTGCTGGTGTGAAAATTGTAAGGGAGGGGCAAGGATCAATCGTTTGAGATGTGCAGACTGTGTTGAGAAATGAGAGTAAAATCACACAGGGGAAGCCCCATGTAGCTGGGGAAAAGCAAAAAGAGGAGGTGGAGTAAAGTAGCCAAAATCCCAGCTGAGCAGAGGCTATTTTCTCTTTGAGGGGATAGCTGGTCATTTACCTGAGGATCACCACACCTGAGAGGCAAAGTAGAGAAGATGGGCCTTCATAAATAACCTCAGCCAGAACGGGAATTGAATCTGCACTGTTGGCCTCGCTCTGCATCACAAACCAGCTACCCAGCCAACTGAAGGACTGTATGATCAAATGCTATAGAAAGAGTGGAGGAGCACGGTAGCATTGTGGATAGCACAATCGCTTCACACCTCCAGGGTCCCAGGTTCGATTCCGGCTTGGGCCATTGTCTGTGTGGAGTCTGCACATCCTCCCCGTGTGTGTGTGGGTTTCCTCCGGGTGCTCCGGTTTCCTCCCACGGTCCAAAGATGTGCAGGTTAGGTGGATTGGCTATGATAAATTGCCCTTAGTGTCCACAATTGCCCTTCGTGTTGGGTGGGGTTACTGGGTTATGGGGATAGGGTGGAGGTGTTAACCTTGGGTAGGGTGCTCTTTCCAGGAGCCGGTGCAGACTCGATGGGCTGAATGGCCTCCTTCTGCACTGTAAATTCTATGTTCTGAGGTTACGGCAAGATAACATACCAAAGGCCGCATGGTAACACAGTGGTTAGCACTGTTGCGTCACAGCACCAGGGCCTGGGTCTGATTCCAACTTGGGTCACTGTCTGTGCGGAGTCTGTACATTCTCCCTGTGTCTGCGTGGGTTTCCACCAGGTGCTCCGCTTTCTTCCCACAAGACCCGAAAGACGTGCTTGTTAGGTGAATTGGGCATTCTGATTTCTCCCTCAGTCTCCCTCAGTATATCCAAACAGCGCCGTAGTGTGGCGACTAGGGGATTTTCACAGTAACTTCCTTGAAATATTAATGTAAGCCTACTTGTGAAACTGATAAAGATGATTATTATCACCCAAGATTTTCATTCATGTTTTTGTTGGGGTATTCTCACTGCTGTAATATGAATGGATGCTGGACTGCCATGGTGGGATTCGAACCCAAGTCACCAGAGCATGACTCTAGGTCTCTGGATTACTAGCCCAGAAACAATACCAATATGCCACTGCCTCCCCTTTGAACAAGGTCTCTGTCACGTTTTGTTTCATCGTAGGATCTTTATTATATAGATTGAAATCACTGCCATTCTCTCTGCATGACTCAGACAGATTACCATAAAAATCAGCTCAAAGGCAAGATACTGGTCTGTGGACACTTATCTCTAATATTACTAAAAAATATAATTTCACTATTGACTAGACTAAAAAGAGGGATAAGACTAGGGGCGGGATTCTTTGTTCCCGCCGCACCCATTTTCTGGTGCGGCGTATCCCCACTGGCAGCGCGATTCTCCATCCCAGCAGCCGGCCAATGGGGTTTCCCATTGTGGGCACCCCCACGCCGTCGGGAAATCTGTGGGTGTGAGTGCGCTGCCAGAAAAATGGAGGATCCCACCAATTGCGAATCCAGCCCCATACTTACAAGGGCACAAAAACTGAGAGCACCACTTTGGACATGGAGTCAGAAGTGAGAGGCCAACTCGGCAGAATGACAGATGAATAAATGCTGATGAATAATGTGTCAGATTGACATCCTTGTGCAGTTCCTATCTGAGCCAGGTGATCCACAGGCTGTCAGTATCGGTGCAGCATTGATGTGAAGTTTTCAAACTCGAAACGTGGCAATGATGCTTAAAAATGATTCCTCTGCTCAGTTTTATTTTGATGTCTGGAAGTTCAAACATTTTTAAAAAATCCATGTTCAATTGCTTTTCTCCATTTGGATGCATGCCAGAAATCATACATCAACTCTACTTTTCCTGGAGCTATCAGGCCAGAATAGTTGTGCACTGGTGTTCCAATGTAATGCATACAAGATAAGTGGAAGATGATTCATGTTCACTGTTTTAATTCATGTTGATCTTGCACTCCTTTGAGGAAGAAAACAAAGTGAAGGTCTGACTGGGAACCTAAGTGCCAACCCAGACTGATCTTGAACTCCACCTAGTGGTTTAGTCAGAATAGCCAGGAACTGGTTGCACAACTAATGATACTTGACTTAAAGGCGGAGAAGGGAATTCAGGACATACAAATTTTCTTTGGAACCTGTGTGTTCCTTCTGTGTTTTATACCCCGATCTCTGTGGAGCCCCGACTCAGTCTGGCCTTATCCCGCCACAGTGATGACGGAAACCACTTCCCCCGAATTTCCTTTCTGAGAGGTTCAAAATCTGGGCTAAAAACTGGAGAGCTAGAGCAAGGCTTTCAGTCAGAGCCTGACACTTTGAAAAAAATGTGGGAAAATTCTGGCCATCGATTCTAAACTCCAAAGTGCTATTGTAAATCATGTAAATCTGAAAAGCTGTAATTTTGTATAGCTTCCATATATGTGCAACTGGTTCTTGAATTCGAGAAAATCTCCTGTGTTTCAACCAACTCTACTTCTCTCCTTCCCAAATTGATGTAGGCTTTTCTGCACGAACTGTTTTAAAATGCAGACTAAATTAAGTTTGCATGTCTTGGTCCAAATATCACTGATCTTCTATTGCCTTATTATTTTAACACTGCTGATTTGCATTCTCATTATTCAACCCCAAAGGAGGGAGATTATTAAATATTGAGTCTAAGTGCTTCCTTGGGATCTGTTGAAGTAACTACAGACAGTGGATCTGAGCTTAAGCAAAGTAGCCTTTGTTCCCCAAGATGATCGAATTAATGATTCTTTGAAAACCCAATGATAATTTGCATGCTGTTTATTATTCAACCACCCAGATGAAATTGCGATTTCTATTATTTGCAGAAACCTTCTATTTAAAATGATAATATATGCAAATTAGCACACTGTGGAATAGAGTAGGCGAATGTATTTTCTCTGATTGTTGAACTAACTATTAAAAAATAAATGTTTGGAGGAAGACGGTAATACTTGCATCAGTGCTTCCCAAACTATCTTCCAACACAACCTCATTTTAATACTTGAAAATTAAGGTGACCCCAGAGACCAACAAAAACAAAACCTCAATAAAGCAGCCTAGTAACATCCAGTATATAATCATTGACGTTTGTGTGTTATAACTCCATGTATAACTACATCATATGACTATGAAAATGTGCATTTTTAAAGTGTCTTGTAAAAATATGCACTTGTGTAGCCTTCAGCCAAGCTTTCCGTTTTTACTGGTGATAAAGGACTTGGTGAAGATTCCCCTCTCTGCCACAGTGTAGCCAGTTCCTATCCCTTCCTCCCCCACATAGTAATCACCCCCTCCTTCCCACCCACACAGCAAATGATCCCCTTTTACACCAGCACCTCTGCCCGTGCGCAGTCCTTACCCGTTGTGATGATATGCCTGTGCTCAGTTCTGCATGTAGTTAGCAAGCGACCTCCAACCAGCTGGTGGCAATAGAGATCAATCACATGACTCAACACACCCAGCAGTTGGTAGTAAGACGTACAAGAAGATAGTTGCACTTAGAGTAGCTCCAGGAGAATTAACTGAATTCATTTAGTAGCCATCATCTATATTGTAGTTCCTTAGTTATCTTTTCCACGTGTTTATTAATAAATCATCTTTATAGTCAAGCAACTAAATGTTCTGTGTACATTCTTACAACAGTTACATCACAGAACACAACACCCCCTTTTGGTCTAGTTGGGATGCCTGCAAAGCAGAGTCACCAGTCCTTTAGGAAATGCAGGCAGGGGCAGAAATACAGTAAAAGTTTGAATCAGACACTTGCCTTCCCAGCTCAGCTGCGGTGGCCTCCGCATTTTCCCACATAAGTCAGTCACTGAGTTAAATTTGCCCACCTCTACCCACGCCCAGTCGGCGCATTGATATCCCAGGCCCGCTTGCCACTCACTGCGAGAAGTGCTTCCGAACACCATCTGCGTCTTTGCCGTTTGCCAGGATTGATACAATGGATCCAGGGCTCTCCTACCAGAGTACTCTCTCCCGCGTCGTCATTGCTGCCACGGAGGAGGGGGAGCTCACGATCCTAAATGCTGTTTCTGCGACCCACATTTTGGGAAGCACTGACTTGTGTGTTAATCACCCTATTGATCTTCCAAGGCTTGTGAACATTTTATTCCTGTTTTTACTCGTTAATTGTAACGGCTATTACATAAAATTATTACTCGGGCAAAATCATAGCACAGGTAGCTTGGGCGGGATTCTCCGACCCCGTGCCGGGTCGGACAAGCACCGAGGGCTGCGCGAATCGGTGCCTTTGGGGAATGCATGGTCGGCGCGGCGCCAGTCGGGGGTTGTTCTACGCGCCCCCCCCCCCGCGATTCTCCAGCCCGGATGGGCCGAGCGGCTGTAAAGAAAAACCCGAGTCCCGCCGCCGGCTTTCTAACATGCTCTGAGCCGGTGGGACCTCGGCATTGAAGGGTCCGGGGGCAGCCTGTGGGGCGGGGAGGGGGGGGGGTCTGACCCCAGGGGGCCTCCGATGTGGCCTAGCACGCGATCAGGACCCACTGATCGGTTGGCCGGCCTCGTTGCCTCCCGGCCTCCTTTCTTCCATGCTGGCACCTGTACTCTGCACCATGTTGGGTCGGGGCTGGCACAGACAAGGGAGACACCGCGCATGCGCGGAAATTGCACCGGTGGGACTGCGCATGCGCGGGTTCGCACCGGACCCACTGCGCATGCGCATCCCCCTGCGCCCATTCCACGGCCGGATCAGCAGCTGGAGCAGTATGAACCACTCCATCGCCCTGCTGGCCACCTATAGGGGCCAGAATGCTGATCCTGGGGCCGTATTGACGCTGTCAGGAAATGCAATGGCATTTCCGACGGCATCAACACTTAGACTCAGAATCAGAGAAACCCGTCCCTTATATTTAATGTTTTGACTGGAAATCGTAGCATTTATTGGAAATCTGCAGCACTCATAAACATGGACCATTTCATAGAATCCCCACAGTGCAGAGGGAGGCCATTTGGCTCATTGAGTCTGCACCACCCCTCCGAAATAGCACTCTACCTAGGCCCACCACCCCACCGCCCCTAACCTACACCCATAACCCCATGTATTGATCATGCCAATCCACCTAACCAGCATATCTTTGGACTGCGAGAGGAAAGCAGAGCACCCGAGGAAACCCATGCAGACACATGGAGAAAGCGCAAACTCTACACAAACAGACAGCCCAGGCCAGAATTGAACAAGGGTCCCTGGCGCTGTGAAGCAGCACTGCTAACCATGGTACCACTGTCCCCCATCATCCAAAGGGCTTTCTAAGAAATGTTTGAAAACATATTTGCACCTGTAATGAACTGACACCATAGGCTGGATTTTCACTCAGGGTTGGGCAGCACTAATTTACTACCCAATTAGTGGTGCCAGGAGCAGCCTAGAAGTGGAACCTCATTACTGAAGGCAATTTTTGAAAAAATCAAAAATGATTGGGCCCACCATTGTCCGGAAGGATGGAGCAGTTGGGTGCTTGGAGGGCCAATGTTAACCTGGGAAGGCATGTGTGGGCAGCCCACATTTCTCTGATGTCTCCCTTGAGGCGCTGACTGACATTGTCGGATAGAAGAGAGTTGTTCTTTTACCTCCTACAGAAGTAGAAGTTCCCCCAGGCAGACCAAGAAGGTATGGATTGGGGTGGTTGTAGAGGTCAGCAGCTGGGGAGTCATTCAGAAGATATACATCAGTGAAGAAAGCACTTTCATGATATGTTGAGTCTGGCAAGGTGAGTAACAAGTGACACAAGGGTAACAACCTTCCAACTCACAGTGGGGGATATTCTTTATCGTCTCAGAGGACCTTGAGCAGCTCCGAGCCTCAGTGTCCGGGCCTTATATTGCAGCACCTCAGCATGAGTGGCAGTAATCTGGGCTGGCTCCCTGACAGGCAACAGTAAACGGTGATGGGTGGACAAATGTGTTGTTAGTGGCATAGTGCTAATGTAACTGGACTAGTAATTCCGAGTCCTTGGTAATGCTCTGGGGACGAGTTCAATCCCACCATGGCATTACTTAAAAAATCTAGAATTAAAAATTAGCCACCTTAATGGTAACTATGAAACTAACAGATTGGTGTAAAAACCCATCTGGTTCACTAATCTTTATTTAGGAAGAAAATCTGCTGCCTTCACTTGGTCTGGCCTACATGTGACACCAGGCACATAATATGCTTGACTCTTGACTGCTCTTTGAAATAGCCTAGTAAGCCATTGAGTAGTACTACACTGCTACAGAAAAATCGAAAAAGAATAAAACCGGACAGACCATCCAACAATGACCTAAACACCAGCAACAACAACTGCACAACCTGCCCATTTAGCCTTGCATAGTCCACCTTACAAACATCTAGGAGAGTTGTCCCAAAGGCTAACCAAGACTTTCCAGCCTAGGTCCCAGACACCTCCATCACTGGAGGTCCATGAGTATATCCTGTTCCCGAGCAGACCCTCAAGACCTGGGGCAATAAGTTTGTATGCAGTCGGGGGTGTTGCCCTGGGAGTCCACAATATTGACTCCGGATCTCATGATATGGCTTTGCATCTGGTCAAACATGGGTAAGGAAATTTCTTGCTCATTACCATCTACAACCTTCTCTCAGCTGGTGAATGAATATTCCTCCACACTGAAAACCACTTTGAAGAAGCTTTAAGATAATAATAATTGCTTATTGTCATAAGTAGGCTTCAATGAAGTTACTGTGAAAAGCCCCTAGTCGCCACATTCCGGCGCCTGTTCGGGAAGGTTGGTACGGGAATTGAACCCGCGCTGTCCTTGTTCTACATTACAAGCCAGCTGTTTAGCCCACTGTGCTAAACCAGATCCTGCTAAACCAGATAACAAGGACACAGAATGTATTCTGAGTGAGGGACCTCAAAGCCTATCACCAAGAGAGGCTCAGTAGAATCACTATTGATTATGCTGATAGAGTCCTAAAGGTCATATCTTCCATGCTGGGCCTGCGACAGGTGGTGAGGGAACCAACAAGAGTGAAAATCTTGATCTTGCCCTCACCAATCTACATGTCGCAGATGCATCTGTCCATGACAGTATTGGTAGGAGTGCCATTACATGATCCTTGTGGAGACAATGGGCGCGATCTAACTAAACCACCTCGCTTTCCAATGGCACTCTGGTTATTTTTAATGCCTCAGCGGGGAACACCCGCTGCACTTAGCGTCATTTCCTGCACTGAGGAGCTCCGATGAGCAGAACTCCTCAGTGCAGGAAGAGATTGGGACGCCATTTTAAAATCGCACTTCGATCTCTCGACCCCCCCCCCCCCCCCCCCCCCGGACGTGACCCTGGATCCTGCCAGTGTCCCAATCACCTATAAAGGGATTCTTGAACACTCCTTGCACCCCCCTGCAGGGCACACCCTAATCCAATCCCCGGTGCAGGCAAAATACCAGCCTAGTACCTGGTGCACAAATAAACAGGAATTTGGTATTTTAAAATAAAACTTTATTAATACACTATTAAACTCTTTAACATCACACACGAAAATAGTTTACAATTACCCCTTTTACCCCTTAAAGAATGCTACTCAATACAGTAAACACCATAACCTTAATTATAATCTCTATCCCCAACTAAATGACAAGAAAGGGAAAATAAAACCAGCTCTCAATACAATGGCACAGATTAATACTTGCATTCCAGAACAGATTTGGCTGCTGTTAGAACCCTTGCAGACTCTGGCTGGATGTCTCCGCAAAGCTGTTTCAACTGGTGTGTTTTAGCTTTTCCCTTATCCTCAGAAAAATCTGCTCGGCTTTAAATACTATTACGCCTTTTTTAACTATAGTATTGTGAGAGCAAATACCTTACATGTGGTCTAAAGGGTAGTCAGATCGACCTCAACTTCGCGAGGAATTAAGGGCTACAGGGAGAATGCTGGTAGGTGGAGTTGAAATGCCCATCAGCCATGATTGAATGGCGGAGTGGACTCGAAGGGCCGAATGGCCTTACTTCCACTCCTATGTCTTATGGTCTTTTGGTCTTACGGTCTTAACTCAAAAAGCTTTCTCAAAATGTCTGAATACCTTAGCTCCACCCAGCAATGATATCATCTCCCTAAACGCAAAACAAATTAACTTCCCAGACTGAAAACAGATTAATTCCCCAGGGACTCCCCCAAGTCAATCAACACTGCATTAGTCCAGGCCCTTCACTGGTCAATTTTACCTCTGGCTCCTCAAAGTTTTTTGGTCTTACAAACAAGATTATTTTAAAAACATGACCACTGCAGTCAAAAACACTTAATCCCAGGCTTCTAACCCTTAAATTGCCAAACGTTTTAATCCAACATGTCTAAAATCCTACATTCTTCACATTATTTCCTTATGTGGATACTCAGCTATTCTCATAGAGTTGGCCGTCATTTTCACACTGGAAGGGATGGACTCCAAGCTCTGCAGAAAGACTTGAGCCAAGCTGGTGCCAGTCTCCTCCAAACTGCATGACAGTAATGACAGGCTTTCTGGGCTCTTTGCAATCTCGGGCTGGATTCTCCAGCCTCCCAGCCATGTGTTTCCTAGTGGCGGGAGGCAGCGTGCCATTCACTGGCAGTGGGATTCCCTGCTCCCGCCGCAGTCAATGGGAATTCCCATTGAAGCCACCCCACGCCACTGGGAAAGCCACAGGCTGGAGTGTGCAGCCGGTGGGCCCAGAGAATCTCACTGCCAGTAAGCGGCCAGAAAATTCCAGCCTTAGTGTCATAATAATGGAGAAAAACAGCAGATCTGGAAATATTGAACTTTAAATAAGTCCTGTGAGTTTTTAAAAATGGACACTTCCCCAAAGATAGCATACAGAAACTAATTGCCAGTGGAGACAATGGGAGGTTAAGCAAAGTTTAAAAGTTAGTGGTCTCCCATTTAAGATTGAGATGAGGAGAATTTTGTTTCCATGAGGGTCTATGGAATTCTCTTCCTCAAAGAACATTAGAGGAAGTGTCATTAACTATATTCAAGGCTGAGTTAGATAGATTTTTGGTCAGCAAAGGAATCAAAGGCTATGGACGATAGAGAAGAAAGTAGAGTTAAGGCTGGAACAGGCTCCAGGGGCCAAATGGCCTTCTTTTGTTCCTAATACCTGTGCTCTTGTGGGAGGCCTGCTAATGTACCAAGCATTTCTGTCCTTAAACATCAGGGGCGGGATTCTCCAATAATGGCGCTACGTCCACACACCTCCGAAAAAACTCAGGTGAATCACTCTGGACTTACCTGGAGTAAATCCAGGGTGATTTTGCGATTTGCAGGGGGCTAGCAGGGCCCTGGAGTATTCCTCCCTGCTCCGACTGCCAATTCGGGGCCCTGCACTTCCGGTCGGGGGTCCATGCATGCGCACAGCGGTGGCCTCGGCCACATGGCCGACCCACACCGCAGGCTGGCACCGACAACATAGGCCCTCCCCAGATCGCGCACGCCCGCTGATAGGTGGCCCCCAATTGGATCCCTGGCCGTCTTGGAGGCCCCCTCCTGGTGAATGATCCTCCGCCCCCCACCAAGGTGGTGTGGACTGTGTCCGCAGCCGCCAGCCGACATTCCCACCGGGTGTGACCATGAGAGGCCCACACCAGTGGGAACACTGGCAGTTGTCGCCGGAGAATCATCGCAGGGGCCTCTTTCACTGGCCCCCGATTGGCGCTGCGTCGAACGTGCACGCTCGATTGGCAGCGATTCTCCGGGCACCGAGCGCGATTTTGGCACGGAGGCTCGGAAAATCCCGGCCCAGCTTTTCACTGTACAATGCCCCATCATAGACCTCCGCAACAAACTAGTGTGGCCCCCATCTTCTGGTTAGCTGGCACTTGCTGTACTCTTTCCCGGTGGCCGGTTGAATAACACTTATGCCGAATGATTCACATGTTGAAACCCACGCAGACACAGGGAGAACGTACAGACTCTGCACAGACAGACAGTGACCTAAACCGGGAATCGAACCTGGGACCCTGGCGCTGTGAAACAACAGTGATAACCACTGTGCTATTATGCCGCCCATTCAGCCACACAGCTGAATGTGGCTGCCCCAGTTATGAGATTAGATTAGAGAAATACAGCACAGAACAGGCCCTTCGGCCCACGATGTTGCGCCAAACTTTTGTCCTCGGTTAATCAAAGAATTTTGGACAATGTTTCATGGCCAATCCACCCAACCTGCACATCTTTGGACTGTGGGAGGAAACCGGAGTACCCGGAGGAAACCCACGCAGTCACGGGGAGGATGTGCAGACTCCACACAGACAGTGACCCAAGTCGAAATTGAACTTGGGACCCTGGAGCTGTGAAGCAATTGTGCTATCCACAATGCTACCGTGCTGCCCTTAAGAAGTTAACCTACACTCCATTATTCTACCCTAATCCATGTACCTATCCAATAGCCGCTTGAAGGTCCCTAACGTTTCCGACTCAACTACTTCCACAGGCAGTGCATTCCATGCCCCCACGACTCTCTGGGTAAAGAACCTACCTCTGACATCCCCTCTATATCTTCCACCATTTATCTTAAATTTATATCCTCTTGTAATGGTGTGTTCCACCCGGGGAAAAAGTCTCTGACTGTCTACTCTATCTATTCCCCTAATCATCTTATAAACCTCTATCAAGTCGCCCCTCATCCTTCTCCGTTCTAATGAGAAAAGGCCTAGCACCCTCAACCTTTCCTCGTATGACCTACTCTCCATTCCAGGCAACATCCTTGCACCTTTTCCAAAGCTTCCACATCCTTCCTAAAATGAGGCGACCAGAACTGCACACAGTACTCCAAATGTGGCCTGACCAAGGTTTGGTACAGCTGCATCATCACCTCACGGCTCTTAAGTTCAATCCCTCAGCTAATGAACGCTAGCACACCATAGGCCTTCTTCACTGCTCTATCCACTTGAGTGGCAACTTTCAAAGATCTATGAACATAGACCCCAAGATCTCTTTGCTCCTCCACATTGCCAAGAACCCTACCGTTAACCCTGTATTCCGCATTCATATTTGTCCTTCCAAAATGGACAACCTCACACTTGTCAGGGTTAAACTCCATCTGCCACTTCTCAGCCCAGCTCTGCATTCTATCTATGTCTCTTTGAAGCCGACAACAGCCCTCCTCACTATCCACAACTCCACCAATCTTCGTATCATCTGCAAATTTACTGACCCACCCTTCAACTCCCTCATCCAAGTCGTTAATGAAAATCACAAACAGCAGAGGACCCAGAACTGATCCCTCTGGTACACCACTGATAACTGGGCTCCAGGCTGAATATTTGCCATCCACCACCACTCTCTGTCTTCTATCGGTTAGCCAGTTTGTTATCCAACTGGCCAAATTTCCCACTATCCCATGCCTCCTTACTTTCTGCACAAGCCTACAATGGGGAACCTTATCAAATGCCTTACTAAAATCCATGTACACTACATCCACTGCTTTACCTTCATCCACATGCTTGGTCACCTACTCAAAGAAGTCAATAAGACTTGTAAGGCAAGACCTAACCCTCACAAATCCGTGCTGACTATCGCTAATCAAGCAGTTCCTTTCCAGATGCTCAGAAATCCTATCCCTCAGTACCCTTTCCATTACTTTGCCTACCACCGAAGTAAGACTAACTGGCCTGTAATTCCCAGGGTTATCCCTTTTCCCTTTTTTGAACAGGGGCACGACATTCGCCACTCTCCAATCCTCTGGTACCACCCCTGTTGACAGCGAGGACGAAAAGATCATTGCCAATGGCTCTGCAATTTCATTTCTTGCTTCCCATAGAATCCTTGGATATATCCCGTCAGGCCCGGGGGACTTGTCTATCCTCAAGTTTTTCAAAACGCGCAACACATCTTCCTTCCTGACAAGTATCTCCTCGAGCTTATCAGTCTGTTTCACACTGTCCTCTCCAACAATATGGCCCCTCTCGTTTGTAAATACTGAAGAAAAATACTTGTTCAAGACCTCTCCTATCTCTTCAGACTCAATACACAATCTCCCGCTACTGTCCTTGATCGGACCTACCCTCGCTCTAGTCATTCTCATATTTCTCACATATGTGTAAAAGGCCTTGGGGTTTTCCTTGATCCTACCTGCCAAAGATTTTTCATGCCCTCTCTTAGCTCTCCTAATCCCTTTCTTCAGTTCTATTTCTTCCCTGAGCTGAGGACAACCTGTCACGCCTATACCCTGCTGATGCCTCATGTTGCCTGCCATCTAGTCCTGCAAGAGTGAGAGTAAATGCATCAGTGAGTCTGGTACAGTATGTTTGTTTGATGCTTCGCTTTCTTGGTTGAATAGCTGGAAATGTATGCAAGTTGTGGGTTATGTGTCTGAGTCTTACAATATCATTAAGTATTTGAGGGTGAGGTGAATTAGGAGTGTTAGGTTTGAGTCATGATTGATGTAGATAAGAAATGGGGATGTGATGCATTGTGGTACAGTTGAGGAATGTATCATTTGGAAATGAATTCACTGACCTTCACCACTCATGTGAGGCTCTTTTAGTATTGCATCCAAGTTCGCAGGGCTGACCTGCATGGCTCCATTGCCTTCTCAGAGTTTGTCTGGATGGCCTTCTACCGCCCAGAACATGGAAGACTTATCTTAATTTGGAACCCTCCAGCACCAAGGCCTCCGGTGCATTGACGCAACTTTTGAATCCGCTCGGCCATGTTGTGCCTTTCCTGTGTCTTTCCCAAATCAAAGTCACTTGTGTATGAACTCCAGAAGCATCTTCAGCCAAAATACACCTTCCCTTTAAGAGGTGCAGGCTTTCTTTAAGTACTGCATGCTAACTGGGTTTTGTTGTAACCTCTCAAGATTTATGCACCCCCTAATCAGGCATCCAGCCACTCAACAGTTTTGCTGGGAGCATCGCACTCTGTTCAGCACCTGGCACAAAGCCCGTTTAGGGGCTTTCGCGCTATTTTCTCAGCAGAATGGGATGTGTGCCAGGTGCAACGTGGCATCATTGCCAGATTGCCTGCATTGGAAATGATAGGTTAATCGTGGATCATAATCCCTATGCCTGTTTTGGGGCCTTATCCAATTTGCTCACCAAATCTGGTTTAGTAGTGATTGAATTGTGCTAAATCTACATTTAAATATGGTTGCATTTAATCTGAGACTTTGAGGCTTGTGCAGGAAATAGTCAGTAATCCCTTGCCTCACTAAAATGTGGGGTGCATAATTGCAGTTCATAATAAGAATTGAAGTAAGATCTTCTCTCTCAATTCAGTATCCCCCAAGAAGATTGTTCACCTGTTTTCCTAATGTAAATGTTACAATCCTGTAGAGACCAACTTTAGACAAGATATTTGCATTCTCAGTGACCAATTGAAAGGATCGTGCAGGATTTTAGGTTTAAGACTTTTACTGCAACTAACAAACTAAGAGCAACTTAAATAAACCATTATTTAGTAGGTAACTAATACTCTAATCTAAAAATATCTCCTTTTAACTTTTAACTCCTTTTAACACAACCAACGTCGCAATTTTACTTCATTTCCCATTCTCCGCAGAATTGCAGTTTTAACAGCAACCAGTCCAATATCACTTCGAGCTTCCAATGGGTTTGCCTCTCCCCAGTCGTAACTTCAAGTGGCCATCAAAAGGACTCCTCTCACTTTTCAGAAATTTGCCAAACTGACTACCAACCTATGTTTCTTCCCCTTTCCCCTTTCCCACACCGCCAGGACAAATCTTCCAGATTCCATTGATTGCCACGGGATGCATCTCTATGATCAGAGACTTTCTGTCTGCATTACTGCTTGGCAGCCGCAGTGATCTAATATCCTTCCCCTCTCTGCTGATTACATCATCTGCAATCTCTCTCTCACTCTCTCTTTCTCTCTCTCTCTCTCTGAGACCTGTCTTTCTTTTTCTGTCCAAAAACTTGAAGACTGAAAGTCTATCTACAATCAGCACAGCTGCTCTTGCCGTTGTTTCATGTTTCTGAATGTTTTATACTTTGCTTTCATTAATTCTTACCCTGGGCCTCTCTGTCTCCATAGTAACCAAGTCACTGGACAGAATGCATAATAGATCACATGACTCTCTTCGTTAGTCCATTTTTCCTGAAACTAATCAGACAGTTTAAAACATAGCCATCTCAAGACAAAGACCTGTTGACTAAGCCCAGTAAGCCCTGCAGTCATATAAATGCAAATGTTTACTTGTATGAAGAATGCCTCAAATACCATAATTATTTACTTATTTTTAATGAAATGTCTTTGGGCAAATTTATACATATTTGCTACATTTTTGCACTAAATAAGTTATTTGACTTTGTTTTATTTTATTTTAGTCATTATTAGTGCTAGCGATTGTAATACTACGCAGGTCTTTTTCTCCTAATATGTTGAATAGAAACCTTTTTATAGATGTGGTGATTAACATTACATGTTACATTACTTATTTCAGGATGTGACAAGCACCAGAAAAGTTCAAGTAAACAACTGTACCAGAAAAAATGATCAGGCAAATGATCCACCATCAACATCTGAAGAGCATATAGCCTACACAATGGAAACGGTAATAAATACAATACAGCTGTTGGATAAAATTATTTAAATTTAAGTCCTATTCTACTTAGTTCTATCTTTAACACTTCTTGTTATCGATTAGATTAAATGTTTTCCAAAGATTTCAGTCTGGGTGGGATTCGGCAGTGCTCGAAGATCCCACTGGCAGGACAGTTGGGAAATCTCCAATATGTTTGAGTAAAACTTTAAAAATAGTAGTTTGAAATGAAAACAGAAAAGGTGGGTAATACTCAGTGCATCTGACAGCAAGTGCTGACTGGGAAATTGAATTAAAGATGTAATTTTCACTTGATTGGACGAAACAGTGGTGGGTCAGAAACATATTGGGATCTGCAAACAGCTTTGCCATGGAACCTCAGCTGAGCTTTGGCATTACTATCCCCATTCCAGGTTTCCTGACCAGTCAAAGAGGGCAGGTGGGATGGTGCACTAAATCTGTTAATGTAAGGATTTGTGTTTAAGGTACCTTGGCATAAGTCATGAAGGTTGAACTGGACGTGGATTCCTGAGATTGAAGCAGCCACAGGAATGGAAAAACGATCTGGGAAAGTTGCCCTCAGTCTCTGACTCTTGTCTGGAGCAGCTGCTGAGTGGATCTCGGGGAGCAGCTGGAACCTGAGCCCTTGAACCTGAATACAGTGCTGCGAGAATTCCAAGAATATCAGGAAGGTTGGAAAGTAAGGGGTAATAACACTTTCAGGTGCCAAGATCCACACGATGATTTTCGCAAAATACACTTGCACTTTGCAGCTTCCTTCATCCCTCTCTCTTTAGGAACTTCTTCATATCCCCACCTGAGCAGCCAACGCTCACACTCATCCTTATTCAGCTGCCCACATGCATCCATGCCTCACAGTCGCCTTTCACAAATGCCTTTCTCTCTCCACACAGGCTATTCTTAACACTCATAATTCTCTGTTTTCTCTCCTTGCTGTAGAAGGATGTGTAGAACTCCAGCGAGAGAAACAGAACTGGGGGAGTGGGGACACATACTGCTCTACAGGACTTTCAGGCTTTTATAGCAACTCATTATCTTTTGACACACGATCTCATTCCCAATGCAATAGATGAGCACACATTGTCAGTGGCTATCAATGTGGATATCACTGGAGAATCTCCCCTCCGCCCCCGCCAGCCTTTGGCAAGTCAGAGAGTGGAGCCGGTACCTGAAAGTGCTATGGCACTCACTTAGCATTCCTTCCATCCAGTGGTCCTTGAACTTCCAACAGTACTGTCTCTAGATTTGAAGAACAGTACTCATGCTGCTCACTTTTATTCTTTCACAGGATGCAGATGTCGCTGGCTAGGCAGCATTTATTGCTCATCACTTATTGCCCTAGGTGGTGAATCACTGCAGTCTCTGTGCTGTAGATACACATAATGCTGTTAGGGACGGAGCACCGTGATATAGTTCATAATCAGGATTGTGTATAGTTTGGAGTGAAACTTGCAGGTGGTGGTGTTCCCATGTGTCTGCCGCCCTTGTCTTTATAGCTGGCTTGGTCACGGGATTGGAAGGAGACTTGGTGAGTTGTTACAGTGCATCTTGTAGATGGTACACACTGTGGCCTCTCTGATAGAGGGAGTGAATATTTATGGTGCTGGACAAGGTGCCAATCAAGTGGATAGCTTTGTCTTGGATCACATCAAGCTTCTTGTGTTGTTGAAGTTTCTCTCTTGCAGGCAGGTGGAGAGTACTCCATCACATTTTTGATTTGTGCTTGAGAGATGATACGCAGGCTTTAGGGAATCAGGAGAAGTGTTAATGACTGCAGAATGTCCAGCCTCTGACCTGCTCCTGGAACCGCAGTATTTATATGGCTGGCCCAGTTCAGTTTCTGATCAATGGTGACCCCAGAATGTTGATAGTGGTGGTAATGACATTGAATGTCAAGGGAAGATGGTTAGATTCTCTCTTGTTGGAAGGGGCCATTGCCTGGCAATTGTGTGGCGTAAATGTTACATGCCACTTAACAGCCCAAGCCTGAATGTCATCCAGCTCCTGCTGTAAATGGATATGGATTGCTTTTTTAAAAAGCCTTTCATGGGATGTGGGCATCGCTGGCTGGACCAACATTTTTATTGATCGTCCCTAGTATCTGAGGAGCCATTAATGATATTGAATTCTTCAAAAACATCCCAATCTAACCTTGTGATAAAGGGATAATCATTAATGAAACAGCTGAAGATGGTTGAGCCGAGGACACCACCCCGAGGAATGATGTCCCTTGACTGAGATGATTGACTTCCAGCAAACATAAAAACATCTTTGTGCCATGTATGCATCCAATCAGTGGGGAGCTTCTCCTTTGATTCCCATTGACTCCAGTTTTACTCGTGCTCCATGATGCCACACTTGATCGCTTCCATTCATGTCTGCTTGGTTTGAGATGCTGACCTTTTCCTCCCTTCCTTCAAAAATATTACCTAACTTTAGTCTTTCAGTTCTGGTAGTAAGATCTCCAGGAAGAATCAGAGGTGTGGAGCTGCAACTTTCTGTAGTTTCCTTTCCATTCCTGTGGTTGGTGACTCCTGTTGGGGTCCTCTTAAATGGAAGTACTTCCTTTGACAGATTTAGTGTGCCATCCTGCCCACTCTCTCTTATTGGTCAGCTGACGCAGAAGTGGAATGTTAATACTGTGGCTGAATTAGTGCCACAACAAAGCCCACGATTAAATCAACCAGGTTCCTGACACACAACCGGCCTCCCCTCGATGTGTAGATCTGTCAAGGTAAAGTTTCACCTCTTAACTTTGTTCCTCTGTTCACAGAAGCAGCCAGATCTGCTGAACGTTTACAGAATTTTCTGTTTCAGGTTTTCAGCAATGTTTTGCCTTTGTGCCAAATAGCTTGTGGAGATTTGTGAGCTAAAGCTCAAGAAATTTAATGAATTCACTTTGTAAAGTACAGCACTGCTTTAAAAATGAAACTTGTTTTTAGCTAGTGACAGTTTAAAATGCCTGACATGTCGACAATGTGATTGTTACATTTTTGATGTGTTTTACTGCACTCTAATCGATTCTGTATGAGTAAAGTTGGTGTGTTTCTACAGGCCTCTGTTATGGAACAGAATACTCATCTGTCAAGTATGGTGGGCAACTTTGAAAGTCAATTGAGTAAGTGCTATAATTGTATTCAATGCGTGGTGAGTACCACATCAATACTTTTGTCATATGCTTCAGGTTATGTTACTTTGAGCTTCAAGCAGTCATAAACCACTCACAACTGAAATTAATTCTACATTAATTAAAAATTAAGAACCAAAGCTTGGTACTAATTAATACAAGCTCTCATCACCAAATCTCTGGTATATACACATCAAATTCCTGAGTTTATTCCACCCTTTCTTGAGGGGGTGCTGTGGCATAGCAGAAGTGAAAGGACTGGATGTTGAGGCTGAGATCACAGAAGAAGGGACTGTTCTCCTCAGAGAAGAGAAGATTGAGAGGAGCTTTGATGGAGGGGCTCAGAATTGTGAGGGGTTTAGAGAGAGTGGAGATGGAGAAATTGTTCCCATAGGCAGAAGGGTTGAGAACAAAAGGTTACCGAATTAAGGTGACTCTCGAATTAAAATTGATGATGTGTTTACCAATGTGTGGTGGTGGTGGGAGGGCGGCATATTAATTAAGAGAGAGGATTATAAATTATACTTCCGATGTCTTTCTTAAATATATACAGCAGAATGTACCTGGGAGTGTATATTAATTTCTGTGCAAAAATTCAAAAAAATACTGGGTTGAATTTCCAATTTCTCCAATTCAAGCTTGCTTTCTCGCTGGTGCGTCTGTGAAGGGCATTGATAGTATCTGGGGAGGGCTTTTGTTAAAAGAAAGACAGAATAAACACGGTGCATCACACGGGTGTTTGTATTTCACTTTCTCCTTTATTTCAAGAATATTATTCATATATTTCTTTTATCTTTGAACAGCAGATGGAGTGACTGAAGATGAAAAGCCAAAAGTCTCCACTCAGATGTTAAAACAGCAGTTTGAAAAAACAGCCCAGCCTACCCAAATAGCGACTAACACCACCAAAAAGATTAAGGTATATATCACACTGTTCTTGAATGTGTGCACGTTGACAGCATTGACTATTAACATTGCTTGTTTACTGATAAGACTTATAAATGCAAGAAATGCACATTTGATATGCAGAGTTTTTAAACTGGAAAAGTGTACTTTTTCTAACTTTACATCTTTTTGTTCTAATTCTTTAACATTTCTTTTCTCTGCTGCACATCATTATCTGTTCCACTTCCTATCATCTTAGAAATATTATAATCCCGTTCATCACTTTCCCCAATATAAAGTATTTTTGTTTCACTAAGTCATACAAGTAGGGATGAAAAAGAACCATTATGGAGAAATTAAGAATATTTTGAAGAAAACGGAAAGGTAAGAAATCACTTTAACATCACCTAGCTTCCTTAATTATGAAAACCATCAAACAGAGAAGGATTTGAGGAAACAAAGTAATATTACTAAACAGCCTTCCATTTTTTTGTCAATATTGCATTGTGACGTTGAATTGAATGTTTGGTGGAATATAATGAAGATGGTGTGTTGACATTGCATTGCATGAAGACTGATGTGAAACAAACTGAATGCTCAGAAACAGCAACAAAAGGTATGCATAGTTCAACATGATTATTGACTTTTCCATTAAGACAGAGCATAACTTCCAAGAGATGCAGTGGCCTCCTGATGTTTCTACTTCCAACATCTCCACTACAGCAGGCAAGATTTCTGAAGCCACATCATTGAGAGAAATAGGCAGTACAGCGGCTTCAGTTTCCAGTAACTGTGGAAGCATGGAAGAGTTCCCTCCTCCACCACCAGATTTACTCAATGAACCATCAGAAACAACTTATTTCTCGCAATCTCCCGAACTCCCTCTTTCTTCGACAAAACAAATAATTCCTAAGGACTTGTATTCAAAGCAAAGGAATCTTTATGAGTTAAAGCGTTTGTATAAACATATTAATCCAGGGATGAGAAAGAACCTGGAAAAGGAATTTATACAAGAGATCAGTGAGATTGTGACAAACAAAACTAAAAATAATGATGTAATGGGAGATGTGCAACAGGCTAAATATGTCTTTGAACACACTGGCCTGAGCCCCCAGAAATGTATAAGCCCAGAAAGAGAGTATTTAGAATGGGATGAGATCCTTAAAGGAGAGGTACAGTCCATGCGCTGGATGTTTGAGACTCAACCATTAGATTCTATAAAGGATGAATCCCCAGACCAAAACGAGACAAAATGCATTTCACAACAAGAGATGATAGCAGGAGGTGATGTGAAGTACACAGCATGGATGTTTGAGACACAAGCTATTGATACACTTGGTGTAAGTTCTCCTGAATCTACAGAAACCACTGGTAAGATCCCTGAATTAGCAAGAGGGGATGTCCGCACTGCCACCTGGTTGTTTGAAACACAGCCACTTGACACAATGAATAAGATTCACCATGAAGATGAGCAGGCAACAGAAACTTCAACCACAAAAGACATTACTGCCGGTGATGTTAAAACGGCAAGATATTTATTTGAAACTCAGTCCCTTGATACACTTGGGCACTTAGATTCAGTGGATGAAATTAACTTCCTGCATCTGAAAACTGAAGTTGAAGAAATTAAAGGAAATGTGAAGAAAACAACAAAGTTATTTGAAACTCAACCCCTCTATGTCATTAGGGATCAGTCTGGTCAAGTGCTGGAAATCAAAACTGTCAAAAGAGAGGAGATTGAAAGAGGAGATGTAAGAACTGCACTCTGGCTGTTTCAGACAAAACCTTTAGATATGATTCATAAGGACATTTCAAATATAAAGGTTGTATGTGGTATCTCTAGGGAGGAAGTTAATAAAGGTGGTGTGAGCAAGGCTAAATGGTTATTTGAAACACATTCTCTAGACAGCATCAAAGAACAGTTAGAAACAGATACTTCAGTCAAGTATAAGGAAGAAATACAAGGTGCTGATGTTAGCAGACAATGCTGGATGTTTGAAACCCAACCATTTGACTCACTAAAAGACAATGATAATGCAAGACCTATAGAAACTGAAGAAATAATAGGAGGTGATGTGCGTTCAACAAAACACTTATTTGAGACTGTTCCAATGGACACCTTAAAGGACAGCCCAGATGTTGGAAAGCTTAAACATGTGGTTGCTTCTGAAGAGGAAAAAGGAGATGTGAGACACCAGACATGGCTTTTTGAGACCCAACCACTTGAGATGATTGGGGAGGAGAAAGAAAAATATACAAAAACAATTCAGCTGGAAGAAATCAAAAAAGGTGATGTCAACAATCACAGAAAGATGTTTGAAACCATGGATTTAAGTCACGCCGATGAATATAAAAAAATTCAAGTGGATGGTGTTACTAGTGGTGCTGTAATGTCAAATAGAACTTTATTTGAAACAACTCCTCTATATGCTGTTCAGGATAGTGCTGGACACTATCATGAGGTTAAAACTGTGAGGAGAGAAGAAATTGTGAGGGGTGATGTCCGAACATGTAGATGGATGTTTGAGACAACACCTGTTGATCAATTTGATGAAAGTATTCAAAAGTTTCAAATCATTAAGGGTATATCCAAAGAGGAAATACAATCTGGCGATGTGAAAACAGCAAAGTGGCTCTTTGAAACACAACCGCTTGATGCCATCAAATATTTTAGCAATGTAGAAGATGAAGAAATTATAACCACGCAGCGTGATGATATTAAAGGAGATGTACAGACTTGCAGATGGTTGTTTGAGACACAGCCAATGGATGCTCTTTATGAAAAAGTAGATATTAAAAATGAAGTAGATGAGATTCAGAAAGGAGATGTAGAAACGTGTACTTGGTTATTTGAAACTCAGCCCTTAGATGCAATAAAAGATCATTCAGAAACCATTCTAACCACACGTACAGTACAGCGGGAGGACATCCAGGGAAGTGATGTGCGAATGGCCTGCTTCCTGTTTGAGACTGAACCTCTCGGAAATATACAAGGAGAGAAGGAAGAATTTAGGCAGGTAACTAAAATAGATATACAATCAGGGGATGTATCTCGTAAGAAGTGGATCTTTGAAAACAAATCTCTTGATCTGATCAACTCCAGTTCAGAAGAGATGTTGAAGAAAATTAAATCAATGACAGCAGAAGATATTCAGAAAGGCAATGTTATTAATTGCACTTGGCTTTTTGAAAATCATCCAATAGATGCTATAAAAGAAAATGCTGAAGAGCGAGCAATTCTCCGCACAATCACCGATGTTCAGGGTGGGGATGTTGATAAAGGGCGTTTCATTTTTGAGACTTACTCATTGGATCAGATTAAGGAAGACTCTTCGGAGACCACAGATATCAATAAGTTTAGTATGGAACAAATAGAAAAAGGAGATGTTAAGAACTACACAATGTTGTTTGAAACTCAACCATTGTATGCCATCAAAGATAAGGAAGGATGTTATCATGAAGTCACAACTGTTCGGAAAGAGGAAGTGATTAGTGGAGATGTGCGGGGCACCAGGTGGCTGTTTGAAACTAAGCCACTAGATTTAATTAAAGAAACTGATGAAGTATATGTCATCAAAGCTGTGACACAGGAGGATATTCAAAAAGGGGATGTTACTTCTGCACGCTGGAGATTTGAAACACAACCACTGGACAAAATTACAGATCATGAGAAAATAAAATTCAAAACAGTTTCTGACGTACAAGGTGGCAATGTGAGATCGAATACCCAACTATTTGAGTCTGATCGTGATCAGAAATATGTTAGAACAGTCAGTGTCAGTGAAATACAGCATGGTAATGTAAGGACTGCCACTTGGCTTTTTGAATCACATACCATTGATGAAATAAAAGGGGAAGATGCAGAATATAAAGAGATTGAGACAGTTGGACGAGAGGATGTACAAAAAGGAGATGTAAAACAGGCCATTTGGCTTTTTGAGAAGCAACCATTGAACAGCGTAAAGGAATTGAATGATGCACATCTAAAAATACTTCACGAAGAAATTCCACAGGTGGATGTTAAAACTACAACCTGGCTTTTTGAAACTACACCTTTGCACCAATTCAATGAAAGTGCAGTAGAAAGGCCAGACATAATAGGAAAAAATATTGAGGGAACACTTAAGTCACTCTATGACTGCAAACTTCTTCAATCCCAAGGAATCATCATTGAAGCAGATGAGGTTGGAGATGTCAGAATGGCAAAATATCAACTTCTGAATCAAACATCGCCAGAGGTAGAAAAGGAACAGATTATCAGAGGAGATATCCAAAAAATAATGATCGAATTACTATCCAAAAAAGACAGCACAGAAAAGGGAATTACTGTGGACCCTAATGAAAAAGGTAACATTCATTTGACAAGAGCACAACTTTTGAAGAAGACAACGGATATTAAAGTTGAAAAAGAAGAAATACTTGGTTGTGATATTCAGCAAGTTATCAGCAATCTTTTAAGCCGTGACAGCTCTGCAAAAAAGGGGATTCTGATTCAAGAGAGTGAGAAAGGGGATGTTAAGATGACAGTTTATTCTCTTCTCAACAGATCAGATGACATGAAGGTTCAACAAGGTGAAGTAACAAAAGGCGATATACAATCTGCAATTGATAAGCTGATAGCTTCCACGTCTCAAAGCAGTGAACTTGTACAGAAGGTCAGAGTAAATGACACGGAAAAGGGCAACGTTCAGTTTTACACAACTTGTATCGAATCGGGAGCATTGGACTATCTTAAACTACTCCAGCAGGGGACTGACGAAAGCGCGATGGTGCAACAGAAGTCCGAGGAAATAATATATGGAGATGTTGAGGGTGCCAAACAAAAGCTGAAGCAGCAGCAAACACAGATTGAACGGACAGTTGTGGAATCTGAAATTCTGTCTGGTGATGTACAAAATGCAGTGCTGACTTTTATGGCAGAGAAACAAAACGTATCTGCCAGTGTAGGAAAAGAAGAAATTGTTCGAGGCGATTTAAGAGCAGCTTTGTACTCACTCAATCAGGCCATAAATCAACCCACAGTAGTAGAAAAGGAACAAGTTGTACGTGGCAATCTATCTGCAACTCTCAAATCTCTTGAAGAAGCAAAATCTCAGAAAACATGTATTGAAAAGTTTGAAGTCATTCCAGGAGACATTAAAGGCACTCTAGATTCACTGGGAAAGTCAAAAAATACCATTATTGAAGTGGTTGAGGGAGATGGGGAACATGGTGACCTCCAATGTATTTCAAAATGTTTAGACGACATCCAAAGCAAAAAGGAGAAGGCTGAAAGTGGAATCAGAATGGGAACTGACCTTCAATCCTCAATGAGGAATGTATTGGAAACTGCTTCTGAAAAGAAAGTGCTACACCGGATCAGCAATAAAGGAGATGCAAAAGCTACTATCCAAAATTTGCAGCAGCCATCAGAACAGTGGGTTCAACCTCGGGCTAGTGGAACAGGAGCTGTTCAAAATAAAATCCATCAGGAAAGCCATAAACAGAAAACTGTTGCAAAGGACACTGGCCATAAAAGAGGTGCATGTAGTTCCATAAAACCTCTTTTAACAACTCAAGAACAAAGTAGGATGGATATTACAAAAAACGTTAACACAATACAGACAAAACGTGAGAGTGTTAAAATAGTTAACGTGAAAGCAGGTGATTCAATGAAAAGTGATATACAAGATGAATTTCAATCTCTTTTGCCACCTGATAAGCAACATCAATCTCAAGTAAATGAAGTTGTTAAAGAAGACATAACGAAAACCTCAGATGTACACAGTACCAGGAGGTCAACTAAATGTAGTGGTGCACAAAGTGTGCAAGCAACCAGAATCACATCCACAGATGATACATACGATGCACACAAAATAAGAGAACCTTTTGGTTCATTTGACAAGCAAATAGCTAAACAGCTGGTTTCAGTCTCAGCAGATGGTCAGAATTCTTTCCAGCCACCAAGAACTTCTGAGATTATTGCAATACCAAAGACTGACATTTTTACAGACATTGAAACAACAGTTGCACAAGTCATGAACACTCAACCCATTCAGGGCACCGTGCAGCAAATTGCACAGGTATCCAATCATACAGTCCAGACTTCTACGTCCCAGTCCATTATGGAATATGATATAAAAAGTAAACAGGAAATTAAAAGGAACAACGAGCTGCATAAAATCGCCGATAACCATAGTCAGAGAGGAAATAAAGAACTTGCATCTAAGATCAAATCTGGAACTACTTCATTTGAAAAAGTACGAATATCTACAAACAAAATGGACATCAAAACTCAAAATACCGGAAAGAAAGGATTAAGCCATGTAAAGATGGACAAAAAGAGTATGCCAGGGGTTCAGTTTACAATTCCACCTGCTCCACTATCCTCTCATGGTAAATTTGTGCTTTCGCCTCCTCCTTCGCATATAGAAGAAGATGGTCAAATGTTTCCTCTCCCACCACCACCACCACCGTTAGTCCAGATAAAATCAGAAATGTATGAAACTGAACTCCCTCCTTCTCCTTTTCCTACTCCACCTCCTCCCCCTCCCCCTATCAGTCCTACAATACCACTTCTCCATGAAATGTTCACAGCAGGGCATCTTCTTCCTCCATCTCCTTCACCATCTGATTTAAACTTACTACCACTACCATCATCTCATCCCCGATCACCTTCCCAGCAAAGGAAACTTGTTAATAAGGCATCAAAGTTTCAGCCTTCACCAAAAATGCCGAATCTTGAATACAATAAACAAAAAGAACAAGTTAAGAACCTCCAACTTATCTCAAAATCAAATGTAACTATAGCTGACGATCCCATGTCTTCAAAGCAAGATATTCAACAGCAGAAACATGAACCCGCACAAGGGAAACATCCTGAACCTGTTCAGCATTCAACACGTCCACAAGTTATACAATCACCACCCCATCAACCAGTAATAAGGCCCGTTCAAAAGCCAACACAGGAAAATCCAGCACAGGCTACTTCTGCTGTTAACCAAGCTTTTATGCCACCAAATCCTTCATCCAAGAGAGAAACTATACAACCACAACCTAAGCCTTATGCCAGGAAATTTAAAACTCCTTTAATGGTAGCAGAAGAAAAATACAGGAAAGAGAGGGAAGAAATGGAAAGAAGTAAAGCAGCTAAAATGGCTTGGCCCATAAATATGGGGATGCCAGCCACAGTAGTATCAAAAAGCCCAACTAAAGAAGGATCTGAAAATAGTTTTGCAGTGATGCCTTCAATTTTGCCGAATGTTAAATCATCTGCTGATCATGTGACTTCCCCAGCTGGTCAGGTAATGCAACGAGAAAACATGCCTCCTGTTGAGAAGTATCAGATTTACCCCAAACCGGCAGAGACCCCCACTGCAGAGCAGCACATTCACCCAGAGCTGTCAGAGCCCACTGCATCAGAAGTTTTGATGTCCACTTTGGATTCTTCCTCCCAGACAGCAGTGGTAGCTGCTTCAGAGCAACTGCACCATATCTTAAAATATTCCTCAGATGTAACGAGCAACAAGGAAGACATATTTAATGCATTTAAAGATTCAGTGAAAGATATTGGCTTGGGAACCATTAAACAAGACAAAGGGACACATGCAAAGGCACAAGAACAGCCTGGTCACACAAAGCCTCGATCAGTTTCTTCGCCAAAATTTAAGGTCAAAACTATTCAGCTACCTAAAGGGGGTCACACAATGCAAGAAAAGAAAGAAAGTGCACTCTCGTACAAAGAGGAGCAAAAACAAATGTTGAAACCAGAAGAAAATAAAAGTCAAGAGAAAACTGCCACTAAACAATTTCAACTAAAACAAAATAACTATATGGATGTGGCTAAACAAGAGCAGCATAACGTTATTGTTCAGCAACATAATCATATGGGTAAATATTACCTATCAGCAACTGAAAGTAAGGATCAGAACATTGAAAAGACAACTATTCCACAAACGCTTGCAACAAATGTTGCACAAGATCAAGTGAAAAACAAGAAAGCAGTACAACATAATCAACAAACTTGTAGAGCTCATTCAGAAGAAACTCAGAAAGTACAAGAAAAGAAGGGAAAAGGAGCCGTATACAAAGAAATGAAGAATGAAAAAATGCAGATGCATCATGTTAAAGCCCAGAAGGAAGTGTTTCCAAAATTTCAAGGTGAACAAGATCAGCAGAAAGCTGACTTAATAGTAAATAATCAAAAGCCTTTAGGCGAACACTATGATTGGAAAGAAATGCTATTTTCAGAAAATCAGATTGAACATAAGATAGAACAGGGATCTTTTCAGGCAACAGAAGAGCAGTCTTGTTATGTAAAACATGCAAGCAGTAAGCAAGGGCTGGCCCCTGCTCACGTGGAAAGTACAAACCAGGAGAAGGAGGAAAGTGGAAGTACTGCTATACATGAAAAGGAATTTGATAAAGATGTAGCAAGACATTATGTAGAAATTAGTGATAGTTACCGAAAGCGTGAGGAACTGCAAAATATTTTATTCCGATTGATTCAATTTGAAAAAGCAGGTGACAACATGGATCTGAATGCACTAAAAGCCTTTTTGCAAGTGTTTCCTAAATGGCTGACAGATGTTCATAGATTTCCAATGACGGTTATCAAAGGGAATGATTTGCAAAAGATGAAAAAAGAACTAACACAGATTAAAGAGAAAGCATTACTAAAGCTTGCCTATTTTGATGAATCAATACAGAAAGCGTTGATTTCCATGTCTGGTTTAAAACCTGAAAAAGAATCATTTAGTGGCAGCACTCCATCACAGAAAATATCCAAGATAAGCATTGGCTCTTGCAAATTAAATAAACAAGGAAAACAAAATGTGGAAGAGCAAGAATGTGAAAGCAGAAGACAACAACTGAGTGAACCTACAGGACAGAGAGCTCAGTCTCCAGCAAAAAGAATGCCATCGCCATCGCCTTCATACATCACTATTGAGTCTACTGCAAGGCGCACAGAATCACCCCTTAGAACTGTTTCCTCTCCTCCACTTTCTCAGAAAGCATATAGTACACCATCTCCAGTCCAACAGGAAACTACACAGATGTCTCCCCTACCATTGCGCAGCTCTGACATGCCAACATCCAGGATTCGCACATCATCAACATCACCTTCTCCACCGAGAGGTAAACGTTATGACCAGCTTGCCAAACTTAAAGGTACCACAGCCAAACTGTCACAGGGTATTTCACAATCTACGCAGTCTACACATGTTCAGGTAGCAGAAAAGAGGTCAGAAATTATTCCATCCCCAGCAACTCTTCGACGACAGTTAAAGATTGACACGCCGGTTACAGACATATTACCTAAACATGACTCTCCTGTAAAGTCTGTTACAGTTAAGGATATGACTGAAATGTTTGAAGAGGCTCGGAGGTCAGAAAAAAACAAAGTGTATATGCGTAAAGATCCTATAGACATTCCAGAACGTTTGGGCTCTGACACAGAGGATTCTGAATCTGCTGCTGGCAAGCAGAATGCCCAGATGCCCAAAGTAGATTTTTCAGAATTTGTTCAGAAATTTGAAGTGCCAGATCAAGCCATTTCTTTCCAGAAAGAACCAGTCACAATCACTGAAAGGTCAGGAACTGACGGTGAAGCTAACCTGTTTGGGAAAATACCTTTGTTTGAAGAAATCCCAACATTTGATATGAAACCTGTGTTTGAAAGCTCTGGGCAAATGACTATTCCTATAAAACATGAACAACCCCAGGGAGATGGAAAACATCTGAAAAAATCTAAGTATTCGCAGAGAGTCAAGGAAGGAATTAAGGCAGCAACACAATCTAGGCCATATCCAGATGTAATGAATAAGCAGCTTGCACATGTGGATGGTTTTGTAACTGAAGCAACTGGTTCCAGAACCAGAATCCAGCATTCTGAAATGTTTTCAGGCATTGATTCAAGGCATGCACCGCCAACCTATGAAGATGTAATTTCAGGACAGATATTGGATATGTCAGCTGATAACACACCAGAAGAATTGCTGAAGAATTTTCAAAAGACATGGCAGGAAAGCGAACGTGTCTTCAGGAGCCTTGGTTACGAAATCTCAGACACCAGTGAAACTAGGTGGCAAGAAGATGCACTTCAGGAGGATGTTTTGACTGGTAATCTGCATGAATAGCGTGAAGATTAATCTTAAAAAATCAATTAAATTAATAAACCCAATATCATATCGATAAAAACTATAATGGAATTTATACTAATCTACTTCTTCTTCACTGATTTCCTGTACTATTTTACACTCATTACACTTTTCTAGTGATGAATTGTGAACATTATTTTTGTTCAGCAAAGATTTTAAGGGATATGGGTCAAAGGCAGGTATTGGGAGTTAGACCACAGATCAGCCATGATCTCATTAAATGGTGGGACAGGCTCAAGGGCTGAATGGCCTACTCCTTTTCCATGTTCCTACGTTCATTGAAATTAATGCTGAACAAAAACAAATGTGATTTCTTAGGTACTGAAACTGGGGTAATAATGATGTATGATAAATATTTCTACTTGTAGAGCTAAATGGAGTTTATTTGAGTAACCACTTTAATAACTTACATTTTGATAAGAAATTACTCAAAGTTGAGAATGCTAAGGACGGCTTTCAAAGCAGGTTGATAAGTAATAGGAACTGATCAGAATGGAAAAGGGATAAATTGGATGAAATGAAAGTCATTTTGGAAAAGAACATTTGGAAGGTTTTTGAAAGCAGGATGGAGGTGATAAAGCAGAGGTGCTGAGGATGGAAGTTGTTGAAAGAGTAACTGCTGATGGCTGAGCAGTGGGTGTGAGGAACAAGTACATCTGCACTTGAAGAGTGGGGAATGTGCAAAAAGACATTCCTGGAGGCGATCACGGTACGACAGAGAAGGAGGCCACGGTGAGGAATAAGATCTTAAAGTCAATTCTCTGGAATACCAATGGAGTTTGGTACAAAATGAGGATAAGCAAGATAGGAACAGGAGTAGTGCTCCAAGTATGCTTCTTTTTAATATGTATCCCTGTGTTTTCTCCCTTAATAATTCAGAAGTTCCTTTGGAATATCAATTTGCACTTTCGTCTTCTGTGACATGTTCACACAGCACTATGTTTCCCTGGATTTGTTTTTAACTGGTATAGTTGAAAATATGAAAATGTCCCTTTAATTTGGACTTTTGGCTAGGAAAGTCATTACTATTTGAAAACATTCTTTAATGTTTCTTCTGCTCATCAAGATGTGAGATTTTTATAAATGACCTGGAGGAGGGCGTAGAAGGATGGGTGAGTAAAATTGCAGATGACACTAAAGTCGGTGGAGTTGTGGACAGTGCAGAAGATTGTTACAAGTTACAGAGGGACATAGATAAGCTGCAGAGCTGGGCTGACAAGTGGCAAATGGAGTTTAATGCAGAAAAGTGTGAGGTGATTCATTTTGGAAGGAATAACAGGAAGACAGAGTACTGGGCTAATGGTAAGATACTTGGTAATGTGGATGAGCAGAGAGATCTCAGAGTCCATGTACATAGATCCCTGAAAGTTGCCACCCAGGTTGAGAGGGTTGTTAAGAAGGCGTATGGTGTGTTAGCTTTTATTGATAGAGGAATTGAGTTTCGGAGCCATGAGGTCACGTTGCAGTTGTACAAAACTCTGGTGCGGCTGCATTTGGAGTATTGTGTGCAGTTCTGGTCGCCGCATTATAGGAAGGATGTGGAAGCATTGGAAAGGGTGCAGAGGAGATTAACCAGGATGTTTCCTGGTATGGAGGGAAGATCTTATGAGGAAAGGCTGAGGGACTTCATGCTGTTTTCATTAGAGAGAAGAAGGTTAAGAGGTGACTTAATTGAGGCATACAAGATGATCAGAGGATTAGACAGGGTGGACAGTGAGAGCCATTTTCCTCGGATGGTGATGTATAGCACGAGGGGACATAGCTTTAAATTGAGGGGAGATAGATATAGGACCGATGTCAGAGGTAGGTTATTTAGTCAGAGAGTAGTAAGGGCGTGGAATGCCCTGCCTGCAATAGTAGTGGACTCGCCAACATTAAGGGCATTTAAATGGTCATTGGATAAACATATGGACGATAAGGGAATAGTGTAGTTGGGCTTTAGAGGCGTTTCACAGGTCGGCGCAACATCGAGGGCCGAAGGGCCTGTACTGCGCTGTAATGTTCTATGAAATGAGTCTCCATGACCTCCTTGCCATTCCTGGCTGTATTGCCTTCTGATTCGGCAGACCTACCCCTCAGCAGCTCGTTGCTAACAATGGGAAGTTGCTTTTAAATACTCCCTCACTACACACTCCAGTCAACGAACAAGCATGGCACCACACAGACCTGCTCCTGGCTTTGGAGATGCCGACCAGGCCAGGCTTCTGAATGCTGTGGAGGTGAAATGGTACATCTCATTCCCCTCCGGTGAGGAAGGAGCAGTGCTCCGAAAGCTAGTGTTTGAAACGCACGTGTTGGACTTTAACCTGGTGTTGTAAGACTTCTTACTGTGCTCACCCCAGTCCAACGCCGTCATCTCCACATCATTAGAGAGGAGGAAGTGCTGTCAGCCAACCTGGGGCCTGCCACCAAGGAGACAATGGCGGCCTCCAGCTCTTCCAAATCACCCCCTCCGGACACTTGCGTATCTCAAAGTCAGCGGGCAAAAAAGGATGCCACGCGATGCCAGTGATACCGATAAGTCAGTTGGGGCCCTCCAGCCCCAGGTCCTGCAGAGAATGTCCATCAAAGGCCAAAGGGCACAAAAAGCAATGGTCTGCCTCCACCTCCGATGTGCATCTTGGGGGCACACCTAGACGTAGCGGTAGAGCACATGAGATCAAGAAGATTGCGGATCATGAAGTGGGCATTTGTGGGGCAGGGAGGACTCACACTCTATAGCTAGGGGAAATGTCAGATATTCACCATTAAAACATGCCATACATGATAATATGAAGCCTCTGTGACGTTAATTTTCACAGCGGGCCTACCTATACCCTCATCCCATGCTGATCACTGCCTACCCCACCCCGCAGGCATGTTGGTCCAAGATCAAACGATGCAGCCCCTATTCAGGTGGCGGATGTGAGCACGCTGTCAGCAAAAAGACAGGAGTCAGACTTTGGTATAAAGTGAGGAGCACCAGAGCTTGTTTATTGACCAACTGACAGTGGTGACACAGACCATCAACCTCGGGTGATGTTACACAGACTCTTGGAGGGTGGAACATGGTAGGTTGGGGGGGGGGGGGGTGCGGGAGGTTGGGAGGGTCGGGGAATGGTGGGAAGGAGGGGAATGGGAGGAAGGATGGGAATGGGGGAATGGGGAGGTGGAGGGAATGAGCTGACATGCAGGGCATCCTTGGTCCTCCGGACATGCCGGAATGTTGCCACCGCCTGTCCTCTATTGTCCGGCCCCTCCTGCAGTTCCTCATTCCCTCCTGTTCCGCCTCCTCCTCCTTATATTAGGTCGCTTGTCCCTACTCCTCCTCCTCCAATAAGTGGCCTCGCTGCTGTGCCAGGTTGTGGAGGGCACAGCAGACCACCACAAAGCGCGCAGTGCACCACGAGAGCGGTCCATGATTGGACACTCGCCTTTTGGTCACAAGGATATCCCCAGTTTGATTGCTTGCTGCTGCCCCTAATGTGCTGAAGTTTCTAGAGGTCAAGCAAACTTTTCAGACTTCAAACTTTGATTGAAATGCGATACAATAATCATTGTCTGAGACATGGCACTTGTATCCACGAGAAGTCATTTGAGAATGTTTTGTTTACTACATGGTAAACAGGAACAAAGATTTGTAAATCAGCTACGTCACATTCCACATATAACACACAACAAGGAAACGTCATTGTTCCATATTGGTACCAATACAAAGCTAGATCAGCTCATTTTCAACAAAAATCACACGGTATCAGCCCTCAGGTTCCTCAACAGAAATGGAGGATAAGCTGGAGAATGTGTTGTCATGTCTTTGTCGTAGAAATGATCTGTCCATCAATGTATTACGTGTTCCACATATCAGTGCCATTCTCTGTCCAGGAGCTGCAGCTGTGGAACACCTGTGCATGTCCCCCCACATGGCCCTATCTCACCCAAACCAAATCCTGGTATCTACATATTCCACCGGCGCTCAAGCTGCAGCTGAACATCCTTGACTTCCAATGTATTTAGCCCACGGCTGTTTCATGCAGCAATCGCCACACAAGAAACAAAAGCATCAGCAATATGCGAAAGAATTTCTTCAACGGTGTCACCACGTGACCCATTTGATTAATGTTGTGCACCAGGTCCCACAGCATCTTCTTACCTCAGGCCAGATGCCTTGTGGACCCACATGACCCCTGAACCCAGTGTTCCAGGACCTGGGTACCTTAGAAAAATTGTCCTTCTTTCCGGCTACAGAAAAGGAAGGAAACAGCAAAAGCAGCCGACAGGCATTTGCAGCCACCAGCAGGAGCAAACAGCAGACACAACCTATGGCTGCGAAGTGCTCTCACAACTAACAAGGCCAGTTCCTTATTAGCAATAGCCTTCAGCTGTGAAGCTAGAGGCTGCTCATAGTCAAAGGGAGTTAGCATAGACCAAGAACAGGGCTCTGTCCTGGAAGCTATTGGTAGGACAGACAGGCACCATCTATAGTTGCCCCTGTTATGAGTATCTACAATATTTAAAGAAGTCTTGTCGGCCTGACAGACTAAAAGCAGCTCATGCGCATCCCACTCACCCAGGAACGACCCCCGACCTGGAACGCTTCATCCCCCCCGACCAAGCCCAACCCCCTGAGTGTCCCCTATTGCCGAGCACTGGGACAGAAGCTCCAGTGCCCTGGAGCTGCATGCCGGATAATGGAAATGGCTACTGATCTCCTCACCCCCTCAGAAGCCATTGTGCCAGCTTCAAATTTTAAAATTTTCTCATTGGGGAGTTGATTAATTCCTGGGAGGCCATTACATTTGACTTCAATCTTGCTAATGAGATGGAAATTTATGCATATTTGGGTCAATGATATGCTGTGTGATCTGGAACTCGCCACCGGGAGCAGGCCGGTTAGATAGCAAACTGACACAAATATCAATTCTGGCCTTTCCCGCTATTCAACTGCGTGCCTAGATCAGCACTGGATGCAACACGGTGGTTACATGGCTCCCATTGTTGCTGAGAATGGAGAATTTTCCATTCTGGGAACCCAGACTCAGAATCAAGCATTTCCAAATGAGGTTCAGATACAGGCAGAATAAAACTCTCTCTACTACAACCATGTGACACTGCCTCAACCTTAACAACAACAGTTTATGTTTATAGGCATCTTTGATACAAAGAAAAGTACAGCACAGGAACAGGCCTTTTGGCCCTCCAAGCCTGTGCCTATCATGATGCCCAAACTAAAGGAAAAACCTTCTGCCCTTCCTCAGTCCGTATCCCTGTTTCCTCCCTATTCACATACCCATCCAGATGCCTCTTAAATGTTGCTAATGTGCCTGCTTCCACCACATTCTCTGGCAGCACATTGCAGGCACCCACCACTCTCTGCATGAAAAACCTATCCCGCACATCTCCCCTGAAACTTTCCCCCTCTCACCTTGAACCTGTGCCTCTTTTAATGACACTTCCACCCTTGGAAAAGGCCTCTGACTATCCACCCTGTCTATGCCTCTCATAACTTTGTAGACCTCTATCAAGTCTCCCCTCAGCCACCGTCTTTCCAGTGAATGTATTGAAACATCCCGAGGCACTTCATAAGAGCATTATAAAACAAAATATGACACCAAGTCTTGGAGATATTGGTTCAGATTTCAGATGACCAATAGTGTTAAGTTCCAGGCGAGCGACCGCGCGGAGGTGATGACTGTAAAACAAATTCAATATTTATTTCACCTTCGATGATACAACTCCTACTCCCCAAAAGGTCCCCCTCGCCAGACCCAGACTTGGGTCTTTTACTTAAGGATGTAGCCCCTTCATCTGGGAGGATCATATTCAAGGGAGGCCACAGTGACTCTGGTGTTCCAGACCCCGTGGTCGGGTTATAACACCCCCCCCCCCCCCCCCACTAAGTCCAGTGGGTCGTCCATCTCGACGGCAGGAGGGGGGAGATTCTTCGCCCATTTTACTCAGGGCTGTCTCTCAAAAATCCACTGTTGTGGGCTCGGGGGGACGTAACGAACCGGCGAGCGACATTTGTGGGCCGAACACCTGGGTGGTTCCACCATGCTCGGCCCGGCGGTCACCACCAGATCCATTTCGACCGCTGTTGGCAAAGTCTCCACGTCCGAGTTGGGGTCGGATGAATTGACCTCCCGTCCTTCCAATTCGAGGGGCTCATTTGCCTCACTGGTATCAAAGGTGGCTGCACCGGAGGAAGGGGCACCATAGGTTGTGGGTGTAAGCAGATTATTTAACTGGACTGTAAGTGCTATATGGCATAAATGTAAAATTAACAATCCAAAACAAGTACAGAAATAATTATTTTACCTCCTGATAGTCGATGTGTGAGGGATGATTTAGTAAAATTACTGAACAGAAAATCATGGGGAATACATGTTTGTTTTCTCAGTCGGTCCTCCTAGTGGGCAAAACTCCGCAGGAGATATACATTTTGAAAAATTACCACTTTAGCGACTCAGAAGCTAAAGTAGTTAGTACTGTATCAATTGACACTTCTGAAAAAATCAGATCAGCATCCAGTTCAGAACAGGCTTGAGGGGAAAATAGATAGCCATGACCAACCAACATGTTTTATGGAACACGTTGGTTAATAACTGTTGCATTCACATGAATTTGCCACTGAGGAAGGCCAAGAGTGAATGACCTACAATATAAATTTAGACGTGCTTTGCTCAGTTTTTGAGGTTCGAAGGAACTTGCAGAATATTTTATTGGGATTAGTTGATTAATATCTGTTATCTCTCCAGCTTTCAGAAATTGAAATAATCACACTTTTAGATTCAAAACACTGGAGTTTCATTAAGTGTGTTTCTTGATGCTCTCCATGTGGCTGGTGAAGTGATACATTGTTGCTCGGCACATGCCCACAGATAAACGTGGGCATTCTCATAACAATTAGTTTTAGCCCTTTATGGATAATATAACATTATAACCCAAGGATGGACTTGGATTGAATGGCCAGTTCCAAAGTTCAAGATGCATGGAACCAAATTTTCCATCCTCTGTGTTCTCCATGCAGTTACACCCTCCACCTCCCCATCTCCCCCACCAACCCATTTAGGCTGCAGTTCAAGGGAGGTACATTCCACCTGATGTGACTATTCCTGGGATATGATAGGAGGTATTGTCCCAACCCTTTTTCGAAATGTTAACAGGGCTCACCACCTATAACTGGGGTGGCAGACAAAGAGGCCGGCAGAAGTGCTGATGGTCAACAAATGCGGGATTTTCTGACTGCTGTCCAAAATCTATGTTAAGGGCACCACACATCTTTTCACTCTGCTTTGCACCTAGGAACTGAGCAGTTACCAAGTCTATAGAACAAACTTTTTTTTCCGGGGACCCATTTTTACCAACCGGCTGACCTTTGGGACCCACACTGGCCAACCTTTGGGACCCATGCCAGCCGACCTTCGCGACCCACACAGGCTGACCTTCAGAACCCACCGTTTTCGCTTACCTTTAGTGTTATCTGTGAGCCTGCTTGGTCCTCACGATCTCACTTGCTTTGTCAATCAATGTTGCCTTTCTGTATGGGTTGTTTATCAGAGGTACTGGAGTTCATACCAGCACTGCTTTGTCCTGTCGTGGACTCTCCTGTGAAGCTCTCTCCAGCAGATTCAGTCGTGAGATCCTGGCCTGTTTGTGTCTCTGGCCCACTCTTCCTTAGTCCAAAAAGCCATCTTCAGTTCGCTCATGCAGTCTTGTTGCTTGCTTGCTGGCATCTACAAAATGGAGGAAGATCTGCTCAGTAATTTCACGCCCAGTGTACGTGAATTCAGTGTACTGTGCATGTGACCTGTTCTCTGCAGCCGCTTAAAAAAAAATCTGCTCCTGGAACAGCGCCCTGGCATATGGAGGAAGCGGTCTGCCCCGCTGGGCTCCAGGCCTGCACCCTGCTAGATCCGGCTGAGGGGGCACGCATGCATGGGACGGCCGGCATTCTTGAAAGCGGTCGCGGCTGGTATTTTTAAAAGCCAGTCGTGGCCATTGGGCACTTCTTCCCACGATCGGAATGTCGCGACCCTCCCAACGTCCACCCGCAACCCTATCACAGGTCGTGATCCTGAGTTTGAAAATGACTGCCATAGAAATATAAAATAGGCTGTATGATATTCGCATCACTTTTAAGATTGTTGTTTGCAATTCAATGTTACAATTTTCATGACCTGGAGTGTTGCATATATTTAATTGACAGCATTATAATTAAGTGAATCTGTATTCAGACTTGAATATTGCCAACTGTGTTAACATTGAAAAGATAAGGTGTGATCTGCTGGCTTCATCGCGCCCAACCTCTTGCAGGATTTACGACGCTCGTTGCGCCTCGTGAGATCTAACGAGATCCCGCAATGCGTTGCAATCTGGATCTCTCCTTCAATGGGTGGGATTCAGATTTGCATATTCAAGTGAGTAGTTAGTCTCACTTGAATATGTCTACGCCAGAGTTACCCAGGTGAGCGATTGAAAGGCCCTGCCTCGGGAGACCCGCTGTAACACTGTTTTTCACTGTTTCCTCAAAGGCAGACCAGGCATAATGGCACTTGGGAGCTTTTCAGGTGATCGGAGGCCCTCCAGTGGTCGGACTCGGAGGGAGGGCGGTATCCTGGAACTCCTGTGGCCACCTTGGAATTGATGATGTGGAGATGCCGTCGTTGGACTGGGGTGAGCATAGTAAGAAGTCTTACAACACCAGGTTAAAGTCAATGTGGACTTTAACCTGGTGTTGTAAGACTTCTTACTGTGCTCACCTTGGAACTGTCAGCCTTGCACCCTGGCAGTGTAAGCCTGACACTGCTAGGGTGCTCAGGTGGCACTGCCAGGCTGGCATGGGCACTGCCAGGGTGCCAGGCTGAGTGCCAACATGTCCTGGTGCTGGGTTGCCAGGAATCGGGCCCAGGGGTGCCCTGTCCTTATGAGGTGTGGTATGGGGAGGCTCGATGACCCTCGAACTGGTAAGTTGGTGCCTTGGGGGGGATACGGACCTCCCAGGGTGGGAGGAGGGTTCGGGGGGGTCGAGAGATTGGTTGTCCCCCGAGCTGTGCTCGGCCCTGCAGGAAATTAGTCTAAATGTGGCCTTGGCTGGGCGTTCCTCGCCGAGCCCCTAAAAAGAAGTTGAGTTCCATTTAATGGCAGGATCAATCCCGGCACTGCAAGCTAAGCGCACCCAAAGTGGGGCTCTTTTTTTTCCCCCATTAAATTGTGCCCATATTTTCAGAGCAATGGCTAATAAATAATTCCATTTCCCACTAAAATATGATAGAAAATCAGTGTTGAATTGTCACATTTTCATGGATAAAACTTGAACATTCTTATTACTAACTATGTTACATCATATTATAAATAAATTGAGCAAAGGAATAAAATCCACCAAAAAGTTTAATATATTTTTATATGGATGCAACAACATTTTATTATTGGACCCATAAACTAACCCATCTGAAAAAAATATAAAACTAAAACAAAAAGAAGGAAGAGCAATTGTAACATATACTTATTGTCTTAGAAAATACAGGTTCTTACCAGGGAGACCTGCACAGTTTGTCGAAAGATAGTGTATCCTATGGAAAGTCTGACTGCAGACATGCAAACCTTTCATAAGTCCTGTTTCCGTTGCCAGCACTGCAACAGTAAATTAAGGTAGGAGATATTTCTTTTCTACATAATTGTTGTGTTTGTTTAATTTGTTTCACACAATTGTAATATCGATTCTGCTGTATGTTAAATACAATGGTTTCAGGATTAGTCCTTCAAGGAAGGCCTCATAATATTTTTATGGTATTTGTTCATAAATTTAGTTAGGAATTATTATTTGACAGTTCTGTGGTTGAACAGAAAAGATATACCAAATTAGTCGGGTAGGTTTCATTCTCCTTAATACATGAAAGCTGCAACATCACATGAACTACTTTTAGTCTAGTTTATATTTTTTTTAATGAAATCTGAGTTCATTAAAAGAAGCTACTCGTTATGAATGTGCTATGTGCATCAGGTTTGTACATGCAACGGCTCAGAAAAGCAAAAGAAGCATTTGATTTAAGGGGCCGGAGTTTCAGCGTGGAGGCAGCAATCGATGTTGGGCCATCTCCTGGCATTGTACCCCGCCTTCTGCCTGACATAGTTGAATCATGCTATCGTCATGTGCGTTGGCAGGGACAGGCTTGAGTCAATGCCACTGGCTCAGGAAGCAGGCCCGAAAGCGAGGGAGGCAGATGCCAATCCAGGGAGTTTAAAAAGCCCACCTCCATTTGCTGGACATCAGTTGAGTTCTGGAGATAGGTGTGGGGCCCCTCACCCATCAAGTCCCAGCCCTACATTCCATCTCACCCCAAACCACCTCTTTAATCCCATCAACCTCTCTTCTCCATAGCCTCTCTACCCACACCATAGCGATCCCCTCCTAACCTAGCCCCATACTTAAACATCCAGTATCCATTATGTACAAAACGCACAAGTTCTATCATAATACTGGGAAGTCTTTGGGATTCTTACAAAAATGTCAAAATAAACAAACAATTATTCAAAATTCACTTGAGGTCATGAAACTGTAAAGATAAACCAACAGTTATTTATATCCACTTGAAAAGGAACAATTTTCTTAATAATTTTATTAATCCACTACATGGACTGCTGCGATTCAAGAAGGTGGCTCACCACCACCTTTTCAAGCGCAAATATGGATGGGCAATAAATGCTGGCATAGCCACGCCCTTGATTTTTAAAAAAAAAGACCTCATAAATCTCTCAAAACAACCAAACTCAGAGTTCACTTAACAGTGGTGTCAAGAACACCTGCTGAACTTCATCCATTAGTGGGTTTAGAAATCAGCCAAGTATTCACAATGACATTTCTTCAACAATTGTATTGATAAAGCCTCCAGCACTGATTATATTAAAGCTTTTGAAGTCAGCTAGAGGTTTAGCTATTTGTCAATGCTTTGAAACACTGAAACAGATGGCAGAACTGAACTTCAGAGAGCTCAGATATCTGCCCAAACTTTGAAGCAGTCACACAGATGTCTGAATTGAAATTCAATGAAAATATGAAAGCGAAGGGGATAGTTGACACAGCCAAATCTGAGAGCACTTTATCCAATGAATAATATACTCCAATGATTTGATTCCGGCCCCAGGTCACTGTCCGTGTGGAGTTTGAAAAGTCTCCCCGTGTCTGCGTGGGTCTAACCCCCACAACCCAAAAATGTGCAGGCTAGGTGGATTGGTCATGCTAAATTGGCCCTTAATTGGAAAAATAAAGAATTGGGTACATCGACACTAATAAAAAAACGAAAACAAAATTGTTCCAGACTCCAAACCAGGGTTCTCTATAGTTCAAGTTACCTCTGAGCTGATGTGAACCATGTCACTTTCAAAAGCCAACCTGACTCCATCTATATTGCGCCAATTCTAAACGGCCATCTCCACAGTAGAGCTGGTAACATTGGGACAGATGCATGCGGGATTGCATGCTGTTCAAAATTGCTGGCAACAGGAACCCCAAAATCAGGTTCATCTGCTATTAATAAAACCCGCCCGACATGGAATAGACCCTCGTCTGGGCGGGAATATCAAGCCTAAGATTATTTAATGATGGCTTCTGTGCCAATGAAATGACTTTACGATGATGTTAAATTTTACTTTTTGTTTTCACAAGTCTTGGAAATTATGCATCTCTCCATGGACAAATGTACTGCAAACCTCATTTTAAGCAGCTTTTCAAGTCCAAAGGCAACTATGATGAAGGTTTTGGACACACACCATACAAAGGAAGCCGGATAAGTAACAGCCAAACCAACTTCTCTCTTAATAAAAATTCTCCAGGCAGTAAGGCAACCCCAGATTCTACGAATATGGAGTCTTTGGGAGAAAAGAAAACAATTAGCAATGATGTTTATCAGTTGGATGATGAAAATGATGTAGAGCAGCAGAGCAGGGATATAGAGGAACAATTGAAAAATTCACCTGATCAGATCGTGAAGGCTTCAGAGAGAAATAAGTTAAATATTAACTGGCCACCTTCTATTGATGCAAATAAGAAAACTTTCAATATAGAGGAAGATGTGAAAGTGACAAAACCAAAGTGGCCACCAGAAGGTTCCAGTGAACAAGCATTGAAATCTGAAGTAAATGAGTACGAAGAACCAACAGAATCATTAGTCAGTACTCTGCAACCACAAATCAAAGCAGTGGAAAAAGCAGAAAGCATCTTGGGTAATGATCATTCTGCTTCTGAAAATATTGAGAAAGAAGACAGTGAGGTACAGTATGAAGTGGATGGTAAAGAGAATGTGGAAATGGAACTGAATGATGGAAACAATACAAGTGAAGTATGTTTAAATGGAACAAGTGAACTGTTTAGTGATGTTGAGGTAAAGGATCCAAAAGACTTTGAAGGGAATCTGCTCAAGCCTGAAGAGATAATGAAATCCTTGGCTGTCAGTGATAAAGAGAGTGAAACTTCTCCTGAAGACTTAAATTCCAATAACAACAATAATAGGGGTGTGCGACAGATAGATTTTCTGCGATTTGATGACCCAGTTGAAGAACCTTCAACCCTCCCAGATCAGGCTATGATTAATCAATGCGCACAATCATGTAATAAAACCTTAACAGCAGAATTAGGTGATAATATCTCAACAGATCGAGTGAGCCAAATTGATGTAACACTTTCACACTTCCCTAATGGTAAACAGTTGGCAACTGGTTCTAAGCAACATGCTAGTAACTTATCCAATCAGTCATTTGGAGAGGGCACTGTGAACCTATTACAACCTATTTCTGAAGTGAAAGGTACAAAATCTCTGGATGACATTGTTTATGGAATAAATGATGCTGAATATAACTTCTCACCTGCTGATCAGAATTCAGAAGAAGATGACTTCCTTGGCCTCGGTCTAACGGAGTCTTCAGAGATGCAGTGTAATAGTAAACAAAAGGATTATGCTTCATTTTGTGACTTTTTGGATGCTGAATTTGAACCAAATGTATTGGAGGGTAATAAATTGCCGCATGATATTCTTGGCTCAAGGCATATGATGGAACCATTATCCAATGCGAGCCTTGTGGAGAAAGGGCCTCTTTTACTTACAGTTGAAGAACAAATCAAGAGAAACAGGTGCTATGATGAAGATGAATAAGGAAAAATAAGGTTTAATGTAAACCCGTTGGATTGATTTATGAAGGTGTATTCATGCCTGATGCATTAATTTTGATTTTGGTTATTTCTCAAGTAACATTTTTGAATATATACAAAATCTTTTTCGCAATATGCTTCTATGTGATTTCAGTATACAAATTCATGGAGTGATGCATCATGTTACATTTTTAGTACAACAATTGGAATAGACAGGCCTTATGCTACATTTTATATTCTATCGTATTATTGTTTTTAAAGTTGGTTTTTGAGCTTATCTCTCTTGCTGTACAGACCAGTTTAAATTTGAGTAAAGCACCTGGAGTGCATAGTAAAAGTTATGATCATTTTATTGATAGAGCTGTTGCTCGTAATTGGTATAATTCTATGTTAATTTCTTTTTAAATGGAAATTTTTCTTAATAGTTACATGCACATCTAAAATACTCAATGTAAAGAAGTCAAAAATCATTTAGCTGCTTCTAGATTATACACTTTCAACTTTAAATCTATTTGATAACAGTTCACTTGTATGTAGCTTGTTTCTGCTTCCATTTACTACTTTTAATTCTTCATCAGTAAATTGTAACCTTGCTTTTGTGTCTGTTTTTCATGCATAATAAAAAGCTGTATTCATACATTGTCCTTAATTTTTCTAGTCATTTGAAATTACACAAAGTGCATTACTCTTTATTTAGTTGGTAAGAAAAATAGCATAGATCAGCTTGTATTTCCTGACCCCAGCTAAGTGAAGTGAGGATTGGTTACCAGCTACAGCAATTATAGTGAAAGGTGCACTATGCTGAATGACCACAGGTCATTTCATGTCATAGTAACATGGCCCTTCTATAATTTTGCTTTGAGCTGTCCTCCGGAGGAGGCAACAGCTGAAATTTAAAGGGATGCTATAATTTAAAAGTAATTGGCCATGTAGAATGGGACAATTTTCTTTTCACAACAGTTGACAGGCTGAAAACGCACTGTACCTAAAGGCACCATTTGCTTGTGCTCAAATGAGAGAAAGAAATGGCAGACAGTAATAAAGCAAAAGGAAACTCACATTAGAAGCTGTAAAACAGAAGCTCTAGGCAATGATGGAGCATGGCAGCGTCTTCTTTGTATATCCCACAGTTGCAAAGTGAGTGTTCTCGCTATTAACAAAATTGGTCAGCACATTGTGGAACCATTGCAGATTCAACACAGTCATCTTTGATCTCAAAATAAACTGATGTCGCAATTCCCTTTGTGCGCCGTGAGAAACTTTCTACACTTTAGAAATGCTATTCTGAAAGCCATTGCCCATAACTTCCACAGAGTGGCAATCAGCAGTGGATTGGCACTCGTAGCGGCTTACATGCACTTGAAATGGAAAGTGACTGTCTCGCCCAACTTTCCTGACTCAGGCCAAGTGAGACAGAAGAAGCAAGATGCGTCCCTGGCCCCAGCAGCAAAGTACATAAGGAGCAAGCCGAAGGAGGACATGCCCCCTTTTTACAGCACTGGCTGCCATAAAGCTGGTGAGTTTAAAGTTCCTATTGAAAAGAAGAAGATATGTTTCCACGGTAAGTTAATGGGGGTGGGGGTTGGGGGTGGATCAGGACATGGGGATGAGAGGTTCTGGACTTTAGGATTGGGGGTGGTCCAGACAGTGGGGAAGGGGAAGTTTGAACATCGGTGAGTGGGGCCCCGATATCCGGGGGGGGGGGGGGGTCCGGACATCAGGAGGAGCAGGTCAGGGTGATCGATCGGGTTGGGGGGATGTAATCAGGACTGAGTTGTCGAGTCAGGGGGTGTTGGGTCAGGTCAGGAGGTTGGGGCAGAGGAATGGGGGGGTTAAGTTAATGGGGGGGGGGGGGGGGGGGGAGAGCGGTTGTGAGGGTCCCTGGGAGGTCTGAGCCGTGGGGGGAATGGCTTGTGCGGGGTTCAGTCTGGGTGTTTAAGATAGTTACTCTGAGCCTAAAAATGCTCTTTCCCCCTCTAATTCTATCACAGTAACTATGAGTGTAAAACTGACAGAAGCATTTGTTAACGATTTAAATCACTTTGTTGGTTTCTAGCCCAGTGAAATTGCTATGAAACATTGCTGGTGTGGTGAATGTATAGTACTAGTAATTCACCAGTGTATTAGTATCATGTTCTGCCATTGTGTTACAACTATGTTATGTTGTTGACCTTGTGGGCTCCACCTTTGGGCCATTATGGGGCTTCACCCACAGGGGGATATATTGGGGCACGTATGGGCTCCGCCCATGCCTCCTCCCCTTAAAAGGAAGTATAAAGAGCAGTTGGCCTGTCGGCAGTCCACAGTATTGTACTAGTCGCAGGCAGGCTCTGTTCTAAGCTGATTAAATTGATGCAACCATCAATTCACTCAAAGACACGAGTAGAAGCAAACCGAGGTTTTAATCAGCTTAGAACAAAGCCTGCCTGCGACTAGTACAATACTGTGGACTGCCTACAGGTCAACTGCTCTTTATACTTCCTTTCAAGGGGAGGAGCCATGGGCGGGGTAGGACAGGACATTCATTAGGTCCGAGGTCCAGCGTCTCTTGCGGGAGGGTGCCATCGAGGCCAGCAATAGCCCCTGGAGAGCTCAGGTGGTGGCCGTCAAGACCGGGGGAAAGTTCTGGATGGTGGTTGATTACAGCCAAATCATTAACCGGTACACGCAACTCAATGCGTACCCCCTTCCCCGGATTGCAGACATGGTAAACCAGATCGCACACTACCGGGTGTTCTCCACGGTGGATCTGAAGTCTGCATACCACCAGCTCCCAATCCGCCCGGAGGACCGCCACTACACGGCTTTTGAGGCAGACGGCTGCCTTTCCCATTTCCTCTGCGTCCCCTTTGGCGTCACAAACGGGGTTTCGGTGTTCCAAAGAGCAATGGACCGAATGGTGGACAAGTACGGACTGCGTGCCACATTTCCGTACTTGGACAATGTCACCATCTGTGGCCATGATCAGCAGGACCACGACGCCAACCTCCACCAATTTCTCCAAACCGCCCAAACCCTCAATCTCACCGTCAACAAGGAGAAATACGTTTTCCACACAATCAGACTGGCCATCCTCGGCTACGTCATGGAGAACGGGGTCCTAGGGCCCGACCCTGACCGTATGCGCCCCCTCCTTCAACTCCCTCTTCCTCACTGTCCCAAGGCCCTGAAGAGGTGCCTTGGGTTCTTTTCATATTACGCCCAGTGGGTCCCAATTATGCGGACAAAGCGCGCGCACTAATCAAGGCCACCATCTTTCCACTGGCAACTGAGGCCCGCCAGGCCTTCAGCTGCATCAAGGCCGTCATCGCCAAAGTCGTGATGCGCGCGGTGGACGAGTCCGTCCCCTTCCATCAGAGGTCGCTCTCGCCGCCACCCTCAACCAAGCAGACAGACCGGTAGCGTTCTTTTCGCGCACCCTCACCACTTCTGAAATTCAACACTCCTTGGTCAATAAAGAAGCCCAAGCCATCATGGAAGCCGTGCGGCACTGGAGGCACTACCTCGCGGGTAGGAGGTTTACCCTCATCACCGACCAACAATCGGTAGCCTTCATGTTCGACAATACGCAGCGGGGCAAAATCAAGAACGATAAGATCTTGAGGTGGAGGATCGAACACTCCACCTGTAACTACGATATAGTATATCGTCCTGGGAAGCTCAACGAGTCCCCAGATGCCCTGCCCCGCGCACAAGATGTCCGACTACGGGCTATCCACGATGACCTTTGCCACCCAGGGGTCACCCGGCCCGTCCATTATATCAAAGCCCGCAACCTGCCCTACTCCACCGAGGAGGTCAGAGTTATGAACGGGAACTGCCAAATCTGTGCGAAGTGTAAACCACACTTCTATCGACTGGATAAGGCCCACCTGGTAAAGGCATCCCGGCCCTTTGAACGCCTCAGTATCGATTTCAAAGGGCCCTCCCCTCCAATAACTGCAATACATATTTCCTCAACATTATAGATGAGTTCTCCCGCTTCCCATTTGCAATCCCCTGCCCCGATATGACCACGTCCACTGTCATTAGAGCCCTCCATAGTGTCTTCACCCTGTTTGGTTTCCCCAGTTATGTCCACAGCGACAGGGGCTCGTCGTTCATGAACGATGAACTGCGTCAGTCCCTGCTCAGTAAGGGCATCGCCTCGAGCAGGACTACCAGTTACAACCCCAGGGGAAACGGGCAGGTGGAGAGGGAGAATGCGACGGTCTGGAAGACCGTCCCACTGACCCTGCGGTCCAGGAATCTCCCAGTTTCTCACTGGCAGGAGGTCCTCCCCGATGCACTCCACTCTATCAGGTCCCTCCTTTGCACGGCCACGAACGAGACTCCTCCAGACCGTTTGTTTGCTTTCCCTAGGGGAACTACCTCAGGGGTCTCGCTTCCGTCCTGGCTGAAGATACCGGGACCAGTCCTCCTCAGAAAACACATCAGGACCATAGGACCTCTGGTAGAGAGGGTCCAGCTCCTGCACTCCAACCCCCAGTATGCTTATGTTGAACACCTCGATGGCCGACAAGATACCGTCTCCCTCCGGGACCTGGCGCCCGCAGGCTCCACCACCACCTCAGCCCCCCCACTATATCCCGCCCAACCTACCATGTCCAGCGCCCCGCCCCTATATGGCTTCTGCGCTCCCTCCCGCCCGCCACACCGGTCCACAGGAATGAACCTCTAGAAGAGACGCACCCAGAGTCCACGCCTGTGTCCGCACCGGCCCCACTTCCGATGCCAGCACGGATGAGCCTGACACCCGGACCAGCAACAACACCAGAGCTTCGGCGATCACAGCACACAATCCATGAGCCAGACCGGCTGAACATATGAGCCCGTCACCCCCACCGGACCTCATTGTTTAACAGGGGGTGAATGTGGTGAATGTATAGTACTAGTAATTCACCAGTGTTGTTCTGCCTTTGTGTTACAGCTATGTTATGTTGTTGACCTTGTGGGCTCCACCTATGGGCCATTGTGTGGCTTCACCCACAGAGGGATATGTTGGGGCATGTACGGGCTCCGCCCATGGCTCCTCCCCTTGAAAGGAAGTATAAAGAGCAGTTGACCTGTAGGCGTCCACAGTATTGTACTAGTTGCAGGCAGGCTCTGTTCTAAGCTGATTAAAACCTCGGTTTGCTTCTACTCGTGTCTTTGAGTGAATTGATGGTCGCATCAGCTGGGTAAACCCTTACGTGGGATCTTTCACGAGGAGTTCCCCAACGCATCATTGGGGTACCCCTAAATGTGACAATGGGGAAACAGGCAGTTATGGCCCAATAATCATGTTACAAATGGTGTGTCTTATGAGCATGCCCTCAATATCTTGTTTGAGAGAAGTATTTCACATGTCACTGGCTAATAATTACCAGGAACGATTATGTGATGTATACAGAGTAATGAGTGGGATTCTGATCCATATTTCCTCTTCCAGTCACCCAGTTAATATTTCCTTCTGTGATGAGGAATGGCAATATCATGTAACTTCTCCTGGGTGAGTTTGTCCTCATCACCATCATCTTTCTTCTTCTGTGCCACCCATTGCTGTTGAGGATCAGCAGGCAAGGTTGGTAACAAAAATGGGTGAACATTGAAAACAAATGTGAACATTAAAGGGCAGCACGGTAGCATTGTGGATAGCACAATTGCTTCACAGCTCCAGGGTCCCAGGTTCGATTCCAGCTTGGGTCACTGTCTGTGCAGAGTCTGCACATCCTCCCCGTGTGTGCGTGGGTTTCCTCCGGGTGCTCCGGTTTCCTCCCACAGTCCAAAGATGTGCGGGTTAGGTGGATTCGCCATGATAAATTGCCCATAGTGTCCAAAATTGCCTTTAGTGTTAGGTGGGGTTACTGGATTATGGGGATAGGGAGGAGGTGTTGACCTTGGGTAGGGTGCTCTTTCCAAGAGCTGGTGCAGACTCGATAGGCCAAATGGCCTCCTTCTGCACTGTAAATTCTGTGATAATCTATGACAAACAAAGCGAATTGTGAAGAGTTAGTTAGGGAAGTGTTGCTTTAAGGTAATATGTTGTTATGCCATTTTGGAAAAGAGGTTCAGCAAATTGTCTGCTGTGTTGAGGATGCAGAAATGGGGGGGAGCTGTTAATATTAACTGTTATTATATGATGGAGGAATAATACAGCAGCTTGTTTTTTTTTATCTTCCACACGTTTATTCTGCATCCAACTCAGCAGAAGTACAAACTCCACAGCAACTGTCCCCCACAGCAACTGTTCTGCTGTGTCCTTTTATACTCTTTTGGAGGTTGAGCCATAACCATTACCTGTCTTTAATATGGTGATTAGCTTAACAATGTAATTGCCAAAGCATGCACTTGCTGATACATTGACATGAGGAAGTAGACAGTCAATGTCATTCCACCATAGATAGCATAAATGGTCATTCTGGTTGACATGGTGACACCCATAACTGTGGGTCTATTTTTCTCGCCTTCAATGTCTACTTGTAGTCTCAATCAGTGAGGTTATGCATTCTTCATTTCTGGCCCTTGAATCATGCTCTACTGCACCTGGGCACAGATGGCACTTGAATATTCATAACTTTGTCCTGATGTAATACTGATATTGGTCAGACAAGCAATGTAGTAATCTGAAATAGAAACGAAAAGGCTAAGCTTTCCATCCTTACCTTGTCTCTCGGTGTGCTCCTGACAGTGCATTTAAAAGGTTGCGCAGAGCTTTTTTGCTGGTTCAACTCTTGCATCATTTTTGAAATAATGCCTGCAATGAATGAGTTTGCAAATAAGTAGTAAAGGTCAGAAGCAGATATTACATGCTTTTGTTTAAAGGAGTTACAGGGGCATAAATCATTTCAATCCTAGACTACTGAATATTATATTTCACTCTTTTAAACATTGAGATAATAACTGATAGACTAAAAGTGCAACTTTCCCTGGTTAAGCTTCGAGAAAATGCAACCAATGAGTTTGTTGCCAAAGGGATTATGCCAATGATTTCCCAGGTTTGCCCATGTTCATTGTAAATGCCTAACTTTCACCTCAATTGTCTTTCTACAATGACCAATAATAAAACACTGAGACAAATACTTGGGGCGGGATTCTCCGATAATGGGGCTAAGTGTTGACGCCATTATAAACGCCGGAGCGTTTTACGACGGCTTCATCTGGCCCCTAGGAGCAGCGATCCTGCGGCACACAGGGGGCCAGCATGGCACTGGGGCGCTTCAAGCAGCACCAACTGCCAATATGGGCACCAGCACGGCCGGCGCAGGTCCACGCATGTGCGCCACGGCCACGCGAATTTGCACATGCGTGTGGGTTGTCTCTCCGTGCCGGCCTCCGGGCAACATGGCGGAGTCCTACAGGGGCCCGGCGTAGAGGAACATAGGCCTACCCCGGGATAAGCACGGCCGCCGATCGGTAGGCCCCGATCGCAGGCCTGGCCACCATGGAGGTCTCCCCAGAATCAGATTCCCCCGTCCTCACACCAGGATGGCCGCCGTAGCATGAACGCTGAGGTCCCGCTGGGTAGGACAACACGCGAACGACGCTGGCTGGACTCGGCCAAACTCGGTGGGCATTCAGCCCGTCGAGTGCGGAGATTTGCCGGGATGGGGTCACGTTGAGCGGCCCCCAATCGGCGACCGCGCCGGTGCCCTTGCCGCTAATTCTCTGGTTGCCGGAGAATCGTTGGAGCGGCGTCGCATGGTTCGCGCCCCCCTGGCGATTGTCCGACCCGGCGCGGGGTCAGAGAATCCCGCCCAAGATTTAGATCAAGATTTGTTGTTCTCAGCATCCTGCAAAGATATTTAAGTTCTTCAACAGCAGAATTTTCCAGATCCATACAGAAAATGGATAACTTTCCATGATATTAGCTAAGTTTGCAGATCTGTTAAGACTTCATAGATTCAGGTACCAATGTAAATAGCCCAGCGTTATCTTCCCTAGTGTAATCTTGTTTAAAATTTCAATGCATTATCTTGGGAACTGTAAGAGTCCTTCCTGTTTGTTTCCTTTGCTCTCATTTCGTTTATCTTATTTTATTATTTTGGTCCGTCGACCCATAATTGGGATGAGCCTTTAAGCAGAAGACTCAAAGTGAAACAGCCTGCTTGCCAGGACACTGTGTTCCCGGGTTTGTATCTTGGAAAGGGGAAGCCAGACTCTTCAGCATTGAGTGGATCTTAAGAACCAGGTTTGGAGGGAGTTGGTTTCTTCGGTTAACAGGCAATTGGTGTGTTGGCCAGGGACAGTATTCTGCCTGACAACAGTCAGTGATTTGTTCCTGCGTGCTGCTTTCTGAGAGAATTTTGCAGAAGTGCTGAGCCCTTGGAAGTGAAGGGGACTCTCTTCCTGTTCTGCTTGCTGAAGTGAAAAAAATGCTCTATTCTTTTGAAAGCAAAATGCCTGACACATTCTTTGCTATAAATCTGAAATGATGCTGAGTCTGCAGAGAAGGTAGACAAATTTTCAAGAGAAAACATCAAGCCTAGAAGGAAAAAGTACCAAAACGAAAGTCTGAATTTCACAAAGACATTGACTTAAAATCATACCAGTGCATCAAAGACCCATATTGTTGAAGGAAAATTTGTACAGCTATTCGACGTACTGTACTTCACTCTCGCTCACAAAATCTAGTCTTTATTTACAGGCTACAGCGAGGATTATCGGCATTCTAATTAGGACAGCAAAAAGCTCAGATTGAAGAATAGCAGACAGCTATATTTTGAGATTCAATTGCAAGAAATTAGCATACGCCAATCATTTGTTACCAGTTATCTATGTCCAATCATGACTATCAATTAAGGTTACATCATGCATAGTATATGAGAATAATTAACCAATCACGTTAAAAGTCAGTTGCTCAATTACACTACCCAATCATTACAAAGGCACGTATATTGCCTTGCAATTCGTGATATCAGTGGTCCGATATCTGGGGTGTAGCCATCAAACCATCTTCCTATTGCTATCACCAGACTTATTGGGGCCATCACAGTGGTACCTTGTTACACATTGTAAAATAGACCTTGAATTGTAACATCTGCAGTTTCTCTGTCTGAAAACTGGCTTCTCAGAGAAATAGTGTGTTCTTGTCACATCTGTTACACATGGCAGTTTCATCATCTGAATTGAAGAATTCAACTTCTCCAGTAAAATGATAGAACTGTAGGTTTCAAAATGATTGCAATATACCATCTAGTGTCGAAGGATGCCCAGATTGTCCTCTTATCCTTTTATTTTTATTAATATTTTCTTTCCCTTTCCACACCCTTTCCCCTCTGTGTAGTATGTCTCTCCTGTGTGTGTAGAGTGTGGAGCGAGTTAGGAAAGGCCGTTTGGGAAATGGGTAGTAGATAATTAGTTACATTTTCTGTCTGTTCAATTATCATACTGTGCATTATAAAAGGTTACTTGTGTTGTAAAGTTACAAACCTGGTGATTGTAGTTTATTGGGCTCAACCAAGGACTTCAGGTATTTTAAATAAAATCTAATGTCACCTATTCTGTGACTCAAGGTCAAGTGGCTGAAATTGGCCACGCACTAGCCCAGAGTGTTGTGACAGAACATAAAGGACCATTTTGCAGTTAAGTATGGATAATAATATGCAGTGATTTGTCAGATTAAGCGTACTAAGGCTCTGCATGGTGAATGCCCTATTGTTTCAGCTGAGAACTGAGGTGAGTGCTTGCTTCGCCTCCAGGCTTGTGGACTGCAGTAAAATTGGTAACACATTGGTGAGAATGGGTTACTAATACAAGAGAGGTATGGTGCCTGTCATTAAACTCAGGTAAATGTGCATGTGCATCAACACGCCACTGGCTAAAAGATTGTGTGAATTAGGTCAGTATGTACAACACAGAGTGAAGCTAGACAGCAATCTGAGTAATTACAGCTGCACAAATGTATTAAACACAAATATGTTCCTGTGTGCAATTTCTTCATATATCCACGAAAGGAGCTTATTTGTTTGTAATTGGTTTTACTTCTCGGCAAATTCTTTGCACAATGTCAACTTCATGAAAGCCACCAAAACAGCAAACATACAATTGCCAATAATGCGAATTTGCTTAACAATCAGTATTTTTTTCAATGAGCTAGGAACATAGGAGTAGGAGTAGATCACTCAACGACTCAAGCCGGTTCCATCATTCGATTAGATTATGGCTTACAGAATCATAGAATCCCTATAGTGCAGAAGAGGGCATTTGGCCCATCGGGTCTCCATCGACCCTCCAAAAGAACACCCTAAGCTGAGCCCAACCCCCCACCATATCCCTGTAAACCCATAACCCCACCTAACTTTTGGACACTAAGGGACAATTTAGCATGGCCAATCCAAAAGATGCACATCTTTGGACTGTGGGAGAAAGCCGGAGCATTCAGAGGAAACCGACGCAGGCACACTTATCTGTATCTTAACTCCACTTACATACCTTGGCTCTGTAACCTCCAGTACCCTTGCTTAACAAAAGTATATCAAATTTAAAGTTTCAACTGATCTAACCTGCTTTTTGGAGAATGGAGTTCCAGATTTCTATTACATTGTGTGAAGAGGTACTTCCTTACATCATTTCTGAATGCTGCACTTTCTCTTTCCGCACCTAATGGTGCACAAGGCAGATGGTGGGATTCTTCGGCCGCAGCCGCCCAGCGATTCGGAAATTTCTATATCGGAGAGACCAAACGCAGACTAGGTGATTGCTTTGCTGAGCACCTTCGGTCTGTGTGCATTCAGGATCCTGACCTTCCCATTGCTTGCCATTTTAACACAAGACCCTGCTCCCATGCCCACATGTCTGTCCTTGGCCTGCTGCAATGTTCTACTGAAGCTCAACGCAAACTGGAGGAACAACATCTCATCTTCCAGTTAGGCACGCTACAGCCTTCCAGTCTCAACATCGAATCCGACAACTTCAGATGATTAGCTCTACCCTACCTTGACCCATTTGTTTTCATCCCATTTTATTTCAACTATCTCTTACCGTTTCTTTCTTTCTTGTCTTTCTTAATATATATTTAAACTCCCCCAATCTTATCCACCTTCCCTTACCCCTTCTCCCCTTTGCTTCCCCTCCCCCCACATCTACATCTGTCACAGTTTACCCTCTGATGTTAGTTTCTCTGCTGTTTGACCTTTCACACCTTTTGTTCTCTCTGGAGACTACCGTCAGCACTCTTTCCCCTTGGTTTATGTGGCCTTTAGCACCCCGTTTCCCTGGGTTTCTGTGGCTATGACTCATCTTTCATTCTCACTCCACAGTATAAATATTCCCCACATTCTCTGACTGTTAGCTTTGACAAAGAGTCATTGGACTTGAAACGTTAGCTCTTTTCTCGTTCTACAGATGCTGCCAGACCTGCTGAGATTTTCCAGCATTTTCTCTTTTGTTTCAGATTCCAGCATCGCACTAATTTGCTTTTATATATGTAGTCTGGACAGTTATCGCACTTGTGGAAAGTATGATCCCAGCACTGCTGGAGATGCAGGTACAGAGCCAGGATCTACAGGAGACCGTGTCAGCAACTTTCCAGCGCCTGCAAGTGTAGCTGGCGGGATCCAATTGCCTTCAGGTGTAGGAGATTGTGCCGACAATGTGTGGTACCCAGGCCAACACTGAATGGGTGGCATTCGAGGTGGAAGCCTTGGGTCAAAACATCACAGCCATGGGCCAAGACGTCCAAGGCTTGGGGCACACTGGGTGGTCATTGGCTTCGGCTCAGGACAAGAGAGCCCAGTCACAGGTAGACATGTACCAGGCCCACATGGACATTGCTGAGGTGCTCCCGAGGTTGGCCCAGTCACAAATGGTCATGGCTGAGGGTATCAAGAGCATTAGCTGGGCGAAGACTGACCTGGGCAAGTCACAGAGGGACATGACCAAGGCGCAGAAGGACTTGACTCACTCGCTGAGGGATGTGGTCCATCTTCTGTGCTCCATAGTTGAGGACATTGAGATCCTTGTAGAGACGAGAGTGGGCCTCCGGGCCTGGCAGCACCAGATGGCGGTGGAGCCTCCAGAGTTCACTCCGGCCTCATCTCCATCCTTGGAGTAGCTCATGTGCCATTGAATACCTTGAGGGAGGAGAAAGTGATGTGACCCTTGCCGGTGACTCGCACAGGGAACACATCAGTGCTTTTGAAACCCCTGCACCTGATACTGGTGCATTTCATGAGCGGAGGGCAGAACATGGTAGTACTTCGTCATCTGTGACACCCGAAAGTCAGCCAGGCCCATCCAGGACCAGGCTCTCCAGAGCATGGCCACCAAAGGCAAGCATCTCAGGTCAGAGAGCGAGATTCGCAGCAGGCCGCCCCCATGTTTGAGGTCCCACCTAGACTGAGCGGTAGGCCACGTAAAATAAGAAACTTAGACACCAGTTAAGTTGGCATGGGCGTAGTGCTTAGATTAGAGGTAGTGGTCAGGGTACAGCAATGTATATAGTCATGATTAAACACCTTTTCACCAACATTCTGACCTGCTTCAATCCTCTGACTGAGGGTGTGAGGAATGGCCTGGGCTAGCTGGGTATAGAGGGCATGCTAGGTTGAGTGTATGAGAGGTTGGTGGTGTAAGGTATGGGTGTTGGCAGATGGAATGTGGCAGGGCCCCCAGGACAACTGAATGTTACACCTGGGGCCACTCAGAGGCAGCAGGGAACGGAACCAGAACTGTAAGGTTGCCTTGTCGGACAGCTTACTCAGTAAGTATCACATCACCGCTCACCATCTCCATAACCCTCGCCCCCACCCCCAACCACTCCCACCACTCCAAGGGGATCACGCAGGCCAAGAGTGGAAGATGATCCTGAAGATAGGAGTCTGACTTTGTCAAACGACGAGGAACACAGATCTTATCTCACAACAAGTCGTCATCATCACCCGTCCCAAGGACAAGACATGTTAATGCTGCCTTCCCAGGGTCAACATCCTGTAGTGATGTTGGTAGGACCCTCGGAGGGGGGAGGGGAGCTGGGGTGGTGGGATGGAGTGAAGGGCAGAGGGACAGGGGAGGATGTGAGCGGCTATGGGGAAGGAGGCACCACTGGGAAGGGAGTGGTGGAGGTGGCGGGGGTATGGAGAGGGGAATAGGGTGGTGGAGCTGCCAGTGGCCAGGCCTCTTAGTTGGCAAATCTGGAGGTGACAAGGTTGTCCCGTATGCAGCAGCCCTCGAGCACACGCTGGGCCTGCCAACCTAGGCTCCAAGCCTGGTTCATCATAGTCATCCATCTCATCAGATGAGGCCTAGGGCATTCTTCCTCCTCCTCCAGCATGTCCCCCTCTCTGCTGAGCGATGTTGTGCAGGACACAGCAGGCCAGGATGATGTTAGGGACCCACCTGTTGGAGCACCCCACCAGAGTGGTCCAGGCATCGGAGCACAGCTTTAGGGTGCCGATGAACCGATCAATGATGCTCCTGGCTGCTGCAGGGTTGTTGCTACAGCGGTTCTCCGCGTCGGTCAGGGGCCTCCAGATAGGCATCATTAGCCAAGACCTAAGCGGGTAACCTTTGCTGCCCAATAGTCAGCCTCACACCCGAGGGAGTGCCTCAAAGATGCCGGGATGAGCGTGCCAGGATGTATGCCGCACATGTGCAGCTGCACACCAACTACCCATTCAGGGTGTGGAAGTTCTTCCAATTGATGAAGCCCCCCCCCCCCCCCCCCCCCCCCCCCCGATGAGCTGGTGCTCATAGAGGGACATATGTTCCCTTAATATCTCCCTGGATCTGGGCATGCCAACAATGGTGGAAAATCTTGTTGCTGGTGCATCCTGGTGGGCTTGGTCCAGATTGAAGTTTTTATAGTCGCTGCCTGGGTGCATTGGGCATCCATCACAGTGTGGATTCTCCTGTGTATAGATGTCTGAGAGATGCCAGATCCCTGCTTGGCCCTGGAAAGACCTAGGGACATAAATGTTCAGGATGACCGTCACCTTGAAGCCACCGGGAGCGGGTATCCTCCTCCAGCCCCCTCGGTGCCTGGTGCACTACCATCTGGCACAGGTGGTGCACAGTCTCCTTGGTTAGCCAAAGTCTTTGATGGCACACACGGTTTGGCATCTCTTCGACGGACAGGCAATTATGGTATATACTTGCCCTAATGCATGCCTCCTTCGCACCTCCTCCTCGCTACATCCAAGCCCAGAAAATGTGACGTCACCGTATGGGGTGCGTGACCTGCACTCTGCCGCTGCTCCAGGCAGGAAGACTCCAATGATTCAAAAAAATCTGTTCCTGGGTCAGCACGTGACGTCAGGAGAAGGCGGTCTGCCTCGCTGGGCTCTGGGCCTGCGCACTGCTTAGGGGGCACACATGCACGGAACGGCTGGCATTCTTAAAGGCGGTTGCGGCAGGCATTTTTAAAAGCTGGCTGCACCATTGGGCACTACTTCCTGGGATTGGGAACGCCACGGCGCATGGCCTCACAATTGGGAACGCCACAACTCATGGCCCTGCGACCCCCCACCCCGACCCACTTGCAGGGTGGGTTTGAAAATGACTGGGCTAGCTGATAGTGTCACTGGTAAGGCTTCTGCCCTGAGAGGGGCAGTGTACCAAGGAGGGTGCCAAAGGCCACAATGCATGTGTCCTGTGTTTGGGGTGAGCTTTGCTATTATCCTACTTTTCCTGCAGTGGGGCTGCGCTTCTGATGACTGCACCGAGGAGTGGCAGCATCTGGTGTGCCACTGATTGAGCTTGGCCACGCCCATCCCGCTGTTGGGTCAGCTGGGGTCTGAGAGTTTCCAGAGAGGTGGACTGGGTGGGCTCCCAAATGGCCGGAGGGTCTGTGAACATTTACAGGACACAGTGAGCAGTCAGCAGAGTGAGCAGCCAGATTCCCTCACTTGCACCAAATGTTTAAAACAAATATTGCAGCAATGGAGGTCTGAGCCAGGCCATATGTTTGTGGTGGATAAGTTGTTAGAGAGTATTCTGAGAGACAGAATCTACAGGCATTTAGAGAGAGAAGGACTGATTAAGGACAGTCAGCATGGCTTTGAGAGTGAAAAATCATGTCCTACGATTTTGATTGAGTTTTTTGAAGGGTGGTACCAAGATGGTAGATGAGGGCAATGTGGTCGACGTTGTCTACATGGACTTTAGCAAGGCCTTTGACAAGGTACCGCATGGTAGGTTGTTGCATAAGGTGAAATCTCATCGGATCCAGGGTGAGGTAGCCAATTGGATACAAAATTGGCTTGACGGCAGAAGCCAAACAGTGGTTGTAGAGGGTTGTTTTCAAACTGGAGTCCTGTGACCCGCGTTGTGTCTCAGGGATCAGTGCTGGGTTCACTGTTATTTGTTATTCATATTAATGATTTGGATGAGAATTTAGGAGACATCGTTTATAAGTTTGCAGATGACACCAAGATTGGTGGCACAGTGGACAGTGAAGAAGGTTATCTCGCATTGCAATGGATCTTGATCAATTGGGCCAATGGGCTGATGAATGGCAGATGAAGTTTAATTTAGATAAATGTGAAGTGATGCCCAGATCGAATCAGGGCAGGTCCTACTCGGCTAATGGTACGGAGTTGGGGAGAGTTATAGAACAGAGATCTAGCAGTACAGGTTCATAGCTCTTTGAAAGTGGAGTGACAGGTAAACAAGGTGGTGAAGAAGGCATTGAATCATGGGAGCACAATGGTAAGCACTGTTGCTTCACAACAGCAGGGTCCCAGGTTCGATTCCCGCTTGGGTCACTGTCTGAGCGGAGTTTGCATGTTCTCCCCATGTCTGCGTGGGTTTTCTCCAGGTGCTCCAGTTTCCTCCCACAAGCCCCAAAAGACATGCTTGTTAGGTGAATTGGACATTTTGAATTCTCCCTCAGTGTACCCGAATAGGTGCCGGAGTGTGCCGACTGGGGGATTTTCACAGTAACTCCATTGCAGTGTTAATGTAAGCCTACTTGTGACAATAATAAAGATTATTATTATTAAGATTATATAAAGTATACAGGAGTTGGCATGTCTTGCTGAAGTTGTACAAGACATTAATAAGGCCACACTTGGAGTAGGTCACCCTATCATAGGAAGGAAAGGATATTCTTAAACTAGAAAGAATGCAGAAAAGATTGTCTAGGATGCTAACGGATGCTGATGGTTTGAGTTATAAGGAGAGGCTGGATAAACTGGGACTTTTTTCCCTGGAGCATAGGAGACTTAGGGGTGAACTTATAGAGGTCTATAAAATAATGAGGGGCATAGATAAGGTACATAGTCAATATCTTTTCCCAAAGCTAGAGAACAAAGATTTAAGGTGAGAGGGGAGAGATGCAAAAGGGTCCAGAGGAGCAGTTGTTTCACACAGGGTGGTGAGTGTCTGGAATGAGTAGCCAGGGGCAGTAGTAGAGGCGGGTACAAATTTGACTTTTAAAAAGCATTTAAACAGTTATATGGGAAAGATGGGTATAGTGGGATATGGGCCAAATGCGGACAATTGGGACTAGCTTAGTGGTAAAAACTGGGTGGCATCGACAAGTTGGGCCGAAGGGCCTGTTTTCAGGCTGTAAATCTCTAGGACTCTATATTGATCCCAAGGAGGACACCCCAAACCCACGGAGCAGTCACCAAATCACTCCCGACTACACCCCCGACCCTTGCAGCCACCCCCCAGCGAGTGGTACAATTTTTAACAGTTTTTCAAACTTTGATTACCTTCTCTCTCCTCCTCAACTGCCATGGTGCCCAGTACCCATTTGTAAATACCTGTAGTAAACCGTGCCCGCCTGAGAGGGGCGGAGTATCGCGGAGGCCCGGAGCATGCTGGGTCAAACGCGCTAATGACATTTAAATTAATGCAGATGCCAGTTTTGCATGCTGCTGCCGGCGCGGGGCACAAACTTCATTGGCGCCACCAGTGAGGGGCCAGACGATGGTGCCCAAATCTGAGCCAGGCTCAGACTTTAATTTTGGCCAGAATCCCAATTCACCACTTGATCACAGTTCGCGTTTGCGGCATCACGAGGCAGAGAATTTCACCCATTGGAAGAGGAATACTGAGGTATGGAAGTCGCATTGGAAGAAGACTACTGAGGTATTGGAAGAGGTGTTGGAAGAGGTATTGGAAGAGGATACTGCAATTACCACTAACAAGCTGCAGAGATGGAAAAGGACATGAGGGAAAGTAATCACAGAATTTTTAAAAATTCTTTCACAAGATGTGAGCATGGCTGACTAGGCCAGCATTTTATTGCCCATCCCTAGTTGCCCTTCAGAAGGTGGTGGTGAGCTGCCTTGAACTTACTGCCACAGTTCATGTGTTGTAGGTACACCCACCATGCTGTTAGGAAGGGAGTTCCAGGATTTTGAACCAGCAACAGTAAAGGAATGGCAGTATAGTTCCAAGTCAGGGTGTTGTGTGACTTGGAAGTGATAGGAGTCGTGGGTTTCGAAGATGCTGCCAAAGGAGGCTCGGTGAGTTGCTGCAGTGCGTCTTGTAGATGGTACACAGAGCTGCCACTGTGCGTCGGTGGTGCAGGGAGTGAAGTCCTGTGGGTGGGGTGGCAAGCAAGCTGGCTGCTTTGTCCTGGATGGTGTCAGGTTTCTTGAGTTTGATTGAAGCTGCGCTCATCCAGACAAGTGGTGAGCATCTCACACCTGCCTTGTAATGTTGGACAGCATTGTAGAGCCATTGTTGTGTTACTCATCACAGAATTCCCAGCCTCTTTCCCGTTCTTCTTGCTACATTATTTATATGGCTAGTCCAGCTCAGTTTCTGGTCAATTGATAATGCCCAGGACGTTGGTAGCGGTGGATTCAGTGATGGTAATGCCATTCAATGTCAGGGGAGATTATTCAATTCCGGTTGGTTGTAGATGGCCATTGCCTGGCACATGTGTGTCATGAATATTCATTGCCACTTATCAGCCCAACCTTGAATGTTGTCCAGGTCTTTCTGTATTTGGACACGGACTGCTTCAGAACCTGAGAAGTTGCAAATGGTGCTGAACATTGTGCAATCATCAGCGAACATCCCCACTTCTGACCTTATGACGGAGGGAAGGTCATTGATGAAGCAGCTAAAGATTTTGGGACCTAGGACACTACCCTGAGAGAATGTTATTTGTGATGTTGGGTAGGGCCTTTTTAGTGCTGTAGGATGTCTGCAAGCCTGATAAAGGGATTTACGTTTTGGTCTTGGCTTAGTGATGGCCTCTGGGTCAGAAGATTGTGAGTTCAAGCCCCACTCTGAGCTTTGAGCACATAACAAAGACTGACATTTCAATACAGTGCTGAGGTTATGTTGGAAAGTGCTGTCTTTCAGATGAGACATTAAACTGAGGTCCGATGGCACTATTTCAAGAGCAGGAAAGTTTTTTTGGTGTCTTGTCAACATTTATCACAAAAGGATAAATTTAATCAGTCGTTTATCTCATTGCTGTTTGTGGACCTTGCTTAGTGCAGAATGGTTGAAGGATAAATATTGGCTTTGACATCCAAAGAACTGCCACACTCTTCTTAAAAGGAGTGTCATTAGAGCTGAAAGCAGGCATGGCCTCCGTGTAACTTTTAACCGAAGGAGTGATACTCGAGAATTCTGAGCAATATTGAGTTTTTGCCATTTGCCACAAGGGGGAAACAGGGTTGCTGATTTGAAACAACTTTGCAGTTGCATCATTTTCTCTCTTTACATTCTCACAAATAAAGATGAATATTTAAATGGACGGATTGCTGATAGGCCAATGTGTAGCAATTAGAGAACTTAAGGCACTTGAATACTCTGGGCTAAAGCTCTATCCTTTCCTGTTTCTTGTCAACTGCATTACATCCTGCCCTGGCTTTCTCTCCATTTCTTGTCAAGTGCCAATTTTCTTGTCCCACGCCATCAATTCTACACTCAAGCTTCAGGTGACTTTCCATTACTTCTCCGCTAATGGTAGCACAGTGGTTAGCACAGTTGCTTCACAGCTCCAGGGTCCAAGGTTCGATTCCCGTCTTGGGTCACTGTCTGTAGTGGAGTCTGCATGATCTCCCCATGCTCCGGCTTCCTCCGGGTGCTCCGGCTTCCTCCCACAGTCCAATGATGCGCAGGTTAGGTGGATTGGCCATGCTAAATTGCCCTTAGTGACCAAAAAGGTTGGGTGGCGTTACTGGGTTACGGGGTAGAGATGTGGGCTTGGGTGGGGTGCTCTTTCCAAGGGCTGGTGCAGACTCGATGGGCCAAATAGCCTCCTTCTGCACTGTAAATTCTATAATTCTATGACTTCTCTTCCTGCCAATTGATGGATAATTTTCTCCTCAATGGGCTCATGGCTTTCTTCTACTCTGCTGTAGCAACCCTCCTTCTGCAGCCATCACTGTGAGTCTCTACAGGTAGCAACATGATACAATCCATCAATATTATGAACTTTTCAGAAACTTGGTTCATGTCTGCTGATTCTGTTCTTTTTACTGAGGCTATTACATTTAGCTAAACGTCCCACCACATTCTCCACTTTAACTCTGCCACAGGACTAATGGGATTTTCATTGTCAGTTCTAATCTCAACATTTTTTGCTTTTCTGCAACTTGCCAGTTTTTAAAATTTTGAGTGTTCCATTATAGGAAGTGCATTAGAAACATGAAGAACATAAAATATATATTCGCCAGGATGATGTCAGGATGGAAAACTGTAAATATGAGGATAGATTTAATATTGTTGGGCTATTTTCATTGGGCTTGTGAAGTCCTACCAACTGTCCTGGCTTGAGACAATTAACACCTCTTTAACCTGTGATTATCCCTCTCTCCAGTTGCACCGTCTGGACCTGTAAAGACTTAATTACCTGCACAGACTCACATTCAAAGTAGCATCTTGCATCATTGACTTTGTCTATATGTGTACTTGTGGAACCCACCTCTTCACTCACCTGGTGAAGGAGCTGCACTCCTAAAGCTAGTGATTCCAAACAAACCTGTTGCACTTTAACCTGGTGTTGTAAGATTTCTTACTGTGTCCACCCCAGTCCAACACCGGCATCTCCAGATATATTCATTGGAGTAGGAATCACTGAATGTTCTTTCAATTGATTAAAACATATGAAGGGATTTAGCATTTATTAGCAAAATATTATTCCTGTTGATTCCAAAGTCAGTGTGGAACAGTCATCAATTCAGAAATATTATTAAAACTGTCAGGCAAGTTGTTTGGAAAGCTTTCTTCAAGCAGACAGTTCTTGCAGAATGGAATTCTTTGCCATAGGAAAGCGGAAATCATTGAACCTGTTATCAAAGAATTGATTAAGTATCTGAAGCATAGAGTCATAGATGTTTACAGCATGGAAACAGGCCCATCGGCCCAGCTTGTCCATGCCGCCCAGTTTCTTTCACTAAGCTAGTCCCACTTGCCCGCATTTGGCCCATATCCCTCTATACCCACCCTGCCCATGTAACTGTCTAACTGTTTGTTAAAGGAAAACATTGTACTCGCCTCTACCACTGCCTCTGGCAGCTCGTTCCAGATGCTCACCACCCTCTGTGTGAAATAATTTCCCCTCTGGTCTCTTTTGTATCTCTTACCTTAAATCTATATCCTCTAGTTATAGATTCATCTACCTTCGGGAAAAGATGTTGACTATCGACCTTATCTATGCTCCTCATTATTTTATAGGCCTCTATAATGTCACCCCTAAGCCTCCTACCTTACAGGGAAAATGCCCAGCCTATCCAGCCTCTCCTTATAACTCAGACCATCAAGTCCTGGTAGCATCTTCGCAAACAGCAGAGAAAGAAACAGGATCATGTGAAGAATGCATGCAAATGAGGTTACTTTGGGATTACTATGACAAAGACACGATATTTATATTGTGGAACATGACATATGAAAATGTGTAAACATCCATATCAACTTAGCCATATCAACATTAAGGGAGTTGGTTCATAATGCAGAGCAGTGCCTGCAGTGCGAGTTCAATTCCCATACCGGCTGTGATTATTCATGTTGACCAAGCCTTCTCAACCTTGTCCCTCGCCTGAGGTGTGGTGACCCTCAGGTTAAATCACCACCAGTCAGTTCTCAAATGGGAGAGCAGCCTATGGTCCCCAAGGACGGTGGTGACATTTACATATGAACATTAAATCTATGTATTGTCCCTGATATCATCTATCATTCTTGTTTACTGTACTCAAATCCAACCAAACAAACTGCTGTCTGTCTGTGATATTCCTCTGCCCTTTCCCCCATGTTGTGGAGATGCCGGCATTGGACTGGGGTGGGCACAGTAAGAAGTCTTACAACACCAGGTTAAAGTCAAACAGGTTTGTTTCGAATCACTAGCTTTCGGAGCACTGCTCCTTCCTCGGGTGAATTCGCCATTCATTTGCCCTTATTAAAAGCTACAGTCCAGAATATAATAATCTTATAAACCTCATTCTTGTAACAAAAGATCTGCAAGGTGTTCATCCAGTAACCACACCTAACCTATAGGGCATTAAGGGACAATTTAGAATGGCCAATCTAAGTAACCTGCACACCTTTGGACTGTGGGAGGAAACATACGCAGACACTGGGAGAAAGTGCAAACTCTACACATTCAGTCACCCGAGGCCAGAATTGTACATGGGTTCCTGGAGCTGTGAGGCAGCAGTGCTAACCACTGTGCCACCGTGCCGCAGAAGGTATGATACATGTTGGTAACAATGACATAGAGAGACCAGGTAGTGATGTACTACCGTCAGATTTTCAGGAGTTAGGGAGGAGGTTAAAAAGGTAGGACCTGACCTCAAAGGTAGTAATCTCTGGAAGATCGAAAAGATCGACTAATGTATTGAGGCGTAAGGAAGGGCTTCAGATTCTTGGGCATTGGGACCTGTTCTGGGACTAGTGGGGTGGGTTAAAACCCAGCATCAATAGGACCAATATCGTCATGGGAGATTCACTATTGCAGCTGGAGAGGGTTGAAATCAAATTGGCAGGGGTGTGGGCAACAGCATACAGAAGTAGAAAAAAGAATAAGATGCATAAAGGAATGAGATGGTTGGTTTGTACTTTTGAGCACAGTGGGCTGAATAGCTGGCTTGTAATGCAGAACAAGACCAGCAGCGTGGGTTCAATTCCCGTACCGACCTCCCCGAGCTCTCCGAACAGGTGCCGGAATGTGGCGACTAGGAGCTTTTCACAGTAACTTCATTGAAGCCTACTTGTGACAATAAGCGATTATTATTGTTAGTACTCGCAAAGGAAGTGCAATAATGATTTATATTATGACATTGCGTCTAATGTAATTGAAATGTGTCAAGGAGCTTCACAGGAGCATTGTAAAATAAATAATGACACTGAGGAGAAATCAGGGTCTGAACTCTCCGCTCACACAGCCACGTGTATCCTGGTGGCGTGCCATTCGCTGGTGGCAGGATTATCTCTTCCCGCTGCTTGTCAATGCGTTTCCCATTGAAGCCAATCCACACCACTGAGAAACCCGTGGGCAGGGCTGCGCTGCCAGCAGGAAAAGAGAAACCCAATGGACAGAAATGTTGACCAAATACCTGGTCAAAGTGGTATATTTTTATTTAAATGCCTTCAGGGAAGAAAGAAATGCAAAGAGAAGTAGGGAGTGAATTCAAGTACTTGGAGTCTAGTTAACAGGAGGCAAAATCCCAAATAGTGCAGCAATTGTAAATTAACTAATGTCAAAATTATCAAGTGCAGAGATATCTCAGAAGGTGTGGAAATGGAAGAGATTACAGAGAAAGAAGAATCAGTGAATCATAGTTTGTACAGCATGGAAAGAGGCCATTTGGTCCAACATGTCCGCCCTGGCCATCAAACATCTATCTACTCCAATCCCAATTTACAGCACTTGGCCCGTAGCCTTGTATGCCCATCTAAATATGTCTTAAATGTTGTGGGGTTCGACCACCCTTTTAGGCAGTGAGTTACAGATTCTAACCACCCTCTGGGTGAAAAAGATTTTCCCCACATCCCCTCGAACTTTCCGGTGCTCGGCCCAGTGAGGACAGCAATGCTATTCAACTTTAATCGGTTCACTTAACAAGGCCTCACAGGCTTTTCGTTACAAATGAAGACTCGCCAGGTGATTTGCCAGCACCGCGCCTGCCAGCCCTCCACTAACAAGGTCGAGCAGCACTTAAGCTGCACTTGTTCAGCCAACCCCACCCAGTTTGCAACAATGGCGCCCAAGAGATTGGCCCCAAGATTCAGGGATGCTGACCTGGGAGGCTACTAGACCCAGTGGAAGCCAGGAGGGATGTCCTGTTCTCCCGAGGGTCCCGGAGGGTCAGCCACAGGGCAGCCAGTGCTGCCTGGGACGAGGTGGAGGCAGTTGTGAGCACTGGCAGGTGTGACCAGGAGGCCTAGCATCCATTGGCAGAAAAAGGTCAACGACCTACACCAGGCAGCACGAGTGAGTAGACACCAACGTCTCCCCCAACCTCCAAGATCTTTCCATCCCACGCGAGCGCCACGCCGCAACTCTCCGTGCAACCCCAAACCCTCCCTCCACCCCAACGCTCCCTTCGCACTCCCTGTCCCTTCAAACCCCCAACCCTTCATTCACACCATTCGTCTTTGTTCAACCGCCCCAACCCTTCCTTCACACCCTCTCCCAACATTGTGAACCAGGCATGTGGCTAACGATGCCCTCTGTATCTCTTCAGGAAAAGCTCTCCCACAATCACTGGGAGAGGGCCCAGACTTGCGGTGGGTGCTGGACATAGGAATACTCACCACTTTCAAGGAGTGTGCCCTAGAGGTGACTGGTATGGCCGAGGACAGAGCGATCACCAAGCAGAGGCTGGCGGACACCACAGAGGTGAGGAATCACCGAGCCCCTTCCGGAGAACCTTGCAAATGTGAGTTGTTGTTGCCTGACTAACTGACCAATCCCTCTCACTGACCATATATCCATTCTCCCGCCCATCCTGCAGCCAACTGCGCCGGCCCATCCTGGGTGGCACCTCTCCAGCCTCCCAGGAGAGCTCCGAGAACGTCATGATCAAGGCGTCACAGCTGTCATCTCCACCCTCCACCAATGCAGATATATGCACCTTGGTGGGAAATGTTAGTGGACAGGCTTCTGGGGCACATTCTGCTGAGCACCACACTGCTGTTGATGTACATCAGGTGGAGGCAGGAACCACCAGGCGAGACAGTAGTTGGACGTCTGCTGGATCCCAGGACCCAGCTGGGTCTCAGCCTGATGCTGAGCCTGTGGAAGAGGTCATCCTGAGTGGAAGAGCTGATGGAGACATTAGGGAGCGGCTGGGACATTCAGAGGGAGATGTCAGCAACTCCAGCAGGTTCGTAGCTGCTTGGAGGAGTCCCAGAGGCTAAGGGTGCAGGAGATGTTACCGGCAATATGTGGCACTGAGGCCAACATTGCTGGGGTAACGACCGAGTGGAGAGCCTTGTGCACAACGTCGGTACCATGACTGAAGGCGTCCAAGCCGTCATTCAGTCACTGACGGCCACGGCTGAGGGTCTCGGCAGAATGTCCGACTTGCTGGGGGATGTGACCCAGTTGTTGTATTTGATCGTCTATACCTTGCAAAGGAATCTACCAAATACCTTGATGTGTCCAAACAAGGATCTTTACTGAGTCTTATGTGGTAAGATAGCAATCTGTTACAGAATCATGGAGTCTCCTTATTACTCCTCTGGAACTACGCCTAGCACCGACCATTCCCCCGTATGTCTTACTACCATTTGCAACCTTCTGCCATTGGCCAGATGTGTCTCCACTTATATGGAAGACCCTGGTCACATGACCATGGTCTTGAGACTGCATGGTGTGTCTGCACCGCCACCTGCTGGTTGGAGGTTGCAAATCATTCAACCATGATATTGATTACAGGCATATCACCACACAAGTAACAGGCTGACCTTGATGAGGTTCTGCAGGACATGACCCACTTTCAGGTGAGAATGACCGAGGTGCTGCGGAGCTTGTCCCAGTCGCAGGTGGGCATTGCCGAGGCACTGAGGAGCATTCCCAGTCACCGAGGAGGATCGCCAAGGGCGTCGCCACGATGGTGCAGACCACAGGGAACTGCCAAGACTAGCAGAGCCAGATGATGCAGGGGCAGCCGGGGCTTGAACTAGCTGCCCCTCTGCCCCAAGATGAACCCCAGGCTCCTATGGGTACCCAGCGGGAGGAGGAGATGCCGGGTAACAACTTGGACCGGTTCCATGGAGTGGTGACAGTGGCCATCAGCTTCCCAGAGTTTCACCCCATCTCAAAGTCAACACATGGAACAGGGCGGTGCGGCTGTGCATGTGCCATTGACAAGTTAGCCAGGGCCCTCCATGCCAGAGCCCCAGAGGCCACCTGCCAGGTGCGTCGAAGGCTACGGGATGAGGTAAGCAGCTGGCTGCCCCCACCTCAGATGTGCATCCTGGGGATACACGTAGACGTAGAGGTAGAGCAAGGAGGGCCAAGCACACTGAGGATCATTGAAGGCACCAGTGGAGGGGGTGGGGGGTGGGTAAGGGGTGGGTGGAGGGGGTGCAGCACCATCAGGAATTGATGGGGAATTGTTACACACAATAAACACCTTTGCGCACAACTAGTATGATGCCTCTGTCACTTTCTTCCACAATGTGGGGCAACCTCCAAAATCTTGGCCCATATCTCCATGCATCTCTGCCTCCCTGTGGCACTCGCCCACCCTCCGGATCTGTGTCTCATACTCTGTGTTCGGATGTTGGTTGCTGCGTGTGTGGTGTTGTCTCCAGCAGTGTTCAAGCACGGTACCCAGGCATCAAGGTGTGATTGGGATGCTAGGCAATTACATAGAATTTAAAGTGCAGAAGGAGGCCATTCGGCCCATCGAGTCTGCACCAGCTCCAGGAAAGAGCACCCTACCCAAGGTTAACACCTCCACCCTATCCCCATAACCCAGTAACCCCACCCAACACTAAGGGCAATTTTGGACACTAAGGGCAATTTATCATGGCCAATCCACCTAACCTGCACATCTTTGGACTTTGGACTGTGGGAGGAAACCGGAGCACCCGGAGGAAACTCACGCACACACGGGGAGGATGTGCAGACTCCGCACAGACAGTGACCCAAGCCAGAATCGAACCTGAGACCCTGGAGCTGTGAAGCGATTGTGCTATCCACAATGCTACCATGCTGCAATGACTCCCACATGCTATATGGCCTGCCTACCCAGGGGAATCCACTTGGGTCGTGTGAAGTTCTCATTTAACCATGACTGCCAATTCACTATTAGCAATAGCCTTCAGCTGCACGGCCAGAGGCCTCAGCAGTCGATGGGAGTTATGGAGGGGGTCAGTGGGGCAGATGGGTAGGGGCAAGGGTTGCCCCTGGAACGGGTACACATGATCCATGGTTTGGCATGCTGGTGCCAGGCATGGTTGCTCCCCGATTGTCCGCCGAGCGTTCCGCCACCCTCCCATGGAAACCTTCCGCTGCAGAAGGATCCCCACTCCCAGCAAGGTTCCACCTCCCCCAGCCAAGGGTCCCCCCTCCCCCTCCAGCCCCGCTGAGCACTGGGTTGACAAGCCCAGCACCCTTGGGCTGTTTGCCTGTGAGCAAAGATGGCTATTCACCTCCTCAGCTCCCCACAGAAGCCCCTCCGCCAGGTTCACGTTTTTCAAAAGGAGTACTAATCAGCGCTAGCGTGACCACTTGCTGGGGAGGCCACTGAATGATGGGAGGCAGTCGTATATGGTGGGGGGTGGGGGGAGCGGGGCTCTCGTTAATTGTATGGAAATAGGCTTAAGTTGTGATAATTGGTTTCTTATCACGTTATGGCGAGATCTCGATTCTGCCTACGGGAGCAGGCCGATTGCATCGCAAACTGTTTGATGCTTGCTGCGGTTCTCGTTTTCGGTCTCGCGCTCGCATGCAACGAGGCTGGCGAGTCGCGCCCAGTCCTCCAGCTGTGGCCTTACCAGCATTTTACACAACTCTAACATAACATCCCTGCTCTTATATTCTATGCTTCAGTTAATAAAGGCAAGTATCACATATGCCTTCTTAACCAACTCATCTACCTGTCCTGCTATCTTCGAGTATCTACTGACGAGCACATCAAGTCCCTCTGATCCTTGGTACTATCTCGGATCCCCCATTCATTGTAAATTCCCTTGTCTTGTTAGGGGTGGCATGGTAGTACATTGGTTGGCACTGTTGCTTCGCAGCTCCATGGTCCCAGGTTCGATTCCTGGTTTAGGTCACTGTCTGTGCAGTGTCTGCACATTCCCCCATGTGTGCGTGGGTTTCCTCAGGGTGCTCCGGTTTTCTTCCACAAGTCCCGAAAGACGTACTTGTTAGGTGAATTGGACATTCTGAACATTCCCTCTGTGCACCCGAACAGGCGTTGGAGTGTGGTGACTAGGGGATTTCCACAGTAACTTAATTGCAGTATTAATGTAAGCCTAGTTGTGACAATAAGGATTATTGTTATTAATGCCAGGGACTCGGGTTCAATTCTGACCTTGGGTCACCATCTATGTGGAGTCCGTTCATTCTCCCCATCTCTGCATGGGTTTCCTCGGGTGCTCCAATTTTCTCCCATAGTCCAAAGTTGTACGCGGTAGGTGAATTGGCTATGATAAATTGCCCCTTAGTGTCCAGGGATGTTCGCCAAAATGAATGACCTCACACCTTTCATGGTTAAATTCCATTTGCCACTCTTCTGCCCATCTCACAAGCCCATCTATATTGTACTGTAATCGAAGACTTTGCTCTTCTATTTCCCAAACCACCAATTTTTGTGTCATCAGCGAACTTGCTGATCATATCCCCTACATTCATGTCCAGATCATTAATGTACACGACAAACAGCAAAGGACCTAGCACCGAACCCTGCGATACTCCACTGGACACAGGAAGTGGGATTCTCTGGTTGGCGACTCCAAAATCATGTTCGACGATCGGCCGGAGAATCCCCCTTTCCGACAAAATCGGGGACGGCGCCGCCTTTCGCGATGCTCCGCCCCCTCAAAAGCAGTGTGCTCTAGGAGTATGCCGCACGCCGTATCAATGGCCTCAGGACGTTGCCTGAGGTCCACCCCCCAATGCTCCACCCCCGACTGGCCAAGTACCCAACGGCATGTCTCTCATTGTCTTACCGGTTTGTAACTCGGTGTGGCGGCTGCGGGCTCAGTCCAGTGTGCCACAGTCAGGGGAGTGCCGATCCGCGGGCAGGGGGGACTTTGGCAGGGGCTGGGGGCACAGTTGGAGAGTGGTCCGGGACTCGTGATCTGGCCAAAGGGTGGCACTATTTTGCAGGCCGCCGCCATGTGCATGCATGGCCATGCACCCGGCAATTCTCCGGGCCATATCAGTAGCTAGAGCCGGGGGCTCTACGCTGTTTTCCTGCTAACTCCCAGCCAAACAGAGGATCAGTGACTGTTTTGCACCAAATCTTCGGTCGTAAAAGGCCTCCGTTCCCATGCCGGCATCAGGACATAGCCTGAGAATCGGCGAATCCAGCCCAGGATTCCAGTCACAAAAACAACCTTCAAGCATAACCCTCTGCCTCCTGCCACTGAGCCAACTTTGGATCCAATTTGCCAAATTCCCATGGATCTCATGGACTCCCATGTGGGACCTTGTCAAAAGCCTTACTGAAGTCAATGTAGACCACGTCAACTGCACTACCCTCATCTACACACCAAATCACCTCCTCGAAAATTTTTATCAGATTTGTATGACATGATCAGCCACACTGACTATCCTTGATTAACCCTCGCCTCCCCAAGTGGAGATTAATTTTGTCCCTCACAATATATTTTCCAACAGTTTCCCTACCACTGAATTTAGACTCACTGGCCTGTAATTTCTTGGTTTATCCTTACCACCCTTCTTGAATAATTGAAACATTAACTATCCTCCAGTCCTCTGGCCCCTCACCTCTGGCCAGAAGTGATTTGATAATTATTGTCAGAGCCTCTGCATTCTCCCCTATTGCCTCCCACAGCTGCCTGGATACATCTCACCTGGGCTTCGGGATTTATCCACTTTTAAGCCCACTAAAACCATTAATACTTCTTCCCTCGCAATGAAAATTTGTTCAAGTATATCACAATCTCCCCCCCGCCTCAATTTCTATACCTACATCATCCTGCTCTATCGTTGGCACAGGTACAAAGTAATCTTTTAAAAAATAACTGACATCTTATAATAATTGGGCGGGATTCTCCCGTACCCGGCGGGGCGGGGGGGGGTCCCGGCGGGACGGAGTGGCCTGAACCACTCCGCCGTCAGCCTGCCCCAAAGGTGCAGAATCCTCCGTATTTGGCGCCATGCCAGCCGGCCGGGGCCAAAGGGACTCCGCCAGCCGGCGCGAGTCCGGGCATGCGCGGGAGTGTCAGCGGCTGTTGACGTCATCCCCGCGCATGCGCATGGGGGGAGTTTCACTTACGCGTCGGCCATCGCGGAGGCTTACATGGCCGACACGTAGGAAAAGAGTGCCCCTCAGGCACAGGCCCATCCGTGGATCGGTGGGCCCAAATCGCGGGCCAGGCCACCGTGGGGGCATCCACCGGGGCCAGATCACCCTGCGCCCCCCACCCCAGGGCCCCGGGACCTGTCTGCGTCGCCAGGTCCCGCCGGTAAGGGACATAGTCTATGCTGGCGGGACTGGCAAGCAACCAGCGGGACCTCTGCCCATCGCGGGTCGGAGAATCCCTGGGGGGCCGCTGTGAGCGGCCACCGACCGGCGCGGCGTGATTCCCACCCCCGCCGAATCTCTGGTGCCGGTGAATTCGGCGGCTGTCGGGGGCGGGATTCACACCACCCCCCCCCCCCCACCGCCGATTTTCCGACCCGGCGAGGAGTCGGAAAATCCCGCCCAATTATCTTTATTGTCACAAGTAGGCTAACATTAACACTACGATTAAGTTACTGTGAAAATCCCCTAGTTGCCACACTCCGGCGTCTGTTCGGGTACACAGAGGGAGAATTCAGAATGTCCAAATGACCTAACAGCACCTCTTTCGGGACTTGTGGGAGTTAACCGGACGCAGACACAGAGAGAACGTGTAGACTCCGCACAGACAGTGACACAAGCCAGTAATTGAACCTGAGACCCTGGAGCTGTGAAGCAACAGTGCTAACCACTGTGCTACCGTGCCACAATCTTTGTTACCGTGCCGCCATCTTCCGGATCCACACACCGATTACCACATTGGCCCCGAATAGGCCTGACAGTTTCCCTGGTCATCCTATTACCCTTTTCAAAACACCTTTGTATTTTCCATTATTTTAACCGCCAGTGTTTTCTCATGGCTCCTCTTCACTCTCCTAATTTCTTTTTAAAGTAACACCCTGCACTTTCTGTACTCCTCCAGGGCTTCCACTGTTGCGAGCCCTAGCTGTCTGCCATAAGCCTCCTTTCCCCCCCTTATCCAACCCTTGACATCCTGGGTTCTCTGTACTTGTTGCTTCCACCCTTCACTTTTAAGGGAACATTTTGACCCTGTTCTCTCTCTTTTGGAATGAATTCCACTGCAATGATGTAGGTTTTCCCTCAAGCAGTTGCTCCCAGTTGACTTCAGCCAGATCCTGTCTTATTCTATCAAAATTGACCTTCCCCAATTCAGAACCTTTATTCTGGCCATCTTTGTCCCTTTCCATAACTACCTTAAATCCTACCGAGTGATGGTCACTGTTACCAAAATGCTCCCCCCACTGAAACTTCATCCACTTGCCCGATTTCATTCCCTAAGACCTGGTCCAGCACAGTCTCCTCTCTTGTCAGACTTTCTATGTACTGACATAAAAAGCTCTCCTGGATACATTTTGAGAATTCCGCCCCCTCTAAGCCTTTCACACTTTGACTGTCCCAGTTAATATTAGGGAAGTTGAAATTCCCTCCTATTATTACCTTATTATTTTTACATTTCCCTGAGATTTACCTGCATAAGGTAGGGAGGTTAGCACTGCTACATAAGTGAGGCAGGTTAACACTGCTGCATCACAGCGCCAGGAACCCAGGTTCAATTCTGGCCTTGGGTGACCATCTGTGTGGAGTTTGTACTTTCTCCCTGTGTCTGTGTGTGTTTCCTCCGGGTGCCCCAATTTCCTTCCACAATCCAACGAAGTACAGGTTAGCTGGATTGGCCTGCTAAGTTTTTCCTTAGTGTGCAGATTAGGTGGGGTTGTGGGGATGGGTCGGGGAAGTGGGCCAGATGGGTGCTCTTTCAGAGGGACGGTGCAGACTTGATGGGCTGAATAGCCTCCTTCTGCATTGTAAGAATTCTATGGGTCTATCCGCCTTCTATCTCTCCTTTGCTGTTGGGGGTCTATAGCACATTCCCAGGAATGTAATTGCTCCCTTTTGTTCCTGAATTCTACCCATTTTTTTCATGGGACATGGGTGTCACTGGCTGTGCCTGCATTTATTTCCCATCTCTAATTGTCCTTGAGGGGGCAGTTAAGAGTCATGCACATTGCTGTATGTCTGGAATCATATGTAGGCCAGACCAGATAAGGATCGCCGATTTCCTTCCCTAAAGGACATTAGTAAACCAGATTGGTTTTATGACAATCGACAATGATTTCATGGTCATCATCAGACTTTTAATTCTGGATTTTATCGGATTCAAATTTCACCATCTGCAGCAGCGGGATTTGAACCTGGGACCCCAGAGCATTACTCTGGGTCTGAGGAACCTTCTAAGATATTATCCTTCCTTTCTGCAGTAATTGACTCTTCGGTCAACATTGGGACTCTCTTTAACCCCCGACCCACACCCCATGTTTTAATCAACAAACTCAACTCATCTGCCTTACTCTCAAGACTCCCTGCATTTAAATAAATGCCATCCAACCTTGCCACACTACTTCCCTGTGCCTTAACTTGACTATAATCTCTCTGCCTTCCAGATTGACTTGGTTTTTCTTCCATATTTAACCATGCATCACCCTCTACGCTACCTCCACTCCATATCACATCCCGCTGCCAAATTTGTTTAAACACCTCCAACAGCACTCGTAAAACTCTCCGCGAGAGTGTTAGTCCCATTCTGGTTTAGGTGCAACCCGTCCAACTTTTGCAGGTCCCACCTTCCCCAGAAACAGACCAAGTGATCCAGGAATCTAAAGTTTTTCCTACTACACCATCTCTTCAGCCATGCATTGTTCTGCTCTATCCTCCTGTTCCTATATTCACTGGCATGTGGCACTGGAGTGATCCACAGATGGCAAACTTTGAGGTCCTGCTTTTCAATCTGCTACTTAGCTCCCTGAATTCTTGCTGCAGGTCCTCATTCCTCTTTCTACCTGTGTCATTGGTACAAATGTGAACCATGACCTCGGTTGCTTTGCCCTCCCCCTTCAGAATGCCCTGCAGCCGTGAAATTCCTGACCTTGTCATTAGGGAGACAATACATCATCCTGGAGACATGGCTGAGGAAACAGAAATATCTCACTGTACCCCTCAGTATTGAATCTCCTATCACTATTGCTATTTGTGGTAGTCATCACTATTGTATTATACTGTATATATATATATATATATATATGGGTTTTACGGTAAGGCCCCTGAACTACAGGTACGGGGGTAGATCCCTCCCCGCTGGCTCAGCCCAGTAGGCGGAGTATAAATATGTGTGCTCTCCGTGCAGCAGCCATTTCGCCAGCTGCTGTAGGAGGCCACACATCTCTGTGTAACAAAGCCTCGATTACTCTCTACTCTCGTCTCGTCAAAATTGATAGTGCATCAATTTATTACACAGAGATTTTTCAGAGATGGACCTCCGCATCAAGCCGGATCACCTGCAGCAGCATCCTCAAGCAGACAATGCCAAAAAGGACTTTGCACATTGGCTAGCCTGTTTCGAAGCATACATCGGGTCTGTGCCAGACCCAATCTCAGAAGCACAGAAACTCCAAATTCTGTGCACGCGACTGAGCTCCAACGTCTTTCCCCTTGTCCAAGACGCGTCTACCTACGCAGAGGCAATGGCGCTACTGAAGGAGAATTACGCTCAGCAAACCAACAAGATCTACGCCAGGCACATCTTGGCCACACGGCACCAACTTCCCGGTGAGTCTGTGGAAGATTTCTGGCATGCCCTGCCCGCTCTGGTGAGAGACTATGATTGCCAGGCTGTTTCGGCCACTGAACATTTGAACCTGCTAATGAGAGACGCGTTCGTTACGGGCATAGGGTCTGACTACATCTGCCGGTGCCTCTTAGAAGGGGCCACGCTTGACCTCGCGGCGACCACGAAACTAGCGCTCTCACTCACGTTCGCCACACGCAATGTACAGGCTTATGCCCCTGACTGCGCGGCCCATCCCCCCTGTGCACGTGGACCCCGCCAGCGGCCACCCCATCGTGGATGCCATCAGCAACCACCCCCAGCCAACCCCACGCCTGCGCCGCGCTGCAGCCAACCAACCCCGGGGGACCCACGTGCTACTTCTGCGGACAGCCAAAACACCCCCGGCAGCTCTGCCCAGCGCGGAACGTGCTCTGCAAGGCCTGTGGAAAGAAGGGACATTTTGCTGCAGTGTGCCAGGCCCGCTCAATCGTCGCTATTGTCCCTGCATCCTCCACGTGCGGCCAATGGACGCCACCATCTTCCCCTCCTCAGACCATGTGTGGCCCATGGGTGCCGCCATCTTGCTCCACCCACGACACGTGCAGCCCATGGGCGCCGCCATCTTGCTTGCCTGAAAACCAATGGGCGCCGCCACCTTGCCTGCCCCAGGACACGTACGGACCGAGGGCGCCGCCACCTTGCCTGCCCCAGGACGCATGCGGCCCGTGGGCACCGCCATCTTACCCACCTCAGGACCCCTGCCCGTCGGGCACCTCATCGGGCCGCTTATCGCCTGAAACCACTGACGACCAGCGCGCCTTGCCTCGGTCCAGTCGCGACCGCACAACCTTGCGACCGCGTCAACAAAGGTGAAGGTCGATGGGCATGAGATATCCTGCCTTTTGGACCCGGGAGCATTGAGAGCTTCATCCACCCCAATACAGTAAGGTGCCACTCCGTGGCGATCTGGGGGTACTGCATCGCCACCCTCACCATCCAGGGAGTAGCGGCTTCTGGCTCTACGTCCTCCCCAACCTCTGTGCTGCCTTGCTACTCGGCCTGGTCTTCCAGTGGAACCTCCAGAGCCTAACCCTGAAATTTGGCGGGCCCCTACCACCCCTTACTGTTTGCGGCCTCACGACCCTTAAGGTCAACCCGCCTTCCCTGTTTGCAAACCTCACCCCTGATTGCAAACACGTCGCCACCAGGAGCAGATGGTACAGTGCCCACGACAGGACCTTCATCAGTTCTGAGGTCCAGCGGCTGCTGCGGGAAGGTATCATCGAGGCCAGCAACAGCCCCTGGAGAGCCCAAGCGGTACTGGTGAAAACCGGGGAGAAAAACAGGATGGTCGTTGACTACAGTCAGACCATCAATCAGTACACGCAGCTCGACGCATACCCCCTCCCACCCATATCTGATATGGTCAATCAGATTGCACAATACCGGGTCTTCTCGACAGAGGACCTGGAATCTGCCTACCACCAGCTCCCCATCCGTAAGGTGGACCACCCATACACTGCGTTTGAAGCCGCCTTTACAATTTCCTTAGGGTTCCCTTTGGCGTCACCAACGGGGTCTCGGTCTTCCAACAGGAGATGGACCGAATTGTTGACCAGTACAGACTGCGGGCCACCTTCCCGTACCTGGACAACGTCTCCATCTGCGATCACGACCAGCAGGACCACGACGCAACCTTTCCAAATTTCTCCACACCGCCACTCTCCTCAACCTAACTTACAACAGCACAAACCGATTAGCCATCCTCGGCTATGTGGTTCAGTACGGAGTTCTAGGGCCCAACCCCGATCACATGTGCCCCCTCATGGAACTCCCCCTTCCCCACTGCCCCAAGGCCCTCAAACGATGCTGGGGTTCTTTTCGTACTACGCCCAGTAACTATGCGGACACGGCCCGCCCACTCATCCACTCCACTGCTTTCCCACTGACGGCCGAGGCTCACCAGGCCTTCAACAGTATCAAGGCCGACATCGCCAAGGCCGCGATGCACGCAGTCGTCGAGACGCTCCCCTTCCAAGTCGAGAGCAATGCATCAGACGTCGCTCTGGCCGCCACCCTCAAACAGGCAGGCAGGCCCGTGGCATTCTTTTACCGCACCCGCCATGCCTCCGAAATTCGGCACTCCTCCGTCGAAAAGGAGGCACAATCGATCGGTGAAGCTGTGTGACATTGGAGGCATTACCTGGCCGGCAGGAGATTCACTCTCCTCACTGACCAACGGTCGGTTGCCTTCATGTTTAACAACACACAGCGGGGTAAGATCAAAAATGACAAGATCTTGCGGTGGAGGATCGAGCTCTCCACCTTTAATTACGAGATTTTGTATCTTGTCCTGTACCTTGTCCCAAGGTACATGTGCCAGCGCACAAGTGGACCGACTATGGACCCTGCATGACGATCTCTGTCACCCAGGAGTCACCCGCTTTTACCACTTCATTTAAGGCCCACAACCTGCCCTACTCCATCGAGGAAGTCAGGGCTATCACCAGAGACTGCCAGGTCTGCGCGGAGTGTAAACAGCACTTCAACTGGCGAGACCATGCGCGCCTGGTGAAGGCCTCCCGCCCCTTTGAACGCCTCAGCGTGGACTTCAAAGGGTCCCTCTCCTCCACCAACCACAACACGTATTTTCTTAATGTGGTCGACGAGTATTCCCGATTCCCCTTCGTCGTCCCATGCCCCAATATGACATCTGCCACCATCATCAAAGCCCTCAACACCATCTTTGCTCTGTTCGGTTTCCCCGCCTACATCCACAGCGACCGGGGATCCTCATTTATGAGCGATGAGCAGCGCCAGTACCTGCTCAACAGGGGCATTGCCTCGAGCAGGATGACCAGCTACAACCCTAGGGGAAATGGGCAGGTGGAGTGGGAGAATGGGACGGTCTGGAAGGCCGTCCAGCTGGCCCTACGATCCAGAAATCTCCTGACCTCCCGCTGGCAGGAGGTCCTCCCTGACGCACTTCACTCCATTCGGTTGCTCCTGTGCACCGCGACTAACGAAACCCCCCTTAAACGTCTCTTTGCCTTCCCCAGGAAGTCCACCTCTGGGGTTTTGCTCCCAACGTGGCTGGCAGCTCCAGCACACGTTCTCCTCTGCAAGCAAGTGTGGATCCACAAGGCAGACCCGTTGGTTGAGAGGGTACAGCTACTCCACGCCAACCCACAGTACGCTTACGTAGCGTACCCCGACGGCCACCAATATACAGTCTCCCTCAGGAGCCTGGCACCAGCTGGGTCCCCACACCCCCCCCCTTTGCCTCGGCACCACCCTCCCTCCCCCCAGCGCACCACACCACAGCCCCTGCTCCAGGACAATCCGTCCTCCCCTTGCTCCCACCCGGGGATGAAGAGGACACGCTCCCGGAGTCACCAAAGACCAATAACTCCTGAGTCGCTACCAGCACTGCGGCGCTCTCAATGACACATCAAGGCGCCCGATCGTCTAAATTTGTAACCTTCTCTGTAATTTTAAAACCAATCTGTATGTATATAGTTTTCCACCACCCCCGCTCGACTCATTTTTAACAGGGGGTGAATGTGGTTGTCATCACTGTTGTATTATTTTGTATATATTGGTATTATGGTAAGGCCCCTGTACTACAGGTGCGGGGGTAGATCCCCGACTGCTGGCTCCGTCCAGTAGGTGGAGCATAAATGGGTGTGCTCTCCGAAGAGCAGCCATTTTGCCAGCTGCTGTAGGAGGCCACACATCTCTGTGTAATAAAGCCTCGATTGCTCTCTGCTCTCGTCTCGTCGTAATTGATAATGCATCACTCTTCCACTCTTACTCCTCTCCCCTGTGTAGCTGAGTCACCTACAGTGTCATGAACTTGCCTCTGGCTGCACTCTCCAGAGGAACCATCGCTCTGCTCTCACTGTTTTCCAACACAGAAAAACGGTTCTTGAGGGCGATGCACTCTGGGGCTTTCCTAACTACCTGCCTGCTTCTCCTATTCTGACCACATCTAAAAACTGCTCAGCCTCGCGGATGCACCTCCATGCCTCCAGCCGATGCTCCAGCTCCGAAACACAGAGCTCAGGTTAGTCATGCCAGTGGCACTTCCCACATACGTGGTCATTGAGCATGCAAAGCGCGTCTACGAATTTCCACATGCTGCAAGCAATGCAACACACCGGACTGAGCGCCCTGCCATAATTTTAGTTAAAAGACTCTTACCTTAAATTTATGCCCAGCAGAAATTTATGTAAGTTTAAAAAAAATATAGAACTCTTACCTTAATGTAGCTTTAAAGTGTAGAAAACAACTTACCCACTACCTACCAGCCAGCTCGCTCCCTTGTGCTGCTCCTACATTTCAGAAGTTGACGTCAACTATTATGGTGCCAATGCTCAAAGGAGAATGTGCCAGAGGGGTTACAGGTAAGGCATCTTTTGACAGGTGCTAACACTGCCATGATCTTGATGGGGCAAGAGGTGGAAGATGTAGCCCGGTGGGGAAGCTTCATTAAGGGAGAAAATGTCATCACCCTTCAGCCAGGTTTCCATTCAAGCATCGACAATAAGTTAATGGATGGCAAGGGCTTGGGTATAAATGAACGAACACTCTTGAGGGAGATGTGTAGAGGCCAGATCAGAGCTGCTCCACACAGAGTCCACAGGGTGGGAGAGATAAGTTGCACATGAAGATTGGCAAGATTAGCCCACAGTAGGCAGAATGGGTAGGAAGGTCGACAAGGGGTAGTTGGGGTTGCTGATCATAATGAACCAACACCAAGTGCCTCAATGAGCCTGTCAAAGGATGGCTTCTGGAAATTGAGTGGTTATATCCTTCATTGTAAGGATATATTAGTGTCCTGCTTTTGTATTTGTATGGTCCCACACAGTTTATTAACATCCCACTCAACAGCCCCTCAAAACTGGTTTGGGAATTAAGGGTACCAGTTGGATTGTAGGGTGTGGTTTCCCTACCATCAGGTGTGTATAGCACATTTTACAAAACTGCACCACATCCTTGTGAAGACCTAGCCAATAAAAATGTTGGTTTACCCACACTTGTGTTTTCCATATCCCTCCATATCCTGCCATAGGATATTCATGTACTACCTGCAACTTCTCTTTACGATATTTGGGAAGTACCATTACCTGACGAACACCCAGCCACTCCTCATCTGCAGGTTTGTAAGAACATTTCCACTTCCTCATTAGTATCCCATTTAGCACTCAGCAACTTCCTCAGCTTCATTTTGGGTTGACTCTGCTATCTTACTTAACTCCGGATGTTTAGTTGAGCCTCAACTAGAGATGATTAACTAAACATCTTATGCGGATTATCTAAATCTTTAAAGATAGTTTGGCTGACCAAATGCTCGTTTGTGGTATCACTTTAACCTCTGATGATGGACTTGGCTTAACCGTCGCTTGGGTCATCACACACATAGGAAAAATTCCTTGAACTGTTTCCTGTAATTGCTCCATCGCTTTAACCTCACTTGGGATTTCTGTAATTATATTCGCTCCGGCTAAATCATTTCCCGGCAGTAAGCCAACTCCATTCTCGAGTAACTTCTGAACAACCCCTACCACCACTATTCCTGACATTAGGTCATAATTCAAATGCACTAGACACAAAGATACAGGTATATACTCCCCACCAATACCATTTATTACAACTTTGGTTTTGAATATGCTTTCTGGGAAAAGGTAATGCCCTTCCCCAGCAAAAGTCTTTGAGTGGCTTCCATATCTCGTAATATAATTATAGGTTTAGCTGTCGCATTTGAGGGATGAGGAGTTAATTTTCCTTTCAATAAGAATTATTTATAATGCTCATACATCTTATTCACCTCTCCTGAACTCACAGCAATGTTCACACTCAACTTCACAGCTGTAATCAACACTACATCTTGATCTGTTGCATTTTCAGTCAGGGTTTCTTTTCCTGAATCACTCTTATATGCATCAATAATTCCCATGTATTTCCTGCATAACTTCCAGCAAAGTGTACGGAAATGTCCCAACTTGTTGAAATGGAAACACTGTGCCATTGAATATCACTTCCACCCTCATCACCTTCTTTTCCGGTTTGAGGAGGCGTACGTGGGGCATTCCCCTTCTCTTTCCCGGCTATTTGCCTTGTTTTCACTCTGCCACCTTCTATCCTCCTCGGGTTTGTGGGGGTGACAGTAAAAAGGTTTGGATTTTTGGACCTAACGATCGTCAGTCATATCCGCTGCCTGTCTCCCCTGTTGCAATCCTCTGGCCTCCAACATGGGTTCTAACGACTGGAGTAAGTGAATTTTTAAGTTATTCCAGGAGAATTATTTCCCACAGGGCTTCCTTCATCCATTGTAGCTACCTTTTAATGTTTGTGTTATTACGATCTTGGACTAGACCCCAACAGTGGCTAGGATACTGGACAGAAATCCTAATACTTTATTTTGATTTTGTAAGACTGTGAGCGAAGGATTCCTCGCTCAGGAGTGATTTCATGGAAAATAGGGATATTGTATATTTAAACAAACTTTATTACTAATACAGTCGTAAAATATCTTTAACGTCACACAAGAAGGCAGCACGATGGTGCGGTGGTTAGCACTGCTGCCTCATGGCGTCAAGGACCAGGGTCACTGTCCGTGTGGTGTTTGCACATTCTCCTTGTGTCTGCGTGGGTCTCACCCCCACAACCCAAAGATGTGCAAGGTGGGTGGATTGGTCATGATAAATTGCTCCCCAAAAAACATGCACAAAAAATAGCTTAAACAATGATAATCAATACGTGACACAATAACCCTTAACTGTTATCTTTATTCACACTCAAACAACAAAACCATCTCAGCTCTCAATCCACCTTTAAATACAGTTCGCAGATCCAACTTGCTTAAGAGATGTTATTTGAGACCTAAATCTTGTCAGAACTATGCAGGATCTCCAGCTGAAGTCTTCAGAAAATGTCTTCATGGTTTGACTTTCAGGAAAACTGAGAAATCCTTGCTTCTCAGCTACTCTAACTCCTTGACATTAGTATTAGTATTTAGTATTAGTTACAGCAATTTACCAAACTGAAACACAATGACCGGGATTCTCCTGGAATCGGTGGGGCGGCCCTTACCGGCGCCAAAGAGTGGCGTGAAGCACTCCAGTGTCGGGGCCAGTGCTGGAAGGGTTGGCGCCACGCCAACCGCCGGCGAAGGGACTCTGGCGGCTGGCACGAGTTGTCTCATGCACAGGATCACCAGCGTGTTCTGACGAATGCGCAGAACAGCTGCCGTGTTTCCTGTGCATGCACAGGGGGTTTCTTCTCCGCTCCGGTCATGGCGGAGCCTTACACGGGCAGGCACGGAGGGAAAGAATGCCCCATGGAACAGGCCCGCCCGCAGATCGGTGGGCCCCGATTGCGGGCCAGGATACCGTGGGGTCCGGATCCCCCTGCCCCCCCCCCTCGAGGGCCCCCCCCCCGAGGGCTCCGCTAGCCGGCCTCCAAGCCAGGTCCCGCCGGGATGGACCATGTCTAATCCACGCTGAAAGCGGGCGGCCACTCGTCCCATCGGAACCAGGAAATTGCCAGGGGGCCGCTGCTAATGGCCCCCGACCGGTGCGGTGCGATCCCCGCCCCCGGCCAAAAATTGGCGCCGGAGAATTCGGCAGCCGGCGGGAGTTCGGAGAATCCCACCCAATATATCTGATTACCTACTCCACAGGGAACCATCTTAATGCAAATAAAAATCCATTAGCCCCAAATTTTATGATGCTTTAATTGCACCTCTGGCTCCTAAAACCTTTCATAAGAACATAAGAACTAGGAGCAGGAGTAGGCCATCTGGCCCCTCGAGCCTGCTCCGCCATTCAATGAGATCATGGCTGATCTTTTGTGGACTCAGCTCCACTTTCCGGCCCAAACACCATAACCCTTAATCCCTTTATTCTTCAAAAAACTATCTATCTTTACCTTAAAAACATTTAATGAAGGAGCCTCAACTGCTTCACTGGGCAAGGAATTCCATAGATTCACAACCCTTTGGGTGAAGAAGATTCTTTAAGAACACTACTGCAACAGTCATACACACTCTAACTCAGGCTTTTAATCCTTACTACACCAAATAGATATTATACAATATATCAGAAATTCATACATCCATCACAGTATCCAACAGTGAAAATTACTTTGCTTTACCCTCTCAAATTCAATATAGGTCTTCCCAGGCCCTTCCCTTAAGTTTCAAAATGTCTACCTGTACTCCTCCAGAGCCAACTTAATAGGTACTAAGAATCGCAATTTTTTTACTGCATCACAATCAACAGAATCATCTTCTGAAAGCGATGCATAAGCCTCTTGAGATCTACCCACCAACGTATTCTATAGGACCAATGTCTAGATTTATTTTGCTCACATGCTTAACTGCCGTCTCAAATAAAAGGTTTGTACAAATGTCAACATTTCCACACTGGAGTTTGGATTGGAGGTGGCTTTTTCACCATCCAAATTTTCCTTAACATCTAAGGCCTCTTTTTTTACTGCTGGGTTTTAAAGCTGGTATTCCCTTTCTCATTTCTTCCCTCTTTCCTCCCTTGCTGACTTTGCTCTCTGGAGGTTAAATTCAAGCTTTTCCATGCCCCCTACTTCTGCTCTTTTTTTCTTTCTAATTCAAGTTTTTTTCAGTTCCTTTTTTCTGTTCAATCTGCTTCATTTGTAACTGCATCCCAGCTAACGTATTTGCCTCACCCCCTGGAGAACATTGTCTCTCTTTTATCACTTCCAATTTCAAATGCTGTGCTTATTACCTTAACTATGCCTGCTTTCCTCACCCCATGGTTAATTCTAACTGCAACGTATCCACAAATTCCTTTAGCTTGGCCTTGATTACTTTTTGTAAACCAGTCAGGGTTACACCTTCCATCTTTAGAAAAATCTTGGCAACCTCCGCCATATGATTTACTAACGTATAAGAATCTCTGTCGTTTTATCCTTTACCAATTATTAATATTCCATGCCCAATGACCCAAGGGGCTTTTCACAGTAACTTCACTGCAATGTTCATGTGAGCCGACTTGTGACAATAAAGATTCTCATTATTATTATTGTCCCCATTTCAAAATTTCGCAAGAGTCCCCAATTTATGTTACAACCAGGATGGAAGAATATTTCACCCCACTGCACCGCAGGTCTCACCGTTAAATTAGAAGTTCAATTAATTCACCAAAATGGCCAATTATTTACCTACGCTGCTGTTAAACCCAGAATAAAAGAGACTTTAACCAGATTTCTTTCAATAAACTAAGAATGATTGATTTATTATAAAGCAAAACATTTTTAAAAACAAGCTGAAAGAAATTGTACACATGCACTTGTACTCTGGAATATAGCTATCTAGCGCTTTTTTTAAATACCCCAGTACATATACATATATTTACACACACACACAAACAATCAAAAGGACCAACAGATAGGGTCTCTGCAGGGATTGGGCTTTGGAGGATAGGCTTTGTAAAATAAAACATAACATTTACAGGGTTTCAATGCTGTTAATCTGCAATTCCCTTGTCTGAAGATCCAATAGAAGGTTCTCATTATTGTGTTTGGTGTTCTATGCCTTGCAAGGAATCTGCCAAATGACTTGAGTCTTGTCCAAACTAGAATCACACGTGATAAGATAGCAATCTGTTACAAATCATGGAGTTTCTTTGTATTTCTCTGGAACTACACCTAGCACGACTGTCCACTTGTATGTCTTATAGCCATCTGCCTGTGACCAGCTGTGTCCCCACTTATATTGGAGTGCCTTGTTACATGACCATTGTCTTAAGGCCGCATGGTTTGTCTGTACTGCCACCTGCTGATTGGAGGTCACAGCACCAGCCATCTATGATATTGTTTGCAGGCATATCACCACACTCACCAATGGAGCTACAATGTGGAGAATATAAAGTTGGATCAATTCTTCTTGTCTTAGCTTTTCAGGTGTTCAAATGCAGACAAGTGATACTCAGATGAAGGTTTTCTAGCTGCAGGTTGATAACCACACATGGAATTTCAGGCAAGGTAAGGAGAGTGAGTTGAATAGCCTTCCTTCTCAGCATATTCCACAAAACCTCCTGAGTTCAAAACTTAAAGCATGTCTCTGTCATGTGATTTCCAGAAAATAATTTCCCTTTGCCTTTGCCAATTTTTCCTCGTCAATTAAAGTAAGTGCAGTGCAAACAAGTACACTGCTTATTCCCCCTCAGGTATCATGCTGGTCAGATTACTTCTTGGAAAAAGGCAGTCCGAAGGTGAACTTGTGACCCATTGTTTAAAAAAAACTCCAGGTCAGCTTCCAAGTGTTCAGATAATGCATTGTCTGCCTATATTTTAAAATAAAAATATAGGTTTGAAAGTAAAATTCTAATAACAACAAGGAACAATCCAAAGCAGAGCTTTTAAACTAGATGAAGACGTTATTCAACGGAAAGTGAGGTGATATAGCCAGAATAAAAAAGAACCAGAGACTGACAAGAAGAACTGTAATGGAACAATATTCAAGGAAGAGATTGTAATGATATGCATAAGCAGTCATGTATATAGTGATAGACAAGACCTCCAACCAGCAGGTGGCAGTAGAGAACTACCACATGACACTGTTACCTCAGGGAGTTTGTAAAGGGTCTTTGTAGCGGATAGTCATAATTTGTAGTAGCTCATAGTCAATTTATTATAGTTAGTAGTTTTTGATAATATTCTCATGGTTATCTTACCCATGCAATTGTTCAACAGTAAAACATTAACTGGTCTAGAACAAGGTGTTCTTTCGTGCATTCATTCCAACTGGCAAAGCACCAGAATGTAACATGGTACCAGGCTGTAACATCTAACAAGATTATTTGAAGATTCGAACAGCTAAAGATAGCTGCTGAGAAAAAAAAAGAAAAACATTTCTACTAACCTCGTGAACCACTGCAACTCATGCTCTTTATTTTAGAAAATATTTCATTAAGGCATTTATAATTTTTAAAAATTTAAACATCAAATTTCAACAAGAACAATTTTAAACATCAAATTTCAATATATAACCAACAACCGCCACCTTGTTACTGGGGGAAGTAACAAACCCCAGCAAACATGGCTTACACAGACAGTGCCACCTTCCTGAGCCCCCCCTTCCGTTGGTTTTCCTGCCCTTACTCATCCTCCCCGTGCCTCTGGCAACTCATACTTAATGCACTTCTAGAAGTTTGGATGAAAGGTCTGAAGGTACCACACCAGCTTTGAGTCACTGTTAACGTAGATGAGAATTGGCAAGTTTTTGAACAGCAATTCAGATGCTATGTTGCAGCCCTTGGTCTGCAGACACAGTCTGATGAGAGGTGCATGGCGTTGGTGCTCACGGTAGCAGATCCACAAGTGATAGAAATATTTAATACGATAATTTTCAATAGCGAGGTGGATAGCAAAAACTTGATGAAGTTGTGAAGCAATTCAATTCACATTGCGCACCAATAAAAAATGAGACGTTCGAGTGCTATATTTTTTGCACGCAGAAGGCAGATGAATCGTTTTATAGTTTTTTGAACAATTTGCTAGAGAAGGCTCAGTCACGTAGATTTGCTACTTTGCAAGCATCGATGATCCATGATCAAATCATGCTCGGGATTTGGAAAGGTAAGGTACGGGAGAGGGTGTTAAGGGAAAATGACCTTCAGATCGATGATGCTATAAAGATTTGCCATGCCAGCGAGCTAGCTGTCCATCAGGTTAGCACTCTAAACCTGAAGAATTTTGGTGCGAAGCTCGGAGAGGCAGCTGACGTCATTAGTGTTGTGACGCATCTGAAGGAAACATGTGGTCCCAAGAGCGGCAGCCATTTTAAGCATAAGCAAGTAAACAAAACCTCCATTTTTTGCAAGCAATGCGGCAACAAACATTTGCAAAGACAATGTCCAGCATTTGGTAAAATCTGTTCCAGGTGCAAAGGCAAAAATCATTTTGCCAAACAATGTTGTTCTAATAACAAATCAACATGATTGATGAAGTAAATCTTGAAGACACTTTTTTCATAGATATATTATCTTGTTAAGATATGCATTGTGACAGCATGAAAGTTAAACAGGCATCAAAGCAAATGTGCAGCAACAGAATGCAGATGTAAGTGTTCAACGAGTTAACTGGACAGTTCCTCTGATGAGTAATAGATTATTAATCAAAGTCAAACTTGACACGGGAGCGATAGCCAATTTAATCATTTTATCCTATTCACAAAAATGAAGATTAAACCACGGGCGAAAATGCGGAGAATCGTAAAGGCTGCCGTGGGACAGGCCGTGACCCACGGCAGCCTTCACGCCCACTTCTGGGGCCGATTCTCCCCCCCGGGCGGGGCTAGGAGGGCGGCCCCGCGCATCATGGCGGCGCGGCCTTGACGACGGACATCAAGGCCACAAGTCAAGCATCACGCCAGCTGACGCGGCCAATAACATCGGCCGCGCATGCGCAGGTTGGACAACGCCAACCCGCGCATGCACAGCTGCCGACTTTTCCCTCAGCCGCCCCGCAAGGCGTGGCGGCTTGATCCTGCGGGGCGGCGGAGGGAAAAGAGTGCGTCCATTACGGATGCACGGCCCGCGATCGGTGGGCACCGATCGCGGGACAATGCCCCCCCTTGGCATGGCCGTGGTACTGCCATGCCAATCGGGCCCCCAGATGCCCCAAACGGGCATCTGGCGCCTGTTTCACGATGGCAGCGAGCAGGTGTGTTTGCTGCCGTGTTGAAATGGGTGTGAAGGCCCGGCCGCTTGGCCCATCGGCCTCGGAGAATCACCGCTCGCCGGAAAAATCGGCGAGCGGCGATTCGTGGCGTGGGTCGGGCGTGGGGGGGGGGGAGAATAGCGGGAGGGCGTGAAAAATGTCGGAAGGCCCGCCCGCTATTCTCCCACCCGGCGTGAGGGGCGGAGAATCGCCCCCCACATGTTTTAGATACAACAACACTGTTAAAAGATTATAACGGCGAAACAATTAATACACTGGGAGTCTGTGAACTAGAGGCCCGTGTAAAGAACAAGTGCACTCAGTTAAGTTCTTAATCGTAAATGCTGAACGTAAATTTTTATTCGGAGTGGAAGCATGTGAAGCACTCGAGCTAGTGAAAAGAATCTACACTGCAGACTGTAACATAACTACATAACAGACATCAATGGATTCAATCTTGAAGGAATTTCCTGAAATATATCAAGGATTCGGAGTGTTACCGTTCACCTATCGCATACAGTTAAAAGACAATGCACGGCCAGTCATACACGCACCATGACGTGTACCAGCTCCACTGAAGGAACGACTTAAGAATGCACTGGAGAGAATGGCGAAACAGGGGGTGATAAAACATATTGAAGAACCAATGGATTGGGTGAACTCTGTGGTTTGCATGAAGAAATGTAATAATGACCTACGTATCTATGGATCCGGAAGATCTCAATTTAAACATTAAAAGAGAGCACTATCCTATTCCGAAGAGAGAAGAAATCACATGTGAGATGCTGTGCATGCGCGGGTTGGCGTTGTCCAACCTGCGCATGCGCGGCCGATGTTATTGGCCGCGTCAGCTGGCGTGATGCTTGACTTGTTTTAGCAAACTAGATGCAGCACAAGATTTTTGACAACTCAAGTTAGATGAGGAGAGCACAAAGCTGTTCACCTTCAATACTCCATTTGGGCGATACTGTTCTCTCAGAATGCCATTTGGTATTATTTCAGCATCTGAAATTTTCCATCGTGAAATGGAACACATCGTAGAAGGCATTCCAGGTGGCAGAGTATACTTTGACGACATTATTGTATTGAGCAAGAGAAGAGCACGACAAAAGGCTTGTCAAAGTGCTGAGAAGCATCAAAAAGTATGGGTTGAAGCTGAATAAAGCCAAATGTCAGTTTGGTGTCGAAAAAGATCACATTCTTAGGAGACACATTTTCTGCTAAAGATATACAACCTGACTAAGAAAAACTCAAGGCAATTTTAAATATGCCACATTCTACTAAGGATGTCCTCAGGATGCTTGGCGTAATCATTCTCTTCCCTAGGACGTGATGCCAAACGACCAGGGCCGTCTGCCTCCAGGCAGACACAGGCATCTGCCCCCACCTCACCCAGGGCCGCACAAGAGAGGGTGCCCGATCAGCGGGGAGTCTCATCCTCCCCAACCGAATCTGTGGAGCAGGACGCCCAGAGGGCGGCGACAGAGCAAGAGAGAAAAAAGGCCCACGAACGCCCTGCGGCCTCTCAGCGGGCCGATGACATACAGGAGGCGTCAACCCAAGACGACCTCGAGCTTGCGGCACAGCTATCTCCCACACCATTCACCATCCCAGAGACACTCACCCCGGTTGGCCTATTTAGTGATGAGGTTCCTGGGTCACAGTCTGGGTCGCACATCACAGCTGAGCAGGTACAGCAGGTGGAGGTCGGAGCAGCCGAGGACCCGGACTGGCGGAGGCCAGGCAAAGCCCAGCATGCAGCTGGCTCCCAGATGTTTTCCGAGTTCCTGGACTTTCTCAACCCACCCGCACAGCCGATGCATCAAGAAACCCAGGGAAACAATGACGGGATGAGGGCTGTCTTCCAGACTCTGCAGACGCTGTTAGAGGAGTCGAACTGCGTCCACGAGCAGGGAGTGGTGCCGCTCATGGCAGCAACCCAGGCCGACACCGCACGGGTGGCATCCGCGATGGAGGCAATGGGTCAGGTTATGCAAGGCGTTGGGCTTAATGTGCATGCGTCATCCTTGGCCCTGGACAGGGTTGCCCTCTCACAGGCAGCAATGCGCCAGAGCCAACACGACATTGCCGGCGCGCTGCGGCCTTGGCTGAGTCTCAGCAGGTCATGGCCTGCATACCTGTCTGCCATTGGGGCAGAACACCGGCTTACCATTGGACTTGGTCGGTCATGTGCCTCTCGACCGATTGGCTGAGAGGCTGAGTTAACCACGCCTCCATTAACGAGGTAAAAGGGACAAACGCCCGGCGATCGTCCATTCCATTGTAGACGATCGCAGAGCTGTGTTCTAGTCTATTAAAGCCTGACTTTTGTAAAGCACACGTCTCGAGTACAATCGATGGTACATCAATTTAATAGACTAAGACTTTGAAGATGGAGTTCCGGATCAAGCCCGAATGCCTCCGCATCAGCCCGCAAACTCCGAACTCTGCAGAACTTTTCCAACTCTGGCTGACATGCCTCGAAGTGTTCCTGGCATCTACAACCACCCCCCCCACCGTGGCACAGAAGCTGCACATCCTCCACTCCAGCGTGGGTATCGACGCCTACGCAATAATCAAAGAGGAAACGGATTATGATGACGCAATACAAAAGCTAAAAGGGCAATTCATCAAACCAGTCAGCAGGGTATTCGCCCGACATCTGCTGGCCACCAGAAAGCAGGTCCCCGGTGAGTCACAAAACCAATTTTACCGGGCCCTCCATGCCCTGGGGAAGAGTTGCTCCTGCGTCGCAGTCTCGGCTACGGAGTACATGGAACTACTGATCAGAGACGCTTACGTGGCTGGGATGCTGTCCCCCGCTATCCGCCAGCGGATGCTGGAAAGAGACGACCTCAGCTTAACTGAGACACTGACTCTCTCCTCCTCTCAGGAGTTCGCGGATCAAAACGCCCGCTTCTATGACCCCAGCCAAGCCTCCTGGCACGCTTCACAACCGCCACCCGCTGCTCCCCACCTCCCTCAGGCCTGTGCCGTGGGACGCCCCGACAAGTCCATGGGGCCCCACTGCTACATTTGCGGGTTCGCGAAACACACTCGCCGCACTGCCCAGCCCGCTCCGCCCTCTGTAAGAGCTGCGGGAAGAAGGGCCACTACTCCACGGTCTGCCAAGCCAAAATGCTGGCTGCGGCGTTTCTGTTCGCCACACAGCCCTCTTCCCCCCGCCCCCAGGCCTCTGCGATGGGCCTGTGTGCCTCTCTCTCTCCCCCGGGCCTCCTGACTCACGCCCCGCCGGCTGACCAGCGCACCTCTCCAGGCCCCCCCCGGACCCGGTCTGCCCGCCTCGCGAGCCTCTCCCCCCCGACCCCGGGCCCCGGCACCCGACATGCTCGCCTCTCCGGGCCCTTCCGGTCCCTGTCTGACCGCCTCGCGAGCCTCTACCCCCCCCGACCCCGGGCCCCGGCACCCGACATGCTCGCCTCTCCGGGCCCTCCCGGTCCCTACCTGCCCGCCGCGCGAGTCTTCTTCCCCGCTCCCGGGCTCCTGCGCCTGGCCTGCGCGCCTCACCTCCCCCGCTCGCAGCCGCTCCACTCAGCTCGACGGCACCGCTAGCTCCGCCCCCAGCGACCACGAGGGCCTCCTGGGCGCCGCCATCTTGAGGCGCCGACCCCACGTGCGGGTCCTGGGCGCCGCCATCTTGGGGCGCCGACCCCACGTGCGGGTCCTGGGAGCCGCCATCTTGGGGCGCCGACTCCACGTGCAAGTCCTGGGCGCCGCCATCTTCGGATCCCGATTCCACGTGCAGGTCCTGGGCGCCGCCATCTTCGGATCCCGACTCCACGTGCGGGTCCTGGGTGCCACCATCTTCGGATCCCGACTCCACGTGCGGGTCCTGGGTGCCACCATCTTCGGATCCCGATTCCACGTGCAGTTCCTGGGCGCCGCCATCTTCAGATCCCGACTCCACGTGCGGGTCCTGGGTGCCACCATCTTCGGATCCCGACTCCACGTGCGGATCCTGGCCACCGCCTTCCGGGATTTGCATGCAAGGTTCCTCCAGCATCGACTTGGACGGCGACGACGAACACGGATTTTCTCCACGGCTCGCGGCCGTTCAGCTCGACCAGTCACGTCCACGCACGCTCGCCAAAACGACAACGCTGATCCACATCAACGGCCACGAGACGGGCTGCCTGCTGGACTCCGGGAGCACGGAAAGCTTTGTTCACCCTGACACGGTAAGACGCTGCGCACTCCCTGTCCATCCAGTAACACACAAACTCGGGTTAGCCTCAGCTTCGCACTCCGTCCACATCACCGGGTGCTGCATCGCGGACCTCACGGTCCAGAGGAAGGTTTTTAAAAATTATAAATTCCTTGTCCTCCCTGAACTTTGCGCACCGGCACTCCTAGGACTGGATGCAACCTGCAAAGCTTGACCTTCCAATTCGGTGGCCCTATACCCCCCCTCACTGTCTGCAGCCTCACGTCCCTCAAAGTGGACCCCCCCCCCTCCCTGTTTGCTAACCTCACCCCCGATTGCAAACCCGTCGCAACCCGGAGCAGACGGTACTGCGCTCGGGACCGGTCCTTCATCAGGTCCGAGGTCCAGAGGCTGCTGACAGAAGGGGTCATCGAGGCCAGCAACAGCCCCTGGCGAGCCCAAGTGCTGGTGGTCCGGACTGGGGAGAAAAACCGGATGGTCATCGACTATAGCCAGACCATCAACCGGTTTACGCAACTGGACGCGTATCCTCTCCCCCGTATTTCCACCATGGTAAACGAGATCGCGAAATACAAGGTCTTCCCCACTGAGGACCTTAAGTCCGCTTATCACCAGCTCCCCATCCGCGCGAGTGACCGCATGTACACCGCGTTCGAGGCTGATGGGCGCCTCTACCACTTCCTTAGGGTTCCGTTTGGTGTCACAAATGGGGTCTCGGTCTTCCAACGGGAGATGGACTGAATGGTCAACAAGTACGGATTACAGGCTACCTTCCCGTATCTTGATAATGTCACCATCTGCGGCCACGACCAGCAGGACCATGACGCCAACCTCCAGAAATTCCTCCAAACCGCAAAATTCCTTAACCTCACATACAATAAGGATAAGTGCGTGTTTAGCACCGACCGTCTAGCCATCCTCGGCTACGTAGTGCGTAACGGAGAGATAGGCCCCGACCCCGAACGCATGCGCCCCCTAATGGAACTCTCTCTCCCCAATACCCCAAAATCCCTCAAACGCTGCCTGGGTTTCTTCGCTTACTACGCCCAATGGGTTCCCAATTATGCGGACAAGGCCCGTCCCCTCATTCAAACCACGACCTTCCCGCCGTCGACAGAGGCCTGCCAGGCTTTTAGCCGCTTCAAAGCGGACATCGCAACGGCCACGATGCGCGCCATCGACGAGTCCCTCCCCTTCCAGGTCGAGAGCGACGCATCAGATGTTGCTCTGGCGGCCACCCTGAACCAAGCGGGCAGACCCGTGGCCTTCTTCTCCAGAACTCTCCAGGCTTCCGAACTCCGCCACCCCTCTGTGGAAAAGGAAGCCCAGGCCATAGTCGAAGCGGTGCGACATTGGAGGCACTATCTGGCCGGCAGGAGGTTTACCCTCCTCACAGACCAACAGTAAGTAGCTTTCATGTTTGATAATGCACAAAGGGGCAAGATCAAGAATGACAAGATCTTACGGTGGCGGATCGAGTTGTCCACGTACAACTATGATATCTTGTATCGTCCTGGGAAGCTCAATGAGCCTCCTGATGCCCTGTCCCGCGGTACCTGCACCAGCGCTCAGATAGACCGCCTCCGCACCCTCCACGCGGACCTCTGCCATCCAGGGGTGACCTGCCTGTACCATTTCATTAAGGCCCGCAACCTGCCTTTCTCCATCGCGGAAGTCAGGTCAGTAACCCGTGACTGCCACATCTGCGCAGAGTGCAAACCGCACTTCTACCGCCCCGAGCGCGCGCACCTGATCAAAGCATCCCGCCCCTTCGAACGTCTCAGCATTGACTTCAAGGGGCCCCTTCCCTCTAACAACCGCAACATTTACTTCCTGGCGGTAATCGACGAATACTCCCGCTTCCCCTTCGCCATTCCCTGCCCCGACATGACCACATCGACTGTCATTAAAGCCCTACTCTCCATCTTCTCCCTGTTCGGCTACCCCGCGTACATACACACGATCGGGGGTCCTCATTTATGAGCGACGAGCTGCGTCAATTCCTGCTCGACAGGGGCATTGCCTCTAGCAGGACGACCAGCTATAACCCCCGGGGTAACGGACAGGTCGAGCGGGAGAATGGTACCATCTGGAAGACCATACTACTGGCCCTCCGGTCCAGAGATCTCCCTATTTCCCGATGGCAAGAGGTGATCCCCGATGCCCTACATTCTATCCGCTCACTCCTCTGTACCACAACAAATTAGACACCTCATGAATGTCTTCTTGTTTTCCCCAGGAAGTCATCCTCCGGATCCCCTCTCCCGACGTGGCTGGTCACCCCCGGACCCATCTTGCTCCGGAAGCATGTGCGGGTGCACAAGTCCGACCCGTTGGTGGAACAAGTCCAGTTACTCCATGCTATCCCGCAGTATGCGTACGTGGAGTACCCCGACGGTCGGCAGGACACGGTCTCCCTCCGGGATCTGGCACCCACCGGCGTGCGGCCTCCCCCCCCCGCCCCATCACAGACCCCCCCTCCTTTTTTTCACCCCAGCACCTCACTCAGGTTCCCCATTCCACATCCATGGCGTCTTCACCGCCAGCTCGGGTGACGGAGACTATTCAAGGTCCATCGCTCCCGGACTCCAGGACGTCAGCGGAACCATCAGCCGACCCGACATCAACTCCTCCACTGCGGCGGTCTGCCAGGACGTCAAGGACCACAAAAAGACTGATCGAATCTTTCTAAAGTTCTACAGCTCCATGGACTTTGTGTACATATCGTTTTGTCTGGGCCAGTGGGAAGCCCCCAAATTCGATAAGAGTGAGGAGAGAAAATTTATCCTCCCGGCTGCTACTCATATCACCAGTTCTCTCTCCCCCCCCTCCCCGGCTCTTGTTCATACCCCCCCCCCCCACCTTCCTTCTCCGCAAGGGGTGAATGTGGTGATATGATCTGCATACCTGTCTGCCATTGGGGCAGAACACCAGCTTACCATTGGCCCTGGTCGGTCATGTGACTCTCGACCGATTGGCCGAGAGGCTGAGTTAACCACGCCTCCATTACCGAGGTATAAAGGGACAAACGCCCGGCGATCGTCCATTCCATTGTAGACGATCGCAGAGCTATGTTCTAGTCTATTAAAGCCTGACTTTTGTAAAGCACACGTCTCGCGTACAATTGATGGCACATCATGGCCCAGTCGCAGCACGCCATGGCACAATCACAGCAGTCGATGTCACAGTCCCAGAACTCGATGGCACAGTCCCAGCAGTCAGTCGCGGAGAGCATCAACCGCCTGACACATGTGCTGGATGGTGCCGTGCTCTCACAGGTTGTGATCGCACAGTCCCTGGCGGGAATGCCTAACTCCCTGGACTCCGTCTCTGCAAACCTTCGGATCCTGGTGGATACCGTAGCAGGCCTCCAGGACTGGCAGCGCCAGGTGTCGGTGGCGTGACGGGGCACCACCCCGCTCGCACCTCTGTCCCAAAGTGAGGCCCGGGGACACCGGGCTCCCCGAGGGAGGAGGAGGTTTCGGGGCCCGTCCCATTAACTCCATCACGGGACGTCCCGGAATTCTCGGCCTCCCCCCGTCCCATCCCTGGTGCATCGGGTGGGCAGCAGGCAGAGCAGGGTGGCACAACGTCACCCGAGACGCCCGCAGAGCAGCCTGGCCCATCAAGGCCAGGTCGCACCAGGAAACGCTTGCCGAAGGAGAAACGAGTCGAAGGGGGCGATTCGCAGCAGTCCTCCGCCACTCCTGCTGTATCATCTGGGGATTCACTTAGACGTAGTGGTAGGGTCCGTAAGGCAACAAAGAGAGACATTGAGTCAGTTGGCACGGGTGAAGGGCACAGTTTAGTAGTAGGGGCTAGGGCACCTGTAAATTTTTGTTCACATTAAACGCACTGTTCCACCTTACTTGTAATACCGTGTGATTGTTCCAAGCCACAGGAATCGTGATGGTGACCGAGTGTCGCTGGGGTTGACGAGCGATGAAACTTCGGTGCCGGGTGTGCAGTCCCTTCCCCCCCACCCCCTCCCACAGCTAGCCCACGCGGGCACGTGATGGAGTGCCCGTGACGATCTCAGCGGCCACCAAGGTGGATGGTTCAGCTATTGCCATGGGTCAGACTCTCTCTAACGATTCTGAGCTCACAGCTCTTCGCAGAACGGGCTGTCATCATTCCACATGGCACTGATCACACCCGCTGACACAGCCATCAATGTTGTGCCATACCGTCTGGACTCAGTGGTAAGAGTGATGTTGAAGTGGAGCAGTGTACACTGAGAGGGGGTGGGGGGGTGGGGTGGGGGGGGGGGGGGTGAGGGGGGGGGCTGCGGTGGTGGCAGTTATGTGTTGACCCTCTGCATTAGGTGGTGGTTCGGTGTTCAGCGGGGACGTCGCATACGACGCGTGAACCGTGCTGCCACCAAGGCGTCGCGTGCCCGCCATCATCGCCGGGTCCGTCATGCCGCCTCCTGGACATCACCAGCACCAGGGTCGTGTCTGCGTGCTGCGCCTGCCACTCCGCCAGCCTCCTCCTCCTCCTCCTCCTCCCTCTCTTCCTCCTCCTCCTCCCCCTCCTCCTCCTCTGTGCTGGCACCACTGCCATTGGTTTCTCCCTCCGCCTCCTGCAGCAGGTCATCTCCCCTCTGCATCGCGATGTTGTGCAGCGCACAGCAGACCACTACAATGCGAGCGACCCTGTCGGCCTGAATCTCATCTTCAGGAGGCCAAGGCAGCGCTGCACCACACCCCTGGTTGCTGCATGGGCCTCGTTGTATCGGGTTTCCGCATTGGTCTGAGGCCTCCGTATAGGCGTCATCAGCCAAGACCTCAGCGGATAACCCCTGTCGCCTAGCAACCAGCCCCTCAGCCGGGGGGGACGTCCCTCAAACATCGCGGGGATGAACGACTGCGCCAGTATGTAGGAGTCATGCACACTCCCTGGGAACCTTGCACAGACGTTCATGATCCTCATGTGGGGGTTGCATACCACCTGGATATTCATGGAGTATGTCCCCCTCCTGTTTGTGAACAAGTCCCTGTCCCCTGCAGGCGGGCGCATGGGGACATGAACACAATCGATTGCCCCCTGCACCATCGGTATCCCGGCCACGCTGGCAAATCCACGAGCTCGTGAGTCTTGAGTTGCTCGGTCCTCGGGAAAGGTGATGTAGCGATCGGCGATGGCATAGAGGGCGTCGGCCACATCCTGGATACACCTGTGCACCGATGACTGGGAGATCCCGGAGAGGTCCCCGCTCGGAGACTGGAAGGAGCCGGTCGCATAGACGTTAAGAGCGACCATCACCATGATGGCAACCGGGGTCGCGTATGTTCCCCCCGCTCCATGTGGGGCGAGGTGCGCCACGAGGTGACAGATATGTATCACCGTCCGCCTACTCAGCCGGAGTCTCCTCCTGCAGGTGATGTCCGTCATTGTTAGGAAAGAGATCGGGGCACGATACACCCTCGGCCTTGATCGTCGCCTCTGGCACCGTGGTTGCACCCTCACTCTCTCCTCCTCTCCCTCCTCCTCCTCCTCCCCCCCATGCTGCTCGACGACTGGCAACTCCTCGGCCCTTCCGTCTGCTGCTGCAGCTGGCCTTGCATCCACTGCGGGTTGTGGGTGTGGATGCTGCTCCATCTCCAAATGCAGTGCAGCGGCCCCAACCACTGCGCAGAACATAGCCGTTCTGTTCGCAGACATTGTGCTAACCTACAGAAGGGTGGTGGGGGGCAGAGAAACGGGACATGTTAGACGGACATGTTAGACGGAGGTTAGTTGACACCTCGGCAGCCGCCTGCCACGGGATACCTGTGTGTCCCGGTGGCCTGGTCGCGCTGCTGACACGCGGGCAGCCTAACCCCTGGTCACTTTCTGCATCCAACAGGCAGTTAACTACGCCCTCTTCACCGGTGCGTCAGTGGCCTGTGGTTGTAAGCCACAGGGGAACCAGCGGCCGTGACTGGTACGCCATGGCATGGCGGCAGACATTTTGTAACGGGGTTGGACGGGTCACTCGCTCACTCTCTCCCTACCCCCCCCACTCCCACTCCCCCCCGTCTCCCCCACTCCCCCCTCAGTCTCCCCCACTCCCCCCTCAGTCTCCCCCACTCCCCCCTCAGCCTCCCCCACTCCCCCCTCAGTCTCTCCCACTCCCCCCTCAGTCTCCCCCACTCCCCCCTCAGTCTCCCCCACTCCCCCCTCAGTCTCCCCCACTCCCCCCTCCATCTCCCTCAGTCTCCCCCACTCCCCCCCAGTCTCCCCCACTCCCCCCTCAGTCTCCCCCACTCCCCCCTCAGTCTCCCCCCTCCCTTCAGTCTTCCCCACTCCCCCCTCAGTCTCCCCCACTCCCCCTCCATCTCCCCCTCTCCCCCCCCTCAGTCTCCCCCACTCCCCCCTCAGTCTCCCCCACTCCCCCCTCAGTCTCCCCCACCCCCCCCCCCCCTCAGTCTCCCCCACTCTCCCCCTCAGTCTCCCCCACTCCCCCCTCAGTCTCCCCCACACCCCCACCGCTCTGGACCCCCCTCCCATTCTCGGGGATGCCTTCCCCGTTGTGGCCAGACTCCAGTAGTGCGCTGAGCGGTGCGCTCACCTAATCGAAGCTCTCGTCAGCCACCACGACTGGTTGACGAACTTGAAAAGCAGGTGTGTTGGCCGGCGTGAAAACAGTGCATGATGACGTCGGGACTTCGGCCCATCCGGGCCGGAGAATAGCGGGGGGCCAATAAGTAGCGATTCTGGTCGTGTCGGGGGCGTGTTCGAGGCCTTTGCCGGGAATCCCATTGTGTAGTTTGTGCGGGGTTCGGAGAATAGTGGGAGGGCGTTGGACCTGCGTCGCCGTGAAAATTTGCGCGGCCCGCTATTCTCCGAACCGGCGTGAGTGCGGAGAATCGCGCCCGTAACATCTAAATGTAAACATTATACTAAACAAACATTGCAAGATTGATTCTCAACAAGACTTAAAATTAATTGGTGCTCAGCTACATTTGACTTTCTTGCAATGTATAATTTAATGCCTTCACTAATTTTCTGCCTCTTATTAAGTTCATGTTCCAGACAACATCCCCATTTAATGAAGGAATGATTAATGATACCTCGGATTTAAGCTCCAATCCTCATTAAGATCGAAGCTTAGACTTTATGAACAATATTATTATAATGCTGGAGGTAAACCATTGAAAATAACAGCTGATACTTAATGTTAAAATAATGCAAATCTAGAAGCCTTGTTGTAAATATTTAACTTTTGAGGCTGAAGCAAACATTACAAGTTCAAATAATTAGCTGCAGAATCCCAATTTCCTCAAGCTCGAGACTGACAGCAAATATATCAGAACAGTTTAATAAATATGATGCCATTTATGATTATTGGACTGTTCTATATTCAGCGAGCGAAATCATGGAATAATGGAATTTACAGTGCAGAAGGAGACCACTCAGCCCATCGAGTCTGCACCGGCCCTTGGAAAGAGCACACCACCCAAATCCACACCTCCACCCCACCCCCGCAACTCAACCCTTTTGGACACTGAGGGCAATTTAGCATGGCCAATCCACCTAATCCATACATCTTTGGACTGTGGGAGGAAACCAGAGCACCCGGACAAAACCCATGCAGACATAGGGACAATGAACAAACTCCACACAGATCGTGACCCAAGCCGGGAATTGAACCTGGGACCCTGGAGCGACAGTGCTAACCACTGTGCTACTGTGCCGCCCCCATGTTTAAAAAGTGATTTGTCAATCACGGAAATACAGTGCATTGTTTGTGAAAGCATTTAAAAGAAGAGTGGGCAAAGAGGTAAGAGGCGCCATTAGGTAATCTGGAGCTGCTGAAGTAAAAATAGTTCTGTTGTGGTTAAAGTGGAATGGCTTGAGATTTTGTGTGCTAGTGAAAGTAAATTTGAAAATAACAGCTCAAATCTTGCTAAAAGGGTATTGTACCAATACCATTCTAGAAAGATGGGGTAGCACGGTAGCATAGTGGTTAGCACTGTTGCTTCATGGCGCCAGGGACCCAGGTTCAATTCCCAGCTTGGGTCACTGTCTGTGCAGAGTCTGCAGTTTCTCCCTGTGTCTGTGTGGGGTTCCTCCGGGTGCTCTGGTTTCCTCCCACAAGTCCTGAAAGACGTACTTGTTAGGTGAATGGCACATTCTGAATTCTCCCTCAGTCTACCCGAACAGGCACCATGTAACTTCATTGCAGTGTTAATGTAAGCCTACTTGTGACACTAATAAAGATTGTTATTATAATAACATTCACTCTTCAGAATTCAGTCTACTTCATTATTATTCAGAGATCCAGGTGCAAAAAAGCAAACTCCTTTCTTCAATTATTTGTTCTCGAGATGTAGGCGTCACTGGCTAGGCCAGCATTTATTACCCATCTCTAATTGCCTTTGAGAAGGTGGTGGTGAGCAGCCTTCTTGAACTGTCACAGTCCATTTGTCGTCGGAACACCCACAGTATTGTTAGGAAGGGAAATAGAAAATTGTAATTGAAATTTGGAAGAATACATGCAGTTAAAGGAAAGTGGTCGCATAAGAAGACATTTTCCTTACAGCTCTTTGAGATTAGGCAAATAAATGTTGGGAAAGAACATCATTGTTCAGGGGAATGTTTACAGAAAACGATTCTGATCAACACACTTTGAAAGGTACTGAAATGGAAATTATATTGCCTAGGTGATAAGGCTGCAAGCAAGTTGTCCTGTTTGCCAACCATTCCATCCACAGAATTCAGCTTTGCAACAGGAATGATAGGAAGTGAAGGCGATTTGGGAACAGTGATTAGCTATTACCGTTGTGCTAGTCCTAAACTGCATTTTAGTTCTGGGTATTCTTGCAGCATGTGCCACCTCTTTGAAACTGGCTCCTTGCTGACCCAGAACCTGTGAAGACAGTTCCCTGGTCAATGACAGATAGAGCCAGCAACAATTGCAAATAGAGTTGCTGGCACTTCACTAAATGTGGTCAATGCTTATTTTTTGCTGTACTTGATGTTGGCCCCAACATAGTTGCTTGCCATATTACTAAAAGCATGCATAGTGGACTGCCATGCATGAGTCAACCAGGCCTTCACATATAATTTTTATGCCATCTGGTCTGTTAACACAACCTACCTTGTGATTGGGGTCTTTGCATTCTCATTTGTTTGACAGAGCCACATATCTGTGCACCTGTCTGTAAGTGTGAGCACACAAGCATCAAAAGGTCCAAAAACCTCTGGTACAGACAGGCTGGACAAGACAATACCCTTGTATTGCTCTTCCTCTCCCTGTAAGTAAAAGCTTAAATATACTCTACTGGGAAAGCTGTTGGTAACTCGATGTAATGTTTGCCAAAAAAGAGAAACCAGAAGCAGAGCAATTATTACAAAAATTAATCAAATTGAGTGTCAACAAAAATTAAATGTCAAATTGCCCAGGCTGTAACCTGGTAACTAAATTTTATGATATATTTGGATTTAACTTCTGGTTACAAACTGGTTACCTTGCATTTATTGCATGAGTATTACAGCACAGATACAGGTCATTTACCCAAGGGCACAATTTTACACTCCCCAACAAAGCATTGGTGGGGAGGGAGCGTAAAATTGATGGATTGGATTCCCCCTTGGAACCCCCCCAACTCCAGACGCAATTTAACATTTGAGTGGGTAGGGCCTCAGGCGGGAAACCCATCCATTCACCTATTAAGGCTCTAAAGTGTCAGGGGCTGGTTTAGCACAGAGCTAAATCGCTGGCTTTTAAAGCAGATCAAGGCAGGCCAGCAGCACGGTTCAATTCCCGTACCAGCCTCCCCGAACAGGCGCCGGAATGTGGCGACCAGGGGCTTTTCACAGTAACTTCATTTGAAGCCTACTTGTGACGATAAGCAATTTTCATTTCATTAATCCCACCCAGCTTCAAGTTTTAGGCTGGCAGGAACGGATGAGTAAAGGGTGGGAAAATGCCAAAAAAAAACTTTTCCCAACTCGGCGAGAAGGGCGCCTCACTCTAAAGTAACCTCGGAATTAGGGTGCTCTTCCCCCAGGACATTGGAGCTCTGGGACCCCCTCCCCCTTGCTAATCAAGTGAGCATTAAATGGCAGTGGAAGTTTGAGAGTCGCCAGCTGCTTGTTAGACACGGACTCTCAGGATGGCGAGTGCCAATTAGTCACCATCTACCCCAAATAGTCTATGTTCAGCATGAACCTCCCCCTGTCTTATTTTATATAATGCTAGTGATGTATCCTTCTATTCCTTTCTCTGTCTGTACTTAATGGAACTTCCCCATTAAATTTATCAATGCTATTTGCCTCAACCATTAAATGTGGTACCATCTTCGGTATTCTCACCATTCTGGATAAACCTTGTGTTTATTAATTTTTATATGTTCTTTGGATGTGAGAGCCACTGGCAAGGCCAGCATTTATTGCCCATTCCTTATTGACTTTGAGAAGATAATGATGAGCTGGCTTTATGAATCACTGCAGTCCATATGTTGTTGGTACACATTATTATTCACAGTTCCAGGTGCAAAAGGCAAACTACTTCTGGGAATGAAAAATCGAGGTAAACGAAATTTAAAAGAATACATGCATTTAAATTTCAGGGAAGCAGTAGCATAAGAAAAAATATTCCTTACAGCTTTCCAGGATAAGGCAAAGAAATGGTGTGCTGTTGGGGAGAGAGACAGTTTGAGGATTTTGACCAGAGACAGTGAATATCAGTATGGTGTGTGGATTGAAGGGAACTTGCAGGTGATGGTGTTCTCATGCATCTGCTGCCCTTGCCCTTCAAGGTGATAGAGGTTGCGGGTTTGGAAGGTGCTGTTGAAGAAAGCTTGACCAGTTACTACACTGCATCCTGTAGATGGTGATAGAGGGAGTGAATGTTTAACAAAGAACAAAGAACAAAGAAAAGTACAGCACAGGAACATGCCCTTCAACACTCCAAGCCTGCGGCGACCATGCTGCCTGTCTAAACTAAAATCTTCTACACTTCCGGTGTCCGTATCCCTCTATTTCCATCCCATTCGTGTATTTGTCAAGATGCCCCTTAAACATCACTATCGTAAGGTAATGGGCTGGGTGCCTATTTTGTTGGTTGCCTTGCTTCGGATGGTGTTGAGCTTCTTGGATGTTGTTGGAACTGCACTCACTGGGTGAAGTGGAGAATATTCCATCACACTCCTGACCTTTACTTGTAGATGTAGACAGGCTTTCGGAAGTGTGGAGATGAGTTACTCAGTGCAGAATTCTGCAGAATACCTGTTCTTGCAGCTAAAGTATTTATATGGCTGGTCCAGTTAAATTTCTGGTCAATCCCCCAGGATTCTGATGATGAGAGTCAAAGATGGTAATAATACCATTTTATGTCAAAAGGAGGTTCCTTCTTGTTGATGATAGTCATTGGCTGGCATTTGAGTGAAACAAATGCTACTTGCCACCTACAAAGAAACAAAGAACAAAGAAAATTACAGCACAGGAACAGGCCCTTCGGCCCTCCCAGCCTGCGCCGATCCAGATCCTTTATCTAAACCTGTCTCCTATTTTCCAAGGTCTACTTCTCTCTCTTCCCCACCCGTTCATATACCTGTCCAGGTGCATCTTAAATGATGCTATCGTACCCGCCTCTACCACCTTCGGTGGTAAAGCGTTCCAGGCACCCACCACCCTCTGCGTAAAAAACTTTCCACGCACATCTCCCTTAAACTTTTCACCTCTCACCTTGAAATCGTGACCCCTTGTAACTGACACCCCCAATCTTGGAAAAAGCTTGTTGCTATCCACCCTGTCCATACCTCTCATAATTTTGTAGACGTCAATCAGGTCCCCCTCAACCTCCGTCTTTCCAACGAAAACAATCCTAATCTACTCAACCTTTCTTCATAGCTAGCACCCTCCATACCAGGCAACATCCTGGTGAACCTCCTCTGCACCCTCTCCAAGGCATCCACATCCTTCTGGTAATGTGGCGACCAGAACTGCACGCAGTATTCCAAATGTGGCCGAACCAAAGTCCTATACAACTGTAACATGACCTGCCAACTCTTGTACTCAATACCCCGTCCGATGAAGGCAAGCATGCTGTATGCCTTCTTGACCACTCTATCAACCTGCGTTGCCACCTTCAGGGTACAATGGACCTGAACTCCCAGATCTCTCTGCACATCAATTTTCCCCAAGACTTTTCCATTGACCATATAGTCCGCTCTTGAATTTGATCATCCAAAATGCATCACCTCGCATTTGCCTGGATTGAACTCCATCTGCCATTTCTCTGCCCAACTCTCCAATCTATCTATATTTAGTTGTATTCTCTGACAGTCCTCCTCTCTATCTGCAACTCCACTAATCTTAGTATCATCTGCAAACTTGCTAATCAGACCACCTATACCTTCCTCCAAGTCATTTATGTAGATCACAAACAACAGTGCTCCGAGCATGGATCCCTGTGGAACACCACTAGTCACCCTTCTCCATTTTGAGACACTCCCTTCCACCATTACTCTCTGTCTCCTGTTGCCCAGCCAGTTCTTTATCCATCTAGCTAGTACACCCTGAATCCCATACGACTTCTTTTTTTCCATCAACCTGCCATGGGAAACCTTATCAAACGCCTTACTAAAGTCCATGTATACAACATCTACAGCCCTTCCCTCATCAATTAACTTTGTCACTTCCTCAAAGAATTCTCTTAGGTTTGTAAGACATGACCTTCCCTGCACAAAACCATGCTGCCTATCACTGATAAGTCTATTTTCTTCCGGATGTGAATAGATCCTATCCCTCAGTATCTTCTCCAACAGTTTACCTACCACTGACGTCAAGCTCACAGCTCTATAATTCCCTGGATTATCCCTGCTACCCTTCTTAAACAAAGGGACAACATTAGCAATTCTCCAGTCCTCTGGGACCTCACCCGTGCTCAAGGATGCTGCAAAGATATCTGTTAAGGCCCCAGCTATTTCGACCCTCGCTTCCCTCAGAAACCTGGGATAGATCCCATCCGGTCCTGGGGACTTGTCCACCTTAATGTCTTTTAGAATACCCAAAACTTCCCCCTTCCGTATGACAACTTGACCGAGAGTATTTAAACATCCATCCCTAGCCTCAACATCCGTCTTGTCCCTCTCCTTTGTGAATACCAATGCAAAGTAGTCATTAAGACTCTCACCCATTTCCTCTGAGTCCACGCGTAAATTTCCTCTTTTGTCTTTAAGTGGGCCAATCCTTTCTCTAGTTACCCTCTTGCTCCTTACATACGAATAAAATGCTTTGGGATTTTCCTTAACCCTGTTAGCCAAAGATATTTCATGACCCCTTTTAGCCCTCTTTATTGCGCGTTTGAGATTCATCCTACTTTCCCGATATTCCTCCAAAGCTTCTTCAGTTTTGAGTTGCCTCGATCCTATGTATGCTTCCTTTTTCATCTTAGCTAGTCTCACAATTTCACCCGTCATCCATGGTTCCCTAATCATGCCATTTCTATCTTTCATTTTCACAGGAACATGTCTGTCCTGCACTCTAATCAACCTTTCCTTAAAAGACTTCCACATTTCAAATGTGGATTTACCCTTAAACAGCTGCTCCCAATCCATATTCCCTAGCTCCTGCCGAATTTTGTTATACTCTGCCTTTCCCCAATTTAGCACTCTTCCTTTCGGACCACTCTTGTCCTTGTCCATGAGTATTCTAAAACTTACGGAATTGTGATCGCTATTCCCAAAGTAATCACCGACTGAAACATCAACCACCTGGCTGGGATCATTCCCCAATACCAGGTCCAGTATGGCCCCTTCCCAAGTTGAACTATTTAAAACTCTCTTGGATGCTCCTTACAAACTCTGCTCCATCTACGTCTCCAACACTACACGAATCCCATTCAATGTTGGGGAAGTTAAAATCTCCCATCACAACCACCCTATTGCTCCTACATTTTTCTATAATCTGTCTGCATATTTGTAGCTCTACTTCATGCTCGCTTTTGGGAGGCCTGTAGTAAAGTCCCAACAATGTTACTGCACCCTTCCTATTTCTCAGCTCCACCCATATTGCCTCAGTGCTCGAATCCTCCATCGTGCCTTCCTTAATCACAGCTGTGATATCATCTCTGACGAGTAATGCAACTCCTCCACCCCTTCTACCTCCCTCCCTATCCCTCCTGAAGCATCTACAAGCCTGAATGTTGTCCAGATCTTGGTACATATTGCCATGGACAGTTCCAGTGTTAGGGCAGTCATTAGGGAACAGCTCCACTTCTGACATAATTTCCTTATGTCTTTCCTTATATTCCACACAGGCTTCGTCTGTTCCCAACCTTCTTCCCCTGACAAATGCCTGTTTTTTCATTTGACGAGGCCTACAATATCTCTCGTTATCCAAGGTTCCCGAAATTTGGCATATTTATCCTTCTTTCTCACAGGAACATGCTGTTCCTGAATTCCTTTCGGAAAAAAAAATGAAAAAATGAAAATTGCTTATTGTCACGGGTAGGCTTCAATGAAGTTACTGTGAAAAGCCCCTGGAAGTCACCACATTCCAGCGCCTGTTCGGGGAGGCTGTTACAGGAATCGAACTGTGCTGCTGGCCTACTTTCAAAGCCAGCGATTTAGCCCTGTGCTAAACAGCCCCATGTCAAGGACAGATGTTTCTGCAACCAGTAGGTTGGTGAGGAAAGCGGTCAGGTAGTTTTTTCCCTCCTGCTGGTTCCCTCACTGAGTGGTACTTGCGTGGTGTGAGTAGCTTCTGTTATGGAAGTGTAGACATCTCCTCTTCATTATCTACAATCTATTGAACTCCTTCATCATTCTAAAGACTGTTCAGGTCACTGTTTGGCTAGAGAAAATAACTCCAACCTGTTCAGTCTTTTCTGAATGCTCATTATATCATTATGGTGATATGCCTATGGGCTATATCATAGTTGGATGGTGTGCGACCTCCAACTAGAAGGTGGCGGTACAGGCACACCATGCGGTCTCTAGACCAAGGTCATGTGGCCTGAGACCCAGATAAAGGGAGGTACATCTGGTCATCTTCAGAAGATTGATAATAATAGCTTATTGTCACAAGTAGGCTTCAATGAAGTTACCGTGAAAAGCCCCTAGTCACCACCTTCCCAGGGAGGCCGGTACAGGAATTGAACCCACACTGCTGGTCTTGTTCTACATTACAAGCCAGCTGTTTAGCGCACTGTGCTAAACCAGCCCCGATAAGACTTATATGTAATTGGTCAGTGCTAGGTGTAAGTTCCAAAGGAGTAGCAAGACTCCATGATAACATACTCTGTATCAGATTGTCATCTTACCACACGAGACACAATAAAAGGATCCTGGGTTGGACATATCAAAGTGTTTGGTGAATTACTTCATAAAGTACAAGGGACCAAACACAAGAATCATGACATGTTTTGTACCTTGAATGCTGCCCCTGCAAATGAGAAAAAGTTGCACATTGTACAAAATGATAACATCTTTTCCTTTACAAAATATACTTTATTCACAAAATATCTGAAAGAGACATTACAAAACATTTCAAATTGTCATAACAAGAAACTGCAATCATATTCACATTTTCTCCAGAAATCAAGATGCAATCTTGAGATGGTTACCAGCCCCTCAGCCTTGTCACGTCGTTCCGTTATTTACATGTGTTCAGGATGGGAGTTGGATGCTCCTCGTTGAAATGTTTGTGGAAACGCATCCGATGGATAGACACCCTTCTTGTATGCCAGTTTACAGGGAAAACAATCCAGGAGCACTACATTTCATAAGTTTCGACCAAGGAATCTGGAGGTGCGTGGAGGGAAATTATGTAAGTACCAGAAAATAACATAACCGAGCCACCGTTCACCAGTAAGTTATTACTCTGAGGCAAAGCTGGGTGTTTCGACATGAATAAGAACTTAATGCAAAGGCAGCTGTCACCAAGCAACATTCAGGGGCTGGTTTGGCTCACTCGGCTTTTCAAGCAGGCCAGCAGCACGGTTCGATTCCCGTACCAGCCTCCGGGACAGGTGCTGGAATGTGGCGACTGGGGGCTTTTCACAGTAACTTCATTGAAGCCTACTTCAAAATAAGCCATTTTCATTTCATTTCCCTGGGACCTAAAGTGCGGATTGGGGGGGGGGCACGTTCTGCTTCTCTGCAGCTTCCCAAGGAGCGGAATGCAGCGGGTTTGACCATCCTGCCACGGGAGCGGGATTCCTCCGATGCCGAATCATTCAAAATAGGAGAGGAGAGGAGAGACAATCACCTTTGCTGACCAGAATAAACCTTCCCCCCGGATGAGAGGAGACAGAGTGCAAACGGGACTCCCGGTCGTAACAATGCGCGCGCGACGTGCTGACAGACCCATGGCAATGAGGGATGGAGATGACTGCAGTCATTGCTCAGACTGCTCTCAGCCGGCATCCTGCCTGCCGCGGGATGTTCACCTTCACCCGGGGCTTTGACTGAGCCGGCGGGGAGGGCAGGGGGTATTCACAACGGATATCCTGCAGGGTGACAGCGCGGGCTTGGCGCCGAAGCTGTGATTTGGCGGCTGCCGGTGGAGCTCCTCTGCTTCAGGTTCCCATTCGCGCGTCGACTCAGTCCGCCTGCGGGGCGGGCTGGCACAGGAGGAGCTGCAGGCTGCAGCCTGACTGGAGATAGTGAGTGAGGGGAGAGAGAGAGAGACAAACACATACTTCCCAGCGCCAGCACTCAGTCAGCGACCAACAGACAGACAGCAGGTAAATCCAGTCTACATTGTGCAGACATTTTGTCTGCTAGGTGTGATGTAAAAGCGGCATTGTTAATACCAGGCTAATTCCTCTTGTTTTAAATTGCGGGGGGCCCTCTTCCCATTCAATTAGAAGTCGATGTGTGCATTGCTCCCGTATCTCACAGGCAGAAACAATATGCGGACTGCATGCCGCATATAGGTTTGCACAACCTGCTATGTGCTAGCCCTCGTGCCAGGTTTATATTGAAGTGATTGGAAATAGTCAATGCAAACATTTCCAGGCGGCCCGTGACATTCGGCATATGCGTTGCTAAAAGCGTCCCTGGCAAGCCTCTGGGAGGGAGATTTGTGACACGGCAATGCCTAATGTTGATAAACTTGGATTCTCGCATCAGTTCATCTTCATTCTGGCGATAAGATAACGAGCGAATTCACGACTTGCATTTTCACCGCGTTGTTCTTGTTAAATATAAAGTCGCATTTACACCGGGGTTGCTGCTTTTTTCTCTCTTCAACTACCACTGAAAGATCCTGCGGTATGTGAAATTGATGTGTGTGAATGAAAATCCATTATTTCTGTGGGACAGTTGCCGTGTATCTATCTCAGCTTTGCTTTTTGCTTCACTGTGTGTTATCAAAACGATGCATGTACAGGTGCCAAGTGGAGTAAATTATGTGTTACCCATTGATGCCCAAAAAACAACTGTCGTTTGTTAATCATTCAAATTCCCGGATTACGCGCATTTTAAAAAAAACAACTGTTGCGTGCATTTTTGCAAACGTTATTTAATTCAATAAGATATTACTTGTGAAATTTTGTCTTCAACAACATTTGACAGAAGTTGGGTTCCTAATTTCATCGTTTATGGTTGACAGCCGGGCGCATGAGCAAGAAACAGTCAAATGTCAAAATTCTAGATTCAAGTCATTGTAAATTTTCACTTCAGGAATTGAATTTTGTAAGAAGTAGTGATGGGACCCCTCCCTACCCCAGCTAGGCTTCTATTTGTCAGAATACTAGTGAAGTTCTTGCTATATTCTAGAGAAAAATATTACAATCTATAGGAAAGTATTCAGTCCCAAATCTATGAATGTACAGAGCACAGGTTCTTAACTTCACAGTTCCAGGGATCCCACGGTTCGATCCTGGTTTGGGCTGTATGTGCAGAGTCTGCACGTTCTCCCCGTGTCTGCATGGGTTTCCTCCCACAGTCCAAAGATGTGCAGGCTAGGTGGATTGGCCATGCTAAATTGCTCTTGGTGTCCAAAAAGGCTAGGCGGGGTGTTACTAGGTTACGAGGATAGGGTGGAGGTGTGGGCTGAGGTAGGGTGCTCTTTCCAAGAGCCAGTGCAGACACGATGGGCCGAATGGCTGCCTTCCGCACTGTAGATTCTATGATCTCCCAAATCTGTGCATGTACAGTACACAGTTCCCTCACTTATAGTAAAATAAATTTAAATTTTTGTGCCACATAAAGTTTGCATGTATAAAGTTAAGAATTCAAGTTGAAATGCTGAATATTATGGTCATATTTTCTGTTATTTTCTGCACAGTTTTAGAATGTATAATTCGTTTGAAAGCATATTCAATTAATAACTGTTTTCCTGCTTCCATCAGTGATGCTCAGGGCATTTGATTGTCACTTGTAAATTCTTTGTCACTTTGCTTATGTATTATGAGAATGGCATCTTATTTTTATTCCTCTAGGGGATGGGTTTTGCTGGCTGGGCCAGCATTTGTTGCCCATCACTAACTGCCCTCCATTTCAGAAGGCATTTGAGAGTCAACCACATTGCTGTGGGTCTGGAGTCACATGTAGGCCAGACAATGTAAGGATGGCAGATTTCCTTCCTTAAAGGACATCCAGAGAACCAGATGGGTTTTTACGGCATTCAACAATGGTTGCATGGTCATCATTAGACTTTTCATTCCACAATTTTATTGAATTCAAATTTTACCATCTGCCATGGTGGGATTTGAACCCGGGTCCGCAGATCTTGCCCTGCCCTCTGGATTATAGTCCAGTAACTACAACACCACTGCATACATTTTAACATTTTGGTGGGTTGCATTATGGCCATTGTTGTGTACAACCATTCATGTTTCTGGTGCAAGAATTTAAACAAGGGTGATAGGAACCACTTTCAAAAAGGTTATGTTCGTCAATGATAAGGTACCAATGAATCTCCCATGGGCCATGCATCACTGACACATAAAAGCACTAGAGACAGTCCATCAGCAGTGCCTCCAGATTTAATGGGAGGACCATTGCAAAAGATGGTAATGTTTCTCTTGAAGCCAGCTCCACAAGAATTCCGGCAAAACTCCTGCAAAATGAACTTCAATGGAATGGGTACTATGTCCAGATGGTCAAACTCCACCCACTCCCGGCCAACAGGTCCTGTATTTTCCACTCTCAAAGGTCCAATGCTCACGAGAGTACAAAGAAAATGCTTCAGAGGCAACCTGAAGCACTCCTTGCAGCATGGCACTATTGACATTAATGACTGGGAGGAGCTCGCTACCAAACGTTCAAAATGGTGACAACCTGGCCATCCAGGACCAGCACACTTCTGGGTCTTTGTGTCACAAGGTTTAACTGATGAGGCAGAGCATGGATGAGAAGAAGAGAAAAGAAAGCAAATCCTGCACAATCGATCACACTACTTTGAGGCTTTTCCCACTCTGGTGTGCGCCCAAGGAGATGCAGGTTGAGGATCGGCTTGTTCGGTCACATAAAGATCCATGGCACAGTCAACTCTGAGTAGACGCCATCTTCGAATTGAGGGACAATTGATGATGACTGAAATAGACCAACTAAACAAGTTCAAATACAGTAAATTTTAAGATTGATATTTATCTTGAAGGAGGATATTAGAGCTATTGATAATTATGGGAGAGTCACTGCACAATGTATGTACCAGTAGGTTAAAAACTTGCAAACATAGTGGCGATATTCAAAAGGGATGACAATTTAGACCCTGCCAATTCCAGTCCAATCAATCTTTCCTCAGTGCTGTGTAAAAGAATGGAAGTTATTATCTAATGTAAGCTTGAACTTTATGAGCAGGATTTTACGTATTGTGGGTCTCCCTTCCCCTGGTTAGAAAGTTGATGGTGAAATGGTGAACATGGTCCAGCAAGCTGCCATGCAGCCATTTAAAGCTTGAGCATTAAATGGCTTATGGTGAGACTTCTGCTACTATCTGGAGAGGAAGTCCCACCTCTGAGAGTTGCTGGCCAATCCAATGACTGACAGCTCTCTGATTCTAACAGTGCCGTGGTTAATGGTGGCCATTGCTGGGACTATATCCAGAGCTGGGTGGATCAGTGATTTATCGGCAGAACCAGGACAGGAGGCACCATCGAGGGTGGTTGAGATTCGTAGTCCAGCAGCTGAGGGAAAACTAGATAGAGGATGTGCAAGTTCTTGGAACAAAGATCAAAGAAAATTACAGCACAGGAACAGGCCCTTCGGCCCTCCCAGCCTGCGCCGATCCAGATCCTTTATCTAAACCTGTCTCCTATTTTCCAAGATCTACCTCCCTCTGTTCCCGCCCGTTCATATGCCCGTCTAGATCCCTCTTAAATGATGCTATCGTGCCCGCCTCTACCACCTCCGCTGGTAAAGCGTTCCAGGTACCCACCACCCTCTGCGTAAAAAACTTTCCACACTCATCTCCCTTAAACTTTCCCCCTCTCACTTTGAAATCGTGACCCCTTGTAACTGACACACCCACTCTTGGAAAAAGCTTGTTGCTATCCACCCTGTCCATACCTCTCATAATTTTGTAGACCTCAATCAGGTCCCCCCTCAACCTCCGTCTTTCCAATGAAAACAATCCTAATCTACTCAACCTTTCTTCATAGCTAGCCCCCTCCATACCAGGCAACATCCTGGTGAACCTCCTCTGCACCGTCTCCAAAGCATCCACATCCATCTGGTGATGTGGCGACCAGAACTGCACGCAATATTCCAAATGTGGCCTAACCAAAGTCCTATACAACTGTAACATGACCTGCCGACTCTTGTACTCAATACCCCGTCTGATGAAGGCAAGCATGCTGTATGCCTTCTTGACCACTCTATCAACTTGCGTTGCCACCTTCAGGGTACAATGGACCTGAACTCCCAGATCTCTCTGTACATCAATTTTCCCCAGGACCCTTCTATTGACCATATAGTCCGTTCTTGAATTTGATCATCCAAAATGCATCACCTCACATTTGCCTGGATTGAACTCCATCTGCCATTTCTCTGCCCAACTCTCCAATCTATCTATATTTTGTTGTATTCTCTGACAGTCCTCCTTGCTATCTGCAACTCCACCAATCTTAGTATCATCTGCAAACTTGCTAATCAGATCACGTATACCTTCCTCCAGGTCATTTATGTAGATCACAAACAACAGTGGTCCGAGCACGGATCCCTGTGGAACACCACTAGTCACCCTTCTCCATTTTGAGACACTTCCTTCCACCACTACTCGCTGTCTCCTGTTACCCAGCCATTTCTTTATCCATTTAGCTAGTACACCCTGAACCCCATATGACTTCACTTTTCCATCAACCTGCCATGGGAAACCTTATCAAACGCCTTACTAAAGTCCATGTATATGACATCTACAGCACTTCCCTCATCAATTAACTTTGTCACTTCCTCAAAGAATTCTCTTAGGTTTGTAAGACATGACCTTCCCTGCACAAAACCATGCTGCCTATCACTCATAAGTCTATTTTCTTCCATATGTGAATAGATTTTATCCCTCAGTATCTTCTCCAACAGTTTGCCTACCACTGACGTCAAGCTCACAGGTCTATAATTCCCTGGATTTTCCCTGCTACCCTTCTTAAACAAAGGGACAACATTAGCAATTCTCCAGTCCTCCGGGACCTCACCCATGCTCAAGGATGCTGCAAAGATATCTGTTAAGGCCCCAGCTATTTTGACCCTTGCTTCCCTCAGTAACCTGGGATAGATCCCATCCGGTCCTGGGGACTTGTCCACCTTAATGTCTTTTAGAATATCCAGAATTTCCCCCTTCCGCACGGCAACTTGACCGAGAGTATTTAAACATCCATCCCTAGCCTTAACATCCGTCTTGTCCCTCTCCTTTGTGAATACCAATGCAAAGTACTCATTAAGAATCTCACCCATTTCCTCTGAGTCCACGCATAAATTCCCTCTTTTGTCTTTGAGAGGGCCAATCCTTTCTCTAGTTAACCTCTTGCTCCTTATATACGAATAAAATGCTTTGGGATTTTCCTTAACCCTGTTAGCCAAAGATATTTCATCACCCCTTTTAGCCCTCTTTATTGCGCGTTTGAGATTCGTCCTACTTTCCCGATATTCCACCAAAGCTTCATCAGTTTTGAGTTGCCTCGATCTTATGAATGCTTCTAAGGGGGCAACTTCCAATGGGCTCATAGGGCTTTGAAAGGGTGGTGCCCCCCCGCCCCGCCCCCCCAGCCCCGCCCCGCCCCCGTCCCCCCGCCCGCCCCGCGCCCCCGACTTTCCTGCCAGTTGACTGAGGAGTGGGACCTGATGAGTTTCAACTCTGACTGCTTCAAGAAAAATTGCAGTGAGGTGGGAAAAGGCCACGAGGTAGCTAATAATCAGCTGCTTAAGGGCCTCAATTGACCTAAGAGCAGGTGGGCTGCCTGATGTATTGCCTGCCATGTACAAAATTGCAGCAGGGACAGGGGTGGATGGATAGGTGATGGAAAAGCACCTTTGCCAGAAGGGAGCATAAACTTCTTCCCTGTCTGTTCAAAAATAAATTAGTAAACAGGAGCAAGATTGCGAAGAGGATGATCTGTCTGACCAATCCCTTGAATTTTCGAGGGAATGACATTCAACTAGGCTTTGACAGGTTGCACAATGTGTTCTACTCAGAAATCCAGAAGACATTTGACAAATTTCTACATGAACTCTTTTCAAGTTCAACTAACTAAACTACAGTAAACAAATTAAGGGACAAATCAAAAGGGACCACTCCTTAAAAGGGCACTGCCTAAACTAAAACAAAGATCAACCGAAACACAAAAACTCAAACCAAAATGTGATTAAAAGGATGTATAAAGTACCCCATACCATGCGGGGCCCACCGGGCACCGAAGGCTGTAATGGAGCCAGTGGACACTGCATGCACGGTAGCACAGTGGTTGGCACAGTTGCTTCACAGCTCCAGGGTCCCAGGTCCGATTCCCGGCTTGTGTCACTGTCTGTGCGGAGTCTGCACGTTCTCCCCGTGTGTGCGTGGGTTTCATCTGGGGGCACCGGTTTCCTCCCACAGTCCAAAGATGTGCGGTTTAGATGGATTGGCCATGCTAAATTACCCTTAGTGTCCAAAAAGGTTAAGTGGGGTTATTCGGTTACGGGTTTGGGGTGGAGGCGTGGGCTTGAGTGGGGTTCCCTTTCCAAGAGCCGGTGCAGACTCGATGGGCCAAATAACCTCCTTCTGCACTGTAAATTCTATGATTCTATCCAGGGACACCAGGCCCTGAACGAAGCTGTGGAAGAGGGGCAGACAGTCAGGTTGAACAACTCCCTTGATCACCAACTGCCTGGAGCTGCTGATGATATGTTTCACCAGGAGCAGGTTCATGAGGAGGCCCTCCTTCTTCCCCGACCTCTTCCGCACTGGGTGCCTGTAGGTCAAGAGGGTGGGGTTGAAGTGCAGACAAAGGTTTAATAAAAGGTTTGATAAGAAACTGAAAAAGATGTGCAACCTAAAACATTTAATGTAGACATGGTGCCCGGACTCCACAAGGCCGCAGAAATGGCAGGCATCTTGGGAGTCTGTGAATCAGTGCAAACGATGGATTCATGGCATTGTTGCGTGAAGCACCCTCCATCCCAAGTCCCCTAATTGAGGGGGGAGGACTCCTCCATAGAGAGACCTCCGTCGCCGAACAGCAACAAGGCGCAACAAGGTGTGTCCAGGCGAGGGTAAGGAGTGAAAGGTGTGCAGCAGCAGCCCATACAGAAAACCCCTCCTTGCTATGCAAAAGGACACGGAGGCATTTCTGATAGGTGGCTAGGGTTGTGGGGCTCATGCTCCTGAGGGAGGTTTCGCGACTTGGCGACAATGTGGAATTCTGTGCGAGCAGGGGTCTGCTCAGACGAGACTCCAACGCACATCTACGAGACCGCAAATACTGTCGGATCCGAGCATTACTATTTTGACATTACAATGACATCGGCCGCGAGCTGGGCGCCCATTGCCGCTTTATGTGCCAACTCGCGGGGTGTCATTCAGTCCACTCCTCCGAAACCCAGCACATCCTGACCCTGGTCACCCCAGCAGCCACAGCCCTCCGCTCCACCAGCCACTCGAAATGGTACTGATGGATGTTCAGATTCATGTGTCATGTGAGAGTGCCTTTAAAAAATGGATACAAGCAATGTACCTTTAAGAAATGCAGTGATGTCAGAGTGTGGGTGGAGCTGGGTTTTAGCTCAGCCATTTTGAAGTTTTTAGTTTCAGTTTGAGAGAGCATCTGGAAGGAAAAGAGCTGGTCTGGTGATTTCTTTAAATCCACAGACTATAAATATATTGAATGTAACCTGTTGTGCTCCTATTTTTGAAATGTTGAAATGTTTTGGATGCAAAAAGAACAGTTTGCAGGATTGGGTAGTGTTGTATTATTTTCGGGGTTATCCTTGAAGTAAGGGGTGTTAAGAGATCCAATGTTTATTTTAAAAGGTTAAGTTGAGTTCATGGGATAAACATTGTTTGGTTTTAAAAACCACGTGTCCATAATTGTAATACCACACCTAGGGAACAAGCTGTGTGCTTCAAAAGCAACAATACATTAAAGAGGGGGGGGGGGGTTGGTTGGACTCCATGATACATTTTGGGGTTCTGAAAACACTTCCCCCATAACACCTGAGTCATGGCTCCATAAAGACAGCCACTGAACCTGATGGGGAAGAGCTGCAGCATGAAGCGACCATCTTTGAGAAGGTCCTGTAAAAGTCAGGCAATGCCTGCAATGAGTCGTGGAGACCCCTCAGATCTATGAACAGGAGCTGCACATCGTAGCTCAGGCCGTGCACCTGACAGAAGAAATCCATCAGCGGGGCACACCATCATGGTGGAGGCTCAGCATTGAAGCATTGCTGCAGGGATCGAAGGCGGAAGGTTGCCACCTGACACCCCTCCCTACAAACGCTGCAGAAACACAATGGCAAGGGGATGGGAAGTAAACATAACAGGCATCATGTTGGTTTCATGACAGGTTAGCACTATTGGCCAGTACGGGAATCGAATGGCGAAGTTGGAGTTATTAGCACTGTGCTTTAACCATCTGATCTAACTGGCCAATTTCTACATGAAAAGTTCCAAAATACTAAAATATGGCAGAGAAATATCCCTGACACAAATGCATGACCTCACCTTCCTCCTCTGGAAGCAGGAGAGCATGCCAGACGCTCTGAGATGCTACAAGTGTCACCACATTTCCTCAAAAAAACAAGTCTTACAACACCAGGTTAAAGTCCAAGAGGTTTGTTTCAAACACGAGCTTTCGGAGCGCAGCTCCTTCCTCAGGTGAAACCTGATTCACCCGAGGAAGGAGCTGCGCTCCGAAAGCTCGTGTTTGAAACGAACATGTTGGACTTTAACCTGGTGTTATAAGACTTCTTACTGTGCTCACCCCAGTCCAACGCCGGCATCTCCACATCAAAAAAACAAGACCGACAAGGTAGAGAGGAATCTTTGCTGATGATGCTTGCGTGTGCATGCATTGAGAAGCTGAGCTCCAAACTATCGGCAGTGCAATCACAGGGGTGTATGAAAGAATGGGCCTTGGGCTAAATATCTAAAAGTTAAAGATCCTCTACCAGCCTGCTCCCGTGGCGCGACACTGACTCCCGACTATCAAGATCCACAACAAACCATTGGAGAATCAGATCTTGGGAGCCTCCTCTCAAGGATGGCAGACATTGATAGTCAAACTCAACATTGCTTCCAATGTGGTGTGCAGTCTTTGACCTTCTGAGGAAAAGACTGTGTGATGAAAAAGATTTCAAACCTGGCACCAAGCTAATGGTCTACAGGTCTGCAGTGCTACCTACTCGCCTGTATGCGTCAGAGGCATGGACAATGTACAGCAAACACCTTAAATCCCTGGAGGAATGTCACCAGCGATACGTCCGCAAAATTCTGCAAATTCAATAGCAGGATAGTTACTCCAACATCTGTGTTCTCTCTCAGGCCAATTTTCCTAGTATCGGGACCCTGGTTATGGCTAATCAGGTACATTGGGCAGGCCATATAAGCTGCAGCCTGGTACAAGACTCCCAATACAAGGTCCCTACTCCGAGGTCCATCAGAAAAAGCAATTATTAGGAGGACAAGTGGAAACATTTCGGATGCCGTCAAAGCCTCCATGAAAAAATGCAACATCCCCACCAATATGTGGAAATCGCTTGCTCGAGACTGCCTGAACTGGAGAGGAAGCATCCGTGAAAGTGCCAACCATTTCAAACATCTCTGACAGGCCCAGGAGGAAGATAAGCAGAAGGAGCGTACTACAATCAGAGCATCCCACCAACCTCCCACCTCAAACACTACCCCCGTCACCTCTGTCAGATTGTGCTGATCCAGCATTGGACTTTCTTGTCATCTTCGGACCTCCACCCTGGCCTTGAAGAAAGTCATCGTCGGTCATGAGGGACTGCTTCGGAAGAGAAGAAAAAGGGAGGAGGGCATGTGAGGAAAGGGGTAAGGCGGTAAGGTGGGTGAGGTTAGGAATAAGGGGCGGGCTTGATGGTGGGGGGGCTTAGTTGGAGTTTTTTGGGTTAGTGGGTGGGTGGAGGGGGGAGAGTCGGGTGGAGGGGTGCTCGGGGTGGTGGTCAGATAGTCAATGATGGGAGTCGGGTGGTGATTTCGGGTCAGGTTGGATCAGGAGAGTCAGGTTGTGAGGTGGAGTCAGGTGGTGAGGTCAGGTCAGATAGAGTTGGAGAAGTCAGTTGCTGAGGTCTGCGCGGAGGTCATCGGGAATCGTAGTTGAATGTGGTGGGGTGTGTGTCAGTGGGGAGGGGTAGTCGGGTCTGATCGGTATAGAGCAGGTAGTTGGGGGAGTCAGTGGGGGGGGGGGGGGGGGCGGTTTGGGGGCAGTGAGGATCAGTTGTTTAGTTGCCCAGAAGTTAGACTAGGATTCATTTCTGTTTAATCCTGGGTAAGTTGGAACCGTCCGAAGTCTCTGACTCTAACACTAAAGTTGGAAACTTTCAGAGGGTCCCTGAGAGCAGGAAATTCCCCTTTGGAAGTTCAGACATCCTGGGCAATTCCCATATAGTCATTGCATTGGCACTTCCAAGGGGTCCCATAGTGCCTCTCAGGAGGTATGCCCAGTCTCTGACTGTCTGGAGTATTTTAAAATGAATATTTCAAACACCCCATATCAGGATATGAATGAACTTGTTCCTTTTACTGCAATTTTGGTCTTTAGATTAATTTTAAGTACAGCTAGGGTCCCTGCTTCCTAGCTAAAACTATCTCCTAGTTAACAATTTATTGATATATTTTTGCCTTCGTAATGCCACATACCGTTATTTATTAAATAAAAACAGGTTAGAAACAAATTGCAATGTGCAGAGCTCATTGTACCTTATATGGCTCTGAGTGGCAGCCCATCAATAATGTTATAAATATAGTACGGTAAAAATAGCATATGGAATTTTTTGTTAATTATATCTCCCAGTTCTTACATTACGATAAAATGCCTGCATCAAGGTTCAAAGAACAATGTAATATTGAGGTCAGGGCTTCAGCCACTTAGTATTTACTTAACAGCAATGAGGTTTTGTAGCCTTTACGGGCTACACAGTTTAGCAGAATAATTATACATTGTAAAGAATTCTAAATTGTATTTATGTGGCATAATACAGCGCACACTTTGATTTGCCACCACCCTGGGTAATGTACCATTAATGTTTTTAAAGAACTTGACTTATTATAATAATAATCTTTTATTATTGTTACAAGTAGGTTTAAATTAACACTGCAATGAAGTTACTGTGAAAATCCCCTAGTCACCACATTCCGGCGCCTGTTCTGGTCCATTGAGGGAGAATTCAGAATGTCCAATTCACCTCACAGCATGTCTTTCAGGACTTGTCGAAGGAAATCGGAGCACCCGGAGGAAACCCACGCAGACACGGGGACAATGTTCAGACTCCGCACAGACAGTGACCCAAGCCGGGAATCGAACCTGGGACCCTGCCGCTGTGAAGAAACAGTGCTAACCCCTGTCCTAACATGCCGCCCATTGTCACATTTCTCAAATAATTACCGAAAAGAATGAAAGGGAAGATGGGAATGAAAGCCAAGGGAATTGTCTACCATATTCGCTGTTGAAACAATATTTAGCAGTGCTTTTAAAATGGGTCCGGCTAGATGCTTGAAAAAGAGAAATATTAGAGGATTTGGGACTCTGGGTGAAGTGAAGACTGAGGAGTATGACTTGAGGTTTTTAAAATATTAAGGCTTACAGATAGAGATCAGTCAAGGCTATTTATGTTTGCAAAAGACAGCAGAACAAACAACATGAGCTAAAGCTGAAAAGTAGTTTCGGATAGGGTGTAAGGAAGCATTATTATGTGCCATTCTACCTCCTGCTCTCCCTTTCTATTTCTTACAAGAGTCTTAGAAGCAAGTAATTTTATATATCAAGGCAGGCTTGAAAAGAAACACATTATCAGCTTCTCTGACATGCTGTTTCCATCACACAATTTCTGTCATGCTTGAAAGTTATTTATATATTATACTTCCTGTTGAATCCTACCCACTTGATCTCCTAGACAGCTGGCAATATAATGTTATTATCTACTCAAGCCCTTTAAAATCAGAGCTATTGCCAATAGCTTCCATGTGCTGCCTCTCTCGCTGCACCAATCCTGAGACATTCGGCTGAAGCTCCTCTTTACAAGAGTGGTCTTCAGCCCTTCCCTGCTTGATCGAGTTGCCATCTATGCCCTGATCCAACCTACCATTGCTTCCATCTATCCTGCTCTGATTTCCCTACAGTACAAAAATAATAACAACCCGAAAATACTGCAGCAGGAGGTGCTTTCTCTGAGGCAGCAAGCTAATGTCGGTAGCTGAGGAATGGTGTTTGTAGGCCCATTTCCTGCAGCAGGAATTATAGGGAACAAAATCCCTTTGCCATAGTTCAAGGTTTGCGGTGGTGGGGAACTTCTACCTTGTCTCCTGGGTTGCAAGCAGCAGTGTTCAAGAGATCCCTCTTCCTTTCCAGGAAACTAGAGCATATAAGATGGCTGGCAACTCCAGTACATACATGTGTACCTTTTGTATATCGATGTCAGGCATCGGACAGCTCTTTGCTGGATGGCTGGTTTGTGATGCAGAGTGGCGCCAATCGCGTGGGTTCAATTCCCGTACCGGCTGAGGTTATTCATGAACATAGAACATAGAACAGTACAGCACAGAACAGGCCCTTCGGCCCTCGATGTTGTGCCGAACAATGATCACCCTACTTAAACCCACGTAACCCGTAACCCAACAATCCCCCCATTAACCTTACACTACGGGCAATTTAGCATGGCCAATCCACCTAACCCGCACATCTTTGGACTGTGGGAGGAAACCGGAGCACCCGGAGGAAACCCACGCACACACGGGGAGGACGTGCAGACTCCACACAGACAGTGACCCAGCCGGGAATCGAACCTGGGACCCTGGAGCTGTGAAGCATTGATGCTAACCACCATGCTACCGTGAGGCCCCGCCTTCTCAACCTTGCCCCTTGCCTGAGGTGTAGTCACCACCGGTCAGCCTATGGTCCTCTGGGACTATGGCGACATATGCATATATGTGAGTGAACCCACTGTGGACATGCCCATTATGTTAGAATATACTCTTTTTTTAAGGATAGGAATATCAAACCCTGGAAAATAGAATATCAATGGCTGTTCTTTCGAGTTACTTGTAATTGTTAATCCCAGGATGCATGGTAGGTAGCAGAAGAGATGGAGTTTGGAGAGAAGGAGATTGTTTTGCATGGAAGTGCGTACAAGAGTTATTGTTTGGAAAGTGTGTGCTTTACTCCATTTACACCTAGTTTGAAGCTGTTCAGGTTTTAAGTTAATTATCCATGGCCTGGTTCAGTTCTTAAAAATGTTACGAGCCCACGTGGAGACCAACGAACTAAGAGCTTTGAATTTACTGAATGAGCCCATTCAAAAAAACAGAATTTCTTTTTTATTAACTTTAATTTTTGTTGATTTTGGTTTGATTATTAACAGGCAAATTGTAGTCAATATAAACTATAAATTACACTTTAGTTAGCGAAGATAGATCCACAGATTTATTCAGTAATCCACTTAGCCACAGCAACAGTCCTTCAAAACTCTGAACTTCCTCGGGGAGAATTCCAGCTCATTTGATTAAAGACTTTAGCCACAAATTCCTGTCTGACAGCAACTTCATTCCATCGGAGTTCCATGGGTACAATTTCCAGAAAAGGCACCATTTCAGATCCCTCTCAGCTCTTCTCTCGGATCCAGCTACCTCGATCTTCCTTTCCAGCCGTGCTGTGACCTGGTAGGAAGGCAATCAATGAGCTGGAAATGTATGAGCTGGGTGGTGGGGAAAAAAACTGGCAGAAGAAGCTGTTAGAACTGGTGCCACCGCGAGGATCAGCGCCGAACAGGGCTTGTGATTGCTTGCTCCCGTGTCCCCGCCGCCACCGTTCATCTCTGTCCGCAACCCCAGCCGCCCCTCCTGCTCACGGCTACAAACTGAACAAACTGCAGAGCTCGTCACATGCGGTAGCAGTCACAATCATTTGGGAATAGTGGTCCTTTTGGGCATGCTCGAATGTATTTGCCCATTAAATTTCTTTAATTGGAATAGTTTGCCTATGAATTAAAGTGACCAAATATTAGCCAGTGGTAAACAGTGCTCCCTGTGTGACCTGATTTTACTGCTACAAAACTAACATGACCCCAGAACCAAGAAAAACAAAACGGCAGCAAGGACACGTTCACTAATTGTTAAAGAGGATGTTAAAGAGGAACATACAATATGTGAGAAAATCTGTGTTTTATAAAGTACTTTGTAAATAGTTACTTTCTGTAGTCATTGCCCCAGTGAGACACACGGGTATGCATTTGCAACACAATCTGTCAAAATCTGGTAGTGTGGTTGATATAGCGCATCTAATCTCTGGTGTGACATCCAGGATTGATCGATATTGAGATCAACTTCAGCATGTTACTGTTCCAAATACAATTTACTTCATGAATGCTGTGATTCGGTCACTCAGTTGAAGACTGTTTGTGATCGTTCCTTGCATCTATGCATTCAGTTCATTTAGTTTCCAGAATATGTTTGTGACATTAGCAAGGAGGCAAAATATTGCTTTGGTCACAATGAAAATTAACAAATTCTGTGTTTTTTTTGGCAAATGTCAGGAGATGGTCCCTCGGTTCAAAATAATCTCGACAATATCCGTCTTCTGGACAGCAGGTGGACCTCGGTATGAAACAACACATTGCTGAGGAGATTGTGGAGGCATTGGTGATGATCTTTCAGGAATCACTGGAGGCAGGAAGGGTCCCAGAGGACTGGAAAGTGACTAATGTAACACCACAGTTTAAGAAGGAAGGGAAGCAAAAGATGGGAAATTATAGGCCGGTTAGCCTGACTTTGGTCATTGGTAAGATTTTAGAGTCCATTATTAAAGATTAAATCGCGGAGTACTTGGAAGTGCATGATAAAATAGGATTGAGTCAGCACGGCTTTGTCAAAGGGAGGTCATGTCTGACAAATCTGTTAGAGTTCTTTGAGGAAGTAACAAAGAAGTTGGACAAAGGAGAACCAGTGGACGTGATTTATTTAGATTTCCAGAAGGCCTTTGACAAGGTGCCGCATAGGAGACTGTTAGGAGCCCATGGTGTTAAGGGAAAGATCCTGGCATGTATAGAGGATTGGCTGACTGGCAGAAGGCAGAGGGTGGGGGGATAAAGGGGTCTTTTTCAGGATGGCAGACAGTGACTAATGGTGTGCCTTGGCTCGGTGCTGGGACAACAACTTTTCACAATATATATTAATGATCTGGAAGAAGGAACTGAAGGCACTGTTGCTAAGTTTGCAGATGATACAAAGATCTGTAGAGAGACAGGTAGTATTGAGGAAGCAGGAGGGCTGCAGAAGGCTTGGACAGGCTAAGAGATTGGGCAAACAAGTGGCAGAAAAAATACAATGAGGAAAAGTGTGAGGTTATGCACTTTGGAAGGAGAAATGGAGGCATAGACTACTTTCTAAATGGGGAACTGCTTAGAAAATTAGAAGCACAAAAGGACTTGGGAATCCTTGTTCACGATTCTCTTAAGGTTAACGTGCAGGTTCAGTCAGCAGTTAGGAAGGCAAATGCAATATTAGCTTTCATGTCGAGAGGGCTAGAATACAAGACAGGGATGTACTTCTGAGGCTAAATAAGGCTCTGGTCAGACCTCATTTGGCGTATTGTGAGCAGTTTTGGCTCCGTATCTAAGGAAGGATGTGCTGGCCTTGGTAAGGGTCCAGAGGAGGTTCACAAGAATGATCCCTGGAATGACGAGCTTGTATGAGGAACAGTTGAGGACTCTGGGTCTGTACTCATTGGCGTTTAGAAGGATGAGGGGGGATCTATTGAAACTTACAGAATACTGCGTGGCCTGGATAGAGTGGACATGGAGAGGATGTTTCCACTTGTAGGAAAAACTAGAAGCAGAGGACACAATCTCAGATTAAAGGGACAATCCTTTAAAACAGAGATGAGGAGGAATTTCTTCAGCCAGAGGGTGGTGAATCTGTGGAACTCTTTGCCGCAGAAGGCTGTGGAGGCCAAATCACTGAGTGTCTTTAAGACAGAGATAGATAGGTTCTTGATTAATAAGGGGATTGCGGGTTATGGGGAGAAGGCAGAAAAATGGGGATGAGAAAAACATCAGCCATGACTGAATGACGGAGCAGACACGATTGTCCGAGTGGTCTAATTCTGCTCCTATGCCTTATGGTCTTATGGTAATGGCCGACAAATTCATCCGGCCTGTCTCACCAGAGGACCATAAGAAATAGGAACAGGAGTAGGCCATTCTGCCCCTCCAGCCTGCCCCGCCATTCAATAGGATCATGGCTGATGCGGCATTCCTCATGTCTACTTTCCTGCCCTTTCCTTGTAACTCTTGATTCCCTGAATAGTTTAAATCCTCCCCAACCACACTAGCAAATACTCACCCCTCCAGTAACTACGCTGCTGATAAAGCACAATATATACACTCCCTACCCCACCCAAAAATCCTGTAAGCTAGGAGAGATGATAGAATCCAAGCCACTTAAGGGGGGAAAAAGTCCTGAACATTTCTCACTCACCTCTTTAGGCCCTCAAGATTAGGCTAGACTACCCCATTGGCTCTGATTAATGGTACGCCTGTACGAGGTTAACTTGGGGCGGTACGGTGACACAGTGGTTAGCACTGCTGCCTCACTGCTCCAGGGTCCTGGGTTCAATTCCCGCCTCGGGTGACTGTCTGTGTTGAGTTACAATTTCTCCCCGTGTCTGCATGAGTTTCCTCTGTGTGCTCCGGTTTTCTCCCACAGTCCAAAGATGTGCAGGGCGGCACGATAGTACAGTGGTTAGCACTGTTGCTTCACAGTGCCAGGGTCCCCGGTTGATTCCTGGCTTGGGTCACTCTATGTGGAGTCTGCACGTTCTCCCTGTGTCTGCGTGGGTTTCCTCTGGATGCTCCGGTTTCCTCCCAAAAGTCCAGCAAGACATGTTGTTAGGTGATTTAGACATTCTGAATTTTCCCTCAATGTACCCGAACAGGTGCCAGAGTGTGGCGACTCGGGGATTTTCACAGTAACTTCATTGCAATGTTAATGTAAGCCTACTTGTGCCAACGATAAAGATTTTAAAATGATTAAGATTAGGTTAGGTGGACTGGCCTTGCTAAATTGCCCCTTAGTGTCAAAAAGGTTTGGTGGGGTTACTGGGTTGTGGGGATATGGTGGAGGAGTGGGCTTAAGTAGGGTGCTCTTTCCAAAAGTCGATGCAGACTCGATGGGCAGAGTGGCCTCCTTCTGCACTGTAAATTCTGCAAATAAAATTCTAAACTGTACCCCATCAAGAAAACAGTCCATCTCTTGCTTGAAGAAATTTACCGAATCATCACACAGGTTAGAAACTAGTTTTGCAGGTCCAATGTTCATTGGGAAAATAACCACTTGACATCTTGGCCATGCATAACTTAGACTGACCCATGGTCCTCCCTAATCTAATTTGTTGAAACTGCTGTGAACATTATAACTTATTTGCATTAATTTGTAGTTTCATCTATTTCAAAACCTTTCGGGGGGTATTCTCCAGTCTCCAGCCGCGCGTTTCTCAGTGGCACGCTTTCGCTGGTGAGGGGACTTCTCCCTGCCTCTTGTCAATGGGATTTCCTATTGAAGCCATCCCACGCCTTTGGGAAACCCTCGGCTTGGGGTACGCTGCCATCAGGAAAAGAGAATCCCAACAGCCGTAGAATTCCGAGCAAAGGCTGTAAATTGTTCTAAATGTACAAAGTATAGATTGCAAAAAAGCATTCTGGGGGAGGACAGTTAAAAAAAAGGGGGAACCTTATTCTAATGCTAGTAATACTCAGCTGAACAGGTCAACCTGTGCAGACAGAAACCAGGTTCAGACAGCTTCTGATAAAGTCCCACATAAGATGTTAGTGTGCAAAATTAATGCACATGGGATCAGGGGGTAATATAATGGCATAAATTGCAAATTGGTTTGCAGACACAATGCAGAGAGTAGGAATAAATGGGTCTTTTTCAAAGTGACAGTAATGACTAGTGGGGTCCCATAGGGGTCAGTGCTTGGGTCCCAGCAATTTGCAATATACATCAATGATTTGGATGAGGGAACCAAATGTAGGGCCGGATTCTCTGATTTCCCCCAGCTGTGTGTTTCTTGGCTGCCCGCCATTTGCTGGCAGCAGGATTCACTACTCCCGCTATTTGTCAATGGGATTTCTCAATGAAGCAACCCCACCCCAATGCTGCACTATCTTGTCCTCATATTTTGCATGGATTAGTGGTTGGATCAAACCATTGGCGGGAGCTTTTGGGCTTTATTGATTGTTAAATAGAAGGTGAATGTGGCATTATTCATGGGAAAAAATAAAAAATGCTCAAATGGACAAACTGTTCGGTATAAGTGCAAAATTGTATTAGTTGAAACAGACAAGACCTGTAAAAATTCTCAAAAGACTTTGAGATGATTTATTCCTTAGGTGTTTAAATTTAATGTTGGCTATCTTCAAATACAAATATAAATACTTGGTGATTACGTTTTGAAGAGTTGATATGAAATTTCACATAAATGTTTAAAACAAAAAGATGTTTTGGATGGTTGATTTCAAGGAGTTTTATGTTAAATTTAAACTCTCACAGCTGAGCACAACTAAAATTATGCATCGACCTTTCCTGGTGATAAATTTCCAATTGTACATATGTTTTACTGTGAGCTTGCTTAGAGACATTTGCATTATTTCCTCACCTCTGTTAAATCACCCTGCATTAGGGTTGAAAGTTATATTTTGGGGATAATAATACAGAAGACTCCTACTTTTAAATGGGACGATTTTTATCTCGCTTAATAATTCATAACTGAATTGCACTTCATGTTTCTGTACAATGATACAGAAAACTGTTTGAATTTATTTTGAGTGAGTTATTTGATCTATACTTAACAATGTATAATTAACAGTTTTATTTTAGAATGTTGCCAAGGAGATTGTGAATTAAATTACACGCCTAATTCCATTTTGTCTTACTTGGGTCTCATCTAGACTACCTATTGTGCAATGAATCATTAGATACTGCAGTTCAACAAGTACTATAAAAATAAATCTTGCAGTGGCTCTAAGCTATAACTGGTTTGATGTACTGTTTTTTGTTTACCAAATCAAAATATTTCTGGAATTTGTTTGTGCAATATTATTAAAAATCATGCTGAGCTGAATCAAGTTTCTCAACACAATGTAAAGCAGTTATTTTATTCATCAAATTTTAACCCATGTTAATTTAGTAATTTTATTTAAATTTTTGGGGTTCTGGGGGGGACATTTTACTGCATAGCTACATATGATCTTGGCAACGGACAAATGTAGATGAAATACTGTTCGTTTGAATTAAACTTCCTTGCTGGATGGCTTTAACATCATGGAGGGACATTTGAGTGAAGCAATAAGTATTGGCTCAGCAAACTATCTAACTGCTTATCCTGTCTCATTACAATGTAAAGATTTTAACAAAAAATAAATTTCTCATCATTGTTCATAACCAATTTTGTAAACTGCAATTTGATTCATTTAACATTTTTTCTGCCAGTTTTCATGAATACTCAAAAGATTACTGTATCAAATAAATTTTGCACATCTGCTATGTTAAACATTGCATTGGTATAAATATATTGTAACTTTGCTATTTCAACTAGAGAGATTTTTGACCTCCACTCTGCCTTTACACATTACGAACAGGTGAGTACACATTTAGAATAGTCTGGAAGTACCACCACATTCCAGTTTAATTCCCATGAATCATCTTCACAATCACCAGTTTGCCTTCCCAGTGACAGTGAGGTGTGAGCTTCACTGTTGTAGTTGCAATTTCCTCAATCGCCTTTGTTCATGTATAATGTGATGATATTTGCATCATGCATATCCATGGTACTGAGTCTCCTCTCCAACAGGGAAGGTTGGGGTCTTGGAGATATGGCAGCAGGCAAAGCTTTCTATACTTGAGTAGCTCAGCTGGTATTCATTCCTTCCTTGTGTTTCCCTTGTTGCAAGAGAGTCCACAGTCTTTGCGAGCAATGAGGGTTCTGCATCAAGCTTGCACATGTAGCTGCAGAAGATCATCAAGCACAAGCGGTGAGATATCTCGGAGTAGTGCTCTACCCAACAGCCATTTGCTCGTTCTTGTTAGGGAGCATTTCCCCACCCATGGAGTTTAAAGGAGCAACGTTGATATGGTGAGGCCAAGTGTTCCGTGAGTCATACATAGCATGAAGATTGCCATTGTCACTAGCAGTTTGTATTTCTTCACCTAGATTGGTCCAATACTTGTGGCACAATACATTTACATCTTCTGCACAACTGCGTTGGCTAGCATTTGATGGTCACATGTTTAGGGTTAGGAGACGGGTTGTAAGCCAGGTGAGCTATGCTCTTCACTTCAAACACGGGAGTCATTTTTGCCAGGGATTTTTGAACTAGCCTTTGTTCTTGTTTCTTCCTTTGCCAAAAATGGTTACTGCAGGTTTGTAGATGATTGATCACTCGAGACTTCAATGTTTCATCAGCATTTTCTGGTAATCCCTCAGTAGGGATTGCCCAAGAGGTTCTAAGAGCTTCTGACATTTGTCATCATCCCTGGTACATGGCAGGTGGAAGTCTGAAGTGCCATTTTGTTTCCTCATTTCCTTCAGGTACCATACCCGAAGATGACATTAATGACCATAGATTTTCATTTGATTGGTCCATGATTTTGCTTGGAAAAGTAGTGCAGTAGTTTGATGATGCCTTTTGCAGTATGGCTGTACAGAAAACTCTCTTGGTTATTGCCTGCCATCAGTCATATTGCAAAGATTTACAGGCTGATACTCAAACTGTTTGATCACATTATGAACGCATCTCTGTGACCTCCAAGTCCTGAGTGGAACTTGACCCCCTAAACTGCTTCTTCTGTGTTGGATCCCTTACTAGTAAGAGAAAGAATGAACAGCCCTCTCCATTAGTTATCAAGGAGAGCATCTGTGGAGAGGGAAGAGAGCTAACGTTTCGAGTCTGGATGACTCTTTGTTATGCGGGGGCATTGGCTAGGCATCAAATCGGGAGGTGTCATTAACTTTCTTGAAGTCAATGCACATCCTCAGAGCCTTTCTTGGGGACAATTACCATTCACTTTGAGATGGTTTGATAACACCCAGGTCTTGCATTGTCTGAATCCCCGTTCGCAGGGTTGTAACCAGGAATATTGTATGGTCTCTGACATATGGGAGTAAGGTTTTTGAGATAGATGGCATGCTTGACAAGTTATGTTCCACCAAATTTCATTTAGAACAAGGTACTCATGGAAGAGCTGAAGAAGGTCATGTTATTGATTGACTGGAAAATAACTCAAGTATGCCTCCAGTGGTTGCTTCCAAGACTGCAGGCCACTGTCATACTCCTCATCATCTTCCTCCACTCACCATATCATCAAGGCTGTTGCAGGTACTGGTTCTCACTCCGTCTACTCCTTCAGGAGATTGACATGATAAACCTGCCTTGTTGTACCTTTGTCTGGGTGCTCAACCTTGTAAGTGATCAGACACATCCTTCTATTACTTCATAGGGCCCTTGCCACTTTCAAGGAGCGTGCCGGTGGAAGAGTGCAGCAGCAGCAGTTTTTGGCCAGGTTTGAATTCTCGATAATGGGCATACTGATCCTACCACCTTTTCTGGACTTCTGTTCATTTTGGAGGTTCTCCTGACACCCCTCATGATATTGCTCCAAACGGTCTCTCATGCTCAGGACATAGGACACCACACTTTCTCGCTTCTGTGATGGGCCTTTGCTTCCCCAGTTTGACCGCAATAAGTCCAGGTGCCCCTTAGAAACAAACTCTCAGGGTCTTGTTAAAGCGCTTGAGAAGTCCGCCCATCTTGAGGATGGTATGGGGTGATCCCGATGCCCAGTTGCCGGTTAAGCGGCTTCATCAACTTGGAATTGAAGTTGGCCCCCTGATCTGTAATGATTTCCTCAAATGTGCCAACCCGAGAGATCAGCTGGAGCCGAGCACTAATGATTCTGGGTGTGGTGGTGGAACGGCAGGGAAAATCTGTTTATCTGTTTGAGCTGCTCGCAGAAAAACACTTTTCACTGTACCTCGGTACACGTGTCAATAAACCAATCCAATACAATCCAAAAGCCTCTGGGTATGGGTTGTGTAATCATATATGACGAGGATGTATTGATATTCAGAATTGCTTTTCTCCAATGGTCGACCATGCCTATTGCGATGCGTTGGAAAGGAACAGAGATCACTGGCAAGGGGATAAATGGTGCTCCATCAGCCGTCTGGACAGAACTCATCTATTGGCACTGTGGGCATGTTTGGAAGTTTCTGAGAGTGACTTTGTGTTACTGTGGCCAAAAGAAACGTGAACTGACCCTCTGTTGAGTTTTTTCCTGATCCAGATGACCTACCGATGGCATGGTATGTGCCAGGTGGCGGATGAGTGGTGTGCCAGCAATTAGACATTTGCCCTTTTCTCCCCCATATATACAGAATTCCCCCCCCCCAATCAAAAACCTGTCCGCTCCTGGTTTATCAGTCTGACCCCCTTCCCCTGCCCTCTTAAAGAATGGTTCCAAAGATAAATCTGTGGCGCGATTCTCCCGACTTAGGAAAAATCAGAGAATAGCGGGCGTTGCAAATTTTTACGGCGACGCTGGTCCGACGCCCTCCCGCTATTCTCCGAACCCCGCACAGACTCCAAGTCGCCATTCCCGCCAAACGCCTCTAACGCGCCCCCGACACGACCAGAATCGCTAGTTTTTGGTCCCCCCGCTATTCTCCGGCCCGGATGGGCCCAAGTCCCGACTTAATCGTGCACTGTTTACACGGCGTGAAACACACCTGCTTTTTAAGTTTGTCAACCAGTCGTGCTGGCTGACGACCGCTTCCAGGAGGTGTGCGCACCGCTCAGCGCACCGCTTGAGTCTGACCACAACGGGGAAGGCATCCCTGAGAACGGGAGGGGGTCCAGAGCGGGGGGGAGTGGGGGAGACGGAGGGGGGAGTGGGGGAGATGGAGGGGTGCAGTGGGGAAGACGGAGGGGGGGAGTGGGGGAGATGGAGTGGGGGAGATGGAGGGGGGCAGTGGGGGAGACGGAGGGGGGAGGGGGGGAGTGGGGGAGATGGAGGGGGGTAGTGGGGGAGATGGAGGGGGGAGTGGGGGAGATGGAGGGGGGTAGTGGGGGAGATGGAGGGGGCAGTGGGGGAGACGGAGGGGGGAGTGGGGAGATGGAGGGGGAGTGGGGGAGACGGGGGGAGTGGGGGAGAAGGACGGGGGCAGTGGGGGAGACGGAGGGGGGTGAGTGGGAGTGGGGGGGGGTGTTAGGGAGAGAGTGAGCGAGTAAGCCGTCCAACCCCGTAACAAAATGTCTGCCACCATGCCATTGTGTGCCGGTCACAAGGACAAGGCCGCTGTTTGCCCTGTGGCTTACGGCCACAGGCCACTGACGAACCTGTGACGAGGATATAGTTTACTGCCCGTTGGATGCAGAAAGTGACCAGGGGTTAGGCTGCCCACGTGTCAGCAGCGCGTCCAGGCCACCGGGACACACAGGTATCCCGTGGCTGGCGGCTGCCGAGGTGTCGACTAACCTCCGTCTAACATGTCCCGTTTCTCTGCCGCACCACCCTTCTGTAGGTTAGCACAATGTCTGTGAACAGAACGGCTATGTTCTGCGCAGTGGTTGGGGCCGCTGCACTGCATTTGGAGATGCAGCAGCATCCACAGCCACAACCCGCAGTGGATGCAGGGCCAGCTGCAGCAGAAGAGGGATGAGGAGTTGCCAGTCGTCGAGCAGCATGGGGGGGAGGAGGAGGAGGAAGAGGAGGAGGAGAGAGTGAGGGTGCAGCCACGGCGCCAGAGGCAACGACCAAGGCCGAGGGTGTACCATGTCCGGGTATCTTTCCTAACAATGACGGACATCACCTGCAGGAGGAGACTCCGGCTGAGTAGGCAGACGGTGATACATATCTGTCACCTCGTGGCGCACCTCGCCCCACGTGGAACGGGGGGAGGACACGCGATCCCGGTTGCCATCAAGGTGACGGTCGCTCTTAACTTCTATGCTACCGGCTCCTTCCAGTCTCCGAGCGGGGACGTCTCCGGGATCTCCCAGTCATCGGTGCACAGGTGCATCCGGGATGTGACCGACGCCCTCTATGCCATCGCTAACATCTACATCACCTTTCCCGAGGACCAAGCAAGTCAAGACTCACGAGCTCGTGGATTTGCCAGAGTGGCCGGGATACCGAGGGTGCAGGGGGCAATCGATTGTGTTCACGTCCCCATGCGCCCGCCTGCAGGGGACAGGGACGTGTTCACAAACAGAAGGGGGACATACTCCATGAATATCCAGGTGGTATGCGACCCCCACATGAGGATCATGAATGTCTGTGCAAGGTTCCCAGGGAGTGTGCATGACTCCTACATACTGGCGCAGTCGTTCATCCCTGCGATGTTTGAGGGACGTCCCCCCCGGCTGAGGGGCTGGTTGCTAGGCGACAGGGGTTATCCGCTGAGGTCTTGGCTGATGACGCCTATACGGAGGCCTCAGACCAATGCGGAAACACGATACAACGATGCCGATGCAGCAACCAGAGGTGTGGTGGAGCGCTGCCGTGGCTTCCTGAAGATGAGATTTAGGTGCCTGGACCGCTCCGGAGGGGCCCTGCCTCTCCAGGCTGAAAGGGTCACTCGCATTGTTGTGGTCTGCTGTGCGCTGCACAACATCGCGATGCAGAGGGGAGATGACCTGCTGCAGGAGGCGGAGGGAGAAACCAGTGGCAGAGGTGCCAGCACAGAGGAGGAGGAGGAGGAGGCTGGCGGAGTGGCGGGCGCAGCACGCAGACACGACCCAGGTGCTGGTGATGCCCAGGAGGCGGCACAACAGACCCGGCGAGGACGGCGGGCACGCGACGCCTTGGTGGCAGCACGGTTCACGCGTCGCATGTGACGTCCCCGCTGAACACCAAACCACCACCTGCATCGCTAGTCGTGCAGAGGGTCAACACATAACTGCCACCACCACAGCCCCCCCCCCCCCCCCCCCCCCCCCCCCCACTCCCTCTCAGTGTACAGTGCTCCACTTCGACATCACCCTTAACACTGGGTCCAGACGGTATGGCACAACATTGATGGCTGTGTTAGCGGGTGTGATCAGTGCCATGTGGAATGATGACAGTCCGCTCTGCGAAGAGCTGTGAGCTCAGAATCGTTAGAGAGAGTCTGACCCACGGCAATAGCTGAACCATCCACCTTGGTGGCCGCTGAGTTTGTCACGGACACTCCATCACGTGCCCGCGTGGGGTAGCTGTGGGAGGGGGTGGGGGGATGGGCAGTGACTGCACACCCGGCACCGAAGTTTCACCGTTCGTCAACCCCAGCGACACTCAGTGTCTCTCTTTGTTGCCTTACGGGCCCTACCACTACGTCTACGTGAGTCCCCAGATGATACAGCAGGAGTGGAGGAGGACTGCTGCGAATCGCCCCCTTCGACTTGTTTCTCCTTCGGCAAGCGTTTTCTGGGGCGACCTGGCCTTGATGGGCCAGGCTGCTCTGCGGGTGTCTCGGGTGACGTTGTGCCACCCTGCTCTGCCTGCTGCCCACCCGATGCACCAGGGATGGGACGGGGGGAGGCCGAGAATTCCGGGACGTCCCGTGATGGAGTTAATGGGACGGGACCCGAAACCCCCTCCTCCCTCGGGGAGCCCGGTGGCCCCCGGGCCTCACTTTGGGACAGAGGTGCGAGCGGGGAGGTGCCCCGTCGTGCCACCGACACCTGGCGCTGCCAGTCCTGGAGGCCTGCGACGGTATCGACCAGGATCCGAAGGTTTGCAGACACGGAGTCCAGGGAGTTAGACATTCCCGCCAGGGACTGTGCGACCTCAACCTGTGAGTGCACGACGCCATCCAGCACGTGTGTCAGGTGGTTGATGCTCTCGGCAACTGACTGCTGCGACTGGCCCATGACCTGGTGAGACTGGGCCAAGGCCCGCAGGGCGCCGGCAATGTCGTTTTGGCTCTGGCGCATTGCTGCCTGTGAGAGGGCAACCCTGTCCAGGGCCGAGGGCGCTGGGTCTGTGACAACTTTGTGAACCACCCTCAAATAACTCTGCCCCAATCCCCCTCCACCCCCCCGTGCCAGCGGGGCAGGTGGGTGATTAAGATAAGGGAGGAGGGATGGTTGTGACCAGGGGGCACCCTCTTGGCACTTACCCTGGCAGCCCTGGTGAGGTCGTGCAGCTTTTTCCTGCATTGCTCTGCAGAGCGAGGGGTCTGCCCCACAGCACTAACGGCAGCAGCCACCTCACGCCAGGCCTGGCGTACCACGCCGGAAGGTTGGCGATGCCCTCTACGAGGGCAGATGATGCCCCTCCTCTGCTCGACGGCATTGAGCAGCGCCTCCACATCAGCCTCAACAAATCGAGGGGCAGCTCTCCTGGGCTCCGACATCATGGCCGACAGATTCTATGCTCGCCCGCGCCTTTTTACGGCGTCGGGCGGCGTCACGTGGGTGTGTTCGTGCCGTCGCCGCGTTCCGTCGTAATGGCGCATGTAATTGACGCGGCCGCGTTACTAGCCCATTTCCCGGAAGTGAATACGTCGGGAAATGGACCCTTCCCTACCGTCGTCAAACGCGCCCGTTTTTCCCGCCGATTTCCCGATTTTTCGTGAGTCCGGAGAATCGCGCCCTGACTCTTGGAGCTGCCGTATGTGAGATGGTATGGCTCAGGAGTCAACATTTAACCCAGGCACAGTTTAGTCAATGGAAGGTTCCTCTAGGCAGCGTTGTGATTGGGATTTCCTGGGCACTTTAGTTCCTCCTGAAACAAGCTGTCACACATACCTGGTAAGGGCTGTAATCCCCCTTTTCTTTGAGAGCGAGTAACAACAGGGCAGCACACTTCCATCTTTGATTACCCTCGCAACAAGTCATGCAGGATAAGAAGGTCTCTACCCTGAACAAGCTCACTAAGTAAAATTTCCAACATTTAACAGAAAATCCTAGTCATGAAAAGCAACAGTAATCTCTGTCATGGGGTATTGCTTGGCTTCACCATGAACACATTGTACGTGGGTGTGATGACTGTAACCAATGTTGGCATCTGTAACATGACATTTCTTAATGAAAGAGAGTTAGCTACCTGTGTGAATTAGTGCAGTAGCAGTCTTTCCATTGTCATTCACCAGTAATTCAACAAGATCAATGTTACTCTTTCCAACATCACCATCACGAGGCACATGGCAAAAACTGGACATTTTTAGTTTTCGTAGAGGGCACACATGGGCCTTGTGGCCTTCCTGCTGGCAGTAGAAACAGATAAGTTTAGCTGTCCCTCTTAACCCTGTTGCTACCTCTGTTGTTCCCCCTAGTGTCATTAGGTGGATTGCTGTTACCTTTCTCTTTGGCTAGTCTGTGTACTTGATGGCAGGGTCTAGGTGTGTTCCATGCGCATACAGATACTGCTGTGCCAGCCTTGCTTCCTCGAGTCCATTGGTAGGCTTGTGCTCTCTCTCTCTCTCTGTCTCTCTCTCTCCCCCCTGCCATGTCCTTATATCCACCAGCAGAACCTGAAAAAACTGTTCCAAGATATTTTCCCCCCGATCTGCTCTTTGGACAGCTCCTTAGGCTTAATCCAGCTGCAATACAGTCCTTCAGATAGGTGTAGGTCTCTTTGCGGTCTCTTTCTCATCCTCATCAGGTGTCCATTTAACTATGTTGCAGAACTTCTTTGTACCTTTCTGTTGAGGCATGTCATAGTTGCAATATTAGAACAGTTGTTCACCATCATTTCTTCTCTCCAAGCTTGCGTGCCCATCATTGACAAGGATGGTTTGTATCGCCTGACATTCCATCACTGCCTTCCCTCTCTCACTCACTAGTGGCTCCAGAATAGACAGTTTCATTAGTTAATACATCGGCTGAGGGTCGTTGTTCGCAGATTGAGTGCCAACAATGGAGTTGCCCGGATGTGTGTATCATAGAATTCCCACAGTGAAGAAGGAGGCCATTTGGCCCACCAAGTCTACACCGACCCTTGGAAAGTGCACCCTACTCTATCTCTACTCTAAGCCCACGACCCGGCTCTAACCCATAACCCATTAACCCCTGGACATTAAGGCGCAATTTAGCATGGTGAATCGACCGAACCTTCACATCTTTGGACTTGGGAGGAAACTGGAGCACCCGGAGGAAACCCACGCACACACGGGGAGAAAGTGCAAACTGCATACGGTCACGCAAGGCCGGAATTGAACCTGGGTCCTTGATGCTGTGAGGCAGCAATGCTAACCACTGCTCCACCGTGCTGTGTATGTGCATGTGTCTGCTCTCCGTCACGTTCCAGCTCCGTTTCTTTATCCCACCACATCTTGTGCCCAGCCTCTTTCTCAAACATTCCCCACCAGCATTTTTGAATGTCTTTCAATACATTCTATGGGAGGCCAGACCCAGTGACGCCAGAGAAGCCCAAAACAATAGGTCCCAAGAACCGCCCCAGCGACCGAGGAACTGCCCTATGATTGGGGGGGTTCAAACATAATCGATTGGGAAGAGACCCAATCGATTCCAAGCAGGTAAGGGAGTCCGCCCAAAGGGGCGCGGATCCCCTGGGACCTATAAAAGAAAAGTCCCACACATGGTTCAGTCTCCTGGCTCCTGTCTCCTACTCTAGCCATCGAGCAGCAGACACCAATTAGTAAGTCCAAACAACTAGAGTTTATTATAATACAATTATAATAACTACCCATGCACACGCTAAAGGATTAAACTTACTCCTACCGCTAAACAACTAATACTTATCTCGAAGGAACTGCTGGGTCAGGGAACAAGGCCTCTTGCTCTGCTCTGGTTCGCAGACTTCAGATTGTTATCAATTGAAAAGGTGGTCAGGAGTGCCTATTTCTGGTAGCGGTCGTCGTTAGGCACTTACTTGTTGGTGGCTGCTGCTTGACGGCTGGAGTAGGAGACAGGAGCCAGGAGACTGAACCATGTGTGGGACCTTTCTTTTATAGGTCCCAGGGGATCCGCGTCCCTTTGGGCGGACTCCCTTACCTGCTTGGAATCGATTGGGTCTCTTCCCAATCGATTATGTTTGAACCCCCCAATCATAAGGCAGTTCCTCGGTCGCTGGGGCGGTTCTTGGGACCTATTGTTTTGGGCTTCTCTGGCGTCACAGGGTCTGGCCTCCCATAGAATGTATCGATTTGTGCTTAACTTGTGTCCATTGTATCTGGGACTCGCCCGGTATTGCCTCATTAGTATGTTAACTGGTTTCTTTTCACAGTGTTGTCTGGTTTCTGCAACAGTCAAAACTGGTTTCTGCAGTCGTCCCAATATACAATCGCCTTGCAAGCTGCTTGCTTTCCAACATGTACATTTTCCCTGCATTCCTTGCAATCTTCCATTTTGTATTGGGCAGTGGCCACCCCAGGTGGCTACAGTCTGCAAACACCCTGACCATTCATAGGCCAAACATCTGTCGAGGGCAGGCACACATTTTAAAAAGTGCGCCAGAAGGCCAGTGTTACAGTTGTATAGGACTTTGGTTAGGCCACATTTGGAATACTGCGCGCAGTTCTGGTCGCCACATTACCAGAAGGATGTGGATGCTTTAGAGAGGGTGCAGAGGAAGTTCACCAGGATGTTGCCTGGTATGGAGGGTGCTAGCTATGAAGAAAGGTTGAGTAGATTAGGATTGTTTTCGTTGGAAAGACGGAGGTTGAGGGGGGACCTGATTGAGGTCTACAAAATTATGAGAGGTATGGAGAGGGTAGATAGCAACAAGCTTTTTCCAAGATTGGGGGTGTCAATTACAAGGGGGTCATGATTTCAAGGTGAGAGGGGGAAAGTTTAAGGGAGATGTGCGTGGAAAGTTTTTTACGCAGAGGGTGGTGGGTGCCTGGAACGCTTTGCCAGTGGAGGTGGTAGAGGCGGGCACGATAGCATCATTTAAGATGCATCTGGACAGATATATGAACGGGTGGGGAACAGAGGGAAGTAGATCCTTGGAAAATAGGCGACAGGTTTAGATAAAGGATCTGGATCGACGCAGGCTGGGAGGGCCGAAGAGCCTGTTCCTGTGCTGTAATTTTCTTTGTTCTTTGTTCTTGGTGGGGCTCTCCATCACACACTGTCACCAGCGGTATCATATTGGGAGCCAAATGCCCAATAGAAAATGGCATGGAGAATGTAGCAAATAACTGCACACACAACAATAATGGTAATGTTTGTATGATGCTACTGATGGACAAATGTGCATCTGAATGGCTGACTTTGTGGATTTGTAAAGTAACAAAACAGTTGAACAGAACACCTACTTTTTCCAGCTGTCCAAAGCTACCGAGCTGTATTTTCCCACTGCTTCAACAGTCTTCTTGCACAAGAATTTGGAAGGCTTGTTAGTCTCAGGCTAGTGTGGTTCTCCTTTCAGCTTTGTGGCAGACTGAACAGTATTTGTATTTTGAGGGATGCTCCAATGACCTGCATAGGTTCCATTACCATGAAAGGGTGAGCACAGTACATACTATTGGTAAAGGAGCCATAGTGACTTGGCAATAAAACATTGCACCAGTTCAGTGAGGCATACAAATAATAATAATTAACATCTTTATTAGTGTCACAAGGAGGCTGACATTAACTTAAGCCTCATTCAAAATTAAACAGTGCAGCTGAACTGGTTTCGTGATGATTCCTGTTACAGTAAAGCTGTGACCTGATTGGCTGGTTGGGAATCTGTTAAAGTTGAAAAAAAATAATATTGCAAAACAAATCTAATTGATTAACTAGATAGTGGAGTAACTAAACTTGAGGGCAGAGTTCGTTATTTAGCATTTAATTTTACAGTAAAAATCATCTAGCGTCAGGGCCATATAGTTAATTGTAACTCAATCTAACAATAATTCAAGTGTTTATTTTAAATTAATTAATTAGTGCTTAAATGTCACTCAGCAGGTTGCAGTGCTCCAACTGTGAGATGTGGCAGATCTGTGACGCTTCCAGCGTTCCGGTCGACTACATCTGTAGCAAGTGTAACCAATGGCACCTCCTCACAGACCGCATGGTTCGGTTGGAGCAGCAATTGGATGCACTTAGGAGCATGCAGGTGGTGGAAAGCATCATAGATAGGAGTTATAGAGACATGGTCACATCCAAGGTGCAGGCAGAGAGATGGGTGACCACCAAAAGGGGCAGGCAGTCAGTGCAGGAATCCCCTGTGGTTGTCCCCCTCTAGAACAGGTATACCGCTTTTGATACTGTTGGGGGAAATAGCCTATCAGGGGAAAACAGCAGCAGCCAGAGCAGTGGCACCACGGCAGGCTTGATGTTCAGCAGGGAGGGTCAAAGCGCAGAAGAGCAATAGTCATAGGGGACTCTATAGTCAGGGGCACAGATACGCGCTTCTGTGGATGTGTAAGAGATTCCAGGATGGTATGTTGCCTCCTTGGTGCCAGGGTCCAGGATGTCTCAGAACAGGTAGCGGGCATCCTGAAGGGAGAGGGCAAACAGGCAGAGGCTGTTGTACATATTGGTACTAACGACATAGGCAGGAAGGGGCATGAGGTCCTGCAGCAAGATTCAGGGAACTAGGCAGAAAGTTAAAAGACGTGACCTCTAGAGTTGTAATCTCGGGATTACTCCCTGTGTCACATTCCAGTGAGGCTAGAAATAGGAAGATAGAGCAGCTAAACACGTGGCTAAACAGCTGGTGTAGGAGGGAGCGTTTCCATTACCTAAACCACTGGGAGCTCTTGCGGGGCAGGTGTGACCTGTATAAGAAGGGCGGGTTGCATCTCAACTGGAGAGGCATAAATATCTTGGCCGCGAGGTTTGCTAGCGTCACACGGGAGGGTTTAAACTAGTATGGCAGGGGGGTGGGTACCGGAGCAATAGGTCAGAAGGTGAAAACATTGAGGGAGAACTAGGGAATAGGGCCAGTATGGCTCCGAGGAAGAGCAGACAGGGAGATGTTGCTGAAAACAGCGGGTCTGATGGCCTGAAGTGCATATGTTTTAATGCAAGAAGTATAATGGGTAAGGCAGATGAATTTAGAGCTTTGATTAGTACTTGGAACTATGATGTTGTTGCCATTACAGAGAACTGGTTGAGGGAAGGACAGGATTGGTAGCTAAATGTTCCACGATTTAGATGCTTCAGGCGAGATAGAGGGGGATGTAAAAGGGGTGGCGGAGTTGCGCTATTGGTTAAGGAGAATATCACAGCTGTACTGCAGGAGGACACCTCAGAGGGCAGTGAGGCTATACGGGTAGAGTTCAGAAATAAGAAGGATGCAGTCACAATGTTGGGGGTTTACTACAGGCCTCCCAACAGCCAGCGGGGGATAGAGGAGCATATAGGCAGACAGATTTTGGAAAGGAGTGAAAGCAACAGGGTTGTTGTGATGGAAGACTTCAGTTTCCCCAATATTGACTGGGACTCACTTAGTGCTAGGGGCTTGGACGGGGCAGAGTTTGTAAGGAGCATCCAGGAGGGCTTCTTAAAAAATATGTAGATAGGGAAGGAGCTGTACTGGACCTGGTATTGGGGAATGAGCCCGGCCAGATGGTAGAAGTTTCAGTAGGGGAGCATTTCTGGAACAGTGACCACAATTCAGTAAGTTTTAAAGTGCTGGTGGACAAGGATAAGAGTGGTCCTAGGGTGAATGTGCAAAATTGGGGGAAGGCTAATTATAACAATATTAGGCGGGAACTTAAGAATCTAGATTGGGGGTGGATGTTTGAGGGAAAATCAACATCTGACATGCGGGAGGCTATCGCCACTATCGTCCTTGCTTCCACCACCTCCTCCGGCAGCGAATTCCAGGCAGCCACTACCCTCTGTGTAAAAAAAACTTGCCTCGTACATCTCTAAACCTTGCCCCTCGCACCTTAAACCAATGCCCCTAGTAATTGACCCCTCTGCCCTGGGAAAAAACTCTGACCATCCAATCTGTCTATGCCCCTCATAATTTTGTAGACCTCTTATCAGGTTGCCCCTCAACCTCCTTCGTTCCAGTGAGAACGAACCAAGTCTATTCAACCTCTCCTCATAGCTAATGCCCTCCATACAAGGCAACATCCTGGTAAATCTCTTCTGCACCCTCTCCAATGCCTCTACATCCTTCTGGTAGTGTGGCAACCAGAATTGAACACTATACTCCACGTGTGCCCTAACTAAGGTTCTATACAGCTGCAACATGACTTGCCAATTTTTATACTCAGTGCCCCGGCCATTGCCGTATGCCTTCTTGACTACCTTCTCCACCTGTGTTTCCTCTTTCAGTGACCTGTGGACCTATACATTAGGTTTGTCCGACTGTCAATACTCTGTAGAGTTCTACCATTTACTGTATATTCGCTACCTGTATTAGATCTTCCAAAATGCATTACCTCACATTAGTCTGGATTAAACTCCATCTGCCATCTCTCTGCCCAAGTCTCCAAATGATCTAAATCCTGCTGTATTGTCCGACAGTCCTCATCACTATCTGCAATTCTACCAACCTTTGCATCATCCGCAAACTTACTGATCAGACCAGTTACATTTTCCTCCAAATCATTTATATATACTACGAACAGCAAAGGTCCCAGCACTGAACCCTGCAGAACACCACTAGTTACAGCCCTCCAATCAGAAAAGCACCCTTCCATTGCTACTCTCTACCTTCTATGACTTAGCCAGTTCTGTACCCATCTTACCAGCTCACCTCTGATCCCGTGTGACTTCACCTTCTGTACCAGTCTGCCATGAGGGACCTTGTCAAAGTGCTTTCTGAAGTCCATATAGACAACATCCACTGCCCTACCTGCATCAATCATCTTTGTGACCTCCTCGAAAAACTATATCAAGTTAGAGAGACACGACCTCCCCTGCACAAAACCGTGCTGCCTCTCACTAATATGTCCACTTGCTTCCAAATGGGAGTAGATCCTGTCTCGAAGAATTCTCTCCAGTAATTTCCCTACCTCTGACGTAAGGCTCACCAGCCTGTAGTTCCCTGGATTATCCTTGCTACCCTTCTTAAACAAAGGAACAACAGTGGCTATTCTCCAGTCTTCCGGGACATCATCTGAAGACAGCGGGGATCCAAAGATTTCTGTCAAGGCTTCAGCAATTTCCTCTCTTGCCTCCTTCAGTATTCTGGGGTAGATCCCATCAGGCCCTGGGGACTTATCTACCTTAATATTTTTCAAGACGCCCATCACCTCACCTTTTTGGATCACAATGTGACCCAGGTTATCTACACACCCTTCACCCGACAATTCCTTCTCTTTGGTGAATACTGATGCAAAGTATTCATTTAGTAACTCACCCATTTCCTCTGGCTCCACATATAGATTCCCTCCCCTGTCCTCCAGTGGGCCAACCCGTTCCTTGGCTACCCCCTTGCTTTTTATGTACTTGTAAAAATCCTTGGGATTTTCCTCAACCCTATTTGCCAATGACTTTTCGTGACCCCTTTTAGCCTACCTGACTCCTTACTTAAGTTCCTTCCTACTTTCCTTATATTCCACACAGGCTTCGGCTGTTCCCAGCCTTCTAGCCCTGACAAATGCCTCCTTTTTCTTTTTGACAAGGCCTACAATATCTCTCGTTATCCAAGGTTCCCGAAATTTGGCATATTTATCCTTCTTTCTTACAGGAACATGCTGGTCCTGAATTCCTTTCAACTGACATTTGAATGCCTCCCACATATCAGATGTTGATTCACCCTCAAACATCCGTCCCCAATCTGGGTTCTTCAGTTCCCACCTAATATTGTTATAATTAGCCTTCCCTCAATTTAGCAGATTCACCCTAGGACCACTCTTATCCTTATCCACCAGCACTTTAAATCTTACTGAATTGTGGTCACTGTTCCAGGAATGCTCCCCTACTGAAACTTCTACCACCTGGCCGGGCTCATTCCCCAATACCAGGTCCAGTACAGCCCCTTCCCCAGTTGGACTGTCTACATATTTTTTTAAGACGCCCTCCTGGATGTTCCTTTGAAACTCTGCCCTGTCCAAGGCCCTAGCCCTAAGTGAGTCCCAGTCAATATTCGGGAAGTTAAAGTCTCCCATCACAACAACCCTGTTGCTTTTACTCCTTTCCAAAATCTGTCTAACTATCTGTTCCTATAACTTCCGCTGGCCATTGGGAGGCCTGTAGTAAACCCCCAACATTGTGAATGCACCCTTCGTATTCCTGATCTCTACCCACATAGCCTCGCTGCCTTCTGAGGTATCCTCCTGCAGTACAGCTGTGATATTCTCCCTAACCAGTAGTGCAACTCCTCCACGCCTTTTATATCCCCCTCTATCCCGTCAAACATCTAAATCCTGGAACATTTAGCTGCCAATCCTGTCCTTCCCTCAACCAGGTCTCTGTCGTGGCAACAACATCATTGTTCCAAGTATTAATCCAAGCTCTATGTTCATCTGCCTTACCTGTTATACTTCTTGCATTAAAACATATGCACTTCAGGCCACCAGTCCCGCTGTTTTCAGCAACATGAGATCAGCACGGTAGTGAAAAAAGAACTAGATTCAGAAGATCCAGAACAAATACAGAAAATGCTGGAAGAAAGCAGGTCTGGCATCATCTGTGGAAAGAGAAAACAAAGTTAATTGTTTGAGTCCATTTGACTCTTTTTCACAGCTAAAGAGGGAAAGCATTGTGATGGATTATGTACTGTATACGAGGGGGTGGAGTTGAGTAGAAGGTCACGTTTGGTCAGAGCTAAGAGAGATTGCAACAAAGATGTGTAGCTCATGAAGCAGGAAACATTTTGGATATAAAAATCGTCAAGGTGGAGGAGAAAGATCCAGTTGTAGAATTAATTTTGGTGGCGTTAAGGAATAGCAAATGAAATAAGTCGTTGGTGGGAGTAGTCTGGAGGCACCTTGCGAGAGCTATACTATTATGTAGAATAGTATAAATTAAGAAAAAAATGGGGGCTTGTAAGAAATAATTATGAAAGATTCCTTTGGGTCGACGGATCAAATTGGCATAGTCAACCAGTCTGGAGGATGAGTTTGCAGAATGTATTCAGGACAATTTATTGGAACAGTACATGCTTCGTATTTAGTTTTGAGGGCGAGAAATGTGGGTCTAATACAAGTCTGACAAACTTAAAAGGCCATTACTAAAATGGACTGGAAAAATAGGTTTAAAGGTAAGACGGTAGATATTTATGAGATAATTCAACAAAGAAATATTCCATTGAGAATGAAAAAAGAATGCATATTCTGTGGTTAGCTAAGGAAACTAAAGATGGTATCAATTTGAAAGAGAAGGGGTGTGATTCTCCGTTCCGCCTGCCGTGTTTTCCTGCTTGGCACGCCCTCGCCAGCAACGGAATTCTCTCCAGTAGCCGGCCAATGGGATTTCCCATTGTGGCTACCCTAACTGCCGGGAAATCCATGGTGGTGGGTGTGCTTCCGGCGGATGGGATGATCCTGCCGATGGCGAATTCCGCAGGAAGAGTTCAATGCAGGAAAGATTAGTGGTAGCCTCGAAGACTGGGAGAATATTAGAAACCAGTAATAGATTAATTTAAAAAAGGGAGAAATTAGAATGTGACAGAAAACTACCAAAAAATATTTTTTAAAATAGCAAAAGCTTCTCTAAGTATATACAAAAGAAGGGTGGCTAAAGAAAGTAATAGCCCCTTAAAGGATTCAAATGTGGAATTAATAGTGGAATGTCAGAGACTTTGGAAAAATATTTCATATCTATCTTCACAGTAGAAGGCACAAAATGCATCCAAGAATAATAGATAATCAAAAGGCAAACATTCTAGGGAGATTAATGGGACTAAGCCTGGCAAGTCCCCTGGAGCTGGTGGTCTGAAAAGAAGTGGCTGCAGAAATAATAATGCATTGGTTGTAATCTTAGAAAACTCCCTAGATTCTTGGAAGAACCTGGCAGATTGGAAAACCCCAAATACAATGGGCTGGATTATCCAAAAATGAGGCTATGTCCCCACGCCAGCATACAAACGCTGTTATTTCACTCTGGACTTTCCTTAAGAAAGTCCTGAGCGACTCTCCTACCTGTAGGGGGCTGAGAAGGCCCCGGAGTGCTTCTCGCAGCTCAAGCACTTCTGGTCGGGAGTCTGCACATGCGCATGGCGGCAGCCTGTGGCGACTGCGGCGTGCGACATGGCGGACTCGCAACGTGGATCGTCAGCAAAAATGTGTGCCCCCCACAGATTGCGCATGCCCGCGGGTCCGTGCTGCCTGATTGTTCCCCAGACCATCCATGAGGCCCCTGCCGATGATCAAACCCCCCCCCCCCCCAGCAGGGCGGCCGCAGACTGAATCCGCAGCCACCACCGAGGTTCCCGATGGCTGATACGTGGTTAGAATCACACCATCGGGGAAATCAGCCAGTTTTGCGCGGAGAATCGCGGGGGGCCTCTGTCAATGGATCCTATCCGCACCGTGTAGATCGCACACGAGCGCCGGTCCCAATTTCCAGGTAACTGACGTTGTCCACTTGGCAGGAAGAATAGAAAAGCAGAATGTTATTTAAATGGAGAGAGATTACAGAACGCTGTGGTACAGAGGACTCTCGGCATCCTAGATCTTTAACCGTACCATTTGAACTTGAGGAAAATGTTTCAATTTTGCATATTATTGCAGGTCACCGTAATCTTCTTATCGTCTTCGATTTCCTCCTCTTAAAGCATTGATTCCTTGCCATACTCTGTTTCTGTGGTTATTAATGTCACTTGGATATCTTACCCTTTTAGACATTATTACATTGTGAACTTGATAATGCTAGTCGACCAGGGATCAAGTGAGCCCAATCCTACTGAGCAAATTACACTTCCAACATAGGTCAAGAATGGAAATGCTGCCTCACTTTCAAATACCTGGATGCTTGGCAGCACGGTGGCGCAGTGGGTTAGCCCTGATGCCTCATGGAGCCGAGGTCCCAGGTTCGATCCAGGCCCTGGGTCACTGTCCGGGGGGGAGTTTGCATATTCTCCCCATGTTTGCGGGGGTTTCACCCCACAACCCAAAGATGTGCAGCGTAGGTGGATTGGCCACGCTGAATTGCCCCTTAATTGGAAAAAGGAATGAATTAGGTACTCTAAATTTCAGAAAAAAAACTCCTGGATGCTCAGGCCAATTATAACAATTTGCTTCAGATTAGCTGACTAACAGGGTCTAACAAATGTGTGAACATCCGAGCTTATATCAGTAAACTCGCGTTAAATTTCTTAAATCATTGTGAAAGTTCTTTCTTTCAATTATTTAGCGAGAAGATGAAAAAGAATTAACATGATTGTAGAGACGAATCAGGTACCATTCATATTGGAGACATTTCGAATGGAAAAATACAATCTCTACTGTATTTTTGATGTTTAAATGATATGAGTATCATTGAGAAGGTTTAGAATTGCCTGCCAAACTACACACAGTTTATATCAAACATGACTTTTTCTGATTAAATATACAATTTCCGATTGTATGGCTTCACACTTAAATGCTTGTCATCGTTTTTATTCCCAAGAGAAGATCACTTTCAAAAGTGCAATATACCTTTCCTGAATTAAGCAAAAACAGTGGGAGTAGGGGATGTGAAATACTAAAAGAATGAATGCTGATATGTTGTGAATAATTGATTTTGGAAAATAAAAGACATGAACGTTGTTATCCATCTGCTGCACATCTGAATTATGTAAAACACATTTAGCACATTCTGCATGAGTAACTCCAAAAATGAAAACATTTTTGGGTATAATTTTATATGCTTTCAAAAAGTATATATATTTTGACGATCTTACTTCCCATTTTAATTTCCCATTTTTATTTTGTTTTGGATACTTCTGCAAAAGTAGACATGTTAATGTGTACTTTAAATATAATTTTCAAATGTTTGGTTATGAGTTTATTCAAATAAATTGGAGCTATATACATTCAATGCTTCCTCATATTTTGAGCAATCTAATAAATGTTGTACTTTGTTTGTGAATTTACTACTGTAAGGGGGCCAGTTTAGCTCAGTTGGCTGGACAGTTGGTTTGTGATGCAGAGTGAGGCCAACAGCATGGGTTCCATTCCTGTACTGGCTGAGGTTATTCATGAAGGTGCTGCCTTCTCAACCTTATCCATTGCCTGAGGTGTGATGACCCTTGGGTTAAATCACTGCCAGTTAGCTCTCTCTCAAAGGGGCTTCACTGCATTGCAATGTGCATGCAATAGATGATGAGAAAGTTCATTCTTCATTCAACAATATCCAAAGATTCAGAATTCTATTTTTTGACCAATTGCTGAAACACTCAACATTACGGGTGGTGATACCAAAAGATGGCTTGTCAAAACATGATTGACTGTAACTGCCATCTATAAAATAGGCAGTGTGCCTATCATTATTTCTTCCTGTCACAACTCCAGAATTAAGTCATGTTGTAACATTGCTTAATTTGACTTGCATTTACCTCATTACAGCCAAGTTTTGACCTTGTACGACAACAGGGATCCATCTGTCTTCACCTGGATTCAATGGTAGAATTTGAGCTGTGGCTAATTGTATATTTGTTGACTTATAAAACATCCCGCTGTTTACCCAAACTGCCGTGAGATAGTTACCATGTGGCACCATCTTGAAGATGTCAAGTTAGAAACGTTATTGTCTTTGAGAAGAAAGCTTCAATAATGAATGATTTTTGATCATGAATGGAAATTGCAAGCCGCGAACAATGATGAGCTGGGCTTTGCCAAGGGCACTGCTGCAACTGCGTAGGCCTAGGGAGGAAAAATCAAGGTTGCTATTGATGAAGCAGAAATGCTAATTCATAGAAAGCAAATCCGTACCCTGACTTATGAAGGTCCTAATGAAACAATCTGCCATATGTTTAAATCAGCTAGAAAAGATAACATTCCAGTGTAGGCTAATGTGTTACGTTGAAACGATTGTCAGACTTGCTTGGACCTGAGGATCTTACTTGACTTATTGACACCACAGAAACACATCACATTGAGAATGGTATGAAACACATGATGCTATCTGTCCTATGTGGTTTATTGACCAAATAACTTAATGTTAAATTCAGATTGATAATTTCTTCAATTTTCTAATGTAGCAAGTCACCAACTTCTACTATACTGCACACCCGCATAACGTTTGCTGCTGGTCCCAAGGGGGCTTGATAAAAAAGTTCAACTATATTTCATAAACATAAAGAAATTTTCCTACTGCATTGTCTTTTGAGCCTTTTATTGCTTTAATCACTGCCAGTGTGATTTCCCCGATGGTGTGATTCTAACCACGTATCAGCCATCGGGAACCTCGGTGGTGGCTGCGGATTCAGTCTGCGGCCGCCCTGCTTGGGGGGGGGGGTTTTGATCATCGGCAGGGGCCTCATGGATGGTCTGGGGAACAATCAGGCAGCACGGACCCGCGGACATGCGCAATCTGTGGGGGGCACACATTTTTGCTGACGATCCACGGTGCGAGAAAGGCCAAAATCGAGATTTACGCCAGGCGAGAACCAGTTTGCAATTCACCTGGCCTGCTCCCAAGGGCAAGTTCTGGATCTTGCCCAAAGATGGCGAGACTATCATTAGCCCTCATTTGCATTCATTTCAATCTCATTCGCGAGATTGAAACCGAATGCAGCAGCCTCCCTAGAATTAAATAAGGTCCTTGATAAGGTCCCCCACGGTCGGCTATTGCAGAAAATACGGAGGCTGGGGATTGAGGGTGATTTAGAGATGTGGATCAGAAATTGGCTAGTTGAAGGAAGACAGAGAGTGGTAGTTGATGGGAAATGTTCAGAATGGAGTTCAGTTACGAGTGGCGTACCACAAGGATCTGTTCTGGGGCCGTTCCTGTTTGTCATTTTTATAAATGACCTAGAGGAGGGCGCAGAAGGATGGGTGAGTAAATTTGCAGACGGCACTAAAGTCGGTGGAGTTGTAGACAGTGCGGAAGGATGTTGCAGGTTACAGAGGGACATAGATAAGCTGCAGAGCTGGGCTGAGAGGTGGCAAATGGAGTTTAATGTGGAGAAGTGTGAGGTGATTCACTTTGGAAAGAATAACAGGAATGCGGAATATTTGGCTAATGGTAAAATTCTTGGTAGTGTGGATGAGCAGAGGGATCTCGGTGTCCATGTACATAGATCCCTGAAAGTTGCACCCAGGTTGATAGGGTTGTGAAGAAGGCCTATGGGGTGTTGGCCTTTATTGGTAGAGGGATTGAGTTCCGGAGCCATGAGGTCATGTTGCAGTTGTACAAAACTCTAGTACGGCCGCATTTGGAGTATTGCGTACAGTTCTGGTCACCTCATTACAGGAAGGACGTGGAAGCTTTGGAACGGGTGCAGAGGAGATTTACCAGGATGTTGCCTGGTATGGAGGGGAAATCTTATGAGGAAAGGCTGATGGACTTGAGGTTGTTTTCGTTAGAGAGAAGAAGGTTAAGAGGTGACTTAATAGAGGCATACAAAATGATCAGAGGGTTAGATAGGGTGGACAGCGAGAGCCTTCTCCCACGGATGGAGGTGGCTAGCACGAGGGGACATAGCCTTAAATTGAGGGGTAATAGATATAGGACAGAGGTCAGAGGTGGGTTTTTTACGCAAAGAGTGGTGAGGCCGTGGAATGCCCTACCTGCAACAGTAGTGAACTCGCCAACATTGAGGGCATTTAAAAGTTTATTGGATAAGCATATGGATGATAAGGGCATAGTGTAGGTTAGATGGCCTTTAGTGTTTTTTCCATGTCGGTGCAACATCGAGGGCCGAAGGGCCTGTACTGCGCTGTATCGTTCTATGTTCTAATTTAAGTTTTTGCAGGAGGATTATGGTTCTCCAAAATATCTGGGCGTAATATTTTTGAACAGAAGTGTGATTTTGCTAGCAGATTGCTCACTGTCCAGTCTGATTATAGCCTAAAATAAATAGCATTTGCCTAAAGATCTGACTTGATATCACAGAGGCACAAGCTATTACAGAGCTAGTCTCTCAGCACTAAGATGTCATACATCATTTCTAGTTTACTGGCTTACAAAAAGCCCACACGTTGTTATAGGTTATTGAAGCTTCTGCATGGTGCTGCTATTGTGATTAGAACAGGGTAGGTAGAAGGTTGCGGTGACTCATGGATTCATGAGTTGTGTATAGCCAGTTGTCTCCATGGGTCTAGGTAAGAAAAGGCCTAGCTGTAGATTGCAACAATTCAGCATCCAGTTGGTTTTTTGACACCAGGGCAAAAATCGGTTTAAGAGTCAAAAGTATCCAGATATTTGTTATCAGAGATAGAGCGCGAAAGGGCACGATTCAACCCCTGTGTTGCACCCAGCATGGATCTGGGCGTGCCAGATAACAAGCGGGAAAGGCCAAAATCGAGATTTACGCCAGGCGAGAACCAGTTTGCAATTCACCTGGCCTGCTCCCAAGGGCAAGTTCTGGATCTGGCCCAAAGATGGCGAGACTATCATTAGCCCTCATTTGCATTCATTTCAATCTCATTCGCGAGATTGAAGCCGAATGCAGCAGCCTCCCTAGAATTAAATAAAGCCGTCTTTAAATATTGTGGAGACCCATAACCGGGACAAGCTGTAGCCTGTCTGTCCCACCAAACATTTCCAGTATAGAGCCTTGCTGTGGCTTCGATGCTGAAAATCAATTTCACTCCCTTTGAGAATGTTTTGTTTATTAAACGGCCAATCGAAACAAAGGTTTGAAAATCAACTATGTAACATTATACAGATCACCCTAACCATTAAATAACAAGGAAATGTCACCATTCCATATCGGTACCAATACAGAACTATATCAGCTCATTTGGATAAAAATGAACTAACACACAATATCAGCCCTCGCAGGTTCCTTGACAGAAACGGAGGATAAGTCTGAGAATGTGTTATCAGGTCCAGAACTTTGTCGTAGAAATAATCTGTCCATCAATGTGTGACTTGTTCCACGTATCAGTGCCATTCTCCGTCCAGGAACCGCAACTGGGCAGGCCGTCCCACATGGCCCAATCTCACTGGAACCAAATCCAGGCATCCACATATTCCACCAGCCCTTAAGGTGAAATGAAATGAAATGAAAGTGAAATGAAATGAATGAAATGAAAGTTGAACGTCCTTAACTTCCAGCTTGTTTAACCCACGGTGACATGTCAGTTACATGCAGCACTCGCCACACCAGCAACAAAAGCATCAGCAATCTGCAAAAGCATTTCTTCAATATAATGTCGCCCATCAGGTCTCACGGCGTTATCTTGCTTCAAACCAGATTGACTTCTGGATTCCTATGTCCCCCGAGCCAGTGTTCGAGGACCTATTTATGCTCCGAAAAAAATGTCCTTTCCAGCTACAGAAAAGGAAGGAAACAGCAACAGCAGCCTCCAGGCATCTGCAGCCACCAACAGGATCAAGCAGCAAACACAGACTGCAGGGATGAAGTGCTTTTACCAACCTCTGGCTTCACAGCTGAAGGCTATTGCAAATGACGAGTTAATCTAGTTAGTTGTGAGAGCACATCCCACTTGGCGGATCAGGATGTCCGAAGACACATCCGCAGCATTGAGAAGCTTCGCACGGTTGGCATCCCCAAAGTGAGGAGCAGGTCTGCGCACTGCATGCTCATATGTTGACCAGGAGTGGATAGTGAGGGAACATTTAAAAGTAGCCCTCTCTTTTTTGTGGCGAGGCGCGAGTCTGACAAATCGTACAGCAAGACAGCAGTAATGGTGAAAAGCTCATGGGGGTTCATTTTCAGCATTAAGTATCGTTGAATACAGGCCGTGATCTCGCCATTGAGAAACACCCCACCAAACATGTGCCAAAATGGTACTTTGAAATTTTCCCGTTGAATTGTGCCCATTGAAGCAAGTTCTAACACTGCCGGATCTGACTGACATTTCAGTGCAGGATAGAGGGAATTTTGTACTGTCAGAACCATTCTTTTGACAAAGCAAAGCATTATGTGCTGGTTTAATTTGAGAAACTACTTGAAAAAGAAAAGGGTCAGTATTCCTTCTTAATTGACACTACCACAGATTACTAGTCACTCATCTCAAAGCTGTGTGCGGCAAGTGGTTTATAAATGCTGATACTTTCCTTTCCTCTTTCCTTTCAGGTAATAGGGGCTGGTTTAGCTCACAAGGCTAAATCGCTGGCTTTTAAAGCAGACCAAGCGGGCCAGCAGCACGGTTCGATTCCCGTACCAGCCTCCCCGGATAGGCGCCGGAATGTGGCGACTAGGGGCTTTTCACAGTAACTTCATTGAAGCCTACTCGTGACAATAAGCGATTTTCATTTTTCATTTCTTTCACACACTATTTTGTAGGCCACAATGAGTCTGGACCGAGTTGGTAAAAAGAAAACCAGGTTTAGTGCAAAGTAATTATATTTATAATATCCATCAGATCCCAGCCTGGTCTGCTGTGTCAGTTCCATACTTGGCTAACTTTATATCGAACTCAACCATGTATGCCCTCTGACAGGGGAGCTCGTATTCGGTGAGACTTACAGGGAGATTGATTGTTCCAACCCCATAGGTCTCATGTGGGTTATAACATCCCTGCTCCCCAAAATCCAAAGACTCTTGTCGCGACTGTGGGTAGGATGATGCCGGACTCTCTTTGCCTGTGGCTAAGCGTCCTGGACTTGTGGGGTTGGATCAGGCAGATATCGGGACAGTGAACGCCACTTCCCTTCGGACCGCTTTGGTGGACGTACTGTTTGAGGCTGCTGCACTGCTTACTCCCCGTCGGAGACTTCCGATGCTTGGGTCTCCATGTGGAATCCATATCTACGGCATCTCTCATTTCGACCCACTTGGGCAAATGTTCCAGCCTCTACTTGCAACGGATTTGGTTTGACTGTAATTTTCATCTCCCGAGGAATTTTTAATAAGACTGGTCTCTTGGACCTTATGTGATCGGCATGTTTTTTCAGTGCCTGAAGATGATATGATACCGGCCCTATCTGGGTGCCATCTGCAAAGTTGTGAATAACGTCTGTTACAAACAGCCTGGGCAGTTTCATCTAACTGGGCAACGGCAGTGGCATACTTTCCCGCCAATATCGTGGAACCCAAGACTAAGATGGGTTTGAACTATACCTGTCGTGGCATGTGAGTGGTACTCTGGAGAATATAGGCTTAAACTGTTCAATCTGTCCTCATACGACAAACCCCTCACCTCTGGAATCAATCGAATGAACAGCCTCTGTACTGCCTTCAGTGCCACTACATCTTTCCTTGTGGATGGCACGGCAGCACAGTGGGTGGGCAGCATGTTAGCATAGTGGTTAGTACTGTTGCTTCACAACGCCAGGTTCGATTCCCGGCTTGGATCACTGTGCGGAGTCTGCACGTTCTCCCTGAGTCTGCGTGGGTTTCCTCCGAGTGCTCCGGTTTCCTCCCACAAGTCCTGAAAGACATGCTTATTAAATGAATTGGATATTCTGAATTCTCCCTCAGTGTCCCTGAACAGGAACCGGAATGTGGCGACGAGGGGATTTTCATAGGAACTTCATTGCAGTGTTAATGTAAGCCATGTACGAAAATGACAATAAAGATTACAAAAAATAGGGTGCTGTAACAGGCAATAAGTCAAAAAATTAAGCATAGCCTCTATTTTGTCATTCCTGGGAGGGGAAGGAGGGCGCATCGGCAAAGGCAGTCAGCTTTACACATTGGTGTTTGCGATCTGTGTACCTGGGCGATGCTCAAATGAGAACTCATATGCAGCCAGCAGGAGGACCCAACTAATTGCTTTGTCTTCTTTGAAAAGGCCCAGCAGCGGCTTGTGGTCCGTGATGTGATAGAATTTCTACGCGGTTAAGACAACTGCCAGATGCTCCTACTCAGTTTGTGCACAATTGCACTTGACTATGACCAGTGTCGGGGAGGTGAAAGCGATCGGCCTCTCTCTGACATCTTCCATGTGGTGTGATAAAACGGCCCTTCGGTGATATGTCGCACCTGATTATTAGTTGTTTGGTGGGATCATAAATGTGATAACAAGCCTGAGAAAGTCAATTGTTTTTTCACCTGTGTGAAAGCTTCTTCCTGTTGCCTTTTCCATGTCCATTCCGGACTCTTTTTTAAGAGGAGATGTAGGGGTGGCTAACATGGTCGCGAGGTCAGGGTAAACTTTCCGGAATAGTTTACCAATCTCAAGAAAGACCGCAACTCTATGGTGTTTTCAGGTGTAGGAACTTGCTGAATTATCCATACTTTCAGCTGGATACCCTCCTCCTCTGCGTGGTCCAGGTGGAAAGTGGGAGCCCTCGGTTGGTGCCACTGGGGTAGCTGGCTGACTTGTGCCTTGCGCTCCCTGCCCATGTCCCACAACATCTGGGCCCTCCTTCTACAGACTGTGGGAAGGTATCCCCCGGGATGATTCAATTCTTACCCAGCAGGCCTGGCCCGTACGGTACTCGGTCGAGGGTTTGGTTTCAGTCTCAGGTGGAGGTGGAGGGAGAGGATATGTCCTAGCGTGTTTACCTCCATCCCGTGGATTTCTTGCACTCCTCCCGACACTTTTGCAGGAAAGCAAAATTTGAAATGGCATGCTGCAGGTCTTGGGACGGTTTGGCTAGCAATTTCCTTTGAGTAGCCATGTTATTTATGTGACAGACCAAGTATTTCGGAAAAATTAGTTCCGTATTCATAATATTCGGTTAGTTTTCGTAGCCTCGTCAGAAACTCGGTTACGGACTTCCAGGTTTTGTGCTACAAAAGTCTTAGTGTTTGGAGCTGTGGGATATTTAAAGCTTTTTATCACCCCATAAGCCTGAGCTCCACAGGGAGTCAGCAATATCTCTGTATACCGATCATCACCTGTGATAGTGTTCGCCCAGAAAAAATAACGCATGTTTTCTGCGTACTGTGTCCAATCCTCTGTGCTTGCATCGAACACGTTGAATCTTTCAACCAAAAGCATTATTGCGATGGGGATGAAAAAATTCCTCCAGCCTTGCTTCCGTAGTTCATCCAACAGTGTAGCAACGTTGACAGTAATCCAGTTGTATCCCCTTCGCCAGTTTTGTGGGCCACAAACGAGCCCGAACCGAGTAAGTGAAAAGAAAACTAGGTTTATTGCAAAGCATTTCTATTTACAATATACATCTGGAGCGGGATTCTCCCCTACCCGGCGGGGCGGGGGGTCCCGGCGTAGCGGAGTGGCGCCAACAACTCTGGCGTCGGGCCTCCCCAAAGGTGCGGAATTCTCCACACCTTTGGGGGCTAGGCCCGATCCGGAGCGGTTGGCACCACGCCGACTGGTGCCAAAACCGGCACCAACGGCCTTTGACGCCCGCCGCCGGGGCTGGCCGAAAGGCCTTCTCCGGTTTGCGCATGCGCGCTGGGGGATTCCCTTCCGCTTCCGCCATGGTGTAGGCCGTGGCAGTGGCGGAAGAGAAAGAGTGCCCCCACGGCATTGGCCCGCCCGCCGATCGGTGGGCCCCGATCGCGGGCCTTGCCACCGTGGGGGCACCCCGCGGGGTCCGGTCGCCCTGCGCCCCCCCCCAGGACCCCGGGGGCCCGCTTGCGCCGCCGATCCCGCCGCCACCAGAGGTGGTTCAAACCTCGGCGGCGGGAGAGGCCTCCCAGCGGCGGGACTTCGGCCCATCGCAGGCCGGAGAATAACGGCAGCACAGAAACCCGTAGCCTCCCGCCGGCCAAACCATTCTCCGAGGCGGGCGGCGGGATTGGCGGCACGCCGACTTTTTGCGGGTGGGAGAATTCTGGACATGGCGGGGGCGGGATTTTCGGCGGCACCGGGCGATTCTCCTACCCTGCTGGGGGTCGGAGAATTTCGCCCCAGATCCCAGCCGGGTCTGCTGTGTTGGTTCCATGCCTGGCCAACTTTATATAGATCTCAATGATGAATGTCCTCGGGCTCCCTACCCCCTTTGGGGAGATCTCGTATTCGATGAGACCTACAGACAGACTGATTGCACCGATCCCTGAGGTCTTGTGCAGGCTATAACACTCCACCAGTGGGAAATGTTCAAGTTAATTTCCCTTCCTCTTTTCCCAACCATTTGCACTCCCATCCCCGTTCCATGTTTTGTTTCTGCTAAGATAATAATAATAATTTTTATTAGTGTCACAAGTAGGCTGACATCAATGCTGCAATGAAGTTACTGTGAAAATCCCCGAGTCACCAGATTCCGGAGCCTGTTCGGGTACACACAGGAGAATTCAGAATGTCCAAATGACATAACAGCACGTCTTTCGGGACTTATGGGAGGAAACCGAAGCATCCGGAGGAAACCCACGCAGACACGGGGAGAACGTGCAGACTCCACACAGACAGAGTCCCAAGCCGGAAATCGAACCCGGGACCCTGGCACCGTGAAACAACAAAGAACAAAGAAAATTATAGCACAGGAACAGGCCCTTCGGCCCTGTATCGAACATGCTCCAGTCGGAATTAAAGACCCCTACCCTTCCAAGGACCATATCCCTCTATTGCCATCCTATTCATGTATTTGTCAAGGTGCCCCTTAAAAGTCACTCGTATCTGCTTCCAGTACCTCCCCCGGCAATGGATTCCAGGCTTCCACCACCCTCTTTGTAAAACACCTGCCTCGTACATCTCTTTTAAACCCTGCCCCTCACACCTTGTCCCCTAATTATTGACTCTTCCACCCTTGGAAAAAGCTTCTGACTATCCACTCTGTCCATGCCCCTCATAATCTTATAGACTTCTATCAGGTGACCCCTCAACCTCCGTCGTTCCAGTGAGAACAAACCAAGTTTCTCCAACTTCTCCACATAGCTAATTCCCTCCATACCAGGGAACAGCCTGGTAAATCTCTTCTGTACCGTCTCCAAAGCTTCCACATACTTCTGGTACTTTGGCGACCAGAATTGAACACTATATTCGAAGTGCGGCCTAACTAAGGTTCTATAAAACTGCAACATGACGTGCCAATTTTTAAACTCAATGTCCTGGCCAATGAAAGCAAGCATGCCTTATGTCTTCTTCTCCACCTGTGTTGCCACTTTCAGTGACCTGTGTACCTATCAGATTGCCTATCAATACTCTTAAGGGTCCTGCCATTTACTGCATATTTCCCACATGTATTAGACCTTCCAAAATGCAGTACCTCACATTTGTCCGGATTAAACCTCATCTGCCATCTCTTTGTCCAAGTTTCGAACCAATCTACATCCTGTTGTATCCTGTGTCTGTCGTCATCGCTATCCGCAATTCCACCAACCTGTGGAATTGTGTCGCCCGCAAACTTACTAATGAAACCAGTTACATTTTCCTCGAAATCATTTTGCAAAAGTCCCAGCACTGACCCATGAGGAACACCACTAGTCACAGCCCTCCATTCAGAAACGCACCCTTCCACTACTATCCTCTGTCTACAGAGCCTGTTCTGTATCCATCTTGCCAGATCTTGTCTGATCCCATGCAACTTCACCTTCTGTTCCAATCTGCCATGAGGGACCTTGTCAAAAGCCTTACTGAAGCCCATGTGCAAAACACCCATTGCCCTACCTTCAACAATCACTTTCATCATTTCCTCGAAAAACTTGATCAAGTTAGTGAGACACGACTGCCCTTTCACAAAACCATTTTGCCTCTCGCTAACACGTGCACTTAGTTCAAAGTGAGAGTAAATCCTGTCTCGAATCATCCGCTCCAATAATTTTCCTACCACTGACATAAGGCTCACCGGCCTGTAATTACCTGGATTATCCTTGTTATCCTTCTTAAATAAAGGAACAACATTGGCTATTCTCCAAATCTCTGGGATCTCACCAGTAGCCAGTGAGGATACAAAGACTTCTGTCAAGGCCCCAGCAATTTCCCCCCTTCCCTCTCTCAGTATTCTGGGTATAACCATCAGACCCTGGGGACATGTTCACCTTAATGTTTTTCAAGACCCCCTATACCTTCTCCTTTTTGATCCCAAACTACGCACCCTTCCGCAGAGTGCTAATCACTATGCTACTGTGCTATCCATTAATAATCTGCAGTTTTAGTTGTTGAACTCAAATTTATATTAAGTCTTTGAAGGAAAAATAGTTTTGAATAAATATCAAGGCCTAGATTTTGCAGTTGCAAGGACGGTGAAACTGACAGTGTTCACCTATCATTACTCTGTGTGAAACTGACAGCAACTTCTGACATTGGCATGTGTGCAGTTAAGTACAGATATCCAGAAAGTGCTGTCACTGCTATTCTCTCCCCCTCCACTTGGTGTGCTGTTGAGCCCTTGTAGAAATAAATTAACAGTAAATTAGTGAATGGAGGTGAATTTACACATTTTATGGCATTATTTGTACTTTAAAAACAATTGACAAGACTATACTTTGTTGATTGAGGAGTAACTCAAGCTTTAATGACCCACTGAGCCATAATTACTGAACACCCTCTCTGTCCCCGATGAACCGGTTTTATATTTTACAATGTGGGGAGGAATTTTCCTCCAAAAAAGGCAGTGTCATTTTCGGTGCCAAAATCGGCGCAAGTGCCACCGTCCCTGGTAGCGCGATCCAGATCACGCTTTGAAAAATGTTTCCCCCCCCACCCCCACACGTGAAAAACACTTGAGGCAAAAAGTGTCTGATTTGATCGTCCCTAGGGTCATCTGAGCACTACAAACACTACTGCATTTAAACAGCTATGCAGCGCTTGATCTCATTCAAGCCTCGAGAATGGCAGCTTGAAGGCCCATTCCCAGATTTTCAGAGGGGACCCTCATTCGATTGCCGGATGCCGTGGAGGAGAGACGGGCCACCATTCACCCGCGGATTGGCAGGAGGCCTCCCAGCAAGGTCATCAATCCCGACTGGGAGATAGTGGGCTGCACTCGTCAGTGGCTGCAGCATAAGCAAGAGGATGAGAGTTCAACAGAGGAATGATCATCCTGACTACTGACTTCAAAATCCAGGCCAAAGGAAAATAAATAGCTAAAGCAGTTAGCTTTTCTTCTCGAGGGCAATTGGTGATGCACAACAGAACGTGTCCTTAATAGTAACACCCATATCCCACATAAGAATTTTTTTAAATTCAGCGATGGCAAGGCTATTGAATATCATGGGGAGACAATTAGATTATCTTTCTTGGATATGGTCATTGCCTGCCACTTGTATGCCTTAAATGTAACTTGCCACTTACCTGTTAAAATCTGAATGCTGTCTGGGTCTGGTGTCTGAGGCGTTGCAAATGGTACTTAACATTGTGCAATGATCAGCAAACATCCTCACTTCTGACCTTGTGCTGTGGAAGGTCATTGATGAAGCAGCTGAAGATGGTTGGACCAAGGAAACTGCTGCACTGATGTCCCAGGACTGAGATTATTCACATCCAACAATCACAATCATCTTCCTTTGTGCTGGATGTGACTCCAACCAGTGGAGAGTTTCCCCCCTGATTCGCATTGATTCGCCCTGATTCGCAGTTTTCCTGGAGCTCCTTGATGCCACACTCTGTCAAATGCTGCCTTGATGTCAAAGGCAGTCACTCTCATCTCACCTTTGGAGTTTAGTTCTTTTGACCGTGTTTAGACTAAGGCTAGAATGATATTAGGAGCTGAATGGCTCTGGCAGAACCCAAACTGAACATCAGGTGAGCAGGTTATCGCTGTATTGATAATGCTGTTACCGGGATGGCGCGGTGGCCTAGTGGTTAGCACTGTTGCCTCACACCGCCAAGAGCCCAGGTATGATCCCAGCTCTGGGTCACTGTCCGTGTGAAGCTTGCATATTCTCCCCGGGTCCCACCCCCACAACCCAAAGATGTTCAGGGCAGGTGGATTGGCCATGCTAAATTGCCCCTTAATTGGAATTTTTTTGAAAAGAAAGATAATGATGTTACCGATTCCTTCCGACACTTGTTGATTGAGAGTGGACTGATTTGGAGCTAATTGCCTGGATTGGATTTGTCCTACTATTTCTGAACAGGACATGCATGGGCAATCTTTCACATGAGCTGGTGGACTCCAGTGTACTCGAACAGCTTAGCTCGGGCACGGCTAGTTCTGGAGCGTGGGTTTTCAGTACCATTGTCTGGATGTTGTCAGAGCCTACTGCCGTTACAGCATTTGGCTGCTGTTAATTAAAAGTCTAAATGAGGTATTTGTATTTTTTTTGAGTCATCGTGGGCAGGTGTGAAGCTCCAAGTATATTTGCCTACGAGGAGGAAGTGTGGGGATGCAGTTGAGGAAGGCAAGAAAGACGTGGGAAGTGTTTGTTCTTATTATTGAATTAAGCAGGCAGGAAGAATATTGCTGCAGTTGGGGATTGAGAACAATTCTTGAGCAAATCAGTGCTTGGAACTGTGATTTTTGTGCAAACATTAACATGTATTCTTAGTGTACGTTTGTTGCTAACTGATTCACTGATAATTGAAGTGTAATTCATTTTTTTAGTATTATTTGAATGTTCCTTTGTTTCTCTTTTGCTTTCTATATCAATGCATCACATGTAACGTAAGAATATGTTTTCTTCAAATATTAAAGTTGAATTGTTTGCTGGTTTTGTAGTGGGAATGATTCCAGAGGACAGAGATTTTCCACGTGCTGGAACTACTGGATTGAAATTATTCACCCACATACTTTAATGCCACTGGTGTTGAGCATCATATCTATTGGAACTTGGGCAGGCTTGATTTGTGTGTCTATGATTTTTGATTTCCTAGTTTTAGGATATGGAAAATCTTGGGGCACCATCAAGGACATGCTTCAGCATTCCCAATGTGTTCGCCCACTGTGCAGGTCTCTGTTGGCTACCCCATTGTTGTTGGTGCACACTTCATTGATTTGACATTATCTGCCATTTGTACATTCGCAGAGTAAACATTTCCCTGGTAATATGAACATTCTTATTCTTAGTAAGTACATAGCTGTGTTGTACACATATCCTTTACACAATAACATTCAAGAAATCAAGAATACAGCAATGCTGAAGAATTCCATTTGTTTCATTTTGCAGTTCACGAGGACTTTGGGAAATCATTCTGTATATTATGCATTGGCTGACTGCACAGAGTGGTGTTACGCCGCAGGACATTGTTTGTTAAATTTGTAGTTTAGGTAGTCGAGTGCTGCTGTCATCTTCACTAATACTGGCAGAGGTTATGGGCAGCATTTTTAACTTAGGTTTAGGATTCCGACATCGAGAGTGTTTCTGGTTCAAAAATGCTGATCTGGAGGTCCTCCGTTGGGCAGTGAGGGAGAGCTGAGAGGTCCTCTTCCCATAGGATGCCAATAGAAGGCGCCCTCACAAACTGAGCAGGCATTATTAGATTTGGCTGAGAGCATGAGCAAATAAAGTGTGGTGAGGGGGATATTGATCCAGTGGTGGAAAAATGTCAATGACCTCATTCCCTCTGGAAAGTTGAGTGAAGCACCAGACCTTCAGAACTGGCCTGAGGCTATTCAGCCTCCAGCAGACACACCAGCTGAGGAGCCTCAGGCTGCATGTTGCTCCTGAGCACAGGAGGAAAGTGCCCAGAGCTCTCACTGAGCCCTCAGCAATGCTCAAAGCCACTATACTACTGATGACTTGCCAGCAATGATACATGCAGCTTCACATATCAGTGAGTAAATGACCTTGACCACAGTAGCTAGAATAGCCCTATCTATGTCTCTTTTCTCTTTGCTGCCCACAATTATGTAAGGTTATGGGAAGGTAATGGCGTAGTGGTATTGTCACTGCACTAGTAATCCAGAGACTCATGGTAATGCTCTGGGGACCCAGGTTTCAATCCCAGGAATTTGAATTTAATAAAAATCTGGAATTAAAAGTCTAATGACGGGCGACATGTGGCGCAGTGGTTAGCACTGGGACTACGGCACTGAGGGCCCGGGTTCGAATCCCGGCTCTGGGTCACTGTCTGTGAGGAGTTTGCACATTCTCCCCATGACTGCGTGGCTTTCACCCCCACAACCCAAAGATGTGCAGGTTAGGTGGATTGGCCATGCTAAATTGCCCCTTAGTTGGAAAAAATAATAATTGGGTACTCTAAATTTATAAAGAAAATGTCTAATGACGAACATTAAACCATTGTCGATTGTCGTAAAAACCCATCTGGTTCACTAGTGTCCTTTAGGGAGGGAAATCTGCCATCATTACCTGGTCTGGCCTACATGTGATGCCAGACCCACAGCAGTGTGGTTGACTCTTAAAAATGCCCTCCGGGATGGGCAATAAATACTGGCCCAGCCAGCGACGCCCACATCCTATGAGCAAATAAAAATGAATTAGAGTATACAGGGAGAAACTGAGAACCAAAGGATGCTGTTTTAATGTGGTAGGCAAAAAAGGCAACGGTGACATGAAAAGCTTTACACAGTAAGTGGTTTGGATCTGGACTGTATTGCCTGAATATGATAGAGGAAGGTTCAAATGTGGTTTTCCAAAGGGTCTGTGGATGATCATCTGAAAAGGAAAGGTTTGCTAGGCCATGGGGAAAAAGGCATGGGCAGGGCACTTAGGTGCATTGTTTTTGCAGAGAGTTGGCACAGATATAGCAGACCAAATGGCCTCCTGTACTGCAACAATTCTATGATTCAAGCATAATGCATGAGAAAGGGTGTAGACAAGAAGAGCAATACCCAACTGACACATCGTGACTGCCTTGGAGATGCCAAGTGGCTGACCATGGCCAAATCGGCAAAGAGGAGATGGGCATCCCTAATGAAGAGGATAATTGATTCTGCACTGCAGATGTTTCTGCTATCAGAGGGGAGTTCTCACAATTCCTTCTTGTGTTTCCCAGAGGATAGGATATTAAGAGGGAAGGACAGAATCCTGTGCCTGCTTAGGGACACACATCATCATATTGTATCCATCACAAGTGAGCAGGTGGAGGTGCCAGAGGCAGATAGAGGCCCTGTGCAGTTGGAGGCCCTGCGCAGTTGGAGGCCCTGTGCAGTTGGAGGCCCTGTGCAGTTGGAGGCCCTGTGCAGTTGGAGGCCCTGTGCAGTTGGAGGCCCTGTGCAGTTGGAGGCCCTGTGCAGTTGGAGGCCCTGTGCAGTTGGAGGCCCTGCGCAGTTGGAGGCCCTGCTCAGTTGGAGGCCCTGCTTAGGTGGGCACATATACAGAACCTCAAGAATCACAAAAATGCAGCCTTTACTTGGATTGGCAGCATCAGCTGTGCCCCACATCTTGCAGCTCTCTGAGGCAGCACAGGGCATGGGTTGAAAATGGCCTGTGACCTCTGAATGTATGATCTCCCTCGAAGAGTGACCAGACTCATGGAGAGTGTGGTTTGCGGCATCAGTCTGACGGGGCGGGGCCTGATGGAGCCGCCAAGGCTGGCTCCACAAAGATCGTGGCACTATCTTTAAAGAGCGCCCCAATCAGAACTGAACATCAACGCTTCCACGCCCCCAATCACTGGGCTGTGCCAGGGCACTGCCCGGGCATATCCCTCGCCTCGGGGGTATAATTAACTTGCCCCGGATGCATCCCCTTGGCTGAATCTCATTTTTGAAAAGCTGTTGTAAACATCGGCGAGGTTTAATGTTCAGTGGGGAGAAAATCTTGTGGCAAGGGGGGTGGCGAATGATATTCACATGTATTAAAATACACCAAAATGAGTTTCTCGGCCTTCGTGGGCAGGAACCTCATGATGTCACGGGCGAGGGGCGTGTCTCTCCAGATTTTCTGCTCGTGCTGCCATTCTCTATGATGGCGAATGCTGTCTGAAAATCGCTCCCAAAATGGTAAATGGGAGCTCAGTCCTTGAACAGTGGAACATCTAAACAGATATGCCGCCTACATTGGTGGTCAGAGGGGTTCTATTCTAGGCTGTGTCTTCAATGGAAATATTCTTGCAAATCGCACCATCTCCCTTAATTGGCCTATGGGTGCCAAAAAGAGGCGGAAAGAGAGATGGCTGCGAGACATGGATGGTAGGTAGAAGGCAGACATTTTTAATGCTGCATTCTGTAACTAAACCTAATGTCAAGAAAAGAGTTAGTGGCCGCTTTCACACTTTACCATCTGACTTGGGACACCGTGAACAGTCATAACCAGAGCTCTGTCCTTCCTGCTGAGGATGGTGCTTCTCATCACCACTGGAACTGAAACCTGAGAATCATGCACTCTTTGCCAGTTGCACTCAGCTGGATTTCCAATTGTGTCTGGAAACCTTGCCCTTTCTTTCCTCTGCCCCCACAGAGCCCACAGAGTTACAGGTTCCCTTCACTGCCCAAGCAAGTAGTCATTAAACTCCCTGCAACCTTTGCAACTGATTGCACCAGTTTGCCAATGGCTGAGTGTCTGTCTCAGGAGTTCTTCCTTTCATGGGTCCATTTTGTTCCTTATGCAGCCACGACTGACCCCCGATTGCATTGCAGCTTCCATGTACCTGGTCAGCCCCAATCCAATGTGCAGCCCGTGCTCCTCTACTAAAATCTCAAACTGGCCCTCAACAAAAATTATTATTATTAGCAAGCTGTCAATGACTCTTTAACGAGTTTCATGCAGTTGCGAATTGAGTGGGATCGCAGGGCAAGCCCTGATGAAAGTCGCCATGGCAGGAACAGCGATGGAAAACTGACATACTGACTGGTGCCATTGTTTTCAGCACCAGACCACCTCTCCCACCCTCATCAGGACCTAAAATTCAGCCTTTTCCTGTCCATTGATTTGTCATTATTGTTTCACAGTCCAACAAATGTGTGTGTCTTCCTCTAATATTATTAATGTTACGTCTGCTTCAAATTCCTCTCATCAGTTTCCTTCATAAAGTTCAACAGCAAATCTACCACTGAAGGAACAGTATCAGCCTCCCCGGACAGACGCCGGAATGTGGCGACTAGGGGCTTTTCACAGTAACTTCATTGAAGCCTACTCGTGACAATAAGCGATTTTCATTTCATTTCATTTCATTACAATGTGCAAAGTTTAAATAGGGGACTTACATTGTAAATTCGTAGGTTCATATTATAATAGAATTAAACAAAACTAAGGAAACATTAAGTTGAAAATGGGGATCGGCTATCTATGTGTACCCACGTCTAATTAGCCACCCTCTTTCCAGACCTTTTTCACCTGAAGATTGTACTTGTTACTGCTTCCCTATATGCAGCTCCATGGGCCGTCAAATAGATTCTGTTAATTAAAATAGTGTGGCACGTCATAAGACATTTGCATGAAATAAGATATGGAAACATTATTATGGCAAAATAATGTAACAACATAGGGCATAAAAACAGTTACCGCAATAATGCTGAAGTACATTGTAGAATGCATTGACATGATTGAGCATGTTTGTGTTTCATTCATTCAGGGATATGGATGTCGCAGGCAATGCCAGCATTTATTACCCATCCTTTATTGTCCTTGAAAAGGTGGTATGCACCATCTTCTTGAGTACAACTGAGTAGCTTGCTAGGCCATTCTTATAATAATCTTTATTAGTGTCACAAGTAGGCTTACATTAGCACTGCAATGAAGTTACTGTGAAAATCCCCTAGTCACCATATTCCGCCGCATGTTCGGGTTCACTGAGGGGGAATTCAGAATGTCCAATTCATCTAACAAGCATATCTTTCCTGACTTGTGGGAGGAAACCGGAGCGCCCGGAGGAAACCCACACAGACATCGGGAGAACTTGCAGATTCCACGCAGGCAGTGACCCAAGCCGGGAATCGAACTCGGGTCTCTGGCACTGTGAAGCAACAGTGCTAACCACTGTGCTATCGTGCCGGAGGGCATTTAAGAATCCGTCACATTACTGTGGATGTGAGGTCACATATAAGCCAGATCAGGTAAAGGGAGCACATGTCCTTTCCCAAAGGACATTGGTAAACCAGATGCATTTTTCATGTTCATCATTACTGGGGCTAACTTTTTATCCCAGGTTTATTTACTTAGTTAAATTTCAATTCCCCAGCTGCCATTGTGGGAATTGAATTCAGGTCTTCCGATCATTATTGCTAGTCCAGTAATATAGCCATTATCCTACTATACCCCATCAAGGGTTTTTTAGTCCATGATGCTTGCACTTAATTAAACACGATGTGGAGATGCCGGCGTTGGACTGGGGTGAGCACAGTAAGAAGTCTTACAACACCAGGTTAAAGTCCAACAGGTTTGTTTCAAACACGAGCTTTCGGAGCGCAGCTCCTTCCTCAGGTGAATGGCGAGGTATGTTCCAGAAACATTTATATAGACAAAGTCAGCGATGCCAGACAATGCTTGGAATGCGAGCATCTGCAGGTAATCAAATCATCACAGATCCAGGGAGAGGGATAATCACAGGTTAAAGAGGTGTGAATTGTCTCAAGCCAGAACAGTTGGTGGGATTTTGCAAGTCCAGGCCTGATGGTGGGGGGTGGATGTAATGCGACATGAATCCAAGATCCCTGTTGAGGCCGCACTCATGCGTGCGGAACTTAGCGATAAGTTTTTGCTCGGCAATTCTGCGTTGTCACGTGTCCTGAAGACGCCTTGGAGAATGCTTACCCGGAGATCCGAGGCTGAATGCCCTTGACTGCTGAAGTGTTCCCTGACTGGAAGAGAACATTCCTGCCTGGTGATTGTCGCACGATGCCCGTTCATTCGTTGTCGCAATGTCTGCATGGTCTCGCCAATGTACCACGCTTCAGGACATCCTTTCCTGCAGCGTAAGAGGTAGACTACATTGGTCGAGTCGCACGAATATGTGCCGCGTACCTGGTGGGTGGTGTTACCACGTGTAATGGTGGTATCCAAGTCGATGATCTGGCATGTCTTGCAGAGATTGCCCTGGCAGGGTTGTGTGGTGTCGTGGTCGCTGTTCTGAAGGCTGGGTAATTTGCTGCAAACAATGGTTTGTTTGAGGTTGCGCGGTTGTTTGAAGGCCAGTAGTGGGGGTGTGGGGATGACCTTGGCAAGATGTTCATCTTCATTGATGATGTGTTGAAGGCTGCGAAGAAGATGTCGTAGTTTCTCCGCCCCAGGAAAGTACGACGAAGGGTACTCTGTCAGTGGTGTCCCGTGTTTGTCTTCTGAGGAGGTTGGTGCGGTTTTTTGCTGTGGCGCGTTGGAACTGTCGATCGATGAGTCAAGCACCATATCCCGTTCGTACGAGAGCATCTCTCAGCATCTGTAGGTGTCTGTTACGCTCCTCCTCGTCTGAGCAGATCCTGTGTATACGGAGGGCTTGTCCATAGGGGATGGCTTCTTTAATGTGTTTCGGGTGAAAGCTGGAGAAGTGGAGCATCGTGAGGTTGTCTGTGGGCTTGCGGTAAAGCGAAGTGCTAAGGTGACCGTCCTTGATGGAGCTGAGTGTGTCCAAGAATGCAACAGAATTTGGAGAATAGTCCATGGTGAGTCTGATGGTGGGATGGAATTTATTGATCTCATCGTGTAGTCGTTCAGTGATTCTTTGCTGTGGGCCCAAAGGAAAAAAATGTCATCGATGTATCTGGTGTATAACATCGGTTGCAGGTCCTGTGTGGTGAGGAAGTCTTGTTCAAACTTGTGCATGAAGATGTTGGCATATTAGGGTGCAAATTTGGTCCCCATGGCTGTTCCATGCATCTGGATGAAGAATTTGTTGTCGAAGGTGAAGACGTTGTGATCTAGAATGAAGCAGATGAGTTGCAGAATTGCGTCTGGAGATTGGCAGTTGTCAGTGTTGAGGACTGAGGCTGTTGCAGCAATGCTGTCGTCATGGGGGATGCTGGTGTAGAGTGCCGAGACATCCATTGTCACGAGGAATGTTCCTGGTTCAACTGGTCCATGGGTGCTGAGTTTCTGTAGGAAGTCCGTCGTGTCACGACAGAAGCTGGGTGTACCTCGTACGATGGGTTTCAAGATGCCCTCGATGTGGCCAGAGAGGTTCTCACACAGGGTCCCATTGCCTGAAACGATAGGACGGCCTGGTGTGTTGGCCTTGTGTATTTTCGGGAGGCAGTAGAGATCTCCAATGCGGGGATTACGTGGGATGAGAACACGTAGGGTGCTCTGAAGGTCTGGATCCAAGGTCCTGATCAGTCTGTTGAGTTGGCGGATGTGTTCCTTGGTTGGATCTGCGGGTAACTGCCTGTAGTGTTCCTGGTTGTTGAGTTGTCGGTATACTTCTTTGCAGTTGTCCGTTCTATTCAGTATGACGGTCTGCTTTGTCTGCTGGTTTGATGACGATGTTGCGGTTGGTTTTGAGAGCACAGATGGCGTTGCGTTGTACTTGGGTGACGTTCGGGGCTGCCTTGTGAATGCGACTGATGAATCTAGCATTGACACGACTTCTGACGGCTTCAGCATACATGTCGAGTCTAGGGCAGCGGCCTTCCGGAGGGGTCCAATTCGACTCTCCTTTTCGTTTGCTGCACCGCAGATCTCGCGGTCTGCTGTTTCGGTTCATTGGTCGTATCCTTGGGTTCGCTGTCGGCCTCTTGGGGTCTGTGGAAGAATTCCCGGAGCCACATTCGCCTGATGAATTCCTCCGTGTCTGCCGCGAGACTGATGGGGTCCAGTTTGGTGGTGGTGCAGAAATTGAGTCCTCTGCTGAGGATTTCGATTTCATCTGGTTGAAGGGTGTAGTCTGACAAGTTGACAATAGATTTCCCTGTGTTGTTTTCGACTGTGGTACTGGGGAGGCTTGGTTGCTGCTGGTGGTGATGCCGAGTTTCTCAAGCTTCCTGTTCTTGGTGTGCATATAGGTGGGATAGTATCATTGTCTCATCTGTTTGGCGGTGTTACGCAGCTGGTCTGCTGTGTCCTGAGCGCTATTTGAGAATATGGCCTCTATCTTGGTTTCCAGGTTGCGTCGACTGCTGTAGAGCTGGTGTACGAGGTGTTTGAGGAGTGTGACAGAGGTGCGGCGGCAGAGTCTTTCAGCGTAGTCTGTGTTGTAGGTCGACTTGAGTGGGTTTGTGATCTGTAGCCCTTTCGGGATCTTGTCTGCTTTTTTGCATCTTTGTAGAAACTTAATGTCAGTGTCTATATGCGCGATCTTCCTGGAGATCCTGATCACCTGAGGAAGGAGCTGCGCTCCGAGAGCTCGTGTTTGTAACAAACCTGTGGACTTTAACCTGGTGTTGTAAGACTTCTTACTGTGCTCACCCCAGTCCAACGCCGGAATCTCCACATCATGGCTACCATCGACACCGCAAACTGCCGGCTCAAAGTGGAGAGGATCTCCAGGAAGATCGAGCATATACAACTGGTGTTGTAAGACTTCTTACTTAATTAAACACAACAGTGAAATCTTATCTTCTGTCATTATTAATGTAATCAAATGTTTAGGTAGTGCCAACGCATGTGAGCAGTTTGCTTTGTAAAAATGTACTTGCTGTCCGTGCTAGTTTTATTTGAGTTGGATTCATTAATTATGCAGAGTGAACTCCCCGCCTGGATTGCCTGGCACTGGAGGCTTACTGCCAAAGTAAGACAGGAAATAGCTGCAGGTGCAGCTTAGAAGGGCCTCTTTTATTTGATACTTTGCAGAAGAGACAACTTGCCAGTGTAAATTTACTCAATGCTTTTATTTTCGTTGCCATCTTGAATCAAGTGCAGCAAATCTGGGTTTCAATGTTTAGCTTGATAAGAAATGTTCAGGCCACAAGTTGCATTGGAATTGGGCAGTATTGTGTTCCATCAAATAGATGGGAAAAGTATCCCAACTTTTAAACACTGAAAGAGACTGTACAGGCACCCCCCCCCCCCCCCCCCCCCCATTAAGCTCTTTCCAAGTTGCCTGCTCATGCCCATACTGCAGAGGTGTAGTCTTTGGACTGCATTTTGGCAGGGCAGCAGCAGTCCTGTCAATAGGCCAAGGAACAAGGGCAATGTTACTTCTGATGTTTGGAGGAAGCCCAGCCAGAGCCATCTTTTAGGTCCATTGTGCAGTTAATACGGCATAGGGCAACACAGTAGCACAAATGGATAGCACTGTGGCTTCACGGCGACTGGATCCAGGTTCGATTCCTCACTGGGTCACTGTCTGTGTGGAGTCTGCACGTTCTCCCTGTGTCAGCGTGGGTTTCCTCTGGGTGCTCCGGTTTCCTCCCACTGTCCAAATATGTGCAGGTTAGGTGGATTAGCCATGATAAATTGCCCTTAGTGACCAAAAAGGTTTGGAGGAGTTATTGGGTTGTGGGGATAGGGTGGAAGTGAGTGCTTAAGTGGGTCGGTGCAGATTCGATGGGCCGAATGGCCTCCTTCTGCACTGTATGTTCTATGTAATGGACTGACGTTGAGGCCCCGATCCCTATAAGTGATGTCATCTCCAAGAGCTGCCAGCCAATTGGAGGGCCAGCAGCTCTTCAGACTCAGCAGCACTGTTGGGAGCAGTGATCACTGCTGCGACTGCACCCAGCTGAGAAACACAGGGATGGACGCCGCTCCCTCAGCAAACTAAGTTGGGTTGGGGACCTGGTGCAGAGCGGGCAGGATTGTTTGGTGAAGGCAAGGTCACATGCTGTCACAAGGATGGGCATTGCCACTGGAGGGCTCCTTCATCAGCCAGTAGATTGCACAATTACAAAGGCTTCTTCTCCAGGCCTTCATAGAGGCTGTCAAGCATTACTAGGTGGTCTCCCTGCAAGGCAGAGGGCACACCCACCACTAGTAAAATGTCAGCAGCAGCAGGAAAATGTCCTTAATTGGCCACTTAAGTGACACAGTTGGTCACTGGGCCGAAGGGCCATCCTGCAGCTTCTCCCGTACGTGAGTGACCCACCCCCATGCCCCGCATCCCCCTTACAGAGACTGTCTAAATAAGGAGACCCACTAATAAGGACACCCCCCAGAAATCCCCAAAATGAAGGGAACCCTACAGTGACCCCCAAGTAAGGAGACCCCCATAGAGACCCGGTATTTAAAGAAATCACTCCCCCAGAGTACCCCTAAATAAAGAGACCCCGACCCCCTCCCCAACAGAATCCCTCTAAATAAAGGGAAGCCCCACCAGAGGCCCCTAAATAAGAAGACCCCACAGAGACCCGTTGTATAGTCCCCCTAAATAAAGGACCCTGACTTGCCCCCAACAAAAACCCTGCAAATAAAGGGACCCCCGCCACAGAGACCCTTAAATAAAGTGACTCTCCACAAAGAACCTCACAGAGACCCCTAAATACGGAGACTCCAATAGAGACCCGCTATATAAAGAGACCCCCCCCCCACAGAGACCCTCTAAATAAAGGAATCGCCCAGAAACCCCCTTAATAAAGGAAACCCCCACAGAGACGTCCAAACTAAAGGGATCTCCCCCCGAGACGTGCTAAATAATGATCCCTCCCCCCACAACTCATCAGGTGTTGGACCACTTCAAACAAAATTAAGTGCTTTCCAATCACCTCTCTTCACACTTGAGTGATTTTGAAGTGGTCAGCTGGAAAATGACAGCACTTAACTCTGTTCCAAGTGGTCCAACAGCTGTCAATCAAAGCTTGATGTTTATCAGTGAGTTACTCAACCGTGAAGGGAGATGAATGGAGAAATGCTGACAGCTGTGTGTGTGTGTATATATGGAAGCTGTTAATCACAGCCTCTTAAGTCAATATGAAAAAAAAATGAATGAATGTCTTGCAGCTCAAAGATATAATCCTCAACTTTACTTTCCTGCCTTATCTCCATAACTCTTGATTCCTTTACTGATTAAAAATCTATCTCTCTCAGCCTTGAACATACTTAATGACCCAGCCTCTACAGCACTCTGGGTAAAGCTCTTGAGAGAAGGAATTCCTCCCTATTTCTGTTTTAGTGCACAGTTGAACCTTGAGAATGCTTATTCAGATTAGAGCCGTCACAATAGAGCTGATCTTAGATTTCAGTTTACTTAAAATTACATCTAAAGTTAATTCTGCAGAAGATCTGCTCAAATATTAAGTGTAAAGAGCGCTCAATTTTCTGATTTAACTTAATTTACATAATTTACAATTACAAGTGGTTCAAGACATGACCTGAGTGATTATTATTAAGGAAAATTATTAAGTCAAATTTTAAATGGGACGCGAGCAATTAAAAAGCAAATAATCTGGGTTGGGGGGAGGTTTGGATAAAATCTTAGAGATCATTCTAACCATTGTAACCCATTAATAACTTTTGTCAAAACTGAAGGGGCAGAGTTGAAAAGGAATGGCTAAGTTCAACTTAGCCAAAGGTGTCCTTGGATGCAGGCATGAATGTGCAAACAAGTAACAGTGCAATTCTACATGTGGCCCTCTCTTTGGATGCTGAAATTGAACTGATGTTCCATTAGGCAGCGTGGTAGCACAGTGGTTAGCACTGTGGCTTCACAGCGCCAGGGTCCCAGGTTTGATTCCCGGCTGGGTCACTGTCTGTGTGGAGTTTGCATGTTCTTCCCGTGTCTGCGTGGGTTTCCTCCGGGTGCTCCGGTTTCCTCCCATTAGTCCCAAAAGATGTGTTGTTAGGTAATTTGGACATTCTGAATTCTCCCTCTGTGTACCCAAACAGGCGCCGGAATGTGGCGACTAGGAGCTTTTCACAGTAACTTCATTGCAATGTAAGCCTACTTGTGACAATAAAGATTATTATTAGGTGCTTGTGAAAGGGTCGGCATGTGGCAAAGTGGTAGCACTGCTGCCTCACAGCGCTAGAGGCCTGGGTTCAATTCCGGCCTTGGGTGACTGTGTGGAGTTTGTACTTTGTCTCCGTGTTTGCGTGGATTTCCTCCAGGTTCTCCGATTTGTTCCCACAGCCCAAAGAAGTTCGGATTAAGTGGGTTGGCCATGCTAAAATGCCCCTTAGTGTCCATAGATGTGTAGGTTAGTTAGGGTTACGGGGACAGAGCCTCTTTCAAAGGGTTTGTGCAGAGTCGATGGGCCGAATAACCTCCTTCATCACTGCAGGAATTCTATGGTTCTGTGGAAATGGGGTTCCTCTTTGTACCAACCCACACCATCCTATTAGTCAGCACATTTGGATGCATGCAAGAAGGTATAGTTATGTTTCAGGTCATAGTTGACCATGGCTCTCACTGTACATGTGCAACTTCAATGCTGGTTGTTAGCCATAGTTGTTGCAGGTAGCACAGCACTGCTTCTGTTCTTCTACCATCTGTTCATTCACCATCACTAAGACCATGTATTTTCACCTAACCATGTCCCAACACACACCAAATCCCATTCACCCATCGCCCCTGTCCTCCTTGACCTACATTGACTCCCTGGTGAAGCAATGTTTGTTGATCTTTGTTTTGAAATTCCTCCATGGTCAGAGCCATCCCCATCTCTGTAATTTTCTCCACCACAAAACCTCTGAGATATCTGGACTCTGCTAATTCTGGCTTCTTAACACTCCTGTACCTAATTATAATTCCACTAATGGTTGAGATGGGTAGTCAGGGGCCCCAAACCATGGAGTGTTTGAGCATCTCTTTCCTCCTTTAAAACTCTCCCTTAGAACTGACCTCTTTTGGCCAAGCTTTTGGTTATCTGGCCTAACATCTCCTTATGTTGCTTGATGGCAAATTTTGCTCTATATTCTTCCTGTGATGCACATTGGAACATTTTGTAATGTTTAAAGTAACTTTTAAAAAAAATTAGCAGTTGTTGTTGACCATGATCCTGAGAAGGCAGCTTCCCAAGATTATTCCCAGCCATGTTTGAGTGGACCTCCAGAAATGTTTGCTGTTGTCAGGCAGTGCTGGATTCTGATAAACTTTTGAAATTCTACGATTAAGGTGATTCTGCAGAACCTGCCGCAATAAAAGTTTGTGACTCACCTTCAATGTGGTGCATGGATGTCTGCTAGCACAATGTTCTCTGAGAAGAAGAGCCTCCATCAGCAGAACATCTTCCAAAGAAACTTTATTCTGCATATGTGAGAACGTGTGCCACTTGAAGTGAACAGAGAATTTCTCAGGGCAACTTGGCTGGCTGAGCATCCCTGTGTGACAGATCCAATGCTTCAGGCATTTCACATCACACTATTAGCAAGCCCTCTGTTGCAAATAAGGAAACTTGGGGATTAAAAAGTACAATAAGTACAATAGGCACAAAGGTTGTAAAATCCTAAGTTCCACTGATAAATTAAAAACAAAAATACGAAGGGCATGCAAGTGGGTCTGAAGCATCCTTCCTTTCAGTGAGGCTGCATGGAGCTCCTTCCAGCACACCTGCAGCTGAAAAATATTGGCCCCTTCCAGACTCACTTTCACGCACATTAATACAGTTTCTGCCTGCTGTAGATAGGAGCTGATGATTTATGCCTCGTCCAGCTGCTCCATGCTTGTGCGAAGCAAACAGTACACAATAGGAATCATGCTGTTGTTGCACGAATGGGAAAATGAGCCAAGCTTGGATGCACATATATGGCTGTGCATACTGCACTGAACTCCAGATATGATGAGTTGCCATCAGGTGGTCGGCAGCCAGATTGTACAGTTTCAAATTTATATAAATTGACCAGGCAGCTGTGCCACCATCAGAGGTTGCCAGTGGCTGTGTCTCCCCGGGTATTGGATTTAATATTGCAAGATTTTAAGGTGGTCGTTAGCATGTTGTCATAGCATTTAATCTGTGCATGTCAATTGCAAAAGCCAGGATGCTTGTTATGGATATCATCGGAACTCTACAGCCAAGGTGCTTACCTCTAATATAAATGCTGAGATGGATCCAAACATCATTGTGTCCTGACCCGTTTTAATAATAACTTGTGTTCAATTGCTTAGTGTTTACTTGTGTGTGTCAGTTGATTTCTTTGTGCTGTGTGATGTTAGTCAAGGTAGCGTATTTCATTGCAGCTAAGCAATCCAGAAACTCGTAGCACTTTAAAAAAAAGCTTTTGTAATGAAGTTTTGTTCACCATATAACCTGGTTTGTGCTATCTCTGCGGATGTACAAAACGTAAAACACAATAACTAGTGAAGAGGATGGACTTAGTTTAAATTTACTGGCACCTTTTCCATATTTCACTGGGAAATCAACCCATGCCTAGGGATTGTTGGAATCCAGGGCTCTAGACCAATGTTTTCAAACTTTTTTCCCTAGACCCATTTTTATCAACCATCTGACCTTCCCGACTCACGCCTGCCGACCTTCGCGACCCACAGAGGCTGACCTTCACGACCCACGCCGGCCGAGCTTCTCAACCCACCCCGGCCGACCCTCCCGACTCGCGCCTCTCGACCTTCCCGACCAAAGCCTGCCGCCCTTCACGACCCACGCCGGCCAACCATTTTCACTTACTTTTTATGCAACAGGTGAGCCTGCTTGATTTCACTTGCTTTGTCATTCATTGTTACATTTCTGCTGAGGACTTCAGCTGCGAGATGATAAGAAAGTAGAACTCAATAGCGAGCAGACTAGGATATTTTGCGGACAGTGATTGTGAGGATATATTTTCTATTTGGATGAGTGATCATGATGTTGATCATCGGCCTCACTGAGGTGATCACATGGAACCACAACCTCAAATTCATAGATCTCAGCACTGTCACCTTCATATTTCAAAGACAAATGCTGTGTTTGGAGGAAATGGATACTGTGGGCTGTAAGAAATGTTTGTTTTATAGGGTGGTTTAATTTAAAATAAGTTCTTTTCATTTCACAAGGGGAAAAAGCTGTGTTCGATATTTGATTGTCTGTCTGCCTGACTGTTCTCTGTGCTGTGTGCTGTCAGTCAAGCCTGTGCGTTTGGTTACAGAGAAATTGAAATTAAGTTGGAACCTTGTAGTTGTATTTAAAAAAAAGCTTGCATAATAAGGTCCTGTTCATACGCAAGACCTGAGGAGAATCATCTTTGCATGTTTCCGAGGCATTAAGCATCATAAAAGCGGCATGTGCCTGTGCTATTAGAGCACGTCAGCTGAAAATGCGGATGTTTGTGCAGCCTAACATTGGCTTACCTGTGTCACTTTTTGAAAATGCATTTTTGTTAAGGGGCCAAGCTTTTTCTGTCTGGTAAGCGTGGAATGCTGCACAGTTGGAGGTACTGACATTTCGGTCAGATATTAAATCGAGGCCTCATCTGTCCCTTCAGGTGGGCATAAAAGACCCTGTCAGAATTGTTTGAACTCTGCCAGTGTTCTGGCAAACATTTACCTCTCAATGAACACAGTGTATGGGCATTTACTCATTGCAGTTGCTTTATCTAAATTGGCCACTGTGCTGTCCTGTATTTCACCAGCGATTATACTCAAAGAACACTTCTTAGCATTGGTTACTAATTGCATTGACATTTCCTGAGATTATAAATGGCGCTCTATGAGAATATTAAAAAATAGGAACAGGTGTGGCCAACAAATCCCTCACTCCAGCTCCACCATTCAATAAAATCATGGCTGATGTTCTGCAGCAACTCAACCTTTCCAAGTATCCTCATATCTCTTCAGCCCCTTAGTCCCGAAAATTATCTTGACTTTGGTCTTGAGTATGCTCATCCATGGAGTATATGACCAACCCATTATTCTAAGACTATGGCCGAGATAGCCCCCCCCACCCCCACCCAAACCCGTGATGGGTTTTCCAGTGACAGTGGCAGGTCGCCATTGGCCGCTGGTCGGGTCTACTGGTCCCGCCAAAATCATTGGCCATTTGCATTGCTTGTCAGCCGCCCACCGAGGAACCCAACACAGGGGCAGTTACACTTGACAGGACCGAAAGATTCCACCGGTGGGAAGGGCCGGAAAATCCCCATCTTGTGGTTCATAGCTTTGGACTACCTCTCTGCCCTGTTGTTGCCCCTCAGAATTTCATTGGCTGGGTGCTCCACCGGCGGGATTCTCCGTTGCACCAGCAATGCACCCACGCCCATGGGTTTCCCGGTGGGGTGGGGTGGCCACAATGGGAAATCCTATTGGCAGGTGGAGGGAACGGAGAACTGCGCTGCCGGCGAGGGTGCGCCGCCCAGGAAAACGCAGTTGGCAGACCTGAGAATCCGACCCCATGTGTTTCAATGATATCACCTATCATTCTAGTAGACGCCAGAGAATGTGGAACCATTCTGCTGAATCAACCTTACAGAATAGTCCTCTTATCCCAGGGATCAATCTATAAATATTTTCTCTCCTAGAATGGTGGAGTGGGTCTGCTCCAATTGTAGTGCAAAATTGTGAGTAATTTTATTTAGTGTATTATGTAAGGTTGAGTGCCTGAGTGTTTGACCAGTTACTGTGACGTGCTGGAAAGAGTCTTCGCTGTAACTAAAGCTATTATCCTGCAGCATTACACCCAGAATAACCTTGACCAGCAGGAATTTAAAAATGTTAGTAACTGCAAAGAATGTAAGTGAGCCTGCAGGCAATAGTGTATATTTGGCCAAATTCATTTCATGTAGAACACGTACATCAGGCACAATGGGCCTGCATTTCCTTGGTGTGGCAAACAGCGTTGCTACTCTGTGCCCAATGAATTGTGTCACTTTTTTCCTCAATGCAATCTCCCACAACTTCTCGACTAAGGCTGGGCGAGATCCAAGCAGTGCAGCTTGTTCCTGGGGGCCAGCGTGGAAGGGCAGGAGAGTTGAAGTGAAGAGGCCGTTCCCCCCTTGGTACAGCACTAGTTGCCATAATCCAGGTAAGTTTAAAGGTTCATTTAAATTTAATGGTTCTTGGTAGGCCAGGGAGAAGATAAGTGTCTAAGGTAGAGGCGGGGGATCAAAGGCTAGGCCATGGTAGGGAGGGGCCAGAGGATAGGAGGCAGGGTCTTGGGGGTGGGGGGCAGGGTTCAGGCAACAGTGGTGGAGGGGGAGTGGGTGGAATCAGGGATTGGCCATGGGCCGATTGGGAAAGGTCAGACCACGACGGGGGTGGGGGGGATCAGAGGTCAGGCCATGGGAAGGGGCAGTTGGATGGTGGTGGGGTTCGGAGATTGGGCCATGAGAAGATGGTGGGGATCGGAGGGGTAGTGCTCGGCCTTGGGTCGGGCCTGGGGAAGTGATGGGGAGGGTATCATTTGCTCTGCAAACCTTTCCTGTGAACCTCTGAGAGGGGTTCCCAGTGCTACCTGGGGTTTATCCCAATCCGTTGCTGGAGGGCTCTGAAGTTATGGCTGAATATATTCCCTCTGTGCTCAATTTCAGCAATTCCGAGATGTGAAAGTACAGTGAGCACCAAATTCAACTTTTCAATAAATTATTTCATCAATACCAGTATCCCAGTTCCTGTTTTCAAACATGTATTTCATTTCAGTTGGATTGATATTCCTATTTTCCTTAATTTAAAGTCAGCCAGTACTAAAGCACATTTATTGACATAGGTCAGGTGGGTTGACTTGATTGTTAAGCTATGTAATTTGCATGTTTCCACCACAATTTCCTTTGTGCTACTTAATTGTTGAAAGGCAGCTGGTGACTGTCTAATAGTCATGTCTTGGTGTTGCTGCTAAAAGATAATCTTCACCCTTACACTGAGTAATTCAGCCTATTCTGACACACCTAAAGACGAGTCAAAGCAAGAAGCAGTCAAACACTTAGGGCTGGATTCTCCGTTCCGCTGGCAGCCCGGGGATTTGCCGATGGCGTGGGGCTGCCCACAATGGGAAACCCATTGGTCGGCTGGTGAGATGGAGAATCCCAGTGGCGCACCGTACCAGAAATCTGGTCCGGCAGGACGGACAATCCCGCCCTTAGTTGCTGTGTAAATGCTGGGACTAAATCAGCGGACTTCCACGACAACTAAATTGGCGGCGGTCTTGAAACAATTCATGACCCATTAATGGGCTAGCACCGACGCCATGTGGAACTCGATCGATTCCAATGAAAAAAGGTGCCCAATTCAACAGGGTCGGGATTGAAACTGGAGAGACTGACAATGTGCTGTATATTAGCACTCCAATCCCGACACACACTCATCCCAGCTAATAACATGGCAGCACGGAGGCGGCACCCCAGTTCACGGATCAGAACTGGAGAACCTGCTGGTCTATGTGGATGAGAGGTGGGGCAACCCTGTTCCCCAGGGTGGGAAGGAAGCTGCCACCTGCTGCCGTACACCAGGCATGCCACAGGTGGCAGAGGCCTTGAGCATTGTGGGCCCCACCACCAGAACTGGACAGTAGTGCAGGAAGAAGCTGCAGAACCTCCTCAGGGTGTCCAGGGTGAGTGGGCAGTACCGTGCCCCTGGCCCCAACCTCCATTACACACATTGGTAACCCCACCCCACCCAGAGGGCCACCGAACCCTACTCTTTGGCAGTGTGCATGCATCCCACCCTGCACCACATGCCAGCATCCATACTGCCCACCATGGCTGAGCACGTTGTTCACAAAGGCCACCAGCTGCCCACCCTCTGTAGTGCCCGTGTTCAACTGCCTAAAACTGTGTGCGCCTCCATCCCCCCAGCCAGGAGAAGACGATGCACAACCACAGAGAGAGATAAGACTGCTGTTGTACCTGCGGCCCCTCACCGTCGCGGAGCAGTGGGCACTGGACCTGGTCAGTGAGCCTGGAGAGAGGGCAATTACCGAGGTAGAGGTTGGCATCAGGCAACCAAGAGAGCCCCTGTTAAGTTGGGGTCTCCCTATGGCACGCATGGCACAACCTCCCCCACACCCACACCACCCACCACCATAACCCGCGATCCAAACATGCGTCATGTCTTTTAATTTTAATAATACTTTTTATTGTCTCAAGTAGGCTTTACATTAACACTGCAATGAAGTTACTGTGAAAAGGCCCTAGACGCCACATTCTGGCACCTGTTCGGGTACACAGAGGGAGAATTCAGAATGCCCAAGCTACCTAACAGCATGTCTTTCAGGACTTGTGGGAGGAAACTGGAGCACCCGGAGGAAACCCACGCAGACACAGGGAGAACATGGACACTCTGCACAGACAGTGACCCAAGCCGGGAATCAAACCTGGGTCCCTGGCACTGTGAAGCGATAGTGCTAACCACTGTGCTACCTTGCCGCCCATGTCCCGGAGGGAGGATGAGGTGATGGGCCCTTGCCGGTGTCCCCGCTGGGGATGTCCTGGAACATCACAGCGCCCCCCCCCCCCCGGCGCATTCGATGGGCAGCGAGCAGATCAGGGTGGCATGGACCTGTTATTTTAAAATAAACATCTGTGAACAAAAGTTTCAACCTGTCTCGGTGCTCTGTCAGCAGGGTGTGAGGGATGGGCTGGACTGGCTGCAGTGGGGGTGCTGGTGGGTCAGGGGGGGGGGGGGGGGGGTGGGGGGGGGGGGGGGCGCGGTGGAAATGGGCGGTTGGTGGAGGTGGTCACAGGCTGGTGCCAGGAGGTTGGACCCCGCAGATTACCCCGGTACCCCTCCTCTGGCCCAATCCCCTCGCATCCCATCCCCAGCTCCACCACCCCAAGGGTTCATGTGATGGAATGACCAGTTCGCATGCAGGCATCACTGGGGGTGCACCTCGAAGTTGTCAGGAACCATCAAGTGTGCCAGGACTAAGGTGTCGTGAACACCACCCAGGTATCAGGCACAGACCATGATGTGCAGTTGATGGTCACACATGAGGCCTCATGTGGCACGCCCTTCCCAGCTTCTCCTCGTCCTGCTGGGTGGACAGCGCTCCATCCTCACCAGCTGGCTCCTGTTCCTCTGGGACAGACTTTACTGCTGTAGGACACCCCTCGAGCAGCTCTGGCTCGTACAGCCTCAGTGTATACCCCAGGGCTGCGGAGGCCAAAATGAAGAACATCATTCCTGGTTGGATTCCAAGATCTGGCAGACATGTTAGCATGGTGTTTACTCCTTGCCCAAACAGGTCCACCGGGCTATACGGTGGCCCTGGCTGCACTGCAGGTCCTGTCCTGCATGTCCCTACTCCCCCACACCCACCCATGTCCTCCGCCATCCCTACACCTACCCCCAGCCGTTCCCCCAGAACTTTACCCTCCGCATTGCACCCCTGATCCCTTAGCTGTTCTGCACCACGGAGACTTCTGGCCCTGACATCCATATCTGCCAGCATTAGTACCAGTAGCTGGCCCTACCCATGCTAGTGGTACGCTCGAAGGTCCCTGTCCGGTGCCCTCCTGTCGAGGCCACCTTGGGCGTTGCCCTCAGTGGGCTGCGTGATGCACCGCTGGTGGGTGGCGTCCAGTGGTGGGGTTGAGATGGGATGGAGGGAGGGGTTGGGCGTGGGGGGGTTGGGGCACCCATATGGCCAGTGTCACTCTGCGCAACCATGGGCCACTGTGGGCGGTCAGTGGGTTGCGAAGCAAGATGGCTGCCTTGCAGGCCATGGCTGGGGTGGTTTGTGCCTGGAAACCTTGGGGGGGGGGGGGGGGGGGGGGGGGAGGCTGTGTCACCCCAGTCCCAGGCTCTCTCTCCCTCAGCAGCTACGGTGTCTGTTTCCCAATTATTTAAACTGCAAGTGAAACTCGCCGTTGGTAATTCTTCCTGGCAAAGGTGGAGCATCACGGATGCCTCTGAGAATACCTTGTCAGGCACGTAAATGATATGCCAAAGGCGTTTACTGTACATGTGGAGTAGAATGCATTAACGTCATCTTCGAGGCACCAGAGCGCAGCATTCCATCGGCTGCCCTCACACCTCACACGTGATTCTCTGTCCAGTCGCGTTTCCCGATTTCGGCATCGCTGAAAGAATCCCAACCAACAAGTCTTTTTCTGCTCCAAGAGATGAATGTTTAGCAGGTTACAAAGCTCGGCAATTGTGGGTTTTGCATCGGGAAGTTACATTTCTTTCGAGTTGGATTGAAGTTTTGGAATCAAGCTGAGAAATTGCTGAAGGCTTTACAGCAAAGATTTTCTGCAGCTAATGTGATTTACTGTGTTCTGTAGACTGCACAGGCTCTCATGGTCTTCAGATGAAACTTGTTCTCCCAAGCCTGTTTTCTTCACATGACCAGCAGTACTATCGTTCAAGCAGAACCGGTTGGAAGTCCAAAGCCATCTCCACACAAAAGGAGTTTGATAATGCTCTTTCACAATTCATGGAAAACCGGTCTATTCAGCTCCCTTCTAGTGAATTGCAAACTTGGAAACAAAAGGCAGAATATTCCAGTCCCACCAGCTATTTGAAGCTTGGTAATCCAGAGAGCCAGGGCAAGATTTGGGGACCCGATTTCAAATCCCATCATGGCAGATGGTGAAATTTGAAATCAGTTTTTTTAAAATCTGGAATTAAAACCCAGCTGGTTCACTAACCTGCCACCCTTAACTGGTCTGCTCGACACGTGGCTCCAGATCTACAGCAATGTGGTTGAAGCTCAAAGGCCCCTGAAATGGAGGACAATTAGGGATGTGCAATAAATGCTGGCCCAGCCATCAATGCCCACATCCCTTAAAATGAATAAAAATAAAAATGATGGGTGATTTTAATCCACACATAAATTGGAAAAATTAGTTGCCTGGATGAGGAGTTTATAGAATGCTTTTGAATTAATTTATTGGCCCATTATCCCCACAGGTGTGACTACCTCTTGGTGCAAAGTATCCAGGTAACTTATTGTGATGAATTGTTACATTTTAGATTTTGTTGTAGTAATGTTACTAAAAACCCTGGGTTTTTACACATCGACAATCTGTCTGCTAAAACTATGATTAAGGAGCCGTAAAGATGAGATAATCATTTACTTGTTTACAGAGTTATGGTTAATGGAACATTGTTTTGATTATTGTAGGTTTGCTGGGTTGTAGATAATTTGAGGGATAATGTTTAGTCATAGCTAAGTACGGTAGCACAGTGGTTAGCACAGTTGCTTCATGGCTCCACAGTCCCAGGCTTGGGTCACTGTCTGTGCGGAGTCTGCACGTTTTCCCCGTGTCTGCATGGGTTTCCACCGGGTGCTCGGGTTTCCTCTCACAGTCCAAAGACATGCAGGTTATGTGGATTGGCTGTGCTAAATTGCCCTTCGTGTTCAAAAAGGTTGGGTGGGGTTACTGGGTTATGGGATAGGGTAGAGGTGTGAGCTTGGGTATGGTGCAATGCAAATGTTATGAGACATCTTAGTGGGAGGAGACAGAAGAATGCTTTTGGATATTCCTTTTGGATATAGATGATCAACGCGATCTAACGGGCGAAGCACTAAGTGCGGTAGCAAGCGTGAATTGCCAGCTGTTTCCTGACGGTTGATCTGAGGAGACTATCATCGGTATCTAATGCCAATTAAGACTGGTAATGATGCCCCATAGGCTTTACGTCAGAAATGGCTGTCCCGCCAGCTGGGCCACACCCAGGGGGAGCAGCTCTTAAACCGATCCCGCAGAACAAACCCCAGACAGCATGCAACCAAGCTTCAAATAGCTGGTGGGACAGGAATATTCTGCCTTTTGTTTCCAACTTTGCAATTCACCAGAAGGGAGCTGAGGTAGACCAGTTTTCCATGCAACCGCATAGTCCCGCTCCATGATTCGGAGATGCCAACCCGGTCAGACTGTTGGATGCGGTGGAGTCTGGATGGACAGCCTGTTCCACCAAGTGAGTTGGAGGGTCAGTCACAGGTTAGCCAGTGCCACCTGGGAGGCAGTGGCATCAGCCATCAGCTCGGGAAGGGTAACCAGGAGGACTGCCACCCAATGCCTTAAAAGGCTCAAAGGCCTCCACCGGGCTGTGGCACCTGTCCCAGCATTTCGACAACTGCTGTACCAGATTGTGGAGTGCACAGCAAACTACCACAAAACGGGCGACATTCCGGGGAGTTGTACTGCAGTACACCCCAGAGCAGTTGAGGCATTGGAACCACATTTTCACAAGTCCAATGCACTGCTCAATGATAGCCTGGGTGGCCACATGGGCCTTGTTATATTAGGTCTCCGCATCGGTCTCCTGCCTCCCTACTGGCGTTATTGGCCAGGACCTCAGCGGGTACCCCTTATCCTTCAAGAGCCAACCAGTCATCCCAGGCTGTCCTTTGAATATCCCGAGATCTTCGACTGTTCTAGGATATAGCTGTCATGCACACTCCTTTGGAAGCGTACACACATGTGTACGATCTTGATGTGGTGGTCGCACACAAGTTGAACGTTCAGGGAGTGGCATCCGTACCTATTGATGAAGGGCGCTCTTGGACTGCCCTTTGCACACAAGGCAACATGCATGCCCCTTACTACTCCCTGGATCTGGGGCATCCCAGAGATGGCGGAAAACCCTGCTGCCCTGGCATCTTGATGGGCCTTGTCCAGGTCAAAGTTTATATAGTCAGCTGCCCAGGCCAACAGGATATCCGTGACTTCACAAATACGCTTGTGGCTGTAGGTTGGGAGAAGTCGCACAAGTTCCCGTTTGAGTCCTGGAATGAATCCAAGACATAAAGGTTCAGGGCTGTGAGGACCTTGACGGCCACCAGGAGTGGGTAGCTTTCTCCTCCACATTGTGCCAAGTTTGCAACGACATGGCGCAGGTGCCGCACGTCATTTTGTTGAGGCACATGCAGTCCGACATCTCCTCGAACGATCAGTGACGTCTGTACACCTTTGTTCGTCGCCGGCTTCCCCCTCTGGGTCCCTCCCTGGCGTGATGAGCAGTCGGCTCCACAGGGTGTACGGTGGGCACATGGGCTGCTGCCTCGAACTTCTGTCGATGCTGCTGCAGCTGTCTTCTCCGGCTTCTGGCCACCTGGACTGCCACCACCATTGTGAGGGCAGCTGCTCCAGAATCCACAATATCATCCAGAATGTGATATCTGTAATGAATTGGAAAGGGTGAGAGAACGACAATCAGTTATAACTTCCACCCTGGGACCCTCGGGTCCCGTAAGCCACCCCTGCCCTTACATTCTCTGCCATTTCTCAGGGTGCCAACCAACGAACTGGAGGCCCCACCCTGCACACAGACCCCCGGTTGTAGCAATGGATCCCAGACCCTTGCCGGGAACATTACTTGGACCGGGCGCAGGTTCGCTCCTTCAACCACACGCCAACCATCTGATCATGGGCATATCCTCAGTGCTGACGCCAAACTCTTGGGTATTTGATTGTTGGTTGCTGCCTCTCTGCTGTTGATGCCTCCAGTGTTCAGGCAGAGTGTCCAGGCCTCGCAGTCTGTTTGGGATGCTAAGCAGTAACACTCGCCTGCAACCTGGCATATCTACCCACAGAATCCAGTTGGGTTTATTTTTGTTTCATAACTGTACCGTGATTCAAAAACTATAACAAATTAGAGAGCTAACGGAGATACACTGAAATTACTCACTGTACATGATGATCAACAAAAAACTAAACCACCAGCATCTCAGCCAGTGCATACCCACCCTCTTCCCCCTTTTGGGCACAGCGGAAGGGAGAGAGAGAAGACCCCTCCTCTCCCAAGAGGGGGCACAGTTAAATCCAAGAACAGTTTCATCGTACAAAAGTCAAGGCAATATACATAGCAAACGGAAACCACAAATAATACAATGAAAATACTAATTTTACACCATTAAAAAAAGTGATAAACGATCAGTAAGAAAACAAAGCCACCAGCACACCCGTACCCCCGGCCCCAACAGCAGCCCTACAGCAGTGTCAAGGCACCCAACGGTGGCACGGAACAAGGCTGGAGAGAGAGAAAGCGAGAGAGAACCCCCCCTTCACCAGGACGGGTAAATTTGCAAACCCCGAGCCACAGAAGCAGGAAGGACTACAACTGGCAAGCACACAGCCCTTAGGCGAAAAACAATGGTTTAGCACACTGGGATGGTTTAGCACACTGGGCTAAATCACTGGCTTTTATAGCAGACCAAGGTAGGCCAGCAGCACGGTTCAATTCCCGTACCAGCCTCCCCGAACAGGCGCCGGAAGGTGGCGACTAGCGGCTTTTCACAGTAACTTCATTGAAGCCTACTTGTGACAATTAGCGATTTTCATTTCATTTCATTTCAATAACATGATGTCAAGCACACAATTCCCCACCAGTTAGTCATACACCAACAACAGTACAAAAGGAAAATAAAAACCACCAACAACCTGCACGGCTCTCAAACCGGGAGCAGTAGATAGCCATTAACACAAAGCGTCACCAGGAGGCCATAAAGGCATCCCGACACAACCTCCCAGTTGCACACTTGAACCAGGCCGACGGCCCTCCATCTCTTCGGCATCTGTTCTCAGTAACAAGTAATACACAGTTCCAGACATAAGTCAATGAACAGTTAAACATCAATAAACCAAATATTCTGGCAAAGATGTCAACAAACTGCAAGAGCAAACCCTCCTCCATCTTCAGCCCAGTAGTAGGCCAGCCACAACCCATGCCATGCTTCATTCCTGGTCAAAGAGTGTAGAAGGGCAGCTATAAACACAGACACAGTGGCGGGTTTTTTGCAGTGGCAGGCTGGCTTCGTCCTCTCCCCCTACGGCAGCTTCCAGCAGCAGCATTTCAAAACAGGAACAGTTGGTACCTGAACCACAGTAACTCAAAACATAGCATTGGAATGAGAAAGCACTCTTCCCCTTCTTCAGACCGATAGTAGGCTTGTTCACAGCTTTCCTTTGCCTCATTCCAGGCTTCAGGAGTAGAAAACACAGCCAGCAAACAAAACACTCAGGTCTTGAAGCAGTTTTGCAGCCAAAGGCAAGGAGCACAAAGGACACACAACCTACAGCCACTTGGGAGCTGGGAAGTGCTCATGTAACTAGCAATGCCTATTCCCCAGTAGTGATAGCATTTATATGTGCAGCCAGAGGCCACCACAGTCAGAGGGATCACATTCGCCACAGGTGCAGCCGTGCCAGAGGTGTTATCACTCCTGTCGTTTAGTAGTCTTCCCTCAGTTTTACAAATTGCAAATTACTGGGATTTGCATACGGGTGTCCTAACACTTACCCTGATGTGTCGCAGAATCTGTAACTCAGCCTACAGCTCAATGACTGAGCCGAAGTTCTTCAATCTACAAAGGCATACCTGCAGACTGTTTGCCTGGATCACAGTGGTATCCAGGAAGCCCCACATGCCTTGACCCATCGCCTGTCCTGTCATAGAACATAGAACAGTACAGCACAGAACAGGCCGAGTTGTTCATGCCGAGCCATGATCACCCTACTCAAACCCACATATCCACCCTATACCCGTAACCCAACAACCCCCCCCCCCCCCCTTAACCTTACATTTATTAGGACACTACGGGCAATTTAGCATGGCCAATCCACCTAACCCGCACATCTTTGGACTGTGGGAGGAAACCGGAGAACCCGGAGGAAACCCACGCACACAGGGGGAGGACGTGCAGACTCCACACAGACAGTGACCCAGCCGGGAATCGAACCTGGGACCCTGGAGCTGTGAAGCATTTATGCTAACCACCATGCTACCCTGCTGCCCCATCTTTAATGTATTTCAATTAATTACATAATTATTACATTATTCTCAATTGTAAGTTGCATTTTCCTTTTTTTTTTTACTTTACCTCCAATGGGGCCTCACGGTAGCATGGTGGTTAGCATCAATGCTTCACAGCTCCAGGGTCCCAGGTTCGATTCCCGGCTGGGTCACTGTCTGTGTGGAGTCTGCACGTCCTCCCCGTGTGTGCGTGGGTTTTCTCCGGGTGCTCCGGTTTCCTCCCACAGTCCAAAGATGTGCGGGTTAGGTGGATTGGCCATGCTAAATTGCCCGTAGTGTAAGGTTAATGGGGGGATTGTTGGGTTACGGGTATACGGGTTACGTGGGTTTAAGTGCTCGGCACAACATCGAGGGCCGAAGGGCCTGTTCTGTGCTGTACTGTTCTATCTATCTATCTTGTACTATTTTAAACCTTAGGACTGGGACAGACCGTATCCCTACCAGATACGCACCATACTTCCCTCTAGTTGAGCAAGAACCTGCAGGGTGAGAACAGTAGAAAAAGCAAAAGGAAAGGAATAGCACTTCCTCCCCTTAACCAAACTTCCCCCTCTCACCTAGCTCCTAGCTTTGCAATCCATTTTATCAGCTGCACTCCATTTTACACTTTGCAATAAGGAAAGATTCATGATGGCATTTCAATTGTTGAGTTGACAATAATGTGTTTGCGAGTTTTATATTTTGTGCATTGTCCCTTTTTGCAAGTATGATACATACCATCGAAATGTTGATACCTTTTAGAGTTTCTGTAGCATATGGGAGATAAATATCATTTGTATGGATGCCATATATCATAATATAGATGTAAAACAGAAGAGGACCAGCTTTCCCAACAAGGATCTGCTAATCAAATATCCGCTATATTTATGAATGACTTAGATATGATATTCTCATCCTGTTTTGCTTCCAAGGACCCCACCTGTGTTATTAAACATTCCACAGACCACCTATAACACAGCACAAGTATTTTCTTTGCATGAAAATGAGTTCTACCCAGTTAAACATGTATTTTTCTTTTGTTTACATAATGTGAAGTTTGTCCATGAGCAACAATTCTGTCACGATCACAAGCTCACATCATCTGGCTTTACTTCCATTGATGCCATTACTGAAAATTCAGTTTTGCATCAGTAAGGTTGCTCTAAATGGGACCAACAATTTCACTGCTTTCACTTTCTCAGCCTCCAGAAACCCCATATGTGCTATTCAAACTGAATGGCCAGCTCAGACGGAGTGCAGCAGAGGGTTGGAAAAGAAGTGTTGGAAGGGAATCAAAATAAATCAAACATCATTCAGTCATTTAAAAAGAAATTGGCTCCAAACTGCACATGTATCAAAATATTTATCATATTGTCAACAGTTTTGTTTTAGTGTTGAACTTTGTAAATGAATTACTGGCTCAAGAGAGCATGGTGAAAGGTGAAGCTTGTCACATGACTGTTACAGTGCTGACACTGATGGCTGCTGATCAACAATTGGCAAGAGAGGAGTTGATCCGGGGGTTAGATTGACATAAGAACATAAGAACTAGGAGCAGGAGTAGGCCATCTGGCCCCTCGAGCCTGCTCCGCCATTCAATGAGATCATGGCTGATCTTTTGTGGACTCAGCTCCACTTTCCGGCCCGAACACCAGAACCCTTAATCACTTTATTCTTCAAAAAACTATTTATCTTTACCTTAAAAACATTTAATGAAGAAGCCTCAACTGCTTCACTGGGCAAGGAATTCCATAGATTCACAACCCTTTGGGTGAAGAAGTTCCTCCTAAACTCAGTCCTAAATCTACTTCCCCTTATTTTGAGGCTATGCCCCCTAGTTCTGCTTTCACCTGCCAGTGGAATCAACCTGCCCGCATCTATCCTATCTATTCCCTTCACAATTTTATATGTTTCTATAAGATCTCCCCTCATTCTTCTAAATTCCAACGAGTACAGTTTTATCATTTAAATAATAATCCCGTTTGCTGTTATTCCTACCAAAATGGATAACCTCACATTTGTCAACATTGTATTCCATCTGCCAGACCCTAGTCCATTCACTTAACCTATCCAAATCCCTCTGCAGACTTCCAGTATCCTCTGCACTTTTCGCTTTACCACTCATCTTAGTGTCATCGGCAAACTTGGACACATTGCCCTTGGTCCCCAAGTCCCAATCATCTATATAAATTGTGAACAATTGTGGGCCCAACAAGGATCCCTGAGGGACACCACTAGCTACTGATTGCCAACCAGAGAAACACCCATTAATCCCCACTCTTTGCTTTCTATTAATTAACCAATCCTCTATCCATGCTACTACTTTATCCTTAATGCCATGCACCTTTATCTTATGCAGTAACCTTTTGTGTGGCACCTTGTCAAAGGCTTTCTGGAAATCCAGATATACCACATCCATTGGCTACCCGTTATCTACTGCACTGGTAATGTCCTCAAAAAATTCCACTAAATTAGTTAGGCACGACCTGCCCTTTATGAACCCATGCTGCGTCTGCCCAATGGGACAATTTCTATCCAGATGCCTCGCAATTTCTTCCTTGATGATAGATTCCAGCATCTTCCCTACTACTGAAGCTCACTGGCCTATAATTTCCCGCTCTTTGCCTACCTCCTTTTTTAAACAGTGGTGTCACATTTGCTAATTTCCAATCCACCGGGACCACCCCAGAGTCTAGTGAATTTTGGTAAATCATCACTAGTGCATCTGCAATTTCCCTAGCCATCTCTTTTAGCACTCTGGGATGCACTCCATCAGGGCCAGGAGACTTGTCTACCTTTAACCCCATTAGCTTGCCATCACTACCTCCCTAGTGATAACAAGCCTCTCAAGGTCCTCACCTGTCATAGCCTCATTTCTATCAGTCGCTGCATGTTATTTGTGTGTTCCACTGTGAAGACTGACCCAAAAAACCTGTTCAGTTCCTCAGCCATTTCCTCATCTCCCATTGTTAAAACCTTGGTTAAACCAAGGACATGTAGATTAAAATCCCCCATGATAACTGCTGTACCATTTCTACATGCATCAGTTATTTCTTTGTTTATTGCCTGCCCCACCATAATGTTACTATTTGGTGGCCGATAGACTACTCCTGTCAGTGACTTTTTCGCCTTATCAACCTTATCCATCATAGCACCCTTACTATTGCCCGGATGTCATCCTTAAATAACAGAGCTACACCACCTCCCTTACCATCCACTCTGTCCTTCCGAATAGTTTGATACCCTCGGATATTTAACTCCCAGTCGTGACCATCCTTTAACAATGTTTCAGTAATGGCCACTAAATCATAGTCATTCACGATAATTTGCGCCATCAACTCATTTACTTTATTCCGAGTACTACGAGCATTCAGGTAAAGTACACTTATGTTGGTTTTTTTACCTCTGTTTTGAATGTTAACATCTCCTGTTTTATTCCTTTTTGTATTACTGGGCCTATTCACTGAGCTCCCCTCAGTCACTGTACCTTCTACTGTCGCCCTTTTTGATTTTTGACTATGTCTTCTCTGCCTTGCACTTTCCCCCTTACTTCCTTTTGCTTCTGTCCCTGTTTTACCACCTTCCAACCTTCTGCATCGGTTCCCATCCCCCTGCCACATTAGTTTAAACCTTCCCCAACAGCTCTAGCAAACACCCCCCCCCAGCACATCGGTTCCAGTCCTGCCCAGGTGCAGACCGTCCGGTTTGTACTGGTCCCACCTCCCCCAGAACCGGTCCCAATGCCCCAGGAATTTGAATCACTCCCTCTTGCACCATCTCTCGAGCCACGCATTCATCCTATCTATCCTGAAATTCCTACTCTGACTAGCTCGTGGCACTGGTAGCAATCCTGAGATTGCTACCTTTGAGGTCCTACTTTTTAGTTTAACTCCTAACTCCCTGAATTCAGCTTGTCGGACCTCATCCCGTTTTTTACCTATATCGTTGGTGCCTATGTGCACCACGACAGCTGGCTGTTCACCCCCCCCCCCCCCCCCAGAATGTCCTGCAGCTGCTCCGAGACATCCTTGACCCTTGCACCAGGGAGGCAACATACCATCCTGGAGTCTCGATTGCGTCCACAGAACCGCCTGTCTATTCCCCTTACGATCGAGTTCCCTATCACCATAGCCATGCCATTTTTCTTCCTGCCCTGCTGTGCAGCAGAGCCAGCCATGGTGCCATGAACCTTGCTGCTGGCTTCCCCTGGTGAGCCATCTCCCCCAACAGTATCCAAAGCGGTATATCAGTTTTGCAGGGAGATGACCGCAGGGGACACCTGCACTGCCTTCCTACTCTTGCTCTGTCTTTTGGTCACCCATTTGCTATCTCCCTCAGTAACTTTCACCTGCGGTGTGACCAACTCGCTAAACATGCTATCCACGACCTCCTCAGCATCGCGGATGCTCGAAAGTGAGTCCATCCGCAGCTCCAGAGCCGTCAAGTGGTCTAACAGGAGCTGCAACTGAACACATTTCTTGCACGTGAAGGAGCCAGGGACAGTGGACGTGTCCCTGAGCTCCCACATCGCACACGAGGAGCATGACATGGGTCTGGGATCTCCTGCCATGTCTTAAACCTTAAGTAAACATATACAACTACAATTTCAAAAAACGAAAGAGAGATAAATAAATTAGACAATGAAAAGAAAAACTACTTACCAGTCACTTATCAGGGTTAAAAAGCACCTCCTCCCCACCCAGCTTCGAATTCCCAAGCTCACTCTTGGTTGTGCCTCACTCTGGCTGTGTCTTCTCTGGCTCACTGGGAGAACTTACCCAGGGTCTCAGATGCTCTGTGGTTCTCTCCCTGCAGATTAAAAGTTACAGGTCAGAAGAAAGAGTGAGAACAAAACAGTAGGGAAAAGCACCTCCTCCTACTCTGCACCGAATTACCTCACTGCACCAAATTACCAAGTTGCAATTCCAACTCTGGATGTGCCTCATTCCGGCGGTGTCTTCTCGACTTGAGCAAAGCGTTGGGAGAAGATGCAAAATGGCATTTTATAAACTTTCGCGTAGTTTGCTGATGCCATGTGGATTGGCGGTACATTACATAGTGTGCTTATAATTGCAAAGAGACATTGATATATTAAATTGTTGGGTGGAACTGTGCCAGTTGAATTTCAACGCAGGAAAGTGAGAGAACATCCATTTTGGGGGTGGGGGCAAAGGGTTCAATCTAAGTATGGATGTTGCTTAGATGGCCTTTAGTAAAGCCTTTGACAAGGTGCCTCATGGCAGACTGATACAAATGGTGAAGTCACACGGGATCAGTGATGAGGTGGTAAGATGGACACAGAACTGGCTCGGTCACAGAAGGCAAAGGGTAGCAGTAGAAGGATGTTTTTCTGAATGGCAGGTTGTGACTTGTGGTGTTCCACACGCCTCTGTGCTTGGGCCTCTTGTTTTTAGTGTTCATAAACGATTTGGAGGAAAATATAGCTGGTTTGGTTTGTAAGTTCGCGGATGACACAAGGCAGCAGGACATAGATAGGTTGGAGACTTGGGCAGAGAAAGGGCAAATGGAGTTTAATCCGGACAAATGTGAGGTAATGCATTTTGGTTGGGGAAACATAGAGGGGAAATATACAGTAAATGGCAAAACTCTTGGGAATGTAGAAAGTCAGAGAGATCTGGGCATGCAGGCGGGTCCACAGATCTTTGAAGGTGGCACCACAATTGGATAAGGTAATCAAGAAAGCACACAGAATGCTTGCCTTCATTGGATGGGGCATCGAGTATAAAAACTAGCAAGTCATGCGACAGTTGTATAGAACCTTGGTAAGGCTGCACTTGAAATATTGCGCACAATTCTGGGTGCCACACCACCAGAAGGATGTGGATGCTTTGGAGAGGGTGCAGAGGAGGTTTCCCAGGATGTTGCCTGGTCTGGAGGGTGTTATCTATGTGGAGAGGCTGAATAGTCTCGGACTGTTTTCATTAGAAAAACGGAGGTTGAGGGCTGACCTGATAGAGGTCTATAAGATTATAAGGGGCATGGATAGAGTGGATGGGCAGGTATTCTTCCCAAGGGTGGAGGGGTCGGTCACCAGGGAGCATAGGTTTGAGGTCCGTGGGGCAAAGTTTAGAGGAGATGTACGAGGCAGAGGGTGGTGAGTGCCTGGAATGCGTTGCCACGGGAGGTTGTGGAAGCAGATACATTAACGGCGTTCAAAAGCCATCTCGACAAACACATGGATAGGATGGGTATAGAGGGATATGGCACAAGAAAGTGCTGAGGGTTTTGGCAAATGTTGGTATTATGACCGGTAAAGGCTTGGAGGGCCGAAGGGCCTGTTCTTGTGCTGTATTGATTTTTTTTCTTACTACATCAGTAATGAAAAGCTAGGAACAATGGGAATTTCAAAGTCCTTGGGCGAGATTCTCCGACCCTCTGTGCCGGACTCGCGCCCGGCGCAGGGGCGGAGGATAGCCATTCACACCGGAAATCCGGCGCGACAGCGCTTCCACGATTCTCCGCAGACCCGCCAGTCCCGTGTGCGCGGTCGATGCGGCGCTGGTCGGGACCATTGGAACAGGTCTCCGCGGTCGACCGGCCGAACTTTCGGCGGCGTGGTTTACATGTGGTATCACCCGGCGGGAGTGGGACCCGCGGTCGCGGTCCTGGTGGGGGTTATCTGACTCTGGGGGGGGGGGGGGGCCTCAGCGGTGGCCAGGCCCGTGATTGGGGGCGACCAATAGGCGGGCCATCACAATCTGGTAGAGACCTAACTTCCTCCGTGCGGGCACACTGTGTCGGCGACGCCTGTGCTGAGGTGGGCCACCGCACGCATGCGTGGACCCACTTGCGGCTGCCATGCACATGCGCGGCTGCCGTGCACATGCGCGGCAGCGTGGTCTGGCTAGCAGGGACCTGTCGCCAGCTAGAGCTGTGGGACGCACGCTGGGGCTTTGCTAGCCCCCTGGAAAACGGATAATTACCCTTTCCCTTCGAGGAAAAAGTCCGGAGTGATTCTCTCCCAGGGAGCGAGTGGACATAGTCCCCAGAAGGGAGAATCCCGCCCCATGTATACAGATCATTGACATTGTGACATATAGGTCCTTTAGAGCTAACTGTGAAGGAACTGTTCATGTTTACCTGGTGTGTATTGTACTTTATATGGTTGGAATAGATCTACCAGGAGCATGGTCGGACTAGTGCAATGGCAATTTATACTGCAAGTTTATCATTGCATCTGAAAATGAAGGCAGTAGAAGATATTGTACTCTTAAAATGAATTGTCTACCCGGGACCTTTAATATATTTGAGGTAAAACTGAGTGAAATAATACATGAGCTTCAGGGATTCAAATAAAGTTTCTCCTTTCACTCCATAAAACAGTTAATTGTAAATTTGTATTTTGAAACAACAGCGCAGTGAATGGTGAAAAGGTAACTAAAGAAGCTTGTGAACCTGCTTTAACATTTTTTGTGCATGTCATTAACATGATACTGAAAATGTACTGTTTATTTCTTTAATCATGATGAGGCTGGTTTAGCTCACTGGGCTAAATCGCTGGCTTTTAAAGCAGACCAAGCAGGCCAGCAGCACAGTTCGATTCCCGTACCAGCCTCCCCGGACAGGCGCCGGAATGTGGCGACTAGGGGCTTTTCACACTGACTAAAGGGGCTGGTTTAGCTCACTCAGCTAAATCACTGGCTTACCAAGCAGGCCAGCAGCACGGTTCGATTCCCGAACCAGCCTCCCCAGACAGGCGCCGGAATGTGGCGACTAGGGGCTTTTCACAGTAACTTCATTGAAGCCTACTCGTGACAATAAGCGGTTTTCATTTTTCAACTAATTTCATCTTCTGTGGCATTGTTTATATCAATGGAACAAGTCAAAACTAGATTAGAAACTGAATGAAAAACAATATATACTCCTACACAATACATCAAAGAACGTATTAGGGCTAAAGAGATTGTAAAGATAGAATTGAAATTACTGTAATCAAGAGGCACAATTAATACATTTTGACATTATGGTCACTATTAATATTTAATATCTTAGCCATTAGTCTAATTTAACATTGCACAGATGAATAATGACTTGATGTTTCCTCCAATGTGAAAGGAATATTTTAAAAATTCTTTCCTATTAATATTTATGTTTAATACCAAGGGCTTTTAGCAGCTGAGAGGACATGCAATATAAAGAGTAAATAAAACCTATAACGACAACTGCCATTTCCACGCGTTTGTGTGTCTATGAATAGGATAGAGTAGATGAACGTGTGACTGGAGAGATGGTGCAGACGGGAGGCTTTTAAATTCCTGGGGCATTGGGACCAATTCTGGTTGGGGTGGGACCTTTCAGGCTGGATGAGTTGTACCTAACAGAACCAGGACCAATGATCTTGTGGGGGCAGGTTTAGGTTTATAATAATATAACCTTTATTATTGTCACAAGTAGGCTTACATCAACACTGCAATGAAGTTACTGAGAAAATCCCCTATTCGCCACACTCGCACGTCTGTTGGGGTACACTGAGGGAGAATTCAGAATGTCTAATTCACCTAACAAGCACGTTGTTTGGGACTTGTGGGAGGAAACCAGAGCACCCGGAGGAAACCCACGTAGATATGGGGAGAAAATGCAGACTCTGCACAGACAGTGACCCGAGCCGGGATTCGAACCTGGGACCCTGGCGCTGTGAAGCAACAGTGCTAACCACTGTGCTACCATGCCCCCCTGTGTACCCATGCAAACATACAAAGCATAGTAAATAAGTTTGGTAAACTTAAGGCACAGATAACCACATGGGAATAAGACGTTGTGGCAATAATGGAGAGCTGGCTCAACAAAGGACAGGCCTGGAAAATACATATTCGCAGATTTTTGTCTCATAGTGGAGGTTTTCAATAATTAATTCTTGGGATGTGGCCATTGGATTTTGGTTGTGAGGTGCCTTCTTGAACTGCTTCAACCCATGTGGTGTAGGCACATCCACAGTGCTGTTCGGAAGAGAGATCCAGAATTTGAACCAAGTGACAATGAAGGAACAGCGATATATTTTCCACTCAGGATGGTAGGTTGCTTGGAGATGAATTTCCAGGTGGCGATGTTCCAATTTGTCTGCCCTTCTTCTTTATGGTAGTGGTCGTGGGTTTGGAGCTGCTGTCTATGGAGTTCCTACAGGCATTTTGCTGATGATACACACTGCTGCTATCGTGCATCAGTTGTGGAGGGAGTGAATATTTTTGGATGAGGTGTCAATCAAATGGGCTGCTTTGTCTAGTACAGTGTTGTGCATCTTGAATTTTCTTGGAACTGTGTTCCATCACACTCCTGACTTGTGCCTTGTCGATGGTGTTAAGGCTTTGGTAATGAGTTACTCGTGTCAGGATTCTCAACCTCTGATCAGTTTTTGTAGCCACAATCTTTGTATGGCTGGTCCAGTTCAGTTCCTGTCAATGGTAAGCCCCAGGATGTTGATAGGGAAGTCAATAATGGTAGTGCCTTAGAATGTAAAGAGACAATAGAACATAGAACAGTACAGCACAGAATCGGCCCTTTGGCCCTCGATGTTGTGCTGAGCATTGTCCGAAACCAAGATCAAGCTTTCCACTCCCTGTCATACTGGTGTGCTCCATCTGCCTGTCCAATAACCGTTTGAAAGTTCCTAAAGTGTCTGACTCCACTATCACAGCAGGCAGTCCATTCCACACCCAAACCACTCTCTGAGTAAAGAACCTACCTCGGATATCCCTCCTATATCTCCCACCTTGAATCTTATAGTTATGCCCCCTTGTAACAGCTACATCCACCCGAGGAAATAATCTCGGAACGCTCACTCTATATATCCCCCTCATCATCTTATAAACCTCTATTAAGTCACCTCTCTTCCTCCTCCGCTCCAAAGAGAAAAGCCCTATCTCCCTCAACCTTTCCTCATAAGACCTATCCTGCAAACCAGGCAGCATCCTGGTAAATCTCCTTTGCACCCTTTCCAATGCTTCCCCATCCTTCCTATAATGAGGTGACCAGAACTGCACACAATACTCCAAATGTGGTCTCACCAGGGTCATGTATAGTTGCAGCATAACCCCGCGGCTCTTAAACTCAAGCCCCCTGTTAATAGATGCTAACACACTATAAGCCTTCTTCACAGCTCTATCCACTTGACTGGCAACCTTCAGAGATCTGTGGACATAAACCCCAAGATCTCTCTGTTCCTCCACATTCCTCAGAACCCGGCCGTTGACCCTGTAATCCACATTCAAATTTTTTCTACCAAAATGAATCACCTCACACTTATCAGGGTTAAACACGATCTGCCATTTTTCGGCCCAGCTCTGCATCCTATCAATGTCTCTTTGCAGCCTACAACAACCCTCATTCGCTACTCCAGCAATCTTGGTGTCATCAGCAAATTTACTGACCCACCGTTCAGCCCCCTCCTCCAAGTCATTGATAAAAATCACAAATAGCAGAGGACCCAGAACTGATCCCTGTGGTACACCGCTAGTAACTGGTCTCCAGTCTGAAAATTTTCCATCCACTGAAAATTTTCCATCCAAATGTAATTCTCTCCTGTTGGAGCACCTTGGTAGGAATCATATCACAAAACACTGAACTTCTTGGCCCCACACCATTTTGCTTTTCACTGTTTATGTAGGTCTTGGGTGCATAACACACACACAGCACTTCTGAGGTCTGCCCCCCCCCCCCCCCCCCCCCCGCCCTCGTGTGGACCACAGGAAAATTGGATTTTCTTCTGCATCCAATTTTATTTCATGTGCTAGTGTGGGGATTTTTGAGCCCTAAAAGAAAGCATCTCCTTGGAGAGTTTGTGATCTCTGGAGGAAGCATGCTGAGGATTTGTAGTATTCTGAAAGTTAAATGTAAAATATTTTGATGCCGTCAAATGTCCCAATTAGGTGGGATATTTTAATGTAGGCGTGTTTTTAATACAGTGATTTATAATAGATTTCTGTCCTGCAATGGTAAGTCGACCCTTATATTGGCCAACATTGTTTAATTGTTATCATGCATTACAGCACTTTTCCAATGTCAAAAGTGTCATAATGCATTTTGAAAATTTTTTAAAAGCAGCATATCCAGTCAGCCTTACTGTTATGTTTTGTGCTGTGATTTAAATTGATTGTTAGCTTTGGCTGTTCAAAAAAAGCTACTTTTGAAAGTTAAACTTTGCGCCTTTTCCCCTTCATTGATTGACAGGCACTCCAAAGAACAAAGAAAAGTACAGCACAGGAACAGGCTCTTCAGCCCTCCAAGCCTGTGCCAACCATGCTGCCCATCTAAACTAAAATCTTCTACACTTCCTGGGTCAGTATCCCTCTTCCCATCCTATTCATGTATTTAATTCATGTACTCCGCTTTGAAATGGAACACCAGTCTCTCCTGCCGTTTTCGGGCAATGTAGCTGGAAGCTTTTTTATGCAAGCTGTAGCCATTATGAATATTTGGTTGGGTTTTAAAGCATTTAATTCAACCTAATTAATTTTTTCCTAAATTATCTCTTCTTAAAGCTTTCCAACCTCCAGTATCAATCTGAATGGCTTGTATTTCCGGGGTTGGTCCTCACATTCTTTTTAGATTCTAAAGAGTATAATTCTGAAGTTGCACAGGAACAGAGGCACTGAGGAGTAAAAGGCACAGGTCGCTGAAGGTGGCAGAGTAGGATGAAAAGTTGATTAAGGGCATATGGAATACGAGGGCCTTTATAAATGGAGGTATAAAATACAAATTGTTACGCGAGGGAGATATTAAGAAATTGGATCCAGAAATGGGACCCTGACTGAAAAGGTCATGAACGTTGCCACTGAGGCAGGCTTTGAAAAAAGGGTTCAGAACAAATGTCCCCACCAGAAGAAAAATTGCTGCATAAATACAATCAGTGCCTTTATCTGCCAGTGAAAGTGGCATGAGAGCTGCATGTTCTGTTAGAGTGTTGTTTAATGGGAACTATTGTGTTGTGGTTAAGAAACTGCATATACTCTGTTATGGTTAGGGTTGAAGTTTAAAAGTTAAAATATTGTTATCTTTACTTTTGTTTTAATAAAGTCTGTTTATAAAATAACCAAGCCCTATTATCAATCCTGGAACAAATCGATCTTTTCGCACATTCTTAAAACTTAAAAAAAGTTACGGTCTTGGGACAGTCTCTCAGTCACTGTTGAGAGCTGACCAGATGTCCATAACAAATTCAAGAAAGTTATTGTGAATGGCACTAAGTCATCATGCTCCTTTGGAGAGCCAGTGCAAACACGATGGACCGAATGGCCTCCTTCTTTGCCATAATAATTCGGTGATTCTGTGACGAACCTTGCCTCAGCTTCAACTGGAGCATCTTTTTCAATTCTGGGCACCATACCTTTGTATAGGATGAAGAATTTAGAGAGGCTGCAGAAAGGATTTCCGCAAATGATTCCAGGGAAGAGGGACGTCGGTTCATGGATTTGAAGGGGAGGGCGGGGCGCTGTGTTGTTCACCTTAAGAGAAGGTTGAGAGGAGTTTGATAGAGATGTTTAAATCATGAGGGGTTGAGAGAGAGCAGCCAGAGAGAAACCGTTGGGTCAAGAACCTGACCACGCAGATTTAATGTGTTCGACAAAAAAGCAACAGAAATATGAGAAAAACCTTTTTTATAAGTGGGTTAAGAATTGGAATGCATTTCTTGACAATGTGGTGGAGGCAGATTCAATTGTGGCTTTGAAAAGAGAATTGGATAGGTATCAGAAGAGAGAAATAAATGCTGGGCTACCGGGAAAAGGCACAGGAGTCTGGCTAGTTGAAAAAAGACAGAGGGTGGTGGTTGATGGCAAATGTTCAGAATGGAGTTCAGTTACGAGTGGCATACCACTAGGATCTGTTCTGGAGCCATTGCTGTTTGTCATTTTAATAAATGACCTAGAGGAGGGCACAGAAGGTTGGGTGAGTAAATTTGCAGACGACACTAAAGTCGGTGGAGTTGTAGACAGTGTGGAAGGATGTTGCAGGTTACAGAGGAACATAGATAAGCTGCAGAGCTGGGCTGAGAGGTGGCAAATGGAGTTTAATGTAGAGAAGTGTGAGGTGATTCACTTTGGAAAGAATAACAGGAATGCGGAATATTTGGCTAATGGTAAAATTCTTGGTAGTGTGGATGAGCAGAGGGATCTCGATGTTCATGTACATAGATCCCTGAAAGTTGCCACCCAGGTTGATAGGGTTGTGAAGAAGGCCTATGGTGTGTTGGCCTTTATTGGTAGAGGGATTGAGTTCCGGAGCCATGAGGTCATGTTGCAGCTGTACAAAACTCTGGTACGGCCGCATTTGGAGTATTGCGTACAGTTCTGGTCGCCTCATTATAGGAAGGACATGGAAGCTTTGGAACGGGTGCAGAGGAGATTTACCAGGATGTTGCCTGGTATGGAGGGAAAATCTTATGAGGAAAGGCTGATGGACTTGAGGTTGTTTTCGTTAGAGAGAAGAAGGTTAAGAGGTGACTTAATAAAGGCAGACAAAATGATCAGAGGGTTAGATAGGGTGGACAGTGAGAGCCTTCTCCCGCGGATGGAGGTGGCTAGCACGAGGGGACATAGCCATAAATTGAGGGGTAATAGATATAGGACAGAGGTCAGAGGTAGGTTTTTTACGCAAAGAGTGGTGAGGCCGTGGAATGCCCTACCTGCAACAGTAGTGAACTCGCCAACATTGAGGGCATTTAAAAGTTTATTGGATAAACATATGGATGATAATGGCATAGTGTAGGTTAGATGGCCTTTAGTTTTTGACTTCCCATGTCGGTGCAACATCGTGGGCCGAAGGGCCTGTACTGCGCTGTATCGTTCTATGTTCTATGTTTTAATGGAGTTGCTGTTGTGCAGAGCCAGCATGGACCCAGCTGGCCAAATGGCCTCCTCTGTGCTGAAACCATTATGATTCTAATTGAAGGGTATTGTTACGTGTGAAGATAGGCAGGAAAGAACATATGCTTACAATTTATATCATATGAGCTGTAAGAGGAGGTTGAGCAGTGTGGAATCATTCTTTCAATGCTGAGCTGTTGTTTTTGTTTTGAATTCTCTCCTGCGTATCTGTTATTCTTTGCAGTACATAGTGTGAAGTTATTGAGCTGGCTTTATTCTATTTATCTCTTTGTTTGCTAGTTAATACATTTTTGATTTGTTCTTTTTAAGTCTGTTTTCAGCATCTTGTTAAGACAGTGATGGGTGATGAAATCATTAGCAATAATGGCTGGGATGAGTTGCTGGGTTCAGGAGCTGAATCACATACCTCATCTGATGTGAACCTCTTTTTGCTTATATTTTAATATCCAGGTGCCTACTTCGGTGCAGAGCTATCAAGGTCAAATTGAGATGCCAAGGGAGTTGTGTGGAGGTACAGACCTGATGTAATGGGCCTCTGTCCCTTCTTCCATTTGCCCTCTTCATTGCTTCTGGGACCTAAGCATTCTCTGGGTACTGCAATTAAGAAAATCCAACCCATTGTTTCAAAGGTAGGAAGCTTGCCCTATTTTTTATTTTAACAATCCCCATTAGATTTATTGTGGGTATCATAAGTATACTTATTTTGGGGTCATGGAGGAGTATACAGGTGTATTTCTAATCACATCTGTGTATTCAGGTTGTCTATTGACAAGCATGTGATCTGACAGCCTGTCGAGAATCCTCACATTTGTTAGTTTCACACAAGTGGGAGATAAGAGGAGGGCTAAAGGCTGTTATTCTGCTTCCCAACCAGTTCAGCAACGGTATGGAAAATACCTATGAATCCTATCTGTCTGGGAGTGAATGCATTTGAACCCTATTTAGCTGCACAATAACGGAATAGAATGATAGGGCTGAATTTTCAGGCCTCCACCAAGCCTGGAAATCAGAGAATCATAGAATTCCTACTGTGCAGAAAGAGGCTATTTGGTGCATTGTGTCTGCCATCGCATAACCCAACCTAACCTTTCAACACTAATCGGCAATTTAGCATGGCCAATCCACCTAATCCATATCCTTGGACTGTGGCCAGAAACCAGAGCACATGGAAACCCACGCAGACACTGGCAGAATGTGCAAACTCCACACAGACAGTCACCCAAGGTCAAAATCGAACCTGGTTCCCTGGCGCTGCGAAGCAGTTGTGCTAACCACTGTGCCACCGTGCCAGTGGGAAGTGGCCAACTTCCTAATGTCATTGTGGCTGTAACACTCTGCTGTTTGACTCGGCGGTTGAATTTGGGTGGCAGGGTAATCTGAAATGCTAATTGGGATCCTTTAACCTACTGGAAATCTGATTGCCATTGTAATGAACTCCAATTGGCTTTATTGGTTGGCCAATTGGAGTATGAGCTCCCTCAATGATAACTCATTGAGGGGCCCCATATAAGCACCTGTGTAGGTTTTGTGAGCCAGTCTTAAGTTGACTGGACTGCTAGCAGCACTGTTTGTAGCTGCTCCTGTAATATCGTTATTGTAAATAAACATTGGTGTGGCGACGGAACTACTGCCTCCCGTGGATCACTACAGTGGCGATGAGGTAAACTACGAATTTTGCGGAGACCAGCTGCCGCACTCGGAGGGTAAGCCTTGCCATTTTAAAAATGCCGTTTTTTGGGAGGTTAGAGGCATTCGACCTGGCTACTGAGGACTGGTCCCAGTATGTGGAGAGAATGTGTTACTTCTTCCGGGCAAATGATATACTGACGGACGAAAGGAGACGGCTTATCCTGCTGTCGGCGTGCGGACCATCAGCTTTTGCCATTATACTTAGTCTGACTTATCCCGATGCGCCGGACACAAAAACTTTCCAAGAAGTAACGGAATTGGTGAAAGAGCACTACGACCCAAAACCACCCCTCATTTTGCGCAGGTAGATTCTACACAGCGAAGCGGGAAGACAGGGAGTCAGTCACAAATTTCTTGACCCGCCTGAGAAGGCTGGCGGAAAAATGTGAGTTCGGCCCGACGCTAAATGAAATGCTTCGTGACCGGTTAGTGTGTGGTATAAACAACCTCACAATACAGAAATGCCTGTTGGCGGAAATGGAGCTAGACTACAGGCAGGTGTTACAGCTTGCACTGTCCCTAGAAAAGGCAGCAAGTGGGGCGCAGGAACTACAGGGCACGCCAATGGAGGTAGATACCTGTGAGAGGGACTACCACAACGGGTCCTGCTACCAGATAGCCGCTCTCAGGAAAAGCCTGAGGAATAGAGGGAAAAAGGAAAACCCCAGAACTGCCCCCAGGTCTGCCAGGACTAACTGAAGACAGAGGGAAGTACCGGCTGAGGCTGCCCCAACAGAGAAGGACCGTTTCTTGCACCAGACAGAGTGGGGTAACAACGACAGAAACCCTAGAAGGAGGTGGAAAAAGAGGAATAGCAGGTGGGGACGCAGGGAAGTACACAACCAAGATGCCCCATCCTCCTCCAAAGGGGAACAATTATATAATATTACAACAAAGAAAGCAGAATCCATTAAGATTACCCCACGGGTGAACGGGCGGCCGACAATAATGGAAATAGACACGGGTGCAGCCGTATCAGTAATGGGAGTGGCAGCATTTAGAAAAATCAAAGATGGACTCCAGCCACTAGCCCTAACAAAAACATAGACGAAACTTAAAACCTACATGGGGGAACCCCTGGAAGTTCTAGGCACGACTCATGTACCCGTGGAATATGAGAAACAATTGCTCAGATTACCGTTGACGATAGTAGAGGGCTCCGGACCGAGCTTAATTGGACGAAACTGGCTGAAAGACCTAAAATTAGATTGGATGAAGATTTTCCAGAGTGGAAGCGGGCAGTTGAGTGGAGTACTCCAAAAATACCTGGAGGTCTTCCAGGAAGGTTTGGGGGAAATCATAGGCGCCAAAACAACTTTGCACGTGGACCCAGAAGCCCTTCCGAAATTTTGTAAGGCCAGGCCGGTACCTTTTGCATTAAGGAAGAAAGTAGATGACGAAATAGAAAGGTTACGGCGCGACGGCATTATCAGACCAGTACAGTTCTCGGAATGGGCAGCGCCGGTGGTACCAATTTTGAAGCCAGACGGCTCGATACGTCTCTGTGGAGATTTCAAACAGACGGTAAACAAATACGCACTGCTGGACAAATACCCAATCCCGAAAATAGACGACCTATATGCCAAATTGGCAGGGGGGTTTTGTTCACGAAACTGGACATGAGCCACGCCTACCTGCAGTTAAAACTGGACAAGGGCTCCCAGAAGTTCGCTACGATCAACACCCTGAAGGGCCTTTTTCGTTATACTAGGCTACCTTTCGGAGTGTCATCAGCCTGCGCTATATTCCAGCGTACGATGGAAAATATTTTGCAGGGACTACCGCAGGTGCCGATTTATTTGGACGATGTCTTAATCACGGATAGGACAAACAGGGAACACTTAAGGAACCTGGAGGAAGTGCTCAGGCGTTTCGCAAAGGCAGGCGTACGGCTAAAAAGAGAAAAATGTGTTTTTCTGGCCCCACAAGTGATGTACCTGGGATATAAAGTAGACGAGTCAGGCTTACATCCATTAGAAGACAGAGTAAGGGCAATAAAAGAAGCCCCAGCACCCACCATGGTCCAGGAGTTACGATCATTTCTAGGGTTGGTAACCTATTATGGAAAATTTATTGAAAATAGGGCGTCCATCCTAGAACCCCTCCACCAGCTACTAGAAAAGGGGCAAGAATGGAAATGGTCCGCCCGCCAAAACAGAGCATTTAGGGACATTAAGGAACAGCTGTCATCCGAAAATGTCCTGGAGCATTATGACCCAAGGAAGGAGTTAGTGGTCACTTTTAATGCATCCCCCTACGGGGTAGGAGCCGTCTTAGCCCATAGAGGAAGGAATGGGGAAGAACGGCCAATAGCCTATGCTTCGAGGACCTTGGCGATAGCTGAGAGGAAGTACGCCCAAATCGAGAAGGAAGGACTGGCGGTGATATTCGCAGTAAAAAAAATTTCCCCAGTATCTGTACAGGTGGCAATTCACCATAGTGACGGACCATAAGCCGTTATTAGGGTTATTAAAAGAAGACAAGTCAATACCCCCGTATGCATCAGCTGGAATCCAAAGCTGGGTGTTGCTACTGGCGGCATATAGATACGTTCTGGAGCACAGACCGGGAACGCGTGTAGCAAATGCAGATGCTTTGAGCAGACTTCCCCTCCCGGACACTCCGCAGCAAATACCAAAAGTAGAGGAGACAGTAATGACTCTAAATTTTTTGGACACCCTACCAGTAGACGCACAACATATTCGGTTGTGGACGCAAAAGGACCCAGTTTTAGCCAAGGTGAAGCATTTACTGCTAACAGGGGAACTGGAAAGACCAGTGGAGCCCCAGATGCACCCATACTGGAGCAGAAGGGACCAAATAACCGTAGAAGACGTTATCCTATTATGGGGAGCCCGGGTAATAGTCCCAGCTCAGGGCTGTCAGGCAATCTTAACCGAGTTACATCACGGACACCCAGGGGTGTCTAAAATGAAGATGCTAGCTCGAAGCTACGTTTGGTGGCCAGGTTTGGACACAGACATAGCAGCCTTGGTACGTCGGTGCCAGGAGTGCCAACAGGGGCAAAAAGTGCCACCAGCGCGCCATTGCACCCGTGGGAATGGCCAGTCAGACCGTGGACCCGCCTGCATATTGACCACGCCGGCCCTTTCATGGGCTCAATGATTTGGTGATAGTGGACGCCCACTCCAAATGGTTGGACGTCCACCGGGTAAACGCGGCAAGCACAGCATCGACAATTGAAAAGCTCAGGGCCTCGTTTGCAACACATGGACGTCCAGAGGTATTGGTGTCGGACAACGGAACGGCATTCACAAGTGGGGAATTTGGAAAATTCCTGAAGAAAAACGGAGTCCGTCACATGAAAACGGCCCCTTACCATCCAGCGACCAACGGCCTGGCAGAGAGAGCGGTCCAGACACTTAAAGCGGGACTCAAGAAGCAGCCGGCAGCGTCAATGGATACAAAGCTCTCCCGCTGGCTGTTTGATTACAGGACCACACCGCATTCCACAACGGGCATACCACCAGCTGAACTCTTAATGGGAAGGCGGCTGCGAACGAGGCTGAGTCTCCTTTTCCCAAATTTAACGGGGAAAGTGGAGAAACAACAGGAGGCCCAACGCAGGGGGCATGATAATAGTCGGCAGCAGAGACATTTCCAGGTGGGGGCACCAGTTTGGGTCAAGAATTATGGGAATGGACCAGCGTGGGTCAAAAGGCACGGTAAAGTACCAAACAGGGCCCATATCCTATGAGGTTTCGATAGGAGGTAAGGTGCTGAAGAAACACCTAGACCAAATAAGGGCAGCGGAACCACACCTGGAGGCAGACGAAGCAGGACCGCCTCAAGCTGGGATAGCCCAGAAGGAAAGGATACCCACACCCCAGCCCCGAGCAATTTCTCCAGACCCCGTCATCCAGTCGTCAGAGTCGGAGATGGACACGTTCGACAGGCCGCCGCGACACCTCTCCCCGATGAGGAGGAAGAACAACTTCCAAGGAGGTCGTCAAGGAAAAGATGGGCACCTATAAGGTACGACCCGGCGGACGACACAGAGGTGACAGACCCAGACATGAGGAGCAGGAAGAAGCTCAGAGGAATGCCAGCTGGCAGGAATTCCTTGGACCTTGGGGGGGGGAGGGGTGTAATGAACTCCAATTGGCTTTATTGGTTGGCCAATTGGAGTATGAGCTCCCTCAATGATAGCAAATTGAGGGGGCCCATATAGGCACCTGTGTAGGCTTTGTGAGCCAGTCTTAAGTTGACTGGAATGCTAGCAGCACTGTTTGTAGCTGCTCCTGTAATATCGTTATTGTAAATAAATATTGGTGTGGTGACGGAACTCCTGCCTCCCGTGGATTACTACAGCCATTTTGGTGTGAACTTAACTTAGTGGGGGCCATGCATGCTCTGAGAAGTATTACAGTAGTCCCCCTTTATAACGTGGGTGTTGGGGTCCAAGACCGCAACCCGCGTTGTATCCGAGCCGCGGATATCCATGATGGGGGTTTTAAATTTATTTAAAAATCTATGCTAGCACTTCCCATTGTGAATCTACGGGGGGGCGGGGGGAGAGGTCAGACCCCCGTAGACTCACAATGGGAAGCGCATGCATAGATTTTTAAATAAATTTAAAACCCCCATCGTGGATCCAATTAAAATTTCAGCGGCCGGCTCACTTTGATCCGGAGAAGGAAGCTGCTCTCACTGAAATCAGCCGGCCGCTGAAATTGACACTGCCGGCTGCTCTCTCCCTCCAATCCAACTTTTAAGTTTTAATGTTTCTGATTGGAGGGAGAGAGCAGCCGGCAGTGTCAATTTCTTTTTTTTTTCCTCCGGCTCGCCCCCTCTCCCCCCACATCCTCCAACTAGACCCCTCTCCCCCAACACCCTCTGACTCGCCCCCTCTCCCCCCACACCCTCCGGCTCGCCCACTCTCCCCCCCCCCAACACCCTCCGGCTCGCCCCCTCTCCCCCAACACCCATTGGGCTCTGTCTCCTCCTCTCCCCTTCCCCCACCCCACCCACCTCACACCCTCCGGTTTGCCCCCTCTCCCCCCACAATCTCCAACTAGCCCCCTCTCCCCCCACACCCTCCTGCTCGCCCCCTCTCCCCCCCCCCCACACCCTCCGGCTCGCCCCCTCCCCACACCCTCCGGCTCGCCCGCTCCCCCCCTCTCCTCCCCCGTCCCCCAACACCCGCAGGGCCCTCCTCTCTCCCCCCCACACCCGCCCCCCCTCCTCTCCCCCCACACCCGCCCCCCCTCCTCTCCCCCCCACACCCGCCCCCCCTCCTCTCCCCCCCCACACCCGCCCCCCCTCCTCTCCCCCCCACACCCGCCCCCCCTCCTCTCCCCCACACCCGCCCCCCCTCCTCTCCCCCCCACACCTGCCCCCCCTCCTCTCCCCCCACACCCGCCCCCCCTCCTCTCCCCCCCACACACCCCCCCTCTTCTCCCCCCCAACACCCCCCCCCTCTTCTCCCCCCCAACACCCGCCCCCCCTCTTCTCCCCCCAACACCCGCCCCCCCTCTTCTCCCCCCCAACACCCGCCCCCCCTCTTCTCCCCCCAACACCCGCCCCCCCTCTTCTCCCCCCCAACACCCCCCTTCTCCCCCCCAAAACCCGCCCCCCCTCTTCTCCCCCCCCCACCTGCCCCCCTCTTCTCCCCCCCACCCGCCCCCCCTCCTCTCACCCCCCAACACCCGCCCCCCCTCTTCTCCCCCCCAACACCCGCCCCCCCCCTCTTCTCCCCCCCAACACCCGCCCCCCCTCTTCCCCCCCCCCAACACCCGCCCCCCCCTCTTCTCCCCCCCCCAACCCCCGCCCCCCCTCTTCTCCCCCCCCCCAACACCCGCCCCCCCAACACCCGCCCCCCCTCGGCAGTGTCAATTTCAGCGGCCAGCTGATTGTTTCAGTGAGAGCAGCATCCCTCTCCGGATCAAAGTGAGCCGGCCGCTGAAATTGACACTGCCCGCTGCTCTCTCCCTCCAATCCAACTTTTAAGTTTTAATGTTTCTGATTGGAGGGAGAGAACAGCCGGCAGTGTCAATTTCAGCGGCCGGCTCACTTTGATCCGGAGAGGGAAGCTGCTCTCACTGAAATAATCAGCTGACCGCTGAAATTGACACTGCCGGCTGCTCTCTCCCTCCAATCAGAAACATTAAAACTTAAAAGTTGGATTGGGGGGAGAGAGCAGCCGGCAGTGTCAATTTCAGCGGCCGGCTGATTTCAGTGAGAGCAGCTTCCTTCTCCGGATCAAAGTGAGCCGGCCGCTGAAATTGACACAACTGACAGTTGGGGTCCATAATCCCCCCCGCGGTATATCGCGAACCGCGGTATTGCGGAGCGCGGTATAACGGGGGACTACTGTAGTAAGCAGTCCAGCCAAACAGGATCCCAGACGTAAATTCCTATTCATTTTTCCATCTTGGCTCCCCATGACCTTCTGAAACCATCGTGGGCTGTTACAGCTCTAGCTATGTTTTTTCACCATCCTTGCCTTCTGTAATTGGCGCTTCCCCCTGTTACTTACCTCCTTGCGATGAAGAGTGCAGTGTCGGACTGGTGAAATTCCCGTACCAGCTGAAGTTATTCATGAAGGCCTTCCTTCGTAAACTTGCCCTTGTCTGAGGAGTGGCGACCCTCAGGTTAAATCACCACCAATCCACTCTCTCTCTCAAGAAGAGGGAGAGCAGCCTATCGTTCTCTCGGACTTTGGTGACTTTCATTATGGAAGCCATGAGCCAGCAGCAGCTCAATGCTAATGAAGCATGACCTAAAAAGTGAAATCAACCTCACTGCAGAGCTGGTCATACATTCAGGCCAACCTGCTTCAAGTCTGTTCTAGGGGGATTGTGGGATCCACCCCACAATTTTTCATTACCATAAATTTTAGAGCAGTTTCCATTGGAATAAATAACATTAGTTATCAGTTTGAGATACATTTACTTCTACCACTATTCTTTGCTGAAACAGTACTCAAACTACTTTATTTTGGGAGGAAAATATGGCCAAGTTTGTAATTTCTTTGTTGTTTTCCCAGGTGGCTTTTATTAATAGTGCAGCTTGCTTGTTTGAATATTTGAGTCAGTTAAAAATCTCTCTTTGATGCACTTGGTTCGTCGCAGAATGAAGAAACAATTTGCTTTAAAATCTTCCTACTTCTCATAGCCAAATAAATGTTAACTCTTCAAAGACCCCCATTGACAAGCATTTCAAGGTTGTTATAGATTTATTTGCTGCTTCTGTTTAAAAACTTTTGTTCTTCAGCATACAGTGATGTATTCTACAATACAACATTTTTACCGAAAGGGAGAATGACAGTTTTGTTATTTGTAATTCATAAGAATGTCAGCTAAACACAGTTATATAAAGCATGACACACAGTCAATCCAGAGCGATTGCACTTGTATTACTAAAGGTATTATCAGGAGTTTATAAGATTTACCATGAAACATTTGCATAATAAAATCAGTGTTTTAAATTTGTCATATTTTTAGAACAACTTTAAGAATTGCAAGATGAGCATAATATTATTGTACAGGATGTAATAAACATAGACGTTTTGGCTAAGTATACTTCTTACTTTACACTTGGTCTTGAACTTGCGTTTTTTGCCAGCATTTCACAGGCTACAAAGCAGAAAAATGCTACAGCCTGGCATCTATTCCCTTCATCGTTAAAGCTGCTCAGAATACTGATGCCAACTGGATTCTCCTCACACCTTTGTCTGCCTTCTTCTCCTCCTGTAAATTAAACAAGTAGTGACATGCAGTTCCTTGGCTAAAAGTGTGAGAATATATCACATTAAACCTCAACACATCGATCACTTTCTCAACTCCAATCACAGAGAGGGGGCGGGGGGGGGGGGGGGGGGGGGGGAAGATACCCAAAGAATAATTTGCTTTCTACTAAAAGAATAGTTCTGAACAAACAACAAATGTGACTGGACAGTTAACTCTGGAGGAAAAATTAAACCTTATTTGGCTCGTGGCAACACTAGACATTATTTTATTTTCATCTGTAATCTAAAGTCTTCCTTTACATTTTTGTTTCCTTTGTATTGTTCATGCTCCATACCCGATAGTCCCAACAAGTGGAGGGGTCAGAGCTCTGCTCTGAATTCTGTTTTGACACTGAGTGGGAACTTGGTGTTCAGTCAGTGTGCATCCCTGCGCCCCACTACTGGAGAAACCTTGCTTTGTACTGACATCAGCAGAGCTCAGGGGAGCCATAAAAACCTCTCTTGGTCTCCCTGAAAGGTAACCCAACCTACTTATCATAAAAATGTTTTACACGTTGCAGACTGGGAATACTTTAATCAGAATGCAATTCTTTCCACTACTTCACACTCTCTCCCTCAAACTGAAGACTAAGAACATCAACAACCACCTGCTGCTTTAAACCAAGTGTTTAATGCTGAATATGAACAATATATTTATTATTACATTTGTTATAAGAGAAAGTGCATTCAGTTGGGGAAAAATGGGTCCATCTGAAAAATGATGAAAAATTGATCACTTTTGGTGTGCAGCATCCCACCCCAGACCTGCACCTTCATACGTTGGGCCATTGTAGTCCTGTGGGACTTGGAGAAGCACTCTTGCATGTGTGTTGAAATCCTAATTCCAGACTGAGAGAAGGGGCTGTTGTATTTTTATCTGTCATCAATTATTCAAACAATACTGAACTTCTGGGTCTTTGTTTTATTTCAGTAAGTCACAATCTGCTTCAAACTGGTGTCAGGTTGGACCCTGGTTCTGAATTCGTACTGCATTACACAACAACTACAGTGCCAGTACAAACCAAGACACTACAGTTGTAGTGCAAATATATCCTCACACAAAACGAACCCATTTATCACACTTGGACCAATTAGAATTGTTGCATTTAACAATTATTCCAGGTCTCTGTTGTCCTAACAGTGAACTCGGGATGAATATTCTTGCTGTACCAATGCCATACCTCTCCAATCTCTCACACATGGGGTCGATTTTGAGCCTGCACTTGCTGTCAGCGAGAATGCCAATGTGGGTTGAAACATCCGTGAGCTTCAGTAAACGTGATTCTTGCCAGTGAGATCATGTTTTCTAATTTCCAAGCCAGAGGCCTAACAAGAAAGGTTCCACACAAGGCTGGGAAATTCATTTTAAACCATTATAATATCATTAGCAAGTCCTCCCACCGGGATGAATATTTACCGGCGTCATTTACAACAGCTCAATAAAAATGAGAAGCTGGTGATCTCAGTTCTGAAGGGGGTATCCATTAACGTCCAGGGTATCAGTTGCAGAAGGGGCAGTGGAGAGGACGCAGGGTACCCAGATAAGTTGAACTCTGAGTCAGTGGGGGCAGCGAGGCTCATGGGTTCAGTGTCGGCATCTCGGGGTCTGGGGTCCCTCACAGGCCATCGCGGCCCTTCATGTCTGTTAGCCTCTAGGGTTAAAGGGGTCGGATAGCAGGTATGTAGACAGTGCTTCCTGCTGGGCTTGAGGCGATGTAACTGCTGAGGGATTGCCCTTCTAGAGTGGCAGCTGGAAAGTGGGTAGGAGCTGTTGAATCCACAGGGTCAGAAGTCGGGGGCGACTGTGAGTTTATTGGGTGGGGTCCCATGAGCGGGTAGGCCGAATGGGCAGAGAGGGGGAGTTGGAGAAAGGTGTTTTCCGGCCTCATGAGGCCTGAAGACCCTTGCACAGGGGGAGAGGAGGACTGAAGTGAGGATTAACCCCCACAATGGAGGTTCAAGGCCACTGGTTATGGAGGCCAGGCTGTCGGAAATAAGTATTTGGGTGGCTGGCTGTTCAAGTTGGAACGCTAATTTAATCTGCAGCCCATGTGAGCTGGGGGAATGGGGGTGCCCTCTGAGGACGAAGTTGATGTACTAATTGCAGTCTACATATGCACCAGGTGTGCCTCACCTGCCACAAGAGGAAGCCAGTAGCCTAATCAGCCTAATCAGCTCCTGACCCTTTCTTGATGAGTGAATTGTGCCAATATAGTCAGCTTTGCAATGCATGAGTGTGGCACTGATTGGTGCCCAGTTTCTGTGGGGAACCTAGTCACCGAGCACTACTCTCCAAAGCTCAAAAAATAATGTCTACATAACAGAGGTGCCACAGATGTGGCTCCCAATGCAACACCTTATAGTAAATCGCTCATCCGTCAGCCTGTTCAAGGGATGCATCAGCATTTTGGTCCCCCTTGAGTTTAGAACACCGGTCCATTGAATACACTAAACTGCCCTAACTCCTTACACATGGAAGGTTGATTGATGGACATTTACGCGATCACAGGTAGAGGATGTCGCACTTCTGCTCCATACCATCCAGGAGTTTGGTGAGGGCTCCCTCCATAAAATATGGTGATGTCTTTCTGGCAGCCACAAAGTCCCGACTGGACTTGGAACAAGTGCTGATGAGGCATTTAAAAGGAGCGCCCCCCTTATGACGGAGATTACGTTTTGCTGGGGCGGCTATATCAGAGACAAGCCGCTGCGAGCGTAGCATGAATCACATAGAAAAAAACTTTTGTTAAAAAGGTTGAATGTTTGGTGAGTTCTCCTGTTGTCAGAATTCTCCTTGGTTTTCTGACCTAAGATTCCTCCCACGTACTGTCGGTTTCTAGAATTTGAAAGATGCGTCAGACTGTGCATTTGTTGAAGCAAGTTGATACCTTTTAAACTTAAAATTACAGTAATTTATTTAAAGTCCTGGTTGCATTCTTTGAAATTGTGATTTTAATGAATCTATGTAGAGATTGGAGTTAGGTGGAAAAATGAACCACAATTTAGAACATAAGAAATAGAAGCAGGAGAAGACCATAGCCAGCTCCTTCATTCAATATGATCGTGGCTAATCTTGGTCTACAACTCCATTTTCTCACTGGTTCCCCATATCTCTTGATTCCCCAAGAGGCCAAAATTCTGTCTGTCTTTAAAAAATTAAATATATTCAATGTGGGGCATCAACAACCCTCTTGGGTAGAGAATTCCAAAGATTGACAACCCTTTTGAATGAAGAAATCTATCTTCATCTCAGTCCTAAAAGATTGATCCCTTGCCCTGAAAATGTGCCATGTTATTCCAACCAGGAGAAAGAACATCTCAGTATCTATCGACCTGTCAAGCCCCTTTATAATCTTGAATGTTTCAGTGAAATCACCTCTGATTTGTCTAAGCTCCAGAGAATAGAGACCCCATTTACTTAGCCACTCTTCATAGGACAAACCTAGTATCCTAAAGACCAATCGAGTGAATCTTCAATTTGCTGGCTCCAATACAAGTATATTCTTCCTTAAATATGGAGAGCAAAATTTTACTCAGTATTCCAGGTATGGTCTCATCAAAGCCTTATGCAATTATAGTAAGACTTGTACTCCAAACCTTTGCAATAAAGGCCAATATGGCTTTTGCTTTCCTAATAACTTGCTGTATCTGCATGCTAACTTGTATGAGTATACCAGAGACTCTTTGAACATCACCGTTAACAAGTTTCACACCCAGCATTCCTACTTAGTTTTGGATCACCAGCAAACTTAAGTACATTATTCTCTGGCTCTTTATATTAAGTGATTAATATAGATTATGAATAGCTGAGACGCTAGCACTAATCTTTGTGACATTCCACCACAGTCTGCTAATTCGAAAATGCCCCATTTATCCCTACTCTGTGCTTCCTGTCCGTTAGCTAATTCTCTATCCATGCAGATATATCATCCTCAACTCCATGAGCTCTCAACTTGTGCATTACCCTTTTGTGCAGCACCTTATTGAATATCTTTTGGAAATCCAGGTAAACTACATCTCCTGGTTCCCCATTATTTAGACTACTAGTTTCAATCTCAAAAAATTCTGAAAATGAGTCAAACAGAATTTCTTTTAGTATCACCATGTTGACTTGTTCGAATCATACTATACTCTTTTAAGTGCATTGTTAAGACTTCCTTAATAGTAAATTCCAGCACTTTCCTGATGATTAATGTCAGGCTAACCGGTGTTTAGTTTCATGTTTCCTCTCTCCTTCCTTTCTTGAATCGTGGTGTTCTATTTGCTAACTTCCAATCTGCTGGGACCATTCCAGAGAATTTTGGAAAGTTATACCCAGTGCATTCATTATCTCGGCAACTATCTCTATCAGCACCCCTGAGGATATATATTGGCCATCAGATCCTGGGGATTTGGCAAATTTTAGTCCCTTGATTTCTCAAGTACTTTTTCTTGGCTGAGTTTAATTACCTTAACCGTCTCACTTTTATTAGCCTTATTAGAGGTTACCCACTATTTTTGGTATGTAAAATTTGTCTCCCAAATTCCCTCCCGTTCTATGCTGGTCCCGCCGGCGTAAATTGTAGTTGGCCCCTTACCGCGGGACCTGGCGGCGCGGGCGGGCTCCGGGGTCCTTGGGGGGGAGGGGGTGATCTGACCCCGGGGGTGTGCCCCACGGTGGTCTGGCCCGCGGTCGGGGCCCACCGATCCGCGGGCGGGCCTGTGCTGTGGGGGCACTCTATTTCTGCGCGCCGACCATGTAGTCCCCCGCAATGGCCGGCACGAAGATGAACCCCCCTGCGCATGCGAGGGGATGACATCAGCTGACGCTCCCGCGCATGTGCGGACCCGCGCTGGACGGCGGAGTCCCTTTGGCACCGGCTGGCGGGCCACCAAAGGCCTTCCACACCGGCCGGCAGGGCGCAAACCACTCCAATGCCGACCTAGCCCATGAAGGTGCGGAGGATTCCGCACCTTTGGGGCGGCCCGACCTGGAGTAGTCCCCGCCACTCCACTGTGCCATTTCTGCCCGCCCCGCCAATTCCCGGAGAATCCCGCCCCTTATCTTTATACCACTCTCGGCACCTTCTTTAGTCCTTAATGCCACGATTAACACTCCCTTGTCTTGTGTCCATGACATCTTTGACAAACTTTCCTTACTTTCAACCTACCTCTTACCTTCTATTCTGCTCCACTTTCTCTACACCCCTCCACGCCCCCCCCAAAATAGGGCGCGATTCTCCGCGAATGCGGAGAGTCGTAAAGGCTGCCGTGAAACTGGCCGTGTTTCACGGCAGCCTCCGCGCCCTCTCCCGGGACCCGACTCTCCCCCCCGGTCGGGGCTAGCAGCGTGCCCCGCGAAGCACGGCATCGCAGGCTTAGCGACCATCGCTAAGCCCGCGCACCAAGGGTCACGGCGGCTGACGCGCACGATGTCGTCAGCCGCGCGTGCGCGGATTGGACGGCTCCGACCCGCGCATGCGCAGATGACGTCATCACGCATATGCGTCAAACCCACGCATGCGCGGGCCGTCATGCCCCTCAGCCGCCCCGCGGACTGATCCTGCGGGGCGGCGGAGGAACAAAGAGTGCGCGGGTTTCGGACCCGCTGTCCGCGATCGGTGCCCACCGATCGCGGGCCCATGCCACCCTTGGCACGGCCGTGGTGCGGCCGTGCCAATCGGTGCCATGGTTGTCCGGGACGGCACTTTGCGGCCGTTTTCACGAACGGTGAGAGCAGGTGTGTTTGCGTTCGTGAAAACGGCCGTAAAGGCCTGGGAACTCGGCCCATCGGCTAGGGGAGAATCGCTGTTCGCCGTAAAAAAACGGCGAGCAGCGATTCGTGTCGTGGGGGGGGGGGGGAGAATAGCGGGAGGTCGGGAAAAATGTCGGGAAGGCCCTCCCGCTATTCTCCGTCGTGGGCAGCGGAAAATCGCACCCTAATACATTACTGGCTGGATTCTCCGCTCCCCAACGCTGAAATTGCGTTTACCAATGGGGCGGAGAATCCGTTTACCTGCACGTGTTTGGGTCCTGCGCTGATTCCACTATTCTCTGAGTATCCACCGCCTGAGGCCCGCCCCACTATTCTCCGTTCCCGACCAGCCGAATTCCAAACGGCGTGGTTCTAATCTGGTCCTGTCATTCGGAAAACCTCGCGTGGCGGCTGCGGACTCAATCCGGGGCCTCCACAGTCAGGGAAGGGCCGATCGGAGGGCGGGGGGGGGCCTGATTTGGGACTGGGGGCAATGTGTGCGGTGGTCTAGGTCGGGCGAGCGGCCGATGCGGGGCAGTATTTTCTGGTCCAGGTTCGCGGACTGAGTCCGCCATGGAGTACGGCGCGGCCGTTGGAGACCGCTGCATGCGCTTGCGCGGCCTCTGACCTGGTCATGTGGGGGCCATATTGACAGCTGGAGCTGCGAGCTCCACGACAGCTGCCTGCTAGCCCCCTGCAAGACGGTGAATCTGTGGCCTTTTGACACCTGTTTTCTTGGTGCAAAATAGCACGGGTTTGATTCTCCGCACCCCAACGCCGAATTCGCGTTCGGTGACCGGGCGGAGAATCCTGTTCCCGTCATGAAATCAAGCCGGGCATCAGTTCCGCGATTCTCCACCCCCCGAAAAGCGGCGTACTCGGGGAGTACGCCCTGCCGATTATTAACCACCTAGGGCCATTGCCTGAGGTCCGCCCCACTATTCTCCGTCCCAACCGGCCGAATCCTTGATGGCATGGACCACTCATGGTCCCACTGTCCGTGTTACCCACGTGGTGGCTGCGGACTGAGTCCGGGGCCCCCACAGTCGGGGGAGGGCTGATTGGAGGGCGGGGGGGGGCCTCATTCGGCACTGGGTTTTTTTTTGTGAGGGCGGTCCGGGTCGGGCGCGCGGCCGATCTGGGGCACTATTTCCACGGTTCAGGTCCACGTTTTGAGTCCACCATGGAGCATGGCGCGGCCGCTGGAGGCCGCCGGCGTGCACATGCGCGCCCTCTGACACGGAAGTGTGGGGGGGCCGTATCAGCAGCTGGAGCTGCGAGCTCCATGACAGCTGCCTGCTAGCCCTGTGAATCTGTGGCCTTTTGACGCCAGCTTTCCTGGCGGAAAAGACCACCCGCGAAATGCTCCGTTACGCCCCTCCACATTTCTCCGTTACGTTGGCCGGTCAATGGGGTTTCCCACTTTGGGGCAGCCTGCGCCGTCGGGAAACACGGGCTGCTGGCAAAACGGAGCATCCCACCGGCGGAGAATCCCGCCCCACACTTTCCATGACGGCTTGGGGACATGGTCCCAAAAACAGAGAATCCAGCCCCACAGTTTCCATGACGGCTTGGGGACATGGTCCCAAAAACAGAGAATCCAGCCCCACAGTTTCCATGACGGCTTGGGGACATGGTCCCAAAAACAGAGAATCCCGCCCCACAGTTTCCATGACGGCTTAGGGACATAGTCCCAAAAACAGAGAATCCCGCCCCACAGTTTCCATGACGGCTTGGGGACATGGTCCCAAAAACAGAGAATCCCGCCCCACAGTTTTCACGATGGCTTGGGGACCTAGTCCCAAAAAGCGGAGAATCCAGCTCCACGTTTCTATCCCTCTTCAGCTCTGAAGAATAGTCATAAACACTCAAAACATGAACTCTTATTCTCTCTCCATAGATGCTGCCAGACCTGCTGGAGTTTTCCTGCATTTTCTGTTTTTATTTCAAATTTCCAGTATCCGCAGTATTTTGCCTTCACAAAATATTAGGCGCAATTCTCCGGCATCGGCGGCCGCTCCCAGCCCCCTATTCTCCCACCCCTCGGGGGGCAAGGAGCGGCGCCGCGTCATTTACACGCGCCGGGCCTTGGCACCGCGTAAAAGCGCCCAGCGTTCCCGCACAGTTCCCGCCGGCAGCGACCAGGTGTGGACAGCGCCGGCAGGAACCTGTCATGTTGGGCAGGCTGCTCGGCCCATCCGGGCCGGAGAATTGCTGCTCGCCCATTACGAACGGCGAGCGCGATTCTCCCAGCGGCCAGCCGTGAATCTCACCGTGCCCGTTTGGGGGGGGAGGGTGTGGGAGAATCGCGTGCGGGTGCTGGGGCTGCGTGGTGAGACTTGCATGGCGCCCCAGCGATTCTCCCACCTGGCGTGGTGGGGGGGGGGGGGGGGGGGGGGGGGGGGGGGGAGAATTCCGCCCATTTGATCAATGTTTCTGCCATTTCTTCATTCCCCGTGATATTTTCTCCTGCTTCTGCTTCTCAGAGGCAAATGTTTACTTAGCTACTCTTTTTTAATTTGCTTGCAAGGGACCCTACAGTCTTTTCCTATCCTTGGCCAGTTTATTCTCATATTCTATTTTGTTTAAATCCATTTTTGGTATTGCCTTGTGGTTTCTAAAACACTCCCAATCCTACAAATTACTACCGTACATTGCAACATTATAAATATCTTCTTTGTGGTGGAAGATATAGAGGGGATGTCAGAGGTAGGTTCTTTACCCAGAGAGTAGTGGGGGCATGGAATTCACTGCCTGTGGAAGTAGTTGAGACGGAAACGTTAGGGACCTTCAAGCGTCTATTGGATAGGTACATGGATTAGGGTAGAATAATGGAGTGTAGATTAACTTCTTAAGGGCAGCACGGTAGCATTGTGGATAGCACAATTGCTTCACAGCTCCAGGGTCCCAAGTTCGATTTCGACTTGGGTCACTGTCTGTGCGGAGTCTGCACATCCTCCACGTGTGTACTCCGGTTTCCTCCCACAGTCCAAAGATGTGCAGGTTGGGTGGATTGGCCATGAAAAATTGTCCAAAATTCTATGATTAACCTAGGACAAAAGTTCGACGCAACATCGTGGGCCGAAGGGCCTGTTCTGTGCTGTATTTCTCTATGTATCTTAACTGAGTACTGTCATTAACACCCAGAGTAAGCCACATGCAATTTTCTTGCTGAGACTATGGCCGCGATTCCACGGGGCTGTTAGCCATGAGCGCAAATCCCGTAATGGCCATACACCCTCACAAGAGGGCAAAAACAGATGAAGAGACTCTATCTACACGTCCCACTGCCTGGGGAAAGTGGGCAGCATAATCAAAGACCCCTTCCACCCGGCTTACTCACTCTTCCAACTTCATCCATTGGGCAGGAGATACAAAAGTCTGAGAACACGCACGTACAGACTCAAGAAGAGCTTTTTTATGTAAATAGGCCGACTAGGGGGGAGGCTATATTGGACTTGGTGCTCGGCAACGAACCAGGCCAGGTGTCAGATGTCTCGGTGGGAGAACATTTCGGTGACAATGACCACTACTCCTTGACCTTTACCATAGTCATGGAGAGGGATAGGAGCACACAGCATGGGAAGGTATTTAATTGGGGGAGAGGAAATTATACTGCTATTAGACAGGAGCTGAGGAGCACAGAGTGGGAACAATGTTTCTTGGGGAAATGCACAACAGTAATGTGGGGATTGTTTAAGGAGCACTTGCTGCGAGTGCTGGATATTTTTGTCTCACTGAGACGAGGAAGGAATGGTAAGGTGAAGGAGCCTTGGATGACAAGAGAAGTGGAGTTTCTAGTCAAGAGGAAGAAGGAAGCTTACGTAAGGTTGAGAAAGCAAGGATCTGACTCGGCTCTAGAGGGTTACAAGGTAGCCAGGAAGGAACTCAAAAATGGACTGAGGAGAGCTAGAAGGGGGCATGAAAAAGCCCTGGCGGGAAGGATTAGGGAAAACCCTAAGGCGTTCTACACTTATGCGAGAAATAAGAGGATGATCAGAGTGAGAGTAGGGCCGATCAGGGATAGTGGAGGGAACTTGCGCCTAGAGTCTGAAGAGATGGGGGAGGCTCTAAATAAATACTTTGCTTCAGTATTCACGAGAGAGGGGGACCTTGTTGCCCATGAGAACAGTGTGAACCAGGTTAATAGACCAGGTTGATATTAAGAAGGAGGATGTGCTGGAAATTTTGAAAAGCATCAGGATAGATAAGTCCCCTGGGCCTGACGGGATATACCCAAGGTTATTACGGGAAGCGAGGGAGGAGATTGCTGCGCCGTTGGCGATGATCTTTGTGTCCTCACTCTCCACTGGAGTAGTACCGGATGATTGGAGGGAGGCGAATGTTCAAGAAAGAGAACAGGGAAATCTCTGGGAATTACAGACCCATTAGTCTTACGTCTGTGGTGAGCAAAATATTGGAAAGGATTCTCAGAGATAGGATTCATGATTATTTAGAATAACATAGTTTGATTAAAGATAGTCAGCATGGCTTTGTAAGGGGCAGGTCATGCCTCACAAGCCTCATTGAATTCTTTGAGCAAGTGACGAGACACATTGATGAAGGTTGGGCAGTGGATGTGGTGTATATGGATTTCAGTAAGGCATTTGATGAGGTTCCCCATGGTAGGCTGATTCAGAAAGTTAGGGGGCATGGGATACAGAGAAATTTTGCTGTCTGGATACAGAATTGGCTGGCCAAAGAAGACAGCGAGTTGTAGTGGATGTAAAGTATTCCACCTGGAGATCGGTGACCAGTGGTGTCCCACAAGGATCTGTTCTGGGACCTCTGCTCTTTGTGGTTTTTATAAATGACTTAGATGAGGAGGTGGAAGGGTGGGTTAGTAAGTTTGCCGATGACACGAAGGTTGGTGGAGTTGTAGATAGTGTTGAGGGTTGTTTCAGGTTACAACAGGACATTGACAGGATGCAGAGCTGGGTTGAGAAGTGGCAGATGGAGTTCAACCTTGATAAATGTGAAGTGATTCATTTTGGAGGGTCGAATTTGAATGCCCTGTACAGGGTTAAAGGCAGGATTCTTGGAAGTGTGGAGGAACAGAGGCATCTTGGGGTCCACGTACATAGATCCCTCAAAGTTGCCACCCAGTTTGATAGGGTTGTTAAGAAGGCGTATGGTGTGTTGGCTTTCATTAACAGGGGGATTAAGTTTAAGAGCTGCGAGGTTTTGCTGCAGCTTTATAAGACTCTAGTTAGACCACACTTGGAATATTGTGTTCAGTTCTGGTCGCCTCGTTATAGGCAGGATGTGGATGCTTTGGAGAGGCTACAGAGGAGATTTACCAGGATGCTGCCTGGACTGGAGAGCATGGCTTATGAAGAAAGGTTGAGGGAGCTAGGGCTTTTCTCACTGGAGCGAAGAAGGCAGAGAGGTAACTGATAGAGGTGTACAAGGTGATGAGAGGCGTGGATAGCCAGAGACTTTTCCCCAGGGTGGAAATGGCTTTCACGAGGGGACATAATTTTAAGGTGATTGGAGGAAGGTATAGGGGAGATGTCAGAGGTAGGTTCTTTACACAGAGAGTGGTGGGTGTGTGGAATGCACTGCCAGCAGAGGTGGTGGAGTCAGAGTCATTAGGGACATTTAAGCGACTCTTAGACAGGCACATGGACAGCAGTAAATTGAAGGGGTGTAGGATAAGTTGATCTTAGATTGGGATAAATGGTCGGCACAACATAGTGGGCTGAAGGGCCTGTACTGTGCTCTACTCTTCTATGTTCTATGTTCTAGCTTCTTTCCCGCTGTTACTAAACTAAACGACCCTCTTATGGATTGACCTCATTAACACCGCACCCCTGTATGCTTCACCCGATGCCGGTGTTTATGTAATTAAATTGTGTACCTGATGTTACCTATTATATATTTTCTTTCATTTTCTTTTCTTTTCATGTACTTAATGATCTGTTGAGCTGCTCGCAGAAAAATACTTTTCACTGTAGCTCGGTACATGTGACAATAAACAAATCCAATCCAATCCTTGTTTTCTGGATGGCGAGTGGAAGGCCCATTTTCTCACTTGCCCTGAGCGAGCACGCACACATTTATTTTCTGCATACAGAAGTCCAATGACTTTTTGAAGAATAAAGGGATTAAGGGTTATGGTGTTCGGGCCGGAAAGTGGAGCTGAGTCCACAAAAGATCAGCCATGATCTAATTGAATGGCGGAGCAGGCTCGAGGGGCCAGATGGCCTACTCCTGCTCCTAATTCTTATGTTCTTATGACTAATGTTTGGAGTGATTTGGTTTTGAATTGACGACGGCATAGATTGAACAGCCAACTTCTGTGGAGCTAAAGGTGAAAGGCCAGAATCGTCACCGATCCTGAAATCTCTATCCAAGGAAAGTTGGATGGTTTTCTTTTTGTTCTACCTAGAGATCTTGTAAGAGTTGACTGCCATCGTTGGTCACCCTGTTCACTTTGGCACTGTGCTTTTTGTTTGACTCATCCTTCAAGAAGAAGCTTTCCATTGCCTCTTCGATGGGTTAGAAAGCTCTTGGCAGTTGTTTTGTTGACAAAATCTGAGGGCATGAAATGTCAGTGCAATGTGCCTCTCAAACTAATGACTCACTAGCTGCATCAAATTCTTTGGACAGTTCCTCTTCTTGGGATTCAAGTAATTCCACCACATCAGCCTCATCTACTTCATCAAAGCCAGCTTCTCTTACAAAAATGGCAATTTCGCTCTGAACCTCAGGGACAACATCATGAGGCCCTCTGTGGCCGCTGACACACTCATGGCCATGCTTTACACCATCAACATCCTGGGGGTTACCATTGATCAGAAACTACTGAACTAGCTATATTAATACTGTGGCTACCAGGGCAGGTCAAAGGCTAGGAAGCCTACGGCAAGTAACTCACCTCCTGACCCCCCCCCCCCCCCCCCCCCAGCCTGTCCACCATCTACAAGGCAGAAGTCAAGAGTGTAATAGAGTACTCACCACTTGCCTAGATGATTGCAGCTCCAACAGTACTCAAGAAGCTCGACACCATCTCAGACAAAGCGGCCCGCTTGATTGCTCCTCCTTCCACAAACATTCAAACCCTCCACCACTGACGAACAGTGGCAACCATGAGTACCATCTACAAATGGCACTGCAGTAACTCACCAAGATTCCTCGGATAGTACCTTCCAAACCCACTACCATCTGAAAGGACAAGAGAAACAGATACCTGGGAACCCCACCACCTGGAGGTTCCTCTCCAAGTAACTCACCACCCTGACTTGGAAATATATCGCTGTTCCATCACTGTCACTGGGCAACATCCTGAAACTCCCTCCCTAACAGCACAGTGGGTATATCTACACCTCAAGAACTGCAGCAGTTCAAGAAGGCAACTCACCACCATTTTCTGAAGGGCAACTAGGAATGGGCACTAAATGCTGGACTAACCACATCCCATAAATGAATTTTTAAAAAACACACCATTCAGACACAACAATGTAACTTTTTCCCATGATTCAGTGATACTATTGAAACCTTTCAGGATGTTATAGGCATACCAAACGTTCCTGACCCTTGGTGCATTCTCACCATCTGTTGCCTTGATGAGCTTGATGAAGGTATGGTGTAGATAGCAAGCCTTCAATGTTGCTATAGCTTCATAGGCTCTAACAATGAATTCATGTTAGGTGGCAGGAAACCCACCTTTACATTTTCATTCAAGTCATCAAGATCACAGCATTGCCTGTGGCATTATCCAAGAGGAGTAGTATCTAAAAGGCGATATTTTCTCTGGCAGAATATTCCCTTGGAGCAGGGATGGTGTACAGAGAGGGAAATATTGTTGGAAGAGTGATCCTTTAATCGAGGCTTTCTTATATGAACGCCAAATGATGCACGGATGTTCCTTGGAATAACCATTCAAAGCTCTTGGTGTCTTGCACTGGTACACCACTGAGGGCTTAAACTTGAAATCCCATCCACTGTACCCACCACACAAGGCAACGAGGCAGTCTTTGGCAGGTATAATTTAGGCGCTGCCTTCTCCTGTTCGGAGATGTGGGGCGCGATTCTCCACACCCGCGGAAAATCGCGAAGTTGGCCGTGAAAACGGCCGACTTTTGCGACGGCCCGACACGGCCCATTTCCCGAGGTATTCACGTCCGGGAAATGGGCTAGGATCGGGGCCGCGTCAATCACGTGTGCGATGACGCCGGAACGCGGCGACGCTACGAACATGCCCACGTGACGCCGCCCGACGCTGTAAAAGGGCGCGGGCGAGCACAGAAACTAGTCCAGGGTGTCGGAGCTCAGGAGAGCAGCCCCGCGATTCGTTGAGGCTGACGTGGAGATGCTGCTCGAATCAATCGAGCAGAGGAGGGGCATCATCTGCCCGCATAGAGGGCATCGCCACCCTGCCAGCGCGGTGCGTCAGGCCTGGCGTGAGGTGGCTGCTGCCGTCAGTGCTGTGGGGCAGACCCCTCGCTCTGCAGACCAATGTCGGAAGAAGATGCACGACCTCACCAGGGCTGCCAGGGTAAGTGCCAAGAGGGTGCCCCCTCCCCCCCCCCCCGGCACGGGGGGTGGAGGGGGATTGGGGCAGAGTGAGTTGAGGGTGGTTCACAAAGTAGTCACAGACCCAGCGTTCTGGCCCCCGTGGAGAGATGCAATGGTCTTATTACAACTTGACCCCCAAACTGTGCCAGTATCTGAACGGACTGCTGATACCTGCCGTATTGTAATGATATACCTATGCCCCCTCCCCCAACAGGACAAGACCGTTCACAACACCCGTGAGCGGAACAAGACTGGAGGTTGTTCGCCCATCCTGCACCCCCTCAACATGTTTGAGCAGAGGGCACTGGACCTTGTTGGGGGATCTGCCACCCGGGATATCGCGCAATGCGAGGTTGGCGGAGCTCAACAAGTGAGACAACCCTGCATGACAAACAACCCCCCCCTCCCCCATCCTCTGTCCCTTCACACTCTGCCCACTGGAACACCTCCCCCATCCTCTGTCCCTTCACACACCCTGCCCACTTGGACACCTCCCCCATCCTCTATCCCTTCACACCCTGCCCACTTGGACACCTCCCCCATCCTCTGTCCCTTCACACACCCTGTCCACTTGGACACCTCCCCCATCCTCTGTCCCTTCACACACCCTGCCCACTTGGACACCTCCCCCATCCTCTGTCCCTTCACACACCCTGCCCACTTCGACACCTGCCCCATCCTCTGTCCCTTCACACCCTGCCCACTGGGACCGTCCAGCGCCCGGCCGAGCGAATCTAAATAACCCGTTTCATTCTCTTCCCTAGGACGTGATGCAGAACGATCAGGGCGTCTGCCTCCAGGCAGACACAGGCATCTGCCCGCACCTCACCCAGGGCCGCACAAGAGATGGTGCCCGATCAGCGGGGAGTCCCATCCTCCCCAACTGAATCTGTGGAGCAGGACGCCCAGAGGGCGGCGACAGAGCAAGAGAGAGAAATGGCCCGCGAACGCCCTGCGGCCTCTCAGCGGGCCGATGACATAGAGGAGGCGTCAACCCAAGACGACCTCGAGCTTGCGGCACAGCTATCTCCCGCACCATCCACCATCCCAGAGACACTCACCCCGGTTGGGCTATTTAGTGATGAGGCTCCTGGGTCACAGTCTGGGTCTCACATTACAGCTGAGCAGGTACAGCAGGTGGAGGTCGGAGCAGCCGAGGGCCCGGACTGGCGGAGGCCAGGCCAGGCCCAGCATGCAGCTGGCTCCCAGACGTTTTCCGAGTTCCTGGACTTTCTCAACCCACCCGCACAGCCGATGCATCAAGAAACCCAGGGAAACAATGACGGGATGAGGGCTGTCTTCCAGACTCTGCAGACGCTGTTAGAGGAGTCGAACCGCGTCCACGAGCAGGGAGTGGTGCCGCTCATGGCAGCAACCCAGGCCGACACTGCACGGGTGGCATCCGCGGTGGAGGCAATGGGTCAGGTTATGCAAGGCTTTGGGCTTAATGTGCACACGTCATCCTCGGCCCTGGACAGGGTTGCCCTCTCACAGGCAGCAATGCGCCAGAGCCAACACGACATTGCCGGCGCGCTGTGGGCCTTGGCCGAGTCTCAGCAGGTCATGGCCCAGTCACAACACGCCATGGCAGTCGATGGCACAGTCCCAGCAGTCAGTCGCGGAGAGCATCAACCGCCTGACACATGTGCTGGATGGTGTCGTGCACTCACAGGTTGTGATCGCACAGTCCCTGGCGGGAATGCCTAACTCCCTGGACTCCGTCTCTGCAAACCTTCGGATCTTGGTGGATACCGTTGCAGGCCTCCAGGACTGGCAGCGCCAGGTGTCGGTGGCGCGACGGGGCACCTCCCCGCTCGCATCTCTGTCCCAAAGTGAGGCCCGGGGGCCACCGGGCTCCCCGAGGGAGGAGGAGGTTTCAGGGCCCGTCCCATTAACTCCATCACGGGACGTCCCGGAATTCTCGGCCTCCCCCCGTCCCATCCCTGGTGCATCGGGTGGGCAGCAGGCAGAGCAGGGTGGCACAACGTCACCCGAGACGCCCGCAGAGCAGCCTGGCCCATCAAGGCCGGGTCGCCCCAGGAAACGCTTGCCGGAGGAGAAACAAGTCGAAGGGGGCGATTCGCAGCAGTCCTCCTCCACTCCTGCTGTATCATCTGGGGAATCACTTAGACGTAGTGGTGGGGCCCGTAAGGCAACAAAGAGAGTCACTGAGTAAGTTGGCACGGGTGAAGGGCACAGTTTAGTTGTGGGGGCTAGGGCACCTGTAAATTTTTGTTCACATTAAACGCACTGTTCCACCTTACTTGTAAAACCGTGTGATTGTTCCACTGCCACAGGAATCGTGATGGTGACCGAGTGTCGCTGGGGTTGACGAGCGATGAAACTTCGGTGCCGGGTGTGCAGTCCCTTCCCCCCCACCCCCTCCCACAGCTGGCCCACGCGGGCACGTGATGGAGTGTCCGTGACGATCTCAGCGGCCACCAAGGTGGATGGTTCAGCTATTGCCATGGGTCAGACTCTCTCTAACGATTCTGAGCTCACAGCTCTTCGCAGAGCGGCCTGTCATCATTCCACATGGCACTGATCACACCCGCTGACACAGCCATCAATGTTGTGCCATACCGTCTGCACCCAGTGGTAAGGGTGATGTCGAAGTGGAGCAGTGTACAGTGAGGGGGGGGGGGGGGGGGGGGGGGGGGTTTGTGGTGGTGGCAGTTGTGTGTTGACCCTCTGCACGACTAGCGATGCAGGTGGTGGTTTGGTGTTCAGCGGGGACGTCGCATACGACGCGTGAACCGTGCTGCCACCAAGGCGTCGCGTGCCCGCCGTCCTCGCCGGGTCCGTCGTGCTGCCTCCTGGACATCACCAGCACCAGGGTCGTGTCTGCATGCTGCGCCCGCCACTCCGCCAGCCTCCTCCTCCTCCCTCTCCTCCTCCTCCTCCTCCTCCTCCTCCTCCTCCTCCCCCTCCTCCTCCTCTGTGCTGGCACCACTGCCACTTGCTTCTCCCTCCGCCTCCTGCAGCAGGTCATCTCCCTTCTGCATCGCGATGTTGTGCAGCGCACAGCAGACCACAACAATGCGAGCGACCCTGTCGGGTTGGTACTGCAGGGCCCCTCCGGAGCGGTCCAGGCACCTGAATCTCATCTTCAGGAGGCCAAGGCAGCGCTCCACCACACCCCTGGTTGCTGCATGGGCCTCGTTGTATCGGGTTTCCGCATTGGTCTGAGGCCTCCGTATAGGCGTCATCAGCCAAGACCTCAGCGGATAACCCCTGTTGCCTAGCAACCAGCCCCTCAGCCGGGGGGGACGTCCCTCAAACATCGCAGGGATGAACGACTGCGCCAGTATGTAGGAGTCATGCACACTCCCTGGGAACCTTGCACAGACGTTCATGATCCTCATGTGGGGGTCGCATACCACCTGGATATTCATGGAGTATGTCCCCCTCCTGTTTGTGAACACGTCCCTGTCCCCTGCAGGCGGGCGCATGGGGACGTGAACACAATCGATTGCCCCCTGCTCCATCGGTATCCCGGCCACGCTGGCAAATCCACGAGCTCGTGAGTCTTGAGTTGCTTGGTCCTCGGGAAAGGTGATGTAGCGATCGGCGATGGCATAGAGGGCGTCGGTCACATCCCGGATACTCCTGTGCACCGATGACTGGGAGGTCCCGGAGAGGTCCCCGCTCGGAGACTGGAAGGAGCCGGTCGCATAGAAGTTATGAGCGACCGTCACCTTAATGGCAACCGGGATCGCGTGTCCTCCCCCCGTTCCACAGGGGCGAGGTGCGCCACGAGGTGACAGATATGTATCACCGTCCGCCTACTCAGCCGGAGACTCCTCCTGCAGGTGATGTCCGTCATTGTTAGGAAAGAGATCCGGGCACGGTACACCCTCGGCCTTGGTCGTCGCCTCTGGCGCCGTGGCTGCACCCTCACTCTCTCCTCCTCCCCCTCCTCCTCCTCCTCCCCCCCATGCTGCTCGACGACTGGCAACTCCTCGGCCCTTCCCTCTGCTGCTGCAGCTGGCCCTGCATCCACTGCGGATTGTGGCTGTGGATGCTGCTGCATCTCCAAATGCAGTGCAGCGGCCCCAACCACTGCGCATAACATTGCCCTTCTGTTCGCAGACATTGTGCTAACCTACAGAAGGGTGGTGGGGGGCAGAGAAACGGGACATGTTAGACGGACATGTTAGACGGAGGTTAGTCGACACCTCGGCAGCCGCCTGCCACGGGATACCTGTGTGTCCAGGTGGCCTGGTCGCGCTGCTGACACGCGGGCAGCCTAACCCCTGGTCACTTTCTGCATCCAACGGGCAGTTAACTACGTCCTCTTCACCGGTGCGTCTGTGGCCTGTGGCCGTAAGCCACAGGGGAACCAGCGGCCGTGTCCTCGTGAGCGGCACGCCATGGCATGGTGGCAGACATTTTGTAACCGGGGTTGGACGGGTCACTCGCTCACTCTCTCCCTACCCCCCCCCCACTCCCACTCCCCCCCCCCGTCTCCCCCACTCCCCCCTCAGTCTCCTCCATCTCCCCCACTCCCCCCCTCAGTCTCCCCCACTCCCCCCTCAGTCTCCCCCACTACCCCCCTCAGTCTCCCCCACTCCCCCCTCCGTCTCCCCCACTCCGCCCTCCATCTCCCCACTCCCCCCTCAGTCTCCCCCACTCCCCCCCGCTCTGGACCCCCCTCCCGTTCTCGGGGATGCCTTCCCCGTTGTGGCCAGACTCCAGCAGTGCGCTGAGCGGTGCGCTCACCTAATCGAAGCTCTCGTCAGCCAGCACGACTGGTTGACGAACTTGAAAAGCAGGTGTGTTGGCCGGCGTGAAAACAGTGCGTGATGACGTCGGGACTTCGGCCCATCCGGGCCAGAGAATAGCGGGGGGCCAATAAGTCGCGATTCTGGTCGTGCCGGGGGCGCGTTCGAGGCCTTTGCCGGGAATCCCGACGTGTAGTTTGTGCGGGGTTCGGAGAATAGCGGGAGGGCGTCGGACCTGCGTCGCCGTGAAAGTTTTTGCGGCCCGCTATTCTCCAAACCGGCGTGAGTGCGGAGAATTGCGCCCGTGTTTTCTCTGTGGCATATGTTTCCAATGAAACCCATTTCATCAATGTTAATAACAAGTTTTGGTAGGTTTCTTCAATGATTCTCTTCATATAGGCAGGGAATTCATTAGCTGTTTCAGTATCAACACCAGCCGTTCGCCAGTTACTTAAATACTATACAAATATAAATGTCTCTTGAAACACTAAACTAACCACAATCAGCACTGAATCTTCAGATCCGTGAACTCTCACCCTGCCTATTCTATAAATCACCGTGCAAGCTTTTAGTTTTTGCTTGGATGATCATCAAAAGAAGAGGCACCTTTCTCTGGTTTTAATAATAATAATAATCACTTATTGTCACAAGTAGGTTTCAATGAAGTTACTATGAAAAGCCCCTAGTCGCTACATTCTGGCGCTTGTTTGGGGAGGCCGGTACGGGTTTTGATCTTTGATTCAGACTGCCAAGACTTAAACCATATATTCCACGATGCTGCTTCTACTCTGACTTATCTTGGCAGCACTTAAAAGATGTCTGTATATTTTGTTTGATTTTTCCAGCATTGCAATGGATTGATGTCACTGTCATCGGGGTTAATCCAAGCATTGCACCAATATCAACTGCTCGATCTCTGGCGTCAAATCATTTAATAATCACGGAAGACATTTCTATGTGACAGTTTTTCTTGTCTTCTTAACAGCAGCAGATGCTGGGCATTTTTTAAAAATAAATTTAAATTACCCAATTATTTTTTTTCCGATACGGGGCGTGGCCAATCCACCTACCCTGTACATCTTTGGGTTGTGGGGGTGAGACCACGCAGACACGGGGAGAATGTGCAAACTCCACACGGACAGTGACCCGGGCAGGAATTCAACCCGGGTTCTCGGTGCCGTGAAGCAGCAGTGCTAACCACAGCACCACCGTGCCGTTCTACATGCTGTGCATTTTTGACTATGACGAAGAGTGATTCCAAGTTATTGGTGCACTTTGGAAACAATCTTAAATGACTTCTAAGAGGCCTCTCCGTTTCCACCTGATGCAAAGTTGAGCAAGTGCCAAACTCGGAGCACCAAAATTAATCAGAAGATCGCAGAGTCAGGACATGCTTCCTCTTTCCTCCTGAAAGGTTGTATAATTTTTGCCAAAAAATGCCTTGAACCAAGGACAGTACTGCAGCTCCCAGCAAAGGCCTCTCTTACAGACTTTAGAATGGCTTTTATGCCTCGATCCTGTTGCAAGGTTGAACAAAGGCTCCAAAATTATCCAGAGGATTGCAGAGTCAGGCTCCTGATGGGTTAGTACTGCTCCCTCTATCTCTCATCCAGACAAGCCCCTAAGTCAAGGAAATCAATTTCCCCTGCGGAGTCTGCACGTCCTCCCCGTGTGTGCGTGGGTTTCCTCCGGGTGCTCCAGTTTCCTCCCGCAGTCCAAAGATGTGCGGGTTAGGTGGATTGGCCATGCTAAATTGCCCATAGTGTCCTAAAAAGTAAGGTGGGGGTTGTTGGGTTACGGGTATACGTTGGATACGTGGGTTTGCGTAGCGTGATCATTGCTCGGCACAACATCGAGGGCCGAAGGGCCTGTTCTGTGCTGTACTGTTCTATGTTCTATGTTCTAAATGCCTCTCTCATCAACTTTAAAATGGTCTCAATACTCCACTGCAGCCACATCTGGGGCTCCAAAATTTTTTTAAAACATTGCAGAGTTGGGAACTGCACTGGTACTGCACATAAATGAGCAGGAGGAAAAGGTTTTTCTTCATACAGCACTACTGCAGTTCTCCGCAAAAGCCAGTGTTGCCTCGCGTGCAATCGAACAACTCCCTTCACACTCACTCCCAGATGGGGGCCGATCAGGTCACATGACACTATGTCAGGCCCAGTGCAATACAATGTTAATGTGAAAGTCGCAATGTTCAGCATGCATGCTGGCTCCTTTACATCTATGATTATAAAGCAGATACATGTTAAATGAAACAACTTCAAGTGGAAACTTAATGTAATAGGAATCAATTAGAACTGACAAGATGATACGACCATAGAATTAGGAACAGGACATTTGCCATTTCAAGCCTGCTCCGCAGTTCAATAAGATGAAGGCTTATCTGATTATGGCCTTAATTCCACTTTCCAACCTACCCCTGATAACCTTTAACTCCTTTGTCAGTCAAAAACTATCCACCTCTGCCGTAAAAATATTTAGTGATCTTGCCTTCACCACTCTTGTGGGAGAAAAGTGTTCCAAAGATTCATGACACTTCAGGGAAAAAACAGCTCTGATCTCCATTTTAAATGGGAGACACCCTGGGCTGGATTCTCCGCTGGCGGAATTCGCCATTGCGCCGGCAACGCACCCACGCCCACAGGATTCCCAGCGGTGTGAAGTGGCCACAATGGGAAGTCTCATTGTAAGGTGGTGGGAACGGAGAATCCCACTGCCGGCAAGGGTGCACCGCCCAGGAAAATGAGGCCGGCGGACCGGGGATTGCCGCCTCTCATTTTTAAACATTGTCTCCTAGTTCTAGTCTCCCCCACAAGAGGAAACCTCCTTTCAACATCCATCCTGGCAATATGAAGCTAATGAATTGTATCGTCCTTTAAAATGGAGTGCAGATTTTTTAGCTCTGTCAGTCACAGTTCTTAAAGAAATATGGATTAATGATGCAGTGATTCTTTTTAATTTATTGTCTTCATTTTCTTTAAAGCATGAACATTTTACATTGAAGGACATGTGTTGCACAATTATGACCCCCAACTGCACAGAAGGACAGACTTTAATTTGTTCTGAAGACAGAAAATGACTGGCCATCGTAGAAATGACCTGCCAGACCAATTCTAAATCATTCTTTATTAGTGTCGCAAGTAGGCTTATATTAACACTGCAATGAAGTTACTGTGAAAATCCCCGAGTCGCCACATTCCGGCGCCTGTTCGGGTACACAGAGGGAGAATTCAAAATGTCCAATTCACCTAACAGCACGTCTTTTGGGACTTGTGGAGGAAACCTGATCACCCGGAGGAAACCCACGCAGACACGGGGAGAACGTGCAGACTCCGCACGGACAGTGACCCAAGACGGAAATTGAACCTGGGACCCTGGCGCTGTGAAGCAACAGTGCTAACCACTGTGCTACGTGCCTCCCTCGGGTTGTAACGTAATAAAAATAATGGAGGCTGCCACAAAATAATGAAACAAGTGAAAGTGAAACTGTACTCAGAGACTATCTGCAAGAAGCACCATTTGAGGAAAGCTGTTAATACTGTAATACCAGGGGACCAGAAGATATTCAAAGCATTGGAGCATCAAAACTTTTCTGCCTTGAGTAATTTTGAGGGTTTCAGTACATGTTCCTTTGTGTAAGGGAATATGATCTATTGGAGGAGATGTTAAACCAAGTCCCCATCTGCCTGCTTGGTGGATGTAAAAGACCCATGGCATTATATTCAAGGAGAGCAGGGGAGTTCTCCCTGCTGTACTGGCTAATGTTTATCTCTCCATCTACATCACAGTGATAGTTTATCTGGTTCGTTATCACATTGCTGTTCTGGATGTTTGTTGTTCCCACATTCGCTTAAATGAGTCTTAAGATTCAAGAAATCTAGTGAGAACAACATTTATACATGAGGGTGCATATAGATGAAGATTTGTTAATTTAGCCCATCTCTAAAGGGTATGCTTTATTTTTAATTATCTTAACATATATTTTTATGTATTTTCAATTTACATTCACTGAAAATATTATCAGTTAATGAAAAATATTGTTCCAGTAAGTTAGAAGAAGCTAAATCACAACACTCTGCTTCTGGAAATGTATATCAAACCATAGAACCTGACTTATGGAGATAATCTTTCTGTCCACAAGGGAAAGAACAAACCTTTTTATCATATTGTAAGAATTCTTTTAAAAATAAATTTAGAGTACCCAATTCATTTTTCCAATTAAGGGGCAATTTAGCGTGGCCAATCCACCTAACCTGCACATCTTTGGGTTGTGGGGGCGAAACCCACGCAAACACGGGGAGAATGTGCAAACTCCACACGGACAGTGACCCAGAGCCGGGATGAACCTGGGACCTCGGCGCTGTGAGGCTGCAGTGCTAACCACTGCGCCACCATGTTGCCCACATTGTAAGAATTATGATGGGAGATGGTACCATGGTGGTGAGATCATTGGACATGTAATCCTGAGACCCATGATAACGCTTGGGGATATGGGTTGAATGCACCTGGTGGAATTTAAATTCATAAATCTGGAATATAAAGCTAGCCTCAATAATGATGACCATGAAACTATCATTGATTTTTGCGAAATCCCATTTAGCTCATCATGCACTTTAGGGGAGGAAATCTGACTTTCTTACCTGGTCTGGCCTACATGTGACTCTGGGTCCACAGCAATGTGGTTGACTCTCAACTGTCATCTGAATTGGCTTTGCAAGCCACTCAGTTCAAGGGCAAAAAGGGATGGTCAACAAATGCTGGCCTTGCCAGTAAACCCACTTCCCATGAAAGAATAAATAAAATTCCATTGAATGATTTTACATGTGAACGTCCTACAATATGAGTAATTGCATCCTCACTAGAAATTAAGGCTGCCTATTTTTTAAAGTCATAATTGGGGAAGGAAATTAAATGTGAGGTTGTATAAATTCACCCTAATCCAATTGACTGTGAAAATGTAATTTCAGACAATACATTAAATTGCACTTTTATTGATCACAACTAATTCTATAACATCCAGCTTTTTAACATTTTTCATATATAAACTTGATGGCACAGTTATTAGCATTGCTGCCTCACAGTGCCAGGACGCAGATTCGATTCCAGCCTTGAGTGACTGTCAGTGGAGTTTCTGCATTCTCCCCGTGACTGCGTGGGTGTCCTCCGGGTGCTCCAGTTTCCCCGCACAGTCCAAAGATGTGCAGTTTAGAAGGATTGGCCATGATAAATTGCCCCTTTGTGGCCAAAGATGTGTAGGTTAGGTGAGGTTACGGGGGGGGGGGGGGGGGGGGGGGGGGGGGGTTGTTGTGGGTATAGGTAGGGTACTCTTCAGGAAAAATGCAAGAATGCCCAAATCCAATTATCACAATTGATACAACAATAGAAAAGAGTGCTGATTGGTTAGCAAGTTGAATCCGGTCATTTGAAATTTGCCATTCGTGCATTTGTCATGAAGAGTGCAAGACAAAAAACATTGGCAACCTATTTTTCAGGAATACTCAGAATGTTAAGCTCTCTTGGTAAAGAATTTAGACTGTGAAGGTTGTTCTTTAAATTCCACTTTAAATAAAGCATTTAATTTAGATGTGCAGATTGTTTGCTCAAATTATTGTTTCTTCAAACAGTCAGGAGTTATCAGAACCTGCTCATAAACCTTGTCATAATTGGAGTCAGCTGAAAAACTGGATTTCTATGCTACTTCCAGACTGAAGGATATGATCTGAATCATGAATTCTTTATGAGGAAAGTCTGAAGCCAAAGTTAAGGTAAAAAATGTCATGCTTACATATATTTATTTGCATGATCGCAGATCTCCCATGGTGTTGCACACATTGTATAATAGTTGTCTAAGGTCTAGCATTTTATGGGCATGGTTCATAGAATCCCTACAGTGCAGAAGGTGGCCATTCAGCCCATCGAACCTGCATCGACCTTCCGAAAGAGCACCTTCCTAGGCCAACTCCATCCCATTCCCACCTATCCTTTTGGACACTAAGGGACAATTTAGCATGGCCAATTAACCTAACCTGCACATCTTTGGACTGTGGAAGGAACCATAGTACCCATAGGAAACCCACGCAGACATGGGGAGAACTCCACACACACACGACAGTCACCCAAAGTCAGAATTGAACCCGGGTCTCTGGTGCTGTGAGGCAGCAGTGCTAACCACTGTGCCACTGGACAACTCCGGTATTATCAGAGAAACTAGCTTCACAGCACTGAGGCAGTCCAGGAATCCCGAAGCACTGGAAAGGCACAAGCAGTGTTTTGAAGAATTTCCTAAGACCTCAAAACACTAAAATGAAAGGTTCTTTAGGTCTGGTATCAATTGGAGGAGAATCTTGGGGTGCACCAACGTCCCCACATCCCTCCCTGCACATTCAACCCCCTCCATGATTCTTACCTGCCTAACTATTGGGTGCAGGTCCTGGGTTGGCAGTAACAGCGAGTCTGGTTCATGTGATGGAAGATGATGACAACCCACTCCATGATGAGCTCTGGTGCTCCGCATAGTGTGACAACGTGTGGGTTCTGCGCAAAGTAGCACTTCCTACCATACACCTAGGTGATCATTGCACACAAGCTCACCATTCCATCACATGGTCCACCAAACCTTTGGGGTGGCGGAGGTGGGGACGGGGTGGGGGAAGGGGTCTGTGGTGGAGAGAGATTGGAGTGGGGTGTTGAGCGGTAGCTGAACTGAGGGCCAAGGTCCATGCACACCTCAAACAGCGCCCCCCCCCGACGCCTCGAGTCTCTGTTGACATTGCTGCTGCCGCAGCCTGGCCTGCCAGCAGCACCACCAAAGCAGGTTCCGCGGGATCCAAACTATTGTCCATACTGCTCAATAACTGTCAGGAATTGGAGAGGGTGTAAGACTGACAGGGTCTTCCACCCGGGTTCCCCCTGTCCCCCTCCATTGCTCTCCTCCACACCCGGCACACCCTGCCCACGTACACCCAGATGCGGCGGGGGCCCCTGTCACTCAAGCGCGTGATTGAAATGCACTTAGCTCTCTTTGATGTGGTCAGTGTTTGTACACATTGGTGTTTTGCCACCTAGAGTCACCCATGCATGAAAGTAGATGAATGAATCAAGGCTGCAGATAGTTTGTGGAAGCTGTCAATCACCGCCCACTACTAGAAAGTTGAATTGCAGGGTTGAAAACACAGGTCACAGGTGTTCTCCATCCAGGAATGGGCACATGGAGCTTCCAGGTAAATGTTACAGCTGTAATTTGTTTCACTGCCCCTGTTTGGACTGCTCTCTAACTTCCAGACTGCGTTCTCTTTTTTGGGGTGGGGGAGAGCCTGGAGGTCCCTCTAGTCAAGGGTCCCTGTGTGGGGTCCCTAGAGTTAGGGGTCTCTTTGGGGGTCCCTCTAATGAGGGGGTTCTTGTGGGGCGTTCCTTCTGTGAGGGGATCACGGGTCCCCTATTCATGGAGTTCCTGGGGAGATCTCCTATTAAGCGGGTTTCTGTGGGATCTTTCTCTAGTTAGGAGGTCCCCGAGGTGGGGGGGTTGGGGGGATCCTTCAGTTAGGGAGTGCCGCAGGGGCGGGGGTTTTTCTTATTCATGGGGTTCCTGTGGGGGGGGTCCCATCAGTTAGTGGCTCCTGGGGAGGGTCTCCCTATTCATGGGTTCCCGGGGGGATCTCCATATTCACGGAGACCAGGGGGTCTACCTATTCATGGGCTCCCCGGGCGGGGTCTCCCTATTAAGGGGGTCACGGGGAGGGCGGGGAGGGGGTCTAGTAGAGGAGGGGTTAGCAGGTAGTGCATTGTTGGAGAGGAAGGTGGCCTTTGGATGGACCTTGGGGGCAACTTCCCTCAGGGGTTAACCCCTTGGCCCACTGCGAGGTCTATCATATGAAGGTTGCACTGGTAAATGCCAAAAGTGGTCACCGCCCATGTGATTCCCGGCCAGGGGGCCAGAGAATCATGGGAGGGTGGAGACTCTGGTGCCGGGCACGCTAAATGGATGTCATTAAGACCCATTTGCCGTCATTTACATCCTCCTGTTGGCATGCGATTGTGAACCTCAATCCCAGCGGTGGCGGGTGGTCAGAGCATTGTGTTTGACGATCCTGATTTTCCTCCGATGCTCGATTCTCTGTACCATTGCGAAATGTGCTTCGGGCGTCATGGGACGGAGAATCCAGCTCAACGTCTTTAGAACATAAAATCCTTATAGTGCAGAAGGAGGCCATTCAGACCATCGAGTCTGCACTGACCCTTCAAATGAACATTCCACCCATTTACACTTCCCCGCCCAGCCCACCCTATACCCACGACTATAGGGATCAGTCCTGGGACCCTTGTTTGCTATATACATTAAAGACTTGTATGTGAATGTAGAAGATACAATTAGTATGTTTACAGATGATAGAAAAATTGGTGGTGTTGTTGATAGTGAGGAGGGTAGCTGATGTTGATTAGCTGGTAATTTGGGCAGAGCGGTGGCAGATGGAAACAGCTTAGGGTGATGTGAGCAGAGTCCAATGACTTGTGCACTTTGAGCTGTGTTTTTTCCAGAAGCAATTTATTTTCTAGTGTTTCAGCTGTTTCACAACGTGGAGAATCTGTATTCTTCCATCGTTTCTTAAAGCAAAATACAAAATAAGTTTGTTCCATAATTTACTTTTCACAACTAGAGTTAAAATCACCCAGTATTATGCTGTTCCTTGCCATATTTTTCTGAATTGTCTGCAACTTTCCCTGTTCAGGGAGCAGCACGGTGGCACAGTGGTTAGCACTGCTGTCTCACAGCACCGAGGACCTGGGTTTAATCCTGGCCTCAGGTCACTGTCTGTGTGGAGTTTGCACATTCTCCCCATGTCTGCATGGTCTCACAATCCAAAACGATGTTCGGGGTAGGTGGAATGGCCACGGTAAATTGCCCCTTAATTGGAAATAAAGAATTGGGCACTCTAAATTTATTATTAAAAATAAAATAAAACCTTTCCGGTTCATCTTGTTGGTGGTCTGTAAAAGACACTGGGAGTTACACATTTTCCTGTTCTTTAACTCTCTCCATGTAACGTCTGTCTTCAGGAACTTGTTTAGTTTCCTAAAACGAGACGTTAATAAATTCTCGAGGATCTCACGTTCAAGATCTGCAACACACTCGAAAGATGCATTATGCACGAAGGATGATGGTTAGTGCAGAAACAGCCAGACCTCAAATAAAACTCAACATAGAATGAAAGCTGTTATTATTTAAAGATTGTAATCCAGAATTTATTGTCAATGAGTATTCGAGCCCTTTAATTGGATTACTTCTTTGAAATGACTGCAGTCTTTTCTATTTAGAGCGGACAAAAATTAGTGGCACATTTTGCCCAGATGTTTCATGTTGCGGTGCAGTTACTCTCATCTAATTTTACTTTAGACCAATAGAACTACTTAGCTGTTGGAGTCCTGTGGCACGATTCTCCGCTGCCCAGGCCGGGTGGGAGAATGGCGGGAGGGCCGCTCTGGCCCCTCTGCGATTCTCCCACCCCCCCCCCCCCCCAAAATGTTTTTCACGGCGACCCGCGATTCTCCGGCCCGGATGGGCCGAGCGGCCTGCCGTTCCCGACCTGTTCACGCCGGCGGCAACCACACCTGGTCCCTGCCGGCATGAACAGCGCGCAAAAGGTGAGTTTGAGGCCTGTGGGGGGGCGGAGAGGGGATCGAGCACCACGGCCGTGCTCGGGAGGGGACTGGCCCGCGATCGGTGCCCACCAATCGTCGGGCCGGCGTCTCCAAGAGACGCACTCTTTCCCGTCCGCTGCCCCACAAGATCAAGCCGCTATGTCTTGCGGGGCAGCGGAGGGGAAGACGGCAACCACGCATGCGCGGGTTGGTGCCGGCCAACCTGCGCATGCGCGGCTGACGTCATTAGGCGCCGCCGGCCGCGTCATTCTCGGCACGCCGAGATTTACGAAACGCTGCTCTTAGCCCCCTCGGTGGGGGGGGGGAATAGGGGGCGAGGAGCGGCGGGTTTCACGACGGCATCTGGCGTTGCGGAGAATTCCGCCCCGATTGCTCTTTGCAATCTTAATGTTTTTATTGCATAAAATTGCTTGCACTTAATATGTTCAAAATTTGTGTAAAGCACAAGAAAGTGCTCTTTTTTTGTTTTCAATACGTTTACAATGGCGCATGCAGAAAAGAAAAGATATCGGGAGGGATTCTCTAATCCCGCGGTAGAGTGTTCACGCCATCATAAACGCAATCACGTTTTACGACGGTGTGAACAGGCCCACCCGACGATTAATTCTGGCCAGCAAAAGGGGCCAGAACGGCACTGGAGCGGTTCATGCCGCTCCAGCTGCTGATCCCGGCGCGAACTGGGCGCCGTGAGATACGCGCATGTGCAGTGGCACCGGCGCCAACGCGCACATGCAAGTGGCACCAACGTGCACATGCGCAGTGCCTTCCTTCAACGCGCCGGCCCCGACGCAACATGGCGCAGGGCTACAGGGGCCGGTGCAGAAGAAACGAGGTCCCCAGCCTGAGAAGCCAGCCCGCCGATCGGTGGCCCATGATCGCGGACCAGGCCACATCGGAGGGCCCCTTGGGGTCGGATCCCCCTCCCTCCCTCCCCACAGGCCGCCCCACCGACCCTTCGACGCCGAGTTCCCTTCGGCTGAGAGCAGGTGTGGACGGCGACGGCAGGACTCGACGTTTTCACAATGGCCATTCGGGCTGAGAATCAGCGGGCCAGCCATGTTGAGCGGCCCCCGACCGGCGCCGCGCCAACCACGCTGGTGCCAATAGCGCCGATTCGGTGGAGAATCGCATGCTGGCATCAGAGAAGCTTGGCGCGATTCGTGACGGTCGCGGGGATTCTCCGGCCCGGCCCCTGGCTGAGAGAATCCGACTCATCATCTCAGTTAATTATATACCAATGACCCACAAATGCAAATGCAATTCTGGGTCATGTCTGTATTTTGTAACATGTAGCCTTTTCCCAAAAGAATATTAGAAAGAAAACATGCTGATGATAGGAACACGCAAAAACATTTTTGTGACCCATGTGTCCAAATGTGGCAGCCACCTTCTGTCGTGTGTGAACATGCAGCACACTGATAACTTATGTGATTAATATCCCTCTCTATTTGTTGTATGCTGTATTCCTGGGGTCATCGTGCTAACAGCCCTGGTAAACATGGATGTGTGCTGATTTGGAGAACAGATGAACAGTTGCTAGTGAGGTGTCTCTTGTTCCTCGAGAAAGTTGCACCACACACACTGCAGTGGTAGTTTGTAAGGGTGGAATGTTAAATAGTCAAAAGTGTGAGTATATTCGGTTTGGCAATTTCAGGTAGCTGAGCCAATCCTTGCTCATACTACTACATGGTGCAGGTTACAGATAAGAGAGTGTTGATTCTTTCTTTCACCGTCATCTGATGCCCCAGCAATCATTTATGCTGTTTCGAAAGTTCTGCCGTTCTCTTAGCATCTCATGCTAACATCGCCGAAGGGAAAATCTTGTAATAATGCTGGTCTGCCTCTGCACCTCACTTCTGTCATTTTATACATCCCGGTGATTTTTTTTTTAAATTCATTTTTCTGAGATGTGGGCTTCACTGGCTAGGCCAGAATTTGTTGCCAATCCCTAGTTGCCCTTGAGAAGGTGGCGGTGAGCTGCCTTCTGGAACCGCGGACGTCCATGTGATGTAGATACATCCACTGTGCTATTAGGGAGGGAATTTGAGCCCATGACAGTGAAGGAACGGCAATATATTTCCAAGTCAGAGTGGTGAGTGCCATGGTGGGGAACCTCCAAGTAGTGGTGTCCCCATGTATCTGCTGCCCTTCTCCTTCTCGATGATAGTGGTCGCGGGTTTGGAAGACGCTGTCTATGCAGCCTCGGTGAGTTCCTGCACTGTATTTGTAGATGGTGTACACGACTGCTACTGTGCGTCGGTGCTGGAGGAAGTGAATGTTTGTGGAAGGGATGCCAATCAAGCGGGCTGCTTCATCCTGGATGGTGTCGAGCTTCTTGAGTGTTGTTGGAGCTGCACTCGTCCAAGCAAGTTATTTTGATGCTGCATATTTTTGGTAATGCTTATGATTGTGTATGGAAGTGCTAATAATTTACTGAAATGGGTTAATCTCACATTTTAGAATAAGATCAGCAACATGTACTAGATGCGCTCATCTTCTCAATGAACACCTCTATGCCTCGATGGCATTATGAGCCCTGATCTCGATCAATGGAGAAGTCTGTTTTCTACAGTAAAAGTGAAAGAACCTCGGGTGGCTTTCTAATTATTTTCCTTTGTTGTCACAGTGCGGATGCAATTCTGGGTCACAGATAACATGTATTAAAGTCTTTGCCGTTCCTGATCCGAGGAACTTGTTTTTAATACACCAGTGTGTCGGGTAAGGGCAGATTAATCAGATGCCTGCTGTTTCACCATCATCATTTCAAATGAAGATGTGCATTTGCCTAATATTCTTACTCTTTCTATCTGAAGTCATAATTGATGAGTTACATAAATAGAAATGATTATCTGTTTATGGGGGAGGGATGAGTGACGTACAGAAATAATGAGTGAAATTTTCCCAAAAAATGACTAAGTGTCATTTCAGATGAGAAAATCGATGCGAATTGCGGCGGCTGTTCTGACACGGTTCCCATCATGACCTTCTCCCACTTAGTCATTTTTTTGGAGGGGGGAATGGTATGCCCAGCACTGAGAATGGGGGGGGGGGCTAAATACATCAGCAAGCCTGGCTCCTCAGAGTGTCGCCCCGATCTCAAATGACAGTTTAGTCTACTGCCCCCTCCCTCCAACATTGCCAGCATCGGGGCTTCAGTGTGGCTTGATAGCACTGTCAACAATCCCTTCCGTCACTTTCCGAATGATTGAGAGTAACTGATGGGAAACTAATTGGCACGGTTTTGACCTGCTTTTTGTGGACAGGACATATCTGGACAGTTTTCCACATTGCCGGCCAGAAGCCAGTGCTGTAGCTGTACTGAAAGAGTTTGGCTAAGGGCACCTCTAGTACAAGAATAGAAGTACTATTGCCAGAATGTTGTCAGGACCCATACCTTTTCCAATATCCAGTGTCTTCAGCCGTTTCTTAATATCACATGGAGTGAATTAAATTGGCTGAATAGTGGCATCTGTGGTTCTGGAGACCTCAGGAGGCGCCAAGGTTGACCATCCATATCATATCCACATACTATATATTACTAATGGTTTTCCAATCTTCTGGTACCTTTACAGAATCTACGGAATTTTTGAAGATTACAACCTATGGGCCAGGTGCTGGCAAGTGGGATTGGTGTAGATGCAATGTAGTTTTATCAGTGCAAACTCGATGGGCCGAAGGGCATCTTCTGTACTGTTTGATTCTGTGACTCTAAACTATCTCTGCAACCATTCTATTAAGACCCATAAGATGCAATACATCAGGTCCAGGGGGCTTATCAGCCTACAGTCCCACTTGTGTGCCTACTAAATTTCCTCCAATAAAAATTGTGTTAAGATCCTCACTCTTTCCCCCACTCCTGATTCCCTGCTATTATTGGGATGTTTTTAGTGTATTCCACAATGCAGACCAATGTAAAATATTTGCTCACAGTCTCTCCCATTTCCTCGTTTCCCATTATTAATTCCTCAGTCACAGTCCTCAAAGGGACTAACTAGCTATTTCCTTCCTTTTTATATACTTGTAGAAGCTCTTTACTGACACTTGCTTCATGATAAGATGGTAGACATCGCAGGCTGCTTAACTTGCCCTTTCTCTTCAGAGGTCAAACCGTAACTGCCTGAGTTCAGGTCCACAGGGTAATATTACATTCTGGCAACTTGGGGGGAATCATATGACATACCTCCTACCACTGCTAGATGTTGGACAAAGGTTCTATTTTCCCAGGGCTAGAATCTTGAGGTGTTTAATAGCAGCCAGGATTCCTTTTGTTCTTGGAGATATCGGTTTCAGGTTGACTAAACCATGCCCCTGGTTGAAAGCCATTGTGTGTTGGAACAGGTAACGTTTAGCCCACCAGCACCAGATTAAAGACTAGAAGTTGCAAACAGCTGTGTTGTTTATAGCTGACTGTGGCAGACAGCTAATCTGCGAAACCATTGTGCTGACTTGACTGGAATGTTTAAAACATGCAATGTGTGTTACGTTCCAGGGCATTTGAGGTGTTAGCTTTTATTTCCTTTCAAACTGCTCATAAACTTCCAGAAGACAGTACAAGACCAGTTGGAACCATCTTGTCAGCCCGGCAGTTGTCCATGTTGAAAAACAGAGAAAAATAATAATTTTAGAATGTAATCCGGCTGACGGAGATATGACATATTTTTTCCCTTCTTGTTTCAACCACCAATAAATCCTGTCTGATGACACACTTCCAGATCTAAAAATAGCTTGTTTGGGGGATGGTTTCACAATGTATTTTTCAAACATATCATCCCAATACTTTCCATTATATCATTCTTAGTCTACCTTTACAATTTGATTTGTCCAGTCTATATGAATTTTAAAATCTCCCAAAGTTATAGCAGAATCTTTCTTGCAAGCTTCTATTATTTCTTGATTTGTCCTCTGTCCTACAGTGTATAACTATTGTTCGCATTCCTGTAGCCTGCTCACATCAGTGATTTCTTTTTCCCTTGCTATTTTTTATCTCCACCCAAACTGATTCTATGGGCGAGATTTAACGGCCTTGCCACGTCCGACTTGGTGTCAGGACAAAGCCGTTAAATCTAGAGAGAGGCATCTCGCGAGATTTGAAATGCTCTAAACACCTTGTGAGATTTCACAGAGTCTTGTAAGACATCGCAATCTGGATCTTGTGCTCACTAGGCGAGATGTAAATACGCGTTGACGGGATTCTCCTGGCGCCTGGGACCGTGCCTAGGCGACCTCACCAGGGTGCCATTTGGTACTGGTTTCCACAAACGTGGACCAATCATAATGGCACCTGGGCAGGGGGGGTGGTTACTCCAAGGCAATTGGAGACAGGGCAGGATGGTACACTGGTACTCCCTCTTGCTCCCAGGCACCTTGGCACTGACAGTCTGGAATTCTGGGAGTGCCACCGAGGCACCATGGCAGTGTCATTCTGGCTCAGGGACGCTGCCAGAGCGGCAGTGCCAGGATGCCTGGGTGCTAGGTTGGCACTGCCAAGGATTAGGCCCGAGGGGGCTTACAGGGTAGAAGGGGGGGGTGGTGTTCCTGGGGGGCCTCCCTGAGGTTGTGGGGTCAAAATGCAAGGGAGGGGAGCTGAAAGGAGGTAAAGATCTGGGCAGCCAGACAAAATGGCGCCCCAATCTGCGAGGAGTCTTTCCTGCCTGGCTTGCCAGCAGGAAATTACTCTCGGTGCAGCCTCGGCAGAGAAAAACACACTGAGGCCAAAGAATAGCGGCAAAATGCTGTTGAATAGCCGGATGTTGCCCGGCACTGCAGCTGCCAAGAAATACCCGGCTAAATGTGGCCAAAACCAGACATAAATTTTTTCCAGATAAATCGTTCCCTATATCTTCATCTTGTGAGCTAAAATTCTTTCTTACTACTACACTGATCTCATCTTTTTAGTCTTTCCAAAGGAATTAAAGTTATTTATTACAATGCCTGCAAACAAAGGCTGAAAAGGCTGTAAGAAGGCACAGGGAGGACAAATGTCCAAGTTTGGGAGAAGAATGGCCGTCAAAAAGGGGTTAATAAAAGGCCGCTGGTGAGTGGAAAAGTCAGCGCAGGAACTGCAAGGAAAGTGGAGGCTGGAGCACCAGGGAGGCTGCATCACTCACAGCAGAAGAAATGACCACAGTGATGGCCGTGAAACTTGAAAAACAGTTCACAAAGCATGGAAGCGATGAAGAAGGAGATTGGGGCAGTACTGAAAGTGCTGGTGGAGGAGGCGATTGCCCTGTTGAGGACGGTAGTATCAAGCGTAGTGGCAGAGGTACGGGAGCAAGGTGAGACACTGAAGGAAGTGGAAGAGGTATTATAGCAGCACAGTGATCAACTCACCACGATGGGGAAGGAGTTGCGGAGGGTGATAGAGACCAACAAGGGTCTATGAGCCAGCATGGAAGACCTGGAAAACAGATCCAGGCGACAGAATCTGAGGATTGTGGGTTTTCCCGAAGGGGCGGAAGGCCTGAGGCCGACGGAGTATTTTGCCACGATGTTGGCGAAGCTATTGGTGGAGGGGGACGATTCCTCCTGATATGAACTGGATTAGGCTCATCGGTCGTGGAGGCCTATACCAAAGGCGAGTGAGCCGCCAAGAGTAGTAACTGTGTGTTTCCGTAGGTATAGCGTGAAGGAGAAAGTCTTGTGTTGGGCAAAGCAGAAGCGGGTTGTGCAGTGGGCTGGAGATGATATATGCATAAACCAGGACTTTACGATGGAGCTGGCGAGGAGGCGGGTGTGGTGAACCACTGTGTACACCTGTATTAGGGGATGTAAGGACTTGTACTACAGATTCGCCGGTAGCCCCTGCCGGCTGGCTCTGCCCACTAGCAGCTGTATAAATATGCGTGTCCTCCATTGATCGGCATTTCGCCAGCTCCAGTAGGAGGCCACACATCTGACTGCAATAAAGCCACAGTTGTACCCAATCTGAGTCTTTGTGCAATTGATCGTGCATCAATTTATTGGAGTCAGATTTTCAACGAAATGGATATCAGAATCAAACCAGATTGCCTGCAGCTGGATCCGCACTCGCCCGACACCAGAAAGGACTTTAATCACTGGTTAGCTTGTTTCAAGGCTTTCATCAACGCTGCGACCCCCACGCTGACGGAGGCTCAGAAGATACAGGTCTTGTATTCCAGGTTGAGCTCCGGCGTGTTCCCGTTGATCCAGGACACCCCGAGTTACGCGGAAGCGATGGCACTCCTAAAAGAAAACTATGCGCAGAAAGTGAACATGATCTTCGCCAGGCACGTACTCGCCACTCGCTCTCAACTCCCTGGTGAGTCCATCGAAGACTTCTGGCGGGCCCTAATCCCACTCGTCCGGGACTGTGACTGTCAGGCCGTTACGGCCACCGAACATTCTATTCTCCTCATGCGCGATGCGTTCGTCACGGGGATTGCGTCGGACCCCATCTGACAACGACTGCTAGAAGGGTCCATGCTCGACCTAGGGGAGAAAGAAATTTTAGCACTCTCCATGACGGTCGCATCCCGTAATGTCCAGGCCTACCCCCCTCACCGTGCGGCTCACCCATCCTACTCCTCCTGGACCCCGCAAATGACCCCCCCAGCTGGGGCCCTGCCTACCCAATATGCCTGCGCCGCACGCCAATCCGCGCACCCCGGGGGTCCCCGCTGATACTTCTACGGTCAACAGAAGCACCCCCGCCAACGCTGCCCGGCCCGCGCCGCCACTTGCAAGTCCTGCAGCAAAAAGGGCCACTTCGCAGCGTGGCAGACCCGCGCAGTTGCCGCTATCACCCTCTCCCCCCTGCCAAACGCACAATGGGCGACGCCATCTTCTCCTCCCAGGGCCACGTGCGGCAGTGGGCGCCGCCATCTTCTCCTCCCGGGGCCACGTGCGGCCAGAGGGCGCCACCAACTCCTCCCCCCAGTCCACGTGCGGCCCATGGGTGCCGCCATCTTGCCCAGCACCACCAACGTGCGTCCCGTGCGTCCCATGCCCCGCCCCCGCAATGGGCACGGCCATTTTGTTCTCCACAGGACCTCTGGACGCCGCCATTTTGTCTTCCCCACGGTGCTGGAACGCCAACTACATCCCACGATCTGGATCGCCGACGCTCTCAATCCGAAACCTCTGACGACCACCCGCAGCTCGCCTCGATGACACTGGACCAGTCTCGTCCACACAACCTGGCCACCGCTTCGACAACGGTGAAAATCAACGGCCACGTGACCTCTTGCCTGCTGGACTCCGGGAGCATCGAAAGCTTCATACATCCGGATATGGTAAGGCGCTGCTCCCTCTCGGTTCACCCCGCCAATCAACGGATCTCCCTGGCCTCCGGATCCCACTCTGTCCCGATCCGAGGATTCTGTACGGTCACTTTCACTGTCCAGGGCGTAGAATTCAGCGGTTTCCGTCTCTACATCCTCCCCAACCTTTGCGCTGCACTATTGCTGGGCCTGGATTTCCAGTGCAATCTCCAGAGCCTCACCCTCAAATTCGGCGGGCCCCTTCCTCCACTCACCGTTTGCGGCCTCGCGACCCTCAAGGTTGACCACACCTCCCTCTTTGCCAATCTAACTTTGGATTGCAAACACGTTGCCACCAGGAGCAGACGGTACAGCGCCCAGGACAAGGCCTTCATCAGGTCCGAGGTCCAGCGGCTGCTCTGGGAGGGTATCATCAAGGCTAGCAATAGCCCCTGGAGAGCCCAAGTGGTAGTAGTAAAAACGGGTGAGAAACACAGAATGGTTGTGGACTACAGCCAGACCATCAATCGGTACACGCAGCTCGACGTGTACCCCCTCCCACGCATATCTGATATGGTCAATCAGATTGCGCAGTACCGGGTCTTCTCAAGAATTAACCTGAAATCCGCTTACCACCCGCTCCCCATCTGTAAATCGGACCGTCCATACACTGCCTTCGAGGCGGACGGTCGGCTCTACCGCTTTCTTAGGGTTCCCTTTGGCGTCACTAACGGGGTCTCGGTCTTCCAAAGGGAGATGGACCGAATGGTCGACCGGTACGGTTTGCGGGCCACGTTTCCGTACTTAGATAATGTCACCATCTGCGGCCATGATCAGCAGGACCACGATGCCAACCTCACAAAATTTCCCTGCTGAATTACCTCGCTAAATTTCCCGTACCAGCCTCCCCGAACAGATGCCGGAATGTGGCGACTAGGGGCTCTTCACAGTAACTTCATTGAAGCCTACACGCGACAATAAAGCGATTTTCATTTTCATTTTCAAATTTCTCCACACCGCCGCTCTTCTCAACCTTACGTATAATAAAGAGAAGTGTGTTGGGGCAGCAGGGTAGCATGGTGGTTAGCATAAATGCTTCACAGCTCCGGGGTCCCAGGTTCGATTCCCGGCTGGGTCACTGTCTGTGTGGAGTCTGCACGTCCTCCCCCTGTGTGCGTGGGTTTCCTCCGGGTGCTCCGGTTTCCTCCCACAGTCCAAAGATGTGCGGGTTAGGTGGATTGGGCATGCTAAATTGCCCGTAGTGTCCTAATAAAAGTAAGGTTAAGGGGGGGGTTGTTGGGTTACGGGTATAGGGTGGATATGTGGGTTTGAGTAGGGTGATCATGGCTCGGCACAACATTGAGGGCCGAAGGGCCTGTTCTGTGCTGTACTGTTCTATATTCTATGTGTGTTCAGCACGACCCACTGAGCCATCCTCGGCTATGTAGTCCAAAACGGACTTCTGGGGCCCGATCCCGACCGCATGCGCCCCCTCATGGAGCTTCCCCCCCCCCACTGCCACCGTCATCAAGGCCCTCAACACAATCTTTGCTCTGTTCGGTTTCCCCGCCTGCATCCATGGTGACAGGGGATCCTCATTCATGAGTGATGAGCTGCGTCAGTTCCTGCTCAGCAGGGGTATCGCCTCCAGCAGGACAACCAGCTACAACCCCCAGGAAAACGGGCAGGTAGAGAGGGAGAACGGGATGGTTTGGAGGGTCGTCCAGCTGGCCTTACGGTCCAGGAACCTCCCAGATTCCCGCTGGCAGGAGGTCCTCTCTGATGTACTACACTCCATCCGGTCACTACTGTGCACCGCCACAAATAACACAACCCGTGAACGTGTTTTTACCTTCCCCAGGAAGTCCACAGGTGTGTCGCTCCCGACTTGGCTCGCAGCTCCAGGACCGGTCCTGCTCCGTAGGCAGGTCCGACTCCACAAGGCGGACCCCTTGGTGGACAGGGTACACTTGCTCCACGCCAACCCCCAGTATGCCTACGTGGAGTTCCCCGACGGCCGCCAAGATACTGTCTCCCTCAGGGACCTGGCACCGTCAGGTTCCAGCCAAACACACTTCCCCACCCATGCGCCACCCTCCCCTCCCCCGGCGCTACCAACATTAACCCCACCAGGTCCATCCCTCCTTACCCTGACCACGCAAGAGGACGAAGAAGATTTCAGCATGCTCCCGGGGTCATCCGACCACTGGCCAGCAGCACCAGCACCAATGTCGATGACACCAGCACCGCCAGCACCAACATCGCCGCTGTTACGTCGCTCCCAGCGAATCGTCAAAGCACCGGATCGACTGAACCTCTGACGGCCATCGGACGGTCAAAATGGAGATTTTGTTTTCCTTCCCCACTCATTTTTTAAGACTCTGTACATAATTCGTAACATTGTATATAATTCCACACCATCCCCGCCGGACTCATTTTTAACAGGGGGTGAATGTGGTGAACCACTGTGTACACCTGCATTAGGGGATGTAAGGCAGGACCTGTACTACAGGTTCGCCGGTAGCCCCTGCCGGCTGGCTGCGCCCACTAGGAGCCGTATAAATATGCGTGTCCTCCTCCTGATCAGTCATTTCGCCAGCTGCAGTAGGAGGCCACACATCTGACTGTAATAAAGCCACAGTTGTACCCAATCTGAGTCTTTGTGCAATTGATCGTGCATCAGCGGGCTGCCTTCAGCCGGGTGAAGAAGGCACTGTACATCAGTACGGTGCAGTGCGGCATAGTATATCCAGCTAAGTTGAGGGTGACCTTCAAATTCAAGGACTTTTATTTTGGAACGGCAGAAGCATCGGAGGAGTTTCCGAAGGGAGAAGGACTGTGGCAGAATTGAGAAATGGTCGTGTAGCGATTTAGCCTCATGTAACTTTATTTTTTTCACTGCGTGTTGGTGTATGTACTAAATGAGTCGATGCTGTATATATTTAGACAAGGGAAGACTTTTTTTGGAATTATGGTTCTTTGGGGCTTGGTGTGTATGCGGGGGTTGTGTGCTGAAGGGGATCTCTTGGTTTTCCTGGGACTGGGTAAGGGGGAAGGAGACCTGGGTGGGGGCCTCCACACTGGCCGGTTTAAGGCGGCCATTGAACAGGAGTGAGGTGGGGGGAGGGGCTGCGACCATCGGAGCCTGGTAGAACAGGTTTTGGTGAGTCTAGCAGGGGTGAAAGGTTGGGGGAAGGATTCCAGGTTGGAGGGAGGAGTTTACAACAGGAGGTGTGACAAATTAATGAAATGAAAATCGCTAATTGTCACGAATAGGCTTCAAATGAAGTTACTGTGAAAATCCCCTAGTCGCCACATTCCGGTGCCTGTTCGGGGAGGCTGTTACGGGAATTAAGTTCTTTACCCGTCAGTCTGGTCTCAATAAAACTTGAGAGGGATCTGTAGGTATGGTATTATTTATTTTTAAACAACTTGCAAGGCTGACCCGCTCTACAGAGACTCAGAACACATATAGTCTCCTGAAGCTCCCAGTACCAAGTGAGACCGAGGACAAAGATATCTTCTATACATATCATTCAAATGGCATCACGTTTCACATACAAGATTCCCATAGGTCATCCTATATACCTCCTGACCTGGCCATATATCCTGATTGGATCACTTTGCATTCCTCAACCCTGGGCCTCTTGTTACCCAGCATTCTTTTCACCATCCTCTGCACGAGGCTCCCCTCCCCCATTCCTGGCCATGCTTCGCTCAATTCCTTTGTTCATTGCCTGCTTTGCTGAATTCCTTTGTTCATTGCCTGCTAACTCACTACCATCAGACTGGCTCTATCCTCTATATTATTCTAACTAATTATCCCATTTTATATCACATTTGTTTGTTCAATTCCTCAGGTGGAGGGGAGGAGTCTTGGAGGGGGGTGTCTACAATTCATGGGCATCATTCACGGTACACTTTCGGGGATTGGATGGCATTGAATGTTAGGGGGGTGGTTTGGGGGATGGACTATATATGGCAATGGTGACCATTGGCGATTCCTGATTCCTCTTTCTTTTTTCCTTTTTTTTCCACCTTGGGAGGGTTTCTTTTATTTGATGCTTATATTGTCAGGTGGGTCGTTGTTTGGGGTGGCAGGAGGATGGGATCGTTGTTGTTGATAAGAGGATTGACATTGCATTCGTTACCGTTTACTGTTTGTTGGTGGGGTGTAAATTCTGAAGAAAATGTGAAAATGGAGAATAAAAATATTTTTTTTAAAAGATGAGACCATCCAATCAGTTGCCTCTGCCATATCCCTCACTTCCACTAGCCCACCAGGTTAAACTTCATCACCCTGACGTCACATCTTCTAGTTTCCCTTCTATCTCCCCTCATGCCCTCATCAAATTATTTTGTCCTTGAGATCCATGTCCTGCTCCCCTTTAAACTGCTGGCCACTTGAAATGGCTTCTCTTCCTGCTCCTATATCATTACCTTTCTTGTCACCCATGGATCTTTCCCCAGTCCCATTTCACACCCAAACTCCATTCCACTGGCACCATTGGAAAACACAATATTAGTACGCAGATGAGTGACAGCTGCATCTCTCTCGACCTCTTTCCTCTTGCTAAATTATCAGATCACTTATCAAAGAAGTATTTGAAAAATCTGGTGTTAAGATTGATGAAAGGGAAGTAGTGGCAAATGAAATGAAAAATGAAAATCGCTTAGTGTCACGAGTAGGCTTCAGTGAAGTTACTGTGAAAAGCCTCTAGTCGCCACATTCCGGCGCCTGTCCGGGGAGGCTGGTACGGGAATCGAACCATGCTGCTGGCCTGCTTGGTCTGCTTTAAAAGCCAGCAATTTAGCTCAGTGAGCTAAACCAGCCCCTAAATGATAGCATCCGTGAGGTTTGCAGATGACACAAAACACTTATTGCATTGTGCATTCAGATCAAGAGTCTTTATGCTTTTTCGTGCTATTCTTTGTATGGACCTCAGTTGCTTATGTAATATTACTGTTAGGTTTCTAAATCCCTTGTCACCGACCCCTTCCCTCCTGCTTTTTTAGTTTAAAGCCCTTAAACTGCCCTAGTTATACAATTTGCCGGGACACTGACCCAGTCCATCCCAAGTGGACAGCTGTCCCGTTCACCTGTCACCCCAGTGTTCACTGACCTACATTAGCTCCCGATCTTGATTTTAAAATTCTTATCCTTGTTTATCCCTCTATGGCCTCATCCATCCTTATCTTTGTCACCTACTTCCAACCTACAACCCTCAAATATATCTGTGCTCATCTCATTCTGACTGAAGATCTCTGATTTTAATTGCTCCACCATTGGCGGCTGTGCCTTATTTTGCTTAAGTCTGAAGCTCTGGAACTGCCTCCTTCACCTCTCCGCCTTGCTTTCCGCCCTTTGAGACACATTTTAAAACTTACCCCTTTGACCAGGCTTTTGGGCACCTGACTTAATATTTCCTTATGTGGCTCATGTAATATTTTGTTTTATATTTTCCCTGTGAATCACCTTGGGATTATACAAGAATGAATTGTAACATGTTATTAGTGGTACAAGTAATTGGTAAATGAATCAGATGGGACATCTGAAACATTTTCTATTCGGTGAATTGTTGTACCTGGAATGTGCGGCATGAAAAGGCAGCGAAAACAGATTCAGTAGTGACTTTTTAAAAGGGAATTGGGTGAAAACGTGAATGAGAAAAAATTGGTGGGCTGTGGGGAAAGAGCAGGGAAGTGAGACTCCTCTGTGCTGTATAATTCTATGAGACATAATTGGCTGTGATCATGTCAGCTTCACTGCACAAATGAGAAGAGAAGTGCCAGTTTCTATAGCAACCTAATGAGCATGTCAGTATTTCATAGAATACTGATGTTTTGTTATAGCAGGTAGTGTTATTCAGCAGCTTGCAAACATTCCATTCATTATAATGGAAGGTTGAATCTTGTCTTGTCTGTCTTGGTTATAGTAAATCCAGCTGTGTCTGTTGCTAATGATTGCAGATTTCAAACATACAAATTCTAAAGTCTCAAGAGACAAAGGATGGAGTTTTTACATAGTCGACCCACTCGTTGTGAGGGCGAGACAGCACCGTGTCGGGAACCGAGTTGTTAGTGAAGTGAGCTTTGCTGTGCCTGTTTAACTAGACCCATTAGCACCAGACCCATTAGCATTAGGAACAAAGAAAAGTACAGCAAAGGAACAGACCCCTTGGCCCTCCAAGCCTGTGCCGATCATGATGCCCGAACTAAAGAAAAACCTTCTTCCTTTATTCAATCTATATGCCTCTATTTCTCTATTTTTTCCCTATTCATGGTTTCATCCAGATGCCTCTGAAATGTTGCTAATGTGCCTGCTTCCACCACATTCTTTGGCAGTGTGTTCGAGGCACCCACCACACTCTGCGTGAAAAACCTATCCTGCACATCTCCCTGAAACTTTCCCCCTCTCATCTTGAACCTGTGCCCCCTAGTAATTGACACTTCTACCCTTGGAAAAATGCCTCTAGCTCTCCACCCTGTCTATGCCTCCCATAATTTTGTAGACCTCTACCAGGTCTTGCTCCAGCTTCTGTCTTTCCAATGAAAACATTCCTAGTTTATTCAACACCCTCAAGACCAGGCAACAGCACGTTGAAACATCTTTGCACTCTCTCCAAAGCTTCTACATCCTTCTGATAATGTGGTGACCAGAAGTGTACGCAATACTCCAAATGCAGCCTAACCAAGGTTTTATATAGCTGCAACATGGGGCAGGATTCTCCCCTAACCGGTGGGGCGGGCCGTATCAGCGCCGAGTAGTGGCGTGAACCACTCCGGCGTTGGTCCGCCTGGAAGGTGTACAATCCTCCGCACCTTCAGGGGCGAGGCCAGCACCGGCTGGGTTGGCCAAGCGCCAGCCGGCGCCGAAGGGCTTGGCGCCATGCCAACCAGCGGCAAGGGCGCGAGTTGGCACATGCGCGGGAGCGCCAGCGTGTGCTGGCGTCATCCCAGCGCATGCGCGGGGGGGGGGTTTGTCTCCGCGCCGGCCATGGCGGACCATTACACCAGCCAGCGCGAAGTAAAGAGTGCCCCCATGTCACAGGCCCGCCCACGGATTGATGGGCCCGATTGCACGCCAGGCCACCTTGGGGACCAGATCCTCCCCGTGCCCCCCCCCCCCCCCCCCCCACCCGAGGACTCCGCAGGCTACCCACAGAGCCAGGTCCCGCCGGTACGGACCTGGTGTATTTTCCGCGGGCGGGATCGGCCGAAAACTGGCGGCCACTCAGCCCATCACGGACCGGAGAATTGCACGGCCCCCGACCAGCGCAACACGATTCCCGCCCCTGCCGAAAAACCGGCGTACCCAATTCATTTTTTCCAATTAAGGGTCAATTCAGCATGGCCAATCTACCTAACCTGCACATCTTTAGGTTGTGGGGGCGAAACCCATGCAAACACGGGGAGAATGTGCAACTCCACATGGACAGTGACCCAAAGCCAGGATCGCACCTGGGACCTCAGCATTGTGAGGCCGCAGTGCCAACCCACTGCGCCACTGTGCTGCCTACACAGGTAGACATTGCTGAAGCACTCAAGAGCTTGGTTCAATCACATAGGATCATCTCTGAAGGCTTCAGCACCAGGCTGCAGACAATGATGGACCTCCAAATGACTCTGAAGGCCCCTGGAGCTCATTCCCGTCGCTCATCCATCCCATGGAGTATCCCAGGGGCCCACGGACACCCTGCGGAGGAGGAAGTCCTGGATTATTCCACCAAGGAGACTTGGGTAGTCTCCAGCTCTTCTGATTCCTCCCCTTCCTGACATCGGTGTTCTTCGGGGCATCAGGCAGAACAGGATGGCACAGGGACACCAGTGACATCTGTAAGTCGGCCAGGGCCCTCTAGGTCCAGATTCTCCAGAAGTCGACCACAAAGAGCATCAAAGGCCACAGGGCATGGAAGGCAGCAGGCCACTTCCATCTCTGATGTGTATCTTGGGGAGACACCTAGATATAGCACATAGCTACGAAAGATTAAGAAATGAAAGGAGAACAGAGTGGCCAGGTGTGAGGTTAGTAATCATAGTTAGGGAATGGATAATTGTCACATTAAAATATGTCACATCTGAAACATGCAATGCCTCTGTTATTTAACACTTTCCAACAGGGTGGACCATTCTCTGCATCTGGACTTGGATCCTCCTACAGGTCCCCCCAAGAGACACCACCAGTGAGAGGCCATGAAACCCACAGTGATGGACATCCTGGAATGCAAGCCCATCACTAACCAGACACAGACTTGCCCCTACTCAAGTCCAAATGAAAGTGTCCCCGGCCCACATGCAGCCATGAGGCCAGGAGTCAGTGCGCTGTCAGCAGGAAGACAGGAGTCAGCCATAACCAGAACCTGAGGAACACCACAGTTTTCCTCACAGCATGTGGTCATCACGCTTCTGCCTTTAATAGTGACTGGCTGACACAGCCATCACAGGTCCATCGCCCTGATGTGATGTCAAATAGACTCTTGGGCGAGGGAGAACTGGGTTTGGGAAAGGAGAACTGGGTTCCACCCAGAACCCCTTGTCCTTATAATCTGGGAGGCTGACCACCCATCACCATGCCCGACATCCTGGGCAAACCTCGGATATGAAAGATGCTGTCCATTACATATCATTGCCTCAACAGTCGGGATCACTGCCCCATGGCCCCTCATTGACGGCCATGGTTCCGTTCGGCGGTTCCCCCCCCCTTCACTTCAGCTGCTATGGGGTTCCTGATGTGCTCCAGCACATGGACGCCCATGTGAACCTGATGGCTCCTGAATCCGCCAGTGCCATCGTTTGGTCGGTGCTGCAATGCACATTGCTTGGCCCGCGACCCTCATTCCTTGCCAATGAGGGATTCTTGGATTCTTCCCCTGACCCAAACTTGGAGTGTGAGGCAGCTGAGAGTGGTGAAACATTAATAATCATGGTCAGTTGGTTGGACGAGCATAACTTACTGAGCTGTTGAGAGGGCACTAGGACTATCAGAGGCAAAGACGTGAGATACAACTATGCACTGTGGATACTCAGGCTTGGACATCCCGCAATCCTAATGCTGTCATGCCATCACACTCGATGCAGCTGGGCAGCCACTGCATGACCTGTGACTTTAAACCAATGATGGCAACCCTCCCCGGCCCTTAACATGACCGTTCCACCTTCTTTCTGAGTGCCATCCAGCGAGCCACTTGTGCTGGCAATCTTCGCTCTGCATACTCACTCCTGCCAAGATCAGGAGCCCTGAAACCCCAGGCCATTGACAGCAACATGAAGGAGATTGTGCTTAGCCCTTTGGCGCTAATCCAGAGATTTAAACATTGACTGCAGGACGGTCCTCAGTGAGGAACCCCTGCACCTTAATGTCTGAGTGCTGCCAGCTGCCTCTATGGTGATAATGCACATACAGTGCAGGCACGTTGTTCAGGTATCAGAGGTTGCAAGACACCCAGTCTGGATTGTTCTCAGACTGGGCACCTGCACTTTCGAGGAAGCACTTCAGAGTTTATGGATCGTCAAGTGCAATCACAAATAACAAAGTTAATCCCTTCTTTGAGATAGCCTTCAGCTGTCAAACAAGAGCCTTGTCACAGTCAATGGCGAGTGAAATGGACTTTAAACAAGAATGTACAAACTGGTAGTGCTGCTTTGGCTGAGTGAGAGTGCATTTTAAGTTGGGTAGAAACAAGGAGTTAGAGGGAACTGGGAGAAACTGGCAGCTGAAGCTACAAGGGAAAGAACTGACTGGTAAGTCTCCAGGGAGCACAGTTGGAGAGAGGTGTTCCAGACACTTGTGAGTAAACAGAATAACTGACCTGAGGTCAAATAAATTTTTTAAAAAGTGACGTCGCCGGAAAGCGGTGACTTGATTGGCTGGGAGGGAATCTGCACTCAACTTGAAACTAAAACGTTGTTAAAATAATTAAACCTAACTAATTACTTACTAAATTACTAATTCCAGTAAATTACTTACGGGAAGGTTCTCTAAACCAAAGGCAGGTTAATAAAAAGAGTTTTAAAAACTTATTAATTGATTACTTTAACTTATATAGCTTAATCTTTCGTTAAAAAAAGGGAGTAAATAAGGGGCCTAGTCATGGCAGAAGAACTCGCACCCGTGATGTGCTGCTCTCTGTGTTATGTAGCAGATCTTGGAAGCTCCAGTTGGAGGAGTGGCCGTACAGAAGAAAAGTGTGGCTGCCACTTAATGGCACCACTGGTGGATCTGCACAAGATAGGAAGAATGGCAGGGCTATAGTGGTTGAGGATTTCAATTGTTAGGGGAACAGATAGGTGCTACTGTGGCTGTCAACATGACTCTAGGATGGTGTGTTGCCTCCCTGGTGCCAGGGTCCAGGATGTCACTGAATGGCTGCAGGGTATCCTGCAGGGGAAGGTGAAAGGACAGAGGTCGTGGTACATGTTGGTACCAATGACATAGGTAGAAAGAGGGATGAAGTCTTGCATCAGGAATTCAGTAGGGCAGCACGGTGGCCCAGTGGTTAGCACTGCTGCCTACAGTGCTGAGGTCCCGAGTTTAATCCCGACCCCGGGTCACTGTCTGTGTGGAGTTTGCACATTCTCCCCATGGCTGTGTGGGTTTCACCCGCACAACCCAAAGATGTGCAGAGTAGGTGGATTGGCCACACTAAATTGCCCCTTAATTGGAAAATAAATAATTGGGTACTCTAAATTTGTTTAAAAAACAGGAATTTGGGTTGTAATCCCTTGATTACTCCCATTGCCATGTGCTAGCGAGTATAGGAATAGGAGAATAGCACAGATGAATGTGTGGCTTAAGAGTTGGTGCAGGAGGAAGGATTTTAGACTCCTGGACGACTAGGACCATATCTGGGGAAGGTAGCACCTGGACATCTGAACCAGAGTGGGACTAACATCCTTGCTAGTGGGTCTGCTAGTGCTGTTGGTAAGAGTTTAAACTAATTCGACAGGGCGAGGGGACGCAGACTGTTAGCAGAATAGGGACACAGCATAACATACAAAAAGCAATCAAGTCAGAGGGAGCGGAGGTAAGTTTCAGGAGAGTAAGACAAGGCTAGATGGCCTCTCCTTTAATGCCTGGAGTATTACAGGTAGAACATGGAATTATGATATAGTATCATCATGGAGACTTAGTTGAGGGAGGGGCAGTATGGCAGCTCAACATCCCAGGATACAGAAACTTTAGGAGGGACAGGGGAGGGGGCAAAAGAGGGGGAGGCATTGCACTATTAGATAAGGAGTCAATTACTGCAGTAAGGAGAGATGATATCTTGGTGGGGGGGGGTAAATGAATCTTTTGGGTAGAGTTTAGGAATAAAAAAGGGACAGCCAGATTGCTAGGTGTTTATTATAGACCCCCAGATAGTCAGCTGGAAATTGAGGAACAAATATGTGCGCAATTTGCAGAAGTGTGTAAAAATAATAATACGGTAATTATAGTGGGTGATTTCAACTTTCCCAACATGAACTGGGATAGTCATTGTGTTGAGGGCTTAGATGGAGAAGAGTTTGTAAAATGTATACAAGAGAACTTTTTTGCTGAATATGTGAAGGGTCCAACAAGGGATGGTGCAGTGCCAGATGTACTTCTGGCGAATGAAGCTGGACAGGTGGTTGATGTGATGGCGGTGGAGCATTTTACTGATATCGACCATAACATGGTACAATTTAAGTTTGCTATGGACAAGGAAATAGACAAATTGCAGTAAAAGGTCTTGGATTGGGGGAGAACAGACTTTAGTAAAATAAGACAGAATTTGGCCAAGGTGGATTGGAACAAGTTACTGTTGGGGAGATCTACAGAAGTGGAGCAGGGGGGGTGTTGAAAGAGGAAATGGGGAAGGGCTAAAGAGCTGGCTTTTAAAGCAGACCAAGGCAGGCCAGCAGCACGGTTCAATTCCCGTACCAGCCTCCCCGAACAGGCGCCGGAATGTGGCAACTAGGGGCTTTTCACAGTAACTTCATTTGATGCCTACTTGTGACAATAAGCGATTTTCATTTCATACAGGCCCAACACATTCCCTCTAGGGTAATAGTGAGGAGTAACAAGCCCAAAGAACTATGGATGACCAGAGATATTCAGGGTACAATGAAAAGGAAGAAAGAGGCTTTTAATAAGTACAAGGGGAGCAAATTAACAGAGACATTAGTGGAGTACAGAAAGTGCAGGATGGAGCTTAAGAAAGTAATTAGGAGAGCAACGAGAGGATATGAGAAATCTCTAGTTGGTAAAAGTGGGGAAATTCAAATATATTCTGTAAGTATATCAATGAGGAGAGGATTACCAGGGAAAGAGTAGGACCAAGGGGGGAATCTGTGGTTGGAGCCAGAGGACATTGGTATGGTATTAAATGAATATTTCACATCTGTCTTCACTCAAGAGAATGAGGAGGCAGATATGGAACTCGGGGTGAGACACTGTGAGGTTATTGAGCAAGTTCACTAGACTCTGGGGTGGTCCCGGCGGATTGGAAATTAGCATACGTGACACCACTGTTTAAAAAAGGAGGTAGGCAGAAAACGGGTAATTATAGGCCAGTGACCTTAACTTCGGTAGTAGGGAAGATGCTGGAATCTATCATCAAGGAAGAAATAGCGAGGCATCTGGATGGAAATTGTCTCATTGGGCAGATGCAGCATGGGTTCATAAAGGGCAGGTCATGCCTAACTAATTTAGTGGAAAATTTTGAGGACATTACCAGTACGGAGAGCCAATGGATGTGGTGTATCTGGATTTCCATAAAGCTTTTGACAAGGTGCCACACAAAAGGTTGATGCATAAGATAAGGATGCATGGCATTAAGGGTAAAGTAGTAGCATGGATAGAGGATTGGTTAATTAATAGAAAGCAAAGAGTGGGGATTAATAGGTGTTTCTCTGGTTGGCAATCAGTAGCTAGTGGTGTCCCTCAGGGATCAGTATTGGGCCCACAATTGTTCAGAATTTATATAGAGGATTTGGAGTTGGGGACCAAGTGCAATGTGTCCAAGTTTGCCGATGATACTAAGGTGAGTGGTAAAGCAAAAAGTGCAGAGGATACCAGAAGTCTACAGAGGGATTTGGATAGGTGAAGTGAATGGGCTAGGGTCTGGCAGATGGAATACAATGTTGACAAATGTGAGGTTATCCATTTTGGTAGGAATAACAGCAAAAGGGATTATTATTTAAATGATAAAATATTAAAACATGCTGCTGTGCAGAAAGACCTGGGTGTGCCAGTGCATGAGTCTCAAAAAGTTGGTTTACAGGTGCAACAGGTGATTAAGAAGGCAAATGGAGTTTTGTCCTTCATTGCTAGAGGGATAGAGTTTAAGACTAGGGAGGATATGCTGCAATTGTATAAGGTGTTAGTGAGGCCACACCTGGAGTATTGTGTTCAGTTTTGGTCTCCTTACCTGAGAAAGGACGTACTGATGCTGGAGGGTGTGCAGAGGAGATTCACTAGGTTAATCCCAGAGCTGAAGGGGTTGGATTATGTGGAGAGGTTGAGTAGACTGGGACTGTACTCGTTGGAATTTATAAGGATGCGGGGGGGATCTTATCGAAACATATAAAATTATGAAGGGAATAGATAGGATAGATGCGGACAGGTTGTTTCCACTGGCGGGTGAAAGCAGAACTATGGGGCATAACCTCAAAATAAGGGGAAGTAGATTTAGGACTGAGCTCAGGAGGAACTTCTTCACCCAAAGGGTTGTGAATCTATGGAACTCCTTGCCCAGTGAAGCAGTTGAGGCTCCTTCATTAAATGTTTTTAAGATAAGGATAGATCATTTTTTGAAGAATAAAGGGATTAAGGGTTATGGTGTTCGGCCGGAAAGTGGAGCTGAGTCCACAAAAGATCAGCCATGATCTTATTGAATGGCAGAGCAGGCTCGAGGGGCCAGATGACCTAATCCTGCTCCTACTTCTTATATTCTTATGTTTTTTTACATGGATTTCAGTAAAGTATTTGACAAGGTTGTGGTGAATGTGATTCACACTATATATAGTTGCCAATATCACTCCATGTATATATGTTCGTTATCTACCCATTGTAAGTGCAGTTCCACTATCCGACCACCAGGGGAAGTCGCTCTGGGAGTACGCAAGAGTTTGTACTGGGCTCCTCCCTTGGATCCGCCCAGGACTCCTTCCCCTGGGACCGATGTATAAAGATCAGTGCCTTAGAGCCAGCCTGTCAGTTCACCGAAGTTCAACGACGATAGGCTGGCTCTATTGTAAGTGTATTAAAGCCTCTGTTCAGATCCAACTACACGTGTTCGCTGAATTGATGGTTCCATCAATTTAATACACTTAAGAAGCTGCTGAAGTAAAGCATGGAATCTGCTCTAAAACCAGGATGTCTAGAACTCGATCCGCAGGATGCAGAGGCGACAGAAACCTTCTGCCATTGGCTGAAATGTTTTAAGGCCTACCTGGCCAAGATCAGCATCGCTGAAACTACGGAGGAACAAAAGCTCAGCCTACTGCATGCGAGGGTAAGCCACAGAATTTCTACACAACTAAATCCAGCCGGTTCCTACACCGCTGCGCTGGCAATTTTGAACAAAATGAATATTAGGCCCATGAACGAGGTCTTTGCCCGCCATGTGCTCACGACTCGCCGACAACGGTCTACTGAAACTTTAGTTGAATTTGGACGTGAGTTGACCAATCTCTCAAATGACTGCAATTACTAGACCGTAACCGCGGCCGAACATAGGGAGCTTGCTGTGCGGGATGTTTTTGTAGCGGGCCTTCGATCTAACTATGTACGCCAGAGACTATTAGAAAATGGGGCCCAGGGCTTAGTGACTACCGTAGAGGCTGCTATCACAATGGAAGTTTCCTTCCGCAGCCTCAACTCGTTTCCCGCGCACCCCGCCAACGCCGCATGGGCCCCCGACCTGAGGACCCCCCAAAGTCTGTGCCACAAGGCCCTCCAGCTATCGCGTTGCCACAGCCGGTTGCCCGACTGTCCCAGTCAAATATTCAAGCTATTCAGCTGCTCCAGCTAATTACTCAGCTTCCCCAGCCAGCTACTCAGCTCGCCAAACCAGTTATTCAACTGCTCCAGCCTGCCACTATTCAGCTCCCCAAACCAGTTATTCAACTGCTCCAGCCTGCCACTATTCAGCTCGCCAAACCAGTTATTCAACTGCTCCAGCCTGCCACTATTCAGCTCCCCAAACCAGTTATTCAACTGCTCCAGCCTGCCACTATTCAGCTCCCCAAACCAGTTATTCAACTGCTCCAGCCTGCCACTATTCAGCTCCCCAAACCAGTTATTCAACTGCTCCAGCCTGCCACTTCTGTGGACAAAGCCAGCACCCGCGGAGGCACTGCTCAGTCCGATCCGCGACCTGCAGCAGCTGCGGGAAGAAAGGCCACTATGCTAGAGTGTGCCTCGGCAGAAGGGCCCCAGCCCTCAACACCCCAACAGTCCAAAAACATCGCCCCCAGCACCAGCAGGCCCGCGGCGCCCGAAACGCTGCGGCCTATGCTCAGGCTCCGCCCCCTCCCGCCACATGCGATCCATGGGGGCCGCCATCTTGGACACCATCTTCATCACCACCCTCCACGTGCAATCCACGGGCCCTAGCTGCATCCCCAGACTCAAACAGCTCATCGGAGGAGTACGACCTCCCCGGGCAGTCACCACATGGCCCGCAACCCAGCGCAGTGTTCCTGCATCAATCTCGCCAGAACGCAGCAGCACCTACTTGACAGGACACCCGATCGGAAGAATTCGACTCCCCCGGGCACCCACCACGCGGCCCGCAACTCAACGCGGTCACCCTCAACCAATCTCGCCCCAAGCATCTGAGAAATTCGATGACGGAGGTCCAGATCAACGGGTACAACACGTCATGCCTCTTCGAGTCCGGGAGCACAGAGAGCTTCATACACCCAGAGCTGGTAAGACGCTGTTCCCTCCCCATTTATCCCATCAACCAAACTATCGCCCTCGCTTCGGGCTCCCATTCCATCCAAATCCAAGGCCGCACTACAGCAACGCTAACGATTCGAGGCGCTAGCTATTCCAACTTTAAACTGTATGTCTTGCCTGACCTCTGCGCGCCACTCCTCTTAGGCTTGGATTTCCAATGTAATCTCAAGAGTCTCACCCTCAGCTTCGGCGGGCCCCTGCCCCCACTCACTATCTGCAGCCTCGCCACGCTGCGCATCTCCCCCCTCCTCTCTTCGCCAACCTCACCCCGGATTGCAAACCGGTAGCCACCCGCAGCAGGCGGTACAGCCTGCAGGATAGGGTATTTATCAGAACGGAGGTCCGAAGGCTGCTCAGTGAGGGGATCATAGAGGCCAGTAACAGTCCCTGGAGAGCTCAGGTGGTGGTCGTCAAGACCGGAGAAAAATTCCGCATGGTCGTCGATTATAGCCAGACCATCAATCGCTTTACGCTCCTAGACGCGTATCCCCTCCCCAGAATTGCAGACATGGCAAACCAGATCACCCAATATCGGGTATTTTCCACGGTGGATCTGAAGTCTGCATACCACCAGCTCCCAATCCACCCGGAGGACCGCCACTACACGGCGTTCGAGGCCGATGGCCGCCTCTTCCATTTCCTCCGGGTTCCCTTCGGCGTCACTAACGGGGTTTTGGTGTTCCAACGAGCAATGGACCGAATGGTAGACCAGTACGGGCTGCGGGCCACGTTTCCGAATCTGGATAATGTTACCATCTGCGGCCATGACCAGCAGGACCACGATGCCAACCTCCACCGTTTTCTCCAGATGGCCCAAAAATTAAACCTTACATATAACAAGGAGAAATGCGTGTTCCGCACAAACAGACTAGCCATCCTCGGCTACGTCGTGGAGAACGGGGTCCTGGGCCCAGACCCGGACCGCATGCGCCCCCCTCTTAGAACTCCCCCTCCCCCATGGCCCCAAGGCCCTCAAGTGGTGCTTGGGGCTCTTTTCGTACTACGCCCAGTGGGTCCCCCAATATGCGGACAAAGCCCGCCCACTCTTCAAGGCCACACTATTTCCTCTGTCTGCTGAGGCGCGCCAGGCCTTCTGCTGCATCAGGGACAACATCGCCAAAGCAGCCATGCGGGCGGTGGATGAATGCACTCCTTTTCAGGTTGAGAGCGACGCCTCAGAGGTAGCGCTAGCAGCCACTTTGAACCAAGCAGGGCGGCCCGTTGCATTTTTCTCCCGTATCCTATCCGCTTCAGAACTCTGACACTCCTCAGTCGAGAAGGAAGCACAAGCCATCGTGGAGGCTATCCGACATTGGAGGCACTACCTCGCAGGTAGGAGGTTCACCCTCATTACCGACCAACGGTCGGTCGCCTTCATGTTCGACAACTCGCAAAGGGGCAAAATTAAAAATGACAAAATTCTTCAGTGGAGGATTGAACTCTCAACCTACAATTACGATATCAAATATCAACCGGGGAAGCTCAACGAGCCCTTGGATACCCTATCCCGCGGGACATGCGCCAGCGCGCATTCAGCCGCCTAAAAGCCATCCACGATGACCTCTGCCACCCAGGGGTCACCTGGCTCGCCCACTACATCAAAGCCCGAAACCTGCCTTTCTCCAACGAGGAGGTAAAAGCGGTCACCAGGGACTGCCCGATCTGTGCGGAGTGCAAACTGCACTTCTATAGAGCAGACAGGGCCCACCTGGTCAAGGCTTCTAGGCCCTTTGAACGCCTTGCGATCGATTTCAAAGGGCCACTCCCCTCCACTAACAAAACCATTTACTTCCTTAACATTATTGACGAGTTCTCCTGATTCCCCTTCGCCATCCCATGCCCCGATATGACCTCCCACACAGTCATTAGGGCCCTTCATAGTGTCTTCACCCTGTTCGGTTTCCCCAGCTATGTGCACAGCGACCGGGGTGCGTCCTTTATGAGTGACAAGCTGCGTCAGTACCTGCTTGACAAGGGCATCACCTCGAGCAGGACTACCAGTTACAACCCCGGGGGAACGGACAGGTGGAGAGGGAGAACGCGACGGTCTGGAAGACCATCCTACTGACCCTCAGGTCCAGGAAGCTCCAAGTTTCCCAATGGCAGGAAGTCCTCCCCGACGCGCTCCATGCAATTAGATCCCTCCTGTGTACAGCTACCAACCAAACCCCCACGAGCGGCTCTTCATTTTTTCCAGGGGCACTACCACAGGGGTCTCACTTCCGGCGTGGCTGAGGACGCCAGGCCCTGTTCTCCTAAGGAAGCACGTCAGGGTGCACAAGACCGACCCCATTGTTGAAAAGGTGCGCCTGCTTCATTCCAACCCACAGTACGCATTTGTTGAGTTCCCGGACGGTCACCAGGACACAGTATCCCTCCGGGACCTGGCACCCGCTGGTTCCAGCCCCCCATCTACCCCCACCGAGGAACTCCTTTCCCCATTCCCTATGCGGCCGCCCCCTTGCGCCCCCGATTCTGCGAGCTCACCCCACCAGTCCTGAGCACCAGCACCAGCCCGTCCCTCACGCCCCCAGTCTCCATTCGACCAGGAGGTGTATGAGGCTCGGACAAGACTCGCCCCGGAGTCGGCAACCATGCCCCAGACCTCGACACCCGCCCAGCCACCGCTAGAGGCTGCAACCCCGGTGCTCCACAGATCAAAACGGACAATTCGTCCACCGGACAGACTGACTCTTTGAGCCATCACCCCCGCCGAACTTGATTTTTTTAACAGGGGGTGAATGTGGTGAATGTGAGTCACGCTATATATAGTTGCCAATATCACTCCATGTATATATGTTCGTTATCTACCCATTGTAAGTGCAGTTGCACTATCCGACCACCAGGGGGGGAGTCGATCTGGGAGTACACGAGAGTTTGTACTGGGCTCCTCCCTTGGCTCCGCCCAGGACTCCTCCCCCTGGGACCGATGAATAAAGATCAGTGCCTTAGAGCCAGCCTGCCAGTTCACCGAAGTTCAACGACGAATAGGCTGGCTCTATTGTAAGTGTATTAAAGCCTCGGTTCAGATCCAACTACACATGTTCGCTGAATTGATGGTTCCATCAAAGGTCCCACATGGGAGACTATAAAGAAGGCAAAAGCACATGGGATACAGGAGAACTTGATATGGTGGATTCAAAGCTAGCTGAGCTATAGGAGACAGAGGGCGATGACAGACAGCTGCTTTAGTGACTGGAAGCCAGTGTCCAGTGGCATACCACAGGGATCTGTGCTCAACCCCCTATTATTCATCATTTATTTAGATGACTATATGGGGGGTAGAATCATCAGTACCTTTGCGGAGGACAAAAAGATAGGCCAGGTGGTTGACAATGAGGCTGAGAGTCTTGGGTTACAGGAAGATTTAGGCTTGATGGTCAAATGGGCAGAACAGTGGCAGTTGGAACTTAATCCTGAAAAATGTGAGGTGTTGCACTTTGGAAGGAGCAATTTGACAAGGATATATTCAATGAATGGCACCACACTGGGAAGTCCTGAGGAACAAAAAAGCCTTTTGTAAACAGATCTCTGAGGGTAGAAGGGCAGGTTAATGGTGTGGTGAAAATGGCATATGGTACACATGCCTTTATCAATGAAGGCATAGATTACAAAAGCAAGGAAGTCATGTTGGAGTTATAGGGAACATTGGTGAGGCCACAGCTGGAGCACTGTGTGCAGTTCCGGTCGCCACATTATAGAAAGGATGTGATTGCACTGGAGCAGGTGCAGAGGCGTTTCACCAGGATGTTGCCTGGGATGGAATATTTAAGTTATGAAGAGAGGTTGGATAGGCTTGGGTTGTTTTTGCTGGAGCAGAGGAGACTGAGGGGCAACCTGATCGAGGTATATAAGATTATGAGGGGCATGGACAGGGTGGATAGGGAACAGCTGTTCCCCTTAGTTGAAGGCTGGTTACGAGGTGACATAAGTTCAAGATGAGGGGCGGGAGGTGAGTGGGGGATTTGAGGAAAAAACTTTTGCCCAGGGGGTGGTGACAGTCTGGAATGCACTATGTGGGAGGGTGGTAGAGCAGGTTGCCTCACATCCTTTAAAAGGTACCTGGATGAGCACTTGGCTTGTCTTACCATCCGAGGCTATGGGCCAAGTGCTTCCAAATTGGATTAGGATTGTCAGATCAGGGGCTGGATTCTACGATTTGAAGACTAAGTGCTGACGCCGGCGTAGGAACAGTGGCGTTTTACGCCAGAAAAAATGGTGCAAAAGCTGCACCGATCCTCCGTCCAGTGGGGGGCGAGCAGCCGCACATCGTAAAGCCAGCTTTACCTGCGGATACGGCCGGATAATTGCCTGGTCCGTGGCCACGCATACGCACAGTGGCAGCCTGCAGCAGCCTCGCCATGTAACATGGCGCCGGTCGGGCCCGGCCTGCCACATACTGTCCCCCAATAATCTCCCTCGCCACCCCTGGGCCACCACCCAGACCCCGCCAAAGCTCCCCCTGCATGTGGAACGGCTCACGCCTGACTGTGTTGGCGCTGGACTCAGTCCGCAGCCGCCACGCCGGTTTCATGAAACAAAATAGCATGGGTGACCCATGCCATCGGGAACTCAGCTCATTGGGGGCGGAGCATCGGGGAGGGCCTCAGGTGACATTCTGACGCCATTCATACGACATACGGTGTACTCTTCGAGTACGCCGTCTCTGAGGGGGCGGAGCATTGCAAAAGCGGCGCCATCCCTATTTCGGCACAAACAGGGACTCTCCAGTCGATCGCCGAATGCGATTTCGGCGTCGGTGACTGGGGTATCCCGCCCCAGGTATCTTTCATGTGGCGGTGCCAAAGGGCCTTTTCTGCACTGTATTTTCCTGTGATTCAGTAAAAAAGTCAAGGAGAATGGAATGCTTCCCCAAGAAACAAGCTTTAGCATGTTTCTGTCCTGTGAGTAGATTTTAGGACAGAGAGGCTACAGCTATGGTTTGTCCTGTTATGGGTGTTCACATGAAATAAAATTGGCTTCAAGGCTTCACAGTCCCAAAGTTCCCCCGCAGCCCAGAGGCGATCCCTGACCGAGCCCCTGTCATGATATGCACTCATGCACATAATGAGATACAGACAGGCAGTGACAGACACCCAGTACAGCCAATCAACACACAGGACAGAACACAACCAATCACCAGGCAGAACACTAGAAGGTGGTCTCCCACTATAAAACACACGAGGCATCAACACTCTGCCTCTTTCCACTGGTGACAACTGTAGCGACAGTCAGGGTGTATATATCAGTTAGCACCTTCTACATGTGGCTCAGAGCTAATCTGGTCTAGTTAGTTATAGTAAACACACTTAGATTAGTGGAGTGTCAAACCCACAGTGAACTGTGTGCACTGCTTAACAGGTTCAATAAAACGTATTGAACTAACATCACATTTTGGAGTCTACTTTAAAGTACAACTGCATCCAGTTGCAGTCCGTGTTACCCCAGGGTGAATAACACGGCATCCCCCTCCAGCCCCCCAACCTCCAGCTCCCTTGAAGAACTCCCCACAGCACCTGGCCTGCAGTTGCTGTGCCCTTGTGCTGCCTGAACGTAAGTAGAGAGCAGGGTCCTAACCTCCTTGCTCCCACTCAGAATCCATGAAGCCTGATTGCCGCTTTCATGGAGCAGTGCTGGATGATGCCTGCGTGACCTCCCGCTGGGGAGGTGGGTGATTCCGGGGAGCCCACTGCATTCAACATTAACCTCGCTAATGAGAAACAACCCAATGCCCTAGGGCCCGCTCCAGGTGGGAGGCCAGGCCCCGGCACGAGGGAACGGGAGTACTGGAGAGGGGAGAGGGGAAGCGGGACAGCAACCTCCGAGAGGGGAGCCACCGTGCTAGCAGGAAAGCTAGCGAAGGGGGCGTGCAACAGAGCAGGGCCGCAGCGCACCCCCAACAGGGGGGAAGGCGCCAGGCAGGGGAGGGGGGGGATCACCCATCAAAGGTGGGAGAGCAAATGGGGACAGGAATGGGGGAGAGAGGGGCAATGGAGGGGTACACAGGGGTATCCCCGAAAGGGATGGAGCGGGGGGGGGGGGCACCCGGGGGGCGAGAGACCAGGGAGGGGAAACGCAGGGACGAAGGGACAAAAGAGGCCAGTAAGGGAATAGGGCCACAAAGTGCCACAGACAAGGGCTCGAAACAGGGAACTGCTGCAAGCACCCACCCAGTACGGTCTGTGGGTGAAGGGGCCCCCCGGAGTGCAGGGGACTACCCGCGTGGCGGACACAAAGTGGACGGCCATGGCGGGTGTCCCCGGGACAAGGGGGAACCCCGGAGCGCAGGGACCCGACCGCATGGGGAGAGCAGTGATAGTGGACATCCTGGACGGCCCCCTAACATAGGGAAACCCCAGAGGGCAGGGGCGCGTCCACCGGACAAATATGGTTAACCCCACAGGAGCAAGGGGGCAGAAGCCCCCCACCAGAATAGTCACCTGGAACGTAAGGGGACTTAACGGCCCAGTGAAGAGATCTAGAGTCCTCACCCACCTTAGAAACATGAGGGCCGACATAGTCTTCCTCCAAGAGACGCACTTGAGGGAGCAGGACCAACTGCGGGTAAGAAAGGGCTGGGTGGGACAAACCTATCATTCCTGTTATGGGGCAAGGGCCAGGGGGGTGGCGATCCTGATTGGCAAGAGGACAATGTTTAGGGCGACAAAGACGGTTACGGACCCAGGGGGACGGTATGTCATGGTCAGCGGGGCCCTGGATGGGGCGCCGGTAGTTCTAGTTAACGTGTACGCGCCCAACTGGGACGACACGAGCTTCATCCAAAAGACCATGGCAGAAATCCCGGACATAGCGACGCACCGACTAATCATGGGGGGGGACTTCAACTGTGTACAGGACCCAACGACGGACAGATCAAACCCCAGAACGGGGAAAACCTCAAACATGGCAAGGGAACTCAGCCACTATATGGAGCAGATGGGAGCAGTAGACCCCTGGAGATTCGCCCACCCGGGGGAGAAAGAATTCTCTTTCTTCTCCCCAGTACACAACGTGTACACCAGAATTGACTTCTTTGTGGTGGGGAAAACGGTGCTTCCAGAGATAGACAAGGTGGAATACTCCGCAATTGTGATATCAGACCACGCTCCACACTACATGGATGTGCGGCTAGAGACGGGAAGGGCCCAGCGCCCCAAATGGAGGTTGGACGGTGCCTTACTAGCTGACAAGGCCTTCAGCGAAAGGATAGCGCAGGCCATAGCGGAGTACACTGAGATCAACCAAAACGGGGAGGTCTCACCCTCCACGTTCTGGGAAGCGCTTAAGGCCGTACTAAGAGGGGAAATCATAGCCTACAAAGCGCAAAGAGATAGGGAGGAAAGGGTGGCTAGGCAGAAGCTGGTCGACTCCATACTGGAGGTAGACCATAAATACTCCGAGGCCCCGACTGTAGAACTCCTGGCGGAGAGAAAAGAATTACAAAGGAACTTTGACCTGCTCTCCACCAGGAAAGCAGTACACCAACTCCGCCAGGCACGCGGGGCCCTATACGAACACGGAGACAAAGCCAGCCGCCTGTTGGCCCACCAGCTGAGAAAGCAGGCAGCCAGCAGAGAAATTGCGCAAATCAGAGATACCAGAGGCACGTTGGAAACAGAACCAGAGAAGATTAACAAAACCTTCAAAGCCTTCTACCAAGAGCTGTACACCTCAGAGCCCCCAACGGGGAAGGCTGGGATGAACCGGTTTCTTGACGGACTGAACATACCAGTTGTGGGAGAGGGCAGAAAACGGGATCTGGAAGCACCACTAGCACTGGGAGAGATCATGGAGAGCATTAGCTCCATGCAGGCGGGGAAGGCGCCGGGACCGGACGGATTCCCGGCGGACTTCTACAAAAAATTTGCGACAGCGCTGGCCCCGCACATGCGGGAGATGTTCACAGACTCGCTAGCTAGGGGCACGTTGCCACCCACGCTAGCACAGGCCTCAATCTCGCTGATACCTAAGAAAGACAAAGACCCAACGGAATGTGGGTCATACAGACCCATATCTCTGCTGAATGCAGACGCCAAAATACTGGCCAAAATCCTAGCCAAAAGGCTAGAAGACTGTGTACCTGAGGTGGTCACAGAGGACCAGACGGGCTTTGTCAAAGGTAGACAGCTGACCGCGAACATCAGGCGCCTGCTGAACATGATAATGACCCCCTCCGGGGAGAGAACACAAGAGGTGATCGTCTCCCTGGACGCAGAAAAGGCCTTCGACAGAGTCGAATGGATATACCTCATAGAGGTACTGGAGCGGTTCGGGCTTGGAACAGGGTTCACAGCTTGGGTAAAGCTCCTGTACAACGCTCCCATGGCGAGTGTACAGACCAACAATACCAACTCCCAATACTTCCAGCTGCACAGGGGCACCAGACAAGGATGCCCACTGTCCCCGCTGCTGTTCGCACTAGCAATCGAACCGCTAGCAATCGCGCTCAGGGCAGCAAAAAATTGGAGGGGGATCCGAAGGGGAGGTAGAGAGCACAGAGTCTCACTCTATGCGGATGATCTGCTCCTCTATATCTCGGACCCACAAAGCAGCATGGACGGAATCATCGCGCTCCTGAAAGAGTTTGGAGCCTTCTCGGGCTACAAACTCAACATGAGCAAAAGTGAGATCTTCCCATTACACCCGCAAGGGGGGGGGGGGCAGCACTAAAGGGGCTGCCGTTCAAACAAGCCCGACATAAATTCCGCTACCTGGGGATCCAAATAGCCCATGACTGGAAAGGGATCCACAAATGGAACCTCACCAGCCTGACGGAGGAAGTTAAAAAGGACCTGCAAAGATGGAACACACTCCCGCTCTCCCTCGCGGGGAGAGTTCAGACGATCAAAATGAACGTACTGCCCAGGTTCCTCTTCCTGTTTAGATCCATTCCGATCTACATCCCCAAGGCCTTTTTCAAAGCGCTGGACAAACTCATCATGGCGTTCGTATGGGGGGGTAAAAATGCTAGGATCCCAAAGAAGGTCTTACAAAAAACAAAAACCAGGGGAGGGTTAGCCCTCCCGAATCTACAATTCTACCACTGGGCAGCAACAGCCGAGCGAGTAAGGGGATGGATCCAGGAGCCAGAAGCTGAGTGGGTGCGTGCGGAGGAGGCCTCCTGCATGGGAACCTCCCTCCGGGCCCTCGCCACGGCAGCACTCCCATCCCCACCCAAAAAACACTCCAGCAGCCCAGTGGTGACAGCCACCCTCCAATCCTGGAACCAACTGCGGCAGCAACTTGGCCTGACCAAAATGTCGAACAGGGCTCCCATCTGCAACAACCATAGGTTCAAACCAGCACTGACCGACGCCACCTTCAAAAGGTGGAGGCAGGACGGGGGGACACTGACAGTCAGGGACCTATACACGGACGACAGGATCGCAACACTGGACGAACTGACAGAGAAATTTCAGCTAGCTGGGGGGAACGAGCTACGGTACCTGCAGCTCAAAAACTTCCTACGAAAGGAGACAAGGACGTACCCACAACCGCCACGACAGACACTACTGGAAGACCTACTGGACGCAAGTATCCTAGAGAAAGGGAACTGTAGTGACATGTATGACCGACTGGTAGATAGGGACGACACCGTACTGGACGCAACAAGAAGGAAATGGGAGGACGACCTGGGGATGGAGATAGGGTGGGGACTCTGGAGCGAAGCACTGCATAGGGTCAACTCCACCTCCACGTGCGCAAGGCTCAGCCTGACGCAACTAAAAGTGGTACATAGAGCCCACTTAACAAGAACCCGTATGAGTAGGTTCTTCCCGGAGGTGGAAGACAGATGTGAACGGTGCCAAAGAGGCCCGGCCAACCACGCCCACATGTTCTGGTCCTGCCCCAGACTCGTGGAGTACTGGACAGCCTTCTTCGAGGTAATGTCCAAAGTGGTGGGAGTGAGGGTGGAGCCATGCCCGATAGTGGCGGTCTTCGGGGTTTCAGAACAGCCAGATCTATTCCTGGGGAGGAGGGCGGATGCCCTTGCCTTTGCCTCCCTGATCGCCCGCCGTAGAATCTGTTTGGCTGGCGGTCAGCAGCACCGCCCAGAGCTGCGGACTGGCTGTCCGACCTCTCGGAATCTCTCCAAATGGAGAAAATCAAATTTGCCATCCGAGGGTCGGACGACGGCTTCCACAGAACGTGGGAGCCATTCATGCAACTGTTCCGGGACCTATTTGTGGCCAATGTACAAGAGGAAGAATAGTCGGGGGAAGGTAGCGGGAGGGGGGGGGGGGGGGCTACAGGTTCGTTACGGGGGTTCGATGGCTAGCTAAGGCCCAAAACCAAGCTAAATAAACATGTTGAGGGGGGGGGGGGGCGCAGTTACTACTACGAAGATGCTTACCTGTAAATATGTATGTTAATTTTTGCGTGTTTGTTTTTGTTTGTTTTTTTTTTCTCTCTCCTAACAATTTGTAACTTGTTCAATATAAAATACGAAAACTGAATAAAAACATTTATTAAAAAAAAACCTCGCTAATGAGATTGAAATTAATGCAAATGTGGTGTGATCAGGTTCTTGCCCTTTCTAGGCGAGATCCTGGTCACGCCAGCAGGTGCAAGCGGGAGCATCCTGTTTGGTATCTGGCGCAAATCCCGTTTTGGGGTACTTCCATTATTCTCCCGACAGAACGGGATTTGCACTCATTGCAACACGGCCAGAGAATCACCTCCTAATTGTCAGCAGTTGGGCGAGATACCGGAAGATTAACCTTATGTCAGCAAGTAGTTCGAATAGTAGGAAACCGAGAAAATTCCCAGGGGAAAAAACTAAAATAAAAAAGCTGGGTTGGCCCGGCCTAGAACAATATAATAGTACCCATTTATTTATAGAGGTTACATATGCATTGCCAAATTGATTTATTGACAGAAATTAAAATGAATCATCACATAAAGGACATCTTATTCTGGTAAAGGGTAGTTTATCTCATTCCCAGGTTAAAAATGGAAAAGGCAATTAAAGAATTGGTGACACAATGATGTCAACATTTAACAGTTTATTAAAAAAAGAAAATATCACTGTGCAATGTGTAACATCTGCAGCAGCAGGAACTTCCCGGTAGTCAATATATCACCCTGATACTGAAAATTGACTTGGTGATCAAAAATAGATGAAAAACGGAAAAGGTTTTGCCTGAATAACTGACTATTCTGTGTAGATTACACAATTCACAAAATAAGGGGGAAAAGTCTCATAAAATTCAATCATATACCCAACTATTCAGCCAGTTTACCAGTTTAAAAGTATAAACAACATTTAGATGGTTTTGGGCAAATAAACTGTCAGTGTTCAGGGAAGTTGAATGGATCATCAATGAATAAATATAAAATAATATTCAATGAAATATGTACAGACAGGGGATGAGAATTCATTGATTAAAATGGAAACAAAAAAAAATCAACCTGAAGGACATTTGGATGATATATCAGTGCATTAATGAGGGAATACTGCACTTTCAGCAGTGCCGCCATTTTGCAGATGGGACGTTAAGCAAAGGATCCATCTGCCTGTTCATGAAAATGTGAAAGATCCCATACTATTCAAAGAAGAGCAGAGGTTATCTCTGGTTCCTTACTTGGCGGCACGGTAGAACAGTAGTTAGCACTGTTGCTTCACAGCGCCAGGGACCCCGGTTCGATTCCCGGCTTGAGTCACTGTTTGTGTGGAGTCTGCACGTTCTCCCCGTGTCTGCGTGAATTTCCTCCGGGTGCTCCGGTTTCCTCCCACAAGTCCCAAAAGAAGTGCTTTTTAGGTGAATTGGGCATTGTGAATTCTCCCTCAGTGTACCCGAATAGGCGCTGGAATGTGGCGGCTAGATTTTCTCAGTAACTTCATTGCATTGTTAATGTATGCCTACTTGTGACAATAATAAAGATTATTATTATTACTGTTTCCACATTGGCTTCTTTGCTTGCTGTCAGTAGCAAGTAGTGATTCTAGCTCCAAAGTACTGCGTTGGCTGTAAACCACTATGGGTTGTCCTGCGGTCATTAAAGGTACTGTATCAATGCAAGTTGTTTATTTGCTGATTTGGAACAAGTTTCTTTGTCCCTGTATGATTAGTGAGCCGACTTTTTATAACATTTTTAGGTAGATTTTGACTTTGTGCACTCGTGTGAAATGAGTGAAAATGAATTTTCTACCTGTTTTACACCCCACTGGCAAAGTATTTATCAAGTAGTTCATACTTCAACACAAATCTAAGAACAACAGGAACTTTCATTTACACTGGAGCTGATTATTTTGACACGTATTGTAAATATGAAATAGAGACAATTTCAGAATAGCGAGGATACACTACTGAAAAGGTAGTGATATATAGTAATATATGAACATCTGAAAATAATAGATAGGAATTATCAATCCAGCCTGTCTCACTTTCTGCATCACAATACATATAATTCGCCACCTAACCAGAACTACGGAATCTCGTGGGAGAGGCCAACAAAAAATAAAAGGAAAGGTCATACAGGGAAACTAACCTGGAAATTTTCTGTCCAATTCCATTGGATGGTCAGACTAGTCTAAGAGAGCACATTAGCCCTGACTTAAGTTACAGGATATTAACTAGATCAGGGGTGGGCAAACTTTTCCGTGCAAGGGCCACATTCAGAAATTCACAATTTTAAAGGGCCGCATAGTATATTAAGTAAAATAATTAATATTTTAAATAGCCAAAATAAAGGTCTTTAAAGAAAAAAAAGCACATTTATTTGAAAAACAAAGTAACTCAGTAAGCAACAGAACAATGTCAATGAGAATGATGCATCTGACTGCAGTCATTTACCAGTTTGTTGAAATCAGGTGTCAAGTTGCTTTTGCTGATCCTTAACACTGACAGAAGCACAACCTAGCCGAGTCAACGATAAAAACGCGCGTAGTGGGGTGGATGAGTGCGGCTGTCTCATTGGTCGGTTTAGTTGGGTGTGCGACCAATAGGAGTCCAGGTTACAAACAATAATAAGGCTTATTGTTTGTAACCTGGACTCCTATTGGTCGCACACCCAACTAAACCGACCAATGAGACAGCCCCACTCATCCACCCCACTACGCGCATTTTTATGCGGCCCGCCAATGAGGTGCCCGGAATCATAACCGGCATTTTTGAAAAGCCGCCGGGGAAAAGCCGCTGAAGTAAATGTGCTTATTCAATAAGCGCATTTACTTCAGCAGTTATGATTCCGGGCACCTCATTGGCGGGCCGCATAAAAACCTTTGTCGGGCCGCATGCAGCCCGTGGGCCGTAGTTTGCCCACCCCTGAACTAGATTAATACTATCCTGTACTGCATGTTGGCATCTAGGTATGACTTTGGAATTCGCTTGTGGAGGGAGCATTATTCCCTTTGGTACAGGGAAAGAATTCAACAGTTTAGTTTGCTTTTCACAGTACAATCTTCAAAATGCTGTCTAACATTTCAAAAAAGTGTATGAACTGAATTATGGAACTTACACAGCAGTGCCATTAGTTTCCAGCTGGCTGTGTTGTAAAGTTGTATGTTAATTTTTTTTTTACATTTTTTCCAGAAACAATGCCAACGAGCCATGAAGAGAGTGACTATACAGAGAATCAGCAAGGATTTCTGCTTTGACAGAATTGTGGAATTTTCATGAGCACAATGGCAAAAGCCTCAAAAATCAACTATTTGATTCTGCAGCAATGTTGTCTCATATGTGACATGATGTAACATAAAGGGAACATCAACATGGCTTCAAAGGTCTCATGTTTATATATTTTGACAGTTGTTTGCTGGGCAAGTGCTCTTTGGTACTTGAGTGCAACTCGTCCTTCATCCTCTTACGTTGGGCACACCTCGTTTGCACGTGTTGCAAGTGAGAGAAAAAATTTCAGCTTTACTAACATCCGAACTCGGTCACTGAATCCACATAATTTCAACTACCTTATTAATGAGCCTAACAAATGTGAGGAATCTAGCCCGTTCTTAGTGATTCTTGTAAGCACAACACACAAAGAGTTTGATGCACGACAAGCCATCAGGGAAACATGGGGAGATGAAAACAACTTCGAAGGAATACTAGTGATCACTTTATTTCTTCTTGGAAGAAACACGGACAATGTTTTGAATGAGATGGTAGAACAGGAGAGTCAAATTTTTCATGACATAATCGTGGAGGACTTCCTGGATTCTTACCATAACCTTACCCTGAAAACTGTGATGGGTGTGAAGTGGATCGCCAACTTCTGTTCAAAAGCAAAGTATGTCATGAAGACTGATAGCGATATTTTTGTTAATATGGAAAATTTGATCTATAAATTACTGAAGCCAAACACAAAGCCCCGGAGAAGGTATTTTACTGGTTATGTTATTCATGGAGGACCTATAAGGGACATTCGCAGCAAGTGGTATATGTCCAGAGATTTATACCCTGACAACAATTACCCGCCATTCTGTTCAGGCACCGGGTATGTATTTTCTACGGACGTAGCTGAAGCTATTTACAAGACCTCGCTTCATACTAGGATGCTGCATCTTGAGGATGTCTATGTTGGACTATGCCTGCGGAAACTTGGTATTCATCCCTTTCAGAATAGTGGTTTCAATCATTGGAAGGTTTCATATAGCCTGTGCAGGTATCGTAGACTAATTACAGTGCACCAGATATCGCCTGAAGAAATGCAGAGGATTTGGAATGAGATGTCAAGCAAAAAACATCTTCGATGCTAAACATCCTAAAATAACATATAATTGATTTACAAATACTTCTACTTACCACTCAATCTCCAATCAACAATCTGTCTTAATTCACTATGAAAGGCAGTGAACATTTTTTGTGGCAGTAATGTAGCTTAAACTGCTCATTATGGCTCCCACTGTCACAGGTATAAATATTGAATAGTTTAAGCTAACAGTTAATGAGTACAATTACGATAATAAACAGTAATTAATTGAAATGCACTTGTTTGTAGGACTGTATATTTTGAGTAAAATATAAGTTAGGTGTATGTTTTAGTTCATTCAAAATTGATTGTGTATTGACATATAAGGTATCAAGGGATTGACAGTACAATTGCTAAAAGTGATATTTATTATACATTTATTGCTTATATAATTGTGTTACTTGCTTAAGGGGAATGTGCAAAATTTTTAACTTAAATTTGCCTTTTGGTATTTAAGTATTTCGTATAAATTAGATCAAATAAGTAAAACACAGACCAGAAAAGATGGATAAAAGGTACAGTTTAGTTTAGGATTACAGAACACAAATAAAGTGGCACTGGTTAAATCATCCAGTGCAGTGTGATCTGCTAGCTTCATAATATTTATTTCATTCATTATGATAGGCATTACTATTTTCTTTAAGAAGGCTGCATCTGATTACCTTGAATGCATTACCATACCTGCCTTACAGCAGGTACTGGATATAGTTCTGCTAAAATATGTCAGATTATAATTTGATATGGTAAATAAAAAGTTTGTACTTCAATACATTTGGTTTTAGTGACATATTTAGTTATCGTAAATAGTGTGAAAACAAATGTATTTTTAAGTATGAATTGGGTATCAGACAATTGAGTAATTTTAATAGTTATATTGTCTGTAAATATTGAGCGCATTAACTTTGTCCAACATTAAAATTGTGCTGACAATTTATTTATGGTTTAGCTGAGAATTCGGACATGTGCAACCATGTGTTTGGTCTGACATGTCAAATTGAGGACAGTTTGTATGATTTAAACTTGACATTAAAATTATCAATTGACATTCAAATACATAAGAGACACTTATGTATTTGTGCATACAAAAGCGAGAAGAATTGAATATGATACCACTATTGTCTCCTCCATCAAGCTGTCCAAAACTGAGAGCGCAGATTTAATGTTTCAATAAATAACCATCCAGTAACATTTCAGGAAATCAAAACTGTTAAAGTAAGGTGTGGTTGAATTGTGATTTTGAGTTTGAGTGCATCTTTTTGCCATGCGAGCTATATTAGATTCAAATGCAAAAACTGGAGTTGAACAAATGTAGAATTAACTGAACACCAATTGCTATAAAATGGTGTATGTTCATGGAACACTGTAAGCCTACAATCAGTATTCATTTTCTCAAATGTAAAATAGAGTTGTTATTGTTATGCACTGTTTTAAAAGAGAAACAAACTGAAAATGTCCACCGAACGTTTTCTTCTGTGTTAAATTTAAGAAATCACATAAAGTTGATTTGGCTGCAAGTGGTTCGTTTAATACCTATAATTTAGGTTGTATAAATTCAATTCACCGGTGAAGTAATCCTTCACTTACTTATTTTAATTCTACCTTTTTAATTGCCAACACTAATTAATTTCTGGGGGATGAGTCTGCACAATTTAAAATTAAAGTTTTAGTGAAGAGTTTTGATGTGATTGGCATTTATAAATCGGTTGCAAATTTACTTGCTTGTGAATGCGCCAGCCCTAGCTTACTCTGGTGTACTGAATGGATGACTAATGGCAAAATGCCCCAATGTCATGGAATTTTGTATCTTTCAATGCCTACCGTGGGGCTATGTTAAAGCAGAGCCGTAGAGAAGCAGAGTAATTCAGACAGCAAATCCCAGATTTCCACATTTGACTGCGCACATGCATACTCCAGAAGTTGCTATCTGATTTACTCCATGATAATAATTATTGCAGACAGCCTCACTGTTTTTCAAAGACAAACTGAATTTACAAAATAGAATGAATATTTAATCTTTAATGGGGAATTATGAATAATTATGGTATAACGTGTTCAGAAAGGGTGCAAAAAACCAATAAGGATTATTCTGTGCCTTGCATTATGAGAAAAGGCTTGTAAAATGTAATGCGTTTTAATTGGCCAAAAGATAATTGAGGGAGGGATGATCCAGCTTTATTCTTAAAATGCTAAAAAGATCATACAAGCATAAGTGGATAAACATATGTAAACTGCGGATCTGGAACATAAAATGACAAATCTACAGCAAGATGAAAAACTAGATATGTTTTATCAGTACAAAGTAGCAGATTATACATTGCTACAATGGTTTAAAGGAAATATTGATGAGTATCTAGTTAACCCTTAGTGCCTTTGGTTATATAACTTGTCTTGGCAGTGATTGCCTCATGGGGGCTTTTAAGATAATTTGTTGAGTGGTAGGAGTTGATTTTTCAGCGCAAACAAAATCATGGCCTAGAAATCTAACGATGCAATATTCATTTTTCAAGCTGAGTAACAGGAACTGCTGGGTCCAATAGAGTATACTTATTTAATTCACAGCCTAATTCCTGTTTTAGGTTTGGTTTGCGACTGACCACAGCACACACCATGCATTCTGTGGTTAACTCAGAGTAACCGCGCCAGCGGTCCTTAAAGGGATAACTGGAGGCTACCACCCAAAAGACAAGTTTGAAGCTTTGTATTGAAGAGAGGTGGATGAGTGTTGTTCATGGCTTTATATGCATGCCGCAGACTGGTGCAAGCTTGTGCAGCTCCTAGCCCTGCCACACATTTACTTCTCCTAACACTTATGCCCTTGGCCTGCATCCCAGCTAGCCAAATTCACTCCTCGCTCTTCACCCTCCATGCTCACATCTGTCTCCAAAACCAAGAGAAAACAATACAGTATTACCAAGAGATCGAAGAGATCCGTTTGCCATGATCCTGCCATCAATCTCTTTAGGCATGAGTGCTACACCCATTTCACACTTTAATACAATTTATGGGCTCATATATTGCATAAACTTGCATAACTCACGATGAGGCAAAATCTTGGGAATTGAAGCTGACAAATGAGGGGGGGGGGGGGTGGGCACTCAAGAATAACATTTAAAAGTTCAATAATAATAAAGTAATTCTGGGCGGCGCGGTGGCAGAGTGGTTAGCACTGCTGCCTACAGCACTGAGGACCCGGGTTCGATCCTGGCCCTGGGTCACTGTCTATGTGGTGTTTGCACATTATCCCCGTGTCTGCATGGGTTTCATCCCAACAATCCAAAGATGTGCAGGTTAGGTAGATTGGCCACACGAAATTGCCCCTTAATTGGGAAAAAAAATTTTAGTACTCTAAATTTCTTTAAAAAAGAAAGTAATTAAAAATGGCCTTGTCCTAAACAACAACCAAATGATGGTAAAAGTAATAAATCAGAAGTAAAGATTTTAAAACTTCCCAATTTGAGAATCTTGAGTGTGCATATTACGATAATGCTAGAGTTATGGATTGACCACTTTTAACTTTAGTTTGGAGAAAAGATTCTATTTTGCCTACTGTTCCCAATTTTGGCCATCTTTAATCACAGAATCATAGAATGTTTTGGTATAAATTGGGCCTGTTATACCCATTTTGGTGCTAGTATCACACCAGATCTTATCCATTCTAATTTAATTTCCCTGCTTTTTCTCTGCACCTTAAATCTGGGGTATGTCAGTGAAAAAATATGCAGCAGATGCTCATCTTTTTCTTAGCTGAAGAAGATATTTATTTTGCTCTGTATTTACTTGCAGCTGTTAGCTTACATAGAATCGAAATACAGAGGCTATATTCCGTGAGCCACCACCAAAGTATCCCATTCCATCTGACCCTTATCCCTTTATTTCTTTTTCCCTTATCTATCCACTAAGTCTTCCCTTGAATGAATGAATATTCTAACCAGATCCTGTGACAGTGAGTTCTGCAGTCCAACCACTCTGTTGTGCAAAGAAATTTCATCTAACTTCTTTCTGATCTGTTCGTGACTGCCCAAGACTCTGGGAATGGGGGGATTGCAGACATTACACTTTTGTTCAAAAATGTTTGTCAGGATAAACCCAGTAATTGCAGACCAGCCAGTTTAAATTCAGTGGTTATAAAGGTTCCAGAAATTATTATTCAGGATAGAATTAGTAGTCACATGAAAAAATATGGCTTGATAGGGAAGAGTCAGCATGGATTGCCAAAAGAGAAATCCTCATGGAATAAAAGTTGTTGTGTTGTTCACCCTGGGGTAACTCGGATTGCACACAATGCAATTAACTGATCAAGTATACACCAAATGAGGGCATTGGTTCAATAAAAGATTTATTGAACTCTAGCAACAGAACACACAACTGCCTGTGGGTTGACTCTCTACGACCCTAAGTAAACTAAAGCTAACTGTCTAGACCAGGCTAGCTCTGATCCACGTGTTGGAGGTGTTGAATGATTTGTACACCCTGACTATCACTATAGTTATCACCAGTGGAAAGAGACCGAGTGCTGATGCCTCGTGTATTTTATAGGTGTAAGTTCCCTCTGGTGTCCTGTCTTGTGATTGGTTGTGTTCTGTTCTGTACATTGATTGGCTCACCTGGGTGTCTGTCACTGCCTGCTTTTACCTCATGATGTGCATGGGTGCATATTATTACAAAAGTGAGAGTAGCAATGTCAATAGAAAATTGGCTGAGTGATAGGAAACAGAGACTCACGGTCAGTGGATATTTTTCAAGCTGGAGGAAGGTTTGTAGTGGAGTTCCCCAGGGGTCAGTGTATTAATTATCTAGATCTTGGTGTGAAGGCGACAATTTCAAAGTTTGCTGGTGATATAAAACTTGGACATAAACAAGTTGATGGAATAGGCAGAAAGGTGGCAGCTGAAGTTCAATGTGTAGAAGTATAAGGGTATGCATTTGAAAATGGAAAGACAGAATAAAATAAGAGGTACAATTCTTAAGGGGGTGTAAGAGCAGAGGGACCTCTGGGCTTTATTAATAGAGGGATTGAGTACAAGGGCAAGGAGGCCATGCTGAATCTATGCAAGACACTAGTTAGACCTCAGCTGGTGCATTGCAAACAACCCTGGGTGCCAGAGGAAGGCTGTCAACACATTGGAGAGATTGCAAAAGAGGTTTTTAAGAATGGTTCCAGCGATGAGAAACCTCAGTTATGAGGGTATGTTGAGGTTGGGATTGTTCACATTGGAGAGACGAAGGCTGAAAGGAGATTTGATAGAGATGTTCAAAATCATGTTGGAACTGGTCAGAGTAGATGGGGAGAAACTGTTCCCGCTCGTAAAAGGATCGGCAACGAGAGGGCACATATTGAAAGTGAATTACAAATAGAAACAGAATCAACCTGAGCACATTATTAAACCCATTCTTCATTTTAAAGACGTCCATCAGGTCTCCTCTTATGTTCCTGATTATTGCATCATCTCGAATCCAATAGCACCCTTACAAATATTTCTTGCTCTGCCTACAGTGCTTCTGGTATGAGCTGAGAACTGTGCACAATACGACAAATGTGGTGTAAGGCTCTATATAAATTTAATATACCTCCCTGCTCCTGCATGCTAATCCTCGAGAATTGAATCTTGGCACTTTAAGCCCTTATCAATTTTATAATTTTAGCAATTTATGTATCTTTATTCACAGATCCCTTTTCTAATCTGCTGCATACAGCTTCTTACCTTATTTAACCAAATAAACCATCCCACATACCTCTGTATTGAGTTTAATTTGTCATTTATCCACCCACTCTTCAAGTTGATTTATACGCCTTCCTGTATTTTAACAGGGTGTTCAGAGTGTTGCTTTCTTTCCCAGAAGTGAAAGCATCCCAATTCAATTAACAGAAGAATCTGTAGATAGTTACAGTTTAGCTAATCCGCTAAACATATCTATGAAGTTATAGCCTGGAAATGACTAAGTAGTGTTATTGTACAAACACTCAATGTTTTTTTTAAATTAAATCCCTCTCTGTGCCATTTTAGCAAAGCTATTAGCCCATTTGAAATAAAATACATAAATATTGCAATGAAGATTGTGGCAAGATAAATTTGATATCAGCCCATCAATAACAGCACATCAGCACAATAACATCCATGCTCATAGTTCCAGGTCTGACGCACAACTCTGAGGAAATAATTTGCTACATAATAAATGACTGCCCTGCTCTCCATCCAATTCAAGTAACATAGCTACAATGCATAAATGTTTAGGAACTTTGTAATAGTGTTGCATATCAAATGAAATACTATGCGATGGGTAATGTCATTTCAAAAAGCCAAATCTTTATATGTTTATATACCAATTTGCAAGCAGTTTTATAAAATGAGTCAGAAGACACTATGGAATGCCAGTTACAGTGAAGTTGACAGCCGCATTTATTTTCTGTAAAAGTAGCATTTTTTGATCTTTTGTTTTTGATTTTGCCTCCAATGTATTGAAGTCAAGTCTACTGACTTTTTTTAAAAAACAGTTCTATATGTGTTGCCTGTAATCAAAGAACACGATTAAATGAAGTATTTGTTTCTTACTGGTTTCAGTATGAATCAGGGTGTTTTTAGTTGCACAATATACATTACAGGGATGAGGAGAGGTTTTAACAAACTCAGCCTGGTGGAAAAAGAGCCATAATGGAGTTAAAATGGAGTTGTTGGGCATAATAATGGGATGGGCAACAAATGCTGAAAGTCTGCAGCTGGACATGGACAACATCCAGGTTTCTGTTGATAAGTCCCAAGTAATATGTGCACCATATAAGTGCCAGGCAATGACCATCCCCGCCAAGAGTGTACAACCACCAAATGAAATTGACAGAAAAAAATGTACAATTCTGTGAAGATTAGTGGCAGCACAGAGGTTTGGAAACATATTATAAACCAGCAAAGAATAACTAAAACAAAATAAAAGGTAGAAATTGGGGTGTGGAAGTAACCAACAAAAATGCAAAAACAGATATCAAAAGCTTCTATACTATTAATAAAGGAAAGGAGTGGCTAAAGTAAGCATCAGTCACTTGGAGGGTGAGACTGCAAAACGAATAATGTGAAATAAGGAAGGGGTGGAGACTTTGAACTGTCTAAGACGCAGAAAGCATCGCAAGAATACTAGAAAAAACAAGAGCAAAAGATAGGAAGCAATTTAAAATAATCATGAGCACAAGAGAAAAAGTACCAGGAAAGTTAATGGAGCCAACAGGACCCCTGGACCTGAGGGCCTGCATTCGAGGTCTTAAAGGAAGTAGATTCTGGAAAGGTCCCAGAGGATTGCAAAACCTAACACCACAATTCAAGAAAGGAGGGAGGCAGAAAGCAGGACACTAGGAAACAATAGGGCAGCCAAGTCATTATGAAAATGTCTTAATCTACTGTTAAGGGGGTAGTAACAGGACATGTAGAGAATCATATTACAATCAGAAAAAATCAACATGGTTTTGTGAAAGGAAAACAGTTTGAGCAATCTATTCAAGTCCTCCGAGGATGTAACAAGCAGATTGGGTCAAGGGGAACATATATATGTCGCATATTTTGAGTTCCAAAAGACCGGAGGTGTCCGCCAGATCAATGAGCCCTGATAGCTGCAGAGCAGAGGGCAATGGAGCTGGTCAGGAAGATGGGAGAGTGGGCAGTCATCCAGGCCGAGGTCGGCATGGCACAACCAAATGAGCCCCCAATGAATTACCATGTTCCTATGGTAAGCTCTGATGCACACATCACACATACAGCGGTACATTGGGTAGAGGTAGAAACCCCCGAGGGGGTGGACAATCGGAAGGCAGCCCGTCCTGAGATTAGCTGACATCCAGACGGGTCTCGTGCTTCTGGAAAGGATGGTCCCATCAATGCTGGAGGTGCAGACGTAGAGTCAAGGTTTACAGGAGGGAGTGTCAGCAACCATCCAGTGCCTGCAGGTGCAGTTGGAGGAGTTCAACTGCCTGCAGGAGAAGGAAGCGGTGCCGACAATGCATTCCATTCAGGCCAACATTGAATAGGTGGCCTCCATAGTGGAAGCCTTGAATGAGAGGATCACGGGCATGAGTCAAGATGTCCAAGGCCTGGGGAACTCTGTGTGGGTAGTGGCTGGGGCACAGGGCAGCCTGCTACGTTTTAGGGCCACATAGATAACGCTGCGACGCTCCGGAGCTTGGCCCAGTCACAACGGGCCTTGGCTGAGGGCATCGAGAGCATTGGCTGGGCAATAGCAGACCTGACCCAGTCACAGAGGGACATGGCATGGTCCAAGAGAGACCTGACACCATCACAGAAGGACTTGGCACAGTTCATGGCTGAGTGCATCGAGACCCTGGTCGAGACGTGAACAAGCCTCCAGGACTGACAGCAGCAGGTGACAGTGTAGCTTCCGGATCTCACTTCGGCCATACCCCTGTCCCAAGGACCAGGTCCAGGTCATTCAGAAGATGGCCGCCAAAGGAAACCTAGCTCAAAGGGCAAGATCCACAGCAGGCCACCTCCGCATCTGATCTGCTGCCTGGAGACCCACCTGGAAGGAGCATTAGAGCATGCAAGATTAGAAAATTAGACACCAGTTAAATTGGTATGGATGCAGTACACAGGATAGTGTTAGGGGCCAGGGCACAACACTTGATAAAGCACTATTAAACACCTGTTCACTGACATTCTAAGCTACCTCGGTCCTCTATCTGAAGGGTGTGGGGTATGGGTTGGGCTGGGTGCAGAGGGTATACCGGGTGGGGGGTGTGGGAAACCAGTGGTGTGGGTGGCAGAGGAAGGCATGGGCCCCCAGAGAAGTACGACATTCAGCCTGGGGTCGCCCTCAGAGGCGGCATAAGCTGGGGCCAGAGATGTGGGGATACCATGTGGTAAGACCTACCCTGTGAGTGACCCATCATCGCTCACCACCCCAATAATCGCTCCCTATCCCTAACTTCAGCCTCCTAGTCAGCGAACCTGGAGGTGATGAGGTTCTCCCATGCGCGGCGGCCGTGCTGCACACGTTGTGTGGCCTCCTGTGCATGTCCGGGCCCCATGCCCTGTTCATACGGGCCATCCTCTGCATCCTCCTCATCGGATGAGGCCTGGCGTTGCTCCTCCCCCTCTCCACCATGTCCCCCCTCTGCAGCACGATGTGCAGAGCGCAGAGCACAGAGCACAACGTGGGAGACTTCCTAGGACCATATTGGAGGGCATGGTTGCTGCATGGGTATCATTATAGCCGTTCTCCATGTCAGTCTGGGCCCTCTGGACAGACATCATTAGCCATGACCACAGCGAATAACTCTTGCCATCCAAGATCCAATCCCTCGCCCAAGGGAGTGCCTCGAAGGTATCTAGCACCATTGCATGTGCCAGGATGTATGCGTTGTGCACGTTGCCTGGATATTGGGTGCAGTTGTGCAGCTGGTGGTCACACACCAACTGCACATTCAGGGAGTGGAACACCTTCCTATTGATGAAGGCTGACCCTCATCGCCGGTGCCCCTAAGGGGACATGTGTCCCATCGATCCCCTCCTGGACCTGGGGCATGCCAGCAATGGCAGTGAATCCCGCTACCCAGGCATCCTGATGGGATCGGTCCACATTGAGTATACAATACTGTTATGGTCCAGGGTTTAGAGAACCCCAAAGTGTGTCATGGAGTTCACCTGACCCACAACTTTTACTAGATTGTGGTATGGGGAGCACACGGCTCACTCTACAGGTGTGGTACAGCAGAAATGGAAAAGTATTTTTTAAAGCAAAACAATGTTTATTCTCTGAACTCACATTCACCTTTTTAAAACATACAGTGAACATCTTAGCAACCATTAATTCAAATACAACTCCCAAAGACTACAACACTAAGTAATCCTTTAAGCTTTCCTTTCAACATCCATAAGACTTAAAATCACCTTTTTACAGCAAGACACCAGGCTTAACTTCACTACTGAGAACAGTTACCACGTTGAAATCAGTAAAAGGACATTCATAAGCTTGCAGAGATTCACACACATCCTGCTGTGATTGCAGCTTCTCCAAAACTAAAATGAAACCAAACCCACCCTGCCGCAAAAAGCCTAAAGCAAAAGTAAAAAGCTGACAGACAGCCCAGCTGCACCCACTCTCTGACATCACTGCAGTAATAAACACCCATTTCTTAAAGGTACCCTCACTACAGGGTGTGTACATGGTCGGTTCCAACAGCTCCTTGACTCCTCCCTGCCAGGCCTCACTGGCTGGCCCCTACTCGTCTGGAATTGTGGAATTTATTCCCCCCTCCCCCCCCCCCCCCCCCCCCCCCCCCACCCGAGTACCGCCTGTGCCTGCAGCCTCAGTGCATTCACAAGAGCTTCTGCGGCCAGGTAGGCAACAACCATTCCTGGGAGGCATCTCTACTATCACCGTGTGCCATCGACTGGCCCCACGCTTGGTGTCATGTGAATGGGCAGGGCCCATGGATGGGGCTGGGCAATTCGGGATGGCCAACTGTTGGGATGGTAGCTGTAGTGTGCTGTGGGCCCTAGATGTGGCACAGGAGCTGTGGCAACTAATCCAGGGACTGGATGGATGGGAGCAGGAACACAGTGGGCAGGCAGGGCTTGGAGACAGCTGGTGGTCCTGCGGAGTGGGCTTGCTGATAGTGTCACTGATGGGGCCTCTGCCCTGAGCGGGGCAGTGTGCCAGGGAGGATGCCAAAGGCTAGGGTGCATGCGTTCTCTGATCAGGGTACATCCTGCTATTCCCCTGCAGTGGGGCTGCACTACTGATGGGTTCACTAAGGAGTGGCAGCACCTGGTGGACCACTGGTAGAGCTTGACCATGGCCATCCCATTGATTGGTCATCTGGGTTCTGAGGGTTCACACAACGGTGGCCTGGGGGGGGGGCGGGGGGCACCCAAATGACTGGGACATTTACAGGATACAGTGGACAGTCAGCGGAGTGAGCAGACAGGAGCCTATAACCTGTTCACAATGATTGCCTTTCAGACTGCGACAATGCCGGTCTGTGCCCGGCTAACCCGATCACGGGGGTGGGGGACACCTCAAACCCACGACCCGTCTCCGAGTCGATCTTCACTACACTCCCTGACCTTGACAGACACCCCACCAGCCAGCGGTACAAGTGTCAGCACACTATTACAAATTTGAAAACTTTTCTTAGCCCCTCTCGCCCTCAGAGCAACTGCACCTGGTCCCCATGTTTAATTAGCTGTAGTGAACTGCACCCATGTCACTTCTGCCTGGTAGGGGCGGAGCTTCGAGGCTCCAGAGAATACTGGGCCGAACCCGGTGATGATATGCTAACGCATGCAAATGCTGGTTTTGCATGCCGTCACCGGCGCCGGGGGGGGGGGGGGGGGGGGGGGGGTTGGTGGAGCACATTGCCATCACCAGCGGCTCCCTAGAGCATGAAGCTGGGTTCAGCGCCAATCTCTATTTTCAGTGGATGCCCAATTCTCTGTCTGGCAAGAAGGGCGGAGAATTGACCCCAGTATTTCTGGAGAGAGAGAGAAAGATACTCACAGCTGCTCCTCACTGCATCCAGAATCTGACTGTCACTTCATGTGTCCTCTGAAAACCATCCTACTCGGGTAGGATCCTATTACCGCCTGTCGTCAGGCAGAATATGGACTTTGGCCAATTCGTCGGCCACCAGCCAACTAATCAAACCGAATTCGTCCAACCTCTTGGGTACCAAAATATCTGAATTCTGATGTTCAAAATATCCAATGCCACAGTGTACTATTTTCAAAGTTTTGAGTTCCTTACTTCCTCTGCTCGACTTAAAGGTATTTGTCCATTAAACATCCAGGAATCAAAAATGAGAACCACAAAGTAAAAGAAATGGGAAATAAGGAAATCAACAGGAAGGGCCCTTACAATCCTTAGCTGTGGGGTTGGTGGTGTGGGGTGGGAATGGGGGAAGTAGGGCGGGTTGGTGGGGGGGGGGGGGGGGGGGGGGGGGGGGGTGGTGTTCCCGCACATAAAGTCATCAAGGTACAATGGGAATGCCTTAAACCCAATAACTTGAACAATGGACCTTGCCTGCGAAAGGGGGACTGCGTTACAAGGAGAAATACACCAGAACGGCCATATTGAATCATTGGGTAATGGGCATGTGACAGACCTACCCTTTGTCTGTTTAAGCTTCTGCTTTCTCTTAAACAAGAGGACAAGCCTCTGACATTCTGACAAAGCAGACCTGAGGCCTGTCTTCCTCTCTCCCTCTCCACCCTATCTTGCAAGATTTCGAACCTTATTTGCTGATCCTGACCACCCAGATATGCCTCTGCACAGACAGAATGCACAATCTAACCAAATGGGAATAAAGTCCCATAAAGAGTGTGTTTCCTGCTCGCAGTGCTGAGAAATTATGGATTTCAGTAAAGCGTTTGATAAGTTTCCCCACGGTCGTCTATTGCAGAAAATACGGAGGCTGGGGATTGAGGGTGATTTAGAGATGTGGATCAGAAATTGGCTAGTTGAAAGAAGTCAGAGGGTGGTGGTTGATGGCAAATGTTCAGAATGGAGTTCATTTACGAGTGGCGTACCACAAGGATCTGTTCTGCGGCCGTTGCTGTTTGTCATTTTTATAAATGACCTAGAGGAGGGCACAGAAGGTTGGGTGAGTAAATTTGCAGATGACACTAAAGTCGGTGGAGTTGTAGACAGTGTGGAAGGATGTTGCAGGTTACAGAGGGACATAGATAAGCTGCAGAGCTGGGCTGAGAGGTGGCAAATGGAGTTTAATGTAGAGAAGTGTGAGGTGATTCACTTTGGAAAGAATAACAGGAATGCAGAATATTTGGCTAATGGTAAAATTCTTAGCAGTGTGGATGAGCAGAGGGATCTCGGTGTCCATGTACATAGATCCCTGAAAGTTGCCACCCAGGTTGATAGGGTTGTGAAGAAGGCCTATGGTGTGTTGACCTTTATTGGTAGAGGGATTGAGTTCCGGAGCCATGAGGTCATGTTGCAGCTGTACAAAACTCTGGTACGGCCGCATTTGGAGTATTGCGTACAGTTCTAGTCGCCTCATTATAGGAAGGACGTGGAAGCTTTGGAACGGGTACAGAGGAGATTTACCAGGATGTTGCCTGGTATGGAGGGAAAATCTTATGAGGAAAGGCTGATGGACTTGAGGTTGTTTTCATTAGAGAGAAGAAGGTTAATAGGTGACTTAATAGAGGAATACAAAATGATCAGAGGGTTAGATAGGGTGGACAGTGAGAGCCTTCTCCCGCGGATGGAGGTGGCTAGCACGAGGGGACATAGCCTTAAATTGAGGGGTAATAGATATAGGACAGACGTCAGAGGTAGGTTTTTTACGCAAAGAGTGGTGAGGCCGTGGAATGCCCTACCTGCAACAGTAGTGAACTCGCCAACATTGAGGGCATTTAAAAGTTTATTGGATAAGCATATGGATGATAATGGCATAGTGTAGGTTAGATGGCCTTTAGTTTTTGACTTCCCATGTCGGTGCAACATCGTGGGCCGAAGGGCCTGTACTGCGCTGTATCGTTCTATGTTCTATGTTCTATGAAACACCTCACCATCTACCCAAACTCTGGTTCTATTCAGGGCCTCAGCAGGGAACGTGCAGCCGAGGCTGCACTTAGTCCCGTTTCCTGCACTGAGGATCTCGCAAATGGTGTCCCAATCTCTTGACACCCTGACATGTCTCTCAAACTCCCAAAAGCCCCAACTCCTTGTTCTCCCCTCCTATCCCGCACCCCACCACACCCGCACAGGGTACCCTCGGGCCTGATCCCCGTCGTGGAAAAAATGTCAGCTTGGCACCACCTGCCAACTGGCAGTCCACCTGGGCGCATTGGCAGTGCTAGGTTGGCACCCTGCCAGGATGGCAGTGCCATGGTGTCCAGGTGGCACCAGCACTTTCAAGGTGCCACCCTGCCCATAGGGCAAGCTTTTGGTGGCCTCTGGTCCCCTGTGAGACCCCCACCGGTGCCTAAAGCACCAATGCACTCTCCCAAGTTCTCTGAGGCGAAGGGGTGGGATCTCAATGCCTCAGGTAGATCATGAGAGAGACTAGCTGTCTCACTGTAACATGTAGATTTGCAAAATAGTGATCCCACCCACAATTGGCAGGCTTCAGATTGCGATGTCTCGCGAGATCGTGTTAGATCCCAGGAGGCGTAGCGAGCTGGTGAGATCCTGGAAGTGGATCTACATTTTGGGCACAACGTGACTAGCAGATCATGCCTTTAGACTTCATGAAGAAATGAGCCCCACAGGACTGCCAGCACGAGGGAAACAGCATGACTACCAAATTCATCCTGGCGCCAAGGGGCTTTTCACAGTAACTTCATTGCAGTGTTAATGTAAGCCTACTGTGACCCTAATAAAGATTATAGATTATAAACCATTAAACTATGGACTGCTATAACCCTTTTTTTTCTGGACTCTAAATTGATCATTCTATCCTTCCTCTGTAATTTATTTGTGAGTGTGTGCAAAAGTGGGAGCACATTTTATCACTTTTTCCTTAGACAGGGTTAAATACAATTTGTTAAACTTTGTTAAACTCAGAAAAACCTGTATGGTTGATTCTTTTATGATCACAGCATGTAAATTGTTCAACATTCATTGAATTGCCAAGTATATCCTTTTCATAAAATCCTTTTTCCAATCAAATGAGGAGTGGGAAAATACCTCTCCCGATTAAGTCAGACATTGGGTGAGGCAGAATTCCTGACCATCTTTGGCAGGATCTCAATTAGGCTCATTAATGATGCTAATTAATAATTCATTGATAAGTTAACATTTAGTACTTGATAGGGCACTTAATACCTTTGGGCCTCCCGCACAGAACTGACGGGGGTTTCTCGCTGGTTCTCTGATCAGTGTGCACGATCCCCATTAGGCCAATTAAATCCAACCCTATATTGCTGGAAAAAAATGTTTCTAAATGCAAAGGAGCAGAAATACACTGGGGAAGAGGTGACAAATATATTCAAGTTAATCTCATTTGTGGAGGAAGCAATCAACATTCTGGGCTGTCTGGTTGTGGAAGGAGCTGGAGATAAAAAAAACTTCACATCCAGGCATAAACCGATTTGTATATAAATTTAATATTACTGTTTAGACTTCACCAGACAACATGGACCCTCACTTAGCCGACTGTGACAATATCGTACTGTGAAACTTTCATGTAGCTCATTGATGATTGACTTTAGGTGACCTTATTTTAATCTATTCTCCATCCAGATGAAGCATAGCAAAATGTGCCTGATGACATGCAGGAAGTAAAAGCCATCCAAATCTGGCTACTGCATTGCTTACTTGCCATCTCCCCCACCATCGTTCCATTCAATTCCTTCCAAGTACTAGCCCAAAGACACACATACAAGTACTTCAGGAAAGTGATCATAAAGAATCATATATCATGGAGAAGGTGGGATGGAAAAAACAATGATGTTATTTCTGATTAAACAGCACAGAGATATTGAAATTTGGTGCTAATCTTTAATGTACAGATCACTTCAATGGGCAGCACGGTAGTACAAGTGGATAGCACTATGGCTTCACAGCGCCAGGGTCCCAGGTTCGAATCCCGGCTTGGGTCACTGTCTGTGCAGAGTCTGCGCGTTCTCCCCGTGTCTGCGTGGGTTTCGTCCGGGTGTTCCAGTTTCCTGCCACAGTCCAAAGATGTGCAGATTAGGTGGATTGGCCATGATAAATTGCCCTTAGTGACCAAAAAAAAGGTTAGGAGGAGTACTGGGTTACGGGGATAGGGTGGAAGTGAGGGCTTAGTGGGTCGGTGCAGACTCGATGGGCCGGACGGCCTCCTTCTGCACTGCATGTTCTATGTAATTTCTATGTAATCTCATGGGCCTTGAATTTAAATTAATAGTCATAGAATCATAGAACGGTTGCAATGTAGAGTAGAGATTCAATCAGTCAAGTTCATGCTGGGTCTCTGCAAAAGCAATTCAGCAAGTCCCACTCCCTGTCCCTCTCCTTTTGATCCTTATCCTTCCCTTCAGCTGCTCAGCCAATTCCCTTTCAGAAGTCACAATTAAATTAATGATACTAGGGCAAGGGATATTTAGATATCTTTTATGTACAGATCTCTTTAATCTCATTTAGATATCTTCCAAAATATGCTGCATCTGTCAACAAGTTATCCATGCCGAATTGGAAAAAACTGGCATACATGACTGCCTGACATAAATGTATGGTGACAGCTGCCAGGGTATCTTGCCTTGACCTGCAGAATCTATGCCTCTGGCTACGTACCAGCTCCGTGAATTTTAAAAATGATATCCAGTTCTTTAAGTTAATGGTGCAGCCTGCAACTTTGAAAAAACCCAATTCTGTCTTGTTTTGAGGAAGCGCATCCATGGGGAATAAAATGAATAAGCCAGCTCTGGTAAACAGTCAGGGACTTGTCTGGTGCAATGGTGGATCGCTGACTCTGAAATGCTGCAGAAATCCTCTGCAGTAGACTGCAGGATCACAATGCACAGATTACATAACATAAGTTTAAAGACTAAGACAACACAATTTGTGTTGAATGTAAAAGAGGGCTATTTATTGACTATAAGCAGGTTACTAAGAGGCACAAAACTCATAAAATTTAATTTAATGGATTGGGAATCTCCGTCGGCCGACGCTGAAATCGGGAAAGGCGATTGGGCGGAGAATCGGGCTTGAGGCCGACATCGTGGACGGTGCCGGGGTCACGCCAAATCACAACTCTCCGTTGAATTGACAGCGGTGTCAATGTGTTCAACTCCACCCGTGCAGTAAACGCCGTTTGCACATAATAAGCGGGACTGGCTTGGTGTTCTCCGGGGCCTCCGCGATGACCCATCTCCGCCGGGGGGAAAGTCCCAACCACGAGGTTCACTTGTGCTTTTAAAAAGGCATCATGGTTGATGAGGGAGAGAGAGGAGGTAGAACATGCAGAGGCACGATTGTGGGCTTCCGGTCCTGACATGAGCATGGCTGTATGGGGGGAGGGCCCTGTGAGTGCCAGGGGTTCGTAATAGAGGGTTGACGGGGAGTGAGGGTTGACCACGGGAATGGCTGTGGAGCTGGGGTGACCCCCCCGCCCCCACGGGACCAGAGCGCCATTGCCGCAACTTGCAAGGCAGCCATCTTTCTGCGAATCCTACTGACCACCCACCTTGACCCGTGGTTCTGCAGAGTGACACCTGCCATATGGGTGACCCCACCATCCCGCATCCCATACTCCGCCATGCTGGGGTCATCATGCGGCCCAGCCAAAGGCAACGGCCACAGTAGCCCCTAGAGGGGGGCTCAGGATGGGGACCACAGAAAGTACCGCTCGGTGTCATCATCATCGCTGGTCAACACCTGGGGTTGTGGTTGTGATCATGGGCGGGGGACACCAGAAGGGCCAGTCTCATCACCAGCAGCTCCTGCAAGACACAAGACAAGATGCAGGGTACAGGGTCGCCCGCCTCTCCTCCACATGATTTGGGGGGAGGGGTGACTGTGGGGATGATGGTGTCGGAGGGGGGCGGGGGGGGGGGGACAACATGTGCTATGGGGAACTGTAACTCAGTGGGGTCGCACTTCCTCTCCCGATGCCAACCTCCACCCCAGTGACTGCCCTTTCTTTGGGCCCTCTGACCACGTCCAGTGCCATCTGTTCTGCTGCGGTCAGGGGTCCCCCTCCAGATTCTCCCTCTCTCGGCAGTTGTGATCAGTCTTCTCCGGGGGAGGGTGGAAACAGAAAACGCACGGTTTTAGACAGTCTAACGGGATGTAGTGCAGGGTGGGGGTTCGGCCACCCTTTGGGTTGGGGGTGTGTGGTTACGGGTGTGTGGGATGGGGTTTGGTGCGAGAGGGAGTGTGCTGCCTACTCACCCTGGCTGCCCTGAGGAGGTCGTGCAGTCGCTTTCGGTACTGCTGGCAAGTCCTCGCGGTGTTGCCCGCGTCGCTGATGACCTCTGCCACCTGTGTCTAGGCAAGGTGAATGACAGCGGCTTGCAGCCTCCTTCCTACCCCAGGTTACTGGGTCGCCTGCCTCTCCTCCATGGAATCCAGTAGGGTTTCCAGTTTGACATCCAGAAACTTTGGTGCCGCTCGTCTTGCTGCCATGGTCTTGGCTGGGATGGTGTGTGTGAGGAGTGAAGTGTGTATATGCAACTGCAGCTTGTCAACCTCCTGAGTGTCAATCAGGAACCCGGTGAATCTGCACCATTTCTCATTGGAATTGATCGTGTTCCACGTGGTGCCAGTGCTAGTCCCTTAATGGTTGGTGAATTGGTCCAGCTGCGGCAGCAGTTCTGCTGACATAGAAACACACTAATCTTGCCCCGACATCTCCTCAGGACCGGAGAATCTGGCCCAAGATTCCTTCAAGAAATCATTTTTAATAATGCTGAAATATCTGTTGATTGTGATATACCTGTAATATGTTGTATTCTGAAGAAGCTAAAACAAAGTTGCTTAACTGTAAATATCCCAATCATCATTATTCCAGCTATTGAGTGCAAAACATTACTGTTAAATGGCATGCGAAGTGATCATGGATGCAAACTTTAATGGGAGTTTGGTAGTCGCAAGACTGATACATAATCCGACACAATGATCATTCATATGCCTTTACTGATATGGTTAAAGGGAATAGGATTGAAAGCTAAATGTTTATTTAGCCTAAAACAAACCTAAATGTTGGCTGACTTAGATTGAAGTAAACCATTTTGTGCTTGAAAACACTATTATTCCCTTGTTGCCCTTAAATGCATCCTGGGACTGTGAGATACTGCATATGTTGCTATAATCTCCATGGGCATATGGCTACGTTAAAGACAAAAGCATGTTTCCAGTAAACATTCTCTTTACAAATCTGCTTACATACTTCTGGCACCTGCAACAACATATTTTAGAAAATATTGAAGGAATTCTTATTGATCCATAATTATCAGCACCGAAAGATGCTGACATAATTTATTCCTCAAGTAAACATTTATTGAATACAAAGAATAAAGAATAAACAACAGTACAGCACGGGAACAGGCCCTTCAGCCCTCCAAGCCTGCACTAATCACGTGTCCTACTTAGACCAACTGCCTATATCCTTCTATACCCCGTCTGTTCATATGTCGATTCAGATAAGTCTTAAATGTTGCTAACGTATCTGCCTCAACCACCTCACTTGGCAGTGCATTCCAGGCCATCACCACCCTCAGTGTAAAAGAACTTGCCGTGCACATCTCCACTGAGCCTATCCCCCCTCACCTTGAACTTGTACCCCCATGCAATTGTCATTTCCACCCTGGGAAAAAGCCTCCAACTGTTCACCGTATCTATTCATAATTTTAAAACTTCTATCAGGTCGCCCCTCAGTCTCCGTTTCTCTAGGGAGAACAATCCTAGTTTATTCAATCTCTCCTCATAGCTAATACCCTCCATACCAGGTAACATACTGATGAACCTTTTCTGCACTCTGAGGAGTTATGGTTAATGAAAGGAAATGTAGTTATGAGAAGCAATCACACAGATATCAATTTCTCCGCTTCCTTTTGGTTTGTGATGGATGAACCAACTTCCGGTCTGTACCTGCTATAAATTTGGGTCAAGGGACAAGGTGCAAATCCAATCAGTTTGACCTCATCAGGAATCTCATTGCCATCATAGGCAGAGGCTGAAAAGTAAAAATAAGTAGTCTCTAACTCTAAATACAATACAACTCTATTCATGTTGAAGCAATGCATTAAAAACTTCATTTGACCTAGATTAACACTCTTCCGTACACATTTTAACCTCTATGTTTACTTCAAAGATAATGACCTGATATTGTTATCTGTTATATACTAGTTTCTACACTCATCGCTTTGATTTCAGTATCAATACAAAGTTAATAATTTGCTTCTTGTTCATATTCTCTATGAAGAACATTAATTGGCGTTCATTAATGAATTTACATTCACTCATCAAAGTTGTATTCATTTAATATCTTCCCTTGCTTTTCATAATAGCATGTTGAATCTTGTCCAAGGTGGTGGGATGAGGGTGGAGCCTTGAAGCACATAGACCATTCACATCTGCTTCTTTACAGCCATCAATCTCATCCCGGGAATACAGTGCTTCATTTCGAGAAGGTCTTTTGGGACGGTTGGTTCCATCCCTGCCTCTGAACCAGATGATCTGGGTTCAAGCCCCACTCCAGGACTTGATTCCCAAGAAAGAGGGGTTCAGAACGTGGCAAGCAGGTTGAGGATCAACTTGTAAATCCTTCCAATGTATTCCAATGGCAACCATACGATGGAAAGGAATTGAAGCCTCTGTTATCACTATCCATAGCTCCAGACCATATGCTTGTAAAAGTATATGTTGCCACAGCAGCTCAGCCTCCTCGGAGACTTGGATGGCTGTTTTCGATCGAGCTGTTGCCAACAGCATGAGGTTCAATCCCCATTCTGTCTGCATTGGGTTTGGGACCTACTTCATTCCTCTACCTATAGTGCAAATTATGGCATTGTGGGTCAGACCTGTCTTTGGGCAGAGAACTGAAGAAGAAAATGCTTCATTTGAAAATGAAAAAAAAAAATGAAAATTGTTTTATGGTCACAAGTAGGCTTCAAATGAAGTTACTGTGAAAAGCTCCTCATTTAAAATAAAATATTCTCTCGCTGCTAACCAATAATAATTATTTTTTTCAAATCTATATTGACACACTAGGCGTACTGACTATTTGAGGTTATAATTGAAATCAAAACAAATGTTAAAGTTAAAGAGACATATATTTACAATTTTTCTTATTTTTAAAATGGTTAAAATGGTTTTCAGGAAGCAGTGATCCTAACTCCAGTTCACTGAGGATTAATGTTTTAAGCACATTTGCTTTACCAAGAAGGTTGTGACTGAGTTATGTCATTCTCAAACTAGATCATGGATAGCACTGTCTGTGTCTATGAAGGTCACCCCTCAACGTTAATGTCACAGGATCCCCATCCATGCCGGATAAAGAAAGACATTACTGAGCATAATTTTCAAAAAATCTTTTTGCAAATGTCCTTATGAAGTGCTAAATAAAGATGAGCAAGGCACAGGAAAAGTCTTCCTCTAATGAGCCAACACTTCTGTAAAGAATGGTTCCACATAATGATCACTTTTTAAAAAGGCTGAAAACCACCCACCAGAATTTGAATTCAACTTAATCAAGGATTAAGCCAGCATTATCACAATTTGCACATTGATAAAATTCCTTTCCAAAGTCAAAACATTTCTATCTGAAACTATCACCTGCATAACATTTTGCATTTTAGATCTAATAATACTCTTGGTCATTCAATGTTATTTACCATCTGCCAACTATCAATTTAAAATTGCATAACTTTCAATTTGATACTCATCTTTCCCTGGAGTAAGCTTAACCAGTATCTCTTAGCTCTTTTCTACAATTCTTACTGTAAAGATAAACATGGTGCATATAATTAAAATCTAATTGAGCAACATATAATTAAAATAGTCAGTTTTACAATTCTAATGTAATCAGAATGTATTAATTAATTTGAACATACACTTACAAATTTTGCTCTGCCATTTTAAGCACAACAGCACTATGACACATAATAGTTCAAAGATGCAGGAGCTCAAATGACATGTCATTAATATTGTTAAACAATTTAAAACGTAATGTAAACCAAAAACAAAATTTTGAACGCTCCACTTGACAGTCCTGGGATGGCAAGACTGATGTACAAGGAGAGATTGAATCGGTTAGGATTGTATTCCCTCAAGTTCAGAAGAATGAGAGGGGATCTCATAGAAACCTATAAAATTCTAACAGGACTGGAAAGGGTAGATTCAGCAATGATGTTCCCAATGGTGGGTGTGTCCAGAAACAGAGGTCATAGGCTGAGGATACAGGGTCGACCATTTAGGACAGAGATGAGGAGAAATTTCTTAACCCAGAGAGTGTTCAGCCTGTGGAATTTGTTACCACAGGAAGTAGTTGAGGCCAAAGCATTTGTTTTCAAGAAGCAGTTAGATATAGCACTTAGGGCGAAGAGGATGAAAGGATATTGGGTGGAAAGCGGGATTAGATTATTGAGTTGGATGATCAACCATGATCATAATGGGCGGAATTCTCCGCTCCCGCGCAGCATCGGGAAGGCCGCCGTGAACTCGGCCGAGTTTCACAACGGCCTCGGAGACCGCTCCTCGCACCCTATTCACCCCCCCCCCCCCCCCCCCCCCCCCCCCCAAGGGGGAGCTAAGAGTGGCGTTCCGTAAATCTCGGCAGCCGGGCGCTTGCGTCAAGGCGGCGCGCCGAGAATGACACTACGGCGGCTCCTAAGTGACGTCAGCCGCGCATGCACAGGTTGGCCGGCTCCAACCCGCGCATGCGCGGTTGCCGTCTTCCCCTCCGCTGCCCCGCAAGACGTGGCGGCTTGATCTTGCGGGGCGGCGGAGGGGAAAGAGTGCGTCTCTTGGAGACGCCGGTCCGACGATCGGTGGGCACCGATCGCGGGCCAGTCCCCTCCCGAGCACGGCCGTGGTGCTCACTCCACTCTCCGCCCCCCACAAGCTTCAAACCAGCTTTGGTGCCATGTTCACGACGGCAGCAACCAGGTGTGGTTGCCGCCGGCGTGAACAGGTCGGGAACGTCAGGCCGCTCGGCCCATCCGGGCCGGAGCATCGCCGGTCGGCATGACAAACGGCGAGCGGCGATTGTCCAAGCGGGGGGTGGGAGAATCGCGGGGGGTGCCAAGGCAGCGTGTCGTGAGTCGCCCGGCCCTCCCGCGATTCTCCCACCCGGCACGGGGAGTGGAGAATCGGGCCCAATGAATGATAGAGCAGATTCGAAGGGCCGAATGGTCTCCCCCTGCTCCTATTTTTTATGTTTCTAAGATTTGGAAATAATGCTAAACTGATGCATTGCAGACCTTTTTGTTTAAATGACATCCTATTACATTGCAGTCCACCATTACCGCTGAGAGAAATAATTTTATAATTCCATGTTTAATTAACTCCAAAGAATTTCCTGGAAATAATAATCCCATACGTGCAGAGGGCAATATGCACCATGCATCACACATCAGCACCACTAATCCCATCAAAGCAGTGTATTTGTGAACTGCATCTCTGAAGCAAAAACACCCTGAAGGTAACACAACTTATTAATATCATCCCCAATGCCAGAACAAAGTCATTTCCAGTTTATGGCCTGAAATAAATGAAGACGTAGTCTATCACAGTAATAGCAGAAAAATATCCAGTTATGTAAGAACCTCGATCACTTAATTCCAATATATTTGGTGGTTGAAGCAGCAATCCGCTAACAGTGGCAGGAAAAAAATTAATATTCTAATATTTATCAAAATTATCGTGCCTACTTATGTTGATAGTTATTGGTAAATCACAGGAAGGAGTGCAATTTGTGCCACAAGGCTGTCATTATTTTCAAAAATTGTTTTAAGCATAATAATTTTCATGTGTCTTGTGGATGGCCTGCCTTTCTGGGGATACAGCTACAGACTATAATTGTAGCTGTGTCACACAAGGAAACTTTTTCACTTGTGGCATTGGCTGGCAGCATCAGGCACAAGGGCAGAATTTTACTGATTCTGTCCAGATCCCAGCGTTGGGTTGGCGACACACATGGGCGGGCCGTGGGACTTCGCCCTGTACTTTCCGAAGAGCCGCCAGTTCATGGGCTGCCAGGGGGGAAGCCCTCCAATTAATGTTGGCCCGTGGGTCCTCATGCTGGAAGGCTGCACGCGGTTGCCATTTTACAAGAAACCTGTGGAGCATTCAGGAAACTGTGACCAGAGGACAGATGGAGGGATGGGGTGGACAGGTTTGAAAGGAGTGCTGAGACGGAATCAGAAGCCAGTTGCTGCAGCCATGCATGAGGTAATATCAACGTTGGCAGTGAGATGTCCAGCCATCAGGTAACACAGATTCATGCTCAGGCACGAGTGAAAGCTGCATTGAGGTGGCTGAATAAACAACCTCACCATGCCAGCATATCTGAGACATCGCACTGAATCTTTACATTGCCTGAGACTAAGCTGCACACGGGTACCATGTGACAGCATTGACGTTGTCCATGTTCATGTGGAGAATCAGGCTCAGAATGTTAAGCACCGCCAGCAGACTGGAGGTGGATGAGCCATTAACATCAACTTGACACCGAGTGAGGAGGCAGATTTGAAAATCAGATGGGTTAGTGTAGGGCAGCCTTTTGTTGAGGGTGAGTTTCGCATAGAAGTCATGGAAAGTACCTAAATATTTGTTGCATCCAACATTTGTTATATTTGTTTGTTTGATCTGAACACCAGGTTGATCTGAAGGCCTTCAATGCCGTCAGGAGCTTTGCATCATGAATAGGATGGAGGCGACTACTGGTAATGGGGATGTGCTGTGAAGTCACACATCAGGTGTCTCTACTCCCACAAACCTGAAAATAGGCTCTTTTCACCCGAAATAGGCCGCTGATACAAAGGATAAAACATCTCACCTCAACCAGCAGCAACATGAAGGGAAAAAGCCAACCAACAGCCACTCCAGAGGCTGCGTGGAAACTAGGAGTAGAAGAAGCCAGGAGAAAGAAACGGCTGAGCCAGCCAACGCATGAGATGGCAAAGCTCGGGCGTTGCCAGAACGAGAACGACCGACCCACCGCACACGGAGCCCCCTGACACCAGGGGTGGGTGGACGATATTTCTCTCAAGGGAACTGAGAGAACACTGGGAAGAGACGAAAACCGATATTCAAGTTGTGTCAGGGGGCGGTCGCGGAAGCTCTGGCGACCATGCAGGTGGCCCAAGACTGGAAGGTCAAAAAAGCACCATAACAGGCCGCAACAGCCCAGGACAACCGGATTATCACCTAGAAAAAGAAGTAACAAGGCTGGTCGCGACGCAGGGGAACCTGAAGTGGAAAATCAACGATCAGGAAAACCAATCGATGCGCCAAAACCGTGGGTTTTGTGGGCCTGCCGGATGGGATCGATGGTAGGAACCCAACGGACTATGTGGCCCAAATTCTAGGCAATCTGGTGGGAAGGAATAGCTTCTCAAACCCACCAGAAACAGACCGAGCCCATGAGACACTTTGCCCAAAACCTAGCGCCAGGGGGCAGCCGAGGGCAATAATTGCTAAAATGCACCGGTACCAAGACCGGGAACGAATCCTGTGCTGGGCGAGACAAACAAAGAACTGTAACTGGGAAGGTCACCAGTGCGATGGCCGCGCTGTACAACAGCAGTGTACAGTTTGGGATGCTGTGCCCAGCCAAGCTCTGGGTCACATTCCAAGGTAGAGAGCACTTTTTCATGGCCCCTGCGGATGCGGACATGTTTGTCCTGGAAAACAGACTCGAGAAACGGCAGCAGGGACAGCGATGAAGAGATCATTGGAAGCCATTTTACTTTTTGATTTGCTAACTGTGAACCAACTTTATGAATGACTGCACTGCCTCGTTCTGGGGCCGAGAGAGGAAAGCGAAGAAGAAAAGGGGCAGCAGAGCGCAGGAAAAGGTGAGGGGAACGGCAAGTAGGGAACTCAGAAAACGGGTGATGGGAGGACACACAACTAACTCCAGGAGGGGGAGCCACAACAGTAGTGAGCAAACCAGCACTGGGAAGCGTGCAGGAAGGAGAGGCTGCAGTGTATCTCCCGCAAGAGGGAAAGCTCTTGGCAAGATTGGGGGGGGGCAGACACCAGTAACAGGAGGACGACTGGGGGAACAAACAGAGGGATGGGAATGGGGGGAGCAGCTACAGGTAGTGGGGGAGGAAGATGGGGTGGACAAAATAAACCATAATGGGAACACAGGAATAAAGAGAGCAAGGGCATTAGACTGGTTACAACAGGCCACACATGGCGACTTGGAATAAAATGGCTCCACAAGCAACGACTTTGGAGGGTCCCTGAACAAAGGGAAAATGGAGAGTGCAGGGGCTCGGCCTCATGGGGAGAACGGTGACCACAGCCATCTTGGACGGTCCGCTAACAAAGGGAAACCCTGGACTGCAGGGGCGTGTCCACCAGGTAAGTATGGGTCATCCAGCAGAAGGGGCGGGGGGGGGGGACACAAACCCCCCCCCCCCAACCAGGATAGTCAGCCTGAACGTCAGGGACTTAACAGCCCAGTGAAAAAAATCCAGAGTCTTTGCCCACCTGGAAAGTTTGAAAGCCGACATAGTCTTCCTCCAGGAGACGCACTGAGAGAGAAGGCCCGACTGCGGGTAAGGAAGGGCTGGGTGGGACAGACCTACCTTTCCTGCTAAGGGACAAGAGCCGGGTGTGTAGTCATGCTGTACTGCGACGACGATGGTTACGGACCCAGGGGAACAATAGGTCATGGTAAGCGGTGTCCTGGATGGAGCACTGGTAGTCCTGGTAAACAGGTATGCTCCAACTGGGATGACACAGAGTTTATAAAGAGGACCATGGTGGAAATCCCCGACATCGGAAGTACCGAATAGGAGATTGAGGACGGGGCGTACCCAATGCCCCCCATGGAGGTTGGACATGGCCTTCCTGGCCAACAAGGCTTTGTATGAGAAAATATCACAGGCCACAACTGAGTAAGTTACTAGAAACCAGAATGGGGAGATCTCGCCTTCCACGTTCGGGGAGGCACTGAAGGCTGTGATCAGGGGATGAATTATTGCTTACAAAGCACGGAGAGGTAGGGAAGAGAGGGTGGCTAGGCCACAGCTAGTGACTCAATACTGGAAGTAAACCTGCAATACTCTGAGGCCCCAACAGTAGAGCTCCTCGTGGAGAGGAAAAAGCGACAGATGGACTTTGACCTGCTCTCAACGAGGAATGTAGTGCACCAACTCCATCAGGTATGGGCACCGAGCACGGAGACAAAGTCAGCCGCCTGCTGGCTCACCAGCTGAGAAAGCAGATAGCCATGAAGGAAATAGCCCAGATCAGGAACAACAGAGACAAACAAGGAGCGGAGCCAGAAAAGGTCAACAAAACATTTGAGATCTTCGACTGGGGGCTGTACACCTCCGAAACTCCCATCAGGGAACTTGAGGGTAAACAGTTCCTCGATGGGCTGCACATGCCAGTCATGGGGAAGGATAGGAAACGGGTGCTGGAAGCACCGCTCTAATTGGGAAAAGTCACGAAGAGCATCAACTCCCTGCAGGCAGGGAAGGCTCTGGGGCCAGATAAGTTCCCGGCAGACTTCTCCAACAAATCTACGACAACTGGCCCCTCCCCTGGCGAGGGGCACCCTGCTGCCTACTCTAGCACAAGCCTCAATCTCGCTGATACCCAAGAAAGACAAAAACCCAAAAGAATGTGTCTTACAGACCCTTCTCACTGCTAAACACTGACGCAAAAATACTGGCCATGATCCTAGCCAAAAGGCTGGAGGACTGCATATCAGAGGTGGTAGCAGAAGACCCAATGGGCTTTGTTAAGGATAGACAGCTAACATCAAACATCAGGCGCCTGCTGAACGTGATCATGACCCACCTGAGGTGATCGTCTCCTCAATGCAGAAAAGGCCTGCAACAGAGTTGAATGGAAGTACCTCATAGAGGTACTGGAGGGTTCGGGCTCGGAGCAAGTTTCGTCGCCTGGGTCTAACTGTGGGTTTTGTGGGCCTGCCGGAGGGGATCGACGGTAGGAACCCAACGGACTATGTGGGCCAAATTCTAGACAATCTGGTGAGAAGGAATAGTTTCTCAAACCCACCAGAAATAGACAGAGTCCACGAGACGCTTCACCCAAAACCCAGCGCCGGGGAACAGCCGAGGGCGATAATCATTAAAATGCGCAAGGGAAGGGTAAGAGCTGGAGGGAATGCCATTTAAACTGACCCAACGTATATTCCGCTACCTGGGGATCAAAATCGCTCATGACTAGACAGGGATTCACCAATGGAACTTGACCAGCCTGTTGGAGGAAGTTAATAAGAACCTACTGAGATGGAACACACTCCCACTCTCCCTTGTAGGGAGATTGCAGACGATCAAGATGAACATACAGCCCAGTTTCCTCTTCCTATTCAGATCCATTTCAATCTACATCCCCAAGGCCTTCTTCAACATATTGGAAAAACTGATTGTGCCGGTTGCGTGTGTGTGTGTGGGCATGGAGGGAGAGAACGCAAGGATCCCAAAAAGGGTACTGCAGAGGAGGAGACGCATGCGGGGCCTAGTCCTCCCAAACCTGCAATATTACCACTGGGCGTCAATCGCGGAGAGGGTAAATGGGTGGATAAAAGAGCCAGAAGCTGAGTGGGTGCTTATGGAGGAAAGCTCCTGTAGAGGGACCTCCATCCAGACCCTAGCCACACCGAATAAATACTCAATGAGCCCAGTGGTGATAGCAACACTCCAGTTGTGGAACCAGCTCTGACAGCACTTCGGGTTAACCAAAATGTCCATCTGCAACAATCACAGGTTCACTCCTGCGACAATGGACCCCACCTTCAAAAGGTGGAGACAGGATGAAGAGACGCTGACAGTTAGGGGTTCCTACACTGACAACAGACTGACAATGCCTGAGGAACTAACAGACAAGGTCCTGCTGATAGGGGGAAACAAACTAAGATACATGCAGGTCAAAAACATCTTACGGATGGAAACGAGGACATACCCACAATCATTGTAACAATCATTAGTGGACCTACTAGACATGGACATCCTAGGGACGGGGAACTGCAGCGTCATATATGGGGAGGGCTAACATCCAACTGGACGAGACAAAAGAGAAGTGGGAGGAGGACTTGGGATTTGAAATAGGATGGGGACTCTGAATCGAAGCATTGCACAGGATCAACTCTATCTCCACATGCACAAGGCTAAGCCTAATGCAGCTGAAAGTGGTAAATAGAGACCATTTAACTAGAACCTGAATGAGCAGGTTCTTCACGGAGGTGGAGGACAAATTTGAACGGTGCCAAGGAGGCCCTGCCAACCACGCTCACATGTTCTGGTCTTGTCCAAGGTGGGTGGGGATGAAGGTGAGCCTTGCCCAAGAGTGGCAATGTTTGGGGTATCAGAACAGCCAGATCTCTTCACGTGGGGGAGGGCCGACGCCCTTGCCTTTGCCTCCCTAATCACCCATCAGGGAATCCTGCTTAGCTGGTAATCAGCAGCACCACCCAAAGCCGCAGACTGGCTGTCCGACCTATTGGAATTTTTCCAGATGGAGAAAATTAAATTCGCCATCCGGGGGTCTGCAGAGGGCTTCCACAGAACATGGGAGCCATTTACCCAGTTGTTCCAAGACCTGTTTGTCGCCAACAGCCAATAAGCCAAAGGAAGGGAGAGGGTAGCCATGGTATAACAATGGGGGGGGGGAGGGGGGGGGGGGGCGCGGAGAGGGGGGGGAGAGGGGTGAGGGGGGGGGGGGGGTAATAAAGACGCATGGAGCCCAACTGTGCCCAGCAAATAACAAAATACACAGCATCAAACCAACCCAACAGGAACAGGATCTAAGATCTGATGAGGGGAGAAGGCATGCCAGATGGCCAGAGGGAGAAGAGGTAAGGAAGAAAGGGGGTAGAGGGAAGCTGGGAACCCAACCAGAACTAAACGTCTGTCAGAAAATGAAAAACAAGAAGCTGTAACCACTGTAAATAATGAAAGATAACCAATGTAAATAATAGAAGATGATCTACGTATATATATTTCTCTTTATTTATTTATTTTCTTCAATGCATGTCCACACTTTTCTTTGTTCTGTCTGTTATGAAAAATCCACAATAAAAACATTTGAAAAAAAAATTAGGATGGAGGCATCGTGCAGAAATAACAGTTACACTTTTATATGTTATCTCCACCAAGTCTAGCATCAGATGAAGAAGAGATGAGTGGTGATGCACCCATCCTGGAAAGCTAACTAGATATTATCCCATAAAAAGTCACTGCACCACTTCACTTCTGCATATGCTCCATGAGCACACAGCTACATACATTGGTGGGGTCCATTGCACCGGGAGAGTTGGTGCACTATCTGGTGAGCACGTCACAACTGCACAAGAAGGTAGCAGAGGCAGTGACAGTTGTGCCACTTTTCCTCAGAGGAGTAAGAAGTCACCCAGTGGTGTTCAGCTCCATGCAGGTGGTGAGCCTCAGGTGTCATCAGACAAGTGACAAAGGCTGGAGCTCATGCAACCAATGTATGAATAAATGCCAGATTTCCTGGAGAAAGTGAAAATCACATGCTTAAACATTGGAGGAATCGACCCAGAAGATGAGAGGCTCCAAATATTCGGAGCTGGATTCGTCCGCCGGCGGTAGCGGAGGAGTTCCTGATGTGGTGGAGAATCCAGCATCAGCCAAAAAACGGGTGCAGATCCCATTCTGATGCTCAGGTTCCTCGCTGGCGGCGGTATCGAGGTTTGCTCCCGGCACCAATGGGAGGATGCAAATGGGTCATCCCATTTGCATCGTATTAATGGGCTGGACACCACGGGCAAGATTCCCCAGCCGCCAACTCAAAAATCATGTTCGGCGATCAGCTGGAGAATCCCTGTTTGCGCCAGAATCGGGGGGGGTGGAGCCGCTTTTGCGATGCTCTGCCCCTAGAAAACGGTGTATGCTGCACGCAGTCAAGGCGGTTTCAAGACATCACCCGAGGCCCTCCCCAATACTCCGCCCCCGATGAGCCGAGATTCCGATGGCATGGAACACTTATCCCTTTTTTTCGTGAACCTGGTGTGGTGGCTGCGGACTGAGTCCAGCGACGCCACAGTCGGTGGGTGCGGGGGGGGAGGCCATTGCGTGGGCAGGGTGGGGCTTTGGCGAAGGGCTGAGTGCATTGGTGGGGAGTGGAGTTCAGGGGTTATGAGGGGGTTTACTGGGGGACAGAATGTGGCAGGCCAGGTCCGTGCATGGAATGGCGCCATGTGGCACGACGAGGCCGTTGCAGGCCTGCAGGCCGCCGCCATGCGCATAAGTGGCCGTGGACCCGGCAATTCTCAGTCCATATCTGCAGGTAAAGCCAGGCTTTATGCTTGTGGCTGCTAACCCCCCACAGATGGAGGATCGGTGCAGCTTTTGCACCATTTTTTCTGGCATAAAAAGCCACTGTTCCCACGCCGGTGTCAGCACTTAGTCTGCAAATCGGAGAATCCGATTGTGCCTATTTTCTCAAAATAAGGGACAATCTAGACACTGTAGCTAACGGGGAGGAGGATTATGAAGTATTGTCTGTGATAATCATAGGAGAGATGAAGTATTAAGAGCACAAGCATCTTTGTTGGTCACCAGCAGCAGATGAAACGTACTCCAAGCTAAGATTAAATTGCGGTGGCCTGACCATCACTGCTGCTCGCAGAAAAATACTTTTCACTGTACCTCGGTACCCGTGACAATAAACAAATCCAATCCAATCCAATCCAACTTTACATTCCTCACTGGATACAGGTTTGGTGTCGGAGGATTGGAGGTATGCTAACTGTTAAGAAACTCAAATACTGGGGTGGCATGTGGCGCAGTGGTTAGCACTGGGGTTGCGGCGCTGAGGACCTGTGTTCGAATCCCGGCTCTGGGTCACTGTCCGTGTGGAGTTTGCACATTTTCCCCATGTCTGGGTGGGTTTCACCCCCACAACTCAAAGGTGTGCTGGTTAGGTGGATTGGCCATGCCAAATTCCCCTTAATTGGAAAAGCAAAAAAATAATTGGCTACTCTAAATTTATAAAAGGAAAAGAAACTCAAATACTTAGCTTCTTTAGTTTGTGGATTGAGAATTCCAGTTTCCAACGAACCTTAGGCTTCCTGTGCTTGCACCGGTGGAAAATGTGCACAGATACGCAGGTTGCTTTTATTACACACTTTGGACAGAGAACCGGCCCTACACACTTGGGCAGAAGGAAAGAAACAAAACAGCATATAAAACCAGGACAGTTGACTTGATACAGATTGCTATTAACTTGTAGTTGTCCCAGGGAGCAGGATACATCAGGGTACAGGGGGAAGGTCTCAAACTAGGAAGCGAGACAGGTGGAAGTCCCAAAAGCTTGTCCCAGGTAAGGAATAAAGGTAGGGGACATTAAGAGGTCCTGTTAAGCGAAGGAGCACAGTAAATAGGCTCCAAATTAAAGAACGACCGGCAGGGAGCAGATTTTATATGAAACAGGCACAAGAGGAGCCCTGAATATCAAAGAAGGCAGCTGAAGGTTGGTGACTCTGTACTGCCAGCCACTGGGGAAAAGGTGACTCTTTGAAACAGAGATGTTCTGCTTGGCATAGCCAGAAATCTGAAATTGTGCTTGGTGTAGTTTGAGTGTGTTAGGGGATTCAAGAGTAAGGAATCTCGGACGTGCCATGTGTGTGTCTCTTTAAGAAAGCTTGGTCTCTTATCATATGACTTGTAGCACGGCTTCAGTGAAGTCATTTGTGGGTGGAGCTGGGCTGTGGCTGTCAGGTGAGAGGGTTTTTTTATCTGGTTTCAGTTTTTGTTTGGTTGCTTTGGACTACAGAAGGAAAAAAAAATGTTTACCCTGTTTTTCTCTGTTTTCATTTTAGAAGCTGATCCAGTGAAAAGCACATTGGGTGTGGCAAACTGCCTTGGTAACGGTACCAAGGCAGTTTGCCACACCCAATCAAGTGAGATTACAGTGTTGGGCCACAACCTTGAAAGGGGTTTTGGTTTATTGGATTTTGTTATTGAATTGGAACAGCAAAGGGGGAATTCATTAAGTGTTATATATATAGATTACTGTAGCTGTTGTGTTGTCTTTATGTTTGTAATTGATAAAAAATTCTTGCTGTGTTTTATATATATTTATATATGTTAACTACATTCTTAGAATAAACGTTGTTTTGATGAAAGCCCCTGGGAAGTCTGATGAATCACATCTGCTGTGAAGGCGTTTGTGCTCATCCTAGCCAAATTCAACATAAAGATTATGGCTGGGTTTCTCTGAGCCCATGCCGGCTCGGAGAATCGGAGATGACACCGAGATGCCCGCGACGCCGGGACGCAATTCTCCGGCGACCGGAGAATTGCTGGCAGCTGCCCGCACACGGTCGATGCACCGCCGGCGGCGATTCTCCATGGTCAACTAGCCGAGTTCCCGCTGGCGTGGCACTAACATGGTTCCACCCGGCAGGAGTTTGGACCCGCAGCCACGGTGGCCATCCTGGTGGTTGCTGCAAAATCCATGGAAGTGGGTCACACCTGTCATCTATTGTGTAATATGGAGTCTATTGTGTTATGTGGAGTGGGACTTGTGAATCCTTGTTCATGATTCTCTTAAGGTTAACATGCAGGTTCAGTCCGCAGTTAGAAAGGCAAATGCAATGTGAGCATTCATGTCAAGAGGGCTAGAATACAAGACAGCGATGTACTTCTGAGGCTGTATAAGACTCTAGTCAGACCCCATTTGGAGTATTGTGAGCAGTTTTGGGCCCCGTATCTAAGAAATGATGTGCTGGCCTTGGAAAGGGTCCAGAGGAGGTTCACAAGAATGATCCCTGGCATGAAGAGCTTGTTGTATGAGGAACGGTTGAGGACTCTAAGTCTGTACTCGTTAGAGTTTAGAAGGATGAGGGGGGACTTATTGAGACTTACAGGATACTGCGTGGCCTGGATAGAGTGGACATAGAGAGGATGTTTCCACTTATAGGGAAAACTGGAAGCAGAGGACATCATCTCAGACTAAAGGGACGATCCTTTAAAACAGAGATGAGGAGGAATTTCTTCAGGCAGAGGGTGGTGAATCTGTGGAACTCTTTACCGCATAAGGTAAATACTTTTACCTTAATACTTTTCGTCAGTATTCACTCAAGAAAAAGATAATATTGTGGAGGAGAATGCTGAGACCCAGGCTATTAGAATAGATGGCATTGAGGTGCGTAGGGAAGAAGTGTTGGCAATTCTGGACAAGGTGAAAATAGATAAGTCCCCGGGGCCGGATGGGATTTATCCTAGGATTATCTGGGAAGCCAGGGAAGAGATTGCTGAGCCTTTGGCTTTGATTTTTAGGTCATCATTGGCTACAGGAATAGTGCCAGAGGACTGGAGGATAGCAAATGTATCCCTTTGTTCAAGAAGGGGAGTAGAGATAACCCCGGTAACTATAGGCCGGTGAGCCTAACGTCTGTGGTGGGTAAGGTCTTGGAGAGGATTATAAAAGATACGATTTATAATCATCTAGATAGGAATAATATGATTAGGGATAGTCAGCGTGGTTTTGTGAAGGGTAGGTCATGCCTCACAAACCTTATCGAGTTCTTTGAGAAGGTGACTGAACAGGTAGATGAGGGTAGAGCAGTTGATGTGGTGTATATGGATTTCAGTAAAGCGTTTGATAAGGTTCCCCACGGTCGGCTATTGCAGAAAATACGGAGGCTGGGGATTGAGGGTGATTTAGAGATGTGGATCAGAAATTGGCTAGTTGAAAGAAGACAGAGAGTGGTAGTTGATGGGAAATGTTCAGAATGGAGTTCAGTTACGAGTGGCGTACCACAAGAATCTGTTCTGGGGCCGTTGCTGTTTGTTATTTTTATAAATGACCTAGAGGAGGGCGCAGAAGGATGGGTGAGTAAATTTGCAGACGACACTAAAGTCGGTGGAGTTGTAGACAGTGCGGAAGGATGTTGCAGGTTACAGAGGGACATAGATAAGCTGCAGAGCTGGTCTGAGAGGTGGCAAATGGAGTTTAATGTGGAGAAGTGTGAGGTGATTCACTTTGGAAAGAATAACAGGAATGCGGAATATTTGGCTAATGGTAAAATTCTTGGTAGTGTGGATGAGCAGAGGGATCTCGGTGTCCATGTACATAGATCCCTGAAAGTTGCCACCCAGGTTGATAGGGTTGTGAAGAAGGCCTATGGTGTGTTGGCCTTTATTGGAGGGAAAATCTTATGAGGAAAGGCTGATGGACTTGAGGTTGTTTTCATTAGAGAGAAGAAGGTTAATAGGTGACTTAATAGAGGCATACAAAATGATCAGAGGGTTAGATAGGGTGGACAGCGAGAGCCTTCTCACGCGGATGGGGGTGGCTAGCACGAGGGGACATAGCCTTAAATTGAGGGGTAATAGATATAGGACAGAGGTCAGAGGTGGGTTTTTTACGCAAAGAGTGGTGAGGCCGTGGAATGCCCTACCTGCAACAGTAGTGAACTCGCCAACATTGAGGGCATTTAAAAGTTTATTGGATAAGCATATGGATGATAAGGGCATAGTGTAGGTTAGATGGCCTTTAGTTTTTTTTCCATGTCGGTGCAACATCGAGGGCCGAAGGGCCTGTACTGCGCTGTATCGTTCTATGTTCTATGTTCTATGTTCTAAGGCTGTGGAGGCCAAATCACTGAATGCCTTTAAGACAGAGATAGATAGGTTCTTGATTAATAAAGGGATCAGGGGTTATGGGGAGAAGGCAGGAGAATGGCGATGAGAAAATACCAGCCATGATTGAATGGCGGAGCAGACTCGATGGGCCGAGTGGCCTAATTCTGCTCCTATGTCTTATGGGTCCTATGCTCTTATGGTTTTATGTGCTGTGTCCATCCACAACTCACATGTTAATTCACATGCACCTCATACCTACCCTGAATGTTAGAGTATAAGATAGATATTGTAAATGGTTTTATCTTTCCAAACTTCATAATAAAGTTTATTTTTGTTTGTTCAAAACGTATGGAATCTTGTGGCTTTATTCACTTAGTAAGTGTTTGAATCGCAATCTTTATCTACTTTAAACAAAAACATATTGGTCCCCAACAGATCTCCTCTCCCCCTACCCACCTAATCCACATCCCTGGACCTGACTAAGGGCAGTAACATATTATTGCACCTTTATTTACTAGGAGCGAAGGATAGACTAAATAGTTAGAGGCCAGTCAGTCCAACATTAGTGATGCCAAATTATTGGAATCAATTCTAAGGGATAGAATAAACTGTCACTTAGAAAGGCGCGTATCAATCAAGGACAGTCAGCACTGATTTGTTAAAGAAAGGTCATGTCTGGCTGATTAAATTTTTGTCTGGAAGTAACAAGGAGGATTAATGGGGGTATTGCAGTTGTCATGGTTAACGTGGATTTTAGCAAGGCTTTTGACAAGATCCCTCATGGCAGACAGGTTAAAAATGTAAAAGCTCACGAGATCCAGGGGACTGTTGCAAGCTGGATACAAAACTGGCTCAGTGCATGTAACAAAGGCTAATTGTTGATGGGGTTCCACAGAGCTCAGTATGGGGTTCCACAGAGCTCAGTATGGGGTTCCACAGAGCTCAGTATGGGGTTCCACAGAGCTCAGTATGGGGTTCCACAGAGCTCAGTATGGGGTTCCACAGAGCTCAGTATGGGGTTCCACAGAGCTCAGTATGAGGTACCCGGCTTTTTGTGGTATATTTTAATAATTTGAACAAAAATGTAAGGGGAATGATCAAGAAATTGCCAGATACACAAAAATTGGCCTGGTGGTGTAGTAGTGATGAGGATTGTAGTACACTGCAGGAAGATATCAGGGGGGCAAAAAAGTGTCAAATGGAACTAAACCCAGAAAAGTGTGAGGTGATTTGGGAAGACAAAGGATTACCCAATAAATGGAAGGATAATGGAGGAATTGAGGGACCTTTGAGTGAATATGCACAGATCCCTGAAGGGAGCAGGGTACATTGATAAGGTAGTTCAGAAGGCATATGGAATCCTTTCATTTATTAGCAAAGACAAAGAAAATAAGAGCAGGGAGGAGAAAGAGAAAACGCTGGAAAATTGCAGCAGGTCTGGCAGCATCTGCAGCGAGAGAAAAGAGCTAACGTTTCGAGTCCGATGACTCATTGTCAAAGCTCACAGACAGAGAAAATGGGAAATATTTACACTGTGGAGTATTTATACTGTGGAATATTTATACTCTGTAGGCATCTCTCCCTACAGATGCTGCCAAACCTGCTGAGACATTCCAGCATTTTCCCTTTCGTTTCAGATTCCAGCATCCACAGTAATTTGCTTTTATAAGAGCAGGGAGGTTATACTGGAACTCAATAAAGCAATGGTTAGGCCACAGCTTGAGTACTGTGTCCTCATTAGAGAAAGGATGTAAATATTCGTTTGGTAGTACAGAACTTGAGAATTGCTGAAAAAAAGATAGATGCTGCCGAAACTTTTTGTCTTGCATTCATCAGGCCAATCACGAGAGTACCAAATGTAAAGGATTGCTGTTATAGTGCGGGACGTAGTGGTTGCTGAATGTTTGCTGGGAAGGTGAGTGAATTTTTAAAAAACTTACCGTTGGGGATTTCAATCTGAATCCTGTCGGAGTGAGGGCAGAGTGACTGCTGGGTAAGTAGTACAGATTTAAATTGTTTGCGCGGGCCCATAACAGCTGATTGCTGTTATAGTGCGGGACACAGTGGTTGCTGGTTAAGTGTTTTATTTTTACCTGTATTTAAGTTGGGCGGTTGCTAGACCTGAGACACAACACTTGTAGTGTCTCCCACCCTTCCACCTCCTCTAACCTAAGGGGTTGAGTGAATGTCAGGTAAGCTCTTTCTTTCTTTTTCTTGTTTTTACCACAAGTTATCTGGGGGGAATGGCAGGGAAGGCCGTGCAATGTTCCTCCTGCAGAATGTTTGAGGTGAGGGACGCCGTCAGTGTCCCTGCTGATTCCACCTGTGGGAGGTGCACCCATCTCCAGCTCCTCAGAAACCGTGTTAGAAAACTGGAGCTGGAGTTGGATGAACTTCGGGTCATTCCGGAGGCAGAGGTGGTCATAGATAGAAGCTTCAGGGATGTAGTTACTCTGAAGATTCAAGATAGATGGGTGACGGTGAGAGGGGCTGGGAGGAAGCAGTCAGTACAGGGATCGCCTGTGGTCGTTCCCCTTAGTAACAAGTATACCGCTTTGGATACTGGTGGAGGGGAATAACTTACCGAGGTGAGCCATGCTGACCGGATTTCCAGCACTGAGTCCGCCCCTGTGACTCACAAGGGAGGGGGGAGAGCAGTAGAGCAATAGTTATTGAGGACTCGATAGTTAGAGGGTCTTAGACGGTTCTGTGGCAACGAAAGAGACTCACGGATGGTATGTTACCTCCCGGGTGCCAGGGTCCATGACGTCTCGTAACGTGCTTTCAGAATCTTTAAGTGGGAGAGGGAACAGTCACAAGTCGTGGTACACATTGGTACCAACGACATAGATAAGAGTAGGGATGGGGATTTAAAACAGGAATTTAGGGAACTAGGGTGGAAGCAGAGAGCCAGGACAAACCATGTTGTCATATCTAGTTTGTTGCCAGTGCCACGTGCTAGCGAGTTGAGGAACAGGAAGAGAGTGCAGATAAACACGTGGCTGCAGGGGTGGTGTAGGAGGGAGGGTTTCAGTTATGTGGATAATTGGAGCACATTCTGGGGAAGGTGTGACCTGTACAAACAGGGTGGTTTGCACCTGAACCAGAGGGGCACCAATATCCTGGGAGAAAGATTTGCTACGGCTCTTCGGGAGGGGTTTAAACTAATTTGTCAGGGGGATGGGAAAATGAGCTGTAGTCCAGAAGCCAGTGTTGCGAGTAGTGAGGTACTGAGAAGGGTATCAAGGTTGCAGGAGTGTACCAGGAGGCAGGAAGATGGGTTGAAGGGTGTCTACTTTAATGCAAGGAGCATCCGGAATAAGGTAGGTGAACGTGGAGCGTGGATTGGTACTTGGAACTATGATGTTGTGGCCATTACGGAGATATGATTAGAACAGGGACAGGAATGGTTGTTGGAAGCTCCAAGGTATAGATGTTTTAGTAAGAGTATGGAAGGTGGTAAAAGAGGTGGAGGAGTAGCATTGTTAATCAAGGATAGTTTAACGGCTGCAGAAAGGCAGTTCGAGGGAGATCTGTCCACTGAGGTAATATGAGCTGAAGTTAGAAATAGGAAAGGAGCGGTCACGTTGTTAGGAGTTTTCTATAGGCCCCCACATGGTAATAGAGATGTGGAGGAAGAAATTGCAAAGCAGATTATGGATAGGTGTGGAGGTCTCAGGGTAGTTGTCATGGGTGACTTTACCTTTCCAAATATTGATTGGAACCTCTATAGGTCGAACAGTTCGGATGGGGCAGTTTTTGTACAGTGTGTGTAGGAGGGTTTCCTGACACAATACGTGGATAGGCCGACAAGACGTGGGGCCACATTGGATTTGGTACTGGTAATGAATGGCCAAGTGTTAGATTTGTTTGTGGGAGAGCACTTTGGAGATAGTCATCCTAATTTGGTGTCTTTCACTATTACAATGGAGAGGGATAGGGCCATATGACAGGGCAAGTTTTATGATTGGGGGAGGGGTAATTATGATGCGATTAGGCAAGAATTAGGGAGAATAAGATGGGAACAGAAACTGTCAGGGAAAGGCACAAATGAAAAGTGGAGCTTGTTCAAGGAACAAATACTGCGTGTCCTTGATAGGTATGTCCCTGTCAGGCAGGGAGGAAATGGCCGTGTGAGGGAAGCATGGTTCACAAAAATGGTTGAATGTCTTGTCAAAAGGAAAAAGGAAACGCATGTAAGGATGAGAAATCAAGGTTCATTTGGGTTGCTTGAGGGTTACAAGGTTGCAAGGAATGAGCTAAAAAGATTGCTTAGGAGAGCTAGGAGGGGGCATGAGAAGTCCTTGGCGGGTCGGATCAAAGAAAACACCAGGGCTTTTTACTCTTATGTGAGAAGTAAAAGAATGACCAGGGTGAGGTTAGGGCCGGTCAAGGACACTAGTGGGAACTTGTGCATGGAGACAGAAGAGATAGGAGAGGCGTTGAATGAATACTTTTCTTCAGTGTTCACCAAGGAAAGGGGCTATGTTTATGAGGATGAGAGTGTGATACAGGCGGGTAGGCTGGAGGAGGTAGATGCTCTGAGGGAAGATGTATTAGCAATTTTGAAAAACCTGAGGGTCGACAAGTCCCCTGGGCCAGATGGAACATATCATAATATTCTTTGGGAGGCAATGGATGAGATTGCAGAGCGTTTGGCTTGACCTTTGGGTCCTCAATGTCCACGGGGATAGTGCCAGAGGACTGGAGATTGGCGAATGTTGTTCCTCTGTTCAAGAAAGGGAATAGGAATGACCCTGGTAATTATAGGCCGGTTAGTCTTACTTCGATGGTCAGTAAGTTAATGAAAAGGGTCGTGAGAGATAGGATTAATGACCATTTGGAAAGATGCAGCTTAATCCGGGATAGTCAACACGGATTCGTGAAGGGTAAGTCTTGCCTCACAAATTTGATTGAATTCTTTGAGGAGGTAACTAAGTGTGTCGATGAAGGTAGAGCAGTTGATGTCGTATACATGGATTTCAGTAAGGCGTTCCCCATGGTCAGCTCATGAAGAAAGTAAGGAGGTGTGGGATAGAGGGAAATTTTGCCAATTGGATAAGTAACTGGCTATCACAAAGAAAACAGAGGGTGGTGGTGAATGGAAAATTTTCTGACTGGAGAACAGTTACCAGAGGTGTACCACAGGGATCAGTGTTGGGTCCTCTGCTATTTGTGATTTTTATAAATGACTTGGAGGAGGGGGCTGAAGGGTGGGTCAGTAAATTTGCTGATGTCACCAAGATTGGTGGAGTAGTGGATGAGGTGGAGGGCTGTTGTAGGCTGCAAAGAGACATTGATAGGATGCAGAGCTGGGCCGAGAAACGGCAGGTGGAGTTTAAACCTGATAAGTGCGAGTTGATTCATTTTGCTAGGACAAATTTAAATGTGGATTACAGGGTCAACGGCAGGGTTTTGAGGAATGTGGAGGAACAGAGAGATCTTGGGGTTCATGTCCACAGATCTGTGACGGTTGCCACATGACGTGACGGATAGAGCCGTGAAGAAGGCCTATAGTGTGTTAGGGTTTATTAATAGGGGGCTTGAGTTTAAGAGCCGTGGGGTTAAAAAAATTAATTTATGGGATGCTGGCTGGGCTTTTCAATGGTTCGGGCAGTGGTTAGCTCTCTCGACCCTGGGTGAGTGAGGGAAAAGGAAGGAAAAAATAAATTTTGCAAAAACAAAACTTTGAAAAGAAAACTTTTAAAGGTAGTGGGGGGGGGGGGGGGGGGGGGATTTCTTTTTGCGCTCTTCTCTCTCACCAAAAACAAGTTCTCCTGAAAAGTATGAAAGAGGAAAAATAAAGTGGTAAAGGAGAGAAGGGAGGGGAAAAGAAAAAGGGAAGAAACAAAAAAAAGGGGGGTGGGAAAGGGAAAAAATTAAAAATAAAGAAAAGGAAGGGGGAGAAAAAAAATGCCAGAAGGGAGCCAAAGCAGAGGGAGAAGGGGCACCAAAGGCAGACGGGGCAATGGGCGAGCCAGTTCAGACGAGCTAATCAGCGCAGAAAGTGGCGGAATGGAAGTATTGCCGCATCAAAAAGAACTGGGCAGACAGGTGCACTCTCCCCCGGGGCCAGGGGGGATCTGGAACTGGAAGGCAGCCTTTGCCGAAGCGCTGAGGGAACATCAGCAGGAAAACAAGGCAGAGGCTAGGGCAGACATAGAGGCCGCAGTGCAGGCAGTAATGGCCAAGGCCCTGGCGGAGGTGTAGGTCGCCCTGTGCAGAGCAGAGGAGAAACTGGAGGCCCAAGGGGAGAAGTTGGAAGCCCAAGAAGCAAACATTAAGGAGCTGGAGAAAGCAGTGACTGACATGAGCAACCGGATCACAGTCCTGGAGAGGGAGGTGGCGAGACTGGGCACAACACAGGTGAGCCTGAAGGGCAGAGTGGACGACCAGGAAAACCGTACGGGAAGGCAAAATGTCAGAATAGTGGGCCTGCCAGAGGGTATCAAGCGTAGAAACCCCACAGCATACGTCGTTGAGATGCTGGGCAACTTAGTGGGGAGGAAAACATTCCCCAACCCACCAGAAATGGACAGAGGACACCAGTGACTGCACCCGAAGCCCAAGGCAGGGGACCATCCGAGAACAGTTATAGCTAAACTGCACCGGTACCAAGACAGGGAAACAATCCTGCGCTGGGCCAGGAACAACAGAACCTGCAAATGGGAAGGACACTCCAATAGAATTTACGAGGACATTGGGGCAGACCAAGCCAGGAGACAGGCCGAATTTAATAGAGCAAAAGCAGCTGTTCACAAGAGTGACGTGCGTTTTGGTATGCTGTACCCAGCGAAACTCTGGGTCACTTACCAAGAAAGAGAGTACTTCTTCACAGCCCCTGCTGAAGCAAACAGGTTTGTCGAGGAACACGGGCTGGAAAACCAACAGCTGGGGTAGAAATAAGGGGCTCTGAGTAAGGGGCAACAACATGCCAACAGGGGTGGGGGGGGGGGGGGAGGCAATGCCAGGCCCCACTCCCGCCACGGCGAGTGCACCCTGAACAAAGAGAGAGCTAACCACTACCCGAGGGACCACTTCAGGTGGGAGACCAGGCCCCAGCACGAGGGAACGAGAGTAGCGGAGAAGAGAGAGCAAGCAGGAGGAGCGCAGGGTAAGATAGGGGAAGAGCTGGCAGAAAGCCGCAGAGGCCAGGCAGGGGAGAAGCGAGACAGTAACTCCCGAGAGGGGGGCCACCGCACTAGCAGGAAAGCTAGCGCCGGGGGCATGCAACAAAGCAGGGCCGCAGCGTGCTCCCAACTGGGGGAGCGGTGCCAGGCCAGGTGGGGAGGGAGGGGGGGGGGCATTCAACAGAGGCGGGAGAGCAAACGGGGATAGGAACAGGGGAAAGAGGGACAAAGGAGGGATACACGGGAGAGAGGGGAAAAGGGAGAGACGGGGGAGTGGGGGGGGGGGATGGACACAGGGTGGAAGAGACCGGGGTGGGGGGGGGGGGGGGGGGACACAGGGAAGGAGGGACATACAAGGCTAGAAAAGGAATAGGGCTACAAAGTGCCACAACCAAGGGCTCGAAACAAGGCTGCAAGCACCCATGGTCTTCTTGAACCAGTACGGTCTCTGGGCGAAGGGAGACCCCAGAGTGCAGGGGACTACCCACGTGGTGGACGCGCAGATGGCGGCCATGTCGGGTGCCCCCCCAACAAAGGGAAACCCCGGAGGGCAGCGGCGCATCCACCAGGTAAGTATGGTTAATCCCACAGGAGCGAGGGGGCAAAGGCCCCCCACCAAGATAGTCACCTGGAATGTAAGGGGACTCAACGGCCCAGTGAAAAGATCCAGAGTCCTCACCCACCTGAGAAATATGAGGGCCGACATAGTCTTCCTCCAAGAGACACACCTGTGAGAGCAGAACCGACTGCAGGTAAGAAAGGGCTGGGTGGGACAGACCTACCATTCCTGCTACGGGACAAGGGCCAGGGGGGTGGCGATATTGATCAGCAAGAGGACGATGTTTAGGGTGACAAAGATAGTCACGGACCCGGGGGGAACGGTATGTCATGGTCAGCGGGGCCCTGGATGGGGCACCGGTAGTACTAGTTAACGTGTACGCGCCCAACTGGGACGACAAAAGCTTCATCAAGAAGACCATGGCAGAAATCCCGGACATTGCGACGCATCGACTAATCATGGGGGGGGACTTCAACTGTGTACAGGATTCAAAGACAGACAGATCAAACCCTGAAACGGGGAAAACCTCAAGCATGGCAAGGGAACTCAGTCACTTTATGGAGCAGATGGGAGCGGTGGACCCCTGGAGGTTCGCCCACCCAGGGGAGAAGGAGTTCTCCTTCTTCTCCCCAGTACAAAACGCATACACCAGAATTGACTTCTTTGTGGTGGGGAAAACGGTGCTTCCATGGATAGACAAAATGGAATACTCAGCAATTGTGATATCAGACCACGCCCCACACTACATGGACGTGAGGCTGGAGACAGGCAGGGCCCAACACCCTACATGGAGGTTGGACATTATCCTACTAGCTGACGAGGCCTTCAACGAAAGGATATCTTGGGCCATAGCAGAGTATACAGAGAACAACCAGAACGGGGAGGTCTCACCCTCCACGAAAGCGCTAAAGACCGTACTAAGAGGGGAAATCATCGCTTTCAAAGCGCAAAGAGATAGGGAGGAAAGGATGGCTAGGCAGCAGCTGGTCGACTCCATACTGGAGGTAGACCGTAAATACTCTGAGGCCCCGACCGTAGAGCTCCTGGCGGAGAGGAAAGAGTTACAAAGTTACAACTTTGACCTGCTCTCCACCAGGAAAGCAGTGTACCAACTCCGCCAGGTATGTGGGACCCAACACGAACACGGAGACAAACCAGCCGCCTGTTGGCACACCAGCTGAGAAAGCAGGCAGCCACCAGAGAAATTGTACAAATCAGGATACCAGAGGCACGTTAGAAACAGAACCAGAAAAGATCAAGAAAACCTTCAAGGACTTCTACCAAGGGCTGTAAACCTCAGAGCCCCCAACGGGGAAGGCTGGGATGAACCGGTTCCTTGATGGACTGGACATTCCAGTCGTGGGGGAGGGCAGAAAACGGGGCTTGGAAGCACCACTAGCACTGGGAGAGATCATGGACAGCATTAGCGCCATGCAAGCGGGGAAGGCGCCGGGACCAGACGGGTTCCCGGCAAACTTCTACAAAAAATTTGCGACAGCGCTGGCACCGCACCTGCGGGAGATGTTCACAGACTCGCGAGCTAGGGGCACACTGCCACCCACGTTAGCACAGGCCTCAATCTCGCTGATACCTAAGAAAGACAAAGATCCAACGGAATGTGGGTCATATAGACCCATCTCACTGCTGAACGCGGAATCCAAAATACTGGCCAAAACCCTAGCCAGAAGGCTAGAGGACTGTGTACCTGAGGTGGTCGCAGAGGACCAGACGGGCTTTGCAAAGGTAGACAGCTTACCTCGAACATCAGGCGCCTGCTGAACGTGATAATAACCCCCTCCGGGGAGAGAACACCAGAGGTGATTGTCTCGCGAGACTCAGAAAAGGCCTTCGACAGAGTCGAATGGAAATATCTCATAGAGGTACTGGAGCAGTTCGGGCTTGGAACAGGGTTCACCTCCTGGGTAAAGCTCCTATACAACGCTCCCATGGCGAGCATACGGACCAACACCCGATACTTCCAGCTGCACAGGGGCACCAGACAAGGATGCCCACTGTCCCCGCTGCTGTTCGCTCTTGCGATCGAACCACTAGCAATCGCGCTCAGAGCAGCAAAAAACTGGAGGGGGGATCCGAAGGGGAGGTAGAGAGCACAGAGTCTCACTCTATGCAGATGACCTGCTCCTCTACATTTCGGACCCACAAAGCAGCATGGACGGAATCATCGCGCTCCTGAAAGAGTTTGGCGACTTCTCAGGCTACAACCTCAACATGAGCAAAAGCGAGATCTTCCCAGTACACCCACAAGTAGGGGGGGGGGGGGGGGGGGGGGGCAGCACTAACGGGACTGCCGTTTAAACAAGCCCGACACAAATTCCGCTACCTGGGGATCCAAACAGCCCACGACTGGAAAGGGGTCCACAAATGGAATCTCACCAGTCTGACGGAGGACGTAAAAAAGGACCTGCAAAGATGGAACACACTCCCACTCTCCCTCGCAGGGAGAGTCCAGACGATCAAAATAAACGTACTGCCCAGATACCTCTTCCTACTTAGATCCATTCCGATCTACATCCCCAAGGCCTTTTCCAAAGCACTAGACAAACTCATCGTGGCCTTTGTATGCGGGGGGGGGGGGGGGGGGGGGGGATGCTAGGATCCAAAAGAAGTTCCTACAATAAACAAATTCCAGGGGGGTCTAGCCCTTCCAAATCTACAATTCTACCACTGGGCGGGGACAGCTGAGTGAATAAGGGGATGGATCAAGCGGCCAGAAGCCAAGTGGGTGCGCATGGATGAGGCCTCCTACATGGGGACCTCCCTCTGGGCCCTCGCCACGGCAGCCCTCCCATCCCCCCAAAAAACAGTCCGGTGGTGACAGCCACCCTCCAATCCTGGAACCAACTACGGCAGGTATTTGGCCTGACCAAAATGTCGAATAAAGCTCCCATCTGCAACAACCATAGGTTCACACCAGCACTGACTGACGCCACCTTCAAAAAGTGGGGACAGGACGGAGGAACACTGACAGTCAGGGACCTATACACGGACAGCAGGATCGCAACACTGGACGAACTGACAGAGATATTCCAGCTAGCCAGGGGGAACGAGCTAAGGTATCTACAGCTCAAAAACTTCCTACGAAGCGAGACAAGGACGTACCCACAACCGCCACGACAGACACTACTGGAAGAACTACTGGATGCAAGGAAACTGTAGTGACATGTATGACCGACTGATAGAAAGGGCCGACACCATACTGGACGCAACAAGAAAGAAATGGGAGGAGGTCCTGGGGATTGAGATAGGGTGGGGACTCTGGAGCGAAGCACTGCATGGGGTCAACTCCACCTCCACTTGCGTAAGGCTCAGCCTGACGCAGCTAAAAGTAGTACATAGAGCCCACTTAACGAGAAACCGTATGAGTAGGTTCTTCCCGGAGGTGGAGGATAGATGTGAACGGTGCCAAGGAGGCCCGGTCAACCATGCCCACATGTTCTGGTCTTGCCCCAGACTTGCAGGGTACTGGACAGCCTTCTTCGAGGCAATGTCCAAAGTGGTGGGGATGAGGGTGGAGCCATGCCCGAAAGTGGTGGTCTTCGGAGTTTTGGACCAGCCAGATCTATTCCTAGGGAGGAGGGCGGACGCCCTTGCCTTTGCCTCCCTGATCGCCGTAGAATCCTGTTTGGCTGGCGGTCAGCAGCACCGCCCAGAGCTGCAGACTGGCTGTCCGACCTCTCGGATTCTCTCCAAATGGAGAAAATCAAATTCGCCATTCGAGGGTCAGATGACGGCTTCCACAGAACGTGGGAGCCATTCACGCAATTGTTCCGGGACCTGTTTGTGGCCAATGAACAAGTGGAAGAATAGCCAGGTTGCCAAAAATCAGGGAAAAGTAGCCAAAGCATGAGAGGGAGAGATAGACCGTGAGGGGGGGGTCAGCTAAACCTAAGAGGAAAGAAAGGCGAACCACAGGAAGTGGGGGGGGGGGGGGGGGGGAGGGAAGAGACAGGGAACAAGAGAGGAGAACCAGGGAGGTGGGAAGGAGACAGGGAAATGATAGCCAGAAGGAAGGCACGGGATGCAAAAACAAGCATGGTATCCCCAGGGGCAGGGAACGGGGAGAATAAAGACAAAAGATGGGAGGAACAGCAGAAGCGGAGGGGAGCGCGAGACGGCAGTGAGATCCGTCCAGGAGAAGCAACTGACAACACCAACACCAAACCCATTTGAGTGTTGCCCACTGTAATTGTTTCTCCGGCACCCAAATGTATATTTACCTCCCCAGTCTCCACCCCCCTCACCCCCCGCATGCCCCCCCCCCTCCCCCGCCTACATATGTGTTGTAAATAATTTTGCCAGGTATACAGAGCTGCTGTTGAGCTGGTGCACAATACCCTACCAGTTATTCTATTTTACTTTTTATTGTATTTTTTTTATTATTCACTACTTTCTTTTCTTTGGTCTGTTGGGTGGGCCCTTCTCTTCTATATATTTGTATATATATGTTTCTTATCCTGTGTACATAACGGTAAATATACTTCAAAAACCCAATAAAAAACGTTTATTAAAAAAATGTACAATATAATACAACAGTTGTGACAACCACATTCACCCCCTGTTAAAAATGAGTCCAACGGGGATGGCAGAAAACTATATACATACAGACTGGTTTTAAAATGACAGAGAAGGTTACAAATTTAGACAATCGGGCGCCTTGATCTGTCGTTGAGAGCGCCGCAGTGCTGGTGACGACTCCGGTGTTGGCTTGGTCTTCAGTGACTCCGGGAGCGTGTCGACCTCATCTTCATCCATGGGTGGGTCCAAGGGGAGGACGGATTGTCCTGGAGCGGGGCTGCGGTGGGTTGCGCTGGTGGGAGGGTGGGTGGTGCCGGGCAGAGGGGGGGACCCAGTTGTAGCCAGGTCCCTGAGAGAGACTGTGTCTTGGTAGCCGTCGGGGTACGCTACATAGGTGTATTGCGGGTTTGCGTGGAGTAGCTGTACCCTCTCACCAACAGGTTCGCCTCGTGGAGCCGCACGTGCTTGCGGAGAAGAACGGGTCCTGGAGCTGCCAGCCACGTTGGGAGCGAAACCCCAGAGGTGGACTTCCTAGGGAAGGCAAAGAGACGTTCATGGCGGGTTTCGTTAGTTGCGGTGCACAGAAGCGACCGAATAGAGTGAAGTGCCTCGGAGAGGACCTCCTGCCAGCGGGAGGCCAGGAGATTTCTGGACCGTAGGGCCAGCTCCACCTGCCCGTTTCCCTGGGGGTTGTAGCTGGTCGTCCTGCTCGTCCTGTTGAGCAGGTACTGGCGCAGCTCATCGCTCATAAATGAGGATCCCCGGTCGCTGTGGACGTAGACGGGGATACCGAACAGAGCGAAGATGGTGTTGAGGGCTTTAATGATGGTAGCAGACATCATATCGGGGCATGGGATGGCGAAGGGGAATCGGGAATACTCGCCGACCACATTAAGAAAATACGTGTTGCGGTCGGTGCAAGGGAGGGGCCCTTTGAAGTGCACGCTGAGGCGTTCAAAGGGTCGGGAGGCCTTCACCAGGCATGCACGGTCTGGCCGGTAGAAGTGCGGTTTACACTCCGCGCAGACCTGGCAGTCTCTGGTGATAGCCCTGACTCCTCGATGGAGTAGGGCAGATTGCAGGCCTTAATGAAGTGGTAAAATCGGGTGACTCCTGGGTGACAGAGATCGCCGTGCAGGGTCCGGAGTCGGTCCACTTGTACGCTGGCACATGTACCTCGGGATAGTGCATCGGGGGGCTCGTTGAGCTTACCGGGGCGATACAAAATCCCATAATTAAAGGTGGATAGCTCTATCCTCCACCTCAAGATCTTATCATTTTTGATCTTACCCCGCTGTGTGTTGTTAAACATGAAGGCAACCGACCGTTGGTCAGTGAGGAAAGTGAATCTCCTGCCGGCCAAGTAATGTCTCCAATGTCGCACAGCTTCAATGATCACTTGGGCCTCTTTTTCGACGGAGGAGTGCCGAATTTCGGAGGCATGGAGGGTGCGGGAAAACAATGCCACGGGCCTGCCCGCCTGATTGAGGGTGGCGGCCAGAGTGACGTCTGATGCATCGCTCTCGACTTGGAAGGGGAGTGTCTCGTCGACCGCGTGCATCGTGGCATTGGCGATGTCGGCCTTGATACGGGTGAAGGCCTGGTGAGCCTCGGCCGTCATTTGGAAAGCGGTGGAGTGGATGACTGGGCAGGCCTTGTCTTTGTCATAATATACACATCAGTATATAATGGTGCAAAGACACACACTGACTGACACACTGCAAGACCAATCAACACACACAACACAGCAGCCAATCACCAGTTAGGGCACGCTCACTATAAAGCCAGAGGGCACTAGTTTTCCCGTTCATTCAGGATGCAGCCTCTGAGACGGACAGAGCTTGCAGCTAGTAGCACAAACCTTCACCATGTGGGGGGTGAGAGAGAGTGTGGGGGGGGGGGGGGGTTAGAGAGTGTGTGGAGGGGGTTAGAGAGTGTGGAGGGGGTGAGAGTGTGTGGAGGGGGTGATGGAGTGTGGAGGGGGTGAGAGAGTGTGGAGGGGGTGAGAGTGGGTGGAGGGGGTTAGAGAGAATGTGGAGGGGGTGAGAGTGTGTGGAGGGGAGAGAGAGTGGAGGGGAGAGAGAGTATGTGGGGGGTGAGAGAGTGTGGAGGGGGTGAGAGTGTGGAGGGGGTGGGAGAGTGTGGAGGGGGTGAGAGAGAGTGTGGGGGGGGTGAGAGAGTTTGGAGGGGGTGAGAGTGTGTGGAGGGGGTGAGAGTATGTGGAGGGGATGAGAGTGTGTGGAGGGGGTGAGAGTGTGTGGAGGGGTGAGAGAGTGTGTGGAGGGGGTGAGAGTATGTGGAGGGGATGAGAGTATGTGGAGGGGGTGAGTGTGTAGAGGGGGTGAGAGCGTGTGGAGGGGGTGAGAGTGTGTGGAGGGGGTGAGAGTGTTTGGAGGGGGTGAGAGTGTGGAGGGGGTGAGAGTGTTTGGAGGGGTTGAGAGTGTGGAGGGGGTGAGAGTGTGTGGAGGGGGTGAGAGTGTGTGGAGGGGTGAGAGAGTGTGGAGGGGGTGAGAGTGTGTGGAGGGGTGAGAGTGTGTGGAGGGGGTGATGGAGTGTGGAGGGGGTGAGAGAGTGTGGAGGGGGTGAGAGTGTGTGGAGGGGTGAGAGTGTGTGGAGGGGGTGAGAGTGTGTGGAGGGGAGAGTGTGTGGAGGGGGTGAGAGAGTGTGTGGGGGAGGTGAGAGAGTTTGGAGGGGGTGAGAGTGTGTGGAGGGGTGAGAGAGTGTGGAGTGGGTAAGAGTGTTTGGAGGGGGTGAGAGTGTTTGGAGAGGGTTAGAGTATGTGGAGGGGGTGAGAGTGTGTGGAGGGGGTGAGAGTGTGTGGAGGGGGTGAGAGTGTGTGGAGGGGTGAGAGAGTGGGAGGGGGTGAGAGTGTGTGGAGGGGGTGAGAGAGTGTGGAGGGGATGAGAGTGTGTGGAGGGGGTGAGAGAGTGTAGAGGGGGTGAGAGTGTGTGGAGGGGGTGAGAGAGTGTGGAGGGGGTGAGAGTGTGTGGAGGGGGTGAGAGTGTTTGGAGGGGGTGAGAGTGTGTGGAGGGGTGAGAGTGTGTGGAGGGGTGAGAGTGTGTGGAGGGGGTGATGGAGTGTGGAGGGGGTGAGAGAGTGTGGAGGGGGTGAGAGTGTGTGGAGGGGTGAGAGTGTGTGGAGGGGGTGAGAGTGTTTGGAGGGGGTGAGAGTGTGTGGAGGGGGTGAGAGTGTGTGGAGGGGTGAGAGTGTGTGGAGGGGGTGATGGAGTGTGGAGGGGGGTGAGAGAGTGTGGAGGGGGTGAGAGTGTGTGGAGGGGGTGAGAGTGTGTGGAGGGGGTGAGAGTGTGTGGAGGGGAGAGTGTGTGGAGGGGGTGAGAGAGTGTGGAGGGGGTGAGAGAGAGTGTGGGGGAGGTGAGAGAGTTTGGAGGGGGTGAGAGTGTGTGGAGGGGGTGAGAGAGTGTGGAGTGGGTAAGAGTGTTTGGAGGGGGTGAGAGTGTTTGGAGAGGGTTAGAGTATGTGGAGGGGGTGAGAGAGTGTGGAGGGGATGAGAGTGTGTAGAGGGGGTGAGAGAGTGTGGAGGGGGTGAGAGAGTGTGGAGGGGGTGAGAGAGTGTGGAGTGGGTGAGAGTGTTTGGAGGGGGTGAGAGTGTTTGGAGAGGGTTAGAGTATGTGGAGGGGGTGAGAGTGTGTGGAGGGGGTGAGAGTGTGTGGAGGGGGTGAGAGTGTGTGGAGTGGGTGAGAGAGTGTGGAGTGGGTGAGAGTGTTTGGAGGGGGTGAGAGTGTTTGGAGAGGGTTAGAGTATGTGGAGGGGGTGAGAGTGTGTGGAGGGGGTGAGAGTGTGTGGAGGGGGGTGAGAGTGTGTGGAGGGGGTGAGAGTGTGTTTGGGGTGTGAGTGTGTGGATGGGGTGAGAGAGTGTGGAGGGGGTGAGAGTGTGTGGAGGGGGTGAGAGTGTGTGGAGGGGGTGAGAGTGTGTGGAGGGGGTGAGAGTGTGTGGAGGGGGTGAGAGTGTGTGGAGGGGGTGAGAGTGTGTGGAGGGGGTGAGAGTGTGTGGAGGGGGTGAGAGTGTGTGGAGGGGGTGAGAGTGTGTGGATGGGGTGATGAACCATCAATTGAACGCGAGACGAGTTGCTGGACAAAAGTATGGCTTTAATCAGCTAGATGTTAGCCCTGCGGTCGATTACAGTATAAGGACGACCGCCGGGAGTACTGGGTATTTATACCCCGCCCTGGAGGCGGGGTTAACTCAACCTCTCGACCAATCGGGGAGCCGCCACATGACTGGTCTCAACCAACCGGTCGAGAGGCACATGACCGACCAGGGCCAATGGTAAGCCGGTGTTCTGCACAAGTGGCAGGCAGCTATGCTAATCATACCACCACATTCACCCCTTGCGGAGAAAGAAGCCGGGGGGGGGGGGGGGGTGTCAACGACAGCTGTGGGGGGGGGGGGAGAACTGGTGGTATGAGTAGTAACGAGAGAAGGAAAAAATTGTATCCTTGGCTTCCCACTGGCCCATACAAGGTCCATGGTGGGTGTTGAAAGTTAAATGGACTCGATCAGCTTTTCGTTGCCCGTGACGTCCTGGCAGACCGCCGCAGTGGAGTTGGTGACGCTGGTTCAGCCGATGGTGGTGGTTCAGCTGATGTCCTGGACTCCGGGTGCGATGGTCCTTGAACTGTTTCTGTAACCCGGGCTGGTGGTGGAGACGCCATGGATGGGGGAGGGGTGGCCTGGGTGGGGCGCTGGGGGAAAAAGAACAGGGGGGGTTCTGTGGTGAAGGAGGGGAGGGCCGCACGTCGGCGAGTGCCAGGTCCTGGAGGGAGACCGTGTCCTACCGACCGTCGGGGTACTCCACGTACGCATACTGCGGGTTAGCGTGGAGTAACTGGACAGGTCATCAGGAGACTTGTGCACCCGCACATGCTTCCAGAGCAAGATAGGTCCGGGGGCGGCCAGCCACGTCGGGAGAGGGGATCCGGAGGACGACTTCCTGGGGAAAACAAGAAGACTTTCATGAGGTGTCTGATTTGTTGCGGTACAGAGGAGTGAGCGGATAGAATGTAGGGCATCGGGGATAACCTCTTGCCATCGGGAAATAGGGAGATCTCTGGACCGGAGGGCCAGTAGTATGGTCTTCCAGATGGTACCATTCTCCCGCTCGACCTGTCCGTTACCCCGAGGGTTATAGCTGGTCGTCCTGCTAGAGGCAATGCCCCTGCTGAGTAGGAATTGACGCAGCTCGTCGCTCATAAATGAGGACCCCCGATCGCTATGTATGTACGCGGGGTAGCCGAACAGGGAGAAGATGGAGAGGAGGGCCTTAATGACGGTCGATGTGGTCATGTCGGGGCAGGGAATGGCGAAGGGGAAGCGGGAGAATTCGTCAATTACCGTCAGGAAGTAAATGTTGCAGTTGCTAGAGGGAAGGGGCCCCTTGAAGTCAATGCTGAGACTTACGAAGGGGCGGGATGCTTTGATCAGGTGTGCGCGCTCGGGACGGTAGAAGAGTGGTTTGGACTCGGCGCAGATGTGGCAGTCACGGGTTACTGCCCTGACTTCCTCGATGGAGAAGGGCAGGTTGCGGGTCTTTATGAAATGATAGAAACGGGTCACCCCTGGATGGCAGAGGTCCACGTGGAGGGAGCGGAGGCGGTCTATCTGCGCGCTGGCGCAGGTACCGCGGGACAGGGCATCAGGAGGCTCATTGAGCTTCCCAGAACGAAACAAGATATCGTAGTTGTACGTGGACAACTCGATCCGCCACCATAAGATCTTGTCGTTCTTAATCTTGCCCCTCTGTGCATTATCGAACATGAAGGCCACTGACCGTTGGTCTGTGAGGAGGGTAAACTTCCTGCCGGCCAAATAGTGCCTCCAATGTCACACCGCTTCGACTATGGCCTGGGCTTCCTTTTCCACTGAGGCGTGGCGGAGTTCGGAAGCCTGGAGGGTTCTGGAGAAGAAGCCCACGGGTCTGCCCGCTTGGTTCAGGGTGGCCGCCAGAGCTACTTCTGATGCGTCGCTCTCGACCTGGAAGGGGAGGTACTCGTCGATGGCGTGCATCGTGGCCTTTGCGATGTCCACTTTGATGCGGCTAAAAGCCTGGCAGGCCTCTGTCGACGGCGGGAAGGACGTGGACTGAATGAGGGGACGGGCCTTGTCGGCGTAATTGGGAACCCATTGGGCGTAGTAAGCGAAGAAACCCAGGCAGAGTTTAAGGGATTTGAGGGTATTGGGGAGAGGGAGTTCCATCAGGGGGCGCATGCGTTCGGGGTCGGGGCCTATCACTCCGTTACGCACTACGTAGCCGAGGATGGCTAGACGGTCAGTGCTAAACACGTACTTATCCTTATTGCAAGTTAGGTTAAGGAGTTTTGCGGTTTGGAGGAATTTTCGGAGGTTGATGTGATGGTCCTGCTGGTTGTGGCCGCAGATGGTGACATTATCGAGGTACGGGAAGGTAGCCCGTAATCCGTACTTGTCGACCATTCGGTCTATCTCCCGTTGGAAGACCGAGACCCCATTTGTGACACCGAATGGAACCCTAAGGAAGTGGTAGAGGCGCCCATCAGCCTCGAACGCGGTGTACTTGCGGTCACTCGCGCGGATGGGGAGCTGGTGATAAGCGGACTTGAGGTCCACAGCGGAGAAGACTTTGTATTTCGCAATCTCGTTTACCATGGCGGAAATACGGGGGAGAGGATACGCGTCCAGTTGCGTAAACCGGTTGATGGTCTGGCTGTAGTCGATGACCATCCGGTTTTTCTCCCCAGTCTGGACCACCAGCACTTGGGCTCGCCAGGGACTGTTGCTGGCCTCGGTGACCCCTTCCTTCAGCAACCTATGGACCTCGGACCTGATGAAGGTCCGGTCCTGGGCGCTGTACCTTCTGCTCCGGGTCGCGACAGGTTTGCAATCGGGGGTGAGATTAGCAAACAAGGAGGGGCGGTCCACTTTGAGAGACGCGAGGCTGCAGACAGTGAGGGGGGGTATAGGGCCGCCGAATTGGAAGGTCAAGCTCTGCAGGTTGCACTGGAAGTCCAGTCCTAGGAGTGCCGGTGCGCAAAGGTCGGGGAGGACAAGGAGTTTATAATTTTTTAAAACCTTCCCTTGGACCGTGAGGTCCACGATGCAGCACCCGGTGATGCGGACGGAGTGCGTACCTGAGGCTAACCCGATTTTGTGTTTTACAGGGTGGACAGGGAGCGCGCAGTGTCTTACCGTGTCAGGGTGTACGAAGCTTTCCGTGCTCCCAGATCCAGCAGGCAGCCCGTCTCGTGCCCGATGAGGTGGATTAGCGTCGTTGTCTTGGCGAGCGCGCGTGGATGTGACTGGTCGAGCTGAATGGCCGAGAGCCGTGGAGAAGATCCATCGTCGTAGTCGTCGTCGGTCGAGTAGGTGCTGGCAGGACCTTGTGTGCCAGTCCAGGATGGCGGTGCCTAGGATCCGCACGTGGAGTCGGGGCACCAAGATGGCAGCGCCCAGGACCCGCACGTGGAGTCGGGGCCCCAAGATGGCGGTGCCCAGGACCCGCACGTGGCTTCTGGGGCCCAAGATGGCGGCGCCGGCAGGACCCTCGTGGTTGTTGGGGGCAGGGTTAGCGGTGCCAGCGGGCCGATCGGAGCGGCTGAGAGCAGGGGCAGAGAGGCGCGCAGGCCGGGCGCAGGGGCCCGGGGGCGGGGGGGGGAGAGATTGGCGCGGTGCGCTGGAAGGGCCCGGAAGGGCCCGGAGGAGGAGATCCCCGGTCGCTGCGCGGCACAGCAGCGACCGATTTGGCCTGGCAGGCCGACGAAAAATGGCCCTTCTTCCCGCAGCTCTTACAAAGGGAGGAACGGGCCAGGCAGCACGGGCGGGGGTGTTTGGTGAACCCACAGAAATAGCAGCGGAGCCCCACGGACTTGTCGGGGTGTCCCACGGCACAGGCCTGAGGGCGGTCAGGGGGGCCGGTGGCGGTGGGGAAGCATGCCAGGAGGCCCAGGGCGCTGCAGTGCGGCTGGGGACATAGGCGCGGGCGTTTAAGTCGGCGACCTCCAGAGAGGTGGAGAGAGTCCGTGCCTCAGTTAGGCTGAGGTCGTCTTTTTCCAGCATCCGCTGGCGGATAGCGGTGGACTGCATCCCAGCCACGTAAGCATCTCTGATCAAAAGTTCCATGTGCTCAGTGGCTGAAACTTGGAGGCAGGTGCAATTCCTCCCCAGGACAGCGAGGGCCTGGTAAAAATCATCTAAGGACTCACCGGGGAACTGTTGTCTGGTAGCCAGCAGATGTCGGGCGAACACTCGGTTTACCGGCTTAAGAAACTGTCCTTTCAGCTTATCCATGGCCGCGTCGTACTCTTTTTCTTCCCCTATCATCGCGTAGGCCGCCATGCCCACGCTGGAATGGAGAATATGAAGTTTCTGTACCATGGTGGGGGGGCTGCTTGCGGACGCCAGGTTGCCATCGAAACACACCAGCCAATGCTTGAAGATTTCCGATGCGTTCTGAGTTTGTGGGCTGAAGCGGAGGCATTCGGGCTTCATCCGGAGCTCCATCTTCAAAATTCTAGCAGATTACATTGATGTACCATCAATTGAACGCGAGACGATTTGCTGGACAAAAGTATGGCTTTAAACAGCTAGATGTTAGCCCTGCGGTCGATTACAGTATAAGGACGACCACCGGGAGTACTGGGTATTTATACCCCGCCCTGGAGGCGGGGTTAACTCAGCCTCTCGACCAATCGGGGAGCCGTCACATAACTGGTCTCAACCAACCGGTCGAGAGGCCCATGACCAACCAGGTGCAATGGTAAGCCGGCTATGGCAGGCAGCTATGCTAATCATACCACCACAGGGGGTGAGCGAGAGTGTGGAGGGGTGAGAGTGTGTGGAGGGGGTGAGAGAGTGTGGAGGGGGTGAGAGAGTGTGGAGGGGGTGAGAGAGTGAGGAGGGGTGAGAGAGTGTGGAGGGGTTGAGAGAGTGTGGAGGGGTGAGAGTGTGTGGAGGGGGTGAGAGAGTGTGGAGGGGGTGAGAGTGTGTGGAGGGGGTGAGAGAGTGAGGAGGGGGTGAGAGAGTGTGGAGGGGGTGAGAGAGTGTGGAGGGGTTGAGAGTGTGGAGGGGGTGAGAGTGTTTGGAGGGGGTGAGAGTGTGTGGAGGGGGTGAGAGAGTGTGGAGGGGGTGAGAGAGTGTGGAGGGGGTGAGAGTGTGTGGAGGGGGTGAGAGTGTGTGGAGGGGGTGAGTGTGTGTGGAGGGGGTGAGAGTGTGTGGAGGGGGTGAGAGAGTGTGGAGGGGTGAGAGTGTGTGGAGGGGGTGAGAGAGTGTGGAGGGGGTGAGAGAGTGTGGATGGGGTGAGAGTGTGTGGAGGGGGTGAGAGAGTGTGGAGGGGGTGAGAGAGTGTGGAGGGGGTGAGAGTGTGTGGAGGGGTTGAGAGTGTGGAGGGGGTGAGAGTGTGTGGAGGGGGTGAGAGTGTGTGGAGGGGTTGAGAGTGTGTGGAGGGGGTGAGAGTGTGTGGAGGTGGTGAGAGAGTGTGGAGGGGGTGAGAGAGTGTGGCGGGGGTAAGAGAGTGTGGAGGGGGTGAGAGAGTGTGGATGGGGTGAGAGTGTGTGGAGGGTGTGAGTGTGTGTGGAGGGGGTAAGAGAGTGTGGCGGGGGTAAGAGAGTGTGGATGGGGTGAGAGTGTGTGGAGGGTGTGAGTGTGTGTGGAGGGGGTAAGAGAGTGTGGCGGGGGTAAGAGAGTGTGGATGGGGTGAGAGAGTGAGGAGGGTGTGAGTGTGTGTGGTGGGGGTAAGAGAGTGTGGAGGGTGTGGATGGGGTGAGAGTGTGTGGAGGGTGTGAGTGTGTGTGGTGGGGGTAAGAGAGTGTGGCGGGGGTAAGAGAGTGTGGAGGGGGTGAGAGAGTGTGGTGGGGGTAAGAGAGTGTGGCGGGGGTAAGAGAGTGTGGAGGGGGTGAGAGAGTGTGGAGGGGGTGAGAGTGTGTGGCGGGGGTAAGAGAGTGTGGAGGGGGTGAGAGAGTGTGGAGGGGGTAAGAGAGTGTGGATGGGGTGAGAGTGTGTGGAGGGGGATTCTCATTGCTCACCCTATTAACTGGAAATTTGCAAAATATTGAACTATTTTGTTAAACAAGCAGGTAAGCAGTGAAAACTCCATTACCAACTGATTCATGTTCATCCAAACAAGTTCATAATTACTCCCGAGTGAGTTGGACACAGAGTTTAGAAGGTTTGCAGGATGCCAGATGTCCAACATGTCTTTACTGGGCAAGCTTCTCCACTCGAGCATGAAGTCATTAAATTACACTTCAGCACTTCATTAAAGATTTAGCGGATTTTTTAAGTTGTGTAGAAATTGGCAGATGTGGTGAATATTGAAAAATTATTTCCTCTCATTCACTTAACCATCAATTTCAAATAATTATACAAACTAAAAAGTAAAGAATGAACACTAAACCAGACTGAGAATGCATAACACATGATGAGCTCATCCTCAGGCTAGATTTCTCTACTGCCTTATTTGTCATCTACCCAAGCTCCAGCTGATCTCTCCCCAACTCCAGCTCATCCAGAATTCTGTCACCCACAACCTAACCACACAAAGCCCTGCACGTTCATTGCTCTGATCTGATCTCCATTGATTCTCTCTTCCAAACTTTATGAAGAAATTGTACACACCCCTGTCAGCCTCAACATGGCCGAGTTAGAGATGGTTATCTGCTTCAAATTCCTAGGTGTGCACATCACCAACAATCTGTCCTGGTCGACCCACATCGACGCTACTACCAAGAAATACAACAGCCCCATTAACTCTTACCAACTTTTACAGGTGCAACATGGAAAGCATCCTATCTGGATGCATCACAGCCTGGTATGGCAACTGCTCGGCCCAAGACCACAAGAAACTTCAGAGTCGTGAACACTACCAAGTCCATCACACGAACCTGCCTCCCAAACATTGACTCCATCTACACCTCCCACTGCCTGGGGAAGGCGGGCAGCTAAATCAAAGACCTCCCCACCCGGCTCACTCATTCTTCCAACTTCTTCCATTGGGCAGAAGATACAAAAAGTCTGAGAAGACGCACAAACAAATTCAAAAACAGCTTCTTCCCCGCTGGTACCAGACTCCTACACCACCCTCTTATGGACTGACCTGATTAATACTACACTCCTGTATGCTTCACCCGATGCTGGTGTTATGTATTACATCGCGTACCTTGTGCTGCCCTATTGTGTATTTTTTTTTCATGTACTAAATGATCTGTTTGAGCTGCAGGCAAAAAAATACTTTTCACTGTACCTCGGTACATGTGACAACAAACAAATCCACCCAAAGCATTGACTTCAACATTTTGGTTGAATTTTAATTTGTTGCCTGTAGCAGACTTAAAATTGGAGTCGTCCTCACATTCTGTGAACTCAGACTACAAAAGGAACTCTGTCATCAATGTTCAAAATGCTTGGCTGTTTCTTGTGCTATACTGCTTTCAATATGAACATTGGAACCCTCCAACCCAGTAGCATTTTAGGTTGAAAATTAGGGCAGTGCCTCGGTACACCGGTCCCTTAAGTAGCAGAGCAGCTGGATACAGTGAATAAGAGGGTTTATGGTATATTTGCCTTTATTAGCTGAGGCATAGCGTTTACAAGCAGGGAGGTTATGCTGGAACTGTATAAAATATTGGTTAGGCCACAGCTAGAGTATTGTGTGCAGTTCTGAAATCCATATTATAGCAAGGATGTGATGGATGTTGCCTGGGCTGGAGCATTTTAGTTATGGAGCGACCTTAATAAGGGCAAAGGGAGCCCACACTGAGTAGAATAAAGAACTTAGACTTATTTACAATAATGATAAGTACACAACCCGGTAGATCCCTACAGGGTCCCTTCTCTGGTTGGTGCCTTACTAGCTGACCTTTTGTACAATGCTTAATAGAGATGCCTACCCCTCAGCGGGAGAACTTGTACTCCACAAGAGCCACAGGGAAGATAATCATTCCCACCCCATAGAGCCCGTGCAGGATATTACATTCCTCCTCTAAAGTCCGAATACCCCTCTGTTGTGTTCTGTGACCTTATCTTTATAATGATTCATACAGAACTGTTGGTGAGTTAACCAGAATGTTGTTTTATGATTTAAATATGGTAACAATCAAAATGCTGTGCAGACTAAGTTACTGAGTGAGTTACATAGACTCTCCTGGAACTACGCTCTGTGTGGCTATCCTCGTATACGCTTTACAACCTTCTCTCGATAGCCTGATGTCACATGACTGATGTCTGACAGCCTCCTGCTGGTTGGAGGCAGCAGGGTAGCATGGTGGTTAGCATAAATGCCTCACAGCTCCAGGGTCCCAGGTTCGATTCCCGGCTGGGTCATTCTCTGTGTGGAGTCTGCACATCCTCCCCCTGTGTGCGTGGGTTTCCTCCGGGTGCTCCGGTTTCCTCCCACAGTCCAAAGATGTGCGGGTTAGGTGGATTGGCCATGCTAAATTGCCCGTAGTGTCCTAATAAATGTAAGGTTAAGGGGGGGGGGGGTTGTTGGGTTACGGGTATAGGGTGGATATGTAGGTTTGAGTAGGGTGATCATGGCTCGGCACAACATTGAGGGCCGAAGGGCCTGTTCTGTGCTGTACTGTTCTATGTTCTATAGCTAAATGTTTACAATATTGTTCACAAGCATATCACCACATCTCCTTTCCTTTAGAATTGTTGATCTTTACATACAAACATGATAAGTAGCTTTATTTTACACCTGTGGTTTATGTATAAACAGATTTAACTAATACATCCATAGACATGATATGCCTGTTAGGTGTGTGTCCTTTGCACAGAGCTCATTGTGCCTCCCCAACGTGATCACCCCACTGATCGTCTGGACTCTTGTCAGCTTTTTTGAAGACTGGTTTCTGTGCCGGTCTCTTGCTTTGTATCCTTTTGGCGTGATGCTGTTTGAAGGCATGTGTCCTTGTTAGCTATACCTGCATCACCAGCTTTTTCTTTTAACGTGTCCTTACACAATGCTCTTTGCTGCTGCTGCATTGTTGTGTATTCTCTGGCTTGTCAGCCACAATGTCGACGTCTTCTCTCTTGGTGTCATCAGTGGGGTTCACGGCATCTCCCACTCTCCTCTCTTCCTCGCTTTTGCTTTGATTACCATTTTGTCAGGGATTGTGTGAGTGCTCCTCTTTTTGCGTTTGGGTTTAGCAATCCCCGTCTTGCCGTAGGTCTGTGCCATGGGAGCAACACTGTTCGGATCATCAGTTGGGACATTTCTTGCTGGTGTGTTTTACCAAGCGACTGTGTGGTTACGACCAACCCTGTGCCTTCAATGGATGGTTACAGAGCCTCGCACTCTGGTGCCTGGATTGGAGCCACATCTACAACATCAAGTGCTGACCCTTCCTTGAGTGTATGAGCCTCAAGTGATGGCTCCTCATCACTCACATTCACAATACATATTTTCTCTAGTCTTGACGAACCAGGCAATGACTCACTTGGATCTTTCACTATTATGCGTCATCTGTCATCATAGAGCTGCATACCATCTGCTTATTTAAATCATCTCTTGAGTGGCCTCAAGTCTTGGGAGTCCACCACCGGAACTATTTCATAGGTCCTGAGACGATTCGGCGTGTGCCTCTGTAGCCTGCTTCTCCAAAGTTGGTTTTGTATCTTTTGTGATCATCTCTTCATTCCCTCGAAACAATCTCACTAACGCTTCATCATTGCCCTCATTTGACGCATCCTCCAACCCTTCACTTCCTTCATCGTATTCATTTTCTTCATGAATATCCTCAAGTCCTCATCATCAATATCCTCATGGTCCTCATCGTCGGAGTCAACATTATCGTACTGATCATCATCACCTTCCGTGAAGCATTATACTGCTCGGGAAAGTATGTGTTCATGCAGGAATTGACCTATTTTTAAATCAGCAGCGAGTCTTGCAGCAGAGCTTCCATCCAACACTCCTTGCTTTGGAACCTCAGGACGATGGAAGAAGTTGAAAAAGGAGTCATTTGGTACAGTTTTCATGACTGCTGTGAGAGTGGGTCTACCCTTATGCAACTGCTGCACTCTCTAATGGTTTTCATTGTGACATTTTTTTATTCTTCCAGTTGGCATGGCAGCCTGTGCACCCTGTGTTTGTAAATACGAAGAAGCCTGCCCGAGCAGGCCATGACTCCATTTGGTACCTTTTATGAGTACCTCATTCGTGAAGTATTTATTCGATTCAAACTTAAATTTCAAACTAAGAAAAAAAAATCTTTAGTTTGGCTTACGTAGGCTTACGTTAACACTGGAATGAAGTTAATGTGGAAATCCCCTAGTCTCCATACTCCGGCGCCTGTTCAGGTACACTGAGGGAGAATTCAGAATGTCCAAATTATCTAACAAGCACGTCTTGTGGGACTTGTAGGAGGATACCGGAGCACCCGGAGGAAACCCATGCATACACTGGGAGAATGTGCAGTCTCCGCACAGACATTGACCCAAGCGGGAATCGAACCTGGGACCCTCGTGCTGTGAAGCAAAGTGATAACCACTGTGCTACCGTGAAGCTCATTGACTGTCTGTGATCTGAGAAGTTTATGGCAATATCTTGTAGATGTTTTGATATGTGCTCATCATGCTCCTGCATCATGTGATTGAGCCTATCCTCATTTTCAAAGACTGCTAACCAGAACTCTGCAGTGTCCTTCGGATACCCCCTCTCTGCCTTGGGTTGATCTTCCTCCATTTTTACTATTGCTCATATCTCATCAGATAATTGAGCCACTGTATCTTGTTGCGAATCACTGTAGTCTTTTGCCGGTGCACTGACCGCTCCACTAGGTTCAGGGCATCACATGCACCTGCCCCTAGGATAGATTCATGTTTTGTGTCCACAATGGAGAATGGTACGATGTGTCTTCTGTGTGTACCCATGCTTAAAGGTCACATTCCCCCAATGTCTCAAACTCACTCCCACTGTAGTCGATCTTGGTTGGGTTACAAATTTCAGCGGCACTCACAGGCCGTGCAAGTCGCCCAGACTGAGGAGGTTTGCCTTTGCCCCCGTGTCGAGCTTGCATTTTATCAACGTGTTATTTAACATCACTGGAATGGTCCACCTGTTCTCGTCAGTATCAGCTGAATTAGTACTGTTATTCCAATTGGTCATTAAAACGTCTTCCTCTTTTTGGAGGACACATCGTGTCCTTGGTTGAGATTAGATCAACAGAAAATAATTCATCAAGGGTCATCTCATCAACTGCATTGATTGACCCCATTTGGTCCACTGTAGGCTGCAAAAAAGATTGTTTCACAAAATGATTTGTACGGCCGCACCAGGAGCATACTTTTCCATATGCTGGACATTTCGATGGGCCATGTTGGTTGTCACATTTCTGGCATAAGATGGTGGCTCCTGTCGGTCGCTTAAAATGGCCGCCCGTACTGAGACGACCTTTCTTATTGACCTATGTCACAGTGCTGATGACGCTGACATCCTATTCCAAATTGGTGCCAAAATGCTTCCGAGTGAATGTGGTGATTTGCTGTGCAACCAACTCACTCACATGACAAATCTTAATCGCATTTTCCAATTTCAGGCCTTCCTCCCCTCACAACCTTTCAAGGAGCTTATCATTCAACATGCCAAATATTATTTCGTCATGTATCACTGATGATCTTAGGTCACTGAAATTGCTGGACTGGGCCTTCAGCCTCAAGCCGGTTACAAAACTGTCAAACGATTTGCCTGGTTTCTGGGTTCACACACAAAAAAATATTTTTGAAATGTTTCTTTTTTTTTGTAGAGCAATGCCGATTGAAATACCTAATGACCTCATCATATCTCGTGCTCTCCTCTTCGCTATCAAAAGAAAATGTGTTGTAGATTTCAAATTGCCTGTGGACCCGCCACCATGAGCAGAAACACAATCTGCTTTTCGTCAGGTTGTGCCTGCAAGGCACGGACTGAGACTGCTGTTTGAAAATGCGACAGTTTTCATCTATGTTACCTGAGACTTGAAGCTGGTGGGGTGTCTTTAAACCTTCCATCTCAAACTTCAATGTCGTCTGTTGCATTGAGGCACCAATGGCCTTAATTCACCAGGTCGGTAGAAGAATCTTCTCTTTATTTGTTCTTCGGCCAATTTCACTTAATCTTTTCTGCTGTTACCTTCAAATCTTCAACAATTATGGTACCATGTTGTGTTCTGTGACCTTGGACGGGATTCTCTGTCTCAACGGTTGTGCCCCCGGGATTCTGTGTCTCGCCAGCCGGCCAATGGGGTTTTCCATTGTGGGCATCCGTTATAATCTGTCTAATTACTACTGGCTAGGGACTAATGGCAATCCCACAATCCTTAGTGAGTGTGAGCTTCCCCAATGAGGGGGGTGGAGAAATCAAGTCCCTGCATAAATAGAGCTGGCCAGTGTGGAACCAGAGAGAGAGGAGTGAGCAGTGGTGTACTGCCGCTGTTGTATATATGCAATTGTAAAAGTTATTTATTTCGATTCTACAAACTCATGCTGAATTCTTCATGACCCTCACAAAAGCAGTCCCACGCCGTTGGGAAATCCCCGGGCTTACGACGCAACAGAGAATCCAGATAGCTGAGAATCCAACCCGTTGTCTTTGCAATGATTCATACATACCTGCTGATGACTTAACTAGAATAATATTTATTGATTTACACGTGGTAAGGTAACAACCCGAATGCTGCACAGACTAAGTTACTGAGTGAGTTACATAGACTCTCCTGGAACTACACCTAAGTGCAACTGTCCTCATGTACGCCTTACAACCTTCTCTTGATAGCCCAATGTCACATGACTAATATCTGAACCCCCTGCTGGTTGGAGGTCACATAGCCAAGTGTATGCAATATTGTTCACAGGCATATCACCACACGCTGGATGACTGATGAGGAAGAGAATGAGGAACAGGTGAGGTGAGGACATCAGATTTTCTTCGGTTGCGACAAATCGCTGTGTATCCGAGACTTCAGATGTGTGCGTCTCTTTAACAAAGGTGAGGGGAGTCCAACGAGTAAACAAAAGAAGACTTTTATTCTTAGGAACAACTATTTAGATGATGTCCACTTATACCTCAGCAGGTCCTCTCTCTCTGTTGGTCGGTTCAACATGGTTATCAGCCCCGTAGTTAGCGGGAGAGCTCATACTCCTCGAGCCACATGGGGAAAGCAATCTAACCCGCCCTGTGTGTCCCATGCAGGTTATTACAGTCTCCATTTCAGAATCGGAAGATACAAGGTCGGGCATGTTTCCATTGACACAGACTGGATGCATCACAGCAGGCTGGTTCTGTAATGAAGTCAGTGGATCCCAGGCAGGTTTCTTCTGAGGAGCCTCACGAGAGAGCAACCACCGTGAGTGGATGTGATCCAAGTGCCATCTCTTCAGCCGCCCCGGACCCAAACTTGGTAAGAAACTAGTCCTGTTTATTTATTTATTTTATTTTTTTACAGGATGAGGGCGTCACTGGTTAGGCCAGCATTTATTACCCATTCCTAGTGCTGTTCAGAAGGTGGTGCAGAGTTACCTTCTTGAAATGCTGCAATCCTTGAGATGTAGGTACACCCACTGTGCTCTTTGGGAGGAAGTTCCAGGATGTTGCCCCAGCGCCAGTGAAGGAATGCCGATATATTTCCAAGGCAGGGTAGTGAGTGACTTGGAGGGAAACCTCCAGGTGGCGGGGTTTCCAGGTATCTGTTGCTCTTGGACTTCTAGATGGTAGTGGCCGTGTGTTTGGAAGGTGCTGTCCAAGGAACCTTGGTGAGTTTTCATAGAATTTACAGTGACGAAGGAGGCCATTCGGCCCATCGAGTCTGCACCGGCTCTTGGAAAGAGCACCCTACCTAAGGTCAACACCTCCACCCTATCCCCATAACCCAGTAACCCCACCCAACACTAAGGGCAATTTTGGACACTAAGGGCAATTTATCATGGCCAATCCACCTAACCTGCACATCTTTGGATTGTGGGAGGAAACCCACGCACACATGGGGAGGATGTGCAGACTCCGCACAGACAGTGACCCAAGCCGCAATCGAACCTGGGACCCTGGAGCTGTGAAGCAATTGTGCTATCCACAATGCTACCGTGCTGCCCCAAATGTTACTACAATGCATCTTGTAGATGGTACACATGGCTGCCACTGTTTGGCAGTGGTGGAGAGTTTGACTGTTTGTTGAAGGGGGAGCAATCAAGTGGGCTGCTTTGTCAAGCATCTTTAATGTTGTTGGAGCTGTACTCATCCAGGCAAGTGGAGAGTTTCATTACACTCCTGACTTGTGCCTTGAAGATTGTGGACAGGCTTTGGGGGGTCAGGAGGTGTGTTACTCATCATAGCAGTCCAAGCCTTTGACCTGTCCTGGTAGCCACAGTATTAATGTGGCGAGTCCAGTTCAGTTTCTGATCAATGGTAAACCCCCTGGGATGCTGACTGTGGTGCATTCAGACATGGTAATGCCATTGAATGTCAAGGGGCAATAGATAGATCCTCTCTTGGAAGAGATGGTCATTGCCTGGCACATCTGTGGCGTGAATGTAACTTGCCATTTCAATCAATCCTGGTTTAGCTCACTGGGCTAAATTGCTGGCTTTTAAAGCAGACCAAGCAGGCCAGCAGCACGGTTCGATTCCCATACCAGCCCCCCCCCCCCCCGGACAGGCGCCTGAATGTGGCGACTAGGGCTTTTCACAGTAACTTCATTGAAGCCTACTCGTGACAATAAGCTATTTTGGGGCAGCACGGTAGCATTGTGGATAGCACAATCGCTTCACAGCTCCAGGGTCCGAGGTTCGATTCCGGCTTGGGTCACTGTCTGTGCGGAGTCTGCACATCCTCCCCGTGTGTGCGTGGGTTTCCTCCGGGTGCTCCGGTTTCCTCCCACAGTCCAAAGATGTGCAGATTAGGTCGATTGGCCATGCTAAATTGCCCTTAGTGTTGGGTGGGGTTACTGGGTTATGGGGATAGGGTGGAGGTGTTGACCTTGGGTAGGGTGCTCTTTCCAGGAGCCGGTGCAGACTCGATGGGCCGAATGGCCTCCTTCTGCACTGTAAATTCTATGAAAATTTGTCAGCCCACGCCTGGGTATTGTCCAGGTATTGCTGCATTTGGACATGGATTGCTTCATTATGCTGAATATTGTATAGTCATCCAAAAATATCCACACTTCTGACCTTATGATGGAAGGAAGGTCATTGATGAAGCAGCTGAAGATGGTTGGGCCTAGGACCCTACCCAGAGGAACTCCTGCAGTGATGTCCTGGAGCTGAGATGATTGACCTCCAACCACCACATTCAACTTCCTTTGTGCCAGGTATGACTCCAACCAGCGAGAGTTTTCACCTGATTCCCATTGACTTCAGTTTAGCTAGGGCTCCTTGATGCCGTACTTGTTCAAATGCTGCCTTGATGTCAAGGGCAGTTACTCTCACCTTATCTCTGGCACTCAAGCGCTTTTGTCCATGTTTGAACCAAGGCTGTAATGAAGTCAGGAGCTGAGTGATCTTGCCAGAAGTAAAACTGAGTGTTCATGAGCAGGTATTTTCTTTTTAATAATCTTTAGTAGTGTCACAAGTAGGCTGACATTAACACTGCAATGAAGTTACTGTGAAAATCCCCTTGTCACCACATTATGGTACCTGTTCGGGTACACTGAGGGACAATTCAGAATGTCCAATTCATCTAACAGCCTAAGGGCGCGATTCTCCCGACTTACAAAAAATCGGAGAATAGCGGGCGTCGCAAATTTTTACGGCGACGCTGGTCCGACGCCCTCCCGCTATTCTCCGAACCCCGCACAGACTCCAAGTCGCCATTCCCGCCAAACGCCTCTAACGCGCCCCCAACACGACCAGAATCGCTAGTTTTTGGCCCCCCCCCCCGCTATTCTCCGGCCCGAATGGGCCGAAGTCCCGACTTAATCGCGCACTGTTTACACGGCGTGAAACACACTTGATTTTTAAGTTCGTCAACCAGTCGTGCTGGCTGACGACTGCTTCCAGGAGGTGAGCGCACCGCTCAGCGCACCGCTCAGCGCACCGCTCGAGTCTGGCCACAACGGGGAAGGCATCCCTGAGAACAGGAGGGGGGTCCAGAGCAGGGGGGAGTGGGGGAGACGGAGGGGGGAGTGGGGGAGATGGAGGGGGGCAGTGGGGGAGATGGAGGGGGGAGTGGGGGAGACGGGGGGGGGTGGTGGAGATGGAGGGGGGGCAGTGGGGGAGACGGAGGGGGGAGTGGGGGAGATGGAGTGGGGGAGATGGAGGGGGCAGTGGGGGAGACGGAGGGGGAAGTGGGGGAGACAGAGGGGGGAGTGGGGGAGATGGAGGGGGGCAGTGGGGGAGACGGAAGGGGGGAGTGGGGAGATGGAGGGGGGAGTGGGGGAGATGGAGGGGGCAGTGGGGGAGACGGAGGGGGGAGTGGGGGAGACGGAGGGGGGGAGTGGGGGAGATCGAGGGGGGAGTGGGGGAGATCGAGGGGGAGTGGGGGAGATGGAGGGGGGCAGTGGGGGAGATGGAGGGGGAGCAGTGGGGGAGATGGAGGGGGAGTGGGGGAGATGGAGGGGGGGAGTGGGGGAGATGGCTGGGGGCAGTGGGGGAGACGGAGGGGGGTAGTGGGAGTGGGGGGGGGTGTTAGGGAGAGAGTGAGCGAGTGAGCCGTCCAACCCCGTAACAAAATGTCTGCCACCATGCCATGGCGTGCCGGTCACAAGGACAAGGCCGCTGTTTGCCCTGTGGCTTACGGCCACAGGCCCCTGACGCACCCGTGAGGAGGACATAGTTTAGAACATAGAACGTAGAACAGTACAGCACAGAACAGGCCCTTCGGCCCTCGATGTTGTGCCGAACAATGATCACCCTACTCAAACCCACGTATCCACCCTATACCCGTAACCCAACAACCCCCCCTTAACCTTACTTTTTTTTAGGACACTACGGGCAATTTAGCATGGCCAATCCACCTAACCCGCACATCTTTGGACTGTGGGAGGAAACCGGAGCACCCGGAGGAAACCCACGCACACACGGGGAGGACGTGCAGACTCCGCACAGACAGTGACCCAGTCGGGAATCGAACCTGGGACCCTGGAGCTGTGAAGCATTTATGCTAACCACCATGCTACCATGCTGCCCGTTGGATGCAGAGAGTGACCAGGGGTTAGGCTGCCCGTGGGTCAGCAGCGCGACCAGGCCACCGGGACACACAGGTATCCCGTGGCTGGCGGCTGCCGAGTTGTCGACTAACCTCCGTCTAACATGTCCCGTTTCTCTGCCCCCACCACCCTTCTGTAGGTTAGCACAATGTCTGTGAACAGAACGGCTATGTTCTGCGTAGTGGTTGGGGCCGCTGCACTGCATTTGGAGATGGAGCAGCATCCACAGCCACAACCCGCAGTGGATGCAGGGCCAGCTGCAGCAGAAGAGGGACGGGCTGAGGAGTTGCCAGTCGTCGAGCAGCATGGGGAGGAGGAGGAGGAGGAGGAGAGAGTGAGGGTGCAGCCACGGAGACAGAAGCGACGACCAAGGCCGAGGGTGTACCGTGTCTGGGTCTCTTTCCTAACAATGACGGACATCACCTGCAGGAGGAGACTCCGGCTGAGTAGGCAGACGGTGATACATATCTGTCACCTCGTGGCGCACCTCGCCCCACGTGGAATGGGGGGAGGACGCGCGATCCCGGTTGCCATCAAGGTGATGGTCGCTCTTAACGTCTATGCTACCGGCTCCTTCCAGTCTCCGAGCGGGGACGTCGCCGGGATCTCCCAGTCATCGGTGCACAGGTGCATCCGGGATGTGACCGACGCCCTCTATGCCATTGCTAACATCTACATCACCTTTCGCGAGGACCAAGCAAGTCAAGACTCACGAGCTCGTGGATTTGCCAGAGTGGCCGGGATACCGAGGGTGCAGGGGGCAATCGATTGTGTTCACGTCCCCATGTGCCCGCCTGCAGGGGACAGGGACGTGTCCACAAACAGAAGGTGGACATACTCCATGAATATCCAGGTGGTATGCGACCCCCACATGAGGCTCATGAACGTCTGTGCAAGGTTCCCAGGGAGTGTGCATGACCCCGACATACTGGCGCAGTCGTTCATCCCTGCGATGTTTGAGGGACTCCCCCCCCCCGGCTGAGTGGCTGGTTGCTAGGCGACAGGGATTATCCGCTGAGGTCTTGGCTGATGACGCCTATACGGAGGCCTCAGACCAATGCGGAAACATGATACAACGATGCCCATGCAGCAACCAGGGGTGTGGTGGAGCGCTGCCTTGGCCTCCTGAAGATGAGATTCAGGTGCCTGGACCGCTCCGGAGGGGCCCTGCAGTACCAGCCCGACAGGGTCGCTCGCATTGTTGTGGTCTGCTGTGCGCTGCACAACATCGCGATGCAGAGAGGAGATGACCTGCTGCAGGAGGCGGAGGGAGAAACCAGTGGCAGTGGTGCCAGCACAGAGGAGGAGGAGGAGGAGGAGGAGGCTGGCGGAGTGGCGGGCGCAGCACGCAGACACGACTCAGGTGCTGGTGATGCCCAGGAGGAGGCACAACAGACCCGGTGAGGACGGCGGGCACGCGACGCCTTGGTGGAAGCACGGTTCACGCGTCGCATGTGACATCCCCACTGAACACCAAACCACCACCTGCATCGCTAGTCGTGCAGAGGGTCAACACATAACTGCCACCACACCAGCCCCACCCCCCCCCCCCCCCCCCCCCCCCCCCCCCCCCCCCCACTCCCTCTCAGTGTACAGTGCTCCACTTCGACATCACCCTTACCACTGGGTCCAGACGGTATGGCACAACATTGATGGCTGTGTCAGCGGGTGTGATCAGTGCCATGTGGAATGATGACAGCCCGCTCTGCGAAGAGCTGTGAGCTCAGAATCGTTAGAGAGAGTCTGACCCATGGCAATAGCTGAACCATCCACCTTGGTGGCCGCTGAGATCGTCACGGACACTCCATCACGTGCCCGCGTGGGCTAGCTGTGGGAGGGGGTGGGGGGGAAGGGACTGCACACCCGGCATCGAAGTTTCACCGTTCGTCAACCCCAGCGACACTCGGTCACCATCACGATTCCTGTGGCTGTGGAACAATCACACGGTATTACAAGTAAGGTGGAACAGTGCGTTTAATGTGAACAAACATTTATAGGTGCCCTAGCCCCTACAACTAAACTGTGCCCTTCACCCATGCCAACTGACTCAGTGTCTCACCTTTTTGCCTTACGGGCCCTAACACTACGTCTACATGATTCCCCAGATGATACAGCAGGAGTGGAGGAGGACTGCTGCGAATCGCCCCCTTCGACTTGAAATGAAATGAAAACCGCTTATTGTCACGAGTAGGCTTCAATGAAGTTACTGTGAAAAGCCCCTTGTTTCTCCTTCGGCAAGCGTTTCCTGGGGCGACCCGGCCTTGATGGGCCAGGCTGCTCTGCGGGCGTCTCGGGTGACATTGTGCCACCCTGCTCTGCCTGCTGCCCACCCGATGCACCAGGGATGGGACGGGGGGAGGCCGTGAATTCCGGGACGTCCCATGATGGAGTTAATGGGACGGGCCCCGAAACCTCCTCCTCCCTCGGGGAGCCCGGTGGCCCCCGGGCCTCACTTTGGGGAAGAGGTGCGAGCGGGGAGGTGCCCCGTCGTGCCACCGACACCTGGCGCTGCCAGTTCTGGAGGCCTGCGACGGTATCGACCAGGATCCGAAGGTTTGCAGACACGGAGTCCAGGGAATTAGACATTCCCGCCAGGGATTGTGCGACCTCAACCTGTGAGTGCACGACGCCATCCAGCACATGTGTCAGGTGGTTGATGCTCTCGGCGACTGACTGCTGCGACTGGGCCATGACCTGGTGAGACTGGGCCAAGGCCCGCAGGGCACCGGCAATGTTGTTTTGGCTCTGGCGCATTGCTGCCTGTGAGAGGGCAACCCTGCCCAGGGCAGAGGATGACACGTGCACATTAACCCCAATGCCTTGCGTAACCTGACCCATTGCCTCCACCGCGGATGCCACCCGTGCGGTGTCAGCCTGGGTCTCTGCCATGAGTGGCACCACTCCCTGCTCGTGGACGCGGTTCAACTCCTCTAACAGCGTCTGCAAAGTATGGAAAACAGCCCTCATCCCGTCATTGTTACCCTGGGTTTCTGAGGCATCGGCTGTGCGGGTGGGTTGAGAAACTCCAGGAACTCAGAAAACGTCTGGGAGCCAGCTGCATGCTGGGCCTGGCCTGGCCTCCGCCAGTCCGGGCCCTCGGTTTCTCCGACCTCCACCTGCTGTACCTGCTCAGCTGTGATGTGCGAACCAGACTGTGACTCAGGAGACTCTTCACTAAATAGGCCCGCCGGGGTGAGTGTCTCTGGGATGATGGATGTTGTGGGAGATAGCAGTGCCGCAAGCCCGAGGTCGTCTGTATTTAACGCCACCTCAATGGTATGGGGCCGCTGAGAGTCCGCAGGGTGTTCGCTGGCCATTTCTGTGGCTTCTGGTATCGTCACCCTCTGGGCGTCCTGCTCCGCAGATTGGGTTGGGGAGGATGGGACTCCCCGCTGATTAAGCACACTCTGTCGTTCGGCCCCAAGTGAGGTGAGGGCAGATGCCTGTGTCCGTCTGCAGCCAGACGGCCCTGATCGTTCGGCATCACGTCCTAGGGAAGAGAATGAAACGGGTTATTTAGATTCGCTCGGCCGGCCGCTGGACAGTCCCAGTGGGCAGGGTGTGTGAAGGGACAGAGGATGGGGGAGGTATCCCAGTGGGCAGGGTGTGTGAAGGGACAGAGGATGGGGGAGGTGTCCAAGTGGGCAGGGTGTGTAAAGGGAGAGGATGGGGGAGGTGTCCCAGTGGGCAGGGTGTGTGAAGGGACAGAGGATGGGGGAGGGGTGGGTGTTTGTCAAGGAGGGTTGTCTCACTTGCTGCAGATCCGCCAACGTCGCATAGCGCGACTTCCCGGGTGCCAGACCCCTCAACAAGGTCCAGTGCCCTCAGCTCAAATGTGGTCAGGGGGTGCAGGTTGGGCGAACCCCCTCCAGTCTTGTGCCGCTCACGGGTGTTGTGAGCGGACTTGGCCTGTTGGGGGAGGGGGCATAGGTAGATCATTACAATACGGCAGGTATCAGCAGTCCGTTCAGATACTGGCACAGTTTGGGGGTGACGTTGTCATAAGACCATTGCATCTCTCCACGGAGGCCAGAGCGCTGGGTCTGTGACAACTTTGTGAATCACCCTCAAATAACTCTGCCCCAATCCCAGCAGCAGCCACCTCACGCCAGGCCTGGCGTACCACGCCGGAAGGTTGGCGATGCCCTCTACGCGGGCAGATGATGCCCCTCCTCTGCTCGACGGCATCGAGCAGCGCCTCCACATCAGCCTCAACAAACCGAGGGGCAGCTCTCCTGGGCTCCGACATCATGGCCGACAGATTCTGTGCTCGCCCGCGCCTTTTTACGGCGTCGGGCGGTGTCACGTGGGTGTGTTTGTGTCGTCGCCGCGTTCCGTCATAATGGCGCACGTAATTGACGCGGCCGCGTTACTAGCCCATTTCCCGGAAGTGAATACGTTGGGAAATGGACCCTTCCCGACCGTCGTCAAACGCGCCCGTTTTTCTTGATTTTTCGTGAGTCCGGAGAATCACGCCCAGTGTTCCCTGGATGGCCAGACAGATAGAGAGTAAGGTAAAGCAGAAAAATGTATTCCAGATATGAGGTTCATGATGAGAGTGAGCACCAATGAAAAATATAGAAAGTTCAGAGGGTAACTGAAAAAGGAAATAAGAAAAGCTAAGAGAGTGAATGAGAAATGAGCAGCAGCAGCTAATATAAAAGGGAATTCAAAAATATTCTACAAGCATATAAATAGGAAAAAGGACAGTCAGAGGAGGTGTGGGGAAGATTAATGACCAAAAGAGGGTTCTATCATGGTGGCAGAGGGCATGGCCATGACAAATAATGACTACTTTGTGTTTCTCTTTACCAAGGAAGTTAAAACTGCCAAAGATAAAATAGTTAAGATGCTGGGTTAACTAAATATGATAAAGAGCAGGTATAGGAAAAGCATGTTCTACTTAAAGTTGGTTGGTCACCAGGATCAGATGGGAATCATCTAGAATGCTGAGGGGATCAAGGGTGAAAAGTACTGAGAATCTGGACATAATTTTCAAATCTGTCTTAGATACAGGGGTATGACCAGAGGGCTGGAGAACTGCAAATTCAACATTCTTATTCAAGGAAGTGCAGGCCATGATATTTAAATTCAGAGGCTTGAAAGCTTTTGAAGATGATAATAACTCAATGGCAGGAAAGCTTTTGGAGATGGTAATCCAGAACAAAGTTAACAGTCACTTGGACAAGTGCAAATTAATTTTTTAAACCTGAACAGATTTTTTTTAAGACAAATTGTGTTCAACCAATTTGATGGAGTTTATTGTTAAGGTAACAACAATGGATCATCTGGGTAATGTGATGATGTGCGGTACATGGATTTTCAAAAGGCATTTGATGAAGTGCCAATTAATAGACTTTCCAGCAAAATTGCAGACCAAGGAATTAAAGGGAAATTGGTAGCACTGGTGGAGATATTAATGAGATTCCCCAAGGGTTGGTTCTAGGAACACTGTTTTATTTTTTTATCTATTAATGACATTGGGTGCAATTCAAACCTCGCCATACAGGCACTGATTGGCATTGTGGTGGGCAGGGCGGCAGATCCCATGGGAACGTGAAAATTAGTTTCTGGGTGGCGGGATTTGACGACAGGAACTTGTGTCCTTGACCATTGACCATCCTGAATATTGGTATGTTGCCAATCCCACCGCAGCCTTTGGAAAGATTATTTGCATCCCATTGAAATGATTCAAATGAAGCCCTGACAGGAATTCACCCCACCCCAATGCCCCTGGAGAATCATCCTCATCCGTTGACCTGAATCTGTGCCAGTCCGGACCACTTCCAATCCAACGTGCTGTGTCCATTTCTAGTTTTTTGGAGGTTGAGCCAATGATCATCACCTGTCCTTAACAATATAATTGGCTCAGCAATGTAATTGTCAAAGGATGAAATTGTTAACACATTGACATGGGTGCGGTGGCCTGGAGGGGACACTGAGGTTTGGAAGTGGGGGAAAAGAAATGAAAAGCTGTGGGGGTCTGGAGTGGGTGAGTATTTTGTGGAGTGTGAGCAGGGGAAGGGCTTTAGATGAGTACAGGCAGTTAGGAAGGCTGTGTGTGCAAATGTGAATGGGCAGATGGGAGGGTAAGGGTTCAGAGGGATGGCATCCTGCAGAGTGGGAGAGCGAGGGTCTTTTAATGGCAGGCAAAGTTGTGATGAGGGTTTGTGGAGGTAAGGTGAAAATAAACATGGATCCTTGGGAACAGGACAAGGGGTAGAATCTCAACAGTTATTGCTGTGGGATCCATGGGAAGGAAGGGGCAGTGATGTTAACCTCCACTGTACGAAAGGTGATGTGGAATGGGGGTGGGTGTTTCTAAGGTTCCTTATCTCCTTTGGAATTTAACACCTGCAAAGCCAAACCTCTACCTATCTCCTATTGCACAACATCTTTATTTATAAATCCACTTTGCGATGACCTTGTTACAAATATATGCATTTAGCACTTTTACCCTCTTCATCTCTCAACTCACTTTTTAAAAAAGCAGCCGGATATAATAAGAATAATAATCTTTATTGTCACAAGTAGGCTTACATTAACACTGCAATTAAGTTACTCTGAAAAGCCCCTATTCGCCACATTCCGGCGCCTGCTCAGGTACACGGAGTGAGAATTCAGAATGTCCAAATTACCTAACAGCACATTTTTTGGGACTTGTGGGAGGAAACTGGAGCACCCGGAGGAAACCCACGTAGACACAGTGAGAACGTGCAGACTCCGCACAGACAGTGACCCAAGCCAGGAATTGAACCTGGGAACCTGGCGCTTTGAAGCAACAGTGCTAACTATTGTGCTACCGTGGTGGGATGGACAACCTCCTGCCCACCCTGCCATTAACAAGGTCGGGAAACCCCAGCTGCATAATTAGTGAGCTCAGCATTACGTGATTCAGCAAGATTTACCTCTGGTCTCCATGGGGAGAAATTGTCCCACTTCCTGCCTCTGTCACAGGGTACAGGGCGCTGAGCGGAAAATCTCAGCCATAGACTTCAGCGTACTGGGCACAACTTCAAATTTTCAGATGATGCAAAACTTGAAAGTATTGCAACTGTGAGGAGGATAATGGTGGACTCGAGGCTCCCTGGACAGGCTAGTGGAATGGGGGAAACATGTGACTGAGGACATTTAATGCAGAGAAGGATGAAGTAATCTATTTTGTTCAGAAGAATGAAAAGAGAAAGGACAAAATAATGGATACAAATTTAAAGGGTGTTTAGGAACATATAAACCTGCAGGGGGATACTTGTACAACAATTGTTGAAGTTTGCAAGGCAGTTGAGGAAGTGGTTCAAAAGAACCATGAAATCCTGGGCTTTATCATAGTTTCATAGTATTTACAGTGGAGAAGGAGGCCATTTGGCCCATCGAGTCTGCATCGGCCCTTGGAAAGAACACCCTACACAAGCCCACACCTCCACCCCATCCACGGAACCCAGTAACCCCACCTAACCCTTTTGGATACTTAGGGCAATTTAGCAATGGGCATGCAGGCACAATGGTTAGCACAGATTCTTCACAGTGCCAGGATCCCAGGTTCGATTCCTGGCTTGGGTCACTGTCTGTAAGGAGTCTGCACGTTCTCCCTGTGTCTGCGTGGGTTTCTCTGAGTGCTCCGGTTGCCTCCCAGAAGTTCTGAAAGACGTGCTGTTAGGTGAATTGGCATTCTGAATTCACCCTCTGTGTACCCAAACAGGCGCTGGAATGTGGAGGCCAGGGGCTTTTCACATTGTAGTGTTAATGTAAGCCTGCTTGTGACATTAAAGATGATTATTATTATTATAACCTGCATGTCAAAAGAACAAAGAACAAAGAAAAGTACAGCACAGGAACAGACCCTTCGGCCGTCCAAGTCAGCGCCGACCATGCTGCCCGTCTAAACTAAAATCTTCTACACTTCCGGGGTGATGAGCCATCAATTGCACGAGAGACGAGTTGCTTTACAAAAGTTAGGCTTTAATAAACTAGAACTTAGCACTGCAGTTGTCTACAATAAAATGGACGACCGCCGGGCGTTTGACTATTTATACCTCGGCAAGGAATGAAATGAAAATCGCTTATTGTCACGAGTAGGCTTCAATGAAGTTACTGTGAAAAGCCCCTAGTCGCCACATTCCGGCGCCTGTCCGGGGAGGCTGGTACGGGAATCGAACCGTGCTGCTGGCCTGCTTGGTCTGCTTTAAAAGCCAGCGGTTTAGCTGAGTGAGCTAAACCAAGGCGTGGTTAACTCAGTCTCTCGACCAATCGGTCGAGAAGCACATGACCGACCAGGGCCAATGGTAAGCCGGTGTTCTGCCCCAATGGCAGACAGCTATGCAAATCATATCACCACACGGGTCCGTATCCCTCTCTTCCCATCCTATTCATGTATTTGTCAAGATGCCCCTTAAACATCATTATCGTCCCTGCTTGCACCACCACCTCCTCTGGCAGTGAGCTCCAGGCACCCACTACACTCTGTGTAAAAAGACTTGCCTCGTACATCTCCTCTATACCATGCCCCTCGCACCTTAAACCTTAACATCTTTGGGGGACTTCCGGTTGCGGCTATGACTAGCTAAGCCGCACGTTTTGGCGGCTCCTGCTACAAGGTGTTTTCGGGCCGATTGGAGGGCCCCAACGGCGCTGGAAGGACAAATCCCGGTGGGGGAAGGCTCCCTGAGGAGAACCAGACCAACTTTATGGTCGGTACCCGGAGTGGGGTGGTAAAGAAAGCAACAGCAGCTCCCCAAAAAAAGCGGGGGAAGAAGACCAAAATGGCGGCCGGTGGCGCACCCGAGGAATGGAGGAAATGGGCGGAGGAGCAGCAGGCCGCTCTCCTGCGCTTCTTTACGGAGCTGAAAATGGAGCTCCTGGAGTCAATGAATGCGACGACCACCAGGCTGATGGGAGCCCAGGCGACCCAAGAGGCGTCGATTCGGGAGCTGCAGCAGGAGAGGACTGCGAGGGAGGAGGAGGCCACGGTCCTCGTGGGAAAGGTAGAGGTGCACGAGGCACTCCACCTGAAATGGCAGAGCCGTTTTGAGGAGCTGGATACCCGAATGAGGCGGAAGAACCTGAGGATCTTGGGCCTGGCAGAGGGCCTGGAGGGGTCAGACCTCCCGGGATACGTAGCAGAAATGCTGAGCTCCCTGATGGGGGCAGGGGCCGTCCCTTCGCCCCTGGAGCTGGAAGAGGCCTACAGGGTCATGGCTAGGAAGCCAAGAGCAAATGAGCCCCCGAGGGCGGTGCTGGTGCGGTTCCAGCGACTCAGCGATCGTGAGAGAGTGCTGGAGTGGGCCAAGAGGGAAAGGAGCAGCAAGTGGGAGAACTCGACGGTGAGGGTCTACCAGGACTGGAGTGCGGAGGTGGCAAAGCGGCGGGCCCGGTACAACCGGACGAAGGCGGTGCTACATGCAAAATGGATCAGGTTCGGAATGCTGCAGCCAGCGCGCTTGTGGGTCACCTACAAGAACCAACACCCCTATTTTGAGTCCCCAGAGGAGGCGTGGGCCTTTGTACAGGAAGAGAAACTGGACTCGAATTAGACCCAGGGGATACTTGGCGGCCGTAGCCGCTCGGGTACTTTTAGCTGAACAAGCGGGTTTTTTTTTTCGGCTGGGTCGGAACCGGGCAACTCTTATTGGAACGGTTTCCTTTATTTCTTCTTTCTTTGTTTGGATCTGGAACTCTTGCTTTGGGTTTTTCTTCTGAAGTTTTTTCCCCCCTTTGCCAACTTCCCTTAGTTATTGTTATTGTGGTTATTCATGGTTATTTATGGTTATTTATATTGTTTGGTAGAGGGCGACTGTTAAGTACATTGTTATTTGTTATCTATCTGTTATTTATAATGTTAAGTGGGGAGGCGGGACGGGGGGGAGAGCAGATCGGGGGTATGGGCTCCTAGGGGGGGTTCTTTGCAGCATGGATGGGGACGGGGGTGGAACTGAGAGGGCGGGGTGGGTGTGTGGCAGGGCGAAAGCGCGGGCTTTCCTCTGTTTTCCCGCGCGCGGGGCAGAGGAGGGGGAGGGGAGGAGCGCGGGGCGTGGTTAGCAATGGCGACCTTTCCTGCGTTGGAGCGGGCCAGGGAGGAGTGGCAAGGGGGGGGAGGCCCACCCCCCCCCCCCCCCCCGAGCCGGGAGGAGTCGGAGTGTGGCAGGAGCAGCCGGGTCAGCGTAAACCAGCTGACTTACGGAGTACGATGGAGGGTACATCGCGGCTAGGAGGGGGTCCTAGCCTGGGGGGGGGGGGGGGGGGGGGGGGGGGGGGGTTAGGGAGGGACACCGGGTTGCTGCTGGAAAGACCAGGAACGGGAAGTGGAGGACTGAAGGGGTGGGGGGAGGGGGCCATCGCCATGGGGAGCGGGTCGGAAGGGGAAGGTCGACCCGGGGCGAGCAGGGAACAGGACATGGCTAATCGGCAGGGGAAGGGGGCGGGTCGTCCCGCGACCCGGCTGATCACTTGGAACGTGAGGGGGCTGAATGGGCCGGTCAAGAGATCAAGGGTATTCTCACACCTGAAGGGACTGAAGGCTGATGTAGCAATGTTACAGGAGACCCATTTGAAGGTAGTGGACCAGGTTCACCTGAGAAGGGGGTGGGTGGGACAGGTGTTCCACTCTGGATTGGACGCAAAGAACCGGGGGGTGGCGATTCTGGTGGGAAAGAGGGTGTCGTTCGTGGCGGAGGAGGTGGTGGCGGATAAGGAGGGTAGGTATGTGATGGTGAAGGGTAAGCTGCAGGGGGAGAAAGTGGTGATGGTCAACGTATATGCCCCGAACTGGGATGACGCGGGTTTTATGAGGCGCCTATTGGGCCTCATTCCGGGACTGGAGGCAGGGGGCTTGATCATGGGGGGGGACTTTAACACAGTGCTGGACCCCGGGCTAGACAGATCGAGCTCAAGGACCAATAGGAGGCCGGCAGCGGCAGAAGTGCTGAGGGGGTACATGGAGCAGATGGGAGGAGTAGACCCATGGAGGTTTGGTAGGCCGAGGGCGAGGGGGTATTCCTTTTTCTCCCACGTCCATAGAGTGTACTCCAGAATCGATTTCTTCGTGTTGAGCAGGGGGCTGATCCCGAGGGTACGGGAAGCTGAGTACTCGGCCATTGCGATCTCTGATCATGCACCACATTGGGTGGATGTGGAAATGGGGGAGGCGCGGGACCAGCGCCCGCTGTGGCGGCTGGATGTGGGGCTGTTAGCAGACGACGAGGTGTGTAAAAGGGTCCGGAAGAGCATTGAGAGCTATCTGGACTTGAATGACACGGGTGAGGTGCGGGTGGGGATGGTCTGGGAGGCCCTGAAGGCAGTGATCAGGGGAGAGCTGATCTCCATAAGGGCACACAGAGAAAGAAAGGAGAGGCAGGAGAGGGAGAGGCTGGTGGGGGAGCTATTGGAAGTGGATAGGAGATATGCGGAGGCACCAGAGGAGGGGCTGCTGGGAGAACGGCGCAGCCTGCAGGTCAAGTTCGACCTGCTGACCACCAGGAAGGCAGAGACGCAGTGGAGAAGGGCGCAGGGCGCGGTCTATGAGTATGGGGAAAAGGCGAGCAGGATGCTGGCACACCAGCTTCGCAAACGAGATGCGGCTAGGGAGATTGGGGGAGTGAAGGAGAGGGGCGGGAAGGTAGTGCAGAAGGGGCAAGAAGTGAACGGGGTCTTCAGGGATTTTTACAAGGAGTTGTATCGGTCTGAGCCGCCGACGAGGAGAGGGGGAATGGAGGACTTCGTAAACAAATTGAGGTTCCCAAGGGTCCAGGAGGGGCTGGTAGAAGGGCTGGGGGCGCCAATAGGGCTAGAGGAGCTTGTCAAGGGAATAGGTCAGATGCAAGCGGGGAAGGCGCCGGGGCCAGATGGGTTCCCGGTGGAATTCTATAAGAAAAATGTGGACTTGGTGGGACCGGTACTGGTACGAGCCTTTAATGAGGCGCGAGAGGGGGGGGGTTCTGCCCCCGACAATGTCGCAGGCTCTGATCTCCCTGATATTGAAGCGGGATAAAGATCCCGTGCAGTGCGGGTCCTACAGGCCTATCTCGCTTCTGAACGTGGATGCCAAGTTGCTGGCAAAGATCCTGGCAGCTAGAATAGAGGATTGTGTGCCAGGGGTAATCCATGAGGACCAGACGGGGTTCGTGAAGGGGCGGCAGCTCAACACGAACGTGCGGAGATTGCTGAATGTAATTATGATGCCGGCAGTGGAGGGGGAGGCTGAGATAGTGGTTGCGCTGGACGCGGAGAAGGCATTCGATAGGGTGGAGTGGGAGTACTTGTGGGAGACGTTGGAACAGTTTGGGTTTGGGGAAGGGTTTATTAAGTGGGTGAAGTTGCTCTACTCGGCCCCGACGGCGAGTGTAGTGATAAACGGGAGGAGGTCGGAGTATTTCGGGCTCCACCGAGGGACCAGGCAGGGATGTCCCCTATCCCCCTTACTTTTCGCACTGGCGATTGAACCGTTGGCGATGGCACTGAGGGGTTCAGGGGGGTGGAGAGGACTGACTAGGGGAGGGGAGGAACATCGGGTATCGCTGTATGCGGATGATCTACTGCTGTACGTGGCAGACCCAGAAGGGGGAATGCCGGAGATAATGGAACTATTAGCAGAGTTTGGGGACTTTTCGGGGTACAAACTAAATTTGGGCAAAAGCGAGGTTTTTGTGATACACCCGGGGGACCAGGGAGAGGGAATTGGGAGACTCCCCTTCAAGCGAGCAGGAAAGAGCTTTAGGTACTTAGGGGTGCAGGTGGCAAGGAACTGGGGGACCCTCCACAAGTTGAACTTTTCCAGGCTGGTGGAACAGATGGAGGAGGAATTTAAGAGGTGGGACATGGTACCGCTGTCGCTGGCGGGGAGGGTGCAGTCAATCAAAATGACGGTCCTCCCAAGGTTCTTGTTTTTATTTCAGTGCTTGCCCATCTTCCTCCCTAGGGCCTTCTTCAAAAAGGTGACGAGTAGCATCATGAGCTACGTGTGGGCGCATGGCACCCCAAGGGTGAGGAGGGTCTTTTTGGAGCGGAGTAGGGACAGTGGAGGGCTGGCACTACCCAATCTCTCGGGGTATTACTGGGCGGCAAACGTGTCGATGGTGCGCAAGTGGATGATGGAAGGGGAGGGGGCAGCTTGGAAACGAATGGAGAGGGCGTCCTGTGGCAACACAAGCCTGGGGGCCCTAGTAACGGCACCATGGCCGCTCCCCCCCACGAGGTACACCACGAGCCCGGTGGTGGCGGCCACCCTCAAGATATGGGGGCAGTGGAGGCGACACAGGGAGGAAATGGGAGGTCTGTTGGCGGCGCCAATAAGAGGGAACCATAGATTCATCCCGGGGAACATCGACGGGGGATTTCAGAGCTGGTACAGGGTGGGCATACGGCAGCTGAAGGACCTGTTTATAGAGGGGAGGTTTGCGAGCCTGGGAGGGCTGGAGGAGAAGTTTGAGCTCCCCCCGGGAAACATGTTCAGATATTTACAAGTGAAGGCATTTGCTAGGCGGCAGGTGGAGGGGTTCCCCCTGCTCCCCAGTAAGGGGGCGAGTGATAGGGTGCTCTCGGGGGTCTGGGTCGGAGGGGGGAGGATATCGGACATCTACAAGATAATGCAGGAGGCGGAGGAAACATCAGGGGAGGAGCTGAAAGCCAAGTGGGAAGGGGAGCTGGGAGAGCAGATAGAAGACAGGACGTGGGCGGATGCACTGGAGAAGGTCAATTCTTCCTCCTCGTGTGCGAGGCTGAGCCTCATTCAATTTAAGGTGCTGCATAGAGCTCACATGACGGGGACAAGGATGAGCCGGTTCTTTGGGGGTGAGGACAGGTGTGTTAGATGTCTGGGAAGCCCAGCGAACCATGTGCATATGTTCTGGGCATGTCCGGTGCTGGAAGGGTTCTGGAAGGGGGTGGCAAGGACGGTGTCGAAGGTGGTGGGGTCCAGGGTCAAACCAGGATGGGGGCTTGCGATCTTTGGGGTCGGGGTAGAACCGGGGGTACAGGAGGCTAGGGAGGCCGGAATACTGGCCTTTGCGTCCCTAGTGGCTCGACGAAGGATATTAATTCAATGGAAGGACGCGAGGCCTCCAAGCGTTGAAACTTGGATTAACGATATGGCTAGCTATATTCAGCTAGAAAGGATCAAATTTGCCCTGAGAGGGTCGGTACAGGGATTCTCCAGGCGGTGGCAACCTTTCCTTGACTTTTTAGATCAGAGATAGGCGTTCGGGGTCGTGGCAGCAGCAACCCGGGGGGGGGGGGGAGGGGAGGGGGGAGGGGAGGGGGGAGGGGGGGAGGGGGGGAGGGGAGGGGGGGAGGGGGGAGGGGAGGGGGGGGCAGCAATGGTCGTGGGGGGACATGCACGACTGTAACGCGGGCAAGTCTGCTCGCTGCTCATGTCTGAAACTGTAGGCTGCCTTGTTTGTTAAGTTGTTGCTTGGGGGGGGGGGGGGGGAGGACTGGTGCGCGCGAGAGGGTGGGCGAGGGAGGGATATTTGCCTAGAGGGATTGTGTTGTAAATAATTTAAAAATTAGTAGGGGTAAATGTCTGTATGGAAACTCTTTCAATAAAAATTATTTTTAAAAAAAAAACCTTAACATCTTTGGATGTATAAATGGAGGCATGGTATAAAAAAACAAGATTGTCATGATGAACATATATGAAAAATTGGTTAGGTCTCAACTGGGGTATTGAGACCCTCTGAGACCCTCTATCACAATGGTATGTTAGATCCTCTGAGGCTGCACTTTTTGAAGGTCTGTAGCTGGATTCTCGGCATTTCTCAGCGGCGCACTGCTCACAGGCGATGGTATTCATTACTTCCGTCGCTTGTCAATGAGATTTCCAATTGAATTTGCCACATGTCGCCAGGAAACCAATGAACATCATTATATTTCCTAGTCGTCAAGTCTGTGCGCATCACTTATATTCAGGGGACAACCTTGGCTTGGCCTATGTCCTCTGGAAGCATACTTTCGCCAGGGGGCACCAAGCTTTGCCATGGCCCTCGCCAGAGTGTTCATCGTTCTCGGAAAGGAGCTCCTCTACATGCCAATTTACTTATATTTTGGAATTTATGGACTGAATCCATTTGAAAGGAACAAAGGTTGACTATGTGATGCAAACGTGCATATATATCATTGTCTCTTGCATTATGCATGAGTCTGCACTAGCCCATGGAAAGAGCACCCTACTTAAGCCCACGCTTCCACCCTATCCCGTAACCCAGTAACACCACCTAACCTTTTGGACATTAAGGGGTAATTTAGAACTTGTGCATCTTTGGACAGTGGGATGAAACCGGAGCACCCGGAGGAAACCCACGCACACATGAGGCGAAAGTGCAAACTCCACGTAGACAGTCACCTGAGACCGGAATTGAACCTGGGACCCTAGAGCTGTGAGGCAGCAGTGCTAACCACTGTGCTACCGTGCCGGAACTGATCCTGAATATCTTCCTATCTCTTCGTCTATCTACATTTTCATTCAATTCTAATAAAATATAAAACAGCTTGAATCAAATAGATCTCAAAATAAATTAAAATTAGATTCCAGAGCGAATATTGTCTTACATATTCAAGACAGTAATTAGAATTGTTACAGTTTTGTGAATAGAAAATAAGCTCCAAGTCTTAAAAATATTTTTCAATGGATGTCGGCATCACTGGCTAGGGCAGCATTTATTGCCCATCCCTAATTTCCCTTGAGGAGGTGCTGGTCGGCCACCTTCTTGAATCGCTGTAGGCCAGGTGGTGTAAGTTTATCCACAATGCTTGTTAGGAAGGGAATTCAAGGATTTTAGCCACCCAGCAACACTGAAGAAAAGGCAATGTGGCATGGAGGTGTGTGGCTTGGAGGGGAACTTGCAAGTGCCGATATTCCCATGTATCTGTTGCCCTTTGAGGTGCGAGAGGTCGCGAGAATGGAAGTTACTTTGAAGAATCCTTGGTGAGCTGCTGCAGTGTATCTTCTAAATGGTACATACTGCTACCACTGTGCATTGGTGGAGGGAATGAGTGTTGAAGGTGATGGATGGGGGAATAATCAAGCGGGCTGCTTTGTCCTGGATGGTGATGAGCTTCTTGAATGTTGTTGGAGCTCCATTCATCCAGGCAAGTGGAGAATATTCCATTACACTCCTGACTTGTTCCTTGGGGATAGTGGTCAGGCTTTGGGGAATCGCTCACCACAGAAATCCCCATTTTTGAACTGATGTTATTGCCACAGTATCTATACGGCTATTTCAGTTCAGCTTCTGGTCAATGGTAACTCTCAGGATGTAGATAATGAGGAAGTCAGCAATGATAATGCCATTGAATGTCAAAGGAGGATGGTTGCATACTCTTTTGTTGGAGATGGTCATTGCCTGACACTTGTGTGCCTCAAAAGTTACTTGCCATTTTACAGCCCAAGCCTGAATATTGTCCTGTTTGGACATGAACTAATTCAGTACCTGAGGAGCCACGAACAGCATTGAACGTTGTGCAATCATTACCTTATGATGAAGGGAAGGTTATTGATGAAACAACTGAAAATGATTATGCCAAGGACACTTTCCTGAGGAACTCCTGTATAGATGTCCTGGGACTGACATGATTGAACTCCAACAAACATTCACTCTCTCCCCCACAGTACATAGACCATAGAACATACAGTGCAGAAGGAGGCCATTCAGCTCATCTAGTCTGTACCGACCCACTTAAGCCATCACTTCCACCCTATCCCCGTAACCCAATAACCCCGCCTAAGCTTTTTGGTCACTAAGGACAATTTAGCATGGCCAATCCACCTAACCTGCACTTCTTTGGACTGTGGGAGGAAACCCGCGCTCCCGGAGGAAACCCACACAAACACGGGGAGAACGTGCAGACTCCGCACAGACAGTGACCCAGTGCAGAATTGAACCTGGGACTATGGCGCTGTGAAGCCACAGTGCTGTCCACTTGTGCTACCGTGCTGTCCCTAGTAGCAGCTGTGTGTACTGTTTACAAGATGCCCTGCAGGAACTCAGCAAGGATTCTTAGACAGTACCTTCCAAACACATGACCACTACCATCTAGAAGGTCAAGGGAACACCACCACCTGGAAGTTTTCCTTAAAGTCACTTACCATCCTGACTGTGACATATATTGCTCTTCCTTCACCGCAAGGTCAAAATCCTGGAATTCCCTCCCTAACAGCTTCTTGGGTGTACTTACACTACATGAACTGCAACAGTTCAAGAAGGCTGCTCACCAACATCTTCTCAAGGACAATCAGGGATGGGCAGTAAATGCTGGCCTAACCAGCGAAGCCCACATCCCATGAATTAAAAAAAATCTTCCTTTGTGCCAAGCATGATTCCAACCAGTGGAGAGTTTTTCCCTGATTTCAATTGACTCCAGTTTGCTAGGGCTCCTTTATGCCATACTCAGTCAAATGCAACCTTGATGTCAAAGGCTCTTTTGTTCAGCTCTTAGTCCATGTTTGAATGAAGGCTGTAATGAGGTCAGGAGGTGAATGACCTTGGCAGAACCCAAACTAAGTGTCAGTGAGTAGGTTATTGCTAAGCAAGTATCACTTGATAGCTCTGTTGATGATCAAGAGTAGACTGATGGGGTGGTAATTGGCTGTGTTGGATTTGTCTTGCTTTTTGTGAGCAGGACATAACAGCTCAGTTTTCCACATTACTGGCAAGATGCCAGTGCTGTAGCTGTACTGGAACAGCTTGACTAGTGGTGCGGCAAGTTCTGGAGCACAAGTTTTCAGTACTATTGCTGGAATATTATCAGGGCCCGTGGTCTTTGCAGTATCCAGTGCCTTCAGCCATTTCTTGATATAATGTGGAGAGAATAGAACTGCGTGAATTCCCTCAACTGTGCTGCTGGGGACTTCTGGAGGAAGCAGAGATGGATCTGGTTGAAGTGCAAATCGAAATATCCTGAATCCATGTATATCGTCTTCATATTTTAAATGTGATTGTGAAAATAAGAAGATACTTTAAGTAGTGTTTTACTGAGATTTGAATCCTTCAATGATATTTTACACATGAAGGGTAAAGGTGAGGAAGTGCAATACTAATAGGGAAGAGAGAAATAGACACAAAAGACAATTTTATTGTAAGGCAATTTGAATATATCTTATCGATTTTAAATCAGATTAGTTTTAAAATCACAGATGTTCAAGAGCACTTTGCACTATTGATTGTCGGTATTCCATGGAATTCCTTTCCATTTGTAAATTGCTAAGGGTAGCTGGAGCTATTTCTGTATAAGTATTTTAATCTAATTAGATTTTTTTTATGAATACACACATGTTCAACCTTTCATACTACTTTTGGATACTCTTACCTTTTCGGATGAGAAGTTCAAATGAGGCCAGTATCGTGCTGCAGAGGGGACGGCAGTTGGGGTGGGGGGGGTTAGGCCTCCCAATCTGATTAACTATTATTGGGCGGCGAAAGCAAAGAAGATTCAGGAATAGGGAGGCGGGTACTTTGCTGGTAAGGATGGAGGTGGGTATATGTAGAGGGGCAGCATTGTGGGCGCTGGCAGTGGCGCTGCTCCCTTTGGCTGCAGGGAAATATTGGGTGAGTCCGGTAGTGGTGGACATGCTGAAGATATGGAGGCATTTTCGGCAGCATCTTAGGTTGGGAGTGGGATCGGGGGAATCACAGATTTGAACCAGGGAGGATGGATGCATATTTCCGGGATGGGAAGAGAGGAGGATGAGGGCGATGATGGATTATTTACTGGGAGAGCAGTTTGCAAACTAGGAGGAGCTGAGTGAGAAGTTTGGGTTGGCGCGGGGGATGAGTTTCCAGCACGTTTAGATGTGGCACTTTGCGAGGAAGGTCTTCCCGACCTTCCCGATGGCGTCTGCCTCCTCATTGATGGAGGAGGTGCTGTCAGCCAGGGAGGACTTGGAGAGGAGGGGTCGTCTCGGCGATTTATGGGAGGATTTTGGAAGAGGTTAAGATGTCCATGGGGGGGGGGGGGTTAAGGCTATGTGGGAGGAGGGGTTGGGGGCGGAATTGGAGGAGGATTGCGGTGTGAGCTGCTGCGGAAGGTAAATGCCTTGACTTCGTGTGTGAGGCTGGGACTGAAGGTGGTGTACAGTGCGTAGCTGGCAAAGTCAAGGATGAGCCGGCTGTGGGGAAGGAGGACATCTGTGAGTGCTGTAGGCCGAGTCCTGCGAATTATGTGCATATGTTCTGGTCCTGCCCAAAGCTGGAAAGGTTTTGGAGGGCAGTTTTCATCACCATTTGGGGGTTTGGCATGTAGATGTGGAACCTGGTCCCCTTGAAGCCATATTCAGGGTGTCGGACCTGTCAGGGTTGTAGACGGGTGCAGGGAAGATGTTTCAGCCTTCACCTCATTGATTGCTTGCAGGGGTGTCTTGTTGGGTGGACATAATGTGGAGATTCCGGCGTTGGACTGGAATGAGCACAGTAAGAAGTCTTACAACACCAGGTTAAAGTCCAACAGGTTTGTTTCAAACACGAGCTTTCGGAGCACTGCTCCTTCCTCAGGTGAATGGAGAAGTATGTTCCAGAAACATTTATATAGACAAAGTCAGAGATGCCAGACAATGCTTGGAATGCGAGCTTGTTATGGATCCAGAGACAGGGGGTGATCCCAGTTAAAGAGGTGTGTCTTGTTGGGTGGAGGTCAGCTTCTCCACTCTGTGCTTCAGTGTAGCGGGGAGGACCTGCTGGAGTTTTTAGCCGTGGAGAAGGTGAAATTTGCTCTAGGTTGGTTACCATTGACTGCTGAAGGGGGGGGGGTTTGGGAGGGGTGGGAGGGGTGGGAGGGGTGGGAGGGGTGAGAGGGGTGGGAGGGGTGAGAGGGGGGAAGGAGGGGAGGTTTGGTTGGGTGGGGGGTCTAATGTGTTGAGGGATTTATTGTTCTTGTAAAAAGTTGAAAGTTTGGAATAAAAATACTTTAAAAAAAGAGGTCCATAACTGCCTTAGTTTGTTGATGTAAAAGATACCATGGCATTATTTCAAGGAAGAGCAATCAAGTTATCCCTTGTGTGCCGGGCAATATTTATTCCTTAATCATAATCAGAAAAATGGATTATCTGGTCATTATCACATTGGCGTTGGAGGGAGATTGCTGCATGTTAATTAATTGTCTTCCTTTCTACCAATGAAAAAGTACCAAATTGACTGTAAAGCATTTTGGGATCTATGGTCATGAACGGCATTTTATCTTTCTTTATTGCGATGAAAATGACGTCTGTACAGTTGAAAGCATACCTAAATACTTCAGGATCTCAAAACATTTTACATCTAACACAGTGTTAGTAAGTGTGGTAGTCACCACCGTTTGTATAATGCGTATATGAGAGGTAATACGGTAAGGCTCCTGTATTACAGGTACGGGGGTAGATCCCTGCCTGCTGGCTCCACCCAGTAGGCGGATTATAAATATGTGTGCTCACCGAGCTGTAGCCATTGCGGCAGCATTTCTGGTAGCAGCTGCAGGAGGCAACACATCTCTGCTTAATAAAGCCTCGATTACTCTCTACTCTCGTCTCGTCATGATTGATAGTGCATCAGTTTATTAAGCAGAGATTTTACAGCAATGGAATTGCTCATCAAGCCAGATCGCCTGCAGCTGCACCCTCAAGCAGACAACACCACGTCGGCCTTCGACCACTGGCTAGCTTGCTTTGAAGCCCACATCGGATCAGCTGCAGAACAGCCCTCAGAAGCACAGAAACTCCAGATCCTGTACTCGAGGGTGAGCTCCGATATTTTTCCCCTTATCCGGGACGTGCCCAACTACACTGAGGCCATGGCACTTCTGAAAGGGAACTACATCCCGCCGATCAACAAACTCTACACCAGGCACCCCCTGTCCACACGGCAACAACTCCCCGGTGAGTCATTAGACGATTTCTGGCATGCCCTACACATCCTGGCAAGGAACTGCGATTCTCAGGCAGTCTCGGATGTGGAACACACAGAACTCTTAATCAGGGACGCTTTCTTTACGGGCATGCAATCGGCGTACATCCGTCAGCGCCTATTAGAAGGGAGTACGCTTGACCTCGCGGCGACCAGACAACTCGCAAATTCACTAACGGTACCCTCCCGTAACGTACAGTCGTACGACTCCGACCACATGGCATACATCCTCGACCGCACAGTGCCCTCATGGACATCGTAGGCCCCACCAGCGGCCGCCCCCAGCCAATGCCAAGCCAGTGCTACATGGCAGCCAGTCAATCCCGGGGGGCCCAAGGGCTACTTCTGCAGGCAGACAAAGCACCCCTGACAATGCTGCCCGGCGAGGAGCACAACCTGCAAGGCCTGCGGGAAGAAGGGACATTTCGCTGCCGTGTGCCAGGCCCAGTCGATCGCCGCTGTATCTAGGCCCATTGTTCCTGCACCCACCACGTACGACCCGTGGGCACCGCCATTTTAGTCCCCGCAGACCATGTGTGGCCTGTGGGCGGTGCCATTTTCCTCCCAGCAGAACACGTGCAGCCCGTGGGCGCCGCCATCTTCCTCCCAACAGACCACGTGCGGCCCGTGGGCGCCGCCATCTTTGACGATGCCCGCCATGTCGCCCCGTGGGCGCTGCCATCATTGCCACTATCTTGGATGGCGCCTCAGGACCCCTGCTCATCAGGGACTTCATCGGGCCGTTCATCACCTGCCACCGCCGCCGACCAGCCCGGGTCCTACCAACACCAACCGCAAATCGCCTCCATCACGCTCGACCAGTCCCGGCCACACAACCACGTCGATGACGGTAAAGGTCGATGGGCACAAGACATCCTGCCTTCTTGACTCCGGAAGCACGGAAAGCTTCATCCACCCCTCCACGGTAAGACGCTGCTCCCTCGCGGTAACCCCGTTAACCAGAGAATCTCCCTGGCCTCCGCATCCCATTCCGTGGAAATCCGGGGGTACTGCATCGTCACCCTCACCGTCCAGGACGTAGAGTTCAGCAACTTCTGACTCGACATCCTTCCCAACCTGTTACTAGACCTGGACTTCCAGTGCAACCTCCAAAGCCTAACTCTAAAATTTGGGGGTTCCCTACCACCCCTCACCGTCTACAACCTCACGACCCTTAAGGTCAACCCACCTTCCCTGTTTGCAAACCTCACCCCGGATTGTAAACCCGTCGCCACCAGGAGCAGACGGTACAGCACCCAGGACAGGACCTTCATCAGGTCAGAGGTCCAGCGCTTCTGCAGGAAGACATCGTTGAGGCCAGCAACATCCCCTGGAGAGCCCAAGTGGTAGTGGTAAAGACTGGGGAGGAACAGAGGATGGTCATTGACTATAGTCAGACCATCAATCAATACACGCAGCTTGACGCGTACCCCCTCCCACACATATCTGATATTGTCAATCAGATTGCACAGTACCGGGTCTTTTCGACAGTGGACCTCAAATCTGCCTACCACCAGCTCCCCATCCGCAAGACGTACTGCCAATACACTGCGTTCGAAGCAGATGGCCACCTTTACCACTTCCTTAGGGTCCCTTTCTACTTCACAAAAGGGCTCTCGGTCTTTCAACATGAGATGGACCGAATGGTTGACTGGTACGGGCTGCGGGCCACCTTCCCGTACCTAGATAACATCACCATCTGCAGCCACGACCAACAGGACCACGACGCTAACCGTTTAAATTTCTCCAAACCAGCAGGCTCCTGAACCTCGCGTATAACAAGGAGAAGTGCGTGTTCAGCACCAACTGCTTAGCCATCCTTGGCTATGTGGTCCAGAACGGAGTTCTGGGGCCCAACCCCGACCGCATGGGCCCCCTCATGGAACTCCCACTCCCCCACTGCCCCAAGGCCCTGAAACAATGCCTAGGGTTTTTCTCCTATTATGCCCAGTGGGTCCCTAACTATGCGGACAAGGCGTGCCCACTCATTCAGTCCACAGTTTTTTCCCTGACGACTGAGGCCCACCAGGCCTTCAACCGCATCAAGGCTGACATCGCCAAGGCTATGATGCATGCGGTTGACGAGACCCTCCCTTTTCAGGTCGAGAGCGATGCATCGGACGTTGCTCTGGCCGCTACCCTCACAGGCAGACCCATGGCATTCTTTACCCTCCATGCCTCCTCTTGTCGAAAAGGAGGCCCACGCCATCGTAGAAGCTGTGTGGTATTGGAGGCATTACCTGTCCGGCAGGAGATTCACTCTCCTCATTGACCAATGGTCGGTTGTCTTCACGTTCAATAATACGCAGCGGGGCAAGATCCAAAATGATAAAATCTTAAGGTGGAGGATCGAGCTCTCCACCTACAATTGCGAGATTTAGTATCGCCCCAGTAAGCTCAACGAGCCCCCCGATTCACTATCCCGAGGTACATGTGCCAGCGCACAAGTGGACCGACTCCGGACCCTACACGACGGCCTCTGTCACCCAGGGTGACCCGGTTCTTTCACTTCATAAAGGCCCGCAATCTGCCCTACTCCATTGAGGAGGTCAGGGCTATCACCAGAGACTGCCAGGTCTGCGCGGAGTGCAAGCTGCACTTCTACCGGCCAGACTAAGTAGTCTACCGCCCCATGAACATCTTAGCATGGACTTCAAGAGGCCTCTTCCCTCTTCCAACCAAAACACGTACTTCCTGAACGTGGTCAATGAATACTCCAGATTCCCCATTGCCATCCCATGCCCCAATATGATGTCTGCCACAGTCATCAAAGCCCTCAATAGCACCTTCACCCTGTTCGGTTTCCCCGTTTACATCCACAGCGACCGGGGATCCTCCTTTATGAGTGACGAGCTGCATCAGTTCCTGCTCAGCAAGGGCGTTTCCTCGAGCAGGACGACCAGCTACAACCCCCAGGGAAACGGGCAGGTGGAGAGGGAGAACAAGACGGTCTGGAAGGTCGTCCTGCTGGCCCTACAGTCTAAACATTTCCCGGTCTCCCACTGGCAGGAAGTCCTCCCCGAGGCCCTCCACTCCATCCAATCACTACTTTGCACTGCGACTAATGAAACCTCCCCATGAACGTCTCCTTGCCTTCCCTAGGCAGTCCACCTCCGGGGTTTCATTCCCAACGTGGCTGGCAGCTCCAGGACCCGTCCTCCTCCGCAAGCAAGTGTGTCTCCACAAGGCGGACCCGTTGGTCGAAAGGGTACAGCTGCTGCATGCGAACCCGTGTTACGCCTACGTGGCGCACCGGGATGGCCGCCAAGACACAGTCTCCCTCAGGGACCTGGCACCAGCTGGATCCCCACACCACACCCCCCCAGTTGCCCCGGTGCCACCCATCCTCCCCCCAGCGCACCTCACCACAGCCTCCGCTCCAGGACGACCCGGGGATGAAGATGAGGACTACATGCTCCCGGAGTCACAGGTGATCAGGCCGGTGCCTGCATCACCACCGGGACTATGGCGCTCACAACGGAGGATCAAGGCACCCGATCGGCTGAATTTGTGAGCTTTCACTAAACTGTACATCTTTAAAATGCTCACATACCATGTAAATAGTTTTTCCACCATCCCCGCTGGACTCTTTTTTTAACAGGGGGTGAATGTGGTAGTCACCACCGTTTGTATACTGGGTATATGAGAGGTAATACGGTAAGGCTCCTGTAGGTACAGGGGTAGATCCCTGCCTGCTGGCTCCGCCCTGTAGGCGGAGTATAAATGTGTGTGCTCACCGAGCTGCTCCCATTTCTGGCAGCAGCTGCAGGAGGCAACACATCTCTGCTTAATAAAGCCTCGATTACTCTCTACTCTCATCTCGTCGTAATTGGTAATGCATCATTAAGTACTTTAAAGATGAAAATGGAATCCTTTTGAGACCACCAGCTTTTGTGATAAAAATGGTATCAGAAAATTGCTAAAATATGTACTTGTTTGGTTTATATATATCCTTGTACTCTCTGTGTCATAATAATCATTACTATTATCATATTCTATTCAGGAAACACATTTGCAGCCTGAAGGCCAAATTGCAGCGTGACGTACATCAAAATATTCATATATAGACTAAATAATCAAATTAATAAACATGCAAACATGTGACAAGCATGTATTTCTATTCATGTAAGGGTTGTGTGTGTTGCTGGCTACACCATCATTTATTGCCCATCCCTTATTGCCCTTGAGAAGGTGGTGGTGAACTGCATTCTTGAACCTCTGTAGTCCATGTAGTATAGGTACACCCACAGTGCTGTTAGGGTGGGGTGGTTCCAGGATTTTGACCCAGCGACAGTGAAAGAACGGCAATTTATTTCCAAGTCAGGGTGGTGCATGACCTGGAGGAGAACCTGCAGGTGGTGGTGTTCCTATAAATCAGCTGCCTTTGTCCTTCTAGATGGTAGTGTTTGGAAGGTGCTGTCTAAGGAACCTTGGTGAGTTCATGCAGTGCACCTTGTAGATGATGCACATGGCTGCCATTGTGCTTCAGTTGTGCAGGGAGTGAATGTTTGTGGAAGGGATGCCAATCAAGTAGGTTCCTTTGTCTTGGATGGTGTCAAGCTTCTCGAGTGTTGTTGGAGCTGCACTCATCCAGGCAAGTGGAGATTACTCCATCATACTCCTTACCTGTGCTTTGTATATAGTGGACATGCTTTGGGGGGACAAGATGTGAGTTGCTCACCGAAGGATTCCGAGTCTCTGTCCTGTTCTTGTAGCCGTAGTATCTATATGACTGGAATATATTAATAACATGAATAGACAAACAAATTCAGCAGGTAACAGGGAAGTGATGGACATGATATTAAAGGAAGGATGATGTCCTATTAAAATGGTGTTAACATAAAAAGCAACACACCAGTTCCACATTACGGACACTGAAGTGCATATAAATGTCATCCTTTAATTATTGCATTATGTATTATAGTGCTTTTCTGCTAGGAACTAATCCAGGCTTTCAAAACATATTCTTTCCTCTTAATTTGATGCTAAGCTCCACAGTTCATTAAAAACATTCATTATCTCAGGAGATCCCTTACTCCCTCTGCTGGAAAGGCAGAAAATTAAGATGCAAAAGACCCCCAGCCCCCCCAATCCTTAAAACGGCACTCTGAATAAAATGATCACAGAACACATTTGCTTGAAAATTAGGATTCAAACTGAGGTACAGTACAAATAATGTTCAAGGATAAAGAAAATGGTTATACCCTGAAGCATGCTGTCTTAATGTTTCACAATGCTCTTGTATCTAAAATCAAACATGTCAAAAACTTCATGATCAAATATTTTGATCAAGTTCTACTTAGAGAATTTTTAACACAGTCACTTGAGCCTTGTTGCAAAATGCAATATGCTGACAATGCGTCTCTCCTTGCACTGCAGGACAGATGCAAGAATACCAGATTTCAAAGGGAATGACAATTTACACTGCAGGGGAAAAGAATCTTCTTCTTCGGCAGTTCCCCAAGTCGAGTATGACTTATTTCCTCACTAAAAGTGAGTTTTCAGGTGACTAAACAGTCCAATGCGTGCCCTACAATCTCTATCATAGGTGTGGGGCAGGTGTGGTTGGAGGAGAGGGTGGGTGGGGTGCACGGATTGCTATACATTCCTTTCACTGTTGATGTTTAGCTTCAGCTTGCTGTTGGCAATGAAGCCCAAGGTGTTCATCTGCTTCCCAGATACATTTCCTCCATTACGGATGGACTTGGGCCAGGGATTCCCAGCTGTCGGTGGCGGTGTTGCGCTTTTTCAAGGAGGCTAAGGAGTCTTTAAAGCATTACCTCTGCCCTCTTGGGGTCACTTGCCATGTTGATCTCCAAGCAGAGTGCTTGTTTTGGGAATCTCGTGTCAGGCATACAGATGATGTGGCCCATCCAGCGAAGCTGATGAAGCATGGTCAATGTTTCATGGTTGTGGATGTTACCCTGAGTGAGAACATTGACACTGGTGTGCCTATCCTTCTCATGAACTTTGCAAGAAGAAAAATTCAGAATGTCCAAATTTCCTAACAGCACGTCTTTTGGGACTTGTGGGAGGAAACCGGAGCACCCAGAGGAAACCCACGCAGACATGGGGAGAATGTGCAGACTCCACACAGACAGTAACCCAAGCCGGCAATCGAACCTGGGACCCTGATGCTGTGAAGCAACAGTGCTAACCATTATGCTACCGTGCTGCCCACCGTGCTTCTCCAGAGTATTGAGGTACCAACACTACCTAGTCCACATCTCTGAGACATACAGCCTGACAGGTATTACTACTGTTCTATAGACCGTGAGTTTGGTGCCAGATTTGAAATCCTTGTCTTCAACCACCCTCTTCTTCAGGTGACTGGAAGCTGCACTGGCACATTGAAGGCACTGTTGAACCTCGTCTTGATGTCTGCCCTTGTTGACAGTAGGCTCCAAAGGTAAGGAAAATGGTCCACATTGTCCAAGACCTTATTGTGGATTTTGATAACTGCGGGAAGTACTCTGTGGCAGGGGCAGGTTTGTAGAGGACCTTTATCTTGCAGGGGTGTAGTGTAAGACCCATGCACTCCTATGCCTCGGTGAGGGTGTCGATGATGGCACGGAGTTCCGTCTCTGAGTGTGCGCAGATGCAGTACACTGCAGTTCAAAGACAGAGGATGGGACAACCTTGGATCTGGCCTTCAGGCAGCCGGACTTGAACAGATTCCCATTTGTCCTGTAATTTAATGTGCCAGTGGGGAGCTTGCTGAGGGTGAGATGGGATCAATAATTGTTCCTGCGAGACCTTGGCCAGACACCGTTTAGCCCCGGTCTCCATTCTCACTGCATGCATCTTATGGCTGAGTAAGTAAAATAGAATCCTTTATAATTTTCAACGGGATGGGTTTTGTGATGAACAAATGGCACCAGTTATTCATTGCGTTTAGCATGTCCGCAAACTTTATGAGCTCAATATTAACTGTGCAAGTGAGTGGGTTTTGAATTGGTTAAAATCAGGCTCTAAAGATGGTTTTATGCTGGAGCTTCCTATGATTGGAAAGCCATTTTGGTGCAGCACCCTCTGCAGGGCATCTGGGACCTGCATGAACACAGCAACCAAATGCACTCCTTTGGAAAATAAAAATTAGGAGAAGGGGTAGTCCATGCAGCCCTCCTTTGTCCTGCTCTCCCATTCAATAAGATAAAGGCTGATGTGATCTTGACGTCAACTGCACTTTCTTGCCTGTGAAGCTAATCTTTGAACTTCTTGAAGATCAAAAATATTTCTAACTCAGCCAAACAGATTGAAGAGTCCTTGCACGTCAGCATAATGGTTAGCACTGTTGCTTCACAGCGCCAGGGACCCGGATTCGATTCCTGCTTGGGTCACCGTCTGTGCGGAGTCTGCATGTTCTCCCTGTGTCAGCGTGGGTTTCCTCCGCGTGCTCCAGTTTCCCCCCACGAGGCCCGAAAGACGTGCTTGTTAGGTGAATAGGACATTCTGAATTCTTCCTCTGTGTACCCGAACAGACGCCGGAGTGTGGCAACTAGGGGAGTTTCACAGAAACTTCATTGCAATGTTAATGTAAGCCTACTTGTGATACTAATATAGATTATTATTATTATTGAAGCAGGCAGAGCCTGAACAGGAAATTGTGAGCTAAAATAGATAATTCAGTGTCAAATCAGATATAGAAAGCAAAATAAATAAATGAAAACAAATGATGGAATTAAGAGACAGAGATAAAAGAAATAGTTAAAATAATCCTGATTTTGCTATTCCCGGTGAATAGTGGGAGAGGCCAAATATGAGTTTCCCGCCTGGTGGCGAGAGGATTGTGATGCACACGGCCTGCTGTGCGTTACGTGATAATAATTCGAATAATTCTAGACCGGGTAGAAACTCCTCAAGCTCCAAACAAATGACTAAGGGGTGATCTGACCAAAACCAATCAGAGTCCGTTCTGGGCAGTATTAGCGGGAATGCCGTGAACGACCCCACAATCTAACAGCACTCTGTTGCTATATCGGTCACTTAGAGTCATTTCCTGCAGTGACGAGCTCTGAAGGGTGGAGCTCCTCAGTCCCGGAAAAGGTTGGGATTCCATTTTTATCCCCCGAAGCGGTCCCAATTGGGCCTACCCAATGCTCCAACTCACCTGTTGGGGTGTCATCAAGCCCCCCATTATGCCACCACATACCGGCAGGGTACCCCTGGGCCTGACTCCCGTGGGAAAATGCCAGATTGGTGCTTGGCACTGCCAGCCTGGCACCCTGACAGTGCCCCTGCCAATCTGGCAATGCCAACTGGCCATTCTGGCAGTGCTAGTGTGGCACCCAGGTGGCACTTCCAGAGTGCCAAGCTGGCAGTGCCAAGGTTCTCAGGTGGCACCAGCAGTGCCACGGTGCCACCCTGGCCCGAGGGCTTCCAATCACCTGGGACACCCTCACAAGTGCCAGTATGCCTGGTCCCCTTTCTGGGGACCAGTGCTTGGCTGAGGTCTCCACGGCAATGTCGCTAGATAGTTGCAGATTGGAAAACCCCAGATGGAGCAGCTGATGGTGTTCATTAGAGAGGAGCAAACAAAGAGCAAACAGAAAGGAAATGCAGAAAGATCAATCGAAGGCCATCGAAGGAGAGGTTGCACCCATGAAAGGCTCGATGGAGAGGGTCGGGAAGTGTTTGGAGGCACAGGGCTCGCAGATCCCGGAGATGGAGAGAGTGAAGTGGATAGAGCTATCAGGTCTCTAAGGCAGAAGCCAAGAGTGAGGGGGGGGGGGGGGGGGGGGGGCGCTGCAGGTGATGATTGTAAGGCTCCAGAGGTTTGTGGAGAAGGAAAAATCCTGCGTTGAGCCAGAGAGAAATGGAACTGTGACTGGGAGTGTGGTGCTATACCTGTGCACAGTTTTGTATATAGAGATCTGTTAATGTACATAGTTATCGATTCAACCTACAACCATGTGATTCGAGATATCCGGTAGTTGGTAGTAAGTAGTGCTGGAGGTTTGTTGCACTAGAAGTAGCTCCAGGAGAATTCAATGTTTACTCATTACCATGTGTATCATTGTTCGTTAGTTATCTTTCCAGGTGTTCATTATGTTAATACTAGTCAACAAACTAGATTTCTGTGAATCTGTACAACAGCCACAACACAGAACATAACATGGTACCAAGGTGGGTAAAAAAAAGAAGATAACAACGGAGAAGACTGGACTGGCAAGTTGGATTAAGGTGAATCCCAAAGCATTTTATTCATATGTAAAAAGCAAGACGGTGGCCAGGGAAAGAATTGGACCACTTAAGGGCAGTGGGGGGAATCAGAGGAAATGGGTGAGGTACTAAATGAGTACTTTACATCAATGTTCACCAAAGAAAAGCACTTTGTGAAAGATGATTCTTGGGTAGGGTGTGAGGACAGTCTGGGTCATGTTGACATCAAAAAGGAGGAGGAATTGGGTGTTTTAAAAGACAATAAGGTAGATACATCTCCTGGGCCGGATGGGATTTACCCCAGAATACTGAAGTAAGCAAGGAAGGAAACTGCTGGGGCCTTGACTAACATCTTTGTATCCTCATTGGCTACAGGTGAGAAGGCAATAATAATAAAAATAATAATAATCTTTATTGTCACAAGTAGGCGTACATTAACACTGCAATGAAGTTACTGTGAAAAGCCCCTGGTCAACACATTCCGGCACCTAGTCGGGTACACGGAGGGAGAATTCAGAATGTCCAAATTACCGAACAGCATGGGCGGAAATCTCTGCTCCCTACGTGGCATGGGAGAATCGTGGGAGGGCCTCCCGACATGTTTTACGCCCCCCGGCACCCCCAGCAATTCCCCCCCCCCGGCTCGGAAAAATCGCCGCTCGCCGAGCTGCCGGCCATTCACGCCCGTTTCAACACGCCAGCTACCACACCTGGTCGCAGCATTCGTGAAATGGGTTGCCAGATGCCCGTTTGGGCATCTAGGGACCCGATTGGCACGGGAGCACCACGACTGTGCTCGGGAGGGGACAGGCCCGACGATCGGTGGGCGTTCAAAATGGACGCACTCGTTCCCCTCCGCCGCCCGGCAAGATCAAGCCGCCACGTCTTGCCGGGCGGCTGAGGAGAAAGACGGCCACCGCGCAGGCGCGGTTCGTGCTGTCTGTGCGATGAAGTCATCCGCATATGCATGGGTTGGAACCGGCAACCCGCACATGCACGGATGACCTCACAAATGCGCCGTTTTGCGCGTCATTTCCGGCGCGACGAGGTCGCGGCCGGGAAAGAAGGAGCTCCTAGCCCCCCGGGTGGGGGTGAATTAGGTGCGGGGAGCGGGCCCCGAGGCCGTCATGAACCTCGGCCGATTTCACGACGGCCATCCCGATTTTTAGCGGGAGCGGAGAATAACGCCCCATGTCTTTCAGGACTTGTGGGAGGAAACCGGAGCACCAGGAGGAAACCCACGCAGATACAGGGAGAACGTGCAGACTCAACACAGACAGTGACCCAAGCCGGGAATCGAACCTGGGACCCTGGCGTTGTGAAGCAACAGTGCTAACCACTGTTACCATGCCACCCAGAGGACTGAAGAATAGCTAATGTGGTACCGTTGTTTAAGAAAGGGAACAGGGATTATCCAGGAAACTACACACCGGTGAGCCTCACGTTAGTAGTAGGTAAAGTATTGGGGAGAATTCTCAGGGACAGGATTTATACCCATTTGGAAACAAATAGACTCCTTGGCGTTAGACAGCATGGTTTTGTGAAGGGAAGGTTGTACCTCACTAACTTGATCATGTTTTTTGAGGAGGTGATAAAGATGATTGATGAGGGCAGGCTGGTGGATGTTGTTTACATGGACTTCGGTAAAGCCTTTGACAAGGTGCCTCATGGCAGACTAGTATAAAAGGTGATGTCACACGGGATCAGAAGTGAGGTGGTAAGATGGAAACAGAACTGGCTCAGACACAGAAGGCAGAGGGTAACAGTAAAAGGGTGTTTTTCTGAATGGAAGGGTGTGACTAGTGGTGTTCCACAGGGGTCGGTGCTTGGGCCTCTGTTGCTTGTAGTAGACATAAATGATTTGGAGTAAAATGTAACTGGTCTGATTATTAAGTTCGCGGATGACACCAAGGTTGCTGGAGAGGCAGATAGTGTTGAGGATTGTCAGACGATAGAGTAGGACATAGATAGGTTGGAGACTTGGGCAGAAAAATTGCAAATGGAGTTTAATCCAGACAAATGTGAGGTAATTCATTTTGGTAGGTATAACATAGAGGGGAAATATACAGTCAATGACAAAACTCTTAGGAATATAAAAAGTCAGAGAGATTTGGGCGCACAGGTCCACAGATCTTTGAAAGTGGCAACACAAGTGCACAAGGTAGTCAAGAAAGCATACGGAATGCTTGCCTTCATTGGATGGGGCATCGAGTATAAAAACTGGCAAGTGATGCTTGGAACATTGCGAATAATTCTGGTTGCCACACTACCAGATGGATGTGGATGCTTTGGAGAGGTTGCAGAGGAGGTTTACCAGTATACTGCCTGGTCTGGAGAGTGTTAGTTGTATGGATAGACTGAGACTGTTTTCATCAGTATGATGGAGGTTGAGGGATGACCTGAGGCATTCTTTCCCAAGGTGGAGGGTCAGTCACGCGGGGGCATTTGTTTAAGGTCCGTGGGGCAGAGCTTAGAGGAGATGTGTGAAGCAGGTTTTTTACAGAGGGCGTTGTGAGTGCCTGGAACATGCTGCCAGGGGAGGTTGTGGAAGCAGATTCATTAACGGCGTTCAACAGGCATCTCAACAAATACATGGATGGGATGGGTATGGAGGGATACGGCACTAGGCATGCTGAGGGTTTGGCCAAGGGTGGTATTATGACTGGTACAGGCTTGGAGGGCTGAAGGTCCTGTTCTTGTGCTGGATTGCTCTGTGTTCTTTGAAACAGGCCAAAGAAAGAAAAAAGGAAAGTATTCCACCTACCTGATAAACTATGGGCAACTGAAACTCAATGCACGGAAAGACTGTGAAGTTAGAGATGGAAGGTTTGAAGGCACTCCACCAGCTTCAAGTCCCCAGTAATGGAGGTGAGAATTGGCGTGTTTTTAAGCAGAAATTAAAACTCTACTTTGCAGCCCATGGCAGGCACAGCCTGACAAGAGGCATATTGCATTGCTGCTGATGGAAGCAGGTCCTCAAGCGATAGAAATTTATAATACCTTCACGTGCAACAGCAAAGCAGAAAGCAAGAGCTTCAATGAAGTAATAAAGTACTTTGATCGGCATTGCTCTCCGAAGAAAAATTCCAACATTTGAACGTTTTAAAAATATTTTGTACATGTACCCTGAAGGCAGGCAAATCTTTTGATAGCTTTTTAACCGACTTGTGGTTGAAGGCGCAGTCGTGCAATTTTAGTACGTTAAAGTTGTCGATGATCCGCAATCATATAGTGTTCGGGATATCGAATGATAAGATATGTGAGAGGCTATTGAGGGAAGAAGAGATGCAATTAGAAAACATTATCATGATTTGTCATGCAAGTGAGCTAGCTTCTCAGCAGATTAGTACGGTCAACCTAAAAACTGTTGCCGCCAATCTGGATGAAGATGCCAGTGCCATAACCACTGTGACGCAGTTGAACAAGAAACGTGATCTCCATGCAGGTGGCCATTTTAAGCGGCTGACTGGATCCGTCATTTTATGCCAGTGATGTGGCAATCGACATAGGTCACAACAATGTCCAGCATTTGGCAAGGTGTGTTCCATAAGACCATAAGACCATAAGACATAGGAGCGGAAGTAAGGCCATTCGGCCCATCGAGTCCACTCCACCATTCAATCATGGTTGATTTCAACTCCATTTACCCGCTCTCTCCCCATAGCCCTTAATTCCTCGAGAAATCAAGAATTTATCAATTTCTGTCTTAAAGACACTCAACGTCCCGGCCTCCACCGCCCTCTGTGGCAATGAATTCCACAGACCTACCACTCTCTGGCTGAAGAAATTTCTCCTCATCTCTGTTCTAAAGTGACTCCCTTTTATTCTAAGGCTGTGCCCCCGCGTCCTAGTCTCTCCTGCTAATGGAAACAACTTCCCTACGTCCATCCTATCCAAGCCATTCATTATCTTGTAAGTTTCTATTAGATCTCCCCTCAACCTCCTAAACTCCAATGAATATAATCCCACGATCCTCAGACGTTCATCGTATGTTAGGCCTACCATTCCTGGGATCATCCGTGTGAATCTCCGCTGGACCCGCTCCAGTGCCTGTATGTCCTTCCTGAGGTGTGGGGCCCAAAATTGCTCACAGTATTCTAAATGGGGCCTAACTAGTGCTTTATAAAGCCTCAGAAGTACATCCCTGCTTTTATATTCCAAGCCTCTTGAGATAAATGACAACATTACATTTGCTTTCTTAATTACGGACTCAACCTGCAAGTTTACCTTTAGAGAATCCTGGACTAGGACTCCCAAGTCCCTTTGCACTTTAGCATTATGAATTTTGTCACCGTTTAGAAAATAGTCCATGCCTCTATTCTTTTTTCCAAAGTGCAAGACCTCGCACTTGCCCACGTTGAATTTCATCAGCCACTTCTTGGACCATTCTCCTAAACTGTCTAAATCTTTCTGCAGCCTCCCCACCTCCTCAATACTACCTGCCCCTCCACCTATCTTTGTATCATCGGCAAACTTGGCCAGAATGCCCCCAGTCCCGTCATCTAGATCGTTAATATATAAAGAGAACAGCTGTGGCCCCAACACTGAACCCTGCGGGACACCACTTGTCACCGGTTGCCATTCCGAAAAAGAACCTTTTATCCCAACTCTCTGCCTTCTGTCTGACAGCCAATCGTCAATCCATGTTAGTACCTTGCCTCGAATACCATGGGCCCTTATTTTACTCAGCAGTCTCCCGTGAGGCACCTTGTCAAAGGCCTTTTGGAAGTCAAGATAGATAACATCCATTGGCTCTCCTTGGTCTAACCTATTTGTTATCTCTTCAAAGAACTCTAACAGGTTGTCAGGCACGACCTCCCCTTACTAAATCCATGCTGACTTGTCCTAATCCGACCCTGCACTTCCAAGAATTTAGAAATCTCATCCTCAACGATGGATTCTAGAATTTTGCCAACAACCGAGGTTAGGCTAATTGGCCTATAATTTTCCATCTTTTTTCTTGTTCCCTTCTTGAACAGGGGGGTTACAACAGCGATTTTCCAATCCTCTGGGACTTTCCCTGATTCCAGTGACTTTTGAAAGATCATAACTAACGCCTCCACTATTTCTTCAGCTATCTCCTTTAGAACTCTAGGATGTAGCCCATCTGGGCCCGGAGATTTATCAATTTTCAGACCTTTTAGTTTCTCTAGCACTTTCTCCTTGTGATGGCAACCATATTCAACTCTGCCCCCTGACTTTCCTGAATTGTTGGGATATTACTCATGTCTTCTACTGTGAAGACTGACGCAAAGTACTTATTAAGTTCCTCAGCTATTTCCTTGTCTCCCATCACTAGATTACCAGCGTCATTTTGGAGCGGCCCAATGTCTACTTTTGCCTCCCGTTTGTTTTTAATGTATTTAAAGAAACTTTTACTATCATTCCTAATGTTACTGGCTAGCCTACCTTCATATTTGATCCTCTCCTTCCTTATTTCTCTCTTTGTTATCCTCTGTTTGTTTTTGTAGCCTTCCCAATCTTCTGACTTCCCACTACTCTTTGCCACATTATAGGCTCTCTCTTTTGCCTTGATGCATTCCCTGACTTCCTTTGTCAGCCATGGTTGCCTAATCCTCCCTCTGATAACCTTTCTTTTCTTTGGGATGAACCTCTGCACTGTGTCCTCAATTACTCCCAGAAACTCCTGCCATTGCTGTTCTACTGTTTTTCCCACTAGGCTCTGCTTCCAGTCGATTTTCATCAGTTCCTCCCTCATGCGCCTGTAATTACCTTTATTTAACTGTAAAACCTTTACATCTGATTATACCTTCCTTCTTTCAAATTGCAGACTGAATTCTACCATATTATGATCACTGCTTCCTAAGTGTTCCCTTACTTTAAGATCTTTTATCAATTCTGGCTCATTACATAACACTAAGTCCAGAATAGCCTGTTCCCTCGTGGGCTCCATCACAAGCTGTTCCAAAAAGCCATCCTGTAAACATTCAATGAATTCCCTTTCTTTGGGTCCACTGGCAACTTCCAAGTGTGGCAAAACAAATCACTTTGCCAAGCAATGCTTTCCACGTCCAACAATAGACCAAACAGGATCAGTCAACGCGATTGATGAGATGTCCATTGAAGACCTGTTTTTTGTTGATCTGATTTCGACTAAGGACACGATGAGTCCGAATATGCAGAGTGAAGAAATCTTACTGACCAGTTGCAGCAATTGTGATGGTGATGCTGATACCATCGAAGACAGATGGACAATTACAGTGATGTTGAATGCCACATTGATCAAATGCAAGCTCGACACAGGGACGAGCGCCAACCTTCTCAGTTTGTCCGATTTGAATCGGCTGCGGGTTGAACCGAAAGCCGTCAATCAAACGAGACAACTGAAAGACTACAATGGAAATGAGATTGCAACACTGGAAGCATGTGAGAATGTGACAACAGAAGTCATATCATACCAGTTCCCATTGTGGACACGGAACACAGGCCCATCATAGGAACGGATGCATGTGAGGCCCTAATTGAGCAGCTGTACATTCCAGACGTGCGGTGAAAGAGAGCCATTGCGACTGGCAATGAGATATAATGGCACAGTTATCTAATGAGATAAAAGCAAAACTTAAAGTGGAGGAAGATAAACCAGGTGAAGAGATGGAGGAGCCAAACGGAATTCCAGAATTCTGGTTAACTGTCTTCAAAAATGTGGATTTGCTGAGTGACATGATACCGGAGCATGATGAGCCTATCCTAAAGCATCTACAAGATGTAAATGTAAAATTTTCAGATCCTGGACAGCCAATGAGCTTTACTCTGGAGTTTAAGTTTGAGCTAAATGATTATTTCACAGATGTGGTAGTGACAAAATCATACCAGATGGAATCGCAGCCTGATGAGTCAGATTTTTTCTTCTTTGATGAACCAAAAACCATGGGATGCACAGGGTGACAGATCGACTGGAAGAAAGAAAAAAACGTCACATTGAAAACCATTAAAACAAAGCAGAAGCATAAGGGTCGGGCCACTGGCAGTACAGTTGCAAAAAGTATCCCAAATGACTCCTTCTTCAATTCCTTTAGTCCTCCTGAAGTTCCAGAGCAGGGAGAGCTGGTTGAAGTTTCTGCATGACTTTGAAATTGTTCATTTCTTGCATGAACACATAATACCAGGTGCAATGTCATACCTTACCGGAGAAGCCATTGCAAATGATGATAATTACGATGACATTGATCACGATGAGGAAAGTGAAGAATCAGATGATGAGCCAGAAGAGGAAGACTATGAAGGTCTATTTAGTTCAGTTGGCAGTTGTGCCGAGGTGATCACAAGCAGCACCCAATCGGCACAGGACAACAATAATTATGAAAGCTCTACGATGACGTGTGCAGAGGCTGAAAGTGAAATTGCAACAGCAGATCAATCTGATGAGAGCAAATCAACTGTGAACAGACTGGTAACTTGTCCATTTTGGAGAAATTGGCACCAGAGTCGTACGGTGAATCATCCTATGCCCACGTATTTGGTCCCTGCAGTGGATTCCTCAATACTCAAGGCCTGTCCACCAAAATCTTTCATTCTTACTCCACAGTATAAATATTTCCCACTTTGTCTGTCTGTTAGCTTTGACAGAGTCATCGGACTCGAAACATTCGCTCTTTTCTCTCCCCACAGATGCTGCCAGGCATGCTGAGATTTTCCAGCATTTTCTCTTTCCTTCCAGTCCACCAAAAGACAGGATCAACAGGTGGATACAGCTTCGTCCAGTTCTCCAACGAAAGACAAAGCATGTATCGTTATATCAGATGAGGATGAACAATCAATCAGTTCTCCAACAAAAGACGAAGAGGGAAGGAGGAGGTCGTGTCAGAGCTGGGGAAGATAAATGAGGCATTCAGGGAATATTATGAGGAATTGTACTGGGCGGATCCGGTGGTTGAAGATGGGGATATGGGGCGGTGCTTGGATGGGTTAGATGAGGAGAGGAGGCATGCGCTAGAGGAGCCTTTAGGGCTGAGGGAAGTAATGGAAAGCATAAGAGGGATGAAGTCTGGGAAGGCTCCGGGGCCGGATTGTTACAGGCGGAATTTTATGAGGAATTTGCGGCGCCAAGCCTACTGGGGGCATTTAGCGAGGCGTTGGGGAAGGGGGAGCTGCCAGAGACAATGACACAGGCGATGATCACGCTAATACCAAAGAAAGGGAAGGGCCTGTTAGAATGTGTGTTGTACAGGCCCATATCGCTGTTAAATACGAACGTGAAAGTGCTGGCTAGGTTAGTGGCAGGGAGGATGGAAAGATGCGTTCTGCGGGTGGTTGCAAAAGATCAAATGGGCTTCGTGAAGGGCAGGCAACTCTCGAGTAATACAAGGTGACAATTGAATGTAAACATGGCCCCATCGAGAGGTCGAGCACCGGAGGTAGTGGTGTCTATGGACGTGGAGAAGGCATTTGATCAGGTGGAGTGATTATACCTGTTCAAGGTCCTGGGAACAGCGTAGGCCCTAGGGTTGCTGGCGCCCCGGGCAAGCTGAACTTCGGCGCCCTTGGGGGGGGGGGGAGGGGGGCCGGGGGGCCAGGGGGGGCAGGGGGGGGCGGGGCCGGGGGGGTGGGGGCGGGGGGGCCGAGGGGGGGGCAGGCCGAGGGGGGGGGGCGAGGGGAGCGGACCGCGGGGGGAGCGGACCGAGCGGGGGGGGCGGACCGAGGGGGGGCGGACCGAGGGGGGGGGGCAGCCCTGGAGGAGGGCGGCCACCGCGCATGCGCTGGGTGGCACCGGCCCAACTGCGCATGCGCGGGACCCGAATCTCTGGCGCCCCCTAGCACATGGCGCCCAGGGCGACTGCCCGAGTTGCCGGTGCCTTGAGCCGGCCCTGCCTGGGAAGGTTTCAGTTTGTGCCAAAGTTTGTGGCATGGGCGCGTCTGCTGTCCGTGGCCCTGGTGGCGAGTGTACGGACCAATGAGATGAGCTCACGGAGTTTCGGGTTGCATAGCGGAACGAGGCAGGGTTGTCCGCTGTTGCTGCTGCTGTTTACATTGGCAATAGAGCCCTTGGCGATGGCCTTTAGGGGGTCAGTAGAGTGCAGGGGATTAGGAGGGAGAGTAGGGAGCACCGGGAGTTTGAATTGAGGGTTCAGCTGAGGGCTTTGAGGCATGGTGGGGATTGGTCGTGGCCATGTTCAAGGAGCGGTTCATCACAGGGAGGGGGTGAAAAAGGGAATAGTATTCCTTGGATTCTTTATGTTTTTGTATTATTTGAATAAGTTTGGAATAAAAAACATTTTTTGAAACAGGGAATCTCAGGAGAGTCCTCACCTGGGAAGTAACGGCCGTGTCTCGCCCCGATTACAGCGAGATGCAGCCGATAAGTTGCGCCAAATGTGTGGGTGAACAGCGGTGTGGATCTCACCCAAAAAGCCGGCGGAAACACGCCACCAAATCTGCCCAAAATGGGCAGGAGACTCCAGCTGGATATGTCCCTGCCAGCCTGGCAGAGCCACACAGGCACATTCTCAGTGCCAGGGTGGCAGTGCCAAGGTACCAGGGTGGCAGTGTTATGGTGTCCGGGTGCCATAGAGAGAGCCAGGGTGCCACCCTGCCCTGTCCCCGAACACCCAGGGGCCTCCAATGGTCTGGGAACTCCCCCGGTCCTGTTACGCCTGTGGAGGCCATTAGCTCCCAGGAGCCTAAAGAATCCCGCACATGAACATTTAAACATACTGATCTGGATCTCAGGACTTCTCGTGGGTTTCGGTTGAATCTCGCGAGACGTGTTGAACAACGCGAATCTCATGAGAGGCCCCTCGCAAGATTTAACGGCCTCATCGCAACACCAAGTTGGTAGCGACTAGGCCGTTAAATCACGCCCGCTGTCTCTGTGGGGCCAATGATGCAGCATCTGACAGCCCATTCACCATTCCCGCCACTTGCCAATGGATTTCGCATTGAAGCCACCCCATGTTGCTGGGAAACCCATGGGCGGGCGAGCGCTGCCGGCAGGAAAAGTGAATCACAATAGTCGGATAATTCCGGCCTATGTTCTCCTGACGAGAATGAACCACCACTGATTTTCACTCACCCTAGGAGCACAAATCCAGAACCAATTTCCTATCCCTTGCCATGCAAATTTCCACACTCATCATTCACCCAGCTCCATTGTCACATTGGGCTTGCCTTTGGAGATCACAGGCCAGACACAATCCCGTCCCATCTCCCCGTCGGGGATCTGTATAAAGGAGACCGTTATCATGAGGTTTCCCAGTTTGACTTTCCTGTCACCTCCATGAAAATCTGTCCCTTTGCACTCGGACCTGCTCACCATTGGTCTGACTACGGGTCCATTCCATCAGTGGCTAGACGAGAGGGGGGATGGAATCAAGGGAGGGGCCCTCAGGAACACAAAGTGAGTATGGCTCACACAATTGTTTGTCTCAACCAACATTATAATTGGTCGCCAATGTGTCCTTTGCAATGTCTTTTCCTTAATGAGAGTGAGGATTTGATAAAAGTAGTATTAGCCGCCAAACACCATCAGCTTTTGTGCTTCTTCAGTTTGTTATTGTCTCCGTGTTTAAGGCTGAACATCATGTCAGGCTGAGTTCCCACTCTCCCTGTGCATGATGCTGAACTAGGGAAGTCTAGGATTAATCGGGAACATTGCGGATGTCTGCCAGTGGGGTATGAGTGTGTAATGTTAGAGTGTCTGCTCATTTTGATGAAGCCGGCTCCTTACCTGTGAGAATCTTATATTGCTCCTGGACAACTGCTTAGCGATGCTTTACATGGTATTTGTGTAAAGGCACCGCACACAGCTCAATAATTATTTGCATGACTGTGCACTCATTAACTTCAGGCATATGGAAAGAATTGGCCTTTGTGAATTGGTCTGTGTCGAGGACAGTCATGCTTTGAAAGTGCTGCTTTTGCACATCTCCTCAGTCCTCAGCAGGGTCTATTCAGGGAAGATGTTCTCATTGACGGTGTGTCAATACTGCCAGTGTCACGTTACTCCCTAATGCAAAGATCATCCAGGAAAGAAACCTGGGAGGCTTCTGATGTATTAATAGGTTGGTTTGATGTGGACTGCACTCGATGCAGGGAAGTTAGAAACAGACATCTAACACTGAAGAAGATCCAACACTGTTTTATTCAACTATAGAACTGCTATACATATTCAGCTGTGGGTCGACACTATACTGATCTGACTGCTGACCTAGTACTAGCCTGACCAGACTTACTAGCTACCATGGTGTTTGCACTTGCTAGCTCGTGGACTCTGACTGTCTCAGTAGCTGGGTCCCGAGAGAGCGGGAAACCTAGTGCCCTCTGGCTGGCCAGTTGGAGCAGGGGTGGGGGAAGTTCCAGGGGCCTTGACAATATTGGAGGGAGGGGTAAAGGGGGGTTCAATAAAGCAAGGTGGGCCTGAAAGGGTGGGGTGCAGAGATCAGGGCAGCGGAACAAACTGGTACCCCGATCTGCGAGGGGTCATTCCTGCTGGCGAGGTGAGCTTGCCAGCAGGAAGTCGATTAAAGTATGGCCACAGCGGTGTGAAACTCCCTGAGGCCTAAAGAAACCAGCAAAGTGCCAATAAATAGCATGGTGAATCTCAGCACTGCAGCCACTGAGAGACACTCTGCCAAATTCACCCAATCGTGGACTCTTTTGTCCACTGAATCACCCCCTTGGTGATGCCATGGTTGGATGGACTTTACCATCGGAAGTTGATTAAGGACATGCAGTAAGGGAGTGCCAATCATATTCCACAGTAAACACATGTTGCAAAGCTACTAGGATGATCCCAGAGTTAGGCCAGAAGATGACCAATGTTGCTTCTGTGATCGTTGTGAGATTTGCCACTTTTCCTGAAATGTTGAAACTGAGAATGAATGTGCTGTTGCGCCCCCTACACTATTACCTTCCAGTCACTCACCACCCTGGCTTGGAAATACATCACCGTTCCTTCACTGTCGCTCGGTCAAAATCTTGGAACTCCCTCCCTATCAGGTCGGAGTACCTACATCGCATCAACTGCAGCGATTCAAGAAGGCAGCTCACCAATACCTTCTCAAGCACAAATAGGGATGGCAATAAATGCTGGCCTAGCCAGCGACATCCACATCCCGTAAGTGAATCTTCAAAAACTCTCATTTGAAATAGATATTTTGTAAGTTTTATACTAAATTTGTCAGACTTAATCCAGGAACATTTGCAGCTATTCTTTGAACCATATGTAAGCAGTAGGGGAAAAGTATATTTTGAAGATGACAGCTCCAAAATCTGCGAGTGTTAAATGATAAGGTTGCTTTGGGGATTATTATGGAGTACTCCTTTTTAATAATTTAATAAATCACAAGCTTAATTTTAGCTTCACTCCTAACATATAAAAAGAAATAGCACTGCAAATGCCATATATGTGAAATATAAACAGAAAATGCTGAAGTTAAATAGCAGGTCTAGTTAAGTGGATGTTTCGGATAAAGACCATTGGTCAGATCAGTTATAACAATGGGTCTGTTTCTCTTCTTCAAATTTGAACACGCCTGTTATTTCCAGCACTTTCATTTTTCACTCTCAGCAAACATGCGTTATAGCAACATTCAAAATAATTGACATAAATCTTACTGCTGCAAAGCACAGGACCTTGAGCACAAACCAATGTGCACATCTTTGTCTCATGTGTCTGCGATATAATCATAAAACTATTTTCTACTGTAAACTCATAATATATTTTGAAACATAGCCAAGTGGTGAGGAAAATGGAATATCTTTGCCATGCCAACATTCTGAAACAAAGTCCTTGACAATAACGATAATTTCAGAATTTTAGGCTGTTATGAAAGTGTTTTTGTTCAAAGCTTATCGAATTGCATTAAATACTAATGGTGTCCTTTCACTTTTTGATTTGAAGAAATGTTGCTGAGTATTCTGAATTAAGTTTACACCTCAATTCAAAAGATAGCTGGACTTGCCATTAGGAAAACATTGACAAGATTTGGGCATTCATTCAGTACTTTGAAATTTAGTGGAGCCACACAAAGTGACTGCATTTGTAGATTTCACAAAAAGGGGGCATTCATGGATGGTTCCTTGTGCCATTTTGTTACAGGTAAACAACTGAGGCCACCCAAAGGAAGGAGGCAACAACAAGCACATTGCATCCCTAACCCACCAAATAATCTACAGTTCCTACAAGTAGCACTTTTAAAGAAGCAGTTCAAAGAGATTTATCAAAGTGAACCTTCAGTTTATAAACTAACTGCAGTACAATAGGGGTCAGTACAGTCAGGAGCTGAGGAGATGGAAGAAATGATGGCATAGTGGTTATGTCACTGGACTGGTCATCCAGAAGCATGGCCTAATACTCATATTCCACTGTGGCACCTAATTGAATTTAAATTCAATTAATATAATCCTGGAATCCAAAATTGGTGTCAGTAATGGTGATCTTGAAACTATCATCAATTGTTGTAAATGTCCATTTGGTTGTCAGAAGCCCTTTAGGGAAGGACATCTGGCCTACATCTGACTCCAGCTATGTGGTTGGCTTTCAGATATGGGCAACAAATGCTGGCCTTGAAGCGAGACTCAAATTCCATGAAATAATTTTTAAAATAATAGATACTGTTCCATGCAGCTTGAGTTCTGAAGCCTGTACTGACTGCCCAGTGCTAGAGATAGAGACATATCCTCACAGCTGGTGAAGAATTTGGAATGGGAGGTGTCGTGTTAAGCACACTGAGATAACACAGGCTGCAACTGGATGCAGCTTTAACTGAAAGAGACCTTGAAGTTAGTTCAATCTGATTTATTGAACCTGTCACACAGTTAGCACAGTTCTCTGTGAGTTCGACTCTCTGCTAACCTAAGTGTGATTACTCTGTCTGACTGAACCACACTAGCTCTTAGCCACTTGCTGGAGGTGTTATGTGATATATACACCCTGACCCATTCTGTCATTCTGTAGATGTCCCCAGTGGAAAGAGGCAGATTGTGAGTGTCTCGTGCCTTTCATAGTGGAAACAATCGCCAAGTGTTCTGCCTGCTGATTGGTTATGTCCTTCTCTGTGTTCATTAGCTGCCCGTCTGTATCTTATTATGTGCATGACTGCATATCATGACAGGAGGGAGGGGGACGGATCCAGTTGTCATGGCCATTTAGGAACCAGTAGCATAGGTAGAATTAAGAATGAGGTTCAGCAGAGGAAGATGGAGGAACTGAGTTTTAAATCAATAATCAGTATCTCTGGATCAATACCTGGCTCACATGCAAATTGGCGTAGGGTCAGGCAGAATGTGGAACTAAACATCTGTTTCCAAGAGTGGTGTGGGAAAAAATTATTTTAACTCACAGAGCACTGACAACAACACCGGGGAAAGAGGGCACTGTTCAGATGGGATAGGGGTCCTTAAACTTGGCTGTTATCAACGTCCCAAGGAATTTGTATTACTAGGGCTGTGGATAGGATTTAAATTAAAAGTTAAAGAGAAAGGTCAAGATAAAATATGTGACTCTTCTTCAGAGTTCGATTGTTCTTCAGAGAACGCAGCCAGAGAAGAGTTACATGGACTCAACAATTTCTCTCTCTACAGAAGCTGTCAGATTTTGATTTTGTTTTTGCGTTTTCTGTTCTTATTTAAGCCAATGACACCAGTGGCATAAATGGGTTTGTCAGAATGTTACGCCTGCCCCCAGGACCGGGCTGGCAGGTGGGGTGCAGGTAAGATTGAGTGGCTGTCGGGCATCATGCCTGTCACTCTCCCACCTTTGTGGGAATTGTATCAGGGTGTGGTCGACGTCCTTCCTTGGCCCAATTGAGGCCCTCAAGGGGCTAATTAATGACAGACTAAGGGCATCCTCTCACTGTTTCTAATGGGCCATAACCTCCTGGTTCCCGAACATCACATTTAGGGGGTACCCCAATAATGCTCTGGGGAATCCCTCGTGGAAGTTCCCACATAAGCATTTACCCAGCAATTGCCCAGAAGTGCTAACTTCCTCGAGACAATTGTGTTTGGCTGGGATCCACCTGATGAAAGAGATTTAAATCAATAACTTTGGATGGTTCAGCCAATTTTACCCTGGTTATTACTCTGAAAGAGTTAGAGGGAAAAAAATCACTTCTAACTCCAGAGTAACTATTTTAAAAAACCAGACCCAGCCTTGCATGGGATAACCTCTTCCCTGGGAATCCACCACACCACCCCCCGCCCCCAAGATGACCCGATTGCCCCCAACCCGATGGGACCTCTCTGTGATGACATGCATAAGCAATAATGTAAATAGTTACAGTAGAGAACAACCACGTGGCACTGTCACTTCAGGGAGTCTGGAGATAGTTCTCGCAGGAGATAGTTACATTTGTAGTAGCTCTTAGATAAGTTAAAATAGTTACTAGTTTTTGATAATTTTCTTATGGTTACCTAACCCACGTTACTATTTAACAGTAAACATTCAACTAGTCACGTTCTCTAGGGCACTTAATGCGACTGGCCAAGCACCAGAACGTAACACTTCTCAGCCATATCCTGACACCCCACCCCTGCCCAACCCGACCTTCCTTCCCGGTGTGACCCGGTCAGACTCCCCCTTGTTCCAAACTATTCGCCCCCTCAACCCAACGCCAGACCTGACCCACCCTCCCGCTGTTACCCAATCTGACACCTCCTCCCAATGCGGCCAGCATAAACACCTCTTTCCCAGACTGGCCCCACCCCCAGGTCTGACAACACCCCACCCCCCCCCCCCCCCCCCCCACCCCCACCTTCATGGATTACGCCCCTCTCCTGGACTGATCTATCCATTCCGGTCTGATGTGCCCCTTCCCGGATTGGCACCCCAACCATCCTGGACTTACCTCTCAACGCTCATGGACTGACCCACCCTCCAGTCCAACCACCCTGTCCTCCCGGACTGAACCCTCTCCCAGGCTGACATGCCCTCCTAGACTGACCTCCCCCCCCCCCCCCCCCCCCACCCTCCAGTCCGACTACCCCCTTCCTGACTGACTCACCCCACCCCCAGTCTGATCCTTCCTGCACTGAGACCCCATCCCACAATGTGCCTCCCTCCTAGAGTAACCCCTCGCCCGGACTGACCCCCCCCCCCCCCCACCGGACTGATAATATCCCACATGCAGACTGACACCCTCAAACAGACAGACACTCCCCATCCGGTTGGGCCACCTCCCTCCCAGACTGACAAGCCTCCTCCAGTCCGACCCTTCCCCTTCCCCCACCCGAAGTGACACCGCCACCCGGATTGACCCACCCGCCCCCCAACTCCTACTCCAGACCCCCTCCCAGACTGCCCTATTACTCCGTTCCTAAGCATGTGCAACCTAGTCCGACACCCCCCTCTCTCCAGGATTGACCCCCCCCCTTCAAACTGACAGCCCATCGCATCCAACCGCCTGCTCTGCTGAACTGAATACCCTACCAGAGTGAGCCCCCATCCAGGAGGATGGGTCCCACTCTTCCTGGAATGACCCGCACCAATCCAACCCCATCCTCTCACAGACTAGCCCCCCAAACCTCCCCCACCCCTCCCAATTGGCCCCCTCTTGTGGTGTGACCACCCCCTCTCCCCGGCTGACCCCTCACTCGGCCCATCTCCTCACCCTCTCCAGTCAGGCCTGACCCAACCCCCTCCCTTCCTACCCTGCCTCCCCTTCTCACCTGTCCAGCTCGACATCCCCTTCTATGGTTCCAATGCTCCCCCCCCCCCCCCCCCCTCCCGGTATGAACCAATCCTGCCACTTCTGGTCCGACCACCCCACTCTCTGTTCCAACCCCCTCCCCCCCATCTGTTTGGTCCAGCCCCACCGCCCCTATCCGGTCTGACTCCCCCATCCTCGCCTGTCTAACTCCCCCTCCTTTGCAAATATTTAACCTGACCCGCCCCCTCTCTGGTCTGACCTGGCACCCCCATCCCATTTGTCTGAATTCTGAACCACTACCTTTTAATTGTCCCTTTAAACACCTCCTTCAAGACAGATAGTGCCTTAAAAAGGGAGCATTTTAGATATCTTTGCACCCCAGTTATCTCTTGCCAATGCAGGCGGGGCAGTGCTTCATCACTCCTGTCCCACCCAGCCTGAGTGAGGAAGGTTGGGAAGATGGGGGCTTTGGAATCCCATCATGGGTAAGTCCGTTGAGAGTGGCGATCCGCCGAATATCACCACTCTGAGGAAGTTAGGGGTCATTACATTTTATTTAATTATGTGGGCTGGGGGGAGGGGGCCCTCCTGTCAATGGAAGGATCTCCTTAAGGAAGTGGCCTCTCCCAATGTTCTCACTGTCACTGGAGAGCTGTTGGCTATCCTATTGGTTAGCAGCTCTTAGGGGTGGGATGGGGGGTGGGACGGCAGGTTGGTAGGTGGAGGAGTGGTATGCAGGGAAGCCATGAACTCAGGAAATTTAATGCCTGACCGCCACAACATGGTTCTGTCTTACCAGGCTGTCATTCCGGCCTCCTCCACTGATATTACGTCCATGATAACAAGGTGACTAAGGTTGGCAAACCAAAATTCCAGGACACTTAACATTTTGGAAAATAAAACATGCAGATGGACGAAAAGCAGCCCTGATAGTAAAGGATGGCACAATGTCAGTCATGAGAAAGGATCGTGTCTCAGAAAGTGAGGAAGTAAAATCAGTATGGGTGGATATTAGGAATAACAAGGATTTGAAATACTGGTGGGAGTAGTTTATAGGCCCCCTGATAGTAGTTCTACTATTGGACAGAACATTAAGCAAGAAATAATTGGAACTCATAACAAAGGCAATGAAATAGTCATGGGAGGCATTAATCTTCATATAGACTGGACAAATTAAGTTGGCAAAGGTAGTCTGGAAGATAAGCTTGTTGAATGCTTTCACAGCAGTTTCCTGGACCAATACATTGTGAAACCAACTAGGGATAAATCTATTTTAGGTCTATTATTGTGTAATGAAGTAGGGTTAATTAGTAGCCTCATAGTAAAAGATCCTCTGGGATTTGATCTTAATATAATTGAAGTCCATATTTATGTTTGACTCCAGTCCAAAAAAAGAAGCAATTACAAAGGTATAAAGGGAGAGCGAGTTGGGATTGATTGGATAAATAGACAAAGAACTTTAAGAAAAATCCATTCATGGCTTATTGGTGAAATTAAGGATAGTATTAGGTTAAAAGAGAACCTCATATAATGTTTCAAAGAACTGTAATAAGCAAGTATTGAGAAAGTTATAGAAACCAGCAAAGTGCGACCACACAGTTGAAACAACGGGGTAGAAAATACTGCAAGAATAAACTAACCAGGAATTTAAAAACATGGAGGCAGCTCATTGGCACAGTGGTTAGCACTGCTGCCTCACAGCACCAGGGACTCGGGTTCAATCCCGGCCTTGGGTGACTTTGTGTGTGGAGTTTGCACTTTCTCCCTGTGTCTGAGTGCGTTTCTTCCGGGTGCTCCGGTTTCCTCCCACAGTCCAAAGATGTGCAGGTTAGATGTCTTAATCATGATATGTTGCCCTTAGTGTCCAGGGATGTACAGGTTAGGTGGGATTGTGGGGCTAGGGCAGGGAGTGGGCCCAGGTAGGGTCCTCTTTCAGAGGGTTGGTGCAGACTCGATGGGCTGAATGGCCTCCTTCTGCATTGTAGGGATTCTATGTGTCTATTTTGTGTATGAAGAGCTTTCACTGGTATATAAAAAGAGTACTTTAAACATTGGCCTCCTTGCAGCAGTGACATGAGAAATTATAATAGAGAATGAGGCAATGGCAGAGATGTTGAACAAATATTTTGACAGGATTTTTGGGCCCTGCCGTGGGCAGGAACGAAGGTTGATGAGACCCAAAAATGCTGATGCCAGCTGGTGTGCCGGATTCCTGATTCTGTTCACAGTGAGAGGGAGGCTGGACTGGGTCTGGTACGGTTATTCAACCCCACTGATTAGGTTTGTTAAGAGCTTGTTAACTGCAATTAAAAGATGCCAACTGGAATTTTTCACTTGCCATCCAGCTTCCAGCATGAGAGGCGGCGAGTTTAGGTGCCTGGAGGCGAACATCGGGTGGCATTCTAAGCAAGGCTAGATGCCCTCCTTGTCTGCCTGGTTGCGACCTATAGAAGAGAACTCCACAACGACCCCACCTCCGATTGGTAACCTGGCTGCAAGAACTATTTTTCAATTCAAGTTTTGAGGAAGTTGGTGAGAGTGTGCTTCCCTGTCGAAGCACCCTCTTTGTTACTTGTGCCACAGCCTACTGCTCCTCATGAGATGGAAGGCCTGTGGTTAGGTTGGTTGCCTAGCTTCAAAAACATGTCTGCTGTCCTCAAAGGTATAGGAATCCTGTCCGCATACCAACCTCTGTGAAAATCCCAATGAGTGACTTGCTGCTGGGGGCAGCTTGGAGACCAGGAAACAGCCCTGACTTCTGATTTCCACCCACTTAGAGATGATCAAGCTCTTGATGTCTGCCTTCATGATAGAAATTGCAACTTATAGATCAGAACCGCAGGGTGACCACGGGGCAAATAAGAGTGAGGATCTTAAAGCGATTAATATCAACAGAGAATAGGAATTGAGAAAACCTAAGAAACTCAAAGCTGACAAACCCCCAGGAACTGATGGTGTATATGCAGGGATATTGGATGCACTGGTTTTGATTTCCCAAAGTTCCCTTGATTCTCGACTGGATTTTAAATGAGCAAATTTAAAACTGCTGTTCAAGAAAAGGAAGGTCAGAGAAAGCAGGGAACTGCAGAACAGTTAACTCACACCAGTTTTCAAGAAAATATTGGGAGCTATTTTTAAGGAAGTCTTATTAATGCACTTAGAAAATCATACTGCAATCAGACCCAGAGTGAAGAAGGTTTTACAAAAGGGAAAATATGTTTGGAATATTTCTTCAGAGTCTTTGGAAGATGTAACTGTCGGGTAAACGAGGGAGAGCAGGTAAATGCAGTAGAGTTGGATTTCCAAAATATATTTGAGAAAGTACCACACTAAAGGTTAATATGCAAGATAAGAGCACAAGAGCTGGGTGTAATACATGACCATGGATGGAGGCTTGGTTAACAGATGGGGAGCAGCAAGAAGTAATAAACAGGGCATTTTCAAGTTGTTGGCCATGACAAGTGGAGTGGCACAGGGTCCATGCTCCAGGGCTGCAACTATTTACAATTTCTATTCATGTCAGATGAAACATCCAAGAATAATGTATCCAGGTTTGCTGACAGTACAGCGCTAGGTTGGAATGTGAACTGCGGAGCCACAAAGAGGCTGAAAAGAGAGGCTGCAAAGCGGACATGATTCTCTGGCCTCGTTGCACTCTCTCTCTCTCGCGAAACAAGGATGGTTAATAGCGGGAGAGGCCGAAAACAAAACTGCGCCAGGCGCCAAATAATTTGCGATGCAACCGGCTTGCTCCCGCAGTCGAAATGGGGATCACGCATTAGTGTGGCGAGAAACAATGATCACGACTTAAGCCCCAATTCCATACAATTAACGGGAGCCATCTCTTATCCAATCGCCTCCCAGCATTCATCGGCATCCCCAGCAAGTGGTCACGCAGGTGACAATCAGTACTGCTTTTTAAAAAATATGAATCTGGCATAAGGCTTCTTTGGGGAGCCAAGGAGTTGAGTAGCCATCAGGCAAAGAGCCTGGGGGCGCTGGGCTTGCCATCACAATGCTCGGCAGGGGTGGGGGACCCTCAGGTGGGTGGGGGACCCTCCGCAGGGGTTGGCCACCATGGGGGGGTAGGGGGGGAGGAGGAGCTGGGGGAGGGCAACCACACATGAAACCACCATGATAATCCCTGTATCATGTGTATCCATTCAGGGGGCAACCCTTTATCCCTGTCCGTCTCCCCCAATGATCACCCATAACCCCCACTGACTGCCGAGGCTTCTGGCTGTGCGCCTGAGGCTATTGCATAGTGACTTGGAGGGGAACTTTCAGGTGGTGATGTTTCCACGTTGCTGCTGCCCTTGTTCATCTTGGTCAAAGAGGTCGTGGGTTTGGAAAGTGCTGTCGAAGAAGCCTTGATGAGGCTTTGGAAGGTGCTGTCATGCAACGTGTAGATGGCACACACTGCTGCTACTGTGCATCAGCAATGGAGGGAGTGAATGTTTAAGTGACTGGATGGGATTCTGATTTGGCAGGCTGCGTTGTCCTGAATGGTGTCAAGCTTCTTGTGTGTTGTTGGCACCACACTCATACAGATAAATGGAAGGTATTCCATCACACTCCTGACTCAGACCGTGTGGTGGACAGGCTTTGGCAAATAAGGAGGCTAGTTTCTTGCTGCAGAATTCCCAGCCTCTAACCTGCTCTTGTTGCCAGAGTATTTATATGGCTTGTCCAGTTCTGTTTCTGGTCAATGGCAACCCTAAGGATGCTGATAGATGATGATGCCATTGAATGTAAAGGGGAGATAGTTGGTGATGGAACCATCAATTCACCAGACACGTGTTTGCGATGTGAATCTAGGCTTTAATCGACTTACTTCAGGGCCAGCCTGTTACTTGTAAATGAACTCGTAGTGACCCAGGCTGACTCTGGACACGGGTACTTATCCAGCTGCACTAGGGGGAGGAGTTGTGGGCGGAACCAAGGGTGGAGCCCAGTACAAATTCCTAGGTGCTCCCAGCGCTACTCCCCCTAGTGGTAGGACAGTGCTACTGCGCTTACAACAACAGTGTGAATTAACAAAAATATTAACATATATTACATTCACCGCAGTTGGATTGTCTCTTGTTTAAGATTGTCATTGTTCGGCACTTATGTGGCACAAATGTTATTTGTCATTTAACAGCCCAAACCCATGATCTTGCTGCATATTGGTATGGATTGCGAACCTGAGGAGCCACAAATGATACTGAACATTGTGAAATCAGCAGCGAACATTCCAACTTCTGAGCTGATGATGGAGGGAAGGTCATTGTTGAAGCAGCTGAAGATGGTTATGCCCGAGACACTACTTTGAGGAAATCCTGCAGTGATGTCTTGTTATCCGTGTTGCCCTTAAGCTACGTGCTGCTTGGTCACACAACTATTCATCAAGTGCCACGAGATCCGTTATGTCCACCCAAGAGAGCAGGTGTGATTTCAGCTGAATGTATCTTCCAAAAGACAGCAGTCCCTCTGTATTGCACTAGAGTATCAGCTTTGATTCTTGGGCTCAACACCTAGAGTGAGGCTCAGTGCTACCGATAGAGTCATGGCTGACAGAACAAAAAATTAACAAGTTTAAAATTGATAAAGAAGATTTGATTGCATATCTTCTGATATACTATATTTTAGAAATTGATGACAATTCACCAAAAGCTTAAATCCATTGTGCTATCATTTTGGTCAGTTCACCACTAGAATATGTTAATATATTGATAGAATCATAGAATTTACAGTGCAGAAGGAGGCCATTTGGCCCATCAAGTCTGCATAGGCCCTTGGAAAGAACACCCTACTTAAGCCCACACTGCCACCCCATCCCTGTAACTCAGTAATCACACTTAACCTTTTTCGACAATTTAGCGTGGCCAATCCACCTAACCTGCACATCTTTGGCCTGTGGGAGGAAACCAGAGCCCCCAGAGGAAACCCATGCAGACACGGGGAGAAAGTGCAAACTCCACACAGTCAACTGAGGCCGGAATTGCACCCGGATCCCTGGCACTGGGAGGCAGCAGTGCTAACCACTGCCACCGTGATGCCCATTTGAAAACTGCTGAAAAGAGTGACGTGCATGAGTGTGGGGGTGCTGATTGGTTGGCAAGTCCCTTTTCTCATGCGGTATAAATTGTTGTTCCCTTTGAAATTTGGCATTCTTGCATCTGCCCTGATGAGTGTAAGACAAAAACCTCAACAGCATATATCTTTTTTTCAACAATACTCAAATTCTGTACTACCAAGTGACTCTTTTAATATTCCTGGCAATGTTCAAGATAAGCTTTCAACGACTACAAATAAAAAGGAGTGGGTTGATATTCTTACAGCTTGTCATGGATACTAATAAGCAAAATGTTTTTATCGAAGACCCAACGCAGCTACCTAGTGAGAATGCCATCACCAGTGGGCCAGAATCCAATCTGATTGAATTTCCAACAGCACGGCAGTATATTAATTTAAAGAACAGAACTGTGATATGGAATTGAACACAGTAAGCGTCACCTTCAATTTTATGTTGAAAGTGAAAAACCAGGAGGGCTTAAATTCAAGAATTCACAGTATTATTCCCAGTGTTAAAGGGGAGGGGATGGTGGGGGGTGGCCTGGGGGGGGGGGGGGGGGGGGGGGGGGGGGGGCAGTGTGTGATGGGAGAAAGGTTCGAATTTTAATACTGACAGCAAACATCATACCCAAATGACTCTTGAGTTTGACAGTTACAAATACATTCTACAAACCGAATCTGTTGAACGATCAAGCAAATAACATACCATCATGTTTTCATTCCTGCAATGTGAGCATTGTTGATAAGGCCAACTTTCTTGCTAATTCCTAATCAGGGCGGCACGGTAGCATTGTGGGTAACATAATTGCTTCACAGCTCCAGGGTCCCAGGTTCGATTCCGGCTTGGGTCACTGTCTGTGTGGAGTCTGCACAGCCTCTCCGTGTGTGCGTGGGTTTCCTCTGGGTGCTCCGGTTTCCTCCCACAGTCCAAAGATGTGCCGGTTAGGTGGATTGGCCATGATAAATTGCCCTTAGTGTCCAAAATTGCCCTCAGTGTTGGGTGGGGTTACTGGGTTATGGGGATAGGGTGGAGATGTTGACCTCGGGTAGGGTGCTCTTTCTAAGAGCCGGTGCAGACTCGATGGGCCGAGAGGCCTCCTTCTGCACTGTAAATTCTATGATCTATCTATGCCCTTGAGAGGTGGTGCTATCTTAAACTCAGCCACTGCAGTCCATGTGGTTTTAGTGCACCCGCACTGCTTTCAGGGAGGAGGTTCCAGGTTTTTGATCCAGTGATCATTAAAAATCGGGGATACATTTTCCAAGTAAATTTGGTGTGTGAGGTGGAGGGGAGCCTGTGGGTAGTGGTGTTCCCCTGTACTGGCTGCCTTTGTCCTTCATAGGTCGTAGAGGTCACAGGTTTAGAAGGTGGTGTCAAAGGTGGGTTGGCAATTTGCTACAGTGATTCATAAAGATGATAAACACTGCTGCAACAGTGTGCTGGCGGTGGGTGGCATGAATGTTTAAGATGGTGAATGTGGTGTCAATTGTCCTTGATGGTATCAAGCTTCTTGAATGTTGTAGGATCTGCGTCCATCCAGGCTGGTGGAAATCATTCCATCACAACTCCTGACTTCAGCCTAATTGCTAAACAGGCTTGCTGGTGTCAAGAGTTAGTTGCTGCAGAATTCCCAACCTCTGACCTTCTCTTGGTGCCATATTTTTTAACAGGCCTCTGGTCAATGGAGGCTCACTAGATGTTAATAGAGCGGAATTCATCAGTGGTAATGAAGTTGAATCTCAAGATGTGGTGTTTAAATTCATTCTTGTTGCAGATGGGCATTTGTGTGGCACAGCTGCTACTTGCCACCTTTCATCCCAAGCATGAATGTTGCCCAAGTCTTTCTTCATGCAGACATAGACTGCATCATTATCTGAGAATCAATGAATGAGACTGATCATAATGCAATCATCAGTGAGCATCCCACCTTCTGATGGAGGGAAGGTCATTGATGAAGCAGATGGAGATATTTGGACCGAGGAGACTATCTTGACGAACTCTTGAAACTGAAATAATTAGACTCCGCAGCCATCTTCATAATAGCCAACTAGTTTTTGTCAAAAGGTCTCACATTTCTAATATTTTGGGCAGTAACTGGAAATGTTATGGAAGATCCTACTATCCAGCAGGAATCTGAAGAGACGTTCTAACCAACAAGACTCTGATTGAAAATGATAATTGCAAAGAGGTGATCACAAGAATGTCTTTTCTTCAAGCCACGCCAATATCTTTTGTGGCGAAGGGTGGACTACAGTGCAAGTTTCTGCTATGCTAAAAATGTTAACTGTAAAACAACATTTAAATGCTGCCTTGTAGTATTTGTTGGAGTTAAGGATTATATGTAAGAACATAAGAACATAAGAACTAGGAGCAGGAGTAGACCATCTGGCCCCTCGAGCCTGCTCCACCATTCAATGAGATCATTGCTGATCTTTTGTGGACTCATCTCCACTTTCCGGCCCGAACACCATAACCCTTAATCGCTTTATTCTTCAAAAAACTATCTATCTTTATCTTTTAAATATTTAATGAAGGAGCCTCAACTGCTTCACTGGGCAAGGAATTCCATAGATTCACAACCCTTTGGGTGAAGAAATTCCTCCTAAACTCAGTCCTAAATCTACTTCCCCTTATTTTGAGGCTAGTTCTGCTTTCACCCGCCAGTGTAAACAACCTGCCCGCATCTATCCTATCTATTCCCTTCATAATTTTATATGTTTCTATAAGATCCCCCCTCGTCCTTCTAAATTCCAATGAGTACAGTTCCAGTCTATTCAACCTCTCCTCGTAATCCAACCCCTTCAGCTCTGGGATTAATTTAGTGAATCTCCTCTGCGCACCCTCCAGTGCCAGTACGTCCTTTCTCAAGTAAGGAGACCAAAACTGAACACAATACAGCAGATGTGGCCTCACTAACACCTGAAACAATTGCAGCATAACCTCCCTAGTCTTAAACTCCATCCCTCTAGCAATGAAGGACAAAATTCCATTTGCCTTCTTAATCACCTGTTGCACCTGTAAACCAACTTTTTGCGACTCATGCACTAGCACACCCAGGTCTCTCTGCACAGCAGCATGTTTTAATATTTTTATCATTTAAATAATAATCCCTTTTGCTGTTATTCCGACCAAAATGGATAACCTCACTTTGTCAACATTGTATTCCATCTGCCAGACCCTAGCCCATTCACTTAACCTATCCAAATCCCTCTGCAGACTTCCGGTATCCTCTGCACTTTATTCTTTACCACTCATCTTAGTGTCGTCTGCAAACTTGGACACATTGCCTTTGGTCCCCAACTCTAAATCATCTATGTAAATTGTGAACAATTGTGGGCCCAACACTGATCCCTGAGGGACACCACTAGCTACTGATTGCCAACCAGAGAAACACCCATTAATCCCCACTCTTTGCTTTCTATTAATTAACCAATCCTCTATCCATGCTACTACTTTACTCTTAATGCCATATATCTTTATCTTATGCAGCAACCTTTTGCGTGGCACGTTGTCAAAGGCTTTCTGGATTTTCTTTATCTTATGCACAACATATTTTTCACATTCAGACGCGGAGATTAATATATAATTTGTTGTTCATGTGCCAAGAAAATAAGGTACAGGATTTTATAAACAATTACTTTAAGGGGTAAGCAGCCACTTTAGATAACCACTCTTTTTCAATAATATTACATAAAACATTGAATGCATTACTAGTTTTAGTGGAAAAGTAGATATAATTTAATTGGAGTCTAATGTCTGCCTATTTTTTCATCATTACCTTCAGACTACATGTGATAGTGACTGGCATGCCCTACGGATATGAAAATCCGATTGTTTTCTTTCTCTCCTTTCTAGTTAAAGTAATGGATGAAAAAATATGTAAGAAAAAAACATTACCCCTATCTCTGGATCTGTAATGAAATAATTACCTGTAAATGCTCGCATTCTAAGCATTGTACTGCATCTTTGAATTTGTCTGTATATATGTTTCTGGAACATACCTCTTAATTCACCTGAGGAAGGAGCAGAGCTCCGAAAGCTAGTGCTTGAAACAAACCTGTTGGACTTTAATCTGGTCTTCTTACCGTGCTCACCCCAGTCCAACGGCGGCATTTCCACATCATGCCTTACATATATGTAACTGTCCCTACTTGATTTTCCGCTATGTCTTGTGCTCAGATAATCCCATATAATTATCTTTTTTTTCATTGTCACAGGTAGGCTTACATTAACACATTGCAATGAAGTTACTGTAAAAAGCCCCTTGTCGCCACATTCCGGTGCCTGTTTGGGAACACAGAGGGAGAATTCAGAATGTTTAAATTACCTAACAGCATGTCTTTCAGGACTTGTGGGAGGAAACCGGAGCACTCGGAGGAAACCCACGCAGACACAGAGAGAACGTGCAGACTCTGCACAGACAGTGACCCAAGCCAGGAATCGAACCTGGGACCCTGCTGCTGTGAACAGCAGCGCTAACCACCGTGCTGCCATGCAGCCCATACCATGTTCCACTGAGGTAATTGAAAAGGAAGGTTCTTGATGAGTTGAAAGAACTGGAATAAAATGTTCTACAAGGAAAAGCATTCTACAGGTTATGGCAGGTTAATTGTAATGAATAAAAGGAGGATATAAGTATTAACCGAGATCATAGAAGATGAATGATGTGCACGGCCCAACAGGTGCAATCCCAGACAGTAAATTGTAATGCAGTACAGTCAATTACTTGGCTAAACAAGAAAACAAACTCATCAGAGACTGGACTGAGATGTGCTCCCTGACTCATTTCAATCTGTGGTTACAGGTATGCCACCTGCTAACAGTGACAGAGAAATAACCACGGTTTGAAACTTTAGTGTGTGAGCTTGGTGGCGTATTCTATCAATACTGTTCATCACAGCCATGATCTTAAAGTGTTGCTTGTGACAGAGAAATTTCAGCTAGCTGGGGGGAACGAGCTACGGTACCTGCAGCTCAAAAACTTCCTACGAAAGGAGACAAGGACGTACCCACAACCGCCACGACAGACACTACTGGAAGACCTACTGGACGCAAGTATCCTAGAGAAAGGGAACTGTAGTGACATGTATGACCGACTGGTAGATAGGGACGACACCGTACTGGACGCAACAAGAAGGAAATGGGAGGACGACCTGGGGATGGAGATAGGGTGGGGACTCTGGAGCGAAGCACTGCATAGGGTCAACTCCACCTCCACGTGCGCAAGGCTCAGCCTGACGCAACTAAAAGTGGTACATAGAGCCCACTTAACAAGAACCCGTATGAGTAGGTTCTTCCCGGAGGTGGAAGACAGATGTGAACGGTGCCAAAGAGGCCCGGCCAACCACGCCCACATGTTCTGGTCTTGCCCCAGACTCGTGGAGTACTGGACAGCCTTCTTCGAGGTTATGTCCAAAGTGGTGGGAGTGAGGGTGGAGCCATGCCCGATAGTGGCGGTCTTCGGGGTTTCAGAACAGCCAGATCTATTCCTGGGGAGGAGGGCGGACGCCCTTGCCTTTGCCTCCCTGATCGCCCGCCGTAGAATCCTGTTTGGCTGGCGGTCAGCAGCACCGCCCAGAGCTGCGGACTGGCTGTCCGACCTCTCGGAATCTCTCCAAATGGAGAAAATCAAATTTGCCATCCGAGGGTCGGACGACGGCTTCCACAGAACGTGGGAGCCATTCATGCAACTGTTCCGGGACCTATTTGTGGCCAATGTACAAGAGGAAGAATAGTCGGGGGAAGGTAGCGGGAGGGGGGGGGGCTACAGGTTCGGTACGGGGGTTCGATGGCTAGCTAAGGCCCAAAACCAAACTAAATAAACATGTTGAGGGGGGGGGGGGGGGGGGGGGGGGGGGGGGGGGCGGGCGCAGTTACTACTACGAAGATGCTTACCTGTAAATATGTATGTTAATTTTTGCGTGTTTGTTTGTTTTTTTTTGTTCTTTTTCTCTCCTAACAATTTGTAATTTGTTCAATATAAAATATGAAAACTGAATAAAAACATTTATTAAAAAAAAAGTGTTGCTTGTGCTTGAATACAGAATGCTGCCCTGGATGGTTGCTACATAGCTGATGAGTAACCTGCATGGGTCAAGTAAGATGGTCTAGCGACGTCAGCAGATGCTAATTTCTTTGCTGAAATTGTTATTAGAAGTACTGCCTGTAGGGCAGCACCATGGGACAATGGTTAGCGCTGCTGCCTCACGGCACCAAGGTCCCATGTTCAATCCTGGCTCTAGGTCACTGTCTGTATGGAGTTTGTGCATTCTCCTCGTGTTTGCATGGGTTTCGCCCCATAACCCAAAGATGTGCAGGGTAGGTGGATTGGTCACGCTGAATTGCCCCTTACTTGGAAAAAATTAATTGCATATTCTAAATTTATGCAAAAAAGAAGTACTGCTGTCACTTTTGCAAGGTATGTGATGAAATGAAACTGTCACCTGTGGAGACTAAGGAAATGCTATTAAGTTACTCCAGGCAGGCATCTCTACAGAATGCGCGTTTGCCTGTATGAGTATAGAACAATGGGTATCGAAGTCTCAAACGCCCTCCATCATGGATGCTTGTAATCATTGTCTAAAAGTGCTAAAATTGGCTAAAATATCCATAGCAGGAATAAGATCATTTATGAGATGCACCCCAGTTATGTTGATGGCTATCCCAAGTGAAGTCTCCACTGCAAGTGCCCAAGTTTTTGCCAAATGCTCAAAGGCAGACTGCAAAATAGTCAACAGTTGGCTCAATTTAACCATACTTGGAATCGCATAATAGAAGGTGATTAATTCTCCTGTAGATGGCAGTGTTATGTCATCACATAGCCTTGCACAAGTGATAGTCGGCCATACCCAAGGCGATTCTAGCAAAGGTCATTGTGAAGTTATGTGACTTCAATTTTTCTATCAGTTTCCAATGGATAGCAACAACAATTTGAAATTTTATAGCATCTTTAGTATAGTAAATCATCACAAGATGCATTGGATAACACCTTTATATCTGCAATGCAGGAACATTATTAAACAAAACTTGACACTGAGCCACATAAGGAGAAATTAAGAGAGGTAACTAAAAACTTGACCAAAGGACTAGGTTTTAAGGACTATCTTCAAGGAATCACTGAGGCAGAGATGTTTGAGAAGAAAATTTGGTGCCTAGGCAGCTGAAGGCAAGGAACAATGTAAATCGGGGATGCACAAACTCACGAGGGTCTGTACGCTTTCCCGACTACTCAAAAAGAGAGCTTAACCTTCTGGATTTTTGCCATGTGTTAAATGTTCAACACCCACCACTGCTACTGCTTCATTACCGATGCTCAATGCATCAGCTTGTTCTTTCCCTTCAATATTGCTACATTCATCTTCCTAGTCAGTGTTGGTCTTTTTTCTGTGAAGAGGCGGATTGACGTTATGAGCACCGTAGACACAAGTATTTTTTTGGTTGTTGGATTTTTATTACTTAGAACATTATCCATATGCATAAAAAGGGCGTGAAAACACTGATTAAACAAATTGTAAAATGATGTATGCCAATAGTGCTGCGCACACTTTGAAAGCTTTTCCCTGCTGATATATTAATTGTTACTTGTTCATATGTAATGAGCTTTTGGTGCTTGCAAACTGTGCCTCATGCTGTGTGTCAGATTTGCTTTTAAACACACCAGAATTGGAAATTCACACAGTATTCTTTCACCTTAGAATTACTTTCTTCGTATTTCTTTCTCATTGGGACGAGAATAAAATTTGCTTTATTTTTCCACTTCTCCCATTTGCCTTGCTGTATCCTTTTCTGTGTCATGAAAGCATGTTTTTTTTTGCACATACCTATTACTACTATTACAACCACTATTTTCCTCTATGACCATTTATGTTCTGTGCTGCTACCACAGTGATATTCTGTAATATCATCAAAGGCTATTGCAGAAAATAAAAGGTCATGTTATTGGGGGTAACATATTGGCATCGATAGAAGATTGGCTGGCTCACAGGAAGCAGAGGGTAGGCATTAATGGGTGTTTCTCTGGTTTGCAGGATTTGACGAGTGGTGTGCCATAGGGATAGGTGCTGGGACCTCAGCTGTTTCCAATTTATATAAATGACTTGAGTGAAGAGAGTGAAGGAATGGTTGCCAAATGTGCTGATGACACAAAGATAGGTAGGAAAGTAAGCAGAGAAGAGAACGTAAGGAGACTGCACGAAGACAGAGATAGGTTAAGTGGGTAAGCAAAGATCTGACAACTAATGTGATAATGAGATGCAGAGATATTTAGGTGTCCTCGTGCAGGAATTACAAAAGGCAATATGGAGGTGCAGCAATTAACTGGGGAAGCTAATAGAGTGTTATAATTTATTTGCGAGGGGAATTGAATAGTGAGGCTATACTTCAGTTGTACAGGGCACTAGTGAGACCACATCTGGAGCTCTGTGTACAGTGTTGGTCACTTTATTTAAGGAAGGATGTAAATGTATCAGAAAGAGTGCACAGGAGGTTTATCAAACTAATACCTGGAGTGGGTAGGTTATCTTATGAGGAAAGGTTGGACAGGCTAGGCTTGCATCCGGTGAAGCTTAGAAGAGTAGGAGTCCACTCAATTGAAACATATATAACATTCCATGGAGTCTTGACAGCGTGGATGTGGAGAGGACATTTCCTCTTGTGGGAGAATCTACAACTCAGGGTCACTGTTTAAAAATAAGTGGTTTCCCATTTAAGACAGAGGTGAGACACAATTATTTCACCCAAAGGGTCATGAGTCTTTGGAACGCTCTTCCAGAAAAAGTGGTGGAAGAAGAATATTTGAATATTTTTAAGGCAGAGATGGATAGATTCTTGGTAAACAAGAGGGTGACTAGAGGTTGGTGGGATACAGATTTGAGGTTATTATCAGATCAGCCATAATCCTATGCAGGCTCGAGGGGCTGAATGGCCTACTTCTGCTCATTGTTTGTATATGTTTCATATGTGTGTAAATACCATTGTGCATTTCTTTAATTTATGAAGCTTCTTCTCGACCATTAGGCAGACCTTCTCCTTCACTCTTTCAATGACAAATATTTTTTCTTGTTGACTCATTTCTGTACCATCATAAATCTGTTTGCAATGGTACATTCTTGATGTTATCAATGCATACAGGGTGCGGTTTAACAAAACCCTATTTTGGGCAAGAATAGAGGGGTGTTCCTCGGAGCCTGCAGCGCCGAGAACGACCCCACTATTAAACAGGATTTTGGTTGTTTTGAGGGTCTCGGCAAGGAACGTCTCACCGAGGCCGCACTTAGCTTCATTTCCTGCACTGACTTGCTGATTAGGGGGTCCTCGAGCCCCCCGCACCCCACTTCATAAGGGCAGAACCCCCCAGGCCTGATCCCCAACACAGGCCATCCTACGGCAAGTAACTCACCTCCTGACCCCCTAAAGCCTGTCCACCCTCTACAATACACAAGTCAGGAGAGTAATGGAATACTCTTCATTTGCCTGGATGAGTGCAGCTCCAACAACACTCAAGAAGCTCAACACATCCAAGGCAAAACAGCCCACTTGATTACTCCCCCTTCAACAAATATTCAAACCCTCCACCACTAAAGCAGTGGGAGTCGTGTGTACCATCTACAAGATTCACTGCGGGTACTTGCCAAGGTTCCTCAAACAGCATCTTCCAAACCCACGACCACTACCAGCTAGAAGGACAAGAGCAGCAGATACCTGGTAACTCCACCACCTGGAGGTTCCTTCCCAGTGCACTCACCATCCTGACTTGGAAATATATCTTCATTCCTTCACTTGCTGGGGTAACATCCTGGAAATCCCTCCCCAACAGCACAGTGGGTGTACCTGCACATCAGGGACTACAGCAGTTCAAAAAGGCAGCCCCTCACCACCTTCTGAAGGGCAACTAGGGATGGGCCATAAATGCTGGCCTAACCAGTGAATTTTACATCCCATAAATAATTAATTTTTAAACACTGGCAAATTGGCACAGTAGCTTATTGGAAATGTCAAAAATCATTAATTGCTGCAGGTTTGATGTTGCAGAAAGCTATTTTTTCATCCACTGATATACTCATACTCTTAGTAACTCCCCTTTGAAAATTATACACCAACAAATAGGAATTGATGTCCTTACGTTCATTAGCAAAATACCGAATGTCTCTTTCAGATATTATTTTGTCCTTTAACAATAAGGTTGGCAGGTGTCACATTTGTAAAGAAAAATCATTTTCCAATATTACAGTGGTATATTGTGAAGCAGACTTGTGGGATTTGTGTATATGTTTGTGTGTGTGTGACTAGTTTAATTAAACTGAAGACAATCAGACGGCAAGATTTAAATCATCAAAGGGTTGGATGTAAAAGCAGGCATTTGAAGTGCAAATTAGCAAAGCTACATTGTATTCAAACAAACAACATGGATGGATTTTCATGAGGCGATAAAGGATTGTTTGTGTTTATTTGTTGAATTTCAAAGGGGAATAGAAGGAGCATTTAAAAGTGGCAAAGATCATAAATGAAGAAAGCAATGTGATTAAATTTATTTAACCCAAAACTAGTGGCCATAAAGATAAAGTGAAAGATTTTAATATTGTGGGAAAGGTAACTTATAATGAAAGTTAAGAACAATGGGTTTAAAATTGAAAGTAGAAAAACATATTTACGGAAAGATTGAGAATTGTGTGAGGAGGAGTGGCCATGTGATATCCTGAAATGTGTGCTTGGCGAGGGCAAACCTATGAACTGAGCAGTCTCTAGCCACCCCAAATCAGGCCTGTTTAGGGGCACAAAGGGCACATTGTATTCTTCTCTATGAAGTTTAGGTATTTATGAGTCATCAATTAGCTGAGGTCTGCATAAAAGACAGACAGAAAGCGCACTCAGTAAGCTAGTGCTTTTCAAGGAGACACATCCTGAGTGAGGCACATCTAGAGTGGAGATTGCAACTTGGTAATTTGGTGCAGTGAGGTAATCAGGAAAGGTAAGTGGAAAATCTAATTCTGCTGTTTTTCAGTTAAAAGTGCAGTGTGTAGCTTAGTGTCTGATTGGTTGAAGCTGCCCCCGCCCTAATTGCTGAGAGGCAGTTATCTGTCAATCAGCTGAGGCCTGTTTAGGGGCACAAAGTGCACATTGTATTCTTCTCTTTGAAGTTTAGGTATTTTTGAGTCATCGATTAGCTGAGGTCTGCGTAAAAGACAGACAGAAAGCGCACTCAGTAAGCTAGCGCTTTTCAAGGAGACACAGCCGGAGTGAGGCACATCTAGAGTGGAGATTGCAACTTGGTAATTTGGTGTAGTGAGGTAATTTGGTGCAGAGTGAGAGAATGTGCTTTTTCGGAGGTGCTTTTTAACCCTGGTAAGTGACTGGTAAGTAGTTTTTCTTTTCGTTGTCTAATTTATTTATTTTTATTTTGAAATTGTAGTTGCATAAGTTTACCTAAGGTTTAAGACATGGCAGGAGATCCCAGACCCATGTCATGCTCCTCGTGTGCGATGTGGGAGCTCAGGGACACGTCCACTGTCCCTGGCTCTTTCATCTGCAAGAAGTGTGTTCAGTTGCAGCTCCTGTTAGACCGATTGACAGCTCTGGAGCTGCGGATGGACTCACTTTGGAGCATCCGCGATGCTGAGGAGGTCGTGGATAGCACGTTTAGCGAGTTGGTCACACCGCAGGTGAAAGTTACTGAGGGAGATAGCAAATGGGTGACCAAAAGACAGAGCAAGAGTAGGAAGGCAGTGCAGGTGTCCCCTGCGGTCATCTCCCTGCAAAACAGGTATACCACTTTGGAAACTGTTGAGGGAGATGGCTCACCAGGGGAAGGCAGCAGCAAGGTTCATGGCACCGTGGCTGGCTCTGCTGCACAGCAGGGCAGGAAGGAAAATGGCAGGGCTATAGTGATAGGGGAATAAGGGGATCGTAAGGGGAATAGACAGGCGGTTCTGTGGACGCAATCAAGACTCCAGGATGGTATGTTGCCTCCTTGGTGCAAGGGTCAAGGATGTCTCGGAGCGGCTGCAGGACATTCTGGGGGGGAGGGTGAACAGCCAGCTTCATGGTGCACATAGGCACCAACGATATAGGTAAAAAACGGGATGAGGTCCTACAAGCGGAATTCAGGGAGTTAGGAGTTAAACTAAAAAGTAGGACCTCAAAGGTAGTAATCTCAGGAATGCTACCAGTGCCACGAGCTAGTCAGAGTAGGACTGTCAGGATAGATAGGATGAATGCGTGGCTCGAGAGATGGTGCAAGAGGGAGGGATTCAAATTCCTGGGGCATTGGGACCGGTTCTGTGGGAGGTGGGACCAGTACAAACCGGACGGTCTGCACCTGGGCAGGACTGGAACCGATGTCCTAGGGGGGGTGTTTTCTAGAGCTGTTGGGGAGGGTTTAAACTAATGTGGCAGGGGGATGGGAACCGATACAGGAAGTTGGAAGGTAGTAAAACAGGGACAGAAGCAAAAGGAAGTAAGGCGAAAAGTGCAAGGCAGAGAAGACATAGTCAAAAATCAAAAAGGGCGACAGTACAAGGTACAGTGACTGAGGGGAGCTCGGTGAATAGGCCCAGTAATACTAAAAGGAATAAAACTGGAGATGTTAAGATTCAAAACAGAGGTAAAAAAACCAACATAAGTGTACTTTACCTGAATGCTCGTAGTATTCGGAATAAATTAAATGAGTTGATGGCACAAATCATCGTAAATGACTATGATTTAGTGGCCATTACTGAAACATGCTTAAAGGATGGTCACGACTGGGAGTTAAATATCCGAGGGTATCAAACTATTCGGAAGGACAGAGTGGATGGTAAGGGAGGTGGTGTTGCTCTGTTATTAAAGGATGACATCCGGGCAATAGTAAGGGATGACATTGGTGCTCTGATGGATAAGGTTGATAAGGCGAAAAAGTCACTGATAGTGAGGAAATGAATAAATGAATGTGATAAAATTAGAATTATTAGTTAAGATAGGATAGATAGTAGGGCCGGTCCGATGTTAGTAGGGCCGGTCTGATGGTAGGGGGCTCACAGACAAAGGACAAAGAGATTTAGCCAAAGCCTGTTTGAAACCATCGGGGGAGGGTGGCCGCATGGTGAGCAAGGTGAAAAGGATGCTGGGGTTACAATGCAAAGTGACCAATTAGGATATAGGGCCAGGTCAGGAGGTGTATAGAATGACCAATGGGAAGCTTATATGTGAATCTTACTGTGATTTTGAATATATCAGCAGAAGTTTCTTTGTATACTCTCTCTCTTTATTCTGGGCTCTCAGAAGACAGTGTGTGTGTCCTGAGGTCCTATGGATTGAGTCAGCCTTGCAAGTTAGTTATTATTAAATGATATGATACCTGCAAATCCATCTCAGATTTTATTGAATCTAGACTGACAGCAAATTAACCAGGAATCAACAATAGGAGTAGTCTATCGGCCACCAAATAGTAACGTTATGGTGGGGCAGGCAATAAACAAAGAAATAACTGATGCATGTAGAAATGGGGTTTGGTACGTTTCGGCGTGGCCAGTTTGGCGTGGCCGATTCGGCGTGGCCAGTTCGGCGTAGCCGATTCGACGGAGGAATTTTTCGGCGGAGGGACGTTTCGGCGTCAAATTAGTTATTGTCGCAAAATGTTTGTGCAGCCCATTTCTTGTATCTTTTCCTTCCAACCGCCTCAGATATCGTGTTTGTGCACCAAACCGGGTCTCTTAAAGAAAGGCACCAACATTAAACTCTTAAAGAAAGCCGGTGTTACTGAAAGTATTGAAGCAGCTGCCCAGTGATCTACACTGCTGTCTGACTTAACACATTGTGTAAAGTCACAATATCTTCAGTAACACCGGCTGTATAAAGTCAGACCCGGTTTGGTGCTCCGCGGGGGAGCTTATGGACCCCAACTGTCAGTTGTGTCAATTTCAGCGGCCGGCTCACTTTGATCCGGAGAGGGAAGCTGCTCTCTCACTGAAGCAATCAGCGGCCGCTGAAATTGACACTGCCGGCTGCTCTCTCCCTCCAATCAGAAACATTAAAACTTAAAAGTTGGATTGGAGGGAGAGAGCAGCCGGCAGTGTCAATTTCAGCGGCCGGCTCACTTTGATCCGGAGAGGGAAGCTGCTCTCTCACTGAAACAATCAGCTGGCTGCTGAAATTGACACTGCCGGCTGCTCTCTCCCTCCAATCAGAAACATTAAAACTTAAAAGTTGGATTGGAGAGAGAGAGCAGCAGGCAGTGTCAATTTCAGCGGCCGCTGATTGCTTCAGTGAGAGAGCAGCTTCCCTCTCCGGCTGCTGAAATTTAGGGGGTTTTAAATTTATTTAAAAATCTATGCTAGCGCTTCCCATTGAGAGTCTACGGGGGTCTGACCTCTCCCCCCGCCCCCAGTAGACTCTCAATGGGAAGCGCTAGCATAGATTTTTAAATAAATTTCCGTCCCTCCGCCGAAAACCTCCTCCGCCGAATCGGCCACGCCGAAACGTCCCATTCCAATCGGCTACGCCGAACTGGCCCCGCCGAATCGGCCACGCCGAACTGGCCACGCCGAAACGTCCCATCCCTGTAGAAATGGTACAGCAGTTATCATGGGGGATTTTAATCTGCATGTCGATTGGTTTAACCAAGTCGGTCAAGGCAACCTTGAGGAGGAGTTTATAGAATGTATCCGCGATAGTTTCCTAGAACAGTATGTAATGGAACCTACGAGGGAACAAGCGGTCCTAGATCTTGTCCTGTGTAATGAGACAGGATTTATTCATGATCTCATAGTTAGGGATCCTCTCGGAAGGAGCGATCACAATATGGTGGAATTTAAAATACAGATGGAGGGTGAGAAAGTAAAATCAAATACTAGTGTTTTGTGTTTAAACAAAGGAGATTACAATGGGATGAGAGAAGAACTAGCTAAGGTAGACTGGGAGCAAAGACTTTATGGTGGAACAGTTGAGGAACAGTGGAGAACCTTCCAAGCCATTTTTCACAGTGCTCAGCAAAGGTTTATACCAACAAAAAGGAAGGACGGTAGAAAGAGGGAAAATCGACCGTGGATATCTAAGGAAATAAGGGAGAGTATCAAATTGAAGGAAAAAGCATATAAAGTGGCAAAGATTGCTGGGAGACTAAAGGACTGGGAAATATTTAGGGGGCAACAGAAAGCTACTAAAAAAGCTATAAAGAAGAGTAAGATAGAGTATGAGAGTAAACTTGCTCAGAATATAAAAACAGACAGTAAAAGTATTTACAAATATATAAAACAAAAAAGAGAGGTCAGACCCCCGTAGACTCACAATGGGAAGCGCATGCATAGATTTTTTAATAAATTTAAAACCCCCATCGTGGATCTAATTAAAACAACCCACAGAAACTTACCAGGAACTTACAAGGTCTTGCTGTCTGCACCCCATCTGCCGCACGCGCTTGCACCCTGCGCTGCATGTCAGTTTCAAAGGCAAGGCTGTGTGAGCTGCTCCTCTCTCACTGAATCTCAGTGAGAGAGGAGCAGCCGGCAGTGTCAATTTCAGCCGGCAGTGTCAATTTCAGCGGCCGGCTCACTTTAATCCGGAGAGGGAAGCTGACAGTTGGGGTCCATAAGCCCCCCCGCCGTATATCGCGAACCGCGGTATTGCGGAGCGCGGTATAATGGGGGACTACTGTATTAGTCATTTCTGGTTGATTTTCTTCATATTTGATCTCTTGTAGGTTGTCAAGAGTAGATGAGGTTTTAATTGATGCGGTCTCACTGGATTTGTGCCAAGCCACCTATATACACACCAAGAACAGGAAGCTTGAGAAACTCGGCATCACCACCAGCAGCAACCAAACCTCCCCCAGTACCACAGTAGAAAACAATACAGGGAAATCTTGTCAGACTACACCCTTCAACCAGACAAAATCGAAATCCTCCACAGAGAGCTCAATTTCTGCACCACTTCCAAACTTGACCCAAACAGCCTCGCAGCAGACACTGAGGGATTCTCAGGCTAATGAGGCTCTGGGAGTTCTTCCACAGACCCCAAGAGGCCAACAGTGAACCCAATGAGACAACCAATGAGAACAGCAGATCGAGAGCTCTACGGTGCGGCAACCAAAGAGGAAAGAATGAATTGGACCCCTCCGGAAGGCCGCTGCCCTGGACTCGACATGTATGCTCAAGCCTTCAGGAGTCGCGTCAATGCCAGATTCATCAGTCACATTCACAAGACAGCCACGAATGACACCTAAGCACAACGCAACGCCATCCGTGCTCTCAAGATAAACCGCAACATTGTCATCAAACCAGCAGACAAAGGAGGGGCCACCGTCTTACTGAACAGAATAGTCTACTGCAAAGACGTGTACCGACAACTCAACAAACAGAAACACTACAGACGGTTACCCGCAGATTTGACCAAATAACACACCCGCCAACTCAACAGACTGATCAAGACCTTGGATTCAGATCTTCAGAGCACCTTACAAGCTCTCATCTCACACACTCCCCATGTTGAAGATCTCTACTGCCTTCCAAAAATAAACAAGGCCAACACACCAGGCTGTCCTATTGTATCAGGCAATGGGACCCTGTGTGAGAACCTCTCTGGCTACATCGAGGGTATCTTGAAATCCATTGTACAAGGAACGCCCAGCTTCTGTTGCGATACAACGGACTTCCTACAGAAACTCAGCACCCAAGGACCAATTGAACCAGGAACATTCCTCGTCACAATCGATGCCTCGGCACTCTACATCAGCATCCCTCATGACAGCGGCTTTGCTGCAACAGCCTCAGTACTCAACACGGACAACTGCTAATCTCCAGACACAAGTCTGCAACTCATCCGCTTCATCCTGGATCACAATGTCTTCACCTTCGACAACAAGGTCTTCATCCAGACACACAGAACAGCCATGGATACCAAATGTGCACCTCAATACACCAACATCTTCATGCACAAGTTTGTACAAGAGCTCTTCACCGCACAGGACGGTTAACCGACACTATACACCAGATACAGCGATGACATTTTTTCCTCTGGACCCATGGCAAAGAATCACTGAAATGACAAAGACATTAATAGATTCCATTCTGTCATCAGACTCACCATGGACTACTCTCCAGAATCAGTTGCATTCTTCGACACATGCATCTCCATCAAGAACAGTCACCTCAGTACTTTGCTTTACCGTAAGTCCACGGATAACCTCACGGTGCTTTACTTCTTCAGCTTCCACCCTAAACACATTAAAGAAGCAATCACTTATGGACAAGCCTTCAGTATACACAGGATCTCCTCAGATGAGGAGGAACATAACGGACATCTACAGACGCAGAAAGACACCTTCATAAGAGCGGGATATGGTGCTCAACCCATCAATCGACAGTTCCAACGCGCCACAGCAAAAGAACACACCAACCTCCTCAGAAGACAAACATGGGACACAACCGACGTTGTTCAGTACATCCCTGGAGCGTAAAAACTATGACATCTTCTTCAGAGCCTTAAACACATAATCGATGAAGATGAACATCCTACCAACTGTCCTGGCTTGAGACAATTCACACCTCCTTAACCTGTGATTATCCCTCCTTCCAGTCGTACCATCTGGACCTGTCAAGACTTAATCACCTGCAAAGACTCACATCAAAGGATCATCTTGCATCATTAGCTTTGCGTTTATATGCTGTGTTTGTGTAACCTACCTCTTCACTCACCTGATGAAGGAGCTGCGCTCCAAAAGCTAGTGATTCCAAATAAACCTGTTGGACTTTAACCTGTTGTTGTCAGATACTTGTGCAGGGGAAATAAAAGCTAAATCCACCTGGGACATCCCAATGGAAACGAATAATAACTTACCTTCAAAAAGATACAATTAAAAGGTATTTAATGCTTCAGGAAATGGACATCAAGAAGAACAGGAAGCTGTGTAAAGATAGGGAGGGGGAGGTAGCACTAGTAATCAAGGATAGCATTGGCACAATAGTTAGAGATGATCTTGGTTCAGGAAATCAGGAAGAGCAATTGTTCTGGCTGGGGATTGGAAATAGTCAGGGAATGAAGTCACTAGTGGAGTGGCCTATAAGCATGCTAACATTAACCACAGTGTCGGACAAAGTATGCAAAAGGGGCTTGTGATAAATGGACAGCAATAATCACGGGTGATTTTAATCTACATAAACTGGAAAAATTGATTGGCAGTAGCAGCTTGGAGGAGGGGCTTGCAGAATGCTTTTGAGATAGTTTCTTGGAACAGCATATTCTGGAATCAACCGGGGAACAGGTTATATAAGAATTGGTATTGTGTAATGTGACAGGATTACTTAATGACCTCATAGTAAAGGAACCCCCGAGGTAGTAGCCACCGCAATATGTTTGAATCTTACATGCAGCTCGAAGGGGAGAAGAGTATGTCTAAGATTACTATTTTAAACAAAAATAAAGGCAACTATGTGGACATGAAAGCTGAGCGAGCTGAAGCGTACTGGGATTTGAGGCCAAATGACAGATCAAAAGCAAAGCAGTGGCAGGCTTTTAACAGGCTATTTCAGAATAAGTATATTCCTACTACAAAGAAAAATTCAACGGTGCGGCCCCCGGCATTCGTGGTTAACTGAAGGAGTTAAGGAAAGAATCAAGCTTAAGGCTAAAGCGGATAACTGTGCAAAGCTGAGCGGCAGGTCAGATGATTGGTCAGAGTATAAATTATGGCCAAAAATGACTAAAATGTCAGAAGAAAGAAATTATAATATGGGAGGAAGCCTGCTAGGAATGTAAAAACAAATAGTAAGAATTTCTGCGATATTTAATAAAGAGAGTAAGTAAAGTGAGTATTGGTCCTCGGGAGAGTGCCAATGGGGAGTTAATAGTAGATAATAAGGAAATGGCAGATGAAATGAACAAATATTTTGCTTTTTCCTTCACTGAAGAAGATACAAAACATTCCAGTTACAACTGCAAATCAGGAGGTAGAATGGAGAGAGGAATTTGATGAAGTTACAATCACTAGATAAGCATACTGAGCGGGCTGACAAGTGTCTGGGTCCGGCTGGACTTCATCCTCGGATCTTAAAAGAGATGGCGAATGAGTTAGTAGATGTATTGGTGCTAACCATCCAAACTTTGGTAGATTCTGGAAAGGTTCCAGATTGGAAAGTAGCAAATGTTCCCCCTCTATTCAAGAAGGGAGGGAGGCAGAAAACAGGAAGCTAGAGGCCAGTTAGCTTGACATTTGTTGTGAGGAAGGTGCTAGAATCAATCATTAAAGAGGTTATAGCTGGGCGCTTAGAAAAGCTCAAGGTAATTGTGAAGAGTCAGCATGGTGCTGTGAAAGGAAATCAAGTTAAACCACCTAGTGGAGTTCTTTGATGGAATAATATGCACTGTGGATAAGGGGGATTCTGTAGGTGTACTGTACTTGGATTTCCAGAAGAAATTTGATAAGGTGCCACATTATGCGTGATTGCAAAAAATAAAAGTCCATGGTTCAGGGGATAACATGTTAGCGTGGATAGAAGAATGACTGGCAGAAACAGAGTGTATGCTTAAATAGATATTTTTCTGATTGGCAGCATGTTGCAAGTGGAGTCCAACAGGCACTCTGGGAAAGTATGAAGTGTAATGTGGGAAAGTTGTTCACTTTGGCAGAAAGAATAAAAAGGCAGAGTATTATTTAAACAGAGAATAGCTGCAGAATTCCAAGGTGCAAAGGGACCTTGGTGCTCCAATGCTTGAGTCACAAGAAGCTAGTATGCAGGTTCAGCAAGTAATGAAGAGACTACTGAAATTCTATCTTTTATTATAAGAGGAATTTAACATTAAAGTAAGGATCTTCTACTTCAGTTACACAGGGCAATGATGAAACCCCATTTTGAATACCATGTGCAGTCTTGGTGTCCTTATTTAAGGAAGGATGTAAGGAGGCAGTTCAGAGGTTTACGAGAATGATGCGTGGGATGAGTGGGTTGTTGTATGGGGAAAGGTTGGACAGACTGGGCTTGTTTTCACTGGAGTTTTGATGAGTGAAAGATGACTTGACTGAAGTGTACAAGATCCTGAATGGTCTTCAGAAGGTCAGCATGGAAAGAATGTTTCCGCTTGTGGATGAGTTCAGAAATAGGGGGTACTGTTTTAAAATTAGGTGTTACCCCTTTAGTGCAGAGATGTGGAGAAATATTTTCTCTCAGAAAGTTGTGCAACTTTGGAACTCTGCCTCACAAGGCGGAGGAGGCAGGGTCATTCAATATTTTTAAGATGGAGATGGATAGATTCTCTTTGGGGTAGATAGAAATGTAGAACTTGAAACACAAACAGAATAGCCATTATCTTCTTGAATGGCAGAGCAGCTCAAGGGGTCGTATGTTCATATCTTTGAATTATAAATTGTCTATTGTATGTAAGTTAAAATCAATGAGTGAAATATAAGCTACTGTACTTCAGTTACGTTGGCCCTTCTATTAAACATTCCATTGCCAAATGTCTGAAACTATGTTATCTAATTTTTAGAAAACACTTTATAAACATCAATAAAAATAGCAAAATTGAACCATTTTACTGTAATGCTATATTGAGTCAGCATTATACTATTCATTGCAATTTGAAGGCAACATCAATCACCATTTTAGCAATTGTGTCATATCCTGTGACTGCTGTAATAATTCTAGTATATTCATAATGAATCAAAATGATCCCATGGCCCTATTCAAAAAGAGCAGATGGGTTATCCTCAATGTCCTGGCCAATAATTATCCATTAACCAATATCTCTAAAGGGAAAGAAAAAGTAAGACTTGTATTTATATAGTGCCTTTCGTGATCATGTATCCCAAATTTGTAGTAAAGAAGTACTTTTGTAGTAAAGAAATACTCTTGTGATATTTGTTAACAGATAAATATTGGCCAGGGCACTGGGGATAACTCGCCTCCCCTTCTTTGCACAGGGCCATTGAATTATTTAGATCTGACTGACAGAGCAAATAAGGCCTCAGATAACGATGCATCTGAAAGGCGACACGACACCTTCAACAGAGGAATGCTCCCTCAGCACTGGAGTGTCAATCTAGATTTTCATGCTAAGGTCCTGGAGTGCAACCTGAATCCATAACGTCCTGACTCAGAAGCAAGAATGCTACTAATTGAACCATGGTTGACATAGTAGGTAAGATTTCATTATATGCATGTTAATTTTCACAAGTAAGTTTTATTAGCAGCATGTACTTGTACATATAAACAGGTGAACAAATACTTAAATGTTAAAACACGACTATCAGCATTATGATTGCAATTTAAAATTCTCACCTGACCTTTTGCATGAGGTTCAATACAGAGAACAGTAAAAGCACTATCTTTCAGAAACGATCAAGGTTTATGGGGATAAGGCTGAAAAGTGGAGTTGAGGATTATCATATCATGATCATGATCTTGTTAAATGGCAGATCAGACTTGATGGGCCGAATGGCCTACTTTTGCTCCTATGTCTTATTGCCTTATGTTCTTATTGACAGGAAAACTGGCAAAGTTATCCATGCTCCACTTATGTATTACTCTGGATAGTTAATGAGAGCAGCACTATAGAGTAAATATGTATATCTGTAACTTGATTTATGTTATTCTCTAAGTTCATGGATGAAAAAGTTGTGAACAAAATGCCCACAAAAGTAAGGAACCATTCATTGCACAGTGAACTTAATATGGCTACCATCATTTAGTGAGAATTTCTCTTAACTTTTAACAAATTTTCATCAAAATTAAAATGCAACACAGAGAAAGCTCAGAAGAAATTCACAATTTCTTACAACTGAAAAGAGAAACCCAACTTGGCATAAATATCATAAAATGTTCACTTGCGTTTTGTTGAACTTCTAATAATGATACAGGAATTTTCAATAATGAATATCAGTAAGAAAATAAAATGGTACACGATGGGTCAGATTTTACAGTAAAAATAATAGCTAAGCTATCAGCATATTACTATCACCACCTTCTCAAGGGCAATTAGGATGGGCAACAAATGCTGGCCTAACAAACGATGCCCACATTCTGTGGAAGAATATTTAAAAACTGATGTGCAAAATGAATAGCTGCCTCCATCCACTACACTTGAGCCATTAAGCACATAAATTGGGAAGCTACTGTCTGAATGATTCCCCCAGATTGCAATAACAATATCTCACCATCTGACCAATAAACTACTTGTATCATGTTACTGTACCTATCTAATACACGTACATTAAAATCACTTGATTAAGTTAAGATTTGTCCATTCAAATGTAACTGCACTCACCAACAGCCTTTATTACTACCAAATAACCTAGCTGGGACTCTTGCTCATGTATTTGCTTTGTTTGATTCCTTGTTCCACACTGTAACCAATCACTGTTTGTCGATGTACCATTTGTCAATGTACTATTTTTTGTCTACTATTTACGTACTGTGTACATTCCCTTAGCCACAGAAAAATACTTTTCACTGTACTTCGGTACATGTGGCAATGAATCAAATCAAATCAAATCAAAAAAATTTAACTTGAGCGAGTGTGGAATCCCATTTCTTTGCATTTGAATTATTGTTGGAAATTTAAACTAAAAAGTATGTATTTATTTTAATTTTTCTTTCCCTTTTATCTTTTTCTCTATTAATCCCATCTTTCTTTTCCACTCTTTTTTTTGCTTTCTGGATTTGATTTGACATTCACTGTTCTAACTGGCGGTGTGCTCATGTTTATTTTTCAATCTCATTGGTTTGAGAGATACACTGTTGTCTGTCTGGTTTACACATGGCCCAGATGCTCTGTAGAGGGCACTGCAATTATTCGGTGGTTTGCTGAAAAGAACTTCCAATGCAAAAGCTTATAGAAAGCTAAGAAGTTTTGTATACACTTCAAATTTGCTGTCTCCTTTCTTCTGTCCAGTCCTGAAGGCGTGTCCTAGGAGTATTGCACCATCAAAGCTAGTAGTAGCCCATGCAAATGACAATACTTCATTAGTAAACTTAGATAATGGGTGAGTAAGTTATTTGATTGAGAAGTCTATAACAGCAGTGCCTTGACAGCTACCCAATCCCTATATGATAGCCACCTTCCAGCAGGGGGTAATGGTTAGTGATTAGGAGCAGCCCCCTAATTTTCCTCTCCCAATCTCAAGGGTTTTTGGTGGCACAATGGTATACATAGAAACATAAAAAATAGAATCAGGAGGCATCATGGTGATCATCAAGTTCAATACCCTGATCCCGCCTTTCTTAGCCCCAAGAAAAATATCTAATTCCTTCTTAAAATAACTCAACTACTTTGAGTTATTTCAAGAAGGAATTCCACATTTCACCACTCTCTGGATGAAGAAATTGCTCCTCACCTGAGTCCTAAATGGTTAACCCCTTGTGCTTAAACAACGACCCCTAGTTCTGGACTCCACCATCATCAGCAACATTCTTTTTGAATCTCCCCTGTCAAATCCTGTTAGAATTTTGTACGTTTCTGTGAGATACCCTCTCACGTTTCTAAACGGCAACAGTTGGGAGGGCATTGCCCTGAGAGTCCTCAACATCGACTCTGGACCACATGAAGTCTCATGGCTTTAGGTTAAACATGGACAAGGAAACCTCCTGCTGATTACCACATGCTGACCACCATGAGCTGATAAATCAGTACTCCATGTTTTTTTTAATGTATTTTATTGCAAACATGTATCAAAACAGGTTACAACACATAAACACCCCAGGAAACATACTTCCCAGCAATCAACTATACAGTCTCCTCCCCACCCGCCGCCAATGATGAACAGCTCCTCAAATATGGTCACAAACATCTCCCACCTTTTCTCAAATTCCTCTGCACAGCCCCTTAACTCATATTTTATCTTCTCCAATGCAGGAAGTCGTACAGGTCACCCAACCAAGCCGGTTGACCCGTCTGTCATCTTCCCCACTTAACTCCCACCCCCTTAATTCCACCCTATACCTAGCCAATCGCAGATGGCCCCCTTCTCCGCCCCTGACCATGTCATCTCTCACCCCCTGCCACGTCTCAACAACCTCCCCCATTCCCACCTTTTCCCTCCTCGGCCACCCCTTTCAGCCTTCTCCCCACCACCTCACTTTCGTTCACAAGCATCAACTGCTAGCATGGCAGCCTCTGCGCAAAGATACCCTCACGTCACTCCTCAGCTCAAGAAAGAAGGCTCCCTGCTGATTTCCCTCCCCCACCCAAACAAACATTTCTCCTGAGTCCCAGGCCACCTTCCCAAAAGAAAACAAACAAATGCAAAACACAAACAGTCCCATAAAACAGGAGACATTTCACCCCTTACAATCCCAACAGTAAACAACAAAGTCAAAACAGGACCCCCTCCAAACCAGAGGAGACGAAAATCCCCCAATCCCTACCGCACTTCGAACATATTCCCAACCATTATGAAGTGCCAGCACCCCAGTTCCCAAGCATTGTCCACTCAGGTCTCCCTCAGTTTATGCTCCTTAATGAAGTCTTTGGCTGCTTCTAGGGTCTCAAAATAATACTCCTAACCACCGAATATCACATAATTTTACTGGGTAGAGTATCACAAACCGGATCTGCTGCCGCTATAGCACCACCTTGACCTTGTTGAACCCTGCTGACCACTTTGCCAACTCGGCTCCAATGTCCTGATAAATTCAGACCTTGTTCCCTTCCCACTCACAGGAATGCTTTTCCCTGACCCAACACAAAATTTTCTCTTTCTCCACAAATTTGTGGAGCCTCACGATTACCGCCCATGGTGGCTGCCCTGCTCTTGGCTTCTGCCTCAGGGACCTATGCGCACGGTCCATTTCAGGCACCTTGTCTCGCACCCCTTCTGCCAGCAGCCCCGCCAGCATCTTCAAGACACACCATGTGGCACTCCCACCTTCCACTCCTTCAGGCAGGCCCATTATTCGCATGTTCTGCCTTCTTGAGGTGCTCTCCTGCTCCTCCACCTTTGCCCTCAATGTTTTGCACAGGTGCCTTAAGAGCCCCACCTCTGCCTCCAGAGCCACCACATGATTGCTGTGGTCCGAGATCACTCTTTCAATCTCCTGAATCTGTGACACCCTGCACCTCCAAACACCTTTCCACCCGTTCCAGAGAACTCTTCAGGGGTGCCACCGCTCCTTCAATGGCCTCTGAGTGATCCTCCCGCATTTCCTTCCTCTGCTGGTAAAATTCCTCCTTAATAAAATCTATCAACTGCTCAATATGGGGCCTTCCATCTGGCACCGACCCTTCCCCCGCTGCCATCCTTACACTGGATGCTGCAGCACAAGCTTCCTCTAACTCTTTGGCCAGGTCTCTCACCATCTTCTGCCAGGGTTGGTAAGCAGCAGACATGCCACTCCCGGGGGAAACTTCTCCTCCAACCTTCACCTACACCTTTTCATCAAAATTCCACCCAGTATCAGGTAAAAAGTGCTCTTTCCTGTGCCTTCAAGCAGGAGCTGCCCTGTGTGCAACGACTCACACCATGGCTGCCACCGGAAGTCCAGTACTCCTCCATGTTGAACACCACTTGAAGGAAGGACTGAGGGTGGCAAGGGCGCAGGATATGCTTTGGTGGGGGACTTCAATGTGCATAACCAAGAGTGGCTCGGCGGTACCACCACAGACTGGCTGACCAGGTCCTAAAGGGCATTAGCTGCTGGACTGGGACTGCAGCAGATGGTGAGGGAACCAACAAGAGGGAAAACATACTCATCCTCAACAATCTGCCTGCTGCAGATGCATCTGCCCATGACAGTATCAGTAGAAGTGACCACCGCACAGTCCTTGTGGAGACAAAGTCCCTTCTTCACATTGAGGATACCCTCCATCGTGTTGTGTGGCACTACCACCCTGCTAAATGGGATAGACTTTCAGGACAAGGTGACCAACTCAAAGATGCTGGTCTGCTAATTCCCTTAGCATACACTCATTGCTAAGCCTGTGTCATTGCTTTGTCCGTGCTGGCTCAGCCAAGTTCATGGGATAGATGACGATCAAATACCTTCCCTGGTGAACTGACCACTGAGTCATGACCTCCTGGATGTCCCTACATGAGCACATGTAAGCGAGATGTAAGCAGGGCTTTTCACAGTAACTTCATTTGAAGCCTACTTGTGACAATAAGCAATTTTAATTTAATTTTTAATATGGAGATGATGCACAATAGCACTGACAACTGTGAGACAGTCCCTGAAGGACTTGGGGTGCGATTCTCCGACCTCCCCCGCCAGGTCGGAGAATCGCCCGGGGCCGGCGTCAATCCATCCCCCGCCGTGTCCCGAATTCTCCGCCCCCCGAGATTCGGCGGGGGCGGGTGTCACGCTGTGCCGGTCGGCGGGCCCCCCGCGGCGGTCAGCGGCCCCCCCCCGTGGTGGTCAGCGGGCCCCCCGCAGCAATTCTCCGGCCCGCCATGGGCCGAAGTCCCGCCGCTGACCAGCCTGTCCCGCCGGTGTGGATTAAACCACCTCTCTTACCAGCGGGATTGGCGGTGCGGGCTGCCGCCGGGGTCCTGGGGGGGGGCGTGGGGCGATCTGACCCCAGGGGGTGCCCCCATGGTGGCCTGGCCCGCGATCGGGGCCCACCGATCGGCGGGCGGGCCTGTGCCGGGGGGGGGCACTCTTTTTCTTCCGCCTTTGTCATGGTCTTCACCATGGCGGAGGCGGAAAAGAACCCCTCCCCTGCACGTGTGCCGGTATGATGCGCTCCGGCACATGCGCGGACTTATGCCGGCCGGCGAAGTGGGAGGGGGTCAATCCCAGCCGGCGGAGAGTGAACCACTACGGCGCTGGCCTAGCCCCTCAATGTGAGCGCTTGGCCCCTAAAGGTGCGGACTTCCACACCTTTGGGGCGGCCCGACGCTGGAGTGGTTCACGCCACTCCAACATGCCGGGACCCCCCCGCCCCGCCGGGTCGGGGAGATTCCCGGCCCATCTCTGCAGATTAACTGCTTGGATGTACATTGGAGGAGGTGAACAGAAATTAAAACCTCAGCGAGCTGAGAAGAGCATGCAGAGAAAACAAAGGCCAGCAAATGGGTCAGCATGGTAGCATAGTGGTTAGCACAGTTGCTTCACAGCTCTAAGGTCCCGGGTTCGATTCCCAGCTTGGGTCACCGTCTGTGCGGAGTCTGCACGTTCTCCCCGTGCCTGTGTGGGTTTCCCCCGGGTGCTCTGGTTTCCTCCCACAGTCCAAAGATGTGCAGGATAGATGGATTGGCCATGCTAAATTGCCCTTAGTGTCCAAAAACGTTAGGTGGAGTTACTGGGCTACAAGCATAGGGTTGAGGTGTGGGCTTAGGTAGGGTGCTCTTTCCAAGGGCCAGTGCAGACTCGATGGGCCGAATGGCTTCCTTCTGCACTGTAAATTCTTTGAAATCCTGCACGCTCTCAGTTCTCTGACATCCTCTGTAGCAGAGACTGCCATGCCAGAGTATTGTTCTGGAGCCACACCAACTGAGGCTTAACACAGAGTTCATCACCATGATGCAAAATGGAAGGGTGCTAAGAAGAAGCAGCAGTGTTGCCCATGCTGCATTAGATTTGCAAGCCACTCACGATCTTTTCAATTCTTCACACAAGAAACTTTTTTTTTTTTAAATTTAGAGTACCCAATTAATTTTTTCTAATTAAGGGGCAATTTAGCGTGTTCAATCCACCTACCTTGCACATCTTTGGGTTGTGGGGGCGAAACCCACGCAAACACGGGGAGAATGTGCAAACTCCACACGGACAGTGACCCAGAGCCGGGATCGAACCTGGGACCTCAGCGCCGTGAGACTGCAGTGCTAACCCACTGAGCCACCGTGCTGCCCCACACAAGAAACTTGACCTGTCCTTGAATTTTTCCAAAGCAATACTCACATGTTAAACCTGATCAGCCAAATATTCCCTCTCCAACATATGCTGAAAGACTGGAATACTCTGTCAAAAGACCAACAGTGGACCATCTGCGCTAGTTCAAACCTCTGTAAACGACCTCCCTTACCGGCGGGACCAGGCAGGGCAGGTGGGCTCCGGGGTCCTGGGGGGGCGCGGGGTGATCTGTCACCGGGGGGTCCCCCCACGGTGGCCTGGCCCACAATCGGGACCCACCGATCTGCGGGCGGGCCTGTGCCGTGGGGGCACTCTTTCCCCTCCGCGTCGGCCGTGTCAGCCTCCACGATGGCCGACGCGGAGGTGACCCCCGTCAGCAGCCGCTGACGCTCCCGCGCATGTGCAGACTTCCGCCAGCCGGCGGAGTCCCTTCGGCCCCGGCTGGCGTAGTGCCAAAGGCCTTTCCCGCCGGCCGGCGGTGCGCCAGCCACTCCGGCGCGGGCCTAGCCCCTAAAGGTGAGGGCTTGGCCCCTATAGGTGCCGGGGATTCCGCACCTTTGGGGCGGCCCGACACCGGAGTGCTCCACGCCAGTCCATCCTGCAGGGACCCCCCCGCCCCGCCGGGTAGGGGAGAATCCCGCCTCAGTTCTCTCAATTCGCAAATGTCCAACCTACCATGGAAGGACAATGAAAACACTTCAAAGACACTCGGAAGCTGTCCTTGCAGCATGGTGGCATTGATGACAACTAATAAGAGCTCGATACCAATCATTCAGAATGCTGATCACTTTTCCATCAAGCTGCATCGTGCTTAGAATCCCAGCATCTTATAAAGAGGCAGAGCAGTGACAAGCGGCTGAGAAGGAAAGAAAAGGAGCCAAACCTGCACTCCAGAGCCCATTACCTCATGAGACATCCTGCTCTATGGGGTTCCAATAACTGTGATCAAGAATCAGCCTGTTGAATGACCTGAAGACCCATGGCAGGAACTCACAACCCAAAGTAGATGTGATCCTCGAATCATCGGAAAGCTGATACAACTGCATTTTTGAAAAAAATGTTTTTATTGAATTGTTATATTTTATATCCAATAAACAGCAGCATATTATTAACGATTTTGACCTTAGAGATAAAGGTGGGAATTAACTGCCAAGATAAATTTACAGAATTAAATGCAATAAGTCTCAGATATATATACATCCCATTACGCAACTATCCTAGCAGAGAGCAATGTTTGCTATTTGGCACTGTGATCTTATTTTCTCTCCATGTGAGGAGATATAATTAACATAAAGAGCATCTTCAGTTACTTGTGTCATGGTAAAGGCAAATCAGCAAAGTTCTAGGGAAATTGAAAATGCTACTCAGCATCGCTCGCCTGCTTGGATTGCCGGGTGAACATTCCAGAATGTTTCTTTCTTACATTTTTTGTGTCTTACTTACTGTCAAAAGGCTCTTTCTGCTTAACATGGGTGCTATCATTGTTGGTTTCCACTGAATAGAGGGCTGGTTTAGATAGAGTCAACAACAGCTGGGCCGAATAGAAGACAACAGATAAGACGGGGTAGAAGTGGTCAAGAACCATTCTCTTGGATCTATTTGTCGAGCAGTGCATCAGAAAGCTGTGTTTATCTCCTGGACTATTGCAGACATTTTCCTCCTGCTGGAACAAGGGATCATGAGTTAGCTCTCAAAGACAGCACAGTTTTAAATTTCTTTGCTATGAGTTTATTCTGGTCTGCTATGAGGGACGTCAATAACATTTCCCAGTGAATTGCATTCAACAGGTCACCAATTCCCTGATCATTAAAGAGGACTAAACAGTGCATCTTCTTCCTCATGACCTCAGAAGTTGACACAAGCAAGCCCAGTGACTGGCAGCAATAGCTGGTTTCCCCCAAATCCAGAATTTAGTCAAATAAAATGGCATCAAATAACAGAGCAAACCGTTTTATGATATGTACTCGAAAAACTTTCCCATCAAACGGGAATTCAAATTCTTTATTTCAAACCACCAATAAACTGCAATTCAATTTTTTCTGAGGTGACAGCAGAGCAAACAAAAATTAACAACCCCATTTGGAATTATAATAATAATGGTAATTTTTATTCATGTCACAAGTAGGCTTACGTTAACATTGCAATGAAGTGGAGATGCTGATGTTGGACTAGAGTGGGCACAGTAAGAAGTCTGACAACACCAGGTTAAAGTCCAACAGGTATGTTTCGAATCACTAGCTTTCGGAGCACAGCTCCTTCATCAGGTGAAGGAGCAGGTCTCCGAAAGCTAGTGATCCGAAGCAAACCTGTTGGACTTTAACCTGATGTTGTCAGAGTTCTTACTGTGCCCAATGCAATGAAGTTACTATGAAAATCCCCTCGTCGCCACACTCCGGCGCCTGTTCGGGTACACCGGGGCAGAATTCAGAACGCCCAATTAGAACATGAATAAAGCTGAGTTGTCAATCCAAGAATTTTAAAACATTGAAAAAGATGAAAAAGCAAAAAAGAGAACAAGGGTGGAATTTCCCCATTTTGAGACTTAGTTGTGGAGGTGGGAACGTGGAGTGTTTTCTGCTATGGAGGCCAGTAAGAAAACAGGCCGAATCCTCTGATCCCCACCTCAATAATGATGCACTGAGATGTTTTACACCTTATTACAAGGCAATGCAGGCCTGGATGGTGCACAGTCCGCTGTTGTGCCCGGATGCCATATTAAAAAGGAATCCAACATTACTGACCCACTAGTGAATAAGGAAAGTGGACCGCCTGATAATGAAGCTAGATCTTTGAGCCATCTGACACCAGAAGGTGGCCCCCCTGAGAATGAAGATGGATCTTCTGGAACATTCTGAGGCTGGAAGACGGACCCCATCCAGGACATCTAATCTGCAAGGTCCACCTGCTTCTCCTCACCCACTGCTGTATTGTTCCAGAGCCGAGGGTTCTGGGCAACCTCCACCTTGACACCTTGAACTTTGGAGGCAGTCCCAGGCATTGTTCAGGTGAGTCCTGACACCTGCACGCCATGTTGTTCCAAACGTGTTTCAAACTGGCATGTTTACCTGCTGGCATCGTGGAGAATTTGGCCTGGGTGGGGGGAGATCAGGCTTTCATTTACATAACATTTAATTTACAAACTAATTTGCAAATGAGTTTCACACTAGCCTCTGGTGGGTTTTCTGACCTGACATGGCAGTCACCAGCCGAGGATCCGGCTGTAAATATACACTGGCACAAAACTGATTTCTGGGTCACGGACTATTATGGGCCAGGGTTTAGAGAACACCATGGAGTTCACCTGACCCACAACTTTGAATAGATTTTGGTAATGGGAAGCTCAAGGGCCCACTTTACAGGTGTGATGCAACAAACATCTAAAAGTATTTTTAAACAAAAACAATGGACGGGATTCTCTGCTATTCGGTGGGGCGTGCCATACCAGCGCCGAGGAGTGGCGTGAACCACTCCAGCGTCGTGCCGCCCGGAAGGTGCAGAATCCTCCGCACCTTCAGGGGCTAGGCTTGCAGTGGCGGAGTTTGTGTTGCGCCAACCGGCGCCGAAGGGCCTCCGCCAGCCGGCATGAATTGGCGCATGCGTGGGAGCGCCGGCGTGTTCTGGCGTGATCCCAGCACATGCGCAGGGGAGTTCTTCCCCGCAACGGCCACGGCGGACCGTTACAGTGGCCGGCACGGAGTGAAAGAGTGCCCCCGTGGTACTGGCCCGCCTGCAGATCGGTGGGCCCCGATCGCGGGCCAGGCCACCGTAGCACCCCCCCTCGGGGACAGATCCCCCCGGCAGCCGTCGTCGGGGCGGGATTCACGCCATCCCCCGGCCCGGCGGGGGTGGGAGAACCCTGCCCAATGTTTATTCTATGAACCCAGTTAACATTTTATAAACCCACAGTAAATATCTTACCAACTACCAACACTGATAACCCCCACTCCAAAAAGATACAGTACTCTATAGGTAACCCTTAATAACTTTCCAAACAACATCCGTAAGTCAAAAAACCCTTTTTAACAAAGACAGGGGGCATGATTCTCTGCTCCCCCAGGCCGGGTGGGAGAATCGTGGGGGGGGCCAGAGCGGCCCTCCCACAATTCTCCCACCCCCCCCCCCCCAAAATGGTGTGTCGCGTTTTTCATGGGGACCGCCGATTCTCCGGCCCGGATGGGCCGAGCGGCCTGTTCACGCCGGTGGCAAGCACACCTGGTCGCTGCCGGTGTGAACAGTATGCGGCAGGTAAGTGTGGGGCCTGTGGGGGGCGGAGAGGGGATCGAGCACCATGGGCATGCTCGGGAGGGGACTGGCCCGCGATCGGTGCCCACCAATCATCGGGCCGGTGTCTCTAAGAGACGCACTCTTTCCCCTCCGCCGCCCCGCAAGATCAAGCCACCACGTCTTGCAGGACGGTGGAGGGGAAGACGGCAACCGCGCATGCGCGGCTGACGTCACTTAGGCGCCACCGGCCGAGTCATTCTCGGCGTCCCACCTTGACGCAAGCATCAAGGCCCGGCGGCCGAGTTCCCCGCAACGCCGCTCCTAGCCCCCTGGGGGGAGAGAATAGGGGGCGAGGAGCGGCCTCCGACACCGGTGTGAAACACTCTGGGTTTCACGCCGGCGTCGGCCGTTGCGGAGAATTTCGCCCAGTAGGTTTGCTTTCTTTACAGAAATAGGTATTACTTTGAAATCATCAAGTGATCGGGAGACATTCCTTAGATTGCAGAGAAAAAGATCAATGCACATCTGATTGGTTTGAATGCAGCTCTCCAACAGAAAGTAAAACTAAACACAGAGCCAAAAAGAGCGTTCGGCTCCACCCATTCAATGACATCACTGCAGCCATTTGATAAATCACATTTTCCTCAAAGGAACATTCACATGACACCCACAATATTCTCCCTCCACCTCCACCATTGATCTGGTGACAGGCTTTGAAGAATTCTGCCCTGGGTATTTTCAGATAGAAAATTTAATGAAATTCCATAAAGAAGGGTTTCCAAAACGTTTCAAGTCATGGAATCCCGAGTGAGTGCCCAAGAATGTCTTGGAACTCCAAGCATTTTCATAATGACGACGCCTATTTTTTGTCGCAAAATTGGTTGCAAACACAGAAATCAATGTGAATAAATCTTTTCTAGCTATAGTCTTTGTATATATTAGGAAGTAGGAAGAGGCACACAGTCACAAATTGTGATGACTGTAGAAATTGTTAGATGTTACATTTATATTTATTGCTGTATTTTTTTCAAAAGTATGAGTTAAGGATCCTTTCTCCCACATATACCCATCCCTCTCTCCCATCACACACACTCACCTGTTTCTCTCACACACACACCCTTCTCTCACACACACACTCACCCCCTCTCTCAGACATACACACTCACCCCTTTCACATATGAATACTCATTCCCTGTCTCTCACAACATAACCATTCACCCCCTCACACAACCACATACACACTCATCCTTTCCTCTCACACATACACATTCACCCCCTCACACAACCACACACACACTCATCCTTTTCTCTCACACATACACATTCATCCCCTCACACAACCACATACACACTCATCCTTTTCTCTCACACATACACATTCACCCCCTCACACAACCACACACACACGCATCCTTTTCTCTCACACATACACATTCATCCCCTCACACAACCACACACACACACACTCACCCCTCTCTCTCACACATACACTTCCATCCCCCTCTAACACACATACAGACACTCACCCCACTCTCACATGCACATTCACCCCATTGCCTCTCCCTCACACACACACTCACTCCCTTCTCTCTCTCTCACTCAAACACACACAAACTCACCCCCTCTCTTAAGAAACACATTTGTCGCCCAATGACTGAATTACAGTGGACTGAAAACCAGGGGCTGGTTTAGCACACTGGGCTAAATAGCTGGCTTTTAAAGCAGACCAAGGCAGGCCAGCAGCACGGTTCAATTCCCTTACCAGCCTCCCCGAACAGGCGACTAGGGGCTTTTCACAGTAACTTCATTTGAAGCCTACTTGTGACAATAAGCGATTTTCATTTTTCATTTTCACTTACATTGAACAAATTCATAAAATTCATAACAGATAAAGTAATCAGGGACACAATTCTACATTCTCCTGTTGGTGGGTTTGCAGGAGGTGGAGGAACCATAAAATTCCTCAGATAATCTTCCCACCAGGTTCCCGCCTTCCCTAACCTCTCTGAAATTTTACAGTGGGAAAGGTGACGCCTTGGCCAATCTGCAGCCCTTGCCACAATTGAGGCCCTTGAGTGGCCAATTAAAGACAAGTTAAGTTTGCAGTCCCAGTCTTGTTCACTGCAGCTCCGAGCATTGCTGAGACTATGGCGTTTCTGGCCAAGCAGATAGGCCAACAGTTTCCTAAGGTGGAACTTATTCCCGACTGAGGGGTGGAAGTCTCGTGTCCAGCCAAATAGCATTTGGTGGAACGTTAAATGGCTGCAGGGCAGCCAGGGTCGCTGAGGATGCATTATCTGCTGACTCTTCTGATGCTGAAAGGGAAACCCCACCATTCTAAAAATCATGCTATCATGTGACAGTCATGTAAAAACAAAAAGTGACAAATAATTCGGCAGGAAACAGGGAAGTGGTGGACAGGGTATTAAAAGAAGGAATGTTGAAATAAAATGGAATATAAGTACACCATTCCTACATTACATGTAATAAAGAATAAAGAACATACAGATGCTTCATTACTTAAGCACTTCACTGAGGACACAAACCACATACGGAATAAGGCTACATTGGTACCTTTCAGTGCTACATCTTACAGGGATGACTTTAGCCAAACCTTTGAGTTGCCTTGATTGCTCTCATATGGTGGTGGTAACCAGGTCTGAAATTTGGTAGTTTGCAAAAGAGAATTACCAAACTTGTCACAAATATTAACTCCTCTTGTTTGTGACATGAAGGGAGTTTTGATATGACTGGTATTGTAGACCTGATATCAATCTCAGTGCACCCTTCTGTATTCCTTCTGAGTGGTTTACATGAGGCCAGGGTGTCATGTAGAGACAGCATATTCAAACAAGGAATGAATGTGATAAAGTCAGGTTAGATCAACAATAGGTCATGGACAGGAGTCTGAAAGGGATGAGGGATCTGGGAAGAAAAATAGTTTTTTTTTAGTACCCTGCCTACTTAGTCAGGGTGGAATGAGATAAATTGGCACAAAGATTAGCAACTTTGTGGGATTCCTACAACATTAGAAAATTTAAGCCACTGGCAACTCAGTGCCTGTGCAACTGGCAACTTTTATGTGTGGTTAATGGGAAAAACAGGTGATCAACTAATTAAGATCACTTTTACAATGCCCGGATTTACCTGAATCTGTTTCAAGTTGCTTCTTGCATGCAGGAGGATCAACAAAATTGGACCGGGAAAAATGAGCAGAGATCAAGTAAATCAGATTTTCCCCAAATGGTCCAATTAGTGACAGCAACTTTTCAGCAGGATCATTAGATCAGTGAAGGCATAATTATCAAATTTAAATGCGAGTGAATTGTCTTTATCCTATATGCTGAATATACAAGAAAGGCTGTCAGTGTATTCACCTGGCCTTATTCTACATGTTGTAAAATGATTTTACATTCAAAGAGTACTTTCATGATCAAATAACACAAAGTGATTCATTTGTCAAATTCATGATTCAGTGGTAGCAGGTTCATTTTGTAACATTCTGAACTCTGAGTCAAAAGGTTGTGGCTTGAAGGCTCATTCTACTGGCACGAATGCAACATTTAGGCTCAAAATGCAGTTCAATAATGAGGGAGTGCTGCATTATTGGAGATATTCTCCTTTGAATAAGATGGTAAACTGATTGGGGTGTGAGCAGAAGTCAAGCATCTGCACACACTGCAGTTCAGTTAAAGATATGTTTGTAGATTAGCAGTTTCTTTCCAAGCAGTTCAGAATTGTGTGGCTGTAAGGTAAGCTGAAACAAGTTGAGAAGCAGCTTCTGAAGAAATACAGCCAGAATTTCTGCATGGTTCTGTCAGGATTCAGGTCTTTTCTTTAAAACAGTCTCAAAGATCGTGTCTGTAAAGCAAGTATGCCTGGGTCTGCTAATTGTATTTAAAAGTGGATTGAGTTCTGAAATGGTTCTGTTGCTTGCATTTTAGTAAAGATGGCAATTAAGGTTTATTGTGTCACTGTATTGATTAACATTGAGGGAGAATTGTAAGGTACTTTTCTTGTGTGATATTAACGATAGTTCATAAAAGTAATGAAGTTTGTTTTAATATACCATATCACTATTTCATGTGAATGCTCCCTTGGAGTGAGGAATCTTTTCCTCACAGTCTTACAAAATTAAAATAAAATATCAGGGTTGCTGTTTGGTATCCTAGCCAGTGTTGGGGTCTGGTCCAGGATTGTAATATCCAATCCTGGACAAAATAGAGTCAGACATTGGATGAGCCAAAATGATCTAAATACACTCCCAAAATTATTCTCTTAGGAATAATAAACAGGAAACAAAATACCTGAAAAAGGCTTTCACTAATGCAAATAAAAGAACACTTCATAAATTTTAAAAGCTTGTAATATGTTAAGTGTTCTCATTGGATTATTGAGGTTTATCCTTAAACATACTTCGTCTTATTCATCCTATTATAATGATCACGATTAGGTTAGAATTATTATCATGGTGAAATGAATAACGTTTGTAAATACACACATTGAGGGGCGGTTATTGGTATATTTTTCTATCTTTATGGCTGCCAATCCTGCATAGTGAACTGGAAGGTCACATTTTGTTATTATTTATTAATCAAAACAAACAGCTTTAATAATCTGTAACATATAATACATTGACTTTGACCCGTGGGTACACTTTCCTTTTTGCTGTGGTGAAGACTGTGCGACAGTTGTGGGAGCCAATCACTTGGTGTAGAGTGGATGGTGTGTGACACTTCCCATTGGAGGTAGGCGACACTGTGTGTGTGTGTGTGTGAGAGAGAGAGAGCAGAGAAAGGAAGGAAGGGAGAGGGGGAATCTCTGGCCCGTCTGCAAGACCGACTCAATCAGGCCGAGTGCATCAAGCAGACGAGAGAGGGAGAGAGAGGATCAGACAGCACTCAGCAGCTGCAGCCACAAGCCACCCAGTCGCCCCCTCCAAGCAGTGAACATGGCAGGTATCCTCGCCTGGTTCTGGAATGAGAGGTTTTGGCTGCCCCACAACGTGACCTGGGCAGATCTGAAAAACACGGATGAAGCCACTTTCCCGCAGGCGGAGGACCTCTACCTAGCCTTTCCTCTGGCTTTCTGCATTTTTATGGTTCGGCTGATTTTCGAAAGGTAGGGAACACAGACTCGTCTCAGCTGCTTCAGATCTGCCGAGTATAGGCCTGGCTCTCTAATGTAATATTTAAACTGGCGTTGTTTAAATAAATATCCCGTACAATAGTGCTTATCATTGTGCTCTGCCACCTTCTGTCCTCTGTGCCGGCGAGGTTTTAATAAATATATTGCATTGTAACGTGGCCATTTCAATAGAGCCGAGTGGTGGGTAACGGGGCGAAGCGAGCTCAGTAAACTTGCTACATGCCCACTGGGTGATAGTCCATCGATCGGTAAACACTTCCTCCAGTCTGCAAGCCGCAGCCAGCTGCCCAGGATTCACTTGCAGCGCGAAGGAGATAACCAATACCTAGCCCTACCTAGCCAGGCGAGCGCAATGTGTGCAAAGTATATCCTTTGCAAAAGGTGACATGATAGTCACACGCCGCCTGTGGACCTCACTCCGACAGAAATAGCCCTCGGAAATCAAATCTAGCTTTGGGAGTTTAGGGAAGCGCCGTTAGTTCTCATTTGGGAAAGTCGGTGATGCCTCGGTTGTGCAGGGAGCTGTGAGCAGAATTGTCTCATTGGGAATTTTTTTTATTCCTATACCTGGGGAAAGCAGTGATAGTTCAAATGTCGAGGTTAACAATTCCCTCAAGGGCATCATTCAGCAGATGCAGTGAGAATGGGTGTGATGCCACCAGGAATGGATCTATCGGGCAGACGTTCCAGATATGGACAGTGGTAAAGATAGACCTGGATGGCCATAGTCACAATTTGAGCCTTTCCCCATCTTCCCTGGCATGTCCTCAAGTGGCCCAGGGGTGTCCAGATTTTCTGTGCGAAGTGGCAGCCTGAGACTTCACCACTCGGTCAGCTGCCAGGTTCTTTTCTTTTAAAAAAAAATAATGTTTATTGTCACAAGTAGGCTAACATTACAAATAGGCAATGAAGTCACTGCAATGAAGTTCTGGTTGATGAGGTAAGTTTGCAATTCAGGAGATCACCCACCTGCTACGGCATTATAACTCTCACAAAGAGGTGGCTTTAATGTTGGCAGTCGAGCCCAATAAAGCAATAATATGCAGCTGGCATTGCCACACAACAAGCTTTTCAAGACAAGACCTAACGTAGTGAGCACCTTTTAAAAAAATCACTTCCATCATATTCAAATCAACTTTTTTGGCCCAGCGTTCAGTTCTTAATGATGGGCATTGTCATCCTTCATTGTGGGCAATTGGAAAGATTTGTAAAGTAGCAACACCGAGGATGAGCTTGAAACAGTTGAGTTTTGACAGCCAGAACCATTAAGCCTGCATATATGAAAATGCAGAATAAGAGAATTTTAATATGTTGGATACCATACAATAAAAAAACTAATGATTGAACTTTTAAGGAATTGTATGCAGTTTTTTATTTTAGATAGAAGATATCATTAATTGAATACAAGCCCTGTATTCACTTGATGCTTTAATTCTGTGGCAACTTTTATATTTAACCAACTCATACTTTCTGATCCGTCTACTCTATTTCTCATAGTATTTGCAGTGTTCATCTCCACCGTGACGTTTTACTTCAGTCTGAGTAATCAGTAAGCTATCAACCTGCTTGGTAAAATAATTTTGCTTGACATGAAAACTGTTTATTTTGATTTCCAAGTGTTAGCAATGATATAAATCTAATAGGACTATTTTCTGCATTCTCTGTCTTTGTTCTGTTTGTCATATTGTGTTAAAAATATGTTTGAGATTTTGTTGGAAATACCAATCAAAGGGTATCTTCATGCTTTATTTGTGCTAAAGCCACACTACTACCCCCCTCTACAAACCACTGACAGGCTATTTTAGACTTGCAGATCTTGGAATCATAAAATTGGACAGCACAAAAGGAGACTATTCCGTCAGCCATACCTGTGCCAGCTCCTTGCAAAGAGTTGTATAATTTAATCTGATGCACCAGTTTTCCTCAGAATCCTGCATTATAATCCTTTTCAAGTGCATGACAAATAGCATTTGAAGGTTCCTGAGGAGTCTGCTTCCATTATCCTTTCAGGTAACACATTTTAGATCTTAACAACCCTGTGTAAAGAACTTCGTTCTCATTTCCCCTCTAGTTCTTTTGCCAATTATTTTGAATCAATGACAACTAGTTACAGACCCACATGCCAGAGGAAACACTTTCTATCTATTTGCTTTATCAAAATCTCTTCTGCTTTTGAGCAGTTCTAATATCTCTGTGGTTTAAGGACAACAGTCCCAACTTCTCCAATCTGCTGAATCCCCCTATTAGAGTCAGAGGTTTACAGCATGAAATCATTCTAGTAAACCTCCTTTGTACTTTCCTTGATATGGTGCCGAGAACTGTACAGAATACTCCAGCTGAGATGTTATCATTGATTTGTAAAGGTTTATAATGATTTGCTTGTTTTTGTATTCATTGTTTACAAAGTTAAGTATCTCATCGACTTTCTTAACTGCCTTATCAACGTGTCTTGCTACCTTCAAAGGTTTAAATGTGTACCTCCAGGCCCTTCTTCTTGCATCTCCCTGTTCCTGAAAATGATTCAATTCAACGATACGTATTATACTGTCTCTTCATGTTATTCCTTCCAAAGTGCGGCCCTTAAACTTATCTGCATTAAATTGCATCTGCCACCTGTCTGCCAAATTCACCAATTTGATTTAATCCAACTGAAGTCGACAATTACAAAATGTAGTAATTGTTCTCAAATTGTACTCTATATGCTCAAGTGCAGGTTATTTCCTTTCACCCCATGTACTTCTGTTTCCCAAATAAGTCTGTTTTATATAAAATGGGAAGAATATAGGGGGAAACAGGAGAATGTGAACAACTGGATTGCTCTATGAAAGAGGAAGTGCAGACTTAATGGGTCAAATGGCCATGCTGTACTGCTCTATAATTCCACGTGATAATTAACTAATGTCTTTTGAAAGTCCATATACACAACCATCAAAAGTCCAACCGAGATTTAATGCTTTGAATCTAATAATTAAATTCTTTGCTGCTGGCTTAATCTATTAATTGGTATGTTCATAGTCACCTCTAAGCTTCTGACCATTCGATAGTGCTGTTTTCCTGAATCAAAGGAACCTGAATCTATTGACAATTGTCTGGAATGCATTCTTGAACATATGCTTTCCTCCGAACTCTCGCAGGGACTGTTCAGAGTTGCTTCATTCATTTTGTACAATATAAGCAAAATTTGTTTTTACTTAATTTAGACAATTATATTTGGTAAATAAAAGTATTGAGGATTTGGAATTAATTTTGAATATTTGTTTGTACTTTAGTGTTTCAGAACACAGTGTTACTCATATGAACTTCCATGTTTTATCATGAAACTGCCAGTACATGGGAAAATGTTCATGTTCAGTTGTATGAGAAGGAACTGAAATAGAATGCTTACCTCTGCATTCTAACCTCCAGCACTTGAGGCAAATGTGATTATAGTATCGGTAGGGGCTTTTCACAGTAACTTCATTGAAGCCTACTCGTGACAATAAGCGATTTTCATATTCATTTTCGGTATGTGTGATACTAAAATATTTGGTAGCAATATTCTTGATATATTTAGTCAGTTGCACTCAAGGTCACTTATTTTTCTTTAATACTTCCCAGTTATAAACAACTAAAAATTGGGAATTTCTGTTGAATATAATGTATAATATTTAATCTTCTATGGAAAATGAAATCAATGCCATGTCAGAGAAATTACAGTATTCCATGTTAGGATAGCTAGTTGGATGCTTAACTTACTTGTTCAAAAGATTTTGGAAACAGTTCTCAATATTGCTGTTAACTTGGTCTGTGGGAACCTGAAATTGGTGCTTATTTTAATTGATAGTGTACACAGAAAAAAGTTGATTGAAGACTTGAATCGTGTAAATTTTTGAAATGCTTAATTTCATTATTGAAATGTAAATGGTGTGATGAAAATGCGAGACAACATAACATATATACATGAACTGTACATAATGTTGAATAGGCACTCTTTTAAGGTAGAAAAGTAGAGAAAGGATTGAAAACCAGAGAGAAAATGCTGGAACATCGCAGCAGGTCTGGCAGCAAAGGCTTTGACAAAGGGTCATCTGGACTCATAACGTTAACTCTTTTCTCTCCCTGCAGATACTGCCAGAGCTGCTGAGATTTTCCAGCATTTTCTCTTTGGTTTCAGATTCCAGCATCCGCAGTAATTTGCTTTTATCCAGAGAAAGGATTTACTTTTATACTCCTTTGAACTTTATTTACTGAAGTCTTTAGTCTCTGTCTTTAGAGGTCTGGAATTTAGTGTCATAAGTACTTCCTTACATTGTCCCCATACAGTTAAAATGTAGTTTAATTTACTCAGTAATTAAAAGCAAGTGGCCTAATTATTAGTGAGCAGGATCCTGAAATGCTACCCCCAAACTGCCGGTAACATTTCCAAAATTACATTTCATAAAAATGGAAATTGACTTGCTCAGTGACTGTCAATCAGTGGCCCTGCCAGTTATTAATTGAGATGTATTTCCAAGAGCATGAATTGATTGAAAATTTTCCAAAGGTTCCTTCATGTAGTTGTAGATTTGTACCAGCATGTACAGTTCAATTGCTGATTTTGTCAATCATTTACATTTTTAAATCCAATGTGTTCAAAACTATTGGAATTAATGGGTTGAACATGATGAAGATTTTCTTGACCATTTTGTAATTTATGATTTGATGTCCTCAGATATAAGGTTTGCAATCCCCACTCTGAGATATTGCTTTCCTAAGCTTAAAATTATCATAGTCGATGAGTTGCAGTTGACATAGACCAAAGGACATCATTGCAGATTAAAAATCAGTAAAAATCTCAGAAATTCACCTAATCTCATTTAATAAAAACAGAAGTTGATTTATTCAGTGATTGCGAAACAATGGTTATTAATGGGGATAAGTATTTAATATACCAAGGTTGAATTGCAGATGTACTAAGAATTGAATCATAAAGCTGCATCTTTTTTATATTAGCGTTTATTATTATTTCTCCTGAAGCACGTGTTATTCCTGGAAAAGATCCTTCCTTATTCCTTTGGTACCTTTACACTTAATATTTGTACTTGTAGCTGTAGTAAGATAATGAGAGATGAATGCTTATAATCCAAAACGAACTAAGGATTATCACAATAATTTTAATGCAAAGTGAATAAACATATTTTGGTGTTGATCCATCAGCCTCCCCGGACAGGCACCGGAATGTGGTGACTAGGGGCTTTTCACAGTAACTTCATTGAAGCCTACTCGTGACAATAAGCGATTTTCATTTCATTTCATATTGCTATTTTGAAATAGTTTGAGAATTCTGTAAATATAACATTTTGGTTCAACGTAACTCCCAAATTGAGACCCAATGATGGGGCAGTAAACAGAGTAAAATTGGTTCAAAGAGGTTCCTGTCTCGAATACCCTATAAAATATCTGCCACTGGTGCTGGTGGATTGGTATGATAGTGAGCATTAACTGTCGGGTAATTAGTGCATAGTTAGAGATGGTTATGGGCCACATGACAGGAGAAGGTACATCTGCAGCAGGACAAAGTAGTCAATCTTGGAGTGCATTTTGTGAGGATTTGAGTAAAAGTTGCATTCCTTTTCTGGGTTACAGGGCTCACCGTACATTAACTAGGTATTTGCATGCATGTTAGTTTGTTCTGGATGCCTCTTCTGATTAGCCTTCTAATTTCATCACGTAGGGTCATTAATGACCCTGTTACCAATTTTGCACCCTGGTTGAGACTCAAATTACAGTGTGAGCTTACCCTTAAACAGTGGGCAACACGTTCAGCATTTTTCCTGTCGGGGAGAAATGGTTGATGGGCAGTAAACACAGATTTCATAGAATAGGAGCTGTCTCTGTGGTGCAGAAAGTTGGGACTGGTACCCCATGTATCTGTCAGGGTTCTTCATGTCAAGCCTTGATGAAGGGAGAAGTATCACATTCAGTTCATGTTTGGCGGAGGGCAGAAACACTATCATCTTCTTTGGTGTCCATTTGCCAAGGAAAGGAGTCATTAAAAGAGAAAGGAGTCAATTGGACATATTTGATGTTGTCAGTGATATGGGGATCTTTACCCCTTGAAGTGCTCCACCTGGACCCAGATTTCGAAGCCCAACCGACTATGTGGTGGATCAAGCTCCCAGGGAACTTAGTTAAATAGCTTCTGTCACAATTTTGGTGCAGCCAGCCTCTGCCTCATGGGGATGTGTATGTCTAGGATCTGGGCCAGTACAAGCGTATTTTTGTTTAAATTGAAAAATTACATTGCACTTATTATTTTCCATAGCATGAATACCTGTAACATGCACAGAAATAACAACTGTGTCATACAATTACCAAGTGATGACCATCTCCAATAAGGGAGAATCTCACCATCTGCTCTTGACGTTCAACAGCATTTCTGGCATCAATGGCTCCACAACATCAACATCCTGGGGTTACAATTGGCAGCTACACGCAAGAAGCTCAATACCATCCAGGACAAAGCAGCCTGCATGATTGGCACCCCAAGCATCGCCTTGAAAATTCATTCCCTCCACCATGAAAGCACATGGGCAGCAGTATGTACCATCTACAAGATGCACTGCACCAACTCATCAAGGCAGCATCTTCCAAACCTGTGCACTCTACCATCTATAAGGACAAAGGCAGTAGCTGTTTGGAAAAACTGTCACCTGCAGGTTTCCCACCAAGTTATACACCGTCCTGACTTGGAACTTTATAGCCACCCCTTCAATGTTGCTGGATCAAAATCCTTGAAATCCCTCCCTAACAACACTGTGGGTGACCTGCAGCATGCGAGAAGGTGGCTCACCACCACAGTCTCAAGGGAAAATAGGGAAGGGCAATTAATGGTAGCTTCATCAGAGACATATGCATCTAATGAATGAACAAAAAATGAGGTTTAACAGTTGTAAAATTTGTATTTTATGAAGTGACAGAAGAACAAACTATAACTAAAAACCAAGCCATGCAATTTTGGTTGTAGGAATACTCCTAGAATACCACATTCAAGAAAGTTTATAAGAATTTCAAAATAAATGGGTTTAGCAAGGATAGCCAGTGTGAGTTGTTAAAGCAAACGGTATTTGATTAATTCAAAGGATTTTTTGAAGAAATGACTGATTAAATAGGTAAAGTGAATGTGATAGATTTATAAGTACTTTTAGAAGGTGTTCAATAAGGTGTCTCATGGGGCTGATTAGAATATTAGTTGACAGACAGAAAACTAGCTCCCGTTTTCGCCAGGCAGGTTTGGCATCAGGAGCGGAAAATCTCATGCAATGTCTAAATCATGTTTCAAGCCAATATAGAAGTGTGACATTATTGTCTCCTCCTCCTACCTTTCACAGAGCATCATATCATTATCATAACATCATTTCCATTCATAAACATCTAATTATCAGGCCCCTATGACTGAATTAAGTCCCCCCCCCCCCCCCCCACCGTATGAAAGTCCATTCACATCAGCTTGACGGCAGGCCGGCATGAATCATGACTGGTCTCCCAAGGTGTACCCCTGGCAAGGAGAGCTGCCAGAAGAACTTAGGTGAGTGCATCACTTTGCGGGAGAGGATCGTATCTGGGTATTACCGCCCGACATTGCCTCCAGTGCCAGGGGCATGTTGAGGGGGGAGGGGATTCCAAGTGAACTATTCGCGGCCTTTAAAGATGGTGCCCTGATTTTCAAAAAGCAAAGATGCTGGTGGGGTGGGCTCTGCCAGAATAATGTTGTCGGACCCGCCCCTTGTCATTATTTTTATTATGTCCCTAATGATACAGTGGAGAATGGAAAAAGCCACTTTTTGTGCCAGTGGCTTCAATGCTGCTTTCCCCCCGCTATTGGCCTTTGCCAATATTTAGGAACATTTCGCTCAAAGTGTCAAGGCAATGCTGTCTAATAGATCAATCACTAATTACATGGGGCTATCTGGGTATTTAGATGTGCAATTGCATTTCTGATTAGTAAATAAGAAGTGAATCTATACATTGTCGTTCGACATGAGGGCCGGAATTCTCCAACGGTCAGGATTCACTTTTCCTGCTGGCAGCGCTCCCCCGCCAGTGGGTTCCGCAGCGGCGTGGGGTGGTTTCAATGGGAAATCCCATTGATAAGCGACGGGAAGATTAAATCCCACTGCCAGCGAACAGCAAATGGCCAAGAAACACGCAGCTAGAGGAACGGAGAATCCCGCTGGCATTCTCAATATTCTCAAAATGCATATTTGTACCAAGTATGCATGAACAGTTTAATTGTTTTGCATATTTGTTGGTAATATATTAAGAATATAAACAAGTTAGCAAGTGATTTAGATCAGAAATAGCGTCAGGATGTGGCTGTACAGCCCGTTGAACCTGCTCTGCCATTCAATAAGATCTTGGCCAATGTTTCACCTCAAAATCATTATCTCCCCCTATTCTTTGATTCATTTAATATCCAGCAATCCGTTGTTCTTTGTCTTCAATATAACCATCAACTGAGCACCACATCTTTGGCGATTGAAAATTCCAAATATTCACAACTCTGAGTGAAGAAATCTCTCCTCATTTCAGTCCTCTATGGTTGACTCCATATCCTGAGACTGTGACTCCTAGTTCTAGACTCTCCAGCCAGGGGAGACAACGTCTCAGAATTTGCTCTGTCACACTCTCAAAGATATATATTTCACTTAGGTCACCTCTCATTTTTCTAAACTATAGAGAATATATGCCCATTCTACCTGGTATACTAAATTGTTGTGAGTGCTTGGTATCTGAATGATTATGATGCTTATTATGTAAATATGTAAAGGGCGGCATGGTTAGTGCCAGGGGCCCGGGTTCGATTCCGGGCTTGGGTGACTGTGTGGAGTTTGCGCGTTCTCCCCATGTCTGCGTGGGTTTCCTCTGGGTGTTCAGGTTTCCTCCTGCAGTCCAAAGATGTGCAGGTTAGGTGGATTTGCCATGCTAAATTGCCCTTAGTGTCCAAAGATGTGCAGGTTAGGTGGGGTTATTGAGATATAGCAGGGGAGTGGGCCTAGGTTGGGCTCTCTTTCAGATGGCCGGTGTAGACTTGATGGGCTGAATGGCTCCCTTCTGCACCGTAGGGTTCTTCCAACATTAGTGCATAGGGTAAAGCGATATTGCTGTACCTATAATTGTGGCTAGTCAGCAATGATATTCGTCAACTCTGGTGTTTGTCAGATGTGGTTTATCTCAGAGGTCAGTGCAAGGCCTTTATCCTCCAAAGAGTTGTTTTGAACTAGGTTTTAGGGAAAATAATCACAAAGTTTGCTGATGCCACTTAGGGGACTCAGCAAACAGTGAGGACGAAAGTGAAAAACTTAAGGAATACATTGACAATTTTGTGAAATGCACATAAATAGACAAAAGACACAGTTTAATTTGAGAATTCTGAGTTAATATATTCTTGGAGAAAAAACATGGAATGGCTTGATATACATCATAGAAAGATGCCAAGGGATATGACTGCACTTAGAGGTCTAAGGGTTCAAATATGTAATGTAAAGGACAAGTGTAAGTAAATATAGTTGGGGCCTAGGAATAATTTCTCTCATGGAATAGTTGAAACAAAGATTATTGCATCTTATAAGGAAAAATTGGACCAGTGTTTGAAATACACAAAGTTATGAGACTATTTGGAAAGAATGGGGAAAAGGAGCGAATCTTGAAATGCTGCGCTAAATTGCCTCCCATAGTACCTACATAATAATATTTTATTGTCAAAAGTATGAAGTTACTGTGAAAAGCCCCTAGTTGTCACATTCCGGCACCTGTTCAGGTAAACTGGTACGGGAATTGAACCCGCTGCTGGCCTTGCTCAGCATTACAAAGCAGCTGTCTAGCCCACTGAGCTAAACCAGTTATGTTATGATTACTATTCACTAACACTCTTTAATTACTTTGCTTAGCAGTTAAAGTCTAAATAAACCTCTCTTGTGGCATTATTTTATTGCCTCTCAAAGACAGAGAGATTCAGTTGAAAGCATGGGGTAAAACTAACAATGCTTTTTACTCCGTGGACACATTGCTGAAATTGCCCAGAAGAGGCAAATCAAAGCACCCTGAGACAAAGCGAACAAGAGCTTACCTATGAAAACACCTAGAAACCAGAAATACCTAGAGTAAAAAGAGTAAAGATATCCAGCAAATTAACCATTCATATGATTCTAAATTTGAAAGTTACATGATAATGCTAATGTTGTCTGTTATTATGGAAATTTTGAGGAGCCCCAACGATTGTGAAATATATCATTTGAAGATTTGTTGCATGGGCATTGTAAAACAAAATGTCTTTGAAGAAACTAGTCATTAACAAAGGGTACATTTTTCAAAGACAAATAATTTGTCATGATGGGAATAGATAATTTAGAAATTAATGAATTTTCCTTCCAAAGTCTTGTTCCATAAGCTCTCAATTCCAGAAAGATGCATAAAAGACCTTCAAGTTGACTTACCTGCTGATCTTCTCTCCTTCACTGTTTCGCACAGTGGGGGAGATGTATGCCATGCAAGAAGCCTGACAACTTTGCCACAGTTAGTTGACTGCTCTCTAAGACAGGGCTTCATAATAAGAGAGAGGTGAAAGTCATACAAAGAACAGCACAGTGACAGGTCCTGTGGTCTGGTCTGTACATGATACCACCCTTGGCCAAAATCCTCAGCACTTCCTAGTGCCGTATCCCTCTATACCCATCCTATTCATGTATTTGTCGGGATGCCTTTCGAACGCCGTGAAAGTATCTGCTTCTACAACCTCCTCTGGCAGCGCATTCCAGGCACTCACCACTCTCTGTAAAAAATCTCGTACATCTGTTTTAAACTTTGCCCCACGGACCTTAAACCTATGCCCCCTAGTGACTGACGTCTCGACCCTGGGGAGGAGTACCTGCCCACCCACTATATCCATGCCTCTCATAATCTTGTAGATCTCTATCAGGTATCCCCTCAACCTCTGTATTCCAATGAAAACAGCCCGAGTCTATTCAGCCTCTCCGCATAGCTAACACTCTCCAGACCAGGCAACATTCTGGTAAACTTCCTTTGAACCCTCTTCAAAGTCTCCACATCCTTATGGTAGTGGGGCGACCAGAATTGTGCGCAATATTCCAAGTGCGGTCTTAGCAAGGTTCCATACAACTGTAGTATGATGTGCCAGTTTTTATACTCAATGCCCCGACCAATGAAGGCAAGCATTCCATATGCCTTCTTGACTACCTTGTCTACTTGTGTTGCCACTTTCAAAGCTCTGTGAACCTGTATGCCCAAATATCTCTGACGTTCTAAATTCCGAAGAGTTTTGTCATTTACTGTATATTTCCCCTCTACGTAAGACTGACCGAAATGCATTACCTCACATTTGTCCAGATTAAACTCCATTTGTCATTTCTCTGCCCAAGTCTCCAAACTATCTATCTACTGCTGAATCCTCTGACAATCATCAACACTATCTGCGAATCAGACCAACTGCATTTTCCTCCAAATCGTCTATGTATACTATAAACAACATGCCCCAGCACAGATCCCTGTGGAACACCACTAGTCACAACCTTCCATTCAGAAAAACACACTCTGCCATCTGTGACCCAGCCAGTTCTGTATCCATCTTGCCTCTGATCCAGCGTGACTTTCCCTTTGTACCAGTCTGCCATGAGGCACCTTGTCAAAGGCTTTACTGAAGTCCATGCAACAACATCCACCACCTTCCCCCCCCCCCATCAAACATCTTTGTCACCTCCTCAAAAAACCCTATCAAGTTACAAAACCATGCTGTCTATCGCTTATGAGCCCATTTGGGTATAAATCCTGGCCCTGAGAATTCTTTCCAATAATTTGCCTCCTACCGATGTGAGGCTCACCGGCCTATAGTTTCCTGGATTATCCCTGCTACTTTCTTAATCAGCGGTACCACATTAGCTGTTCTCCAGTCCTCTGGAACCTCACCTGTAGCCAATGAGGATCCCAAGATGTTAGTCAAGGCCCCAGCAATTTCCTCCCTTGCTTCACTCGATATTCTGGGGAAAATCCCATCCGGCCCAGGAGATTAATCTACCTTAATGTCTTTAAAACACCCAAAACCTCTTTTTTGATATTAACATGGTCCAGATTATCCACACACCCTACCTAAGAATCAACTTTGACAAAGTCCTTTTCTTTGGTGAACAGTGATGCAAAGTACTCAATTCATACCTCACCCATTACCTCTGGCTCAACACATAGATTTCCCCCACTGTCCTTTAGTGGTCAAATCCTTTCCCTGGCCACCCTCTTGCTTTTTTTACATATGAATAAAAAGCTTTGGAATTCACCGTAATCCTACTTGCCTGGAACTTTTCATGACCCCATATAGGCTTCCTAATTTCCCGCTTAACTACCTTCCTACTTTCTTTATACTCCTCAGTGGTTTTGACTGTCCCCATGCTTCCAGTCTGCACAAAAGTCTCCTTTTTCTTTTTGATGAGGTTCACAATATCCCTCGTTACTGAAGGCGCCCTAAACTTCCCATACTTATCCTTCATTCTCTCAGGAACCTGACTTTCCTTAATCCTAATCAACTGTTGTTTGAAAAGGGGCTGGTTCAGCACAGTGGGCTAAACAGCTGGCTTGTAATGCAGAACAATGCCAGCAGCGCGGCTTCAATTTTCCTGTACCGGTCTCCCCGAACAGGCATCAGGATGTGGTGACTAGGGGCTTTTCACAGTAACTTCATTGAAGCCTACTTGTGGCAATAAGTGATTATTATATTATATTATTATTATTTCATGTCCGATGTTGATTCACCCACCAACCACCCAATCCAAATTCTTCAATTCTTGTCTAATGTTATCGTAATTTGCCTTTCCCCAGTTTCGTACTTTAACCTGAGGGTTACCCTCATCCTTATGCAAAAGTACCCTAAAATTTACGGAATTGTGGTCACTGCTCCCAAAATGTTCCCCCACTGAAACCTCAATCACCTGTCCAAGCTCATTCTCCAATGCCAGGTCCAGTACTTCCTCTTCCTTAGTTGGACTATGTACATATTGCATCAAGAAGCCTCTCGCACTAAGTGAGTCCCAGTCAATATAGGGGAAGTTAAAATCCCCTACCACAATAACCCTGTTACTTTTGCATCTCTCCAAAATCTCTTGACCTATCTGCTCCTCTAACTCTCGCTGGCAGTTGAGGGGGCCTGTAATAAACCCCAACATTGTGATTGCCCCGTTCCTGAGCTCTACCAAGATTGCCTCATTGTATGAGCCCTCTAAGGTGTCCTGCCACAGTACGGCTATAATATTCCCCTTCATCAATAATGCTATTCCCCCTCCACTTTTACCTCCCCCTCTATCTCTCCTAAAGCACCTATATCCTCCAATGTTGAGCTGCCAATCCTGCCCTTACTTTAACCACGTTTATGTGATAGCCACAACATCATAGTTCCAAGCACTAATCAGTTAATCTGCCTTATCTGCTATACTTCTGGCGTTGAAACAAATACACTTCAAACTACTGTGTTTGAGCAGATGTGGTGATGTTGTTGTTCTCTTATTTTTGTTCTCTATTTCCCTTCAGTTATTACACTTTCTAAGCTAATGCTCTGGTTCCCATCCCTGCCATACTAGTTTAAAACCTCCTGAGTGACTCCAGCAAAGTTCCCAGCCAGGACATTGGTGCCCCTCCAGTTTAGATGCAACTCATCCTTCTTGTACAGATCCCACCTGCCCCAGAAGAGATCCCAATGGTCCAGAAATCTGAAACCCTCCCTCCTACACCTCCAGTTTAGCCACGTGTTTCGCTACACTATCCTCCTCTTTCTAGCTTCACTGGCATGTGGCACAGGGAGTAATCCTGAGATTACCACCCTCGAGGTCCTGCTTTTTAGCTTATTGCCTAACACCCTGAACTCCTTCTGCAGGACCTCATCGCTCTTCCCGCCTATGTCGTTAGTACCTATGTGTACTATGACCTCTGGCAGTTCACCCTCCCCCTTCGGGATGTCCTGTGTTCATTCAGAGAGATGCTTGATCCTGGCACCAGGGAGGCAACATACCATCCTGGAGTCTCTTTCACATCCACAGAAGCATCTATCTATTCCCTTTACCATAGAGTCCCCTATAACTATCATTCTCCTGCACTTTGCCCTCCCTTGCTGAGCAACAGCACCAGTTGTGGTGCCAATGTTCTGGCTGCAGTTCTTGTTTTCCCCTGACAGGCCCACCCCCACAACAGTATCCAAAACAGTGTACTTGTTAGAGAAGGGGACAGCCACAGGGGATTCCTGCACTGACTGCCTGCCCTTTCTAGCGGTCACCCATCTGTCTGCCTGCAGCTTGGTGTGGCCACGTCTCTATAAATCCTATCTATGATGCTTTCCGCCACATGTGTGCTCCGAAGTGCATCCAACCGCTGTTACAATCAAACCGCATGGTCTGTGAGTAGCTGCCATTGGTTACACTTCCTGCAGACGTAGGCGACTGGAACGCTGAAAGTGTCACGGATCTCCCACATCTCGCAGTTAAAGCACTGCACCCCGCTGAGTGCCATTTAAGCACTAGTTAATTAATTAAAAATAAATACTTATTAAATTATTTTTTTTTAACAGACAATTTTATTGAGGTATTTTTGGCATTATAAACAGTAACAATATACATTAGTGTGCAGATACCAATTATAAAAAACATAGTGCAAATAACAGTACCACTCTCGCAGATAGATCCGCCTATTCTTCCCCCCTACTCTACACTATTCTACACCCCCCCCCCCCCCCCGCTGACGATTAGTTCCCCGTGAAGAAGTCGATGAATGGTTGCCACCTCCGGGCGAACCCCGATAGTGATCCTCGTAAGGCGAACTTGATTTTTTTCCAAGCCGAGAAAGCTTGCCATGTCCGACAGCCATACTTCGGTCTTTGGGGGCTTTGAGTCCCTCCGGGCCAACAGTATTCGTCGCCGGGCTATCAGGGAACTAAAGGCCACAACGTCGGCCTCTATCCCCTCCTGTACTCCCGGGTCTTCCGACACCCCAAAAATTGCCACCTCTGGACTCATCGCCACCCTTGTTTTCAGTACCCCGGATATGAAGTCCACAAATCCCTGCCAGTATCCCCTGAGTTTTTGACATGCCCAGAACATGTGGATATGGTACGCTGGTCCTCCCCCACATCTAGCACACTTGTCCTCCATCCCAAAGAAATTGCTCATCCGGGCCACCGTCATGTGGGCCCAGTGAACTACCTTGAACTGAATCAGGCCGAGTCTTGCACATGTTGCGGTTCCATTTACCCTCCTCAGAGCGTCTGCCCACACGCCTCCCTCCAACTCCCCACCAAGCTCCTCCTCCCACTTAAGTTTCAGTTCCTCAGTCCCTGTGTCCTCCACTCCCATAAGCTCCTTATAAATATCCGAGATTCTCCCCTCTCCTACCTCACCCCTGGAAATTACCCTGGCCTGGATCCCCCTTGGTGGAAGGCGTGGAAAGGACGGGACCTGTCTACGTACAAAATCTCGCACCTGCAAGTACCGAAAGTCATTCCCCCTCCACCCGCTCCCAAACCGACCCCGTACCCACCATCCATTTCCTGATCATGGCTATGTTAGCCGCCCAGTAGGAGTTGCTGAGGTTCGTCAACGCCAGTCCTCCCTCGCTACGGTTCCATTTCAGCATCCCCCTCTTTACCCGCGGGGGCTTCCCCGCCCAAACAAATCCCAGGATGATTTTATTGATTCTTTTAAAGAAGGACCGCGGAATGAAAATAGGGAGACACTGAAAAATAAACAGGAATCTCGGGAGGATCGTCATCTTCACCGTCTGTACTCTCCCCGCTAGTGACAGTGGGAGTGCATCCCACCTCCGAAGCCTGCTCCTCATTTGCTCCACCACCCTGGACAAGTTTAACTTATGCATCTTGCCCCAGTCGCGCGCCACTTGTATCCCTAGATACCTAAAACTTTCCCCAACCAGCCTAAATGGTAGCTCCCTCAGCCAATTCTCCTGACCCCTCGCCTGCACCACAAACATCTCGCTTTTTGCCATGTTCAACTTGTAGCCCGAAAACCGGCCAAACTCCCCTAGGATTTCCATAATCCAGTCCTTCCCTGCCGCTGGATCTGACACATACAAAAGCAGGTCATCCGCAGAGAGCGAGACCTTGTGTTCTATCCCCCCCCCCCCCCCCCCCCCCCGACCATTCCCTTCCATTCCCTCGCCGCTCTCAGAGCAATTGCCAGCGGTTCTATGGCCAACGCAAACAGCAGTGGAGAGAGGGGGCATCCCTGTCTTGTCCCGCGGTGTAGTCTAAAATACTCAGATGTCGTCCTGTTCGTCCATACACTAGTCCTTACACTAACTCTTATAGCAGTTTAACCCAGTCCACAAAACCCTCTCCAAACCCAAACCGTCCAAGCACCTCCCATAAATAGTCCCACTCCACCCAGTTTAGCGTCTACATTAATCAGGGAGATTGGCCTATAGGACCCACAGACCTCCGGATCCTTATCCCGTTTTAATATCAGCAAGATGTTGGCTTGTGACATCGTCGGGGGTAGCACCCCATTGTCCCTCGCCTCGTTAAACACCCTAACCAGCACCGACCCCAGTATACCTGCAAACTTTTTGTAGAACTCCACTGGATACCCATCCAGCCCCGGGGCTTTACCCGACTGCATGGCCTTCAGGCCCCCCATTGCTTCTTCAGCTCTAATCGGGGCCCCCAGCCCCTCTACCATCCCCTGCCCACCTTTGGGAAGATCAGCCCATCTAAGAAGCGCCTCATCCCCTCCGGCCCTGTGTGGGGTTCCGAGGTATACAGCTTACTGTAAAAGTCCCTGAATACCCTGTTCAGTCCTGCCGGGTCTCCCACCCGGTTCTCTGCCCCGTCCACTACCGTCCCTATCTCCCTGGGCCGCCTCCCTCTTCCTAAGTTGCTGTGCAAGCATTCTGATGTCTTTCTCCCCATACTCATACACAGCGCCCCCGGCCTTTCTGAGTTGCTCTACGGCCTTCCCAGTGGATAGCGCTCCCAGCTCCGCCTGCAGTCTCCGTCGTTCCCTAAGTAGCTCCGCCCTCGGGGAGTCCGCATATTCCCTATCCATCCGTGTCCATCTCTGCCCTATCCGTTCTGTCCCTATGGGCTCGGATTGAGATCAGTTTCCCTCTCACCACTCTCTCACAAACCCTCTCCTCTGCCAACAATCCCACCTCTAACCTCCATTGTGGGCGCTGGTACCTTTCTTTGCAGACCAGCAGGTCGACCCAATGTGGAGCATGGTCCGAAATAGTGATCGCCGAGTATTCAGTTTCCCTCACCCCCTCCAAAAAGTCCCTCCTCATAATAAAGAAGTCAATACGGGAATAAACCTTGTGAACATGTGAATAGAATGAGAACTCCTTCGCCACGGCTGGCTGATTCTCCAGGGGTCATTTGTCCCATGAACCCTCTCAGTTCTCTTGCCATTGCCGGGACCCTGCCCGTTCTGGAGCATGACCGGTCCAGGTCGGGGTCAAGGACTGTATTAAAGTCCCCACCCATAATCAACTTGTGCGAATCCAAGTCGGGGATTTTCCCCAGCAGTCTTTTGATGAAATCTACATCATCCCAGTTTGGAGCGTAAACATTCACTCGCACCACCTTCACCCCCTCAAGCTTGCCCCAGACCATGAGAAATCTACCCCCCCCCCATCCGCAACTGTGCTGTCCGCCTCAAACTTAACCTGTTTGTTAATCATGATCGCGACCCCTCTGGTCTTAGCGTCAAGCCCCGAATGGAAGACCTGGCTAACCCAGCCCTTCCGTAATCTAATCTGGTCCGCCACTTTCAAATGTGTCTCCTGCAGTAAGATTACATCCGCCTTCAGAGCCCGTAAGTGCACGAACACACGTGTCCTCCTGACCGGCCCGTTTAATCCTCTAACATTCCAGGTGATTAGCCTGGTTGGAGGGCACCCCCCCCCTCCCCCCACGCCGATCAGCCATCCCCCTTCTTGGGCCCACACCCTGCCCATGTGCCGCGCCTCCCCTGGTCCGCCTCTTGGCAGCTCCCACCCCCGACCCCTTCCCCCTGTTACCTGGTTCAGTTCCCTCCCTCATCAGCAGATCCTTTTCTCTCTCCCCCCCCCCCCCCCCCCCCCCACCTCGCTCCCGTTGACTAGCTCAAAGCAGCTAGCCTGTGGCTTTCAACTCCGGCACCACCATGTCTCACACCTATTGCCCCCCTGCTCCCCTCCCCACCGCCCATCAACACCACCTCCCCAGAACAACCCTGTTTGAGCAATCGCTCTGGGAACGAGACAGAGAGAAAACAAACAAAGCACAAAGCAACATTCCCAGAAGAAGAAAAAGCAAAGAGAACCCAAAAAGCCCCCCAGCACCCAACAACTTAAACTTTAACTATCACTTTGGCTTTAACTTTAAAACTTTCAAACAGGCAAACACAAACACAAGAACACCCCCAATTTTAAGTAAAAGAGCATGCCGAACGACATCGCTAACACGAAGGGCAATCTGTGAACAACTGCAGACATCCCTTAGTACACTCTAACTTGTGACCATGGGTCCTCAGTTCGGCACCAGTCCATGCCCCTTAGCGAAGTCCATCGCTTCCTCCAGGTCGTCAAAATAATGTTGCTGGTATGTGACCCAAAGCCGCGCCGGGAAAAGTAGCCCAAAGTTGACCTTTTTAAACAGAATCTCTTTAATTTGTCTGTAGGCTGCCCTCCTTCTGGCCACCTCCTGGCTCAGATCCTGGTAGATGCGCTGGACACTGTTGTTCCATGAGCAGCTCCTTGTGCTCTTGGCCCACTGTAGAACCCGCTCCTTGTCCACAAACCTATGGAAGCTGACCACCATTGTCGTCGTCGTCCCCCCCCCCCCCCCCCCCCCCCCCCCTTCGTGGCTGCCTCGCCTGCACTCTGTGTGCCCTGTCCAGCTCCAACGGACGCGGGAAGAAATCATCCCCCACCAGCTTCTGCAGCATGTCTGCCACATATGCCGTGGCATCCACTCCCTCGGCCCCCTCTGGGAGCCCAATGATTCTCAGATTCTGCCGGCGAGACCTGTTTTCCAGGTCCTCCAGCTTGTCCATCAGCCTTGCTTGCTGCTCCTTCAACGTACTCATTTCCACGTCAACTACCGTTTGGAAATCCGCCTGCTTTTCCACTGTCTTCTCCAGTGCCTGGACCTTCTTAGCCTGAGCACCCAGCCTCTGGTCAAGTCGCTGGAGCGGTTCCAGATTATCCCGCTTCAGTGCTGCGAAGCTCTCTTTCATGATCTGCAGCATGTTGTCCAGTGCTGCCTGGACCGTCCTTTCCGTGGTCCATTCATCGTCCATCTTCCCTCACACTTGAGCTTCCACACCACCTTTGTTCAGCCCTTTCTTCGCCTGTTTTCGCTCCCTTCTGCTCCTTAAGTCCTTACAACTCTGTATGGATTCAGATCTTGAATGCTATTGCTTTTCACTCCAACGCTCAAAAGCTCAAAAAAGTCAGGGAAAAAGGTCTTAAAGTCAGACCGGAGTGAGAGCCACCAAATGTGCGACTTACTCCCTCATAGCCGCCACCGGAAGTACTTATTAAATTATTATTAGATTAAGTTACAATTAACTATTTGGTCCCTGGCACTAGATTTCTACTGTAAAATTAAATGCTAAATACTAATCTCCGCCCTCTGGTTTAATTACTCCTCCACCAAGTTAATTAATGTGGTTTTTTAAAAATTAAACATTTCACATTTATTTGAAAACCTCCAAATCAGAACAACTTTTCATGAAAACATTAGTTTAAGTTGTATTTGTTTACTTTTCTTAGCAGCATAGATTGAACCAATGCCACGTTAAAACGCTAAAACTTCACACTAAAACACAATACTGAAGCTGAGATAATAAAGGAACATATGCTGACTGTAGCTTAAGTTTACTAAGGTATTGCGCAAGTGGGTAATGGAGGGGGAGGGGGCAGCATGGAAACGGATGGAGAGGGCGTCCTGTGGAGATACAAGCCTGGGGGCCCTGGTAACGGCGCCGTGGCTGCTCCCTCCTACGAGGTATACCACGAGTCCGGTGGTGGCGGCTACCCTCAAGATTTGGGGGCAGTGGAGGCGACATAGGGGAGAAGTGGGGGGCTCGATGGAGGCTCCGTTAAGGGGGAACCATAGGTTCGTCCCAGGGAACATTGATGGGGGATTTCAGGGTTGGCACAGAGCGGGCATCAGACAGCTGAGGGACCTTTTTATTGATGGGAGGTTTGCGAGCCTGGGGGAGTTGGAGGAGAAATTTGGGCTCCCCCCGGGGAACATGTTCAGGTATCTGCAGTTAAAGGCATTTGCTAGGCGGCAGGTGGAGGGATTCCCTTCACTTCCCGCGAGGGGGGTGAGCGACAGGGTGCTTTCGGGGGTCTGGGTCGGAGAGGGGAAGATATCTGATATCTACAAGGTTATGCAGGAGGCGGAGGAGGCGTCAGTAGAGGAGCTGAAAGCTAAGTGGGAGGGGGAACTGGGGGAACAGATCGTAGACAGGACATGGGCTGATGCCCTGGAGAGGGTTAATTCTTCCTCCTCGTGTGCGCGGCTTAGCCTCATCCAATTCAAGGTGCTGCACCGGGCCCACATGACTGGGACGAGGATGAGTAGGTTCTTTGGGGGTGAAGACAGGTGTGTCAGGTGCTCGGGGAGTCCAGCGAACCATGCCCATATGTTTTGGGTATGCCCGGCACTGGAGGAGTTCTGGAAGGGGGTGTCGAGGATGGTGCCGAGGGTGGTGGGATCCAGGGTCAAGCCAGGATGGGGACCCGCGGGGTTTTTTGGGGTTGGGGTGGAGCCGGGAGTGCAGGAGGCGAAAGAGGCCGGTGTGCTGGCCTTTGCGTCCCTAGTAGCCCGGCGAAGGATCTTGCTACAATGGAAGGATGCGAGGCCCCCAAGCGTGGAGACCTGGATCAATGACCTGGTGGGTTTCATTAAGCTAGAGAAGGTCAAATTCGCCCTGAGAGGGTCGGTACAAGGGTTCTTTAGGCGGTGGCAACCTTTTCTCGACTTTCTGGCTCAACGATAGGGTACGGGTACAGTAGCAGCAGCAACCCGGGGGGGAGGGGGGGAAGGGGGAGGGAAAAGGTGGGGGGGGGGAGGGAAAAGGTGGGGGGGGGGCGGACGATGACTATGTTTGTTTATTTAATTTAAATTTATTTTTAAGTTCTTTTGTTGTTCATTGGGGTTGGGGGGGTGGGGGATGCGTCAATACGGTCTGGGGGTGTTACAGTTATTATGGGTTATTTTGTTGCATTTCATTGTTTGTCGTTATGTTTTATATTTTCTGTAAAAAATTCCAATAAAAATTATATTTAAAAAAAAAGTTTACTAAGGTATTATGTAATTATAAAGGCAGCAATCAAATGTTCACAAGTATATCTTCCATCTGAAGACCAGGTAAGTTGAGGATGAAGTCTGGCAGCAGTCTAAGCTTTAGATGCCCAGCCCAAAGACACACTGACTATACAAAACATGGTCTTATTTTCCCATCTCACAGTGCATCTTCCATCACCAATATTATCCCAGGAACAGGAACTAGCTGTGTGCAGACCAGCTCCATTCTTCTGCATTATCACAGAGGTTACAATATACTTGAAGGTTTTCCCAGCTCAGTGAGCTGACTCAGACACAGTTCCACCACACTTGTCGTCCACTGATTAACTCTGCTAGGCTGATATGCATTTGCACCAATTGCAGCCTCAATTGACTCTTTAATAATGCCACTAATTTCATCAACAATAAAAGCAGTCTCCTCTCCGCTCTGATATTCGTCCATTTTTCAATTAATGGGTTTTAATTCGTTTTTCAATGTTTTTTTCCAAATATAACAGAGATTCCCTACCAGCCAATCAGGTCACCAAATAACCTGTTTCAGTGATTTTAGTTGATAGATAAATATTGATGAGGACACTAGGGAGAAAGCCTCTGCTCAGCTTCAAAATTCCAAAAATGCAAGATGCCCCAAAAATAAATAGAAACGAATCACACAAAAAAAATGGTTTGGGAAAATCAATCTGAGCTCCTCAGCTCCTCATAATGACTCTTATTTTCCGGCCCCATTACAGCAACTATATGTATGTTTGTATGTAATTGTGTTTTAAATGGTTCCAATGTCTTCAACTTTGCCAATCCACCCAGAATTCGATCATGTATGTCGATTATTCTCATGTGGCACAAGTTTTACTTCTGTCTGTCTACACTTTTAACAGTTTTTTGGCATGAAAATTGTGCCACTGGGCATCATCCACATGTAGCTAACAAGCCATGGACACGAAACAGGCAGCTGGAAACCCGGCTGTGAATTACATAATTTGCGCGGATGGCAATATAATAGCCCTCGAGTTGGTTATGTCTTCTTCGTGTCTTGGTGATTATAATTGGACACAGTATTCAATGAATGGTCTCACTAGAGTATTAATCTGAATTGTACATTGATGTTTGCTCTATAATCTGGAAAACTATTAATTTCATTGATTGCTGTGACAGGAGATGTTGAGCATTGCTTCATCTTTTTCAACTCGACATTTAGCAGTTTCAGTATCATTCATGAAGTACTGATTCTTTTGTTTTGTCCAGCGTACAGTATTATCGATGTGCCTGCATTGAATTCCCTCTGTCATTCTTCTCTCGTTCATATATATTTTGTTCATGTTAATTCATTGTTCCTGATCTGACTTCATATAATTAAATTATAACTTACAGGTGTGTCTCAGGTTGATTCAAATTAATTTTCTTTTTAGTCTAATTAGTTCTAACGATACTGGAAAAAAGTATTTGTAGTCAGATGGCCTCCTATTGCCTTGATTTCAGCAGAAATCACATGTTTTATTATGAGTCACTGTATTCGGTTAAAACTCGTACAGCAAGGGCAGCACGGTGGCCTAGTGGTTAGCACAGCTGCCTCACGGCGCTGAGGTCCCAGGTTCGATCCCGGCTCTGGGTCACTGTCCGTGTGGAGTTTGCACATTCTCCCCGTGTCTGCGTGGGTTTCGCCCCCACAACCCAAAAATGTGCAGGGTAGGTGGATTGGCCATGCTAAATTGCCCCTTAATTGGAAAAAATAATTGGGTACTCTAAATTTATTTTTAAAAACTCGTACGGCTCATGGTATCTTAGAGATAGTTTTTAGTTCTCCGAAGATGAAACTTTCACTACAGCAAATGGAATGTTTGCAACTAAAGCAGCTTGAAAACTATTAAAAGATTTGGGCCATTAAGACTTAAATGGTCAACAGTTAGAATGGTAAAGCAGGTGAGCTTATTGCGCTGGCGAATTGGAGGTGAGGTATCGAGAATGCTTATGAAGAAGTGCTGCCCTGAGAGTTGCTTTGTTTTGGGAGGTAAAGCAACAATTAATTTAAAATCATTCAGTGAGCCTTAGAAGGCTTCATCATGGAGATTTTGCTGGGGGAATGAGTGCTCTGCAGTTTGGGAAAAGGCATACTGAACAGGTGGTACTGTCAGCAGGCTCCAGGCAACAAAAGTGTTGCTGTTAATTGTCTGTCTGTAGTTGAGCTCAGGAGAAGTCCTAGGAGCCATTTGATAGCTCTTTGCTGTTCGGGCTCAGGAGAGATGCTGGGAGGCCGAGACGTTTAAAGGCTAGGAATCCTACAGCAAATAACTCGCCTCCTGCTCCCCCCCCCCCCCCCCCCCCCCAAAATAAAGCCTGTCTACCATCTACAAGGCACAAGTGAGGAGTGATGATGTGGAGATACTGCCGTTAGACTGGGGTGGGCACAGTAAGAAGTCTTACAACACCAGGTTAAAGTCCAACAGGTTTATTTGGAATCACAAGCTTTCGGAGCATAGCTCCTGCAGTATGGTAGCACTATTGCTTCGCTGGGGCAACATCTTGGAACACCCTTCCTAACAGCACAGTGGGTGTGCCTACACCGCAAGAACTACAACAATTCAAGAAGGCAACTCATCACCACCTTCTGAAGGGAAACTAGGGATTGGCAATAAATACTTGCCTAACCAGCGACGCCCACATCCATAAATCTATTTAAAAAGCGGTGTCAGAAGATCACTGTCCCCTTTCTGGAAAGTATTTGGGCTCAGAAAGCCTGGTAATTATTTATAGTTTGGTGTAGCTGGGGAGATTGGAGCTTGATGAAATCCAGGGGCAGTGCCAAGGCAGTGAAGCTAACCATCTATTAAAGAACTTTAATTGCGGCAGTAAATAAACACTGGAGTTCAAACCTAAAACACCAAGGGCATGGAGTCTTGGGAGATGAAACTGAAAACCTTGAAGTCCCTCAAGAGGGATAGAAAGTTTCAATGAGATTGGTTGACTCACAGTGTTTACCAGCATCTGGGTGGGTTGCTGAGAAATCCATGTCTTATTTGTTGCTGTTAATTGTCTGTCTGTAGTTGGGGCTCAGGAGAAGTCCTGGGAGCCATTTTATAGCTCTTTGCTATCAAAGAGCTGTTCGATTGTCCTGTTAATTCATATGTGCCACATATTAATCTTGAATGCTGGTGTAGAAGTTAGATATTGTAAACTCTTTTATCCTTTTGACCTTAAAGGCTATTTTTGGTTGTTCAAAACCCATGAAATTTGTGGCTTTATTCGCTTAGCAAGTATCTTGAATCTCAAACTTTATTTACTTTAAACAAAACATCATTTGTCATGAACTGGATCTTACCAAAATCTTGGGAATCTGGTTTAGGATCAAAACAATACCATGAGGGCCTACAAGATCAAAAATGGGGTTAGGCCCTATACAAATCTACATAAGGGGCGTAATGCCTGGTCGGGGCCTCCATTGCAAAATTGATTTGGCCTGAGGCAGCCAGCACCAACTGCACACAGGATAGCCAGGTCTACATCTGGCCTAATAGGTAGTTCTTAGGTTGCAACCAACAAACTTAAATTAAAAAATATACTTGCTATACTTATGTAAACATGGAGCTGATAGGGACATGTTGTGGATGCTTGGTCAGCTCTCAACATGGCTAAAAGACTGAACCAGAGCTGTAACCTTTTCTAAGTTTTAAGACGGTGCCGAAAGATCGATTCGTTCCAGGAGTGATAGTATAAGAAATAGCAAATGGTTATTTTATAAACAAACTTTATTAAAACAGAAAACAATATTCAAACTTTAAAACTTCAACCCTAACAGTTGCAAATTAAATATAGTTTCTTATTCTTAACACACAAATTCCCATTAAACACCACTTTAAATAAACATCCAGGTCTCGTCCCATTTACACTGACAAGCTGTTTGATGGTCCACTCCCATTTATACAAAAGAACAGAGCTGTGCTATTGTTATGCAACTAAGCTCCCAATGATGGACAAAGAGGCCAGCAGACTCTCTAATGGGCTAATAGCTGGTAAGACAGGAATGTCCTGAAGAACATTGGATCTGGGGGCATCCTGTGTATTCTTACTAATGACTGGGACAATATAATTCGGTCAGGTATGGGCGTATCCTTCTGACTCTGTGCGAGCATATTTTTTTGATTAAATGGGGTACTTTAGGTAATCCCTGGTTGCATGAAATAAAATGGATCTAATTGCCTTTCTGATTCATAATTATCCAGTGACCTGACTTCCACTCTGGGTTTCACCTCCCAGTGGAACTTCACAAAGTCATGGAAAAGCAGCCAGAAAGATCCACACAAATTGCTGTGGTCGGCAGTAAATTTGAACAATAATCATCCATCAAAACTGTCTCACAGATAAGCTTCAACAAAGGGTGTATTCTGCCATTCATTATCTGTGTACTGTGTATACTGAACTATGGATACTGCACCACACACCACATATGCTCCTGTGGATGTGTGTATACCTCTACTCGCTGACTACCAGCTACCATTGTAACACCGGCACCTGACTGAGGATAGCGAGATATTAGGAACCTGGATACAAAAATGGTGTCCAAGATGTAGCAAGTAATTTAGGGGTTAAACAGACTGAAGGAAAAGACTGCCAGCAGCAGAGTCAGAGGGATATGCCCACAGCCTGAGTTACATTGTCCCATTCAGGCTTAGCCTCATTAGTAGGAATACACATGATGTCCCAGTTCAGGCAGGATGATCCACTCAAGCTCCAATACCAGTAGGGACAACTTTATTTGACCAGACATAAGCCCATCACAGAGTCTGATGACCTATTTGGAAGGTTATTTTCATATAAATGGCATAACTCTGTTCTTTTGTATAAACAGGAGTGGGCAATCAGCCAAGATAACAATAGATTCAAGTCTGGCCACCTCAGAGGAGATTCTTTGTTTGAGGGGCTGGGCTGAGCATATATAGAGAAAGAGAGACAGGAAATACTGTTTTCAATTGTTGCAGAGAGGCTGTGGAGGTCACCCAGAGAGGTCATGAAGGAAGCTGCTTCAGATTACAGACTTTCAAAAGGGTTCTAAAACTTGACTTGCAGCAGAGAATTGCTTCGTAAATACAAATATCATCTTTGCTTGTCTTTATAAGTGGAATGAGAGCTGTATGTTTATTGCATGTGTTGTCTGATGGGAACCAATATGTTAAGGTTGAGAAACTGCATGTAATATGTTAGTGTTAAACTGAAGTAAAAGTTTAAATATTGTTTTATTTTCTTGTAATAAAGCTTGTTTATAAAATAACCAAGCCCTATTTCGTATATTATCACTCTTGGAATTAATCGATCTTTCTGCACTGCAGTAAATCTTTAAAAGGTTACGGCACCTGGTTCAGCCTCTTAACATCGGTTAAGAGCTGACCAGGCATCCGTAACAGGAGCAAGAACCTTATGGTAATGGAATCACTGCTCATGCCCATCATTGATCTTTTAGTGGTAGGGCAGGATTTCTGCCATTCTGCTGATCTCCCACAAGAGTTAGAGGAGTAAACAAGGTATGGCAGATGATGCATAGAATCCCCATGGAAATTGAGGGCCAATGAATCTCTAATCCAACCATGCTCAGATTTTAAGAGACCATGGTACCATCCATGCCATTATTCAGCTGCTGAGCATTTTCTTAGATTATGCAATCACCTAACTGGGAGCAGATCTCAGGCTCACTACTTAACTCCTCTGGTTGGATGCGTCTATGTTAATACTTAAATGATGCTGCTGCGATGAAGTGCTGATTTCCTCTGAGAACTGCAACTTCTAACTGGATCGCAATCAGAAGAGAAGCATAAATTAAAATGCTGACTTCATTGGATTGGATTGGATTGGATTTGTTTAGTGTCACGTGTACCGAGGTACAGTGAAAAGTATTTTTCTGCAAGCAGCTCAACAGATCATTCAGTACATGGGAAGAAAAGGGAATTAAACAAAATTCAAGAAAATACAAGAAAATACAAGAAAATACATAATCGGGCAATACAAGATATACAATGTAACTACATAAGCATTGGCATCGGATGAAGCATACAGGGGTGTAGTGTTAATGAGGTCAGTCCATAAGAGGGTCATTTAGGAGTCATGACGGTGGGGAAGAAGCTGTTTTTGAGTCTGTTCGTGCGTGTTCTCAGACTTCTGTATCTCCTGCCCAATGGAAGAAGTTGGAAAAGTGAGTAAGCCGGGTGGGAGGGATCCTTGATTATGCTGCCCGCTTTCTCCAGGCAGCGGGAGGTGTAGATGGAGTCCATGGATGGGAGGCAGGTTCGTGTGATGGACTGGGCGGTATTCATGACTCTCTGAAGTTCCTTGCGGTCCTGGGCCGAGCAGTTGCCATACCAGGCTGTGATGCAGCCCGATAGGATGCTTTCTATGGTGCATCTGTAAAAGTTGGTCAGGGTTAATATGGACATGCCGAATTTCCATAGTTTCCTGAGGAAATATAGGCGCTGTTGTGCTTTCTTGGTGATAGCGTCGATGTGAGTGGACCAGGACAGATTTTTGGTGATGTGCAGCCCAAAGAATTTGAAACTGCTCACCATCTCTACCTCGGCTCCGTTGATGCTGACAGGGGTGTGTATAGTACGTTGCTTCCTGAAGTGAATGACCAGCTCTTTAGTTTTGCTGGCATTGATGTCGTTACACCATTCCACCAGGTTCTCTATCTCCCTCCTGTATTCTGACTCATCGTTATTCGAGATCAGGCCCACTTTGGTCATAACGTCAGAAAACCTGTAGATGGAGTTGGAACGAAGTTTTGCCACGCAGTCGTGTGTGTTCAGGGAGTAGAGTAGGGGGCTAAGTACGCAGCCTTGCGGGGCACCGGTATTGAGGACTATTGTGGAGGAGGTGTTGGTATTCATTCTTACTGATTGTGGTCTGTTGGTCAGAAAATCGAGGATCCAGTTGCAGAGTGAAGAGCCAAGTCCTAGGTTTTGGAGCTTTGTGATTCAGGATACCTTGTGATGCCTACATAGAAAAATCTTGTAAGTCACAATGTTGCTTTAGGTGTGTCCATGGGATTGGAATGTTTCCCATAGATTGTGTAGGAAAGATTTTTGTAGATTTGTTGTAAGATATAGATGATGAGAATTTCAGTTGTAAATTGTGGCTGAATGTGTGTGTGGTTGAAGTAATACCTTGTAAACAATTAATGAACAATAAAGTTGTTTTGTAGAGCTGTAGTCAATTTAGAACTAGCTGATGGAAATCTTTGTGCTGAGACTATTTTGATCATCTACTTGAAGTAGACAACTGTTGAGTTGCTTTACGGTGGTAATTTTTTCATGTCTGCTGACTTCATCTGTATTTAATCTCCGGTCCTGTAAACAACCTGGGAATTGCAGTTTAACGGGATGGATTCTTCAGTTCCCCAGCCGTGTGTTTCTCGGCGGCGCACCATTTGCTGGCGGCATGATTCTCTATTTCTGTCTCTTGTCAATGGGATTTCCCATTGAAGCCATCCCATGTCGCCGGGAAATCCATGGGCAGGGGCCCGCTGCCAGGGGGAAAAGAGAATCATACGGCCGGAGAATCCCTGCCAACATGTGCTGTCGCTTCCACCTCTTCAATGGCCTACTATGCTGTGCTGTACTGAAGAGGGTACACCGGGAAATTAAGCAATGATCACCCCATTCAATACTGCATCTGTAAAATGGGTGTTGCGATTTGTGATTTAGTTCATGCTCCATTAATTGTGGATAGATTGATTGTTGACTGAACTCCCAATGGTCAGTTAACTTTGAATGTTCATTTCCCTTTAATGCTGCATACTTTAACCAACTGCAACAGTATAGAAAATTCAGCCACCCTGCTTGTGGTGTCTCAGCAATAGCTTATTGTGTGGATGGTAGCTGACTGTGAATATGTTGTGAGGGTTGAATCAGAGTGGAATGGACTTCACAGAAGCAGATAGGTGGTTGGCCCACTCTGTACCATACTCATCCTAGAATGCCTATATCAGGAAAGTCAGACCAGAGAATATTAAAGGAGAGTGAAGGCCGTATTGTTACAGAACAGGTTTACTTTAGGGCCACAAAAAGGATATTATATTATGTCCGAGATTCTTTGGCCTCCCCGCGGAGTGTTTTTCGATAGCGGGCTGTGGCCCGCTGTTGGCCAGCAGGCAGTACCTTCTGGTCCCGCCGCTGTCAGTGGGATTTCCCATTGAATCCCAACATTGCTGGAAAGAGGACTAAAATGGGTGACCCACGGATACGCCAGAAGTGTCAGAAAAGGGTCCATCATGAGGCCAACCAGCGGTACATGTTATTTATACTGAATGCCTGTGCAATCACACACAGCCCTTCCCAACTACTGTTAATTAAAGGAACAAACATCCAACTTGCAGGTGAGGTGCTTTTGGCTTCTGCTATTGCAAAGTTAGTGGAAGTGATGTAAATTTTTTTTGGGACTTTCTGTGGTATGTTGCTGTGTACATGCAGTGAGGCCAGAGCATCTGGTGACCTAATGTTACACGCGATATTGACGTGGTTGTAGTGCCTTTGGGGCTGCAACATGACCAACAAATGGAACAGAGGCTGTGGCGAGGGGAAGCTTTGTAAAGAGGAAGCAAGAGAAAGTCTCTTCACAGAACCACCACCAATTTTTCAAGTACACTTCAATAAATTAAGAAATTGGAAATCTCATTCTAGGGCGTGATTCAGCAGAAAAATGTTAAAGTCCGCTTTTGGGTGCGTGTAGCGGGGTGTTTCTCAGCATTACAGCCGCCGAGATCCACCCCATTATTCAACGGCACTTTGCTGTCTTATTTGGCCTTGGGGAGTTTCTCCCTGCCATGGCCGCATTTAGAGGGATTTCTTGCTGGCAAGCTGATCTGAACAGCAGGGACGGCTGTTCACAGATCGGGGCGCAATTTTAATCGGCTGCCCCGATCTAACACCTCCCTCCCCAACCTTGTCAAGGTCCCTTTGAACCCAAGTAAGTCTACTTGTGACACTAATAGAGATTATCATTATTATTACTGGAGTATTATGTGCAGTTTTGGTCACCACATTACAGAAGAATGTAATTGCTCTGGAGAGAGTGCAGAGGAGATTTACAAGAATGTTGCCAGGGCTCGAAATGTGTGGCTTTGAAGGAAGATTGAATAGGTTGGGATTATTTTCCTTGGAACAAAGAAATCTCAGGGGTGACTTGATTGAGATGTACAAAAATTATGAGGGGAAGCGATAGATTGGACAGGTTCAAATTGTTTCCCTTGGTGGAGAATTCTAGAACCTGGGACATAGATTCAAGATAAGTGGCAGACAGTATAGAGGGGACATGAGGAAGAACCTTTTTCATAGATTTCATAGAATTTACAGTGCAGAAGGAGGCCATTCGGCCCATCGAGTCTGCACCGAAAGAGCACCCTACCCAAGCCCATACCTCCACCCTATCCCCATAACCCAGTAACCCCACCCAACACTAAGGGCAATTTGGACCCTGAGGGCAATTTAGCCTGGCCAATTCACCTAACCTGCACATCTTTGGACTATGGGAGGAAACCGGAGCACCCGGAGGAAACCCACGCACACACGGGGAGAACATGCAGACTCCACACAGGCAGTGACCCAAGCCGGGATTCGAACCTGGGACCCTGGAGCTGTGAAGCATTTGTACTAACCAGCTGCCCAAGTTGGTGGTGGAGGCAGAGACCCTAAATTATTTTTAAAAGTACCTGGATCTGCTCCTTAAGTGCTATAAGCTACATGACTATGGACAGCGTGCAGGAGAGTGGGATTAGAAAGGGCACCTGGGTGCCCTCGGGCAGGCATGGACAAAATGAGCCAGATTACCTCCTTCTGTGCTGTAACCTTTCTATGGTTCTATGACAGGTATTTACCCAATAATGTGGAAAATTTCCCAAATATGTCCAATTCACAAATCCAATGAGGCCAATCAGGGGACTTTTTGGTGCAGGCCCCAAGCAGCTGCAGCAAGCGGAGGTTTGATCAAAGGTATCCAGAGCAGGGAGTGCACTTTAAACTCTCGTAATTCAAACAGTTCATCACTTTACTCTGCTGGGTGGAAATTGTGGCCCCTTTTCTTCATAATCCTGCTCCATCTGCTGCAGTGCACAGAGGATGCTGACAGAGAAATGGAAGCTGGGTTGATATGGGGGCTGCTCACAGCCATGCCACTAGCAGTGAAATACGGTGCATAGACAAATTTGTGACTTTTCTTCTCTATTTCCATTGGCTGTCGGTACGTCATGAATTGCGTCCCTTTGCCCAAAAATCATGGCAGGTGAATTCAGTGCATTTCTATTGTTGTTGATGTTTGCATACATTTTAGTTGAATTAGTGAAATTAGTTCTAGCACAGTTGGAAAAGGCACATTTGAAAGTATATTTAAAGGTCTAACTTACATTGAATATCCAAACCGCATAAGTCGGGCAATATTGGCAAAGTTGCGAATGTCTGAATCTTACCCACTCCTTTCAGGCTGGCCTGGTTCTTTCAATGAAAACACAGTGCAGATGCACAGAATATATAGAGAATCTTCTCTGTGCAATTGGGTGGGTTTTGAATGAGTTAAAAATCTCATCATGTATCCAAAGGCGTGACATATGCCTTTTCATATATGAGCACTGATGTTTGCATCCCTGACTGTAATTATCCTGTCAGAATAGTACTGGTTGATTTAACTATTACCATTTGTGTTGGAAGCATTGTAAAAAAGATAATTTAATTTGCAGTTAATGTTCAGAAAATTAAATTTACCTGTGTGCAGAGAGCTTCTGGGAATCCAATTCTTGGCAACCTTCGATGAAGGTAAGTGTGTTAATTCTCATCCTGGTAATATTCCAAGCCCTTCTTTTGTTGGAAGAGTGTCACATAACCTTGCTTGCGTGTGTTTACCCAATTCCTGAAATTCTTCCTGAAGGTTTTGAAGTTGTAGTGAACAGGTAGATGTGCAATCTGCAGAGTACAATGCAAGATGATGATGAATCTTGGATTTGGGTTAGAGTTTGCCAATTGTGGACATTTAATATCTCAGTTAGAAGAAAGTAGAAGTCATAACCATGAATGAGTAAAATTGAGCTTTCAATTAATGTTTTGTGTTCTGTATACTTTAATGTTTTCCTCAGGAGTGTTCAGCGACAAAGACCTCAAAGGTTTCAGTGCTTAGAGGTACGTAGTGGGGAATGGATGGACGTACTCTCTAAATACAGTCATGGGAAGTCACAGTCACTGTGATATGCTTATCAGTGCAAAACAAATCCAAACGATTTCACACTTATCACAATTAACAAGAGCACACTTGACAAGGACCAGGCAACATTTGACTTTGGATAAGCCTGAATCTCAGCCACAATTTTAGGAAACTGGCAATGAAAATGTAAAGTATTATGTTATTTTAGGAAGTTAGAACAGAAAGCACTGAAAGCAGGAAGTAGTAACATGTTGATTAGCCAAGTAAAAACAAGAAATATTTACCCTGCAATGTTTCTGAAATGCTGCAGAGCCACTTATACTGGTTTTGCATTTCTGAAAGGGGACTTGAACTAACTATTGCTGGCCAACATTAGCCGCCACCATGAATTGTATTTTTTGCATTTTTCTTTGTCATGGGAAGTGAACATCATCTGTAAAGTCAACATTTATTGTCCATCTCTTTGAGAAGGTGGTGATGAGCTGTTTTTCTAAACTGCTGCAGTCCATGTGGTTTAGCTACACCCATAGTGCTGTCAGAAATGGAATTCCAGGAATCTGACCCAGCGACAGTGCAGGAAAAATGATATATTTTCAAGTCAGGGTGGTGTGTGACTTGGGGGGCAACTTCCAGGTGGTGGTGTTGCCATGTATCTGCTGCCTTTGTCCTTCCAGGTGGTGGAAGCCAAAGTTATGGAAGATGCTGTTGAAGGAGCTTTGTGAGTTTCTATATTGCATCTTGTAGATGGTACACGTATACTGCCATGGTGTACTGCTGAAGGAGGGAATGTGTTTAATGTGGTGGAAGGACTGTCAGTCAAACTGGCAGCTATGTCCTGGAGCTTCTTGAGTGCTTATTGGAGCTGCACTCATCCAGGCAAATGGAGAGTATTCTATCAGACTTTTGACTTGTACCCTGATTTTTAAAAATTATTTTTATTCAAATTTTTCAACAAAAAATTTTCTCCCAACAATAAAATAAACAAAGCATGGAAAAAACCGAAACAAAAGCTCCTCCCCCCCCCATACAAAGCAATAAATTAACTACAAAAACAGAAAGTAACAAACACATGGTTACAAAAACAAACCCCCTTAACAGACCGATAGTCTCCCTCTCCCCCCCCCCCCCCCCCCCCCCGGGTTGCTGCTGAAATTGACCACCCCCTAACACTCTGCCAGGAAATCGAGAAAGGGCTGCCACCGCCGAAAGAACCCTTGCACCGACCCCCTCAGGGCAAACTTAACCCTCTCCAGTTTAATTAACCCAGCCATGTCGCTAATCCAGGTTTCCAGGCTTGGGGGCTTCGCGTCCCTCCACTGTAACAGGATTCTGCGCCGGGCTACTAGGGATGCAAAAGCCAGAATACCGGCCTCTCTTGCCTCCTGCAGTCCCGGCTCCGATGCCACCCCAAAAATAGCGAGCCCCCAGCCTGGTTCCACCCTGGAACCAACCACCCTGGACAAGGTTCCCGCCACCCCCTTCCAGAAGCCCTCCAAAGCCAAACACAGCCAGAACATGTGGCTGTGATTCGCTGGGCCTCCCGAACACCTCCCACACCTGTCCTCACCCCCAAAGAACCGCCTCAGCCTGGTCCCAGTCATATGCGCCCTATGCAGCACCTTCAGCTGAATTAAGCTGAGCCGTGCGCAAGAAGAGGATGAATTCACCCTTCCCAGGGCATCCGCCCACGTCCCTTCGTCGATCTCCTCCCCCAGCTCCTCCTCCCACTTCGCTTTCAGCTCCTCCACCCAGGCCTCCTCCCCCTCCTGCATCACCTGATAAATTGCCGAGATCCTACCCTCACCGCCCCACGTCCCCGAGAGCACCCTATCCTGCACCCCACTTGGCGGCAGTAGCGGAAACTCCGTCACCTGTCGCCTAGCAAACGCCCTAATCTGCATATACCTGAAGGTATTCCCAGGAGGGAGACCCCACTTCCCCTCCAACTCTTCTAAAGTCGCAAACTTCCCATCGAGGAAGAGGTCCCCCATCCGCCTGATACCTGCCCTATGACAACTCAAAAACCCACCATCCATTCTCCCCGGTGCAAACTGGTGGTTGCCCCGTATCGGGGTCCAGACTGAGGCCTTCCCTTACCCCCTATGCCGCCTCCACTGCCCCCAAATCTTGAGGGAAGCCACCACTACTGGACTGGTAGAATACCTTGCTGGGGGGAGTGGGAGCGTGGCCGTCACCAGCGCCTCCAAAGTCGTGCCCACACAGGGCGCCACCTCCATCCTTTTCCATGCGGCACCCTCCCCCTCCATCACCCACCTACGGATCATTGCCACATTCACAGCCCAGTAGTACCCACACAGGTTGGGCAACGCCAGACCACCTACCTCCCTGCCTCGCTCCAGGAATACCCTCCTCTCGGGGTCTTCTGCGCCCACACGAACCCCAGAATACTCTTATTAACCCTCCTAAAAAAAGTCTTCGGGATCAAGATGGGGAGACACTGGAAGAGAAACAAAAACCTCGGGAGCACCGTCATCTTAACCGGCTGGACCCTGCCCGCCAAGGAGAGCGGCAACGCATCCCACCTCCTGAACTCCTCCTCCATCTGTCCCACCAGCCTCGAAAAGTTTAGCCTATGAAGGGCCCCCCAGCTCCTGGCTATCTGGACACCCAGATATCTAAAGCTCGTCTCCGTCCTCTTCAACGGGAGCTCTCCTATCTCCTTCTCCTGGTCCCCCAAGTGCAGATGGGGAGCTCTTCCCCACATTGAGCTTATAGCCCGAAAAGTCCCCAAACTCCCCAAGTATCCTCAACACCTCAGGCACCCCCCCCCAGATCCGCAATGTACAACAGCAAATCATCCGTGTGCACCGACAGCCGGTGCCCCCCCCCCCCCCCCACACCCCCGGAGAGACGAGGCGTACCCCTGCCTCGTCCCCCGGGAGAGCCAAAAATCCTCCGACCTCCTCCCGTTTGTCACCACGCTCGCTACCGGAGCACTATACAGCAGCCTCACCCACCTAATAAATCCTTCACCAAACCCAAATCTCCTCAGCACCTCCCAAAGATAGCTCCACTCCACCCTATTGAAGGCCTTCTCCGCGTCCATCGATGCTACTATTTCCGCCTCCCCATCTGCCACCGACACCATTATAACATTAAGTAACCGCCGCACATTGACATTCAGCTGCCTCCCCTTCACAAACTCCGTTTGGTCCTCATGGATAACCAGCGGGACCACATCTTCCACCCTCCTGGACAGTATCTTGGCCAACAACTTTGCGAGATCGGCCTGTAAGACTCACACTGGAGGGAGTCCTTATCCCGCTTCAGAATCAGTGAAATTATTGCTCTGGACATCGTCGAGGGCAAAGCCCCCCCTATCCTCATTCAGGGTCCTCACTAATAACAGGCCCAGCAGGTCTGAGAACTTCTTATAAAACTCCACTGGGAACCCATCAGGTCCCGGTGCTTTCCCTGTCTGAATGCTCCCCAACACCTCAATCAGCTCCTCCAACTCGATTCGGGCCTCCAGCCCATCCGCCCTCTCCTCCTCCACTCTTGGGAATTCCAGCTTATCCAAAAAGCGGTCCATCCCGCCCCCCTCCCTAGGAGGCACTGACCGGTACAGCTCCTCATAGAAGGACCTGAACACCCCATTAATGTCCCTCGCACCCCGCACCAGGTTCCCTCCTACATCCCTAACTCCCCATATCTCTCCCGCTGCCTCCCGCTTCCGGAGCTGGTGGGCCAGCATCCGACTTGCCTTCTCCCCATACTCGTATACCGCCCCCTGCGCCCTCCTCCACTGCACCTCCGCCTTCCGGGTGGTCAGTATATCGAACTCCGCTTGGAGACTACGACGCTTCCTCAAAAGCCCCTCTTCCGGGACATCCGCATACCTCCTGTCCACCCTTACCATTTCTTCCACCAACCTCTCCCTCTCAGCCCTCTCCCCCTTCTCCCTGTGCGCCTGAATATCAGCTCCTCTCTAACCACCACCTTCAGCGCTTCCCAAACCACCCTAACATGCACCTTCCTATTAGCATTAGCTTCCAAATATCCCTCTATACACCTACGGACCCGCCCACATACTTCCTCCTCTGACAGAAGCCCCACATCTAACCTCCACAGCGGGCGCAGGTCCGTCCCCTCCCCCAGCTCGAGGTCCACCGAATGTGGAGTGTGGTCCGATATGACTATCGCTGAATACTCCGCCCCCACCACTCTCGAGATTAGCGCTGAGGACAAAAAAATCAAACCGGGAATAAGCCTTATGGACATGGGAGGAAAAGGAGAACTCCCTACCTCCTGGCCTCAAAAAACCTCCAAGGATCTATCCCTCCCATCTGATCCATAAACCCCCTCAGCACTGTGGCCGCCGCCGGCCTCTTGCCCGTCTTAGACCTCGAACGATCCAGAGCTGGGTCCAGCACTGTACTAAAATCCCCTCCCAAAATCAAACCCCCCGACTCCCAAGTTCGGAATCCAGCTCAACATTCGCTGCATGAAACCTGCATCGTCCCAACTGGGGGCGTACACATTAACCAGAACCACCCGCTCCCCTTGAAGCCTACCACTCACCATTACGTATCTGCCACAGCTATCCGCCACCACACTCGACGCCACAAACGACAAGCTCTTACCAACTAAAATCACCACCCCTCGATTCTTTGCATCTAGCCCCGATTGGAAAACCTGTCCAACCCAACCTCTTCTCAGCGTCGCCTGATCCGCCACCTTAAGGTGCGTCTCCTGGAGCATGGCTACGTCCGCTCCCAGCCCCTTCAAGTGCGCCAGGACCCGGGACCGCTTTACGGGCCCATTCAGCCCCCTCACGTTCCATGTGACCAGCCAAATCGGGGGGGGGGGGGTCTTCCCCCTCCTCTGCGCCGGTCAGCCATAACTCTCCCTCGGCTCACCACGTCCCTGCAGAACCCCCTCAGGCCCGTTCCCCACGGTGGCAGACCCTCCTCCCAACCCCCTCCATCACCAGCAATTCCCCTTCGGCCTCTCCAGCAGCAACCCGGTACCTCCCCCTTACGAAGGAGGACATGGCCTCCGGACCATGTACATCAGTCCCCAGCCCCAGTCTTCAGTTCGAGTCCAACTTCTCTGCCTGAATGAAGGCCCAGGCCTCCTCTGGGGAATCAAAGTAAAGCTGGCGGTCTTTGTAAGTGACCCAGAGGCGTGCCGGCTGTAACAGGCCAAACTTCACCCCCTTCTTGTGAAGCACTGCCTTCGTCCAATTAAAACCAGCCCTTCTCTTCGCCACCTCCGCGCTCCAATCCTGATAAATCCGGATCTCTGCATTCTCCCATTTGCTGCTCCTCTCCTTCTTCGCCCATCTCAGCACACACTCACGGTCAACGAAGCGGTGAAAATGGACCAGCACCGCCCTAGGCGGCTCATTCGGCTTGGGCTTCCTCATCAGCACTCGATGGGCACCCTCCAGCTCCAAGCGCCCCTGGAATGACCCCGCGCCCATGAGCGAGTTCAACATCATGGCCACATAGGCCCCCAAGTCAGAACCTTCCAGCCACTCCGGGAGGCCCAGGATCCGCAAGTTCTTCCGACGGGAGCGGTTCTCCATCTCCTCCATCTTCGCCTGCCATTTCTTGTGGAGCGCCTCGTGCAATTCCACCTTCACTGTCAGGCCTAGGATTTCGTCCTCGCTCTCCGAGGCCTTTTGCCGTAACTCTCGGATCTCGACACACTGAGCCGTCTGAGTCGCCATGAGCTTGTCCAGCGAGGCCTTAAACGGTTCCAAAAGCTCAGCCTTCAGCTCTCTGAAGCAGCGCTGAAGCAGCTCCTGCTGTTCTTGCACCCACTACTGCCTCGCTGCCGGCTCCCCGCCCGCCGCCATCTTGTTTCTCCTGCCTCGCACCTTTCTCTGCTCCAAAGCCGATTTTTTTAACCGCTCCGCTCCTGGTCCAGTCCATCCACCGGCAGAAAAGCGCAGTGGATGTGTTCCGACACTGGGAAAAGTCCAACCAGCACCGCAACGGGCCCTTAAAAGAGCCCAAAGGACCAAAAATAGCGGGAGCTACCGAACGTGCGGCTTAGCTCCGCATCATCGCAACCAGAAGTGACTTGTGCCCTGTTGATGTTGGACAGGCTTTGAGGGTCATGAGGTGAGTTACTCACCATAGAATTCCCAGACCGTAACTTTCCTTTGTAGTCACAGGATTTATGCGACTGGTCCAGCTAAAGCTCTGGTCAATGTTAATGCCCAAGTAATTGACGGAGGATTCCGCAATGGTACCATTTATGGCACAAATGGTAATTGCCACTAATTAGCACAAGCCTGAATGTTTCCAGGATAATATCTGACTTGGAGGTGAGCTTGGAGATGGTAGTATTCGTAAGTGCCTTCTGCTCTTGTTCCTCTGGGTTGTAAAGGTTGCGGGTTTAGAAGGAACTGCCCAAGGAGCCCTGAACAGATGTTGTAAAGCATGTCTTCAAATCAATGATCTGGCATAAGCACGCAAAAAAGGGAATGGGTTGTGTTGCAAAGAAGTGTTAAAAAAGAGCACAGAAATTTATTGAGACTAACCAGAGCAGGACAGGTGGAAGGAGCAGTCAATAAAATGTGTAGTATTCTGGGCATTATCAACAAGGGCATAGAGAACACGAGCAAGGAGAATATGCTGAACATTTACAAGATACTAATGAGAGCTCAGCTGGATTATTATGGGCAGTACAATAGGGAGGTTGTGAATGCATTGGTGAGATTGTGGAAGAGGTTTGCAAGAATGGTGCCAAGGATGAGAAACTTCAGTTTTCGGATTCGAATTCGGATTTGTTTATTGTCACGTGTACCGAGGTACAGTGAAAGGTATTTTTCTGCGAGCAGCTCAACAGACCATTAAGTACATGGGAAGAAAAGGGAATAAAAGAAAATACATAATAGGGCAACAGAAGGCATACAATGTAACTACATAAGCATTGGCATCGGATGAAGCCTATAGGTGTAGTGTTAATGAGGTCAGTCCATAAGAGGGTCATTTAGGAGTCTGGTAATAGCGGGGAAGAAGCTGTTTTTGAGTCTGTTTGTCCGTAGTCTCAGACTTCTGCATCTCCTGCCCGATGGAAGAAGTTGGAAGAGTGAGTAAGCCGGGTGGGAGGGGTCTTTGATTATGCTGCCCGTTTTCCCCAGGCAGCGGGAGGTGTAGATGGAGTCAATGGATGGGAGGCAGGTTCGTGTGATGGACTGGGCGGAGTTCACGACTCGGAGGTTTCTTGCGGTCCTGGGCCGAGCAGTTGCCATACCAGGCTGTGATGCAGCCAGATAGGCTGCTTTCTATGGTGCATCTGTAAAAGTTTTGAGGATAGATTGGAGAGGCTGGGACTGTTCTCCTTGGAGAGAAGTAGGCTGAGAGGGGATTTGATAAAGATGTTGAAAATCATGAAGGGGCTGGACAGAGAGAGAGGGAGAAACTGTTCCCGCTCACAAATGAATAAGAACGGCAGGGCACAGATATATGGTGATTTGCAAGAGAAGCAAGTGCGAAGTGATAACAAACTTTTTCACACAGTGATTGGTTCAGGTCTGGAATGCACTTTGACGAATACTTGCCAAAATTAAAGCAACCTTTTTAAAGTATGGAGCCAGGAACAAACATTTTTACTTGTTACTTATTTGCTTGAATCATTCTGGCCAATCGCAATGTAAATTTTACCAAAACAAATACTACAATCCAAATACTCCAATCTCCTGGAGAGCTTAAACACTTCTGGGTCTAACTGTCTGCTAAACCTGATCACTATTTGAGGACTATCCTGGAATACAAAGATAATGCCTGACTAAATTATTTTCTTGGCTGCAGATCATCTTCTCAAACCCTACTTACTCCCCTCCGTCCTCACCTCCACCCACTATTGCGAGAAGCTTCTGGATGTCTTTGTCACAAAGGGTGAGATATTACGATTAGCTGCCTCTGCCACATCGCTTGCTCCAACAAGCCCACCTCGCCAAATTTTCTTTAATGCTCCTCCTTGCCCGAGCCCTGATGTGGCATCTTTCTCTAGTTTATTTCCTATCTCGCTGGAAGGTGTTTCTGAGCTCATCTTATAAGAACATAAGAACTGGGAGCAGGAGTAGGTAATCTGGCTCTTTGAGCCTGCTCCGCCATTCAATGAGATCATGGCTGATCTTTTGTGGACTCCCGCCCAAAACCATAACCCTTAATCCCTTTATTCTTCAAACAACTATCTATCTTTACCTTGAAAACATTTAACGAAGGAGCCTCAACTGCTTCACTGGGCAGGAAATTCCATAGATTCACAACCCTTTGGGTGAAGAAGTTCCTCCTAAACTCAGTCCTAAATCTACTTCCCCTTATTTTGAGGCTATGCCCCATGGTTCTGCTTTCATCTCCCAGTGGTAACAACCTCTGGAGGTCCCCAACTTCACAGATGACAGTCTTCAGCAAATTAAATTCACTCCACGTAATATCAAGAAATGGCTGAAGGCACCCAATACTGCAAAGATTATGGACCCCGACAATATTCCAGCAATAGTACTGAAGACATGACCTCTGAACTGTTCCAGTACAGCTACAACATTGATATCCGCCCGGCAATGTGGAAAATTGCCCAGGTATGGCCTGTACACAACAAGTAGGCCAAATCCAACCCAACCAATTATGATGCCATTCATCTACTCTCAATCATTAGTAAAGTGATGGGAGGAGTCATCAATAGTGCTATCAAGTGGCACTTACTCAGCAATAACCTGCTCACCAATATTCAGTTTGGTTTCCGTCGGGGTCACTCAATTCCTGACTTCATTACAGCCTTGGTTCAATCATGGACAAAAGAGCTGAATGCCAGAGGTGAGGTGAGAATGACTGTCCTTGACACCAAGACAACTTTTGACCAAGTGTGGCATCAAGGAACCCTAGAAAATCTGGAGTCAATGCAAATCAGGGGAAAACTCACGTTGGTGTCATACCTGGCACAAAGGATGATGGCTGTGATGGTTGGAAGTCAATCACTGCAGGAGTTCCTTAGGGTAGTGACCTAGGCCCAACCACCTTCAGTTGCTTCATCAAGGATCTTCCACTTATACTAAGATCAGGAGTAGGGATGCTCACTGATGACTGCACAATGATCAGTACAATACTGAAGCAGTCCATGTACATATGCAACAAGACCTGGACAATATCCAGACTTGGGTTGACAAATAACATTCATGACTCACAAGTGCCAGGCAATGTCAACCTCCAAAAAGAGAGGATCTAACCATTGCCCCATGATACTCAATGGCATTACCATCACTGAGTCCTCCACTATCAACATCCTGGGGGTGACCAATGACCAGAAACTGATTAGTTGGAATCCTATGGCAAGTAACTCCCATACCGACTCCCCAAAACCTGTCCACTATCTACAAGGCACAAGTCAGGAGTGTGATGGAATACTCATCCCTTGCCTGGATGAGTACAGCACCAACAACATTCTAGGAGCTTCACACCATCCAGGACAAAGTAGCCCACTTGATTCCACAGATATTCACTTCCTCACCACAGCAGCAGCAGTGTGTACCATCTACAAGATGCACTGCAGGAACTCACCAAAGCTCTTTAGGCAGCACCTATCACACCCATAACTGCTACCATTTTGAAGGACAAGGGCAGCAGACACATGGAAACACCACCACCTGGAAGCTATCGCCCCAAGTCGCTCACCATCCTTACTTAAAAATATATCACCGTTCCTTCACTGTTGTTAGGTCAAAAGCATGGAACTCATTCTCTAATAGCACTGTGGGTGTACCTACACGACATGAACTGCAGTGGTTCAGGAAGGCGGCCCACCACCACCTTCTCGAGGACAATTAGTGATGGGCAATAAGTACTGGCCTTGGCTGCGACGCCCACATCCCATAAATACATTTTTAAAAACCCCCCTTAAAGTTACCCTTTTAACCAAATGTTTAGTCACCTGCCCTAATATTTCCATCATTGATTGTCAATGTATGTCTTATTTTGCATCTTTGAGATACCTTGGAACATTTTCCTGCCTTAAAAATGCTATGCAAATTCAAGTTATTGTTGTTGAACTTAAAGATATGCTACATTTTTTCTAAGCTGACTGGTTACACTTAATGCTTAGAAAGTCCATTAACTGATCAAACTGTACCTGTAATTATTACAGATTAGCAACTGAATAAGGAGTAAATGAACCCCTTGACCCTTGGTTGACTGATTGGAAACTCTAGCACCATGATTCAGGAATGTTTGTTTAATGATACTGTGAATTCCATCATCATTATAAAGGAACTAATGGTAAAGAGTCACCAGGCAAACAACCCCTCAATCAACATAGAAATCTCAATGCCTGTGAAAACATCATCAGCTGAGTAAACATTGTGACTCCAGCTGTAAAAAGTCAGCAAAAGGTTCCTAATCAATAGAAGACAGCACAGAAATTGGTCTTTGGCTATTGAGTATTCAAAATACGAATGGTAGACAGAAAGAACAAGGTTATGAAGGATGCAACAAGCCTTGTTAATTGTTTGGCTCAATTAGAACTAGAACTAGAAAATTGCCCTTCCTATTTGCAGTTAAAATACCAAAATAGTAATGTGTTGACATGTGCTCCAAACTTCTCAACAATCAATCTCTCAATTGGTTATCGAATTTAAATATTAGCCCATGTCATTTGTATACCTAAATGTCTCTCAGGGTGTTTGAGCGATTAATAGGACTCTTGCTTTTCTTTGCAGAGAACATTCTCCAATAAATCACTTTGTACAGGTACCTTTTGAAAAGGATATTGTACAGTCATATACTTAAAGGTGACTTTTAACACCTAAAAATGGATGGGTAAGGATTGGTCAGATGTTAAAAAGTTTAAAAAGCTAAAACCTGGCCCGAGCCTGTCTCCAACTTATCCGTATGCTATGTTAAATAGAGATGGGATGAGGAGTTGGCAGCCAACATGCTCCCAGTGGCGTGCAGAGGTCTGGTGATGCCCGGGGCAAATCTTGATTGTATGCCCCAAAGACTCAAGTATAAGGCCTAATATACTGGGAAATATTATGAGAAAGGAAAACATTTTGAATATATAAACACAGATGAAACATGAAATAAACGCTTTATTCGATTTTAATATAAATCAATCAAATTTATTAAGTTCTTTTCCCCAAATGATACCTCCTGTCACAAAACACCTGAACTACTTCACTTTTACATCAGCTGTGAGAAATTCTTTTTCAATGCTTATTAAAGCCAGGTTGGTCAGTCGCTCCTGTGACATAGAAGACCTCAGATATGTTTTTATTAATTTCAGTTTTGAAAATGACCTTTCACAGCTTGCGACTGAAAATGCGATTGTAAGCAGTAATCTGTATGAAACACACAGCGTCGGAAAGACATCCCTCCCATACTGCAGTAAAGACTCCAGAGCATCTTTAGGATCAGGGGGAACTCTATTCCCTCCAGCTCGAAGGAGCATCACAAAATCAATAATTTTGTCATATAACTGAATTGCAACCACAACATTGTCATAATAATTTGCAAAGTCTGAACATTCCTTTTTTAATTTCTCTCTTTCTTGTTCATCTTCAATCACTACTGAATTCAAGTTCAGAAGAAAAGAAAATTGGTCACTGAGTCTTTGAAGACGGACACTGCGGTCTTCAATTTCAGTTTTTAATCTGTTCACAATCTCTACCATTACTCTATTCATTTCTTCTTGTGCCGTCAGTCCACTATCTCTTTCTGACTCTCCAGGCATTATTCTTCTTCTCCTTGTTCGTGCAATTGGTATTCCCCAATTTTCACAATATTCATTGGCTAACCATTTTCTCTCCACAATTTCTCCGTTTGTGGAAACTTTATCAAACCACTGTTTGGAAAATGATCTCCCATCCTTCTCAGCAAATGGACCACTTTTATTCTGATATCTTTCAGGGCCATGTTGTAATATTGTCATCTTCAAATGATCTGGAATCGGTTTCTTCAAACAGCCAAAATCGCTTCTTTGCAAAAATATGCTAAAATCTTCTTTATTTTCTTCACATGGATCATCATCCTGACAACGAGACTGAGGAGAGAGAGTATTATGTTCTGACCGAGCTGAATCCGTATCAGAAAAATCCTTCTCTGCACCCACATCATCTTTTACTTCTCCAGGTTCTCCTACTTTTTCTTTACTTCTTTTTATCCATGCATCTAATGCCCCTCTTTGATGGGACTCTTCTTTGACTCTGGCCCTCTTTTTTTTTCCTGTTCTGTGCTCCACTCGGTTGTACACGAAATACTCGTAACATTTCATTTTCTATCTCAAAAACCGTAAGACGCATGAGAAAATGGGAAGAAAATGGTAAACAATCGGTCAGTTGCAGACGGATAAACCATATTTCATTTCTTTGTTCCTTCGTATCAAATTATTTCACACTGATTCTCCACTGATAATTTTGTGCAATTTATATCATAGACTTGCAAATTAGTGGTATCTGTATTCGAATATTAGCATGTTAAGGAATAAATGTCTCCTATTCTGAGATTAAATGCCATAGCAGTCCTCTGATCATCCAGGCTTCACTCTTACTACATCCCACGTAAATATTTCAGTAAATATCACCAAAAAACCTATAAAAAACATAGTTGCACCCGTTCTAGAGCTATTCACTGACCTGAGTAGGTAAAAGAACTAATCTAGATGCACAAAAAGCTGAAGAAAAGACGAGTTATGACTCGAGGAAACGCAGGAACGAACAGCCACGTCTGCTTGTTGCTTTTGATGGTTGCACCACGTACATCATGCGCATGCGTGTGGGGGGATGGGGAGAAGCACCATTTTCTCTAGACAGAAAGGGTACACCATGTTAAAGGAATAAAGGGCAAACAACTGCCTCTGCAGTGCGGTGAGCCTCCAAAAATTGATTTATCACCACTGAAATTTTAAAATTACTATCTTATTTCCTTCTCTGATTGAATGCCCCCATCCAATGGATGCCCGGGGCCAACGCACCGTCCCCCCCCCCCCTCTCTCTCTCTCTCTCCTCTCTCTCTCTCTCTCCCCCCCCCCCCCCCCCCCCCCCCCCCCTCTGCACGCCACTGCATGCTCCCAGGAGATGAGTTGGCAATTTAAATACAAAGAGATGAGGAGGAATTTCTTCAGCCAGAGGGTGGCAAATCCGTGGAACTCTTTGCCGCAGAAGGCTGTGGAGGCCAAATCACTGAGTGTCTTTAAGACAGAGATAGATAGGTTCTTGATTAATAAGGGGATCAGGGATTATGGGGAGAAGGCAGGAGAATGGGGATGAGAAAAATATCATCCATGATTGGATGGCAGAGCAGACTCGACGGGCCGAGTGGCCTAATTCTGCTTCAATGTCTTATGGTCTTAATGAGTTTGGCAGTCTCTACTTTATGCTGCTTTGCAGGTTTGGCAGTGATTGGTTAGGATTTCCAGGCCTTGGGAAACCTGGCAGCTGGAGGGAGGCAAGGAGAAGATAAATGCCTTTATAGTATTGCTTGTGGGCCAGGAAGAACAGAATGTTTCCCCCCCAGTCTCCCAATCTCCATCCTCCTCATCGGAACTTCCAGGGTGAGGGATCAGTCTCTCCAACCCCTAAACTCAGGAATCAGACTCACCTCCATCCCAGCTGAGATCAGACCACCATTTCCCTGCCCCTTTGATTGTGGATTTGACATACCCGCTCCTGCAACACGATCCAGAGTCCTCCTTGCCTAACTGGAAGCCAAGTCTGTCAATCAGGCTGACACCTGAGCAGAGAGCCTGTCAGGTATAAAGCACACATAATGTAGTGGTAAAGGAGGGAAATTGAGATTGGTATCTGAAAATCCTGCCCCCCTCCCCATCCTTCTGCCCCCTTACCTACATAATCTGCTTCTATGAATATCTAGGTTATAATGTACAGTCACCATTATTAATTTTGCTTCTTTTTATCTGAGGTTATACCTTAAGCAGTTTGGTCTCAGCTTCAATAATGATCCTCTATTACCTCAGTAGTCAGTAGCAGCAGAATGAATTACCAACTAACATGTTGGGCTAGTTATCCGTAAGCAATCTGAAACTTGTGAGGGATGAGGTAAGAGTTTTGCAACAAACAAAAGGAGAACTAGTGTTACAAAATTATTAGTTTGTGGCTTGCAATGCATTCAGCAACATTAAAAAAAATTGTTGATGTACAATATATTTTTGTCTGCGATTTGAAGAGATTATATATAAATTGGGAAAATTCAAGGCCAAAAATTGAACCTCACCGTGACCGTTTCTCAGCTATAAAATAAATCTTCAGAGAAAATATTTTACAGAGTGATTTCTCGTGCATGATCAACAAAATTTGATTAGTAGCCGCCAGCTGTACCGAACTCCCATTAACCTATCAGGTACCATAAACTACCATGAGAATCAGAAAGAACACAAAAATGTAGAACACAATGCATTCCTTTGTCACTGTTCAATGTTTTTGATTGGGTCATTTGCTATATCCAGTGGGAGTTAATAGTCCAAAATTTGTGTACGTACAATAACTTTATAAGCAGCTCAGTATGAATGAAGGGAAGCACAAACATATTTGTTTGATAGCCAATGTTGACTTTGCAAATATGAGTCCGAAAAGCACATTTTGATATAATAAAGCATCCCAACATAATTTACAATATGAGACTGAGTGAAAATGGCATAAGTGTTAGGAAGCGTCACGGTGGCATAGTGGTTAGCACTGCTGCCTCACAGTGCCAGGGACCTGGGTTCGATTCCGACCTCGGGTAATTGTCTGTGTGAAGTTTGCACATTCTCCCCGTGTCTGCGTGGGTTTCGTCCGGGTGCTCCGGTTTCCTCTCACAGTTCAAAGATGTGCAGGTTAGGTGGATTGACCATGCTAAATTGAAGTTGCAGGAATAGGGCGGGGGATTGGGCCTAGACAATGTGATCATTCAAAAGGGTTGATGCAGACTTCTGCACGGAGGGATTCTATGATTCTAAACTAACAAAAGATATATCCAAAGAGGTAGGTTTTTAATTAAGGAAGAATGCTGGCAAGACTGAGGGATTTAAGGAGAAACCTAAAGTATGGGGCCAGGATGGCTGGAGGCTCTGTTGCTGACCATGGAGTAAGGTTTACATGGAAGGCCAGAGTCAAAACAGGAAAGGGCATGTATTGGTATGGAGGGCACAGATTGGGTTAGAGGAGGCTATAGAAGTTGTGATATGCAAGGACATCTTATCAGTTCAGTGTGGTGAAGGAGAGTGAATAGAGATCAACAAGGGCAAGGATGAGAGGGGTGAAATATTGTACATAATGAGATACAAGTAGTGGATGTTTGAATGTGTTGTATTTTGTGTTGGCACAACTAGGGGAGCTAGCAAAATGACTTGAATTAGTTGGGCTGATGGGTGATGAAAGCTGAAATGTGGGTTTCAGTTGTTGTGGAGTGATATTATGTGAGTGGACGTGTGCAATCTTGGTGTTAGCTGGAATGTTAGCTTGAAGCTCCACCATGGATCAAGCAAGTACCAAATTTGTTCAGCACCATGTCTGTGCTAAGTGAGCAGCTGGGATGAAGACAGACTCAGGCTAATGTTGAGAAGTTTTGGAGCTGAATAAAGTAACTTTGGTCTTGGTTATTGCTAAACGAGAAAATGTTCATCTCCGACTTCAGGGACCCACATAATCTGTTAATAACTTCTTCCTCAAATGGTTTCACCAGAAAATTTTCAAACATATTTATTTGATCATATTGATTAACTCTCGAAAAAAAATGAAGTAACAATGGTGCAACTCCATCGTATTCTGGCAGGAATGTGGTGAAGTATTAGACTAGTCCCAGGTTTCCCACAGAGCTTCCGAGCTAACAAAATGTAGCAGAGGGTGAGACCAATGATTCAGACTTTCATTCTGAAGGCCACAGTATAAGATGCACTAAGGACTGCTTTGGTGGTAGAAGTGGTGCTGTGCAGTGGGTTTAGGCCTGAACCGCCAAATGGAAGATTTCTGATTCAATGTTTGCATGTCTTGATTCCTGAACGAAGAAGGCCAAGGAGGATCATTTTCCTCTTTCTGTAGAGACAGCAACGCAATCCTCCCTTGAACCACCTGACCGCATTAGGATTTCCAGTTTACTTTGCCAGGTGTGTTGTGTGGTTGAGATGTGCTCCTTCAGGTGTGTCGTCCTACTTGGGCTATATAAATTAAGGAGACATCCTTTGGACTCCAACATTGGAGGCCTTGGGATATTGGATTTGGACTTGCATTTAGTAAGTTCCTCAAATGATCAATTGAAAAGCAGAATCAGAATGTTGACATACAACAACAATGATTTCCATTTATATTGCACTTTTAAGTTAAAAGGCACTTCATGGTGGCACAGTGGTTAGCACTGCTGCCTACGGCGCTCAGGACCCGGGTTCGATCCCGGGTCACTGTCCGTGTGGAGTTTGCACATTCTCCCCGTGTCTGAGTGGGTTTCATCCCCACAACCCAAAGATGTGCAGGGTAGGTGGATTGGCCACACTAAATTGCCCCTTAATTGGAAAAAAAATAATTGGGTACTCTAAATTTATTTTTTTAAAAGGCACTTTACAGGAATGTTACAAAGAACAATATAGAACAGGAACAGGCCCTTCGGCCCTCCAAGCCTGTACCGGTCATGATACCAACCTTGGCCAAAACCTTCAGCAGTTCCTTGTGCCGTATCCCTCTATCTCCATCCTATCCATGTATTTCTCAAAAGAACAAAGAACAATACAGCACAAACATAAATTGACAACAAGCTACATAAGCAAATATTAGAACAGATGACCAAACATTTGATCAATAAGTTGGATTCCAAGGAGTGTCCCAAAGGAGAAGAGAGAGGGTGAGAATTTTGGATTTTTGGGCCTGGGCTGCAGAGACACAGGGAAAGTGCAAGATGCAAGGATTAGAGGAATGTAAGGATCTCAGAGGATTATATAGCTGGAGGACTTCAAGTACTTTGTAAGCAATCCCTCTGGATCAAGGATGAGATACTTCCCCTCTGATTCAATGGGTTTTGAGGCGGCAGTTAAGTCCAATGCACAATCAGCAGGCCATGCCACATATAGGGAACTGGTGCTTGGAGGGTTGAGAAAATGAATCGTTGGGAGGTTTGTTTCTTCTCTTGGAAACCTCAACTTCACCTCTGCATGTTGTATTTGAAGCCTCTCAATGTTTTTTATGCTTTCCAGAATAAACCTTTTTCAGTGTGGTCTGTCACAAGACAGGGACTTGCACAAGTTGATGGAGGCATTTGACCTCTTCAAGGTTGCTTTGAGGATGTTCCTAAATCATGCCTGGTGTCCTCTTGGGAGTCTGCTGTTACAGTTATGACTGTCCTCATCAGCTTCCCTCGATTCAGTTATGACGTCTAATCCGGTTTGCAAGCTTCTGCCATGGGTCTTCATTCCTGACTCCAGTTCGTTGGGCGGATGGGGCAGAATATCACACATGATAGTGGCTTGTGGTGTGCTGGATTTGCTTCATTTGGTAGTAAATCCCTCCCAGTCATTATTCTCCTTCAAGGACAATTTCTTCAATGGTCGTTTGCTTTGTGGTCACCCCATTGAATCTGAAGGGTGCAGCGGAGCCATTACTAATGTAATTTGTTTAGTGCTCTTATGTGCCACTGAGTTACAGTCCGCGTCTCACTGCAGTATAGGCATGTGGTGATGACAATGGCTCTGTATACTAGACTTTTGTTGACTTGCTGCTGTAGTTTGTAGAAGGATGGGTTGGCAGAGCTGATCCAGTGTTGGGTCTCCTCAGCAATGGTGGCCTTTTGAGAAAGGAGGCTGCCAACATATGGAAAGTACTTATCGCATTACAGAGTCTCTATCTACCCCAACAAGGAGTGGTGGGATATTTGACTGATCAGGTGTGAGTTCACCTGAGGAAGGAGCAGTGCTCCGAAAGCTAGTGTTTGAAACAAACATGTTGGACTTTAACCTAGTGTTGTAAGACTTCTTACAGGTGTGGGTTGACATACAAGTTTCGTTTTGGCAACATTCAAGATCAGGCCGAGTCTCCTGTATGGAGAATTAAAGAGATAGAGATGGTTTACGGGTCTGATTGAGCAACGACACTATATTCATCGACAAACTATAGATCATTGATATATGTTTTGGTCAGCTTAGTTTTGACACAGAGGATATTGAGGAAAAGGTGGTGGAAGCAGAGTCTTTGACAATTTTCAAGGCAGAGGTGGATAGATTCTTGGGAAGATTATCGGGGATAGACGGGATGCAGATTTAAGGTTACTATCAGATCTGAATAAGTGGTGGAGCAGACTTGAGGGGCCAAATAGCCTACTCTTGCTTCTTGTTCGTATGTTTGTCTCATGAAGCAGTTTCAGGATCGTGATGAAGCTTCTTGGAGCACAAACCTCATAATGGACTGAGTCACATTTTATGGTCATGCCGATGAATGCAATGAAAAATTGGATTGTTCTCAATAGTTTTCCTGGATTGGTGTGACAAAAAAAGATCTGTCAGAGGTTCCTCTGGAAGGTTTAATGTCACGCTGTGTTTCTGGGAAGATTTTCAAAGCCACAGGGAGTAGGCAATTCAGGAAAATCTATGTCAGGATTTTCTCTTGTTATGGACAAGAAGGAAATACCTCGATAGTTTCCACAGCAGGTTTTATCTCCCTTCTTAATAAAAGCTACAATTTTTGCATTCCTGACGTCGGTGGAGAAGTTATTTTCCTCCCAAATCAGCAGGTTGAGTGCATGGATGTGAGAAAAAGCCCAACAGCTTTGAAAAGAGCTCAGCTGGAATATCACTGGGCCCCAGGCTTTGTTGTTCCCCTTCGTTGAACTGTTCGTTGCAGCTCTCCCAACAATGGTGGGCCACCCATGGATTCTACCAGAGGGTAATGTGGGATAGCCTGCAGAGTAGCAGCTGCCACTATGGATTTGTAGTTGAAGAGTTGTTCAAAATGTTTTTTTCCAAAATTGACAGATGGCATTGTCATCCTCAAGAAGAGAGACAGCATCTTGTGAGCCAATGTGTTTTTGTCCATTTGATCTTGGTCTGTGTCATAATATGCAGACATGCAGATAATGATATACAGGCAGGCACAGACAGGCAGCTAATGAACACAGAACAGGACATGACCAATGAGCAGGTAGGACACTCAGGGGTGGTATATCACTATAAAAGGCACAAGCACTCACACTCAGCCTCTTTCCACTGATGAACATCTACAGAGTGAGTCAGGGTGTATTTACAATCTCACACCTCCAGCACGTGGCTAGGAGCTAGTCTGGTTCAGTCAGACAGAGTAACCACACAAGTCAAACTCATAGAGAACTGTGCTAACTGTGCTACTTGTTCAATAAATCAGATTGAACTAACTTCAAGGTCTGGATTATCCTCTTCTTGTCCATCCTCTTCTGGATGTGTCTTTGGGTGTCAGCTTTGGACTCTTGAAATGCTTTTTAAATTTTTGGAAATTCAAGGTACCCAATTCTTTTTTTTCCAATTAAGGAGCAATTTAGCGTGGCCATCCACCTACCCTGCACGTTGTTGGGTTATGGGGGTGAGACCCACGCAGGCATGGGGTGAATGTGTAAACTCCACACGCACAGTGACCCAGGGCTGGGATCGAATCCACGTCCGAGGCGCTGTGAGTAACCTTTTAATTGCCTTAAGGCGACCTGCTGCTTGTGGCTGGTAGCTGTTGCGCAACTGATGTGGCCTCCAGGAATTTGGTGGGACTGTAGTTAGGAACTAGCACATTAGCTAGCATTGGGAACGTCAGCATCTGTCCACCTCTGTTCCTATACCCATATCGAGGGCAAAAATCATTGATTCAGGTTCAGAGTTCTGAAGAAAAGTCATCAGCCTGAGACGTCAGCCGCAATTTAATGGTGACGCTGGAAATGCCTTACGATGTTTAACGAGATCTCGTGAGCTAATAAGCTAATTTAAATATGTCTGCATTGTATATGCTTAGGACCTGGGAACTAATGATCTCGATGGGAGACATCACCAGGGATCCGTTTAGCACAAACATGGACCAGGCGTAATGGCACCTGGGGGGGAGTCTCCCAGGTCCTTAGAGACCTCTGTATTGTTGGGCTCTGGGCAGGGTGGTACCCTGGCTTTCACACAAGCGCCTTGGATCTACCATCCTGGCACCTTGGCACTGCCACCCAGGCTGATAGGTGCTTAATGCCAGGGTCTGGGCCGGGGTAGGCCTTATCCTTAAGAGGTGGGGTGAGGGGGGACTTGAGGATCCCCTGAGAAGTGGGATTGGTGTATTGAGGGGCCCGGAGGCCATGGTGGGGTGGCTGAGGGAGTCGGAAGATCGAGGTGGCATTTAAATATGGTGGTTTGATCTGCAAGTCATCAAGAGGCAAGTGCGGCCTCAGCAGGGCGTTCCTATCCGAGGCCACAAGAAATGGCAAAGTGGCGTTAAATAGCACAATATTCCTCAGCGCTGGCACCCACATTTGTGCTGATTTTTGCATCTTATCTCTGCTGACTGGTAGAAATTCAGCCACAGATTAATTATTCAAAATCCTTTGACGATGTGCTTGGAGAAAGGACAGGAGACAAATTTGTTTCTGATAAACAAACCACACAATGCACTTCATCAATTTTAACATCTCTCGGGCTGTCTTTCTAGACTGGACCAAAATACAATAATTTACCAGCATCTTAACACCAAGGCTTCTTGATTGGGCTGGGCCTGTTGCAAACAGTTTCTGTTCCAAGGGATATCTGAGCATTCACTAGGTGCTATTCCCCCCAACGGGTGTCTCTCCATGAGGCACTCAAAACCGGCTGCTAAATTCAACGGGAGCGCAACGTGGCCGGTAATGCCGGGTGAAGCTTCCCGTGAGTTTCCCCACAGCCACGACGATTCATGGGATCTACTCAAGTCCTGTGGGGCAGCGCAACCAGAATTCCGCCCACAATGTGCAGGAACAGGCCACGAGCGCTTAAGTAGGTTTTAAACCTACTTCAGAATACTTACCCACGATTGACCAGCCTCACGGGATCCACCGGCCTCCCCAGCAAGGCCTCAGCTGTCCGCTGTTCAGTACTGGTCCACACAAATTTGGATCAGGTGGAAAGGCACCCGGGGCAGGGGTGGGGGGGGGGGGGGGGGGGGGGGGGGTCATCCTGGCCATCGGGGTCCCTGGGTGGTAAGGGATAGTGCCCCCCTGGCCCTCCCTCTGGAACTCGAGCAGCTTGGCAGTGTCTGGCTGGCACCTTGGCACTGCCACCTGCCACTGCCAAGTTGCCCCCGGGTAGCACCGCAAAGCCAGTAGGAGCACTGGCAAGGTGGCAGTGCAAGGGTGCCCAGGTGGGAGGTTGCACTGCTATGGGTCAGGGCCTGGTAGCGGCATGCCCGTGAAAGGAGGGTGAGGGCCTATATAGGGGGGTGGGTGCAGGGCAGATAAGAAGGGACCTTTGGGAGGTTAGGGGCTTGGTGATGGGTGGGTGTCCGTAGGGGTATGTGGAGAGCCTGAGGAGTTGAGGCACTGAGGGACCCCATAGTGTGGTGTTCTCATTAAGAGGATGTGAGATAATGCCCACGTGTGTGGGAAGTGACATTACCCATGATGGGGGGTGTAGGAGACCCACAAGCTCACTTAGAGATCTGTCGACCCTTTCAAAATAGCGGCATGCTCTCTGGGTTCAACTCCCCAGTGATGGAAAAAATTCAAAGGGCGCGATTTAATGGTGAAGCTGCACCCGAAAAGCAGCTTAGCACAGCAGGATCTACCCGGCTCGCAATGCCTTGCGAGATCTCACGCAATCTCGCGAGATGTTACGATGGAAACCCAGCCCATAATGGGCGGGATCACCTTTTAGCAAATCTGCATATTAAAGCGAGACAGGTAGTTTCACTTTAATGTGCAGATTCATAGAATCATAGGCCCATTAGGTCTGCACTAACCCTCAGAAAGAGCACCTTACCGAGACCCAATCTCCAGCCACTCCCTGTGACCCCACCTAACCTAATCTTTGGACACTAAGGGACAATCCACTTAACCTGCACATTTTTGAACTGTGGGAGGAAACCGGGTCACTCGGAGGAAACGCACATGGAATTGATCCCAGGTCCCTGGCATTATGAGGCAGCAGTGCGAATCATTGTGCCACCATGCTGACTATTCTCGAGGTACCTGAGGCGTGGAATCAATCTCCTTCACTTCCGAGACATCGTGCGAGTGCCGTTCACTACTGGTCTCCACAAATAGGGATCAGATGGAACGGTACCCGGCGGGGTCTCTCAGGGGATCGGAGGAGTCCAGTGTCAGGCTGGCACTGTCAGGGTGCCAAGCTGCATTGTTCATGCGGTGGCGATCGGGCCGGGGTCCTTGTGCGGGTGTTGGGGTAGTGTGTGTGTGGGGGGGGGGGGGGGGGGGGGGGGGGCAGAGCTCCTCAGTGCACAAATTCCCCGCTGAGGCCCCCTATCTAACTGGTGGTGTGTTTAATAGCTAAATACTTTCGCTATGGGGCTTTCTTCCCATTTAGTTAAATCGCGCTGTCGGTGTGGGCTAAACTGGTGAGAAACTCCACAGGGCTCAAAAAAGTGACCAAGTGTTGTTTGAAGGCAGTGGGAACTCGCCGGCAAAGCGGTGGAAAACTCCCAGCAAAACCTGACATTAATGACACTTAGAAACCTCTCCGTTAGATTGCGCCCCTGGTCTTTGAAAGTCTGACTGTGGACTGCACCATCTTGGTATGGACAGCAAAAAGGTGGACAGGCTAGCTGACTGCAAGAGCAAAATATGGCAGGGGTGGAAGGTTGAATGTTACCATGCTCAGAGAGGACAGCTGGTCCACAAAGCCACTGTGGCGAATGCCTGACAATCTGTTTCAGCAGTGGGGTTTGTGGGATAAATGCAGACAAGGTACCAGGAAAGCCCCTCTACCGTTCCCCAAATAATATCACGGGACCTTTTGAAATAACCTGATAGGAAATCCTCCACTGTGCAACAATCCTTCAGCGTAGCACTCGGAGCATGTCTTAGGTTCCGTGCTGCTGTCGCAGGAGTGGGGCTTGAACCCACAATCGTCTGTTTCTGTGACAAGAGTGCCACCACTGAGCCAAAACTGAAACAAAAGAAGGTTGAACAGATTTCAAAAGCCAGGCTGGCAGCTTACAGATCAATGACAGCAGGCAGTGTTACATTTTTAATGGAATTCATTTATTATGTATCCCTTTTTAGTGCATGAAGGCAGGTCTTTACTGTTTAAGCCAGCTCTGTTCTCATTGCTAAAGTTTCTGATCCTGTGTTGATGAAATTAGTCATTGGCAGTTGCGTGAACTTTAATATTTGTTTCATTTTAATTTCAACACTGATACATTTTTCCTTATCTGGGTTGGTTCCTTTTAAAAAAAAACACATGTATTGCACGGTGCCATTTCAGAAGGTATGTTGAGAATGCAGCTAAATATAAAAGATTATATTTGAAAAGGTGCACCACAAATTGGCGCAGGATTTAGCATGAATTGGGAGCACATTTACAGTTATATTTGGAAAGGCCACAGGATGCACAAGTAACAAAAATCCACAGTAATTTGTTCTGAGCTAGGTTCAGAGCAGATGGTATTTTCTTCTGTTTCCATCCCTTTGTGCAGTTAACCTGGCAGTGCCTCACCTTATCATTCATCAACCTTAATTTTGGTAAAACCCCCTTTCAAATTATGATTTGAACAATAGAGATGGGCCAGAGAGGGAAGTGACATTTATTTATGCTTGCCCTGAAACTCGTGATTTAATTTCCAAAATATAGCGGAGCCCATTTATATTCAATGCATCTTTCTAAAACATAAGATAGATAGATAGAGAAATACAGCACAGAACAGGCCCTTCGGCCCACGATGTTGTGCCGATCTTTTGTCCTAGGTTAATCATAGAATTTTGGACACTAAGGGCAATTTATCATGACCGATCCACCCAACCTGCACATCTTTGGACTGTGGGAGGAAACTGGAGTACCCGGAGGAAACCCACGCACACACGGGGAGGATGTGCAGACTCCACACAGACAGTGACCCCAGTCGAAATCGAACTTGGGACCCTGAAGCTGTGAAGCAATTGTGCTATCCACAATGCTACCGTGCTGCCCTTAGGAAGAAATTAATCTACATTATTCTACCCTAATCCATGTACCTATCCAATAGCCGCTTGAAGGTCCCTAACGTTTCCGACTCAACTACTTCCACAGGCAGTGCATTTCATGCCCCCACTACTCACTGTGTAAAGAACCTACCTCTGACATCCCCCCTATATCTTCCACCATTTACATTAAATTTATGACCCCTTTTAATGGTTTGTTCCACTCGGGGAAAAAGTCTCTGACTGTCTACTCTATCTATTCCCCTGATCATCTTATAAACCTCTATCAAGTCGCCCCTCATCCTTCTCCGTTCTAATGAGAAAAGGCCTAGCACCTTCAACCTTTCCTCGTAAGACCTACTGTCCATTCCAGGCAACATCCTGGTAAATCTCCTTTGCACCTTTTCCAAAGCTTCCACATCCTTCCTAAAATGAGGTGACCAGACTGCACACAGTACTCCAAATGTGGTGTGGCCTGACCAAGGTTTTGTACAGCTGCATCATCACCTCACGACTCTTAAATTCAATCCCTCTGCTAATGAACGCTAGCACACCATAGGCCTTCTTCACCGCTCTATCCACTTGAGTGGCAACTTTCAAAGATCTATGAACATAGACCCCAAGATCTCTCTGCTCCTCTACATTGCCAAGAACCCTACTGTTAACCCTGTATTCCGCATTCATATTTGTCCTTCCAAAATGGACAACCTCACACTTGTCAGGGTTAAACTCCATCTGCCACTTCTCAGCCCAGCTCTGCATCCTATCTATGTCTCTTTGAAGCCGACAACAGCCCTCCTCACTATCCACAACTCCACTAATCTTCGTATCATCTGCAAATTTACTGACCCACCCTTCAACTCCCTCATCCAAGTCGTTAATGAAAATCACAAACAGCAGAGGACCCAGAACTGATCCCTGCGGTACGCCACTGGTAACTGGGCTCCAGGCTGAATATTTGCCATCCACACCACTCTCTGTCTTCTATCGGTTAGCTAGTTTGTTATTAAGGAGTTACATAAACTTACTATGTACACAGGAATCAGGAGATCTTGTGGTGGAATGGGTAGTGTTCCTGCCTTTGAGCCAGAAACTTTGGGCTCGGGTTCTACCTCCGGATGATGGCCAAGGAGGGACGTTCATAATGTGGTCAAACAGGTTGAGTATCAACCTGCAAACCCGTCCAACACAAGCCAGTGGTAGGTGCTAAGAGTGGGAGAAAATCCTGGTCAGCCATGTGATGGGAAAATTGTTGGGGCCTCTACCATCACCATCCATAGCTCCAGACTGTAACATGCATGTCAAAGTGCATATTACACAGCAACTCAGAATCCTTCAGTGAACTGTGTCATACCACCACACTGGAATGCAGCAGGCATCAGAAGAGATAGATGTCAGCTGCATAGTTCACAGCAAGTGCATCTAAAATGGAAATTAGGATTGTGCAATTACACTTTGTGCTGTGACAGGAATATTTCAACAGTACAACTGAATGTGATTTATGAATTATAGAGTAGTGAGTTGCATTCTTGCCTCTCAACCAGAAGCTGTGGTTTCAGGTCCCACTTTGGGACTCAATAGCATGCAAGATGCGATCATAATGTGGCCTAGCAGGTTGATTCTCCTTCCAGTATACCTATGGCAGATGGTAAGAGTGAAAGTGTATCTGCAGTAAAGCTCTACCATGCTCGATATGGAGTGGCACCCCTCAAGCTATAACCTCTGTTCCAGGGAAAACTAGCTATGGAAACAGATATAAGCCTGTGTGCTTTGTCTGCCTCGTGTGCCTTTAGACATGAGAGGATTTGACTTTCATATTGTTTGATGTAATTGAGCAGACACCGGACTCTGGGCAGGGTGGGGATTTACGAATATGTTAACTGAATGTGAATTTGAGTGGTTTAGTCAGTCAGCTTAGATTCCACGATCATGGTGAGGTACAGCGTCAAAAGTTTTTATACACCTTTTGTTGGTGTAACTTGGAACTGAAGTAAGACAGAGAAAGAGTAGAGGCTGGAATGGTGTCGACACTGTGCAGTTGGGGAAATTTACTGGTATTGCATGTGGCCATTACTCCTCACTGTTAAGTTAATTCGACAACACAGCCATAGTGGAGGCATGCCATCTGTCTGAGCATGCTAATAAATAAATATTTGTTTCAATAATTGTACTGGATATTATAATGGAAGATGAACAAAAGCCAACTCGACAGTCAACTGCAGTCAATGTAATTACATAGCTCCCAACTAATGTCAAATTCTGCCTTAGCTCCTTTCTTAAATAATTAGCAATTTCAAAATGAATCTCAAACACTTTTTATTTTACTGCAACATATTAGAATTGAATACTTATCAACTCCTAAAGAATGTTCTGCTTAGACTGTGATTTCTTAATGACAAATACATTCGAAAAAAACTATATATCAATTTTTAATGTATTTTTTCCTTTCCAATCATTACTTCTTTTTCATTTTGAAAGTGAGTTTGCATTAATATAACTTAAAGAGATGGGCGGTGATAATGAATGGTTGCTGCAATGATTCTTCACATACAAACATATGAATCTAGAGCAGGAATAGGCAGTTCTGCCCCTTGAGCCTGCTCTGCCATTCAATACGATCATTGTTGATCTTATCTCGGCCTCATCTCCATCTGTTAGCCCACTCCCCATAACCCTTCATCCCGCTGCCAATTAAAAGCCTATCTATCTGCTCCTTAAATTTGTATAGTGGTCCGGCATCCACTGTCCTCTGGGCTGGAGAATTACACAGATTCAATACCCTTTGAGTGAAAGCCTAATAACTATAGCCTCTCATTCTAGAATATCCAACAAGGGGAAACACCTGCTCTACATCCAGCCTGTCAATTCCCTTTAGCATGTTAAAGACCTCAATTAGATTCCTCTCATTTCGCTCATTGGGGCAGCACTGTAGCACAGGGGCAGCACGGTAGCACAAGTGGCTAGCACTGTGGCTTCACAGTGCCAGGGTCCCAGGTTCGCTTCCCCGCTAGGTCACTGTCTGTGTGGAGTCTGCACGTTCTCCCTGTGTCTGCATGGGTTTCCTCTGGGTGCTCCGGTTTCCTCCCACAGTCCAAAGACGTGCAGGTTAGGTGGATTGGCCATGCTAAAACTGTCCTTCATATCTCGATGGGCCGAATGGCCTCCTTCTGCATTGTATGTTCTATGCTCTAAACTCCAGCAAGTAATGGACCTAAACTGCTCAATCTCTCTTTATGAGACAAGTGCTCCATCCCTGAAAGCAATCTAGTGAACGTTCTCTGAACTTCCTCGAATGCATCTAGTGCATTTATGTCCCTCCTCAAGCAAGGGGAACAAAACTATGCGCAGTACTCCAGATGCCCTCTCACCGACATACGAGCAGAAACGTAAGCGGGTGAATCCGGTTAAGACGGTCACGCAATGCTGGTCCGAGGCAACAGAAGAGCTTCGAAGTGACTGCTTGGAGTCAGTGGACTGGTCCATATTCAAGAACTCAGCAGCCAACCTAAATGAGTATGCCACAACCGTCACAGACGTCATCAGCAAGTGTGTAGAGTGTGTAAAATAAAGGGTGAGGGATAGAGTGAGTGAGAGGGAGAGAGTGAGTGAGAGGGAGAGTGAGAGGGAGAGAGTGAGTGAGAGGGAGCGGAGGGAGAGAGTGAGCGGAGGGAGAGAGTGATCTGAGAGAGATGGTGAGTGAGAGGGTGGGCGAGTGAGAGGGTGTGTGAGTGAGAGGGAGAGAGTGAGTGAGAGGGAGAGAGGGAGTGAGAGTGAGCAGAGGGAGATGGTGAGAGAGGGAGAGAGTGAGTGAGAGGGAGAGAGTGAGTGGAGGCAGATGGTGAGTAAGAGGGAGAGAGAGAGTGAGCGGAGGGAGAGAGTGAACGGAGGGAGATGGTGAGTGAGAGGGGTGCAAGATCAGAGGATTTCAGTCGGGTGGAGGTTATGGGTGCTGTTGAAGGGAGTCTGGGGGTAAGCACTTTACTATTCACAGATCTAACTGATGCAATTCATGTATACAATATATTTATTGTAAGTAGGCCCCACGGAGATTCACAGGAGTGTTACCAGTCAAAACATGACATAGAGCAGCAGAAGTAAATGTGGAGTTTAGTGCCACACAATTCCTAATGAATATGTTAAATGAACATTTCTCAGCGATCAGGAGGCCTCTTTTAAACTTTACCTTGCGGGTACCTGCTGTTCATCAAGCCAACTTCACCAAGCCAATTTTACACCCCTCCACCCCCATTTGCCTACAACAGCCTTACTAATACAGAAAATCCCAATAACTCAGTTCTCCTTAATTGTGTCACAGGTCAAGTTCAGTCCAGGTGCCCCATGGATCTTGCTCTTGCCGCGACTGATTTGTCAGGATACAGCTTAAAAACAATCTTCCACCTTCATACTTTTGTGTCACTGACCTGGCACATGTCCTTTTTAAAAAATACCGGAGGCAGTCCTGATACAGGCTGGAATCCCCTCCGGCTGCTCACGGGCTCTTCCTTAAGCCCCTGCTCAAGCAGCAATGCTAACAGCCTCTCAACGCCATATTTTTTTTGATGAGTTGCAAAGTGTTTGACTGGTCTGTTGGGGTGGAGGTGGATTAAATTTATGATTGCCGCCGGGTCTGCCACTCTCCCCTCGCTGCCCTCAGTGTCACGCTCCTGGATCCCAATCCTGGGTTTATGATCTTTCTTGGGCTGCTGTGGCGGGTGCTATTTAAAACCTGTTCTGGGCAGTGGCTTCCCATGGCATGCCAGTGTACTGCAGCACAACAGTTGGGAACTTCTGGAACAGATGGATATATTCACGTAAAAGAGAAAAGGGGGTATCAGATACACACATTCTAGCAATCAGAATGCCACTGGCACAAACCTGGGGTAAATTCAGCTGCCCTCCCTCGTGACCTGAGGAAATGGCTAACCAATGTGTCCAGAAATATTGCTTTAATGAACAAAGCAATCTGTATATCTATAGAAAGATCTTAAGCAATATTTCATTTGTAGGGACATAGGAACAGAAGTAGGTCATTAAGCTCCTAGCTCAAGCCTGTACCTTCGATGAGATCATGGGTGAACTGTGAACTAATTCCATATGCAGCATACTGTTAGTGACTGAACAATTAATCTGTAATGTAATCTTTAGCTGTAATTGGATACATTGAACATCTTGGACATGAATGAAATAGATTGTTGATCAGATTAGGTTTGTAATTGAATTAAAAGCTTAAAAGAAATGGATGCCTGAATTCTGATCTCGAATTGCAATTACTGATTTGAGAGAGATGGTGGTGTCGTGGTAATGTCACTGAATTAACAATCTAAAGGCCCAGACTAATTCTCTGGGGATATCGGTTTAAATTCCACCAGGGAAGCTGGTAGAATTTAAAGCTAGCTACAATTGAGAGCTAGTCTTAGTAATGATGATCATGAAACTATCATTGATTGTCACAAAAACCCATCTGGTTCACTAACAGAACTGGACTAGCAATATATATGCTGCAACTCAAAGAACAGTTCAGAGGCTGGGAATTCCAAAGAGAGTAACTCACCTTCTGATCCCCCCAGAACATGTCCACCATCTACAGGGCACAAGTGAGGAGTGTAATGGAATACTCCCCACTTGCCCAGATGAAGGCAGCTCCAACAACACTGAAGAAGCTCAACACCATCCAGGATACGGTCACAAACATCCCTCACCTTTTCTCCATTCCCTCCCCTACAGAGCCCCTTAACTCATATTTTATCTTCTCTAACTGCAGGAAGTCGAAAAGTCATCCGACCAAGCTGCTATCCCTGGTGACGATGCCGGCCGCCACTCCTGTAAAATTTGCTGTCATGCAATCAGAGAGGCGAAGGCCACGACATTAGCCTTCCTCCTTTCCATGAGCTCCGGCATCTCTGAAACCCCAACTATCGCCACCAAAGGGTTCGGGTCCACCTCCTTCTCCACTATACTGGCTAAGACCGCGAACACTCTTGCCCAGAATCTTCCAAATTTTTTGTAACCCCAAAACATGTGCGCGTGATTCGCTGGCCCCCGCCCACACCTCTCACACTCAACCGCGACCCCCTGAAAGAACCCACTCATTCTCGCCCGGGTCATATGCACCCTGTGCACCACCTTAAACTGTATCAGGCTCATCCTTGCACAAGAGGCGGTCCCGTTTACCCTACACAGTGCCTCACTCCATACTCTACAACTGATCTCCCAATTTCGCTTCCGATTTCTCCTTGATCTTCATCACCCGCTCGCTTCCCTGTTCCCCCAGCCACTAAAATATATCCCCAATTCTTCCCTCCCCTTCCACATCCGGAAGCAATTGTCGCTCCCTGAGGGTGTATACCGGCAACCTGGGGAACCCCCTCCAGACCTTTCGCGCAAAGTCCCTAATCTGCAGATACCTGAACTCACTGCCCTTCGGCAGCTCTACCCTCTTCCTTAACTCCTCCAGTCTGGCGCGCCCTTCCTCCAAATACAGATCCCTCACTTTGACCAACCCCACTTACCTCTGCCTTCTGTTTACAACTATCCATCCCCCCATCTCAAACCCATGGTTCTCGCACAGTAGCGTTGACACCGACATCCCTTCCACCCTAAAATGCCTCCTCAATTGATTCCATATCTTCACCGTGGACTGCACCACCGGGCTCCCTGAATACCTACTCGGAGCCATTGGCAAAGCTGCCGTTACCATAACCCTCAAACTAGACCCCTTACAAGATTTGTCCTCCATCCTAACCCACTCTATCCCTTCCCCTTCCCACCATCGCCGCACCTTTCCACATTTGCTGCCCAATAATAATGAAGCAAGTTCGGCAACGCCAACCCCCCTGCTGCCTCTGCCTCTGTAGCAGGGTCCTTCCCACCCTCCGTACCTTCCCCGCCCATACAAAGTCCGAAATGATTTTGTCCACTTTCCGAAAAAAGGCCTTTGGTATAAAGATCGGGAGAGCCTGAAAAATAAACAAGAACCTCGGCAGAATATTCATTTTCACCACTTGGACCCTCCCCGCCAATGATAAGTGCAGTGTATCCCACCTCCCTGGCCTCCTCCACCAGCTTCATTAAGTTCCACTTTGTAGCCCCGTCATTCGCTCGTTACCTCAATCCCAAATACGAAAACCTATCCCTCGCTGAAGTAAATGGCACCCCCCTCCCCCAAATTAGCGCAGTGTCCCAGCTCATTCACCAGGAAATCCTCGCTTTTCCTTATATTCAGTTTGTACCCCTCCAAATTTGAGAACTCTTCAAACCTCCCCAGCAGGCCCATAATCCTTCCCTTACTCTCCAATGGATCCGAAACATACAGCAAGAGGTCATCGGCATAGATCGACATCCGTTGCTCCTTCTGTCCCCTCATAAACCCCATCACTCCGCCGACCCACGAAGAGCCATAGCCAATGGCTCTATGGCCAGCGCAAACAGCAATGGTGACAGCGGGCATCCCTGCCTCGGACACCTCTGTAGGTCAAAGCTTCGTGAGCTCATATAATTCGTCCTCACTCTCGCCCTTGGTGCCACATACAGCAACCGTACCCATGCCACAAATCTCAGCCCAAACCTTCCCAAAACCCCGAACAAGTACCGCCACTCCACCTGATCAAATGCTTTCTCCGCATCCATGGACACCACCATCTCTGGTACCAGAGCCCCCGATGGATTCATCACTACATTCAACAGCCATCTTATATTACTTGTGAGCTGCCTGCCCTTCATGAAGCCTGTTTGATCTTCTGCCACCACCCCAGGGACACACTCCTCCATCCTTCCCGCCAACAACTTAGCCAATACTTTCACATCTATGTTCAATATTGATATGGGCCTATACGACCCACATTCCATCGGGTCCTTCACCTTTTTTGGGGTTAGTGTGATTACTGCCATTGTCATCGTTTTCGGCAACACCCCTTCTCCAGTGCTTCATTAAACGCCCCCAACAGATGTGGTACCAGGTCCGTCGCAAATTGCTTATAAAATTCCGACGGGTACCCATCCGGCCCAGGGGTCTTCCCTGACTTCATACCCCTGATACTAACCAGCACCTCATAGAGTCCCAGGGGCTCCTCCAATGCCTGCCTCTTTGCTTCCTCCACTGGAACTCCTTTTCTAACAGCACACCACATGGACTGCAGCCGCTCAAGAATGTTGCCTTCATCGCCTTCTCAAGCACAATTAGAAATGAGCAATAAATGCTGGTTGCCTATGATGCCCACATTACAAGGATGAATAAAAATAATTCTCCCATTGAGAGAAATCTTCCATTCCTTAACTGGCCTGACCAACATGTAACTCTAGGTCCACAGTAATGGGGCTGACTCTCAGTGCAATGGTCTAGTTGGCTAATATGTTTAAAGGCAATTAGAAATGGACAACAGAAGCTGGCCTACCGTGACACCCACATTCCACCAAAGAATTGTTAAAAATCTTTCTAAACTGGTGGACAATTTGGAGGTGGAAGGCAGTCAATGCTGAAGAGGCCTGCAACTAATTACAAGAAAGCAGTAGTAAACTTGCAGAATGGGTATATAATTGGTAAATAATTTTCACCACTGACACAACTGTGAGGTATTAAAGTTGATAGGAAAAATGAGGAAGCGGAATATTACTAGGAAAATAAATACGAATCTAAATAAGGTTGAGGAGCAATGTGATACAGGAGTACAAATACATAAGTTATTAAAAGTAATGGCGCAGATTAATAAGATAATAATGTAAATGCAAAACCAAGCTCTAGAATTTATTTCTAGCGAGATATAATTGAAATATAGAAAAGTTATGCTAAACTTACATTGAACCTTGGTTAGACTTTGTTCGCAGTAATGTGTGAAGTATCAACATATGATGAAAAGGATGTAGAACAACAAGATGATACCAGAACTGCAAAATTAGACCTATCAGCAATGGATGAGCAGGCTGTTTCTTTTCTCTTGAAAGGAGAAAGCTGAGGCCTGACTTCGTAGGCCTCTTGAAAACTATGACAGATTTTGATAGAATAAACACAACGATAATGGAGGAATTTTCCCAGGCATGAGGAATGAAGTTTGAACATGTGCAGGGAGTTGACATTGACATGGATCAGAATCATGGCATCAGCTTGTCCTTTGGGTCTGTAAGAGAAAGTGCATCAACCCCATACTCCCAGAACACTGAGATCCACTGCCATAAAAGCAAATTACTGCGGATGCTGGAATCTGAAACCAAAGAGAAAATGCTGGAAAATCTCAACAGATCTGGCAGCATCTGTCAGGAGAGAAAAGAGCTCACGTTTCGAGTCCAGATGACCAGGCGTGTGAAAATAACTTAAAGAAGGATTGGATGATGTGAGGGGTCAGCACACTGTCTCCAACTAGGAACTTCAGTTCATTTCAGTCCTGATTAATGGGATGAATGTTTTCTTAGTCTGGCAATGGTAAGGGTCCTACATGGGTGCCATGGTAGCATGGTGGTTTGCACTGTTGCATCATAGCAGCGTCACGTCACTGTCTGTGAGGAGTCACCACATTATCCCTGTGTCTGCGTGGGTTTCCTCCGGGTGCTCCGGTTTCCTCCCACAAGACCCAAAAGACGAGCTTGTTCGATATATTGGACATTCGGAATTCTCCCTAGTGTACCCGAACAGGTGCCCGAGTGTGGCAATATGGGGATTTTCACAGTAACTTCATTGCAGTGTTAATGTTAGCCTACTTGTGACACTGATAAAGATTATTATTATATAATTGAGTGGTCTCCAATGGGTACAGACACAGTATAAAACTGCCTTTAGTTTAATACTGATAGGAAATGTTTCAAGGTTGAAAGGCTGACAGTCAAATGTATTATTGGTACACCAAGAGTGTTTTTTCTGAGGTTATGATTAAGGCATGTCATTGTAGGAAAGTGCTGTGAGCGATTGATGTTGACAATGAGGACTTGACTTTTAGTCCCCGCTGGGGTTGCGATTAGAGGCAGGTTGGACCCTTTTTTCAGCGATGGGATAGGGGAATCTGAGGGTCATGTCCAAGTAACTAAAGGATATTCCAGTTGGCCTCCATGTTCCCACAGACAGCCGGCGTTAGCTTAACTGCTCGGAGGTTGTCTCCCAGTGACAGACAGCGGTGTTAGCACGTCAGGCAGCCCTAGACTCCCCTGCCTAGTGGGTGGGTGCAGCAGGTGCAGGCTGCCTGTAGATGGTCCCATCCCACCCCTCCGTGGTGGCTGCTGTGTATGTTTTACACAGACTCACCAATCTCACAGCAGGATTGGTAAAGTATTATTTGTAGATTCATTACAGAATGGCCCAACGGACAGATCTACTTTATGGATTCAGCAATCATTACTCATAAAAACAGCACAGCTAGCTACAATTCCTCCATACGTAAGAGCTGGTCACATGCTGCTTTACATCCTGGTTACTTGCTTATTTTCATTTTCCCTTAAAGTGATACCACAAAAGTGACCTGGCTGCAAAAGCTATTTCTTAGTTTCAAAAGATTTGACGAGAGGTCACCTCCATTTTGAAGCACCCTCTCCCTCATTTTTTCCTTCTTTTGCATCCTGCTGCCCTTTTGAAGCAAATAGGCCTCTGATTGCCCTCCAGTTTCGAGAGCTGCCCACCATCCTGAGTTGGACAGTGAGTTCACCCTCTGGTCATCCATTGACCGCCCCAGAGAAAATCATAATGAATGACTGCTTCCCACGCATTGCAGTCTTCTGATCCGTATTTCAGCCTGATGATGGGGTTCAGAGGCCCACAGGGACAATCCTGTGGTGCTTGCCTGAAATGTTCAATGACCTGGTGTTCAGCACAAAATGCCACCAAAATAATGAAGAAAAGTAAAAGTATTCTCTCAATTGCGATGCATAGCTCATTCAGAAGCTATTGTACACCTCACCCATTTAGAAATGTTCTAATTTTCTCGTTCCATGAATTCATTGTAACAACTACCACTGATCCTGCACTTTCACATAACTTTTTAGGGCTCCTTAAGCAATGTTAATGTACACACAGACACACACATGTACATATATAAATAATACGAGGATACTGTTGCCTACTTATAACTTCAGAACTACAGAAGATACCTATCCCAATGCACTCTTATTTTATGCACTGGTCTTTAATCTCAATGTTTAGGGGTTTTCTCCTATATTTATTTATTTCCTCTGGTGATTAAACATGTAGAGATCATGCAAAGTTTATTAAGCTTATGTAGATTAGACATTACACGTATGATGTGAGTATTTACAAATGCAAAGACCATTTTAAAATGAAAATCTGTTTAATGTAGTTTTTACCTGTAATGAATCACGACTCATTTAAATTGGGCTCCTCATCATAATATTTAAGCTTCCCTTATCATGCAACGGCATATTTTCTTTATTTAGTTCGTTGAGAAGTATAAAAGGGATTTGACTTTTACATTCTTTATTACTTATTCCACCCACAGAATTTCTTGCTGCTTTTAATCACAATTTATTCTCTACTCATCTCCCTGTGCAGTTCCTGATGCTTATGAATTCAGTGCAAATATCCTCTAACTTCTGTCTCTCTGTTTTAAAAAAAAAAAATTCTAATCTTAGCTCAAAGTCTCTCGGGGCAGAATGGCGGCGCAGTGGTTAGCACTGCTGCCTCACGGCACCGAGGACCCGCGTTTAATCCCGGCCCCAGATCGCTGTCCAGGTGGAGTTTGCACATTCTCCCTGTGTCTGCATGAGTCTCACCCCACAACCCAAAGATGTGCAGGGTAGGTGGATTGGCCACGTTAAGTTGCCCCGTAATTGGAAAAAAGAATTGGGCGCTTAACATTTTTTAAAAAGAGAACAAAATGTCTCAATTAAGCAAGTACTTGGTGCTATAGATTTGTTGATCAAGCATCTTTTTTTAAGTACTGTTCCTGTAGAAATGAAATAAATGCTTAAACATTTTACGCTAATTACAAAGTTGTCCCTTGTGGTTCTATGTATTTCAATATTTGATGCATTTTGTTGGCCCTGGCTTTTTAACCTGTTTTCAATAATCAAACTTGTAGCTTCAGCTTTGTCTGAGTCATTTCATACATTGTAGAGTTTCTTAGTTGTCGTATGTGAAAATGTTCTGTCTCGTGCCACTCCTCGCTGTCATTGGATTGGCAATTTTTGGTACTTTAACAAAAAGCTGTTTTCCCAAATAGTATTGAGAAGGCAAATGCAAATCAATTGTTCAGCATGATAAAAAATTAACCGCTATTGAATTGAACAAAACAAATGTGAGGCAAAACCAACAATTTTAAATACGTTTGTACATAGAGGTTGTAATAAAAGGTATTTTTAAACAAGGATCAGGCCTGACCTTCTGCGCTCCTTGGAGGGCGTGGGGACTTGGTCGGGGGGAGGGGGGAGTGTTGGGCCTCAGGTGATGGGCCTCAAAAGGGTAAGTTGAGTCTCTGGGGATGGAGGGCTTACACCTTAGGGTGGGGGGCGGGTCAGGCCTTGTTGGGGGGGGGGGGTCGAGCTTTGCGGGGGGGGGGAGGAGGGAGTGGAGTGTGTTGGGATGGGTTGGGTCTTTGGGGGTAGGGTACTGGGTCAGGTCCCTGGGCAGTGGGGGGTTGGGTCAGATTGTGTCCAAAGGAGAGGTCAGGTTGGGTAACACCTCAGGCACTCGAAGATCGGCTTACGGGTGGATGAGGATGGTGAAGGTCGGCGGTTGGGCCTTGTGAAGAAGGGGTGGTTCCAATTGAGGTGCGAGGCGGGGGCAAAATTCCATTGGGAGATAGTTCCATGGGAGGGGGAAATCCTGTGGGGATGGGAGTTCGTGAGGGGGAGTTCCGGGAGAAAGGAATACTGTAGGGATATAGAGTCCCTTGGGGGGGTAGTCAGAGAGCGTCTGTGGAGGAGTGGGTGTGGTTGTGTACAATAGTTACTCAGAAGTTGGAACTGGTTGACACAAAGTATGGCCGAGTAGTGGACAGTGTAGAGATTAGCTGAAACCTTCAAAACAATATAGAAGGATTGGTGGATTGCGCGATAAAGTGGCAGATGGAATTTAATACAGTGAAGTGTGAGGTGATGTATTTAAGGAGGTCGAACAGTTGTATGGCGTACACAATAAATGGGAATATACTAATGGGGTAGATGAAGTCAGAGATCTTGGAGTACAGGTACACAGATCCCTAAAGGCAGCAGTTCAAGTAGACAATGTTGTTAATAAAGCAGATGAAATGCCCTCCTTCATTGGCAGAGGTATAGAATATAAAAGTAAGGATATAATGTTAGAATTGTATAAAACACTGGTAAGGCCACAACTGGAATATTGTGTGCAGTTCTGGTCACCACATTTCGGGAAGGACGTTATTGCTCTGGAGAGAGTGCAGAGAAGGTTTACAAGAATGTTGCCACTGCGAGAAAAATGTGACGATGAGGAGAGATTGGATAGGTTGGGGTTATTTTCCTTGGAACAAAGAAGGCTGAGGGGTGACTTAATTGAGGTGTACATAGTTATGAGGGGAAGAGATAGCATGGACAAGATAAAATTGTTTCCCTTGGTGGAGAATTCTAGAATTAGGGGACATAGATTCAAGGTAAGTGGCAGAAGATGTTGAGGGAACATAAGGGAAAACTTTTTTACGCAGAGGGTAGTGGAATTCTGCAATTTGCTGCCCAAGTTGGTTGTGGAGGCAGAACTAAACTCTTTTAAAGGAACCTGGATTTGCAACATAAGTACTGTTAGTTACAGGGCTATGGACCGGGTCCAGGAAGGTGGGATGAGAAAGGGCACCTGCGGGTCCTCGGGCTGGCATGGACAAGAAGGGCTGAATAGCCTCCTTTTGTGCTGCAGCTTTTCTATGATTTTATGATTCCATGGTTTTAATGCTTCTAATTTTTTTGGCGTAACAATTGGAATAACAATGTTGGGACCATGCAAAGTTTGTACAGTCATTAGCATTGCTGCCTCACAGCACTAGGGTCAAGAGTTCGATTCCGGCCTTGGATGTCTGTCAGTGTGGAGTTTGCACATTCTCCCCATGTCCGTCTTGATTTCCTCCCAGTATTCCTTTTCCTCTCACAGTCGAAAGGTATGCAGGTTAGATGGGGTTAAGGGATAGGGCAGGGGTGTGGGCCTAGATAGAGTGCATCTTTCAGAGGATCGATGCAGGTTTGATGGGCCTAATGGCCTCCTTCTACACTGTAGGGATTCTATGGATTAAATTGCATTTTCGTATGGTTCCCAGTGCAAGATAATTTCGCAAGCCAATTCCTGTGCAAATGTTTGTTTGAAAGTAAAACCAGCGATAGCCAAAATGAAAAGAGGGAACTGCAAGTTTTACTATAAGCAGATATATCTATAACTTAATGCTGAATTTTATGCCTTTCCAACTGTTTTCATTGGTCAGTTTAAGGGGTGCATCTGTTAATGGATTTATTTGGAGGCAGTGCCTGGCACACTTGGGGCATATGGGGCAGGTGGAGAATTGGAGCATGTGACACAGGAGTGCCTGCCGACAGTTGGTGGTGCTCGCAGGGTGTTGGGTGGATGGTGACAAAACAAAAAGTTGATGGTAAGGGAACCCAACAACAAAGTTATTCTGACTGGAGAGATTGTTTCCATGAAAGGTGGAATGGGATTGAAGGGAGGAATGGACATGGCAAGATCAAGTTTGGGATGTCATGGAAGAGAATAGAAAAGAACGAGAATGGCATGAGAGAGGTAGGATGGATGGAATTGTGTGGCAAAGGATGAAATGAGATAACAGATTCAGCGAGACATGTCCTATTCGCTGGAGCCCCAAAGCGACACCCGACCCCTAAGCCGCAATACCTATGGGAGGGTCCCCTGAACCCCTGCACAGGGCAGGCCTGGCCAGATCATCACAGTGCAAAAATGCCAGCTTGGCACTTTGGCAGTGCCAACATGGTACTGCCCCTGCCAGCACCACATGTGCATATTGGCCATGACAAGCTGGCACCAACAGTGCCAGGGTACCACCCTGCCCAAAGGGCATGCAACTGGAGACATCCGATCTCCTGGGATACCCCACGAATGCCATTCTGTCTGGTCTCTTTTTGTGGAAACCAGAACTGAATGGTGCTCGCCTGAGGTCTCCAGGGTGGAGGAGATAGATCCCACACCTTGGGTACCTCGGGAATCTGCACATTAAAGTAAGACTAGCTCTAATATGCAGATTTACTAAAAAGTGATCACGTCCACAATGTGGCCGTAAAATTGCTCACAACGAAGACAAGAGTCTATGCCCTCCAGTGTTTTTACACAGTCTAACACCAATTTTCACGCCATCCCACAAACCCAGACTCAAGGTAGGACCACTTATACTGTTGCAACAAAACTTGAATCCTGAACAAGTATTTTGTCATGAAACAAGATTGGTAGTTAGGGATGTGTTTTCTTTGATAGATGCTGAAATTATAGCAGGAATATTTCAAGGAAGTAGTGTTCATTCCTCGAGCAATATTGAGTCCAACAGATTTAAACCAACCTTTTCAGCATAAGAGGAAGCAATTCCTATTTAGGCTTTCATATATGACGATTATTAACAAACCACAAGGCAAGACTCTTTGCAAAATATGTATTTATAGTGCTAGGCATATAACTACACAGGAAGACCTTTATGTGGTTTCCTCCAGAGTGGGAAGTTTCGATTCTATTAGTCTTTGGTGAAAGATTAATGCACAGAATCATTGCATTTACATTGTTCATTGTAAGCTAGATAGAGATATATCTGAACTCCGTTTACAGTTGAATACATTTAAGGCTGGTATAGACAGATCTTTGGGGTATCAGGGAATTAAGAGATATGGGAATGGGCAGAAAAATGGAGTTGGAGCCCAAGATAGCCATGGTCACATTGAATGGCTCGATGAGCCATTTGGGGTGAGATCTTCCAGCTAGTCATACTGGTGAGATCTTCCAGTCCAGCTGACGTCAAGCCCCTACTGCTGATTTCCCGGCGGCGTGAGGTGGATTGAATGGGAAATCCCATCGCTAGCAGGCCAACAGCAGGCCACCTCCCCCCTGCCGAGATACACACTGCAGGGAGGCTAGATCATCTCACCCGTGGCCTACCCCTGCTTCTGTTTCTAGTGTGCTTGTGTACGCAGAATCTATAATTCAGAAACAGGCCATTTGACCCAACCAGTCTATGCCGGTATTTGTGTTTCAAAGGGCTTCCTTTTTAAAATTCTTTCAAGAGGTGTTGGCATCACGTGGCATGACCAACATTTAATGCCCATCCTTAATTGCCCTTGAGAAGGTGGTGATGCGTTGCCATCTTCTATAGGTAGACCTACATTTATTGCATCTCACCCAATCGGTATCCTCTATTCCTTCCTCCCTCAACTCAGCTTCAGTTGAAATATTGAACAATGATAGTGATCCTTTATTTATATTGTTCTTTCATGGCTAGTCATCTGTCACAGGTAATTATGCTTCTATCACTGTAGTAAGTACAATGAAGAAATTGCACCAAAATTATGTAAGTGATTGATGAGCAAACTTATAAATGCAAACAAAGCCAACTGATTAGAATTTGACAATTGCTGGAATTATTTCATACTTTTTTAACAGGCACCCATAACTATGGGAACACCACTAATTTTCGTTATTTTCTAAATTTATCACAGTTGCATTTATTTTATAGGTCAGTAACAGGAACAGCCAATGTGGTAATGCAGAGTGTGTATGGGAGTTTGAGCCATATCTAAATTGATAGGTGACTTTATTTTCGTTGGACATGGTGACTGATTTGGAATGAAGCTCCTCCACACATTTCAAACCCAGTCCTGACGTTTTTGGCCCTAGTCTGAGCTTGCAATGGAACTTCTTTGATGGAAAGGAAAATCACACAGGGTATAGCAGTTGTCCAGTCTTCTACAGCCTACCAACCAGATTTGAATTTTACCTATATCTCTGATAATGTCATCCAGACATACTTGAAGCTCGGGCAGCTCGGTAGCATTGTGGATAGCACAATCGCTTCACAGCTCCAGGGTCCCAGGTTCGATTCCGGCTTGGGTCACTGTCTGTGCGGAGTTTGCACATCCTCCCCGTGTGTGCGTGGGTTTCCTCCGGTTGCTCCGGTTTCCTCCCACAGTCCAAAGATGTGCAGGTTAGGTGGATTGGCCATGCTAAATTGCCCTTAGTGTCCAAAATTGCCCTTAGTGTTGGGTGGGGTTACTGGGTTATGGGGATAGGGTGGAGATGTTGACCTTGGGCAGGATGCTCTTTCCAAGGGCCGGTGCAGACTCGATGGGTTGAATGGCCTCCTTCTGCACTGTAAATTCTATAAGCTAGTTATTTGACTGTGTCATTCTTTAAGTAACTTGCATGAATAGTTTTTTCTTTGAATATGTTTTGATATGAACTGATATTGAATTTGACATGAAAACTGATATTTTTCAAGAATTTTCCAGATGGTGACGAAAAAGATTTAATCGAGAAGTCCATCATACTTAAGCCTGAGAACAATTATAATAAATTTATTTCATTGCCAGTTATTTGAAAAATAGCAATGCCATGTTTGGTACCAGAAAGAGAATAGTTACTTGGTAGTATAGACTTGAATATTGGTGAAAAGAGAAAGCTTTTCACCTTGCACCCACCAGGACAAATAGAACAATGCCAAATTTCAAACAGTTACAGCACTTTATACGACAGGAGGAAAGGGTGCTGATATGTCGGCAAATCAACTCTAATTCGCTGTTGGCAGATATTGTCTCTAAACAAAATGTGTACTGTTAAATGTGATTCAGCGATTGGGCAGCAGTTGGTGAACAACCCTGAGCGGACTAATGTATACACTAACAGCAAATTTAAGATGCGGAGATGCCGGCATTGGACTGGGGTGAGCACAGTAAGAAGTCTTACAACACCAGATTAAAGTCCGACAGGTTTGTTTTGAATCACTAGTGATTCAAAACAAACCTGTTAGACTTTAACCTGGTGTTATAAGACTTCTTACTGAGCTAATTTAAGATAATCAGTGGAACTCATAACATGACTCATTTACTCTTGATATAAGTGACATTTATATGCAGGGACCAGTTTTCTGAAACCAAAAGGAATATGTTCAAGCCTCGCGCCTTTATTTAATTATCTGGGTGCTTTGGAGCACGTAGTTCCCTGTTGTTTTCTCCATGGCAACCACTCAGCCAATCAGAGTCAACATGCCAACCAGTTAATTCTCTTTCCTCCTGTCGTATAAATTGGTGCAATTGTTTGAAATGTGGCATTCCTGATGAGTGCATGATGAAAAGCTTTGGCACCATGTCTCTTTTCAGCAATATATAAAGAAAACATTCCAGAATTGCAGCAAAATTCACTGAAGGACAAATGTAAGGTTGTATTGATTTGTTCCCGTAACCCATTATCATAAGGCAGGTTTAATTTGTATACCAGCTTGTATTCTAACTTAATGTGTCCTTTTTTCTTCTTTCATGGATGTGTGCATCTCTGACTAGGCCAGCTTTTATTGCCTGCCCCTAATTTCACTTGAGAAGGTCATGATGAGCCAATCTCTTGAACCATTGCAATTTTCCTAAAGGGCATAAGTGAATCAGATGGGTTTTTACAACAAACGATACTTCCATAATCACCATTACTGAAACACAATTCAGCGATCTGGTGGCACAGTGGTGAACACTGCTGCCTTACAGCGCAAGTGACCCAGTTTCAATTCTGATCTTGGGTGACTGTTTGGAGTTTGCATTTTCTCCCAGTGTCTGCGTGCATTTCCACCGGGTGCTCTGGTTTCCTCCCACACCCTAAAGATGTGCAGGTTAGGTGGGGTTATGGAGTTATGGGCATAGGGTGGGGGAGTGGGCCTAGGTAAGGTGCTCTTTCAGAGGTTCAGCACAGACTCAATGGGCTGATGGCCTCTATCTGCACGGTAAGGATTCTATGGTTCTATGGACATGTATTTTAATGAGTCGAATTTATATTCCACCAGTTGATCTCATGAAACTTGAATCCCTGTCCTCAGACTATTACCCTGGGCCTCTGGATTACTAATCCAGTGACAGTACGTCAACACCACCACCTTCCTTGATTTAGTGAGTCATTTTTTAATATCTGTATTTTCACAGGTTCATTGCCAAACCATGTGCTTTAGGCCTCAAAATTCAAGCAAATGGACCGCAAAAAGCTCAGCCAAATGCTATCCTGGAAAAAGTCTTCACTGCAATCACTAAGGCAAGTACATATTATTCAATGAAGTGAAAGTGTGCAAAAAAGATAAATTAGTTAATTTTCAAACTTTGTTTTTGTAAATATTGCCCTTATCTTTCTTTGGATGACACTGCTGGTTTCCTCCTCCAACTGGTGATAGCTTGGACTGTGTGGTCTTCTCCACAGCTGCAGCCAAGGTTGATTTGTGTGAGCCAAGAAAAGGTAAAAGACAAGATAAACATGATACTCTCTATCTCTCTCCAAACGTAAAGCACATTTTACTATGTGGAGCATCCTTTGTTGTGTTTTATCTCAGAAATTTGAACATTAGGAAGGCAGCACGGTGGCGCAGTGGTTAGCACTGGGGACTACAGTGCTGAGGACCCGGGTTCGAGTCCCGGCCCTGGGTCACTGTCCGTGTGGAGTTTGCACATTCTCCCCGTGTCTGCGTGGATTTCATCCCCACAACCCAAAAGATGCGCAGGTTAGGTGGATTGGCCATGCTAAATTGCCCCTTAATTGGAAAAAAAACAATAATTGGGTACTCTAAATTTATAGAGAAAAAAATAAAAAATAAAAGAAATTTGAACATTTTATGTTAGAATGGCCTCAGTTCAGACTGTTTTTCTTCTGAAATACAAGAAATCACTGAGCATTGATTGTAGTACCAATGGTAATTTCAGCCAGTCTTGAACAATCTATTATTTAAGTAATTGGGCTGGATTCTCCAAGCCTCTGCCAAAATCGCGTTCGGCACAGGGACGGTGAATGGGCGTTCGCGCGAGAATCGTGGCTGGTGCCGCTGAAGCGATTCTCTGATCCCCGGAGAATCTCTCGCGTGCGGTCTACTCGGCGCAGGTAGGGGGCCACTAACAGAGGCCCCCCCCCGCCGCAATTCACCGAGGGTAACTGGCCGAGTTCCCAACGTCGTGGTTCTAACTACATAGATCGATTTGATTTATTATTGTCACATGTATTAGTATGCAGTGAAAAGTGTTGTTTCTTGCATGCTGTACAAACAATGCATACCATACACAGGGAAGGTAGCAGAGACTGCAGAATATAATGTTACAGTCATAGCTAGGGTGCAGAGAAAAGATCAACTTAATACAGGTAGGTCCATTCAAAAGTCTGATGGCAGTAGGGAAGAAGCTGTTCTTGAGTTGGTTGGTACGTGACCTCAAACTTTGGTATCTTTTTCCTGACGGAAGAAGGTGGAAGAGAGTACGTCCGGGGTGTGTGGGGTCCTTAATTATGCTGGCTGTCTTTCCGAGGCAGCGGGAATTGTAGACAGAGTTGATGGATGGGAGGCTGGTTTGCGTGATGGATTGGGCTACATTCACGACCTTTTGTAATTTCCTGCGGTCTTGGGCAGAGCAGGATCCATCCCAAGCTGTGATAAAACCAGAAAGAATGCTTTCTATGGTGCATCTGTAGAAGTTGGTGTGTGTCATAGGTGACATGCCAAATTTCCTTAGCCTTCTGAGAAAGTAGAGTCGTTGGTGGGCTTTCTTAACTATAGTGTCGGCATGGGGGGACCAGGACAGGTTGTTGGTGATCAGGACACCTAAGAACTTGAAGCTCTCGACCCTTTCTGCTTTGTTCCAATTGATGTAGACAGGGGCATGTTCTCCACTACGCTTCCTGAAGTCAATGACAATCTCCTTTGTTTTGTTGACATTGAGGGAGAGATTATTGTCGTCGCACCAATTCACCAGATTCTCTATCTCATTCCTGTACTCTGTCTCATCATTGTTTGAAATCCGACCCACTATGGTGGTGTCATCAGCAAATTTGAAAATCGAGTTGGAGGGGAATTTGGCCACATAGTCATAGGTGCACAAAGAGTATAGTAGGGGGGGCTGAGGACACAGCCTTGTGGGGCACCGGTGTTGAGGATGATCGTGGAGGAGGTGTTGTTGCCTATCCTTACTGATTGTGGTCTTTGGGTTAGAAAGTTCAGGATCCAGTCGTAGAGGGAGGAGCCGAGGCCAAGGCCGAGTTTGGGGATGAGTGTCGTAGGAATAATAGTGTTGAAGGCTGAGCTGTAGTCGATAAATAGGAGTCTGACATAGGTGTCTTTGTTATCTCGGTGTTCCAGGGTAGAGTGCAGGGCCATGGAGATGGTGTCTGCAGTGGACCTGTTGCAGCGGTAGGCGAACTGTAGTGGATCAAGGCAATCGGAAGGCTGGAGTTGATTCGTGCCATGACTAACCTTTCGAAGCACTTCATGATGATGGGTGTCAGAACCACAGGACGATCGTCATTAAGGCACGCTGCTTGGCATTCTTTTGGTACAGGGATGATGGTCGTCTTCTTGAAGCAGCTAGGGACATCAGATTGTTGTAAAGAGAGGTTGAGGATATGCGCGAATACCCCCGCCAGCTGATCTGCGCAAGACCTGAATGTCCATCCGGGTACCCCATCCGGGCCAGTGGCTTTCCATGGGCTGACCTTCAAGAAGGCTACTCTGATGTCTGCAATGGTGATTGCAGATACAAGTTCACCCGAGGCTTCTGAAGAATAAAGGGATTAAGGGTTATGGTGTTCAGGCTGGAAAGTGGAGCTGAGTCCACTAAAGATCAGCCATGATCTCATTGAATGGCGGAACAGACTTAAGGAGCCAGATGGCCTACTCCTGCTCCTAGTTCTTATGTTCTTATTATGTTCTTTTGTTCTGGGGTGGAGGGCGTTCTCTCGCTGACCTCTTGCTCAAAGTGTGCATAGAAAGTGTTTAGCTCATCAGGGAGGGGTGCATTGGAGCCGGTGATTTTACATGCCTTCACCTTGTAGCCTGTTCTGTCTTGCAGGCCTTGCCATAGTCGGCGGGGGTCCGTGTGGCTAGCCTGGGACTCCGGCTTGGTCCGGCAATGTCTTTTGGCATCTTTGATGGATCTCCTCAGATCATATCTGGTCAGGGCCACCTGACTTGAATGCCTCAGACCCAGACTTCAGCAAGCAGTGGCTATCCCTGTTCATCCACGGTTGGGAAACACGCGGATTTGTTTCTTTGGCACACAGTCTTCTGCACACTTACTAATGAAGTCAGTTACTGTAGTGGCGTACTCGTTCAGGCTGTTCGCAGAGTTTTTAAATACTGACCAGTCCACTGACTCTAAGCAGTCCCGTAGGAGATCATCGATTCCTCGGACCAACAATACACAACTTTCTTGGATGGATTCTCCCGCTTCAGTTTTTGCTTTTTGGCCGGGAGCAGGAGCACAGCTTTGTGGTCAGATTTGCCAAAGTGTGGGCGGCCGATAGAGCGGTAGGCATGTTTGATATTTGTGTAGCAGTGGTCCAGGATGTTTGGGCCTCTGGTGGAACAGGTGACGTGTGTCGGATGGCGGCTGCGGACTCAGTCTGCGGCTGCCCTGGTTGGGGGTGGAGGGATCCTTCACGGCGGGGGGGGGGGGGACCCTCATGGATGGCTAGGCCACCATGTCGAATGCGGCAGCAGGCACAGGCCGCCGCCGTGCGCACGCGCGGACTCCTGACCGAAGGTGCAAGGCCCCGTACCCGCAGCCAGAGGTGCGAGAAGCACTCCGAGGCCCTGCTAGTCCCCTGCAGGTAGGATAATTCTCCAAAGATGGGGCTATGTCCCCACGCCAACGGTGAGACGCCAGCGTTTTGAGGCTGGCGTGGGGACATAGCCCCACCTTTGGAGAATCCAGCTCATTATATTTGAAACTAGCCAGTAGAATTCTTCACTTTTACATATTGGCATAGCGGATTTCACAGACATGCAGCAACTTACGCATACAATGCAAATTACTTTTACCATTAAAAGATGTTCTCATTTATTTCAATACAGTTATATGAATCCAAAGATTTCCTGGGTAATTTTTGGAAGCTGAGCTGCATTAGGGAGTGCTAAAAATAATGCACAATTGAATAGCCAGTCAGAAAACACCAGCAAAAATATTGCTTAACTAAGTAAACAGTCATATCCAGCTGTGAAGTGGTTATTTGTTTTGCAAGCAATGGTGAGAGAGTGCAGAAGGCTTTACTTGGTCAAGATTTATGGACCATATTAGAGCATTGTGAAATACATGAAGTTGAGAAAAAAAAAGTATCCAAATGGTTAGACAAGTGTAGAAGACCATTGCACAGAACGGCAGTAGGAAGTCATCTAGCAGGTGAGACTGAAAGGATATTTGAAAAATAACCTATTTCTTACAAAGTATTTGTTTAGAGGTCAGATGTTCCTGCACAGTTTCTGTCAGCAAGGTATCTGTATTCAGCTGGTGATGTTTTCATTTAACCGTTGCTGCTTAAAGTGCGCAGTGTAGTCTTCACTTATTAATTTATATATTTATATTCTCCTGACAGAAAAAGATGGGTGGAGGGATTTAGCGGGCCAAATCTTTTGCTTTCTTTTAAGACATTAACAAGGAAGTCATCAGCCGGGAAAACATGCAGAAGAAGAGTGAAGCATGAGCTGGAGGACAGGAATATTCTTTTTCTTTCAGCTGAATGTTTAAAATGATTGATGATGCCGGCGTTGGACTGGGGTGAGCACAGTAAGAAGTCTTACAACACCAGGTTAAAGTCCAACATGTTGGTTTCAAACACTAGCTTTCGGAGCACTGCTGAGGAAGGAGCAGTGCTCCGAAAGCTAGTGTTTGAAACAAACATGTTGGACTTTAACCTGGTGTTGTAAGACTTCTTACTAAAATAATTGGATGATAAAAATTTACAGCACAGAGCAGGCCACGCTCCATGGTGCCTGTGTCAGCTATGAAGCAGCTACCTGACTTAAACCAACTTTCTAGATTTTGGCCAAAAGCTTTGTTGATTATGAGACTTCATATTCAACCTTTTGATTCTGTTTGAGTATGAGCTAAACTTCCAAGCCCATTTACTCTCCATAACAAGCACCAGCTACTTCTGCTTCTCCTACCTCGGCCAGTCTACCACTGAAACTTTCATTCATGTCATTGTTGTCTCCATACTCAAAAATTCCATGTTCCCCTGACTGCTTTCCTATCTTCCACTTTCCATAAACATTGGTTCATCCAAAACTTTGCTGCTCATGTTTTATTCCGTACAAAGTGTTGCTCATTTGTCATCTCTGTCCTTACTCACCTTCTCTCTTGATCTTAGCACCCCGATGCCTACAATTTTACATTCTCATCCTTGTGTTTAAAATTCTCCAGGACCTCACAACCTTCTGTCTCTGCACCTTTGTGCACTGCAACCTCCCACCCCAAAGCTCTCCATTCCTCATTCTTCGACCTCTTTGAATCCCTTCCCTTTATCCTTTTGCAGATGGGCCTTCAGCTGTTTATTGCTGTTGTCCTGGGATTCCATCTGCAAACCCCACTAACTTTCCATCTCCTTAAAACCCTCATTGACCAATGTTTTGGTCATCAATAAGAATGGTACTTTCCCTGGCTTAGTGCCCATTAATTTTCCTCATTTATCATTAAAGTGCCTTTGGATAAAAGCAAATTACTGCGGATGTTGGAATCTGAAACAAAAAGAGAAAACGCTGGATTATTTCAGCAGGTCTGACAGCATCTGTGGAGAGAGAACGGAGCTAACGTTTCGAGTCTGAAAAACTTTTTGGAATGTTTTTTCTGCACTAAAGCTGCGACATGAATTCTAGCTGTTGTTGTACAAGGTGAGAGGTTGGAGATTTGGAAGGCTGATTCCTGTTGCTCTTCTTATTGATATCTTGTACTTGAAAACAGATAGCAAGAACTGAGCATTGCTTTTCAACTTGCAGTAAATCCAGGTGTGAGCATGTACAAACAATTAAATTCTATGTTAAAATAAAAGCAAAATACTGCAGATGTGAAATATAAACAAAAAGTACTGGAAAAAAGTAGCAGGTCTTGCAGCCTCTTTTGAGAGAGAAACTCAGTTCTGAAGAAGTTATATCAAAACGTTATCTCTGTTTGTTACTCCACAGATGCTGCCAGACAGGCTGAGTTTTTCCAGCACTTGCTGTTTAAATTAACTACCTTGTGTGGCTTATAGTGAGATCAATTATGAGTGAAGGAGATATAAAGGGCACTGACATGCAGATGGTAAGCAATTCAAGAACTTTATCAACATTTGGGGACCCATTGTAAATTGGAGTACATTTCTTGAAAGTGGTTGGCTCCTCTTAACTTGTGTGATAGCCATCTTGCATTGATTCTCAGCACCTTACTTTGCAGCCTTTGTTGCAAATGAGATCTCACTCCTCTGCCGAACTTCATCCAGAAGCACTTTTGCACCTACATTGGTGAAGCTGAGGCTTTTTGATTTCCTGCAAGGATAGCAAGCCTTTTTCATGCCCTGTGTAATCCTATTTCCATGGCTACCTGACATTTGAATCTTCTGAAGGCTTTTTAATTCATACAGATGTATATTAGCTATTTTTTCCCACCCCATACACAACCCCAAATGGGCAAGCTCCCAACCTTTGGTGTTGTCAACTCCTGGAGATTGCCCTGATTTGTATAAATTAGGCTGATCCCAGAAATTATAGTGGTGTCAAGAGATTTCACACTGGTTGGGTGAAATCATGTCCAGGCTTTCTGTCTCTGTGTCTGAGAGAAAAAAATCCTAAGGGGGCAATTTTCCAGCCCTGTTCTCCACAGACGTAATTCCCATTATGGCCGCTAACTCTCACGAGTGAGCAATACCAGGATTTGCACCGGGGAGGTCCACTGCCGGCAACCTAATCAGGTGCACACCGAGCGAGGGTGTGAACATGATTACCACTAATTTCCACATCCAATGAAGGAATAAAAGGAAATCCACTTAGCTAAGTGGTCAATACAGGTATATACTGAGATCCTTTTGTGGCAAATTGCTGAAGACAGTTTTTGTCAGTGAATAAAAGCAGAAAATGCTGGAAACACTAAGCACATTTGGCAGTCTGCAGCATTAAGAATTCTCGGTGGAATTTTCTGTTCCTGAGACTGAGGGGGCGCAATTCTCCCATCGGGAGACTAAGTCCTCACGCCGGAGTGAAAACCGGAGTGTTTCACTCCGGCGTCGGAGGCTGCTCCCAGCCCCCTATTCTCCCACCTCCGGGTGGCTAGGAGCGGCGCCGCGTCATTTACGCGCGTCGGGCCATGGCACCGCGTAAAAGCGGCGCCGCGTAAATTCTGGGCAGAATTCTCTGTTCCTGAGTCTAAGTGCCAATATCACTACCGGTGAGGGGCTAGCATTGGCGCCACGTGACACACCCGCTGAATGTGCGGAGAAAGGTTGGAGAATCGGCGTGTCCCGTGCTGCACATTCGCAGGACTGACATGCTGCAGCCGCTTGTACCCCCACACCCACCACACATGCCCCGGTCGCGCCGGAAAAGATGTTGCTGGCCATGCTGGACCGCGTAACCACCCATCCCAACCCCACAGCCCACCTCCTGACCGCTCCCCACCACTCCCCCAGCCCTGGCAGAAACCCCCTGTCCGGTGACATGGATCTCAGCCGTGTGTTGTGGTGCTGGACACTGTCCGCATACTCTCCCTCTCTGCAACGGCAAACTAGGCTTACGACTGCTGGGACCACAAGTGGCCTTCGCCATCGGGAACTTGGCCCATCAGAGGTGGAGCATCACGGGTGGGCCGGCTAATGACATACCAACGGATTGTGACTGCGCACGGCGTGCGTCCCACTGATGCCGATTTGGAGGGGCGGAGCATCGTGACCGGCATCAAATGGGCACCTGCCTCGATTCCGGCATCGGGAGCCATTCTCTGCCCAATCAACGTTCCCAATTTCGGCGTTGGGCTATGGAGAATCTCACCCTAAGTGTTGGCGCCTGGGCAGGATTTGTGGACTTCCACGACAGCAATACTGGTGCCGAACCTGGACAGATTCAGCGACAATGGAGGGGCTAGCACCGGTGCTGGGTGGAACATAAAGTGTGATTCGCCGGGTCCATGATTGATACTTGGGAGGCTGACAAGCTGCAGCAGCATATCTGCATTACAATCCCCATGCACACTCATCCCATCTAACAAGATGGCACTGGTTGTCTGGAGCGCGCCCATCCCCCTGACGGGTCAGCTTGGGCCAGAGAGCACCTAGCACCTGTGGCCCTAACTTCACAGTAGGCAGTCAGGGGCGTACGCAGGTCATGGCAATGGTGTTCTGTGTCTCGCCAGCCCAACCCCACAGCCCACCTCAAGGCCAGCGCTCGCTTCTCCCCCGGCCCTAGCAGATTCCCCCGAACGGCGGCACGACTGTCAGCGAATTATGGTGATCTTAGATACTTTCCATACTCCCTTTCTGCTCCTCAGCAGCCATTGCTCCTTATCACGATTTTGAAAAACACATGTGAACCGCAACATCAGGAATTTGCCCCATTGGATGCAGAGCACCGCGGAGGCCCTGAAGAACACCGGGTCAGGCCTACTTATGATATGCCAACGGTGTTTACAGTACATGCATTCTGGAACACATTGACGCCGCTGTCAAGGTGACGGGGAATTGCGATTTGGTGTGAAACCGGTGCCCGCCACAATTTCGGCATCAAAACCGATTCTTTGCCGAATCCCGTTACCTGATTCCAGCGTCGCCCGACGGAGAATCCCGACCATTAACTTTTGAGTATTTTAGAAAATGATTTTTCTTTGTGGATTTTTTTTGTTGAATAAAAACAATGCAGTAAACTCACTGATAGCAGATACATTGGGCGGGATTCTCCCCTACCCGGCGTGACGGAGGGTGCCGGCGTAGGGGAGTGGCGCCAACCACTCAGGGGTCGCGCCTCCTCCAAAGGTGGGGAATTCTCCCCACCTTTGGGGGCCAGCCCCGCGCCGGAGCAGTTTGCACCGGTAGACTGGCGCAAACACCCGGCGCAGTTGGTAGCGGGGCTGGCCGAAAGGCTTTCGGCGGTCGGCGCATGCGCCGGCAGTGACGTCAGCGGCAGCTGGCCGCTGACCTCACTGCCGGCGCATGCGCGATGCGGGGTTCTCCTCCGCGTCCGCCATGGCGGAGGCCGTGGCGGCGCGGAAGGAGAAAGAGTGCCCCCACGGCACTGCCCCGCGGAGTGAGCGGGGGGCCCTGATCGCGGGCCAGGCTTCCGTGGGGGCACCCCCCTGGGTCCGATCGCCCCCCGCCCCCCCCCAGGACCCCGGGGGCCCGCTCGCGCCGCTGAGTCCGCTGTTTCTGAGGTGGTGTACACCTCGGCGGCGGGAGAAGGCCTCCCAGCGGCGGGACTTCGGCCCATCCGGGCCGGAGATTTAAAGGTGAGTTTTAAAAAAATGAAATCCTGCCGGCGCCAGCTGTTTTCACAGGCTGCCGGCGGGATTTGCACAACGCCGGTTTTTTACCGGCGGGAGAATTAGGAGACCTGCGGGAGCGGAAATCACGCCGCTTCCCGCCAATTCTCCGACCCTGCGTGGGGTCGGAGAATCCCGCCCATTGTTTTAAACAGACGGAAAGACAGATATTTACAACTTACAAGGGGCGGCATTCTCTCCTACCCGGCATGGCGGAGGGTGCCGGCGTAGGGGAGTAACGCCAACTACTCAGGGGTCGGGCCTCCCCAAAGGTGGGGAATTCTCCCCACCTTTGGGGGCCAGCCCCGCGCCGGAGCGGTTTGCACCAGAAGACTGGCGCAAAAAAACGGCGCCCGGTAGCGGGGCTGGCCGAAAGGCTTTCGCCGGTCGGCGCATGCGCGATGTGGGGTTCTCTTCCGCTTCCGCCATGGCGAAGGTCGTGGCGGCCGCGGAGTAAAATAGTGCACCCAGGGCACTGGCCCGGAGTCTGAGCGGTGGGCCCGATCGCGGGCCAGGCCACCGTGGGGGCACCCCCCGGGATTCGATCGCCCCCCACCCCCCCCCCAGGACCCCGGGGCCTGCTCGCGCCACTGATCCCGCTGTTCCAGAGGTGGTTCAAACCTCGGCGGCGGGAGAGGCCTCCCAGCGGCGGGACTTCGGCCGATCCGGGCCGGAGAATCACCGCAGGGGCCTCTCCGATCGGAGTAGCGAGATTCCCACCACCGCCACTTCCCGGGTAGCGGAGAATCTCTGCCACGGCGGGGGCTGGATTTTCGGCGGCCCCAGACGATTCTCCGACCCTGCTGGGGGTCGGAGAATTTCGCCCAAGGAAAGTGATGAGGAGGTACCTGATGATGGAAAGTTGATTACTTCCATCCAGGCAATAAGATTGACAGACAGAGCTGAGGGCATAATGGTCTGAGCAGGGCTATGGCAGTTTATGCTCTACCCTCCTGTCCCCTCCCATCATAAGCCTGCAAACACTAACATTGCAATATTTACAGATCCTGCCCATCAAATTATCCAGACTGTTCGCAACCAGCCTCCGGTCCCTCGCAAACACATTGCAGCATACTCACTGACTTTCTTCTGAAATATATAACTTGATCTTTTTGTTTTAGTTATTATCTTCATTGGGTATTCAAAATTGTTACTGAGAGGAAACACTTTGAATAATTGGTTCATTAATATACCATGACAGATAATTGGACATGATCATTTTGTGTTTGCACAGGCAGTTTCAATGTTAAATGCTGACAAACAAGCATTTTCTAAAATAATTAAAAGGAGTATGATTTTGGACAGCAACGTGTCCATGCACAAGAATTTAAAAATTGTTTATTGATTGCCCACTTAGAGTCAAGATCGGGTTCAGTATTCAAGTTAATCAGGCTATAAAAATCGTAGGATAACTGGAAAGGTTGTTGGAGGGGAGGGGGTACGGTGGAAGGACGGACCTGGGGTGTGTGTACGGGGTAGAGGTGGTGCGGTAGGTGGAGAGGAGGGTGAGAGAAGAAGATTGGGGAAGACAGAAGGAGGAGTGAAGGACTGTGAGATATGGGCTGTACGGCACTGTGCCATGGCCCATTTCTTCATTGTAACAAGGGCCAAGCTGGTGGATGGTGAGGGGAAGTGTAAGCTGGATGGAGAAGAGAGGAATGAAAGATTAGAGAGAGGGGGTGGATGAGAAGGGAAACTGGTGGATGGGTTTCTTCATTTCTTTTTTCTTTTGTCCAATCAATCCTATTTCAGTCTTGTGTGATACCTTAAATAATCAATTTACCAATCATTTAATTTGTTTATCACATTTTCCTTCATCCAGTTTTCTATGGAGAGCTGTTCATTTGTTTGTGACTTTTTGATGAAGGCCATTCGACCCATCTTTCACTGGTTAATAGCAACTTTCCCGTTCAGCATTTCCATTCTCTTCAGTGGCAATCACTTTATGGTCAGGTTGATCTTATATAATGTTGTTCTGCTCACTTGCAACTACCTTGGATGCAAGGGATCACAGATTCTCTTCTAAAAGAAATACTTTATCATTTCTGAAGGTATTATAGGGGGCTGTCATGCAGCCCTTTGTGATCAGTTAGTCATATTGGTTTCCAATGCCTAAAATAGATAAAGTAAGAGCATTCTGAGTGACACAGTGGTTAGCATTGCTGCCTCACAATGTCAGGGTCCCGGGTATGATTCCGGCCTTGGGTAACTGTCTGTGTGGGGTTGCATGTTCTCCCCATGTTTATGTGGGTTTCCTCCAGTTTCCTCCCTCAGTCCAAAGATGTGCAGGTATGTGCAGCACGGTAGCATGGTGGTTAGCATAAATGCTTCACAGCTCCAGGGTCCCAGGTTCGATTCCCGGCTGGGTCACTGTCTGTGCGGAGTCTGCACGTCCTCCCCGTGTGTGCGTGGGTTTCCTCCGGGTGCTCCGGTTTCCTCCCACAGTCCAAAGATGTGCGGGTTAGGTGGATTGGCCATGCTAAATTGCCCGTAGTGTCCTAAAAAGTAAGGTTAAGTGGGGGGTTGTTGGGTTACGGATATAGGGTGGATACGTGGGTTTGAGTAGGGTGATCATGGCTCGGCACAGCATCGAGGGCCGAAGGGCCTGTTCTGTGCTATACTGTTCTATGTTCTATGTTCTATATGGTGGATTAGCCATGCTACATTGCCCTTTAGTGTCTAAAGATGTGCAGATTCGGTGGGTTGGCATGATCAATGTGTGGGGTTATGGGGGTAAGGACAGGGGAGTGGGCCTAGGTAGCGTGTTCACTTGGAGGGTTGATACAGATTTGATGGGTCGAATGGCCTTCATCTGCACTGTAGGGATTATATGGATGTTTGGATTTATTATCACACACCACTTTTTTCTATGTCGATAAAGGAGTGAACTGTGGTAATGATAGCTTAATGAACATGTCAAAATTTCAGTTAATTCCTTTGATGAAATGCAAATCAGATTAAGCAGAGAAGAATGCTAATTTGTTATACCAAATTCACACTTTTAATGCATATAAAGGTAAAGGATTAAACATTTAATCGTGCAGATTGTGCAAACCACTGATCACTCACATACAAAGCCAGGGTTCACAATCAATCCCAGGAAATGTTTTATACTTTGACAGCTATTAAGATTCTAAATTTGTCTGTGATAGTCTTATTCCTTATGGGACATAAATCCATCGTACAAAGCTGTCTTCACATTCATCATTGACACCAGTCATTCACAAGATTTGTTACATTTTGCCACAGAGACAGATGGTGCGTTTTAGTGTGTGCTACAGTGAAAAGTGTACTATTAATAACCATTGTGACTGCAATTAAACTATCTCCCCAGATTTTTATCTGGAAAAACTTGTAGTTAATAATCTTCTTTTGGAAAGACTTTCAGTATGCATCTAAGTATTCAGTGTAACTTTTTTTTGCTGAGTTGACTTCCTTAACAGCAGTGGTTTCTAGAGATAGAAGAGCTGTGTTTTATTTTATCCAAATGGTTTAAATTTGCACCTTTTCAAATGGCGAACAAGAACCAAATTGTGTCTTTTTTGTTGCTTTATTTTTTAAAAAATCGTTTTATTGGCATTTCTCATATTTATAAACAGTTGTACATCTACATCACATTTTTCTTACCCGGCCAACAAGCTGCCCCCAAGTACAGTGGGCAACACGGTAGCACAGTGGTTAGCACAATTGCTTCACAGCTCCAGGGTCCCAGGTTCGATTTCCGGCTTGGGTCACTGTCTGTGCGGAGTCTGTATATTGTCCCCGTGTGTGCGTGGGTTTCCTCCGGGTGCTTCCGTTTCCTTCCATAGTCCAAAGATGTGCAGATTAGGTGGATTGACCATGCTAAATTGCCCTTAGAGTCCAAAATTGCCTTCGTCTGGGTGGGGTCACTGGGTTATGTGGCTAGGGTGGAGGTGTGGGCTTGGGTAGGATGCACTTTCCAAGAGCCGGTGCAGACTCGATGGGCCGAATGGCCTCATTCTGCACTGTAAATTCTATGACTATCCAGGAAGCCTTCCTCCGACCCTTGGATGACATATTTAATCTTCTCCAGGTGGAGAAATTCCGAAATGTCAGCAAGCCAGTCTGCAGCTGCGGGTGGTGCTGCCGATCGCCAGCCGAGCAGCATTACAGAAGCAAAAGCAAGGGTGTTGGTTTCCTTTCCCATGTGTAGTTCTGGCTGCCCCGATACCTTGAAGATTGCCACTATCAGGCATGGCTTCACCCTCACGCCCACAGCCGTGGCCATTGCCTCAGAGAAGGCTGTCCAGAACCCAGCAAGTTTGGGGCAAGCCCAGAACATGTGGGTGTGGTTGGCCGGGCCCCTCTGGCACCGCTCACATTTGTCCTCCACCTCCGGGAAGAACCTGCTCAGTCGGGTTCTGGTCAGGTGCGCTCTGTGCACCACTTTGAGCAGCATGAGGCTCAGCCTTGCGCAGGAGGAGATGGAGTTAGCCCTGCTCAGTGCTTCGCTCCAGAGTCCCCACCCTACCTCCGTCCCCAATTCGTCCTCCCATTTCTGTCTGGTCTTGTCTAGTGGTGTTCGGGCTCTGTCCATTAACTGTGTGTATATTTTCCCACATAGCTCTCCCGCCTTGCTGCTTGTGCCTATCAGGTCCTCGAGTAGTGTGGTTTCTGGAGCCTCGCGATACCCTACTGTCTCTTTGTATAGGAATTGTTTTATTTGGAGGTGTCTCATTTTGTGTCATTTTGTTAGTTTCCACTTCCTCGTCAGTTCGTCCAGTGTCATCAGTCTGTGCTCTACGTAAAAGTTCCCGTCAGTGTGCCCCCGTCCAGCCTCCATATTTTGAAGGTGGTGTCTAGCATGGCTGGGAAGAATCATATATCATATATAATTTACAGTGCAGAAGGAGGCCACCTGGCCCAATAAGACTGCATCGGCCCTTGGAAAGAGCACCCCACTTAAGCCCATGCATCCCTATTCCCGTAACCGAGTAACTCCACCTAACCTTTTTGGACACTAAGAGAAATTTATCATGGCCAACCCACCTACGCAGCACATCTTTGGACTGTGGGAGGAAACCATAGCACCCGGAGGAAACCCACGCAGACATGGAGAGAACGTGCAGACTCCGCACAGACAGTTACCCAAGTGGGAATAGAACCTGGGACCCTGGAGCTGAAGCAACTGTGCTAACCATTATGCTACCATGCTGCAGATCGGTGATTGCCACAGATGGGGGCCATGGGGAACATTTTAGTTAGCCCGAAGGGTTTGGTAAAGCCAAGCCCCCCCCCCCATACACACACACAAACGCCATGATTAGACAGTCTACATTTTGGACAAAACAGGAAAGGAACCTCAGCAGTACGTTCAGCTTGATCGCCTGCACTCTCCCCGCCAGGGAGAGTGGGAGTGAGCCCCACGTTTGTAAGTCCCTTTTTTACTTCCTCCACCAGGCTGGTCAGTTTCCACTTGTGGATCTGTGTCCAGTCTCTGGCTATCTGGATCCCCAGGTAACAGAATCTGTTCTGGGCTGTTTTGAATGGGAGCCCCTCCAGCTCTGCCCTTCCCCCGTTTGGGTTCACTGGGAATGCCTCACTTTTGCCCAGGTTAAGTTTGTAGCCCGAGAAGGTTCCAAACTCTTTCAGTATTTGCAGTATTGCCTTCAGTCCCTTCTGTGGCCTTGAGACATAGAGGAGCAGGTCATCTGCATAGAGTGAGACTCTGTGCTCTCTGTCTCCTCTCCGGATTCCCAGGGGGTGGGGGTGGGGGGGGGGGGGGGGGGGGGGAGATGGGCGGGCAGGCGCCTGATGTTCGTTGTGAGCTGTCTACCCTTTACAAAGCCCATTTGGACCTCTGCGACCACCTCTGGTACACAGCCCTCCAGCCATTCGGCCAAGGCCTTTGCGAGTATTTTCGCATCCACGTTCAGCAGTGAAATGGGTCTGTACGATCCACATTCCGTCAGTCTTTATCTTTTTTGGGTATCAGTGAAATTGTGGCCTGCACTAGCCTGGGGCAGAGTGCCCCTTGCCAGTGAGTCTGCGAACATGTCCCTTAGGTGTGGGGCAAATTTTTCGTAGAAGTCTGCTGGGTGCCTTCCCCGCCTGCATGGCGTTGATGCTCTCCATGATTTCTCCCAGATTTATTGGTGCTTCCAGCTCCCTCCATCTGTCTACCCCCACAACTGGTCTGTCTAGGAACTGTTTCATTCCCTTTGGGGGGCTCGGAGGCATACAGTCCTCGATAGAAGGTCTCAAATGCCCGATTGACGTCCTTTGGTTCTGTTATCATTCTCCCTCTGCCACACTTTATCTGCGCTATTCCCCTCATGGCTGCCTACTTTCTCAGCTGGTGAGCCGACCAGCCTTTTCTCCATGATTGTAGAAGGTCCCCCGTGTCTGGCGGAGTTTCGGACTCTGGATCCGGGGTCAACCGGTGGACGCGCCCCTGCACTCCGGGGTTTCCCTTTGTTAGGGGGATGTCCATATGGCTGCGGTCGCTGCTCTCCCCATGAGGTCGGGCCTCAGCACTCCGGGTTTTCCCTTTTTCCAGGGGGCACCCAACATGGCCGCCAGCTATGTGTACGCCCCTGCACTCCGCGATCTCCCTTCGCCTTGATGCCCTCCTGAGTGCCTGTTTGCAGCGCCAACTTGGTTCCTCGCCCTGCTCCATGCCTGCCGAGGTCTGTGTCAGTTCTGCTTCTCTTGCCTCTTTGCTTGTCTTTTGTTCTGCGCTCCTCCCCCAACCACCCCCCCCCCCCGCAGTCTCTGTCCCTCTGCCCCCCTGCTGTATTCTTCCCCCCCCCCCCCCCTTCTGCCCCACCCTTCCCCCCTCTCTTTGTGCCATGCGCTCCCTCTCCGCTGAGAGGTGCGCCGCGGCCTTCCTTTCTTTCTGCCCTCCCATGTTGGCCCTCCTCACTAGCACGGTGGCTCCCCTCCAAGCTCTGGCCTTCCTTTACTTGCCTCCTTCCACCTCTTGTCACGCCCTCCTGTCTGCTTTTCTCACTCTCGCTCCCCTTGCTCCGCTCCCCCTCCTCACAGTGAGGGAAGAGATGAGCCTGTAAACGAGGCAGCACAATCCTCCGTAAAACAGAATACAACATGTACAGTTCATTATCTTCTTGTCTCTGTTTGCGGTCTGACCTCCACTCTTTGTTCCGATTCTTTTTTTCCTTGCCCCTGCGGCTTTCACTGTGCTTGCAGCTGTTCCTCCCCCAATTTGTTTGATTTAATTAATTTGGCCCCCTCCGCTGGGGTGTTAAAGTACACCTTGAATATTACCCAGAGTCTGGCCGGGAATAACATCTCAAATCGCACCCTACTTTTGTAGAGTGCTGATTTTACTCTGTTGAACTCAGCCCTTCTTTTGGCCAGGTGCTCCCCAACGTCCCGGTACACCCTTGTATTCTTCCATTCCCATGTACACGATTTTGTCTGCTGGGATTTTAAAGGATCTTTTTCCCAGTCCCGGACCTGTGCAGCTTTGCAATAATCGCTCTGGGCTGCTCCCTGGCTTTGGGCCTGGGTTGAAGCGATCTGTGCGCCCTGTCCATTTCTGGGGGGGTTTGGAAAGCCCTCCCTCCCCACTAGCTTGCCCAGCATTTGGGCGATATAACTCATTGAGTCTCTCCCCTCGATCCCCTCTGACAGGCCCACTATTCTGACGTTCTGCCGTCTGGACCCGTTTTCCTGGTCCTCCACTTTCCCTCTTCGGCTCCCCTGGGTCGTTACCGACCTTCTCACCTCGGTTTCCGGAGCTACCATCCTGTCACTCTAATCCGAGGCGGCCTTCTCCAACTCCAGGATTGTTTTCTCCTGTGCCTCCACCTTCCTTCCCAGGCCATCGATGGTTCATTGCATTTTGTCCGTCGCCTCCAACAGCACCTCTTCATCATCATGTGGAGGTCCATCCTGATCGCCTCCTTTATGGTGTTTAGCTCCCTTTTCAGCACCCTTCTCCATTCTTCCCCCTGTGCTGGGTGGGGCATATTGTTCACCACGTCCTGTTCCTGTTCCGCTGTTTGGCTGGCCAGCTTTTCCCCTTCCTGTTTCGCCTGAACCTCCTTCCTGACTCGTGGGGTCACCTGCCTGCACACCTGCATCTCCTGCCCTTTTCCTTGGTCTCCACTGTTGCTCCTTGCATCCTGCCGTCCCCCTGATTCATTATTACGTGCAGGCATATTCCTTTTATGTGCCCTTTGCGTTTTGCTGGGTGTTGGTGGAAAAAAATTAGTTTAAAAAAAAAACAAAGATTTGTTTTTCAAATTTCAGGAAAAGAAAAAAAAACTCCTCTCCGTGCTCTTTAAGCCCTCCTGACTTTAAAGTTGTTTCTTCTTTCCTCTTCGTGTCCAGCCCAACACCTATTCAGTATCTCTGTGCTGTGGGGGATTTAAACAATCAAGTCTATTTATAGCTCTTGGACGCAAGTTCAAAGTTTAAAAAAAGGGAACAAAGTCGCGATTCCCCATGGAAACACCCCCACATGCAGCCGCTCCCCTGAACACACCGAGACCAGTTTCTAAAACGACTTGTGTTTGTGAGATCAAATCTAGCTGTTCAGGAAGGTTTGACTCCATTTGCCAGTTTCATCATCCATTTCTTGTATCTTTGTATTGGTCTCTGTAACTGGCGGAAATTGGAGATTCCATTTGTAATGAACTCCAATTGGCTTTATTGGTTGGCCAATTGGAGTATGAGTTCCCTCAATGATAGCTCATTGAGGGGGCCCATATAGGCACCTGTGTAGGCTTTGTGAGCCAATCTTACGTTGACTGGACTGCTAGCAGCACTGTTTGTAGCTGCTCCTGTAATATCGTTATTGTAAATAAATATTGGTGTGGTGACGGAACTCTTGCCTCCCGTGGATTGCTACACCATTCAAGTGCGGGCGCTCGGTCGATATCTCCCCGCGTGTGATATCTGAGGCTGGTTTAGCACAGTGGGCTAAACAGCTGGCTTGTAATGCAGAACAAGGCTAGCAGCGTAGGTTCAATTCCTGTACCGGCCTCCCGAACAGGCGCCGGAATGTGGCGACTTGGGGCTTTTCACAGTAACTTTATTTGAAGCCTACTTCTCTCTCTCTCTATCTGTGCTGTCTCTTCCTTCGCTTTCTCTCATTCACGCCATCAAGTAACGACAGCTGGTTTCCTCCGATCGGGATTTCCCTGGTGCTTTTCTCAACGAAAAATAAACTGGCAAAAAGGATCAAAACACTGGGCCTTGGCAGGAGCCACCTTTTGTGTGACCTGCTTTCAGGCACCCTCTTCCTTTCATCTTTTGTTGCTTTATTGAATGAGTGTTGGAGTTAACAGAGGATAGCTTATTGATCAAAAGTCGTGATTTCCAAACAAGTCAGCAGATCAACGTGGGAAACCTGGAGAAAAGGCCAAACGAAAAAGTGTTTTTTGTTGATTCTTTCATGGGCATTGCTGGCAAGGCCAGTTTTTGTTGTCCATTTCTAACTGCCCTTGAACTGAGTGGATTGTGAGGACACATCTGAGGGCAGCTAAGGACCAACCACATTGCTATGGATCTGGAGTCACACGTAGGACAGGTCAGGTAAGGATGGCCACCTGAGAGAAAAAATGCTGGAAAGTCTCAGCAGGTCTGGCAGCATCTGTAGAAGAGAAAAGAGCTAACGTTTCGAGTCCAGGTGACCCTTTGTCAAAGCTTTTGGGAGCGGGAATTCAGAAGGCCCAATTCACTATTGGTGAATGGTGGGGCAGGCCTGGGAGGAGGTTGCCAGGGAGGTGAGTGGTCATGACCAACAAAAAAGGTTCACCCTGCAGTGCTAACCCTGTCGCGAAAGGGTGAATGCTTGAATCCACTCCTTAATGGTAAGTGAAACTCCTGCTCACTCCAAACTCACTCTCCCAGTTTGAGCGACAGGCTGCAGAGCTGCCGGAGAGGATGGGATCACAGAAGGCGAGATTGGCCTCTCCAACAAGTCTCCCTAGCCAATCACTAATCTCTCTATTCCAAATACCAACAAGTAAAAATAAAGGATGCCCTCCTGCAGACGTCATAGCCCCCAGCCCACCTCTGAAGTGGAGGCAGAACTACCATTTGATAAAAAACCTCCACCAGTGCAGGTGCATGCACCTTGTTATCGGTGGGATGGAACCTAGTTCGAGAGTAAGCTTAGCTTCACAGCTGACGATTGCCTCACGGACACGGGTCCACAGCAGGCAGAGACGGTGACAGCCAAAGTCTCCGAGTCTCAGAGGACTCCTGGAGACCAGGACCCTGCTGAGACCGAGTCCAATGACGAACCTCTGGAATGGACCCGAAGAGACATGTTGGAGATGCGGAGACAGGCAGCGGAACATCAGACTGGGTTGGCAGAGGCCATTGCCCGACAGGAATAAAGGACACAGGTGTCTGCCCATGGTCTGTCTGATATCGTGGCTTCTCCATGGGAAGGGTGGCAGCTACCTCGCAAACCCAGATCCAGCAGTTTCTGCTGGAGTTACACTCGTACCTGCACACCAGCGCTAAAGTCACCGTTCCACCAGTTGATAGGTGAGAGGGAAATTGGGGAACTTTTATCTTAACTCAGGTCTCTCTTCTCAGAGAGTCAGGGAGGAACCATTGGGTATCCAAAGAGAGGAGGAGCTTCAGCTAGGCACCTCCGAAGCCCCACGCAAGAAACTCCCAAGGGTGTCCTGCCACTCCAAATCCCCACTGACAGTCACCCCATCAACTCGAGCATGTCAAACTGGGGAGGGTGCACCTGATCCAGTGCAGGAGAACTTTAGCATGTGAGGGACATCCAAGCCTCTGAGCACCAGAGTATGCCGCAGTTAATAATAATAACAATCTTTATTAGTGTCACAAGTAGGCTTACCTTAACACCGCAATCAAGTTACTGTGAAAATCGAGAGTATAGCAGTCAGCGGGCCGCCTCCACCTCTGCTGAGGCTGTCGGGGCTGCAGCTAGATGTAGCGGGAGGGTTAGAAAAATTAAGAAGTTTTGATTGAACAGTGGTGGCTTGGGTTTTTACTTATTGCATATACTTTTCACTTCTGTAAATTTGCCTCAAAGTCTCACAGATTGAATGGCTGACCTGTGTGACTGAAGGTCCTGTGTTACACACACACACACGCACACTGAACTCCCATCTGGATCCTCAGTTGCATTAATTCTCATCTTTGATGTCAATAAAGGCACATCCTATGTGACACTGATGCTTGGCCAATACATCTGTCACCCTTAAATCTCAGACAGACATTTGGGTTCAGGAGAATTGCTCGTCTAGGTTAGTGATTATCCTGCTGTTGTCGCACTGAAGTATGTTTCTGGATTGCACAATTATTTGTCTCAGCTAACATTTTAATGGTTCTCCAATGTGTACTTTGCAATGGCATTTATTTGATGACAGTGATTTTTTGGGAAAAGCCGTATTAAACACCGAACACTATCAGCTTTTGTGCCTCTCCAGCTTGTTATTGTTTAAGGCTGAACATCATTCCAGGCTGAGTTCCCACTTTCCCTGTGCATGATGTTGAACTAGGGAAGTCTAGGATCAGTCGGGAACATTGCAGATGTCTACCAGTGGGGTATGAGTGTGTAATGTTAGAGTGTGTGCTCATTTTGATGAAGCCGTCTCCTTACCTGTAAGAATCTTATATTGCTCCTGGACAGCTGCTTAGCAATGCTTTGCATGGTATTTGTGTAAAGGCACAGCACACAACTCAATATGGAATAATAATAATAATATTTATTGTTGTCACAAGTAGGCTTACATTAACACTGCAATAAAGTGACTATGAATAGCCCCTAGTCGCCACATTCAGGTGCCTGTTCGGGTATATGGCAGGAGAATTCAGAATGTCCAAATTCCCGAACAGCACGTCTTTCGGGACTTGTGGGAGGAAACCAGAGCACCCGGAGGAAACCCATGCAGTCACAGGGAGAGCGTGCAGACACCTCACAGACAGTGACTCAAGCCGGGAATCGAATCTGGGACCCTGGAGCTGTGAAGCAACAGTGCTACCCACTGTGCTACCTGACAGTGCACTCATTAACTTTGGGTATATGGAAAGAATTGACCTTTGTGAATTGGATTGTGTCGAGGACTGTCATGCTTCAAAAGCAATGCTTTTGCATATCTACTAAATCCTCAGCAAAGTATGTTCAGGGAAGATGTTCCCATTGATTGTGTGTCAATACTGACCGTGTCACATTACTCCCTAATGTGGACCTTTGCCATGGCCGGTACTATTCCATTGGAGAGTGAGGACGCAAAGATCATCGGCAATCTCCTCCCTTGCTCCCTGTTATAACCTTGGGTATATCCCGTCTGGCCCAGGGGACTTATCTGTCCTGATGCTTTTCAAACGTCCAGCAAATCCTCCTTCTTAATATCAACCTGTTTGAGCCTATTAACCTGGTTCGCACTGTTCTCACGAGCAACAAGGTCCCTCTCTCTAGTGAATACTGAAGCAAAATATTCATTTAGGGCCTCCCCAACCCCCTCAGACTCTCGACACAAGTTCACTTCATTATCCTTTATCGGCCCTACTCTCACTCTGATCATCCTCTTATTTCTCACATGTTGCCAAGGCTTCTGTGTCTTGCAAGTATGATCCATCATTCAGGCAGAAAGTGACTAATGCTACTTCCGTGATCATTGTGAGACTTAAAATCTTTCCTGTAATGTCCATGCTGAGACTGAAGGTGTTGTTGCTGCCTCTGCATCAAATACAGAAGAAAACTCTGATTATGAAATCTTACCAACATCTTTTCTCCTGGAATCTTGCAGCCAAGAGATTGTCACAGGCAGGCCTGCCATCTTGTCCCCATGAAGTGACATCCTCATATAGCTCGTCTGAATCCTCACCCTCTTCAGGGTCATCTCCGACCAAACTTCTTCGACCAAAAAGTATTGGAGAGACCGGTCCAAATATTGGAATACATCTTTTGAGAGCCAAAGGTTTGTCCTATTAAAGACATTGTGGTGGAATATGCTGCATTGTATCTCTCCTTGATGCACTCTGTGTCTCATGAACATATGTCATTGGTATGTCTTCTGGGGTCAGCTCTTTGGTATCGAGCACAAACATGTAGGATCTGCTTTTTGTGCTCACAAAGGAGCTGTACATTCAAAGAGTTCAATCCCTTTCTATTTATGACTCTCACAGGCTTCTGTGAGGCAGCTCTTCAGTCAGTAGTACCGTAAATTTGTGCGAACCCTGAGATCACAGCAAATCCCACAGCTCAGGCAGCCTGGCTTGCATCATCATGAAGAACTGCACGTAATGGTGAGCTTTACTGAAAAGGCCATCTGTGACCTCCCTTATGTATTTGTGTGTCGCAGATTCTGTAATTCTGTAAAGGTCACCAGTGGAGCCCTGGATGGACCCTCTAGCAAATAAGTTAATTGCGGCAGTAATCTTCGAAGCAACCGGCATTGGATGCCCTCCCAAGTCCTTGTGGTGTGAGTTCTTCACAGAGAAGGTGGCAAATGAGAGCTATCACATCCCTAGACAAGCAAAGGTGCCTGTGGCAATTCCTGAATTTCCCTCCTCTTTTTCAGCACTGGGGACCCAACTGATTCTTGGCTCCTCAGGGAATCTTCCCTAAGCTGTGCCAATCAGTGATGTGCCCTTCTTCTCCTCATCATAGCATTCGACAAGGCAGTCTTGCCTGCATCCTCCACTTCTCCTTGTATCTGTGAACAGATATAATTGAGCAATCAATAGTGGCTCCCCATGAATTGTCTCCCTCCATATCCATGGCAGGAACCAGTCTCTAGCCCTTACCCTTCCCACAGTCTGCAAATAACATCCCCCAGCCTCCCCTTGCAGGATGATGACATAGAAACATACATCGAAAAAGTATCAGGAGAAGCCCATTTGTCCCTACGAGCCTGCTCCACCATTCATTATGATCATCAAGTTGAACACTCTGATCCCGCCTTTCCCCCATATCCTTTGATCCCTTTAGCCCCAAGAGCTACATCTAATTCCTTCTTGAAGTTAAACAACGTTTTGGCCTCAACTACTTTCGGTGATAGTGAATTCCACAGATTTACCACTCTCGGGATGAAGGAATTTCTCCTCTACTCAGTCCAAAAAGGTTTGCCTATTATCCTTAAACTATGATCCCTAGTTCTGGACTTCCCCACCATCGGCAACATTCTTTCTGAATCTACCCTGTCTAATCCTGTTAGAATTTTATAAGTTTCTATGAGATCCCCTCTCACTCTTCTAAACTCCAATGAATATAATCTTAACCGACTTAACCGCTCCTCATATGACTGCCCCGCCATCCGAGAAATCAGCCTGGTAAACCTTTGTTGCACTCCCTCCATAGCAAGAACATTGGATTGGATTGGTTTATTGTCACGTGTACCAAGGTTCAGTGAAAAGTATTGTTCTGTGTGCAGCTCAAACAGATCATTCCATACATGAAAAGAAAATACATAACAGGGCAAACTTAAAATACATAATGTACGTACATAGACACACGCATCAGGTGAAGCATATCCTTCCTCAGATAAGGATACCAAAACTGCCCATAATAATCCGGGTGTGGCCTCACCAATGACCAATACAATTGCAGTGAAACATCCCTATTCCTGTACTCAAATGCTCTCGCTATGAAGTCCAACATACCTTTTGCCTTCTTTACTGCCTGCTGTACCTGCGCGCTTACTTTCAGCAACTGATGCACGTGGAGGTCAAGGTCTCGCTGAGTATCCACCTCTCTCAATTTTACACCCATTCAAATAATAATCTGCCTTCCTATTTATGCTACCGAAGCAGATAACCTCACACTTACCCACATTATACGGCATCTGACATGCATGTGCCCACTCACTCAGCCTGTCCAAATCCTGCTGAAACATTTCTGCAGCCTCCACACAGCTCACTCTCCCAACCAATTTTGTATCATCTGCAAATTTAGAGATAATACGTTTAGTTTCCTCGTCCAAATCATTAATATATAATGTGAACAGCTGGAGTCCAAGCACAGATTCCCACTAGTCACTGCCTGCCAATCAGAAAAAGACCCATTTATTCCATCTTTTTGCTTCCTATCTGCTAGCCAACTTTCTATCCATCTCAAGACACTGCGTGCAACTCCATGTGCTTTATCTTTACATTCCGGAGTTTGACAGGTAGCTGAGCAAAGGGGCAGAGATAGGCTACATAAGTGGGCAGAAATTTGATAGATGAAGTATAATGTGGGAAAATGTGAACAGTGTTGACGCCGGCGTAAACTCTGGAGTGGGGTATGCCGGCGTCAACGGACCTCCTGGCCCAGTTATTCTCCGGATCTCAGAGGGCTAGAACGGCGCCAGAGCAGCACACAGCACTGCACTGCACGGCCGGCGGCGTGCGTCCGTGCACGTGCGCGACGGATGGCGCGGGTCCGCCCATGCACGTGATGGCCATCTCCGCGATGGCCCCCATCCAACATGGATAAGCCCTACAGGGGCCCTGCGCGGAGGAACATAGGCCCCTCCTGGAATGAGCGCGCCCGCCGATTGGTAGCCACCGATCATGGGCCTGGCCACCATGGAGGCCCACCCCCCGCCCCCCCGGAGTCAGATCCCCCCCCCCCCCCAACCAGGACGATACTGCAGCCAGAATGCCGAGGTCCCGCTGATTGGGACCATATGTGAACCACGCCGGCGGGCACTCGGCCCATTGGGCGCAGACAATCGCCGCGGGGGCTGCTTTCAATCTCTGGTGACCGGAGAGAATCGGCGGCCCGGCGTCGGAGCAGCTTGGCAGGATTCTCTCGCCCTCCTGGCGTCCTCTCCGACCCGGCGCGGGCTCGGAGAATCCCGGCCGTTAACTTCTGCAGGAAGAACAGAAAAGCTGTATATTATTCAAATGGAGAGAGATTGCAGAACTCTTGCGGTGTAGAAGAATCTGAGTGTCCTGACACATGAATCAAGAAATCTAGTATGCAGGTACAGCATGTGATTAGAAAGGCAAATAGACCATAAGACAGAGGAGCAGATTTAGGGCAGTCAGCCCATCGAATCTGCTCCGCCATTCAATCTTGGTTGATATTTTTTTCATCCCCATTCTTCTGCCTTCCCCCTGATAACCCCTGATCTCCATATTAATCAAGAACCTATCTATCTCTTAGTGATTTGGCCTCCACAGCCTTTTGCGGCAAAGAATTCCACAGATTTACCACCCTCTGGCTGAAGAAATTCCTCCTCATCTCTGTTTTAAAGGATCATCCCTTCAGTCGGAGGCTGTGTCCTTGGGTTCTAGTATCTCCTACTTGTGAAAACATCCTCTCCACGTCCACTCTATCCATGCTTCTCAGTATTCTGTAAGTTTCAATGAGACCCCCCCTCATTCTTCTAAACTCCAATCGAGTACAGACCCAGAGTCTTCAAACACCCCTCATTTGACAAATCCTTTATTCTCAGAATCATTCTTGTGAACCTCCTCTGGACCCTCTTCAAGACCAGCACATCTTTCCTTAGATACGGGGCTTCAAACTGCTCACAATATTCCAAATGGGGTCTGACCGCAGCCTTATACAGCCTCAATAGTACATCCCTCCTCAGCATGAATGCTGACATTGCATTTGCCTTCCGAACTGCCAACTGAACCTGCTTGTTAACCTTAAGAGAATCCAAAACTAGGAATCCTAAGTTCCTTTGTGCTTCTGATTTCTGAAGACTTTCATATTTAGAAAATAGACTATGACTCTTCTTGCAACAAAAGTGCATAGCTTTGCACTTTTCTACATTGTATTCCCTCTACCACTCCTTTGCGCATTCTCCTAGTCTGTCCAGGTCTTTCTGCAGCATCTCTGCTTCCTCAACACAACCTGTCCCTCTACATACGTTTTAATCATCTACAAACGTAGCAAAAATGCCCTCAGTTATTTCTTCCAGATCATTAATGTATAATATTGTGAATAGCTGTGGTCCCAACACTAACCCCAGTGGAACACCAATAGTCACTGGCTGCCATCCTGAAAACGACCCATTTATCCCCACTCTCTGACTTATGCCAGTCAGCCAATCCTCTGTCTTGCCCCAAACACCATGGGCTTCTATCTTACTTCGCAGCCTCCTCTGTGGCAGCTTGTCAAATTCCTTCTGGAAATCCAAATAGATCACGCCCACTGGTTCTCCTTTGTCTAACTTCCTCATTACCTCCTCAAAGAATTCTAACAGATTTGTCAGGCATGACCTGCCCTTGACGAATCCGTGCATTTCTGACTACTCCGCAATCTCATCCTTAATAATAGACTCTAAAATCTTACGAATGGAAGATTGTTGTTCATTGCAAGGGGAATGAAATATAAAAGTAGTGATGCTTTGCTACAGTTATACAGGGAATTGATGAGACCACATCTGGAGCACTGTTTACAGTTTTAGTTTCCTTAACTAAAAAAGGATATGATTGAGTTGGAAGCTGTTCAGAGAATGTTCACTCGACTGATACATGGGATGAGGGGATTATTTTACAAGGAAAATTTGGACAGCCTGGACCGAGATCCATTGGAGTTTAGAAGATTGACAGGTGATCTTTTGAAACAAAGAACAATGCAGCACAGGAACAGGCCCTTCAGCCCTCCAAGACTGTACTGGTCACAATACTACTCTTGGCCAAAACCCTCAGCACGTCCTCGTGCCATATCCCTCTATACCCATCCTATCCATGTATTTGTCAAGATGCCTTTTGAATGCCATTAATGTATCTGCTTCCACAACCTCCCCTGGCAACGTGTTCCAGTCACTCACCACCCTCTGCATAAAAAAACTGCCTTGCGCATCTTCTATAAACTTTGTCTCACGGATCTTTAACCTATGCCCTTGGTGACTGACCCCTCCACCCGAGGAAAGAGTGCCTGCTCACTCTATCCATGCCCCTCATAATCTTGTAGACCTCTATCAGGTCACCCCTCAAACTCCATCATTCTAATGAAAACAGTACGAATCTATTCAATCTATAGTGTGGCGACTAGAATTGTGCACAATATTCCATCTGTAGCCGTACCATGGTTCTGTACAACTGTAGCATGATTTGCCAGATTTGATACTTGATGTCCCGTCCAATGAAGGCAAGCATTCCGTATGCTTTCCTGACTACTTTATCCACTTGTGTTACCACCTTCAAAGATCTGTGGATCTGCATGCCCAGATTTCTCTGACTTTTGATATTCCTAATAGTTTTGCCATTTACGGTATATTTCTTCTCTATTTAAGACCTACCAAAATGCATTACCTCACATTTGTCCGGATTAAACTCCATTTGCCATTTCTCTGCCCAAGTCTGCAACCAATCTATGCCCTGCTGTATCCTCTGACAATCCTCAGCACTATTTGCCACTTCACCAACCTTGGTGTCATCTGCAAACTTGCGAATCAGACGAATTACGTTTTCCTCCAAATCGTTTATGTATACTGCAAACAACAGAGGCCCCAGCACCGATCCCTGTGGAACACCACTAGTCACAACCTTCCATTCAGAAAAAAAGTCTTCTACTACTACACTGTGCCATCTGTGACCAAGGCAGTTCTGTATCCAGCTTGCCATCTCACCTCTGATCCCGTGTGACTTCAACATTTGTACCAGTCTGTCATTGTGGGCGGCATGGTAGCACAGAGGATAGCACTGTGGCCTCACAGCGCTAGGGTCCCAGGTTCGATTCCCCACTGGGTCACTGTGCAGAGTCTACATGTTCTCCCCGTGTCTGTGTGGGTTTCCTCGGGGTGCTCCGGTTTCCTCCCACAGACCAAAGACGCGCAGGTCAGGTGGATTGGCCACGCTAAATTGCCCTTAGTGACCAAAAAGGGTAGAAGGATTATTGAGTTACGGGGATAGGTTGGAAGTGAGGGCTTAAGTGGGCCGGTGTAGACTCGATGGGCCGAATGGCCTCCTGCACTGTATGTTCTATGAGGCACCTTGTCAAAGGCTTTCCTGAAGTCCATGTAAACAACATCCACCACCCTCCTCTCATCAATCATCTTTGTCACCTCCTCAAAAACCTCTATCAAGTTAGTGAGACATGACCTCCCCTTCACAAAACCATGCTGCCTCTTGCTAATATGTCCATTTGCTTCCAAATGGGAGTAGATCCCGTGTCGAAGAATTCTCTCCAGTAATTTCCCTACCACTGATGTAAGGCTCACCGGCCTGTAGTTCCCTGGATTATCCTTGCTGCCCTTCTTAAACAAAGGAACAATATTGGCTATTCTCCAGTCCTCCAGGACATCACCTCAAGCCCATGAGGATCCAAAGATTTCTGTCAAGGCCTCAGAAATTTCCTCTCTAACCTCCTTCAGTATTATGGGGTAGATCCCATTAGGCCCTGGGGACTTATCTACTTTAATATTTTTCAAGATGCCTAACACCTCGTATCAACATCCACCAATTCCTTCTCTTTGGTGAATACTGATGCAAAGTATTCATTTAGTACCTCACCCATTTCCCCTGGCTCCACACATCTATTCCCTTGCCTGCCCTTCAGTGGGCCAACCCTTTCCCTGGCAACCCTCTTGCTTTTTATGTATGAGTAAAAAGCCTTGGGTTTTCCTTAACCCTATTTGCCAATGACTTTTCATGACCCCTTTTAGCCCTCCTGACTCCTTGCTTAAGTCCCTTCCTACTTTCCTTATATTCCACACAGGCTTCGTCTGTTCCCAGCCTCCTAGCCCTGACAAATGCCTCCTTTTTCTTTTTGACGAGGCCTATAATATCTCTCGTTATCCAAATGTTCCCGAAATTTGCTGTATTTATCCTTCTTCCGCACACGAACATGCCGGTCCTGAATTCCTTTCAACTGACATTTGAAAGCCTCCCACATGTCAGATGTTGATTTACCCTCAAACATCCGCCCCCAATCTAGGTTCTTCAGTTCTTGCCTAATATTGTTATAATTAGCCTTCTCCCAATTTAGCACATTCACCCTAGGATCACTCTTATCCTTGTCCACCAGCCCTTTAAAACTTACTGAATTGTGGTCACCTTCTGACCTGTTGCTCCGGTACCCACCCCCCTGCCATGCTCGTTTGAACCCTCCAGTGTGACACTAGCAAACCCCGCGACCAGGATATTTATGCCTCTCCAGTTTAGATGCAATCCACCCTTCTTATACAGGTCACACCTGCCCCAGAAGAGCTCCTAGTGGTCAGATAACGGAAACACTCCTTCCTACACCAGCTGTTTAGCCACATGTTTAGCTGCTCTATCTTCCTATTTCTAGCCTCACTGGCACGTGGCATAGAGAGAGTAATCCCGAGATTACAACATGAGAGGTCCAGACTTTTAACTTTCTGCCTAGCTCCCTGAATTCCTGCTGCAGGACCTCATGCCCCTTCCTGCCTATGTCGTTAGTGCCAATATGTACAACGACCTCTGCCTGTTTGCCCTCCCCTCCAGGATGCCTGCTACCCATTCAGAGACATCCTGGACGCTATCACTCTCCTCACTTTGCCCTTCCCTGCTGAGCAACAGAGTCAGTTGTGGTGCCACTGTTCTGGCTGCTGTTGTTTTCTCTTGATTTGCTATCTCCCCCAACTGTATCTAAAACGGTATAATTGTTAGAGAGGAGGACAGAAACGGGGATTCCTGCACTGACTGCCTGCCCTTTCTCGTGGTCACCGTGTGACCACGTCTCTATAACTCCTATCTATGATGCTTTCCGCCACCTGCATGCTCCTAAGTGCATCCAACTGCTGTTCCAACCGAACCACGTGGTCTTTGAGGAGCTGCAATTGGTTAAACGTCCTGCAGACGTAGTCGACAAGAATGCTGAAAGCATTACGGATCTCCCACATCTCACAGTTAGAGCACTGTCACCCACTGAGTGGCATTTAATCACTAGTTAATTAATTTAAAATAAATCCTTAAATTGTTATTAGATTAAGTTATAATTAGCTATATGGTCCCTGGTGCTAGATTGTTACTGTAAAATTAAATGCCAAATACTAGTCTCTGCCCTTAGGATTAGTTACTCCTCTACCTAGTTAAATAATAAGTTTTAATTAGTTTTTGCAATGTCTTTTTTTTCAAATTTAACACAGATTCCCTACCAGCCAATCAGATTTACTGTGACGTTAATTCTCAGTTTTTCCCCCCATAATTTGAAAACACAGAGAGACACAGACACAAATACCACTTACCTTCCTAGACTGCACTCCGGTTTCCTCCCGCTCAGCTCCGCTCCGATATGAAAGACTTACCTGCTTTACCTGCTCCTCACCAATTAGCTCTCTCCCTTGTAGTCACCTGCAGCAGGGCAAGGCCACTCACTGGAAATTTGAGTGCAACAAATCAAGAGACAAAAAGCATTTCCTCCCGCCCAGCCTCGAATTCCCACCTAGCTTCAAATTCCCAGCTCCAAACTCACACTTCGATGTGCCTCACTTGGGATGTGTCCACTGGGTCATTGGGAGTGCTCACTGGGAGTGAGCTTCGAATCCCCTTCTTAAATAAGCCTCAGATGACTCACACACCTGGTAACTTCAGAACAAAGGAATAAGCACCGCTTGCCTCCTAATAAGGCTTTAGGTGATTGACAGTTAACTGCCACTAAGTTGGGGCAGCACAGTGGTTAGCATTGCTGCCTACAGCGCTGAGGACCCAGGTTCGAATCCCGGCTCTGGGTCACTGTCCATGAGGAGTTTTCACATTCTCCCCGTGTCTGCGTGGGTTTCACCACCATAAGCCAAAAGATGTGCAGGATAGGTGGATTGGCCACGCTAAATTGTCCCTTAATTGGAAAAAATAATTGGGTACTCTAAATTTATTTTTAAAAAAAAGAACTGCCACTAAGTTATGTGAGTGGTTGGGGTAGCCCTTTATTAACTTTTATTGCACAACTTCCAGATTAAACTGGACTACTGAAACATTTAGGATACTACGGAACTTGACAGGGTGGATATTTACCCATGTGTGAAAGCTTAGCACCCAAGGACATAGTTTAAAAATAAGACTTCCCACTTAAGATGGCGGTAAGAAGGATTTTCTTTCTCTCGGAGGATCGTGGATCTGTGGAACTCTTGCTCAGTGAGAGGTGGAGGCAATGTAAATGAATATTTTTAAGGTATAGATCGGTAACAATGGAATTAATTGTTATTGGTGTGTGGGTGGGGGGGGGGGGATTCTGAGTGGAATATGGAGCTGAGGCCATAATTACATCTTATTGAATGGTAGAGCAGGCTCAAGGGGCTGAATGGCCTACTCCTGCTCTTAATTTGTATGTTTGTATTTATGTATGTTCATATGACAAAGTGGCCTCAGCCCCAGAAAACGTCTCTGATATATTCTCCAAACAACATGGCCTCAGCCCGGATAGACTCTGACCCTTCCACGGACAGTCTTTTTACTCTTGTCATGTGAAACTCTGACCACAGGATTCCGATTAAAATAAAGAAGCTTTTGTCGGACTCAGAAGTGAAAACTGATGCACAGTGAAGAGGAAAATCACGAGAGCACAAGTATTTTTTAGAATTTATGAGACATATTGAAAAGGACACGTACCTCACCCTCAGACTAATTAAGTTGCCTCGAACAAACAAAGTATTAAGAAGAACCAAAGTTAAAAGGTCCTTAGTTTGACAGAACATAAATTCCTTTGAATTACAGCTGTTACTGCAGCCAAAAGAAAGAGGCTATAAAAGAGATAACAGAATGGAACCAATAAGTGACTTTCTGTCCAAGTATATATTTAAAACTCTCAACACATAAGAGAAAACTAAATGAAACCACTCTTAGAATGACCTGCTGACCGAACATATGTTAAAACGTTTGACACTCAAACCAATATTAAAAGAAACGCCAAGCGACTTTTAAGGACAGACTTCAAGAAGATTAAGTGAAACTGCAAACATAGTTGCTTAACTCTAAGGTAACTGCTCAATATAGAGAAAAGGGACATTTGGGCTATTAACAGAAATAGAAAAAAATATACATATAAGGAACGGGTCCAGAACGGAAAACTGCTCCTTTCCCGCAGTTTCCAAAAAGGGAGAGAAAGGAGTCAAATTCCTTTTCTCAGTCTGTCGAATAAGTCTCTCAAGACTTTGATGAATATATGCCTATTATTCTTTCAAAAATGTATTAGGTAGAGATACTGGGAGATACTTTCAGATTTCCACGTTTAAATATATTTTTCTCTTAATGAAGATTAGCTGTCAGCAGATAATAACAAACTGTTAGCAGATTCATATTTTGAAGGCTTTGTAACTTTGAAATGGTTATAATAAAACCCCATTAAAAATATAAACTGTATTTTTACTTTGAGTAAGTTTTAAATCCTAGACGCTCTTTTAGGATGTCTTAAATGACAAGGATCCATGCTTAAAGGAATAAATAATTTAGTTTTGAGTGGTCTACCCGACAAATCTCCCACTAGCGGGTAACAAATCTTTTTAAGACCTGGAAGAATAATCTCCCTCTCGTGAGAGCTGTCCTGTTAAATAGCTTTCCCTCCTTTGGGGGCTTAGTCAGAAAGAGACCAGTAAGATTAGCACTTGGAGTCAGGAAAGTCCTAATCACTCACATCCCCCAGGAAGTCTTTCACTCTTTCACTCTATTCCTTGACCAATCTCTACACCTGTATCCACCTCACCCTCTCCTGTACCACCACATAGTCCTGACTTTGCCCCTATTTGTGTTCGCCTCCAGTCCTGTCTCTGACTCACCCCTCACTGATCATTTTCCCCCGGTCAGTCCTGCCACCATCACACCTTCCCCTCACATGTTTTTACTCCCTCGGCCTTACCTTCCTCTCACCCCTCCCTCTTGTGTTACATAGAACATAGAAAATACAGCACAGAACACTGTTTCACACTGTCTTCTCCAACAATATCGCCCCTCTTTTTCTTAAATACTGAAGAAAAGTACTCATTCAAGACCTCCCCTATCTCTTCAGACTCGATATACAATTTCCCGGTACTGTCCTTGATTGGACTTACCCTTGCTCTAGTCATTCTCATATTTCTCACATATGTGTAAAAGGCCTTGGGGGTTTTCCTTGATCCCACCCGCCAAAGGTTTTTATGCCCTCTCTTAGCTCTCCTAATCCCTTTCTTCAGTTCCCTCCTGGCTATCTTGTATCCCTCCAGCGCCCTGTCTGAACCTTGTTTCCTCAGCCTTACATAAGTCTCCTTCTTCCTTTTAACAAGACATTCAACCTCTCTTGTCAACCATGGTTCCCTCACTCAACCATCGCTGCCCTGCCTGATGGTGACATACATATCAAGGACACGCTGTTCCTTGACAAGTTCCACATTTCAATTGTGTCCTTCCCTGACAGGCTATGTTCCCAGCTTATGCACTTCAGTTCTTGTCTGACAGCATCGTATTTACTGTGCCCCCAATTGTAAAACTTGCCCTGTTGCACGCACCTATCCCTCTCCATTACTAAAGTGAAAGTCACAGAATTGTGGTCACTATCTCCAAAATGCTCCCCCACTAACAAATCTATCACTTATCCTGGTTCATTACCAAGTACCAAATCCAATATGGCCTCCCCTCCCCATTCTTGCCTCTGCCTCACTCCTCCCCAGTGGCCGGGGGTCCTGTGCCCAGTTTTGGCGCAGATTGTGCTACAGGCACCTGACATTTTGCAGTCGCGGACCTAAAGGAAGCGGAAAACAACATCTACTGACCTCCAAATCATGGATTAACTCAAGCTCGCCATGCGCCTGCCACTAATACATGGTAATGAATCAGACCATTCTAATTATATGCTGGCGGGGCACTTACTTTGGAAAGGCAATATAATTCCGGTAAATTGGCCTTTTTAATGATCATTCGTGAGATTCCTCACACTACGCAGTGGGAAACTCGACTGCCGTCAGAGGCAGGAGAACAAAATTACAATCCAATTTTCCGCTGGCGGGAAACTGACTTTTTCATTCACTCCAAATTTAGTGTCCCCCCTCGCCATGAATCCCACCACTGGTGGGAGTGGAAAACCCCACCCCCTGACTAACACAGATGCTGCATTTCCTGCAGTCAGTGCACTTCATTTTTCACCTGTAAATTCACTTTGCTGCAGATCACATGCTCTTAAATGTAACTCAATCTCAAAATTGTTTTGGTAAACAAAGATGAAAATAGCCAAAATGTCACAGCAACCTTATTTTCTTCAATGTTGGGCAAGATGTTGCTGTCGGAGTGAACTTAATGGTGTCTGCCATGAGTCGGAATTACAGATTTCAGTTAGTCAGATGTTTAAGATTTGAAATGTTCTCCATGGCAAGTTTCTGAAAGTCCAAACTGGTAATGTTGAAATGAGGAAAATCAGACATCTAAGGCTGGATTCTCCGCTGTTGGAATTCTCCGTTTCGCCGGCAGCCCAGGGATTTCCCGACGGCGTGGGGCTGCCCACAATGGGAAAACCCATTGGCCAGCTGGCGAGAGGGAGTATCCCGGGGGCACGCCGCACCAGAAATCTGGTGCAGCGGGACGGAAAGGGGGGGGGGGGGGTCCCAGGGGTCCCAGAGGCCCCAGAGTGGTTTCCGAGGCTACTGGAGGCCTTGGGGTGGTCAGGCTCTGGGCAGGGTGGTCTCCTGGCACCCTTGACACTGCCACCCAGGCGACCTGGCACTCCACTCTACCTCCTCCTTTAAGATGCCACTTTGACAAAGCTATTAACTAACTGCCCTCAGCCCACTTTATGTGTCGAATTCTGTTCTCTAACACACCTGTGACATCAAAGGCTTTATAAAAATACAAGTTGTGAAATAAGAATCCACACTTGAAATAGTTAATTTCCAGTATCAGAGATTGATTGGCAATAATGAATAGTTATTACATTGTTCCTCGGGAAATTAGACTAGAATAGAAAATACAACTTTCTGTGGCAGTTTAGTTCTAGCCTACTGTGAAAGTACAGCAAATTTATGCCACTCAATGCAAGTCAGAAATGTTGCAGACAACCAGATGCCATTTTTGCAGAGTATCGCAACCTGCACAGCAAGTTTTGGAGTTTTGAATCTAACCACTTTTTGTATCTCACCTGATGTTACATTGCAATTGCCATCACCATTAGTTTGGCCAGAGAATCATGGCCATTATCTCCATCGGCATGCACGGTCAAATGTTGGTGCAAAGCACCTTGAAACTTCTTACTGCGTTAAAGACACTATAACAATGTAAGTTGTTGTTACAGCTTTGGTAGGACTACTGAAGGCAAACAAAGAATACTATACTCAGGGTCCAGTACACCTGGGCTTGTGACCAGTTTTGGACCCTCAGCTTAAGGAAATATATTCAGGCATTTAAGAAGGTGCAGTGTGCAGGTTGCAAAGGATGCATCGGTCTTAGGCAAATATCAATTTTCCTGATCTCTTAGATATGTGGGGCTGGATTCTCCGATTTTTAGGCTATGTCTGGAGAAAGTGTCTAGATTTACGGTGAAAAAGTCGGCGTCGCCCCCACACCGATGCTCCATCAGGTGGGGGGGGGGGGGGGTGGGAGTAGCAGCCGTGCCACATAAAACCTCTGGCGTTCCGACAGAAATGGCCGGAGAATTACCGGGTCCATGGCAGTGCATGCACACAGCGACAACCTGCAGCTGCCGCGCCGTAAAACATGCCGCCGGCTGCATGTGGACCTGGCCTGCCAGATAGCACACCCTGTAATGCCACTCGCCACCCGATCCACCCCCCCCCCACCAGTCCCCCCAGTCCTCGCCGAAGCTCCCCCGGCCAGCGGAATGACAACCCCCCCCCCCCCCCCAACAGTTGCGCCGCTGGTCAAAGTCCATCGCCACCACGTGAGGGCGACGAAAACTCAGAGCACAAGTGCTCCACGCAAACGGGAAGCCGACACATCGGGGGCGGAGCATCGGGGGAGGGCCTTCAGGTGATGTCTGAGGCCTTCCCAACGGCGTGTGGCACACTCATCGATGACACCATTCTGGAGGGGGCGGAGCCCCCGATTTCGGCATCAATAGGGATTGTCTGTCCGATCGGCAAATACGATTTCGGCATCGGCAATCTGAGAATCCCGCCCAATTACACAGGAAGGTCTGTGTAATGAACTCCAATTGGCTTTATTGGTTGGCCAATTGGAGTATGAGCTCCCTCAATGATAGCTCATTGAGGGGGCCCATATAATCACCTGTGTAGGCTTTGTGAGCAGTCTGAAGTTGACTGGACTGCTAGCAGCACTGTTTGGAGCTGCTCCTGTAATATCGTTATTGTAAATAAATATTGGTGTGGTGACGGAACTCCTGCCTCCCGTGGATTACTACAGTCTGTACAATTTGAAGTTATTTACTTTGCTAAAGTGTAGCCTTGGAGTGATTATTGTTTTTAAAATGATGCAATATGGTTCTTTGAAATGGAATGGATGCTGCGATTGGAGGCCATGCCGCTAGATTCCAGCTGGTATGACTTGTCACAGAATCATTATTTTCTGGAGCTAATGTAATTAACATGTGTTATATCCTTTAAAAGGGAGGTTGACAAGTTCCTGAAAGAACATTTGCAGCGACAGGAAGTTAATTGTATACATTATGGTGTGTCTCTTCAGAGATTTCTTGGAGCAAGTGAGGGATTTTGCAGAGTACGCCCGGAATGTCCCAATTGGTATTCTCCAAGAAATGGCATTACGAGGAAGTGAAACGACAGAGAACACGGTTATGCTGTTAACTTTCCTTGCCCTTGTATATTTGCACGTGCAGACTGGAGATAGGCTCTGGGTCGACTCTGATATGTGGCTTGGAGGGTTCACCCAGGCAGAATCTGAACCAACGATCAATCACCATTCTGAAACCTACGCTGGAGAATTCATCTCTTCTTCTTTTTTGCTGTGACCTGTGTATGAATCAGCAAACATACAGTTAGTTAGTCTTCCCTCCACATTTATTTACAGATGTTAACCGTCACACATTTAAATCTTTGGAATAGCGTGAAACGTACAGATAATGATGGACACAAAAAGGCATTCTATTCCATCCAGCCTTGTCTACATAACTGTGATACCTTATGCATTACAATATATAAACATCCCACTTTACCCACCAATGAGATTGAGGTGAAAATTCAGGTCAATTTGCAGAAAAGGTATCTGGTAAAAACCCCTTATAGCTGATCAAAACTAATCCAGGATGTCAGTCTTGCCTTGATCGAACCATGTATTACAAGGAGATTGCTTTGCTCCTTCTACTCTGCAAACATCTGAAATCAGGGCTTCAGATCCTTGTCTCCATTGATCTCCAGCTCAGCTCTGTTACCAGCAGCCACTCCCCAAAAATACACTGATGTATTGAAACCAGTAGGTGGGTTGACCAGAGTTCACACTTCTGTGTAATTAGAGCTTGTAAACATTGTTTTTAATAAAGTGCCTACAAATTCATGTGGAGCTGACCCCTTTCATTCACTGGGAGCAGATCCAATGCATTAAAAATAAAATCATGGGATGGAGAATACATGTTGGCCATCCCAGTGATGCCCACTCTCCATGTCAGAATGTATTGTCCATCCCATGATTTTATTTTTAAATGGACAATACATTCTGACATTGCTAATGAGATCTACACGGGGAGTGGGCATCACTGGGATGGCCAACATGTATTCTCCATCCTTAAGTGTCTTCGGGAACTTGGTGGTGAACTGTCTTTATGAACCGTTGCAGTCTATTTTTTGTAGGCGCACCGATAATAGTGTTCCAGGATTTTCACTCAATGACAGTGAGGGGACAGTCATATATTTCCAAGTGAGGGTAGTGTGTGTCTTGGAGGGGAACTTACTGCCCTTTTTCTTCCAAGTGTTAGAGGTCACAAAATTGGAAGGTGCTGTTGAGGGAGACTTGGTGAATGCTGCAATGAATTGTGCTGATGGTGTATGCTGCTGTCACTTTGCATCAGTAGTAGAGGGAGGGAATAGTTCATTGATGGTTAGGTACAAATCATTCAGCCTGTTTTGCAGTGATGCCATGTGTAGTATGATTGGCTTAGATGTCCTGGTGGAACTCCAGGTTGGTGCGGCAGAAGAAGATCTGGAACACAGGGTGTGGAAATTTCTTGGAACTTGGGGAGCAGTGTGGTGGTGAGGGCGATAGAGAGAAACTAGGTGGTGATGGGGGAACTTTCCTGAAACTTGGGTTGAGGCAGGTGGCAGAAAGGCCTACAACTGAAGTGGGGGAGAAGGCCTGGAACATGGCGGTACGAGAGAGGTAGGCCTGAGATTTATGGGTAGCCTGGAACATGAGGCTGTGAGGGAGAAATTGTGGAACTTGGAAAGGGAGCAAGGCCAGGAACTTGTGTGATGGGCAGTGGGTGACTAGGAACTTGGAATAGTGGCAGGAAGAAGAAGGCCTGAAAATAGTAGGGGTCTGAGGGAAGGAAAATGGCTTGGAATTCAGAGGAAGTTGGGAAACTAGGAACTCAAGAGGAGGGATGGAGAACACGGCCAAGAACCCGTTGGGATTGGGTGGTGGTGGGGGGAGTGGGGAGGGAAGGCGTTGGTGGGGGAGAAGTAGACAGAATGAGGAGAGGCATATATAAACTGCATGATACAATTTTAAGAAGGGCACCGGACGTGAGTGATTTGAAGGTGGCAGGGTAAGACGGGAAGGTTACAAAAGGATTCCTGGGTCCTTGGCCTTTGTGATATAAACGTAGAACAGAAAAGATAGGAAGTTTGCTAAATCTCAGCTGGAGCTGTGTGGCTTATACTGGGCACTACAATTTAGGAAGGATGTGAAGACTTCAGAGCAGATACAGAGGAAATTTAGTAAATGGCCCCAACATTGAAAGGTTTTAGTTTTGTGAATACACTGGAGAAGCCAAGGGGGTTCTCCTGAAAAAAATGAGAGCATATTTTGTATTCCTGCCAACATGCTTTATGTTGCATTTATATTATTCGCCAGACTTTTCTGTTGGCCATCTCTCACCCACAATGAACGTGAGCCCATCGAAACTCGGTCACATGTATCCGAACTTGCAGCAAGTCCCATTCACTGATCTACACTGGCTTACCATTCTCAGTGTTAAAGTTCTCCAGCTCATGTTGACATCCTTCCATCCCTCAGGCCTCTTTAGCTGAAAGCAGGGGTGTGGGCAGTATGTGTTCCCTGAACACAGGAGTGTGAGAGCTTCACAGTATCTGAACTTGGTATGGTGAGTATCCTGTCTATTTCAAATTGAGGAGCGTGAGTCTCTGAAAGCAGTAGTGTTATCATTGGGAGTTTTGGAGCTTGTCTGACAATGACTAGATCTAATTTCACAATGCAGAAACACTGAACAACACTGCAGGATGCACAATCAAATTATATATTCCAGACAAAGTGTTCAATGTATCTTGTCTCCCGAGGGCAGCAATCAAAAATCTAGTCCAATCCACTTGTGGTGTAAGTAAAACACTGACAATATTTTGTTTAGTTCATCTCTGTTGGGCAAATACAGCAATTTCATGGCATTCAATGCATTTTGATGGTGAGGTTGTCAGCCGTTTCTTTTGGAGCTCATTGCAGAGTGGACATGGATTTTTGAGTTTGCCCACACATTTTCCCCTTACCTGAAATTGCTGTCGCTTTTTCACATAGGTATTAGAGAGCATCGTTACTTGGACATCATTACCACTGCCCATTACAACACAAACACTATTCAAAAGGAAAGGTGCATTTAAAAAGCTTGGTAACAGCTGGGAACGTAGAGCACATTGCTTGCATATCTCCCTCATGATCTTCATAATGCCACACATTTTCCTCGAAGGAATGACACTGCCAGAGCACACCCCGGAACAGCAATGTGGATTAAGCAGTTAGAAAATCTATTTCTGTACTCCCAGATGTTGATCATACTCTTCTGGCTAGGATTCCTGTTGGTTTTGCAATTTGTTGTTTTGGTGGGAACTGTTAACTTTCTACATGTACATAAAAGATGCAGCATCATTTTAAGTTGTAACACTTTTCTGTTTAATAATGTATGAAATTTGGAGTAATTTAAATAGGAACTAATCATGCTGAACAACGAATGAAAACAAAAGGTATTTGGCGGGACTCTCTGTTCCCGGCACACCCGTTTTCTAGTGTGGCCCGCCCCCACCGGCAGTGGGGCCCCCTGTCCCGGCAGCCGGCTGATGGGGTTTCCCATTGTTTGCACATCCACGTCCTCGGGAAATCTGTGGGCGTGAGTACGCTGCCAGCGAAGCGGAGGATCCCGCTGACTAAGAATCCAGCCCAATGGCTTTCATTTTCATTTCAAGAACCTGGGAGTGAGAAGAGAGGGCGGCATGGTGGCACAGTGGTTAGCACTGCTGCCTCACAGCACCAGGGACCCGGGTTCAATTCCGGCCTTGGGTGGTTGTCTGTGTGGAGTTTGCACTTTCTCCCTGTGTCTGTGTGGGTTTCATCCGGGTGCTCCGGTTTCCTCCCACAGTCCAAAGAATGACAGGTTAGGAGGGGTTGTGCGGATAGGTTTGTGGAGTGAGTCTGTGTAGAATGTTCTTTCAGAGGGTCATTGCAGACTCTCTGGCCCAAATGGCCTCCTCCGGTACTGTAGGAATTCTATAGTTTTAAAGAGCACTCTGGAATTCCATAAACTTTGCAGTTTCACTGTCCTCCTTTAAGTCCTTGATTAAAACCCCCCTAATCCTTCTTCATTTCCTTCTGTCCCAGTGCCTATTTATTTGATGGCACCTCTCTGAAACACTTTGGGATGTTCTTTGATGCTAATGGTCCTGGATTAATGTAAATTGTCATTGTTGTTGAAGAAGAATTTCTTAATTGGATGGTTTATATTTTTTTTAGCATCCAGATGAAAAGAGACTGGAAGGGCTTTCCAAACAACTGGATTGGGATGTCCGCACAATTCAGCGTTGGTTTCGGCAGCGAAGGAACCAGGAGAAGCCCAGCACCCTTACCAAATTCTGTGAGAGCATGTACGGATTTAATCTGTTGTGTTTTACTTAGGTAAAATTAAAGAGAGTTTATAATATGACAGTATGAGAAAAGGGTTTCAGTTGCTGGCATTAGGTCTGCTTGATGTATTGGAAGTATTCAAACACGTTACATGTGTAGTTTTGATTTTGTTGTGGAATATAAAGTATAAAAAACAAAGGGATACTTGTATTTTTCTAAGCACGGTGTTAATAAAAGTAATGTGAATTGTCAATAAAGGCTAAACTAATAGAACAGATTAGAGCCACTTGGTAGTACTGAACGTGGGTATCCCTGAAAAAAGAGACATGCTGTTGAAGCTTTTTGCCTTGCACTCATGAAATGAAATAAAAATGAAAATCGCTTATTGTCACGAGTAGGCTTCAATGAAGTTACTGTGAAAAGCCCCTAGCCGCCACATTCCGGCGCCTGTCCGGGGAGGCTGATACGGGAATCGAACCGTGTTGTTGGCCTGCTTGGTCTGCTTTAAAACCCAGCGATTTAGCCAGTGAGCTAAATCAGCCCCTATGGGGACAGATGCAATAATGCCAGATTTCACAGGGAGCAAAGATTTGTACGGCATGAGAAAAAGGGTGCTAATTGGGTGACATGTCGGTCCTGAGTCTTGAGGTGTTGCTGTGGCGAATGCACCAGGGAGCTTTTGTTTCTGTTTATTCAAAGTAGGTGAATGTCTGGACATATTCCTTTTGCCTGTGGAGGACAGGTCCCTGTATATCAATGTATGTAGCTTCTAGTGAGCCACTTTGTAAGCCTGACTGCTAATCTTAAATTGGTTGTTAGTGTAATTTTTAGCACACTCGGGATTGTTCAGCATAATCATAGAATTATATCTAATATTAGACATTATTATATTCTGAGCTTTGCAAGCACAGGTTCATTCAATACGGTCAATACTGAAACAGCTGAAAGTATGGGCTGTTCGATATAATCTCAAATTGTTGGGACATAAAAAACGATGTTCCATTGCACCCTATCTTATCTATGACAGGTTTCACACAACATGAATTGGCCAATTGGTTGAGCATGTTGCTACAATTAGTGAGGTCTTGCTTCAATTATCCAGGAGCTTGGTTAGATCGCTTGGAGTACTGTGTGCTGTTTTTGTTTTTTTATCTCAGACGGATATTGTTGCATTAGAGGGTGTGAAACAATGATTCACCAGACTTGTTCCGGTGATGGCGGGACTGTCTTATGAAGAGAAATTGAGAAAACTAGGCTTGTATTCACAGAATCACAGAATACTACAGTGCAGAAGAGGCCCTTCGGCCCATCAAGTCTACACCAACGCATGAAAGGCCCTGACCTGCCCACCTAATCCCACTTGTCAGCACTTGGCCCATAGACGTGAATGTTATGGTGTGCCAAGTACTCATCAGGTACTTTTTAAAGGATGTGAGGCATCCAGCCTCGACCACCCTCCCAGGCACTGCATTCCAGACCGTCACCACCCTCTGGGTAAAACCTCTCTCGAGGTTCAAAGAATGAGATGTGATCTCATTCAAACTTACAAAATACTTAAAGGAATAGATAGGGTAGATACGGGTAAGATTTTCTCTTGCCTGGGGAATCTAGAACTAGGGGCAAGAATATCAAAATAAGGGGGAAGCCACTTAGAACTGAGATGAAGAGAAATGTATCCATGCAGAGGGTTGTGAATCTTTGGAAGATCTCTACCCCAGAGGGTAGAGAAGCTCAGTCATTAAAGGGATTGATATATTTCTGATTAACAATAACAGGTTTAAAAAACATTGAAGTCTCTAATCAACCATGATCATCTTAAATGGCAAAGCAGGCTCAATTGGCTGAATCGCCTACTCCTGCTCCTCTTCCTAACCAGTTCAGAGATTCACAAACACGGTGCAGGATTCCTTCACTTTCATGAAAATTATACAGACATGCATATCGATGCCAATGCCTATGTGCTCATTCGACACTGCGTGCCTACTCATTAATAAACCACTGAAGAAAGCCATAGAGATTTGTACCGCATAGCTATTTCACAGCAATTTAGATGTGCCACCATGTTCTGAATCTGTGTTCATTGATGTTGGATGTTGGATTTGTTTACTGTCATGTGTACCGAGGTACAGTGAAAAGTACTTTTTTGCGAGCCTCTCAAACAGATCATTTAGTGCATGAGAAAGAAAATAAAATAAAAAGAAAATACATAATAGGGCAGGACAAGGTCCACAATGTAACTACATAGACACCGGCATCGAGTGAAGCATACAGAAATACACATTGGCACTAACGACATAGGTAGGAAAGGGGACAAGGATGTCAGGCAGGCCTTTAGGGAGCTAGGATGGAAGCTCAGAGCGAGAACAAACAGAGTTGTTATCTCTGGGTTGTTGCCCGTGCCACGTGATAGTGAGATGAGGAATAGGGAGAGAGAGCAATTAAACACGTGGCTACAGGGATGGTGCAGGCGGGAGGGATTCAGATTTCTGGATAACTGGGGCTCTTTCTGGGGAAGGTGGGACCTCTATAGACAGGATGGTCTACATCTGAACCTGAGGGGCACCAATATCCTGGGGGGGAGATTTGTTAGTGCTCTTTGGGGGGGTTTAAACTAATTCAGCAGGGGCATGGGAACCTGGATTGTAGTTTTAGGGTACGGGAGATTGAGAGTATAGAGGTCAGGAGCACAGATTTGACTTCGCAGGAGGGTGCCAGTGTTCAGGTAGGTGGTTTGAAGTGTGTCTACTTCAATGCCAGGAGTATACGAAATAAGGTAGGGGAACTGGCAGCATGGGTTGGTACCTGGGACTTCGATGTTGTGGCCATTTCAGAGACATGGATAGAGCAGGGACAGGAATGGTTGTTGCAGGTTCCGGGGTTTAGGTGTTTTAGTAAGCTCAGAGAAGGGGGCAAAAGAGGGGGAGGTGTGGCGCTGCTAGTCAAGGACAGTATTACGGTGGCGGAAAGGATGCTAGATGGGGACTCTTCTTCTGAGGTAGTATGGGCTGAGGTTAGAAACAGGAAAGGAGAGGTCACCCTGTTGGGAGTTTTCTATAGGCCACCTAATAGTTCTAGGGATGTAGAGGAAAGGATGGCGAAGATGATTCTGGAAAAGAGCGAAAGTAACAGGGTAGTTGTTATGGGAGACTTTAACTTTCCAAATATTGACTGGAAAAGATATAGTTCGAGTACATTAGATGGGTCATTCTTTGTACAATGTGTGCAGGAGGGTTTCCTGACACAATATGTTGACAGGCCAACAAGAGGCGAGGCCACATTGGATTTGGTTTTGGGTAATGAACCAGGCCAGGTGTTAGATCTGGAGGTAGGTGAGCACTTTGGAAACAGTGACCACAATTCGGTGACCTTTACGTTAGTGATGGAAAGGGATAAGTATACCCCGCAGGGCAAGAGTTATAGCTGGGGGAAGGGCAATTATGATGCCATTAGACATGACTTAGGATGTGTTGGTTGGAGAAGTAGGCTGCAAGGGTTGGGCACACTGGATATGTGGAGCTTGTTCAAGGAACAGCTATTGCATGTTCTTGATAAGTACGTACCAGTCAGGCAGGGAGGAAGGGGTAGAGCGAGGGAACCGTGGTTTACCAAAGAAGTGGAATCTCTTGTTAAGAGGAAGAAGGAGGCCTATGTGAAGATGAGGCGTGAAGTTTCAGTTGGGGCGCTTGATATTTACAAGGAAGCGAGGAAGGATCTAAAGAGAGAGCTGAGACGAGCAAGGAGGGGACATGAGAAGTCTTTGGCAGGTAGGATCAAGGAAAACCCAAAAGCTTCTATAGGTATGTCAGGAATAAAAGAATGACTAGGGTAAGAGTAGGGCCAGTCAAGGACAGTGGTGGGAAGTTGTGTGTGGAGGCTGAGGAGATAAGCGAGATACTAAATGAATACTTTTCGTCAGTATTCACTCAAGAAAAAGATAATATTGTGGAGGAGAATGCTGAGACCCAGGCTATTAGAATAGATGGCATTGAGGTGCGTAGGGAAGAAGTGTTGGCAATTCTGGACAAGGTGAAAATAGATAAGTCCCCGGGGCCGGATGGGATTTATCCTAGGATTCTCTGGGAAGCCAGGGAAGAGATTGCTGAGCCTTTGGCTTTGATTTTTAGGTCATCATTGGCTACAGGAATAGTGCCAGAGGACTGGAGGATAGCAAATGTGGTCCCTTTGTTCAAGAAGGGGAGTAGAGATAACCCCGGTAACTATAGGCCGGTGAGCCTAACGTCTGTGGTGGGTAAAGTCTTGGAGAGGATTATAAAAGATACGATTTATAATCATCTAGATAGGAATAATATGATTAGGGACAGTCAGCATGGTTTTGTGAAGGGTAGGTCATGCCTCACAAACCTTATCGAGTTCTTTGAGAAGGTGACTGAACAGGTAGACGAGGGTAGAGCAGTTGATGTGGTGTATATGGATTTCAGTAAAGCGTTTGATAAGGTTCCCCACGGTCGTCTATTGCAGAAAATACGGAGGCTGGGGATTGAGGGTGATTTAGAGATGTGGATCAGAAATTGGCTAGTTGAAAGAAGACAGAGAGTGGTAGTTGATGGGAAATGTTCAGAATGGAGTTCAGTTACGAGTGGCGTACCACAAGGATCTGTTCTGGGGCCGTTGCTGTTTGTCATTTTTATAAATGACCTAGAGGAGGGCGCAGAAGGATGGGTGAGTAAATTTGCAGACGACACTAAAGTCGGTGGAGTTGTAGACAGTGCGGAAGGATGTTGCAGGTTACAGAGGGACATAGATAAGCTGCAGAGCTGGTCTGAGAGGTGGCAAATGGAGTTTAATGTGGAGAAGTGTGAGGTGATTCACTTTGGAAAGAATAACAGAAATGCGGAATATTTGGCTAATGGTAAAATTCTTGGTAGTGTGGATGAGCAGAGGGATCTCGGTGTCCATGTACATAGATCCCTGAAAGTTGCCACCCAGGTTGATAGGGTTGTGAAGAAGGCCTATGGTGTGTTGGCCTTTATTGGTAGAGGGATTGAGTTCCGGAGCCATGAGGTCATGTTGCAGTTGTACAAAACTCTAGTACGGCCGCATTTGGAGTATTGCGTACAGTTCTGGTCGCCTCATTATAGGAAGGACGTGGAAGCTTTGGAACGGGTGCAGAGGAGATTTACCAGGATGTTGCCTGGTATGGAGGGAAAATCTTATGAGGAAAGGCTGATGGACTTGAGGTTGTTTTCGTTAGAGAGAAGAAGGTTAAGAGGTGACTTAATAGAGGCATACAAAATGATCAGAGGGTTAGATAGGGTGGACAGCGAGAGCCTTCTCCCGCGGATGGAGGTGGCTAGCACGAGGGGACATAGCCTTAAATTGAGGGGTAATAGATATAGGACAGAGGTCAGAGGTGGGTTTTTTACGCAAAGAGTGGTGAGGCCGTGGAATGCCCTACCTGCAACAGTAGTGAACATGCCAACATTGAGGGCATTTAAAAATTTATTGGATAAGCATATGGATGATAAGGGCATAGTGTAGGTTAGATGGCCTTTAGATTTTTTCCATGTCGGTGCAACATCGAGGGCCGAAGGGCCTGTACTGCGCTGTATCGTTCTATGTTCTATGTTCTAAGTGTAGTATTAATCAGGTCAGTCCATAAGGGGGTCGTTTAGGAATCTGGTAACAGCGGAGAAGAAGCTGTTTTTTGAATCTGTTCATGCGTGTTCTCAGACTTTTGTATCCATTTTGTAATAATTCAAACTCCTCCTCCAAGTCCTCCAAACGAGGAAAGCTGCCGTCAATGAACAGATCCTCTAACTGCTCAATACCAGCTCACGATCATCTCCGAAACCCTCCATCTAACCTCCCTGGCACAAACCGGTGGTTGCCACAAATCGAAGTCCACACCGACGCTCCCTCCACTCCCATATGCCTCCACCACTGTCCACACACCCTCAAAGCCACGACCACCACCGGGCTTGTGGAGTACCAAGCCGGGGAGAATGGCAGAGATGCCGTTACCAGTGCCCCTAAGCTTGTGCCCTTACATGATGCCACCGCCATCCGTTCCCACACCGACCTTTCCCCCACTACCCACTTCCTAATCATAGCTATGTTTGCCGCCCAATTATAGTTCCTAAAATGCGGTAGTGCCAACCCCCCTCCCTCGGCTCCACTCCCAACAGCACCTTCCTTACTCATGGGGTTTTGCCCAGCAACACAAACCCAGAGATCGCCACATTGACCCTCTTAAAGAAGGCTTTTGGATTAAAAATAGGGAGACACTGGAATATAAACAAAAATCTCGGGAGAACCGTCATTTTTACAGTCTATACCCTCCCCGCCAGTGACAACGGGACCATATCTCACCTTCAACAGTCCTCCTTCACCTGCTCCACTAACTGGGCCAAATGTAATTTATGTAGCTGCTCCTACGTCCGGGCCACCTGGATTCCCAAGTATCGAAAACTCCTTCCCACCATTTTGAACGGCATCTCCCCCAGTCTCCACTCCTGCCCCCCTCGCTTGGATCGTGAAGACCTCACTCTTACTCATATTCAGTTTATACCCCGAAACCCCATCAAATTCCCCCAGGATCCTCATAATCTCTCCAATCCTCCCAGTGGGGTTCTGTCCGGTATCCTAGCAACTGTTGAGGTCTGGTCCGGGTTCCTAATAATTGGCATTGGGATTCCTACAGCTCCATATGCTACAAGATTGGCCTTTTGGACAATTTTATAAATAGGGCCTGAGTCATTTGCTCGCTGTGCAAACTTGACACTGAAATACATCACATTACCCCTATTCTGTGGGATAATAGATGCCCTGATCAGATCATTCCTCGCTGTTCATTGCACATCCTCACAAATTGGCCTAAGGCTACCACTCTTGGACCTGAAAAGTGCCCTGAAAAGGACAGTGAGGAGCAGGGGTTTGTAACTTTTGGGCTGGGGGGAAAGTGCTAAATGAAGTATCTTAAGGATAATTGTTGATAAATGTACTGTTTTCTAATTTACAATAATAGCGTGGATTTCTTGGCCCTATTGTGGCAGGACTGGCCGCGGGAAAATTTGGCAGCCCAGCCAAAAGTCTGTTCACTTTTGATATGTTTGGACGATCCTGGCAGTGGGCTGGGCCAGAAAATCCTGCCTAATAACTTGGATTCAAAAACCTAATGCAGGCTGAACAAGTTCATTTACAATACTAAACTAAGAAGGACCCCTCATGAATCTGTGGATGAATCTGGGGAACTACAAAATTAGTAGGTGGGTCATAGTGATCAAATTTAATCTGGACAATTGTAAAGCAGTGTATATTGGATGAAGAAAAGGGACCACAATTAGTCAGTAAACTGGGAACAAATAAATTAGTAAATACTTGGAAGGTACGAAGATTTTGTTGAATTGATGCTCAAGGCATATAATTATTGTAGGAAAAGTACCAGCAAAGTAAATAGAACTGCTGAATTATTTAACCAGAAAAGTAATGTACACATTAGCGAACATTCTGTTCATGACCCGCAGCATTTCCATCAGATGACAATTTGAACTCTTGTTCAAAGATAATGAAAGGCCAATGGTAAGTCAGAGAGGGAAAAAAACACTAGACAAAGCAATACGGTCAGAACACTGAGCAATGAGGAAAGACAGGAAAAAGATTTAGAATAATTTTTATTAGTGTGACAAGTAGGCTTACATTAACACTGCAATGAAGTGACTGTGAAAATCTCGAAGTTTTGAAAGAAGGCAGCTGAGATGACTTTATAAAGACAATTATAAATGGTATAAATAAGGTGGATCCGGAAGACTACTTCAGAGTAAACTTCATGGATCACAAAAATGGAGAGATCTAAATAGTCTCTGATCTGCACCATTGAGTTGGGATTCCAGATCACCAGCGTTCTGTAGCATTAGGAGGTGGATCGTTTGGAGCATAAATAGCAGCATAGACTATAGTTGGGCCAATTGGCCTGTTAATGTTCTGTAATTAATCTTACCATATTTGGTGGTTCTAATGTAAACTGGAAGGACAGTCCAAGCAGTGAGTGCAATATTGACAAGCCAGGTTTGAATGAAGAATACAACAGAAGGCTGACAAAGTAGCAGGTACATAGATAAGTCCTTAGCTCAACAAGTTGACTGTTATGCAGGTGCACTGGTAGACCTGGAAAAAGATGGGTGAAGACATTGTAAATTGTTACAAATGGAGAGCACTCAGTTCATAAAAACATTTCAAAATTTTTATAGAAGATGCAACAAAAATATCTCGAAACATATGGAAGAAGAAAAGGGATCACAAGTAGTCAGTAAATTGGGAACAAATAAATTAGTAAAAACTTGAAAGGTATGAATTTTTCATTGAAGATCAATGCCCCAGTGTTCAATGAATGAGCAATAATAGACAATATAAACATACTAACCACTTTCCCTTTTCTTTTCTGATCACTTTACCTTCCATATTTAGAATTACAAAGTTAACCCTTCACACAACAGTGTTTAAAGAATTGCAATAACTTGAAAGCTTACAGTATTCATCACCTTCTACTCTAATAAGAATTAATTTCATATAAACCCTTAAAGCTATTTTCCCACTTTTGCATGATTGGAACATAGGAGCAGGAATAGCCCATTGAGCCTGCTCTGCCATTCGATATGATCATGGCAGAGCAGGCTCTTCAAATCCGGTTTCCCAAGTCCACACCTTACTTCCTGCAATTGAGAAATGTCTGCATATTTGCTCTAGAATATGTTTGATTGTTCTCTAACAATGAACTGCACCCTCCTGCTACGACAAGAAAGATCTGTGTTACCTTAAGCTCCTGGTGGTAGATCAAATATTCATGGGGTGGGACCGGGGATGCTGATGCTACTAGGAAGGATATTAATTCCATAGAGGGAATGCAATAACGGTTCACCGGCCTTGTGCCCAGGATGGTTGGTCTCACTGAAGAGATAATGGAGAAAATGGGCCTGCATTCTTTAGAATTAATGTGTACCCACTAACCATGTACAGGCACTGTGCCAGCAACCTCATAGTTATAGTAGAGTTCCAAGTTGCTCTTCATCGGGAGTGAGTTCTTCAATCTTGGCGATTTGCTGTTCCATTTCCCTGTATCTCACGGGCATTGTGCACATTTCTCCTGCAAGAGTCAATCAGGAGCGGGTTGTTTCATGGGTGGCATCGGACGCAAGAGATTTAATGTTTATCGCAAGAGGGTTTCAGTACAAGAGTAGTAAAGTCTTGCTTCAATTGTATAGAACCTTGGTTAGACCTGCCTGGGGTACTATGTGCAGTTTTCGTTCCCTTGCATTAGGAAGGATATTGATGTCACAGCGGGAGTGTAATAAAGGCTCACCGGCCTTGTGCCTGGAGTGGTTGGTCTCAGGGTCCTATGAGGAGAGATTGGGGAAACTAGACCTGTATTCTCTAGAGTATTGAAGAATAAGAGGTGATCTCATTGAAACTTCTAAAACACATAAAGGGACAGACAAGGTAAATGTATGCAAGATGCTTCCCCTGGTTGGGAGGTCTAAAACCAGGAGACACAACCTCAAAATAAGGGGAAAGCCACTTAAGACAGATAATTAGAACTTGTTTTACTCAGAGAGTTGTGGATCTTTGGCATGCTTTATCCCAGTGGGCTGTGGAGGCTCAGTCTTTGAGGATGTTTAAAATAGAGGTTGATAGATTTCTAAATGGAGAGTACCATCGACATTGCAAGACCTGCGGTCACAGAGTGCGCGGCAGAGTGCGTGGTAATGGAGATTACTGGGCCGTTCATGGGGTCCATGTTTCTGGTTCTCGTAGACATCCACTCCATCTGGCTGGACATGCACCAGATATCCACCACCACCTGGAGAACTACCATGGAGCAATTACGGTAATCATTTAGAACCCACTGGATACCAGAGGCATTAGTCACAGAAAACGGGACCCCGTTCACTAATGAGGAGTACCAATCATTTTTTTTTTGTAATAATTTTTATTGAAATTTTTACAAAATACAAAATATAAACATCTTAACTCTATTAACATCCAACCGCGGTAACACCCCATGAACAATACCCCCCCCCCCCCCAGCTTCAAGAGCAACTTCAAACAAAAGGAAAGAACAAAAACAAAGAAAAAGAAAAAAAAGAGAGAGAGATAGCACCCTCCACAAACCCATGTGCACAGTTCTCCCTCCCCCCAATCCTTACCCCCCCCCCCCCCCCCCCCCCCCGGGTTGCTGCTGCTATCGGCCCATTTCCCTACCTTTCCGCCAGGAAGTCCAGGAAAGGCTGCCACCGCCTGAAAAACCCTTGTACTGATCCCCTCAGGGCAAATTTCACCCTCTCCAATTTAATGAACCCCGCCATATCAGAGATCAGGGCTCCATGCTTGGGGGCCTCGCATCCTTCCATTGGAGCAAGATCCTCCGCCGGGCTACTAGGGACGCAAAGGCCAGAACACCGGCTTCTATCGCCTCCTGCACTCCCGGCTCCACTGCAACCCCAAAAATTGCGAGTCCCCAGCCTGGCTCGACCCTGGATCCCACCACCCTCGACACCGTCCTTGCTACCCCCTTCCAAAACTCCCCCAACGCTGGGCACGCCCAGAACATATGGGCGTGGTTCGCTGGGCTCCCCGAGCACCTAGCACACCTGTCCTCTCCCCCGAAAAACCTGCTCATCCTCGACCCAGTCATGTGGGCCCTATGCAGCACCTTGAACTGTATGAGGCTAAGCCTCGCACAGGAAGAGGAGGAATTCACTCTCTCCAGGGCATCCGCCCACGTCCCCTCCTCAATCTCCTCACCCAGCTCCTCTTCCCATTTACCCTTCAGTTCCTCCACCGAGGCCTCGTCTACCTCCTGCATTACCCGGTATATGTCCGAAATCCTCCCTCCTCCGACCCACACCCCCGAGAGCACCCTGTCCCGTACCCCACGTGGGGGCAACAAGGGGAACTCCTCCATCTGCCGCCTGGCAAACGCCCTAACCTGCATGTACCGAAACATGTTCCCAGGGGGAGCCCAAACTTCCCCTCTAACTCCCCCAAGCTCGCGAACCTCCCCTCCACAAACAGGTCCCTCAACCTCCTAACCCCTGCCCTGTGCCAGCCCAGAAATCCACCATCAATGCTCCCTGGGACGAACCGATGGTTCCCCCGTATCGGAGCCTCCATTGAACCCCCCATGTCTCCCCTGTGCCGTCTCCATTGCACCCAAATTTTGAGGGTAGCCGCCACCACCGGGCCTGTGGTATACCTCGTTGGAGGGAGCGGCAAAGGCGCCGTTACTAGTGCCTCCAGGCTCGTGCCCACACAAGACGCCACCTCCATCCTCTTCCACGCTGCCGCTTCCTCGTCCATTACCCACTTACGCACCATCGCTGCGTTGGCCGCCCAGTAGTACCCACAGAGGTTGGGCAACGCCAGCCCCCCCTATCCCTGCCTCGTTCCAGGAACACTCTTCGAACCCTCGGAGTCCCATGCGCCCACACAAATCCCGTGATACTCCTGTTGACCCTCCTAAAAAAGGCCTTCGGGATAAGGATGGGGAGGCACTGGAACAGGAACAAAAACCTCGGGAGCACCGTCATCTTGATGGACTGCACCCTCCCCGCCAGTGACAGCGGTAACATATCCCATCTCTTAAACTCCTCCTCCATCTGCTCCACCAATCTTGTGAGGTTGAGCTAATGCAGGGCCCCCCAACTCCCAGCCACCTGGACTCCTAGGTACCTGAAGCTCTTCCCTGCCTGCTTCAGTGGGAGCCTACCAATCCCCTCCTCCTGATCCCCCGGATGCACCACAAACACCTCACTCTTGCCCAGGTTCAACTTATACCCCGAGAAACCCCCGAATTCCCTAAGAATCCTCATCACCTCCGGCATCCCCCCCACCGGGTCCGCCACATACAGCAACAGGTCGTCCGCGTACAGCGACACTCGATGCTCCTCCCCACCCCGCACCAGGCCCCTCCAGTTCCCTGACTCCCTCAGTGCCATGGCCAGGGGCTCAATCGCCAACGCGAAGAACAAGGGGGACAGAGGGCACCCCTGTCTCGTCCCCCGATACAGCCGAAAGTACTCTGACCTCCTCCTATTTGTGGCTACACTTGCCATCGGGGCCTCGTAGAGCAGCCTCACCCACCGGACAAACCCCTCCCCAAACCCAAACCTCTCCAACACCTCCCACAAGTACTCCCACTCAACCCTATCGAAGGCCTTCTCCGCGTCTAATGCCACCACTATCTCCGCCTCCCCTTCCACAGCCGCCATCATAATGACGTTGAGGAGCCTTCGTACGTTTGTATTCAACTGCCTTCCCTTCACAAACTCCGTCTGGTCCTCATGTATGACCCCAGGCACACAATCCTCTTCTAGTGGCCAGGATCTTTGCCAGCAGCTTAGCGTCGGCGTTCAGCAGCGAAATCGGCCTATATGATCCACACTGCAGATGGTCCTTGTCCCGCTTCAGGATCAAGGAAATCAGCGCCCGTGACATAGTTGGGGGCAGAGCACCCCCCCTCCCTTGCCTCGTTAAAGATCCGGACCAACAGGGGGCCCAACAGGTCCAAATACTTTTTATAGAATTCAGCCGGAAACCCGTTCGGCCCCGGCGCCTTCCTCGACTGCATGCTCCCTATCCCTTTGACCTCCTCCTCCAGCTCGATCGGCGCCCCTAGTCCCTCCACCTTCTCCTCTTCCACCCTCGGGAATCGCAACTTGTCCAAGAAGCGCCCCATTCCACCCCCCTCCACCGGGGGTTCAGACCGGTACAATTCCCCATAGAAATCCCTGAAGACCCCATTGACATCTACCCTCCTCCACACCACCTTCCCAGCTCTATCCATCACTCCCCCAATCTCCCTGGCCGCGTCTCGCTTCCGGAGCTGGTGCGCCAGCATCCTGCTCATCTTCTCCCCGTATTCATACACCGCCCCCTGTGCTTTCCTCCACTGAGCTTCCGCCTTTCTGGTCGTCAGTAGGTCAAATCTGGCCTGAAGGCTACGCCTCTCCCCCAGCAATCCCTCCTCTGGGGCCTCCGCATATCCCCTATCCACCTGCACCATCTTCCCTATCAGTCTTTCCCTTTCCCTCTGCTCCCCCCTCTCCCTATGGGTTCGGATGGAGATCAATTCCCCCCTCATCACCGCCTTCAATGCCTCCCAGACCGTCCCCACCCGAACCTCCCCGTTATCATTGGCCTCGAGGTATCTCTCGATACACCCCCGGACCCTTCCGGCCACCTCCTCATCTGCCAGCAGCCCCACCTCCATGCGCCAGAGCGGACGTTGATCCCTCTCTTCCCCCAGCCCGAGGTCAATCCAGTGCGGGGCATGATCCGAAATGGCAATGGCCGAGTATTCCACTTCCTCCACCCTCGACACCAGCCCCCTGCTCAGGACAAAAAAAAATCAATCCTCGAGTAGGCCTTATGTACATGGGAGAAAAATGAGTATTCCCTGGCCCTTGGCCTCGCAAACCTCCAAGGGTCCACCCCCCCCCCCCCAATCTGGTCCATGAATCCCCTCAACACCTTAGCCGCCGCCGACCTCCTACCCGTCCGGGACTTGGATCGATCCAATGGGGGATCCAGTACTGTGTTAAAGTCCCCCCCCCACGATCAGGCCCCCCGCCTCCAGGTCCGGACTGCGGCCCAACATACGCCGCATAAACCCCGCATCGTCCCAATTTGGGGCATAAACATTCACCAACACTACCCGCTCCCCCTGCAGCTTGCCACTCACCATCACGTACCTCCCGCCACTGAAGCCACCACCTTCAACGCCTCAAATGACACCTTCTTCACCACCAGGATCGCCACCCCCTTACTCTTCTCATCCAGCCCTGAGTGGAATACTTGGCCCACCCACCCCTTCCTCAGCCGGACCTGGTCCACCACTCTCAGGTGTGTCTCCTGGAGCATGGCCACATCCGCCTTCAGTCCCTTCAGGTGCGCAAATACTCGGGCCCTTTTGACCGGCCCATTCAGCCCCCTCACATTCCAGGTTATCAGCCGGATCCGAGGATTCCCTGCCCCCTTCCCCTGCCGATTAGCCATACCCCATCCCTTGCCCACCCCCGGCCAGCGTCCCACGCTCTGCCAGTTTCCCACGGCGGCAACTGAGTACCAACCATTTATGCGTGCCAATGGAGTAAAGCACATCCGTACCACCCGTCCTCAAATGGTTTGGCAGAGCGGGCGGTTCAAGCATTTAAATAAGGCATGAGGAAACAGAATACAGGCTCCCTTAATAAAATGCTGGAAAAGTTCCTGTTCCATTATCAGACCATACCTCACATCACAACAGGGTAAACATTGGCGGAGCTATTCATGGGCTGATACCTCCAAACCTGCCTGAGCCTTGCATTCCCAAGTCTAGAAGTAGAGACAAAGCAGAACATCCAGAATAAGTATCACTACCACTGGATGTCTGGGATTTGTTTTAAACCCGTAGACGCCATTTATGTCCAGAAATTAGGTGACAGCTTCCATTGGTTCCCTTGGATCGTGCAGAGAAAACAGGCCCATTTCGTACAAGGTCAGAATTCGAGAGAAGACCTTGTGCAAACATCTGAACCACCTCAAGGGCAGGGAACCTGCCTCAGAGGAAACAACGGCAGGTACGTCAGTGCCTCTACCACCCCTGGTACCGCCGTAAAGTCAAGAGGCACAACCCACCGTGGGCCAGCATCCAGATTATCAAGATGATGACAATTCGGCATCGGGGATGGACACGGAAGTACCAGCACTTATGGATGGAGCCGAGCACCAGCCAGTGACCCTCCGTTGTTCGTTGCCAAAAGGCGATCAGCGGCTCGATACCCGCCCCCCCCAACCCAGCCCGAGCACTGGCAGAGGCACAACCACGCGTGAAGCAGCGAAGAAGGCCCATCCTGCTGACCACTGGAGTGGAATGTTCTGACTTGGGGTGGAAGGGTTGTAATAACCTTCACAAGACCCACGGGGATAGTCTAATCGGTCTCACCATGGGACTCGTGGAATACGGGCTTCCCCGCTAGTGGGCAGAGGCCCAACCAGTTGGGACTCATTACTAGATCATGTAAAAACCGTCCCGGACAGGGTCCAGCATTCAGGTAGTACCGACAGGGAATTATTCTCTGTTTACGCTGGCATAGCGGCAGTTTTCTGTAGCTATAATAAACTTATGTTTATTCATTTACAAGGGCCTCTTGGGTCATCATAAGAACAAAGAGGCAGACTTTAAAAAGAACTGTAGTTAGGAAACCACCTGCTCACCTGCGTTGATGGATCCCTGCAAAGTTATATAAATAAACAATCTTATCTCTCCTTTGAATCTGCCTTGCCCTGTCAATCATAAAGGTCTCAGGAGGCAGTGGTGTGTGAAATGGAATGTAAAGAATGCAGTTCAAAGCTTTTAGCTTTCTGGGCATACAAACAGGCTTCTACAATGAAATTGACTGAGAAAACTATTTCAAAAGTTTCTACCACATTAAAGCAATTACTTTTACCTTCATCTCACAGATCTTTACACTTGGCATATTGACTTACTTTTTTTAATGTTTCAGGGTACGTATGGGAACACCTTCACTTTCTTATGAGAGAACCTTAATTTTTAGATACTGACAGACTGTTTAAAGCGTGTTTGACTGCAGATGTGGAAACTTTCACTTTATTATCAGGAAACTTTAATTTTTAGATACTGGCAGACTGTCTAAAGTATTTAAAGCCTGCAGATGGGAACAGCAGCCAAGTGACCCCCATCCCAGGAAAGACCCATGACCTGAATCCCTACAAATTAGGACCTTGGACTACAAGCTGCCAGGTTCACGTTTCTCAAGGGCTGCACCAATTCACGCCAGCGGGACTCCCGGCTTTGGGGGGGGGGGGGGGGGTGGGGAATGCCTGGAGCATCCCTGGAGGCAAGTGAGTTAGGTGTCCTGCTTGTGAATCACATTCAAAACAGTTCTAAAGAGCTTTATGTGTGTTCCAACCGGATCTGGGTGGCAAACTAATTGGGGACATCGAGAACCCCGTTATGGCTGGCAGGATGGGCCACAAGAGTCACACTGGTCCAATGCGGGATTCAGTGGGCCGTTGGGCACCCACCGCTAGGGGACAACCCCACAGAATTCCAGCCAGAAACTCCATTTAACCTGCCTTTGCTCCAAGTCCTGTGAATGCTAGAGAAGATAATCATTTGTCCCACCTCATTATATCAGTCAGCAGGAGAGATCTCATGGAGGTTAGTCGATGCAAAAGAGAACAAATAGCTTATAACTAATTGATGGAGAATATTTATTACATACTGATAATTATCTCAACCTATATTAAATTATATATGCTGCTGAAAAAAATGCTTGGAGCTGCCTGCATGATATGGAACTATTAGAACCGACTTGTGGTATTGTCACTTCACGTGATTTATGGTTTCTTAGAATGTGTTTTTGAAACTTGAAATGTTTGGTGCCAGAATTGCAGTGATGCATAACGCACAACAAATTCTGAAATTGTTGTTAGGCTAATAATTTTTGTCAGTCCAGACAGGGCATTAGCCGAGCTAGATGCATCACACCATTACTCACATAGCAATTTAAACTTGACATTGGAAATAGGTAAGCGTGAGCTGATAACAAATGTACATTCCAATCAGACAGATCTCAAGCAATGTGTCAAGCAATAGCTCAGATTTATGTTCTTTTTTGCCCAGTAATCTATAATTTTTTTATGAATGCAGTATGGTGGATAAATTATAGTTTTGGGAGCTGCAGTCCATGGATGACACTGGCATATTTTATTGTTGATTGGCTTTGCTTATTGCAATTCATCCAGCTGTTCAGGCCGACAGTATTCTAAAATCTTCAACTGATAAAGGCTGTATAATAGTCACTGTAATACCCTTAAACGACCTTTGTATTTGAGCAGTTAATTAGAATAAAGCCATAATAAATTAGAATTTCAGCAGTCCTATTTTGTATGGTGTGGTTTGTGGGGTTTTCAGGAAAGACATTGAATGCACCTTTTTCATCAATTGATTCTAAATATTGCTTAACTGGCAATCCTCAAGTGAGGAAGATGTAAAAGCCCTTTTGCTCTAATGTTATGAATTATTCAATCAATAAATCAAATTACTTAAAATGAACTGCTGACTTTCATAAGCAGGTTTACCTTGAAAGCATTTCCAAAGTGCATTATTATGAATAATTAGTAAATTCAAAATTGGCTTTGAATAGTGAAATCAGTTGGAGTCAGTTAAGATTTCTGTGCTGATTTTTTTTGTGCTGATATGAACTACCCACAAAGCATTGGGTGGCATTTCCCGACATTTGTCAGAGTGTCAGGCAGACTGAAAACTGGCATGTTTCTTTCCAGAAACACAACTGCGTTTTTGAGCCAGATGTTCTGGAACATAGTGACAGAAAATCTAGGGCCATGGTTTGCGGCATCATTCTGGCAGGGCGGAATAGAGCCAGAAAGGCCTGCTCCACAGACATTGGGGTGCAGACTTCAAGGGGCGCCCCGATATGCATTTAAAATAAGTTCCCCCAACCCCCCCCCCCCTCCATCCCATGAACAGGGAAGACCACCCATCAAGCTTCGGGGTCACACCCTCCCGACCACGGAAGTATCTGGGGGCATTTTCTCCCTGTTCCCCCTCCCCCTCGCCAAAAACGTATTGGGGGGGCACCCCCCCCCCCCCATGTTCTGTCTTCAGGGTTCTTCCCTCTCCCCCCTCACCACACAGAAGGGAAACTCCCCCAATGGAGTAAGGTTACCCCTGGAAGTGCCCGCTCATCACTACCCACATCAGTGCCCAATTCTGCCCACTTAACATTGCCCACTTCAGTGCCCACTTGGCATTGCCCCCTGGTAGGGTGTCAGGTTAGGTGGATTGGCCATGCTAAATTGCCCATAGTGTCCAAAAAGGTACGGTCGGGTTACTAGGTTATTCGGTTGCTGGGTTACGGAGATAGGATGGAGGTGTTGGTTTGGGTAGAGTGCTCTTTCCAAGGGTCAGTGCAGACCCAATGGGCCGAATGGCCTCCTTCTACACTGTAAATTCTATGATTCTGATAAGGTCACCTGCAAGATCTCGGTTTGAGATCTTCCCTGTCATCCACCAGTGACGTGATCAAGTTACACCTAGAAAGGGCGTGCACCTGATTTCCATCAATTTAAATTTAAACGTACTGAAATAGCTTTACACCTTAGCGGCTGGCCCCTGCTGGCAGCATGATGTCCTGTGTCGCGAATGACTACAGCTTTTCAAAAGCAAAAACCAGTTGTGATGACCAGATCAGAGGTGCGGAGGTGCCAGGAGACACCGGGGATTTAGGGCCAAGGCTGGCCATTGCCCCCTGACACTCTACCAAGGGGCAGTCCCAAGTGGGCACTGAAGTGGGCATGAGTCTCCGGCCTCATTGTGCTCTCGCTCGAGTGAAACAAGTTCGGTGAACAGTGGGGAGGCTGAAAACGAGAATCGCGCCAGACGACAGTTTGCGATGCAACCGGTGTAGACGAAATATGGGGATGTCGCCGTATTGGTATTGTGGTGAGAAGCCAATTATCACCACGTAGGCCCTATTTCTTTACAATTAACGGGAGTGACCACATATCCAACAGCCTCCCGCCATTCAGCGGCTTCCCCAGCAACTGGTCACACTGGCACCAATTAGGACTCCTATTGAAAACGTGAACCTGACGGAAGGGCTTCTGTGGGAAGCCGAGGAAGTGAGTAGCCATCTTTGACAAAAATCTTGAGGGTGCTAGGCTTGCCACCCCAGTGCTCGGCGGGGAGTGGGGGAATCCCTGGCTCGGGGTGGGGGACCCCCACTGACTGCCGAAGCCTCTGCCCGTGCAGCTGAAGACTATTGCTAAAAATAATTGGCAATCGTGGGTGACCACCTGACACAACCCAAGTGGATTCCCGTGGGTGGGAGGAGCATGTAGCATGTGGGAGTCAACCCTGCAGGAGGCAACACCACACATGCAGCAGCCAACACCTGAACACCCAGGGTGCTGGGATCGCGTTGGCACTGTCAGCGGGTCACTGTCGAGGGCCAGGGGATGATGATAACACGCAGAGAGCTAAGTGCCAGTGCTCCTCAATCTATGCCATATTCTGACACCTGCCTGTCTGCTAAGTGCTCGCTCACACCCATCACCTGCATGTGGCGTGCCTGCGGGTGGGGAGGGGGGGAGGGGGGGGTGGAGCAGATGCCTGGAGAGATGGACCAAGGTTTCGGAGTTCACCTGCAGAACATCCATCCTTCAAGGAGGTGAGGATTCTTATGTCCGGCACACCTCCTCCTGACGGTTGTGGTAGAGCTTTTCCTGAGGGGACGCAGAGAGGGCATCATTACCCACACGCACGTTCACAGTGGTGTGAGTGTGGGGAGGGGAGGTAGTGGTGCAAAGGAAGGACTGTAGGGAGGGGGAGGTGAAGGGAGGGTTGTGGCCCGCATGGAATGTTGTGGGGGGGGGGGGGGGGGGTGAATCCTCCGTGTGGCCGGAAAGGTCTCAGGGCGGGGGGCTGCGTGGTACGCTGGTTGGGGGGGGGGGGGGGGGGGGGGGGCCTCCGATGCGGCCTGGCCAGCGATCGGGGCACATTGATCGGCGGGCCGGCCTCTCTGGCGGGGGCCTCCTTTCCTATGCGCCGGTCCCTGTAGTCCTGCACCATGTTGCGTCGGGTTTGACGCGTTGAGGGAAGGCACTGCGCATGTGCGCGTTGGCGCCGGTGCCACTGCGTGTACGCGGATCCCACGGCATCCAATTCGCGCCAGGTTCAGCAGCTGGAGCGGCATGAACCACTCCATTGCCATGCTGGCCCCTTGTAGGGGCCAGAATTAATCGTTAGGTCGGCCCGTTCATGCCATCGTAAAACGCATTGGCGTTTCCGATGGCATGGACCCTCTGCCGCGGGATTAGAGAATCCCGCCCCAGGTGACCTCAGACTGACTGGAGACCAGGGAAGAGGGAGTTATTTGTGCATGATCTGACTGTTATTTCCCCTGTTGTTTTGTAGTTGACCCACAGTTAATGTTAATGTTAATAAATCGTTTACAGTTTTAGCTACAAGTATTCTTGTAATATAAATCAGACCATCCAACAAGAACATTACACTATTGGCGGCGCGAGGCAGAGAATTTCGGCCCACGTCTTTTTCCAGACATTCTTACAAAGGCACATTCTAGAAGTAAATGATGACAGTCACTTTTCTACTGAAGCCATCTCAAGAACAGTGTGCGGTGGGTCGTGACTCTGTATGGACATGAAGGATTTAACTGGTAAGGCCATTCTCATCAACAGCCAAGCTTTGTCTTGGTATTTGTTGCAACATTTTGGCGATGAGGAATTCTACCAAATGACTTTGATAGTCTACTCAGAGAATTATCCAACTCAATCTACACATAGCTTGGTACAGTCGCACCCGTGTCCATCAGGATGAGGGATACGCTGGTCACTTTATCCATCTTTATCCAGAGCATGGTCCATTTCAATTGGCAGATAAAATGGAAGATGACTCGAGTGACTGCCAAGACACAAAAGCAGGGGAAGAGAGTGATGGGCAAACAGGAATCAATGTAGGAATGGGGTCTGTCAGTTTATAAAGATTAGACAACTGGAACCCGTGAAAGTAGACAATGATCAAGTGTATCTGTGACGCTCATCAGGGCTTTATTGTACAAGTGGAAATGAGCAGTATTTATGAGAGAGTTTGTGGGGCTTGATAACTTTTTTATAAATTTAGAATACCCAATTAATTTTTTCCAATCAAGGGGCAATTTAGCATGGCCAATCTACCTACCCTGGGGGGGGGGGGGGGGGCCGGGGCCCGGGACCCGGGACACGGGACCGACGCAGACACGGTGGGGGACCCACGCAGACACGGGGAGAATGTGAAAACACCAAACAGACAGTGACCCAGAGCTGGGATCGAACCTGGGACCTCGGAGCCTTGAGGCAGCAGTGCTACTCACTGCGCCACTGTGCTGCCCGAGGGCTTGATAAATTGACTGTGTTGATTAGAATGCCCAGATTTTACACAGTCTGGTTCAAACAAAGCTAGTCAATGAGGAAGAAGATGGGAGCCTATGGCAAGAGGGTATTGTTTATGTTCGGGATTGAAAATCGTTTCTTTAACCTTCTTACTTTTCAGCCAAAGGAAATTGTGGCTGATCCATGACTTGATGCTGGCCAAGCAGTCTGGCAGATTAGAGTTAGTTGTGCAGTCAAGAGAAATGATAGAGAAGCAAACTGTAATGCATTAGCTTCAAAAAGAAGGCTGACCCCCTTATGTAGATGTTATCACGGTGGGGAAGTCTGCAGATGAATAATACAATAAAATATGCTACTGATTTTACTGATTCAAGTGCATGATGGAGGCAGAGATAGGTACTTCTTGATCTCTTCCACAAGGAAAATCCATTTTATAGATGTTAATAGAGTATGAAGGAGGAGGGAGGTCTGTTTTTATTGTGGGAAAAATGTAGTGGTGTTGGTACAATACATTGATAGATGGAATAAATGTCATACATGAATACAAATTAATAAATGTGTTAACAAAGCCTGGCAGAGTTTTGTCTCTTTGGAAAAGAAAATCACACTTTTCGATCAAAGTGGTCAGTCAGCAGATGAATTGAAACATTAATGCACAACACAAGAATTAGGAACAGGAGTAGGCCATTCGACCCCTCAAGCCTGTTCTGCCATTCAATAAAATCACACGTTGATCTGATTGTGGCCTCAACTCCACCTTCCTGTCTGCCACCTGTAAGATATATCTAATGTAGCCTTGAATGTATTCAATTACTCAACCTCCATTGCACGGTGGAAGAGACTAATGATCCTCTCAGAGAGAAAAGAAATCTCCTTACTTCAGTCTTCAATTGGAGACCCCTAATTCTTAAACGGTGCCCCTCGTTCTTGTTTCACCCACAAGAGGAAACATCCTGACAGGCATCCACCCAGTAAAGCCCCTTTAGAGTATTATATGTTTCAATAACATTACCTCTCATTCTTCTCAACTCCACTGTAAGCCCAGCCTGTTCAAAATGTCTTCAAAAAATAATCCCTGCATCCCAGGAATCAGCCATGTGAAACTTCTTTGATCAGCTCGAATGCAATTATATATTTTTTTATTACCAGTATTTTAGTATTCTAGGTAGTCCAAAGAAAAATGGAATGTAAAATAAAACAAAAGGAGTGCAGTAATGGCATTGAAACTTTTGTATGAATTTTGTTGTTACACACTTTAATTTAAATTCTATATGCACCCCAGAGCCGAGCAACCCTAGAAATCCATTATAAATTGAAGCAAAGATCCCTCATTGATGTTAGAACATAAGAAAACAAGGTGTACATCGAAATGATGGCACTAATCTTATTTCACACGTTATTATGAATCTCCTCTTATGTAAATGCAGGGGAGAGCAAACCCGGCGAAGATTCAACAGAACCCATTACATAAATGAAATTCTGAAAGACAGGTGAATTTGTTGTAGATTGCTATGAGATGATACAAATAGGAACGAGAGATAAAATATAAACATGATACGAAGTGATCAGCTCCAGAAAACAGTTTGGTTTGATGAGTGAGTGCTCACTGAAAGCTTCCAATAAATGCAAATCTGGTGCCATCAATAGTTTTACGCATGGTGATCCATTTAAACTGTGTGCAGACTTTGAGGTGATTTAATGCCATTATCACAAAACAATTATTCACTCAGAAAGGACAATTGCTGCTGTTTACAGAACGATTCAGAACAAAACAGTCACATATTTCTGAGAGAAAATTTTCTTATTTTTTCAGTCACAGTGGTTGTCCACAGACTTTACTGTTTGATCAATATAGTATTGTGCTACAGAAACCTTGAACAGTAACTTTCTGTGAAAAAAATCTTTGCGCTTTGCAACACTTTTTTCACTTGCTCAAAGCTGCGCTGCCTCCAGTTTAGATGCATAATTATTCTTCATTTTATAGTATGATTATGGAGGTAATTTTAACTAAAACAACACACTGGTTCTGTCTCTCATCGTTTGTTGATAATCTTGACCGAGGAATTTCAATTCTTTCACATTTTATTTCTTGCCCGAGAGAACAGCAACGCTTATTTTTGAATTACCAGATTTCTCATTGCTAATTTTTTTTGTTTATTATTGAAGAAATGCAAGAGACCAAGAGCAATGATGATGTAAAGCTGGAAGGAATGTGATCTGTGCAGGGGTTGCAAAAAGGTATCGGCAGGTTAAGTGAGTGGGGAACAATGTAAGGAGTATAATTTGGGGAAGTGAAAGGTCACTCATTTTTGGAGGGTATACTTACACAAGGAAGATAGAAAATTAGCGTGCAGCTACTGGAAGCAATTAGGAAAGCAAATGGCAAATTGACCTTTAGCGCAAGGGGTTTGGAGTACAAGAATGAGAACTTTGGTGAGACCACACCTGGAGCATTGTGCGCAGTTTTGGTCTTCTTATTTAAGGGAAGATATTTTTTGGAAAAGTATCTTTGTGCAGTATGGCCATAGGCTTGACATAGCCATGTGACCTCTGATGTCAGCCTTTGTGTTTAAAGGCTTAAGAGCAGAAGCCATTTTATATAGCACTTGGAACATGGCGTCAAGCGGAGAGTGCAGGTGAAATTCAGTATATATTGACAGCTGTAAGAGAGCCAGCAGTTGTCAGAAACAGTGGAGAATAATTAAAACTTCAGTCTGTGACTTTGTACAGGAAATTTAAGGCAACACGGTGGCACTGTGGTTAGCACTGCTGCCTCACAGCACCAGGGAATGGGTTCAATTCCGACCTTGGGTGACTGTGTGGAGTTTGTACATTCTTCCCATGTCTGTGTGGGTTTCACCCGGGTGCTCCAGTTTCCTCCCACAGTCCAAAGATGTATACACATGACTGTGTGGCAAAATTTGGCTCCAACTCCATTACAGGTTTGCTGATGACACGACAGTAGTGGGTTGGGTCTCGAACAACGATGAGTTGGAGTACAGGAGGGAGATAGAGATCATAGTGGCATGGTGTAACGACAACAATCTGCCTCAACATCAGCAAAACTAAGGAGCTGGTCATTGACTTCAGGAAGCGAAGCATCGTACACAACCCTGACTGCATCAATGGTGCAACGGTGGAGATGGTTGACAGCTTCAAATTCCTAAGTGTGCGCATCACCAACAATTTGCCCTGGTCCACCCATGTTGCTACTACGACCAGGAAAGCACAACAGCACCTCTACTTCCTCAAGAAACTAAGGAAATTCGGTACGTCCACATTGATTCTAACTAATTTTTACAGATGCACCATAGGAAGCATCCTATCTGGCTGTATGACAGCCTGGTATGGCAATTGCTCGACCCAAGTCTGTACGAAACTACATAGAGCTGTGAAAACAGCCCAGTCCATCACACAAAACTGCCTCCCATCCATTGACTCTGTCTACACCTCCCGCTGCCTTGGGAAAGCGTGCAGCATAATAAAAGATCCCTCCCACCTGGGTTATTCTCACTTCCAATCTCTTCCATTGGGCAGGAACTACAAAAGTCTGAGACTAACAGGTTCAAAACAGCTTCTTCCCCGCTGTTACCAGACTCCTGAATGATTCTCTTATGGACTGAACTGACCTCTTCACACATCCTTTCTACTGAGTTGTACTGCACTCCGTATGCTCACCCGATGCCTATGTCTATGTATTTACATTGTGTCTTTATGCATGTCCTATGTTTTTCATGTATGGAACAATCTGTCCGGACTGTACACAGAACAATACTTTTCACTGTACCTCGGTACATGTGACAGTAAATCAAATCAATGAATCAAAGGTTAGGTGCATTGGCCATGTTAAATTGCCGCTTAATTTTAGATTGAAGACCCTATTTTCAGAATGAACTATATCACTTTCACACTTAATGTAACATTCTGTCATATTATGGTTATTGTTTCCTAAAGACTCCTTTACAGCAAGGTTATTAATTAGTCTTTTCTCATTATCAGCCATGATTGAATGGTGGAGCAGACTCGAGGGCCGAGTGGCCCAATTCTGCTCCTATGTTTTATGGTCTTACTTGATACTAAATTTAAACCCAATCTCTAGTTGGCTTTTCAATGTACTGCTCCAGAAGCCCACCTTGTACACACTCCAGTAATTCATCCTCCACAGTGTTTGTGCTAATTAGGTTTATGCAGTCTATATGTAAACAGAAGTCGTTCATTATTACTGTATTTCCACTGTTTCAAAAAGCTCCAGTTTCCTGATTTATACTGTGCTCAACAGAACCACTATAGTTTTGTGGCCTGTAAACAATTTCCACCACTGTCCTCGGCCCCTTGCTGTTAACTCCACCCAAACTGATTCTACATCTTGATATTTCTATCCAAGATCCTCTTTCACTAATATACTGTTCACACCCCCTATTAAAACAACACTACACTACATCCTTTACCTTTCTGTCTCTCCGTCCTAAATGACGATTATCCTTGAATATTCAATTCTCAGTCTTGGGCATCTTGCTACCACATCTCTATGATGGCAATAAATCATGCCCGTTTACCTGTATTTGCGCCTTTAAAACATCTACCTTATTGCGAATGATGTCAGTGCATTTAGATAGAGTGCCCTCAGCTTTGCCTTTCTAACATTATTCCACACTCTGATCTGAACTCGACGCTTGCCTTCACCTCATCTGATTTCTAATTTTGCTTGCTACTTTACTTCCTGCTACCAGTTTTGCTTTCCTCTAACTGCTCCCTCTCAGGTTCCCTTATACCTGCCAATCTAGTATAAATTCTCCTCACAAGCACTAGAAAATCTCCCTGCAAGGATGTCAATCCTAGTCCTGTTAAGGTGCGACCCATCCATTTTTACAGGCCCCACTTGCCCCAGAACCGATGCCAAAGACTCAAAGGTCTGGTGACCTCCCTCCTACATCAATTCTCCAGCCATGTGTTCAATCACTCAATCCTCCTATTACTTTGCTCACTAGCATGTGGCACAGGGAAGAATCCTGATATTACTGCTTTTGAGGTCCTTCCTTTCAAATTTCATAACTCCCTAACATTTGCTTTCAGGATATCTACCAATATGGATGACGAGGTCTGGCTGGTCATCCTCTCCCAGAAGAATGTTCTGTAGCCGCTCTGTGACATCCTAGACCCTGGCAGGAAGGCAACATACCAACCTGGAGTCATGTCTAACGCCGCAGAAATGCCTGTCTGTTCCCCTGACTAATGAATCCCCTATCAGTTTGCTCTTCCACTCTTCATTCTCCCCTTATGTGCAGCTGAGCCACACACAGTGCCACAGACATGCCAGTTGGTGTACTTCTCTGTGGAGCCATCACCCTCACCAGAGTCCAAAATTGAAAACCGGTTAGTGAATGAGATCGACTCAGCAGGCTTCTGCACTACTTGCCTGGTTCTCGTAGATGAGTCAGCTCTGCTATGAACCAGATTTACCCAGCTACCTACTTAACTAAATACATTATGAACTAAATTAAGCCAGGTTATATGATAGAACAATTCTCACGGCAAGAGGACAAACTAACCTGACAGCCCAATGTAATGAGATGAAAGAGGAAATGCAGTTCCAAATAGTAGACACCAGGAAAAATCCACTCGACTCGGCTGAAACAAGTTAAAGGCTTGGGACTGGTAACCATCCATGTCCCAGACAGAAGAGGCTTCCAGTGTATCATATGGTACAAAGGGTGGGATTTTCCGGCATTGACTTTTCACGCTCTCCAAATTTTCCTGTCCAGCCCACGACGATACCTGTCGGGGCCGGGAAAAGAATGGCCAATGCCTTAGGCTGCTGAACAGAGAACATACAGTTCAGAAGGCGGCCATTTGGCCCATCGAGACTGCACCGACCCACTTAAGCCCTCACTTCCACCCTACCCCCGTAACCCAATAACCCTCCTAACCTTTTTGGTCACTAAGGGCAATTTAGCATGGCTAATCCACCTAACCTGCACGTCTTTGGACTGTGGGAGTAAACCGGAGCACCTGGAGGAAATTCACGCAGACACGGGGAGAACGTGCAGACTCCTCACAGACAGTGATCCAGCGGGGAATCGAACCTGGGACCCTGGCGCAGTGAAGCCACAGTGCTTGCCACTTGTTTTACCGTGCGCCCTAAACATATTCTAAAATAGTAACAGTGTTTTCATAATTCTGGGATGTCTTCCTAGTGAATATCATCTTGAAGCAGGTGAGAGGGTGTGACCAACTGGACATCTTCTGAGAGTTCCAGCTGCCCTCAAGTCCAGCCTGAAAGACAAGGGCCAGGATTCTCTGCTATCTGGTGGGGCGCACCATACCGGCGCTGAGGAGTGGCGTGAACCACTCCGGCGTTGGGCCACCTGGATGGTACAGAATCCTCCGCACCTTCAGGGGCTAGGCTGGCGCTGGAGGGGTTGGCACTACACCAGCCACCGGCGGTGCGGTTGGCGCTGCGCCAATCGGCGCCAAAGGGCCTCCGCCGGCCGTCGTGAGTTGGCGAATGCGCGGGAGCCCCAGCGTGTTCTGGCGTGATCCCAGCGCATACGCAGGGGTGTTCTTCTCCGCGCCGGCCATGGTGGACCGTTACAGCGGCCGGCGCGGAGGAAGTGTCCCCACGGCACAGGCCCACCCGCACATCAGTGAGCCCCGATCGCAGGTCAGGCCACTCTGGCCCCCCCTCCCCCCTCCCCAGGGCCAGATCCCCCCAGCGCCGCCCGAGGACTCTGCAGGCCACCCGCAGAGCCAGGTCCCGCCGGTAAGGACCTTGTTTGATTTACACCAGCGGGACTGGCTGAAAACGTGCGGCCACTCAGCCCATTGCGGAGCAGTGAACCGCCGGGGGGTCGCTGCCAACGGTCCCCGACTGGCGCGACGCGATTTCCGCCCCCGCCGAAAAACTGCCGCCGGAGAAACCGGCAGCCAGTGTCGGGACAGGATTCACGCCGTCCCCCCCTACCGATTCTCCGGCCCGGCAGGGGGGCGGAGAATCCCGCCCAAGATAGAGGAGCTTGAAAAGATGGGAGTAATGGATAAAGTGACAAGTCCTACAGGTTGGATTAGCAGCATGGTATCAGTGAAAGAAAACTGGAAAGCTGAGTGTGTGCAGAGATCCAAAGGGTTTCAATAAAGTTTTGAAGAGCTCTCACTACCCCCTGTCAATCAGTGAAGACATTTGCAGCAACTTTACCACCCTAGGTGCAAAGGATGGATACTGACAAGTGAAGTTGGATAAAAGTAGCAGTTTTCTGACTATGTTCTGGATGTCATTTGGGAGGTACAATGGATGTGCATACCGTATGGTATGCCATGTGACATGACAGAAGGGTATCAATGCAGACAGCGTGAGATAGTCAATGATCATCCAAGAGTGGAAGTGATCGGAGGTGATCTGCTAGTTTATGTATGTAGAGATATGATTAAAGAAGGCATTGCTGACCATAATCAGAATCCAGTGAGACTGTTCGAGAGAGCTCATGTGATTATCCTGAAAATGAATAAGAAAAAAACTGAAGCTGCAGAAGATTGAAGCCAAGTGCAGAGGTGATGTTCTGACACCAAAGGAATTTGCTCTAATCCTGATAGGGTACGAGCTGTAGCACCCTACAGATATGAAGGCAGTGCAACCATTTGTTGGATCTGTGAACTACCTAGCAAGGTTCATAGAATTATAGAATTTACAGTGCAGAAGGAGGCCATTCGGCCCATCGGGTCTGCACCGGGCCTTGGAAAGAGCACCCTACTTAAGCTCACGCCTCCACCATATCCCTGTAAACCAGTACCCCACCTAATTTTTTGGATACTAAGGGGCAATCCATCTAACCTGCACATCTTTGGACTGTGGAAGGAAACATGAGCACCCGGAGGAAACACACGCAGACACGGGGTGAAAGTGCAAACTCCACACAGACAGTCAACAAAGGCCGAAATTGAACCTGGGTCCCTGGAGCTGTGAGGCAACAGTGTTAAACACTGTGCCACTGTGCTGCCCCAAAAACAATAAAGACACTGCATAAACCCACCTTTGGACAAGCTTGTTGTCACCAGTCTTCATATCTCCTTAGCGCTGTGTCAAATTTAGTTCTGATAATGTTTTTGTGAAGAGCCTTGAAAAGTTTTACAATACTAAAAGGCGCTGTATAAATACAAATTGTGTATCTAACAGGTGACATGCAACTCAACTAAGAGAAACCCCAGTCACCAGTTTATTTGACCTTCAATGGCATTACAATGACCATATCCTCCACTTTCAAGATCTGGGAGGGGGACAGGTAAGGTGGGGGGATGCTGGCCACCATTGACCAGAAGCAGAATTGGACCAGCCATAATAACCTCTATCAGTGAGGACAACAAAAGGAGCAATGTAATGGGAACCTTCAAGTTAATCGTTAAGTCACCACTGGACATGTTTTGCCTATGGTTTGCCATAGGGGCTGGTTTAGCTCACTGGGCTAAATCGCTGGCTTTTAAAGCAGGCCAGCAGCACGGTTCGATTCCCGTACCAGCCTCCCCGGACAGGCGCCGGAATGTGGCGACTAGGGGCTTTTCACAGTAACTTAATTGAAGCCTACTCGTGACAATAAGCAATTTTCATTCATTTCATTTCATGTCACTACAAATTTTGGAATTCACTGCCTGCTTCCATTGTGAAAGCATCACCACAGAACTGCAGTGCTTAGTGATCGCCAACACCAAGCTCTCCGAGAAATTAAAGATGGACAATAAATTAGCCCTTGCCATTGTAGCCCACATTCTGAATATTAAGGGGAAACAGTAAAGATTTGGGCTTCAACCAACAGCTTTGCTTCGTGAACAGTTTCTGTAAAAAGACAGATGTTGCTTGGGAAACCAGTTACTGGAGAACATGTAAGATGCCATAAATTTGTCAGTTAAGAAAGAGATCAAATATTTTTTTTGAGGATATATCGACCTTGATTACATAAAGCAACCAATGTGCACAATAATTCCAATCTTAAACCATAACTTACAAAGGAATTCTTCTCCTCAATAAGAATTAATGGTTCAATGCCTCTGGTGCTTACGTTAAATGCTGGAATACCCTCCTCCCTATCACTACTGAAATTAAATCCCCAAAACTGTCACTTCCCAGGATTAAAATGACGAAACTGGCATCTGACAAATCTAATCGATGAAGTTGACGCAGTTTAAGGCAATCAAATAAAGAACTACATTTTTAGGAGGCTTTATCAAACAGAATGAAAATTCTACATTCAGCAGTAAGGTATTTGTTAATATTACTAACGATAATGGTGGAGTCTGCAGCATTGACACAAAAAATAGCCGAGAGTTCAATGCCAAGAATCCTGGATTTTTAAAAAACATAATTTCTTGATAAAAACATTACCTTCATTTTGTATAAAACCCTATCCAAAATTGAATATATGCACCAAAGGGAGCTGAACCAAGAATGCCCCTTGAATTTAACTTTGTCGACATCCAGATTCTTGGTTTTGTACAAAGGTTCCACCATACAGTACATTGTCAATATTGTTCCTATTATCCCCCTGATCAGTGATGACAGGAAAGTTACCATCACAAAAAGAATATATATATATTTATACTTATATAATCATATTACATAATAAAATTTGCTCCTATGGTGAGTCTCATGTACTTCTTGTGAATCTTTCCAATTCCTGTGTGAAAGTACAATATTTTGAGGATGACTGCAGCATCCCAGCTAGTTTTGCAACTGGTGATTTTGATCGATTTTTGCTGTAGCAATTGCTAACATTTGAAATTAATTGGTCCAAAATGTGTTCAAACTGAATAGCCCTAGGAAATTATACCACAAGAATTGAAGCAATTTTGTCAAGGGTGCCATTATTTCCATCATTCATGCATCAACAAATGCTGACTGGGTAAAACTATCATATAAACATAGTTATAACGGAAGCTACAAAGAAGTTACATGCAAAAATTATTACTACAAGATTAGAAAGTGTACAACGCACCTGATCAAACAAGTTGCTAACTTACAAACAGCAAAAACAATTTTATTCCAATTTGATAGATGGAAAAGGCTGCTGTGGACAACAGAAAATAATCTGAGATGATATTATAAAACTCTGTTTAAAACCGGGTGAGAGGGTGTCATTCCACCAAGGTGGTCACGAGGTGATGCAAAACTGACATTTACCTAGGCATCATTTTTAACCTGTAATAGTACTAATTCCTGATTATGTGGAGTTTGGACATTTGCTAATGCGCAAAACTATGCTACAAATTATTTTTAAACTATTAAGTTTCTCTAAAATCTCTTTTAACATTAATTTGGCACAAGCAACTTAGATTCACTTTTTTTTAAATTGCTTCACCAAAACATCATGTTGAAAAAGCATCAGAAGGATCATTTTGTGTCATTTAAACAGGTTTGAAACTCTCACGTATAAATAATTGGCCGAAGTGATAACGTGCCAAGAACTAAGTTTTGATCACCTTGACCACATTCAAAGCCAAGGACTGATTCTCATCCTCGGTGTACAATAATGTTTTTAAAATTACCAAGTACAGAACATACATAGGAATTAAGAGGAGTAGGAGTAGGACACTCGGTCCCTCAGGCATGCTCTGCCATATCTGCCTACCCCGATAACCTTTCACATCCTTGTTTATCAACAATCTATCTAGCTCTGCCTTAAAAACATTCAAAACTCTGTTTCCACTGTCGTTTGAGGAAAAGAGTTCCAGAGGCTCACGACCCTCAGAGAAAAAAAGGGTCTGTCTTCAATGAAAAACCCCTTATTTTTGAACAGTGATTCCTAGTTCTAGATTCTCCCACAAGATGAAACATCCTTTCCACATCCACCCTGTCAAGACCCCTCAGGGTCCAAAGGTTTTGATCCTGCTGTCTCTTAGCCTTCTAAATGCTAGTGTATACAAGCCTCACCTGTCCAACCCTTCTCATAAGACAAGCCACTCATTCCTGGTATTAGTCTAGTAATCTCTGAACTGCTTCTGAAGCTTTTATGTAAGTATCCCCATCTTAAACCTTGCTTTCCCTGCTTGAACATTGCTTTCCCTGTGTAATCCCCTTTATGTTCCATTATGCTGGCTGCTACAATTCTGCAGATTACTTTTAAACTAAAATAACCCCATCAAATGTGCTGTTTGGACTGGTCCAAGAATTCCCTCAGTACAGTGCACTATTTGGCATGGTCCAGTGCTGTCACATTTTGATGAACTTGGTTAGCAGCCAACCAACTCTTTTGGAATCCCGAGACTTGTGTGGCTTTCGGCTTTGATTGAGAAAGAGTTTCAGAAGTTCTGGAAGAAGGAGGGCAGACCCCATTTTAAGTTTACTTCTGCTTAGTCCAGGAGAGAGCAGAGACACAGGTTTCGACAGTATCATCTAATGTCTGGTGATTTCAACTCACTATAGCCAGCCTGTGAATGTTCTAACTTCTAGGTGAGGAGTTGTGGAAGGTACAGCTCTGATATATCTCCTGAGATCTCTAAAGGCCTTGAAGAAAATACCTTTTTCTTTCTCTCTACACCACAAACAGCTAAAACCTGCCAGAAGACCAGACCAGTGGCCGAGAAATGGAGTGGATAGAAAATCCTCTGTTAAATTCTCAGGCCGAAAATTCAAAGTTTATCTTCACGAGACTGAAAGCCAATCTGGTGGAAGTCAGTCAAGTGACAATGACTCCCTAGGAGAAATTCTACAGCCTGTGGGTTCTAATTGAAGACACAAACCAGATAGTCTGATCCAAACAGTGGGTTTCACCACTTAGCGTCCCGGGGCGATAGCCGATAACAAAGACTACAACCTCAGCAGCGAATATACTACGTCAGCAGCGAAGATACTCATCTCATGTCCCTTTTAAAACCCATTATTTTGATCCTTCTTTTCCTCACTGTGTGTCTGTCTTGTGTATATGTGGTTGGAGGGTGGGATGGTAGAATGGGGAGTAATTAGATTAGCAGACTGTTGTTCTATTATCACCAGTACATGTTTATCTCTTCTCTTGTTATAAATAAACAGTTATTAAGTTTTACTTACAAATCTGGGGCGGCATTCTAAATGCGGAGTAGGGGAGTGGCGCCAACCACTCAGGGGTCGCGCCTCCCCAAAGGTGGGGAATTCTCCCCACCTTTGGGGGCCAGCTCCGCGCCGGAGCGGTTGCCACCAGAAGACTGGCGCAAAAAACCAGCGCCCCCGGCAGCGGGGCTGGCCGAAAGGCTTTCGCCGGTCCGCGCATACGCCGGCAGTGAAATCAGCGGCAGCTGGCCGCTGACGTCACTGCCGGCGCATGCGCAATGTGGGGTTCTCTTCCGCTTCCGCCATGGCGGAGGCCGTGGCGGGCGCGGAGGAAATAGTGCAGCCAGGGCACTTGCCCGGACTCTGAGGGGGGGGCCCCGATCACTGGCCAGGCCACCGTGGGGGAACCCCCCGGGGTTCGATTGCCCCCCGCCCCCCCAGGACCTCGGGGACCTGCTCGCGCCGCTGAGCCCGCCGTTCCGGAGGTGTTTTAAACCTCGGCGGCGGGAGAGGCCTCCCAGCGGCGGGACTTCAGCCCATCCGGGCCGGAGAATCGCCGCAGGTGCCTCTCCGATCGGTGGCGGAGAATCTCTGCCACGGCGGGTGCGGGATTTTAGGCACCCCCAGGCGGATTCTCCGACCCTGCTGGGGGCCGGAGAATTTCGCCCCAGCTGGTGCCTGTAAGCCATTGGAGAAGTCCAAGATTCAAAGATCTCAGAAAATATATGCGAGTTACTGAAAGTACTATGATGGTAATGATAAAGTCACCCTACATTGTGATGCTGGCAAGACATTACTTGGAGCAGTCCTCATGCATTTGTATCCAGAGTGTTAACACAAACTGAACAACACTATGCACAGATTGAGAAATTGGCTACTGTTTTTGTTTGTGAGCATTTTGTCGCTCTTTGGAGAGACAAGGAGAGACAAACTGATTTTAGAATCTAACCACAAACCAATTCAAAGCATCTTTCTCCAACGATTTCTACCTGCTCCAAATTGTATGCAAAAGATGTTACTTCATTTGGAGAGATAATCATTTGCTCATGAAGTAGAAGCAGGGGAAGAAGATGTACATTGCCGACATGCTGTCAGTAGCTGAACTCTCTTTGAATGAAGTTGATGAGTGTGAAACCATCCAGACTTATCAAGAAGCAACAGCATGACATACTCTGGAAAACAGAAACCCAGTAGAGACATTCAACGGAATTTTCCCACCCGGGGGGGGGGGCGGCACGAATCCCGTCGCGCTGCCGTATTCTCCGGCGCCGGTTTTTGGGCGGGAGCAGGGGTCACGCCACACCGGTTGGGGGCTGTTGGCAGCGCCCACCCACCGGCAATTCTCCGGGTGCTAATGGGCCGAACGGCCGGCCGTTTTTGGCCAGTCCCGCCAGCGTGGGTTACACATGGTCCCACACAGCGGGACCTTCCACAATTCCTCACCTAGAAGTTAGAACATTCAAGGCTTCAAGGCGGCTAGGGCGGTCCTCCCGGGGGTGGGGCACAGTGGCCTGGACCACAATCGGGGCCCACCGATCTGTGGGCGGTCCTCTGCCATGGGGGGCACTCCTTCCTTCCGCGCCAGCCCCTGTAGGACTCCGCCATGGCCAGCACAGAGAAGACATCCCCTTGCGCATGCGCCAGAATATGCCGGCCGGTCTGCGCACATGCGGAAGTGTGGAGAATTCCACACTTTCGGCAGCTATTGACGCAAGAGTCGTTCGCTACAGTTTTCCTGCCAGCGTGGGGACTTAGTCCCCGTAAAGGTGAAACCCACCTATTAAGTCTGACAGACAAGCGTCTTGCTCATAACAAGCAAATGACACAACATGCAACTCTCCAAGTGCTGCAGGAAGTGGTGATGAAAGTATGGCTGGAAACCATGAAGGACACACCTATTATAAGAATATTGTGCATGTTGGGATGAACTAATTTCCCAAGATGGTATCTTGTATAGAGGAAATAGAATCATCACCCCTATGCTTATAGTTTTTAAGGTCTTATTTTGTGGGTCATCGTTTGTAAGGGCTATATTCTGTAATAACGAGGAGCAGGGAAGTCTGGCCCCAGGGTAATTGATATTATTTAATATTAAGTATCTTCTCGAAGTTTTTAATTAATTTAAAGGGCAGGAGGACTCAAAGTGGTGGTGTGCTGATCCTGCTCTATGTGGGAAGCTGGGAACATTTCATTTGCCCGCGGCCAGTATATGTGCAGGAAGTCCCTCCAGCTGCAGCCCCTGGAAGCCCAGGTTCCGCAGATGGAGCTGTGGCTGGGGACACTGTGGAGCATCCGTGAGGCAGAGAGTATCATGGATAGCATGAGAATGGTCACATCACAGTCTAAGAGTCTCCAGGCAGCAAGGGAATGGGTGACCACTAGGCAGAGCATGAGGACTAGGAGATAGCGCAGGGACTCCTGTGGGTATTCCCGTGGAAGTCAGATATACCGCTTTGGATACTGTTGAGGGAATTGGCCTCTCAGGGGGAGACAGCAGCAGCCAAATTTTGTGCACCACTGTTGGCTCTGCTACATAGGGGAGAAGTACAAAGTGCAGGAAGACAATAATTATAGGGAATTCAATTGTAGGGGAATAAATAAGTGTTTCTCTTAAGCCATAAACAAGACTCCAGAATGGCACGTTGACTCCCTGGTGCTAGGATCAAGGATTGGATTGGATTGGATTTGATTAATTGTTATATGTACTGAGGTGCAGTGAAAAAGATGTCTCAGAATGGTTATGGGCCATTTCAGGCGGGGTTGGGGGAGGTGGCGGCGATGTGAACAGCCAGTGCTCGTGGTACACATTTGTACAAATGACAGAAGGGAATAAACAGGGTTGAGGTCCTAACAGCAGAGTATAGAGAGTTAGGAAGTTACTTGTAAAATAGGATGTCAAAGGTAATGATCTCAGGATTACTACCAGCGCCACATGCTGATCAGAGTAGAAATAGCATGATATATTGGATTAAAATGTGGGTGAAGAGAGGTTGTGAGGGGGAGGGTTTCAGATTCCTGGGACATTGGTACAGTTCTGGGGGAGGTGGGACCAGTACAAAGTGGACAGGTTACACCTGTGCAGGACCGGGTCTGATGTCCCGGGGTGGTGGGGGGGGGGGGGGGGGGGGGGGAATGATAGTCTAACATTAACTTACAGAGCTACTGCATGCCATCTGGGTGGCACCCACACTGTAAGGTCTCATCTGGGTGCCGATTAGTATTGGTGTCCACAAGCAGAGACCAGTCGTGATGGCCATTCAGGGGTCCCAAAGGCCATTGGAGCCCCCCAGGTGTTTGGAGACAAGGCAATACCCTGGCATGCACATTGGCATCCTGGCACCCTGACAGTGCCAGGGTGGCATTTCTAGGGTGCCAGGGACACTTCCTGGGTGCCAGGCTGACAGTGCCCAGGTGCCAGGTTAACACTGACAAAGGTCTGGGCCTGAGGGGCACCATGCCTATGAAGTGAGGGGGGCTTATGAAGGGGCCTCATAAAGATTGGAGAAGTTGAATGGGTGAGTTCTTAAAGGGGGTGCCAAAAGGAGATAGGAGAACTGAAAAGGGGAGGCACTTGGCTACCCCCTCGCAGGATGTGCTCACGTGAGGGAGCGGGGGGGCGGGGGTGCATGTTGGGACAGGTGAAAGTGGATCAGTCTAGAATGACCAGTTTACTGTACATGCCTGATGATTTTCATTCTAGGCCATGAATGTATCTCACTTGCAAGTGCAAATCATAGTTTATGCAGCTTGTTTTTTAATGATGAAAAGGGGGATGTTTGGAGAAGTGTCTTTGTGCATTGTGACCAAAGACGTGCCATTGTTATAAGTCATCCTTGGTGCATAAAAGTTTGAGAACATAAGCCATTTCAACCACCAGTTGAAACAGATGTACTTGTATTGGAAGCAGTACAGCAAAGGTTTACTAGATTGGTTGCTGGGATGAGTGGCTTGTCCTGTGGTGAGAGGCTAAGTAAATATTTTCTCTGGAGTTTAGAACAATAAGAGATCATAGAAAGGCTGACAGGGGGATTCCTGGAAGGATCCAGAAGTGAAGAAATTCAGGACTGTGGTGATCGTAATGCCCACTGGCCATGTGTGCCCACATGGATTACTTCTATATGCCCTGTCCTAGGCTTATCTCCTCCTTCAAGCTGGAGCTGTGTGCCCACCCATTGTGGAACAGTATGTTGCTGTGGAGAAGGCTGCTGCTCTGTAGGTATTGTTGCTGCTGCCGCTGCATCTGTTGGTGTGGGTTCTGCTGCTGTTTGTGGTGTAGCTGCTGCTCCTCTTGTTCCTCATCAGAGGTTCATGCTAAAGCACTGTAGTGAAGGCGGACAGCAGCGAAGTGCAAATCAAGATTAGGAGAGCAAAGAACGGACTTCTGAAAAGCCGTAAAATCACAATTGAAGCAGTGAGATCAAGGTCTCAAAAGGAGTGCTGTGAGTACAAGCCTTTCACAAAAACAGGCCAATGGCTGTGCGATGTTACTCTGGAAAGACTTTCCAACCTGCCAGTTTTATTGAGCAGTAAGTCCCCACTATGCATGTTCCTTGTTAATCCTGACCAGTGCCACATAACTTGGGAAACCAGAACATTGGCTGTTAAAGCACGAAGATTGGGTTACATTCACAATTGACTATCTATTCCCATGCTGAACCTATCCTACCCAGCAGTTGCACAGAGCTTTGCTGTTTAGCTCCAAACACGCCTTGGTTAAACCTGGAAACGGTTGGGACCATGCCAGATTTCCAACCCAACTCCACTTTCCAGGGCTTGAACTTCCACCTGCACCTGAATCTGAGCCTGCCTTTCATGTGGCGGTTAAATTATTGCTGAGAAAATCAATTTAATACATTTCATTAATTCCCTTTCGCAAAATGTACCATGCTGGAAATGTTGTGCTTTTTGAAAATAAAAATGACAAAATATATTGATTTATCAATTTAATAGTAAGTCTGTTTTCAATGGCTAGAGATGTGAATAATTAAGATTGCTTCAAGCTCGGAACGATGTGTGAGGAATTGCTTAAAGCAATGAATCAAATTTGCCTTTTTATTGTGAAGCAGGTCATTACTGCAACCCAGTGGATAAGAACTATCACTGTCACATTTAAGCTATTTAAATCAGTAAATATTTTTGAACTAATAATGTACTGGAGATACTTTTGCGCATACAGTTGTAATTACCAGAGTAAGCCTCTGTGTTAAAATGCTATTCCTTTTGCTATTATATCTTTAAATTTCTTACAGCAGAGTACATTGACGCCATGTTCTTGACTGATGTTCCTTTTATTTCATGAGATAGTGTAACCATATGAATTTTAAAAAGCTAGATGAGTGCCAGTTTCTAATGAACACTCTGTACTTGCGAGGCCTATGGTGGGTCGTTCGTATCTTGCAAAGGTTGTGACGGTGTTGCAGGAGGCAAAGTCACCCCTTATTGTAAATCTAACACAAGCAGGACTGATTCATAGTCATAGAGGTTTACAGCATGGATCAGTTCAAACTGGAGCATTTTCCTCTCATCACTCTTTTTTTCCATGGTTGGTTGATATTTTTCTTTTCTCTCTCGTGTTGAATTATCATACCCTCCAGGTTTCATCCTGCCGACTTGTAGAATGTGTTTTGTTGTGTCAAGTACACAACCGTAAGAGCCTGATTTGCCTCATGGAAATCTGACAATTGAGGTCAGGACTGATGAGCTGAAAGTGTTCGGAAATGAGAATTTAGTTTGGCATTTTCCAAATCCATCAGAAATGTCTGACAAATCTAGAGGACATTTAAAAATATCTGTAGAATCTTCATGAAACCCTACATGCTTTCCTTTGCAATCTACATTGTTTACCCTGGTGCTTTGTTGCAGTAGTGATTTAAAAACCATTTAGACCGTTTTTTGCACACTGTTGATCCCTGACATACAAAAATCTCCGACCTTATCCTCCGTAAAGATTGGTGGTGCAACTTATCAACCCTATATTTTCTTTACATTCCTACCTGCCCCAATTAAATTTCCCATCATAGTTATGAAGGCTGCCCAATATTTAAAGCATATTTTATTGTGAATTAATAGTTTGATATTCTTTTCTTTGGTGCCTCTGCTTTTAATTAGATTTTTCTTGACTTCCATCATTTTCCTGATCCTTTTGCTTGTAAGATTTTCTGTGTTATTACATAGTACCAACTTGTTCCTCACATATTTAATCGTACTGCAACTTAACCATTTTGGTTTGATTGCACTTTCAGTTGTTCTGATGTTACTAGGATGTTTGAGTGCTTAGCGTCACTGCTACTGAGTTAAAGGTGACACAATAATTTACTCTCCGAGTTTGTTTTCATTGTTACACTGGTAACAACATGATAGCAGTTTACTCAAATGTGATTTTCAATGTTACCAAATTCAAACAGATCTGTTTATTGGCATTGATCTAATAGGTCACCTAATTCCACCCATGTAGATAGGATGCTGTCACTTTAATTAGCCTCGGTTACAAGAACAATTATACAGGAATATATAAAGGATGCTGCCCACTTTTACATATGTGTTGCATTCCACAGCTATCAATAATGAAGGGAGAGGCTTTAATTTTCTTTCCATCACAGGACTGACCAGAATCTCTCGTGGTCTTACTGTACATCATTGGTGTGTGTTGGAAGGATTATAAGTTGATACTCAACAGAGTTGGTCATGCGCACGCCTTCCTTAGCCCTCAAGTCCTGGAGTGGATCTTGAACCCAGACACTACCAAGACACCACAAAATCTTCCTCTTGTGAAGAATGGTCGAACCTTATTCAACTTCCATAATATAATTGGACCTCAAAGTATCTCAGTACACACTTCTATTACCAAACATATTACCTGCAGACGTATTTAGATTTGTGCTCCTGGTAAGATTGTGATTTGATTGCAAAATAGGTCATAAGTGGAGAAACAAACATTAGCTGCCGCTGTGAAATAATGACACTTGTCTTAATTGTCTGCTTTGAAAAAAGTTAAATAGCTTGACATTTAATTGCAAGCAGTACTTGTTAGAAATGATTATAGCTAGGAAGGAGAAACCACGTTGTGTTGTCCAAGGGAGACTTACTGATTAGCATCAGCTTCAATCTGCTTTTCATTTTGTGATAATGCATTACATTATGGAAAAATTGTACTTCCTCAGGTAAAGTTAAGGGTTGCCCTTCAGAGTTTACAATGCCCAACAGCAGCACATTATACTTCAGGGTCACTCAGAATATTAAAAGAGCTGAAGTTTATGGAGGGTGTTTGTGGAAAGCCTGTCAGCAGAACATTTGAATAGTCGAATCTGGAGGTAATAAAGGGATGACTAAGGGTTTAAAATATAGCTTATTCCAGTAAAGGAATTGAAATTTTAAAATAATTTTCCATTTTTACTGAAACAGTTGTAATGTTCACCCTGACAGTACCAAGCACTGACGTGAGCCAGACTATGCAATATCACAAGGAAAAGATTTAAAAATGTAATTCTGTTCTGGACAGGCCACGTAACAAATTTTAGATTTGGAGGTGGTAATTTTCCCTTCACCACACCACCAGCCCATTGAAAATTCATAACTGTGCTGGAGGCATTGGGATTCGATTCTGGCACAACCTCCAATACTGTGTTTTCAAAGCTTGCGCACTGGGTCCCAACTGCATGACCCTTTGTGCAGTGAGTTTAGTCATGGCCAAGGCTACTGGTGTTGTTGGTATGATCATGACTGACCTTGACTACTATGAGGTAATCAAATCTCTTGCATCACTGTTTCCATGCTTCCTGGCATTGATCTCCGTAGCTATCTGCTCTCATTACCTTCTCTGTGTGTGCCTGGATTCCTTCTTCACGCTCCATGGATCCATTACACCTCTCCTCCTTTCTATCTAGTTCATCGAGACCTTCAGTGCAGTGTCCAAGAGCTTTGATGTGTCATCCTTCAATGTTTCCCTTGTCAGTATCACTTCCTGTATGACTGCCAGCACCTGATCCAGCCATAAATCCCTTGAAGAGGTGCAGGCTAGCTTTAAGCAGTGCAAGCTCGCATTAAGTAATACAAGCCACTTATGATACTGGTCCTCTGCTGATGTGTCCAACCAATCAACAATGTTGTTCACGCTGGCTGGGCGTTGAAATCATTGAAAAGAGCAGACAGCATTAAGACTAATTTAGTTCCCTACATCTTGCCACTGCTAGCTGCCAACATCGCATTGCCAAATTAAGCTTTATGTCACTGTATCATATGACAGGCAAAGATTTATTCCTGAACAAATTTATATAGGAAAAGGACTGTAATAGCACGAGAAAAAATAAGTTTCAATCATTATCATATACTTCTTATTTTGATGTTTATATTACTGTATGTATTAGACAGGCTGAAGCTACTATGAGTACTTCATCTGTGAGTCAAACAAAGATGTAGCAAATTTGTTAAGTGAGTTCAACAAGATTCCAGGGTCAATTCAACTTATGTGCACCCAGAATGATCAACCATCACAAGGACAATGGCGTCCTGTTCAGTATTGCAACAACTAATAAAAGCAAACTTGTTACTCTTGACATGTATTTGCATAAACGTATGCCTGTTTCCATCTTAATATTGGACTCTTTTTTAGATGTGTTTTGTAGCAGATCTTGACCTTCATAACTATTTCATATTCTCCTAATGTTACTGTTATTGATTTTGTAAGTCTCTGATATAATTTACAATGAGTAACTGCTTTTTTATGATTGTTGTATATTTTCTTCCTCTGCAGGTGGAGGTTTACATTTTACCTTTACGTATTTTCCTATGGTGTAAGGTTTCTGAAGAAGGTAAGGCTTACCATGTTGAAATATGTTGGAATATCTTTTATTCAATTCACTAATGTTAATGACACAAGTTGATGGAAGCATAGCAAAGAGAACACTGCTTTACGCTCATATCTGCTTTCTGTTTAAAATCCGTGAAGGAATGGTGTATTTACGATATGTGAATAATGTTGAGAAATGAGCCTGAAGATGAGGTTAGGTGGATTGGCCATGCTCAATGCATGGGGTTACAGGGATAGGGCGGAGGAGTGGGCCCAGGTAGTGTGCTCTTTCGGAGGGTCAGTGCTGACTCGATGGGCCGAATGGCTTCCTTCTGCACTGTAAAGTCCATGACTATCCAGGAAGCCTTCCTCCGACCCTATGAATGCCTCTTTTTCATTATATCCAACATACTGCTGGTCTTGAGAAAGTTAATAGACTTCAAGAATGGGGCTATATGCTAATCAGACATTTGAAAGACATTCTAACTATGGACAGTGCAGAGAAAAAAGACCTAGGGTGGGATTTTCCTGTCCTGCCCACTGAGGAACTGGAACTACCCATCCTAAGTAACGTACGCTGGTCCGTCACATTTTCTGTCCCACCTGCAACAATTCCCGCCATGGGTGGGACTGGAAATTCCTGACCTTTAGTCTGACTGTGATTTAGGTCACTAAAAATAAGTATTAAGCCAACTTAATGGCCACGCGGAGGTAAATTATAGTGTTCCACTTGATACCTATACAACATTGGATTATTTACTTAATATCTATAAAATATTGAATTCTTTACTTAATACCTATACAATATTAGACTCTATGTATTGCTAAAGTCCTTCTGCAATTCTAACTGTATGGAAGGTCAGTTTCGCAGATGTTTCGTGAATTTATATGATAGTTGTGTGCATTTTGAAATTGCTGCTTTAAAACTACTGGTCATCTCCCACATAATCATGGATAAGATCAGAAATCCCTGATGTAATCATGCAGTTATGATTGGGTGTTTTATTGACTATTTGTAACTTTTAGTTTTCATGATTATGATTCAAAGTTTGTGAAAGATGATGAAAACCATTTTATATTTCTATTGAGGATTAAATTGAGTAATGTACTTGATTGTATTCAGCTGGCTGGCAATATGGTGCAACGTGAAAAAAATGAAAAATGAAAATCGCTTATTGTCATGAGTAGGCTTCAATGAAGTTACTGTGACAAGCCCCTAGTTGCCACATTCCGGCGCCTGTCCGGGGAGGCTGGTAAGGGAATTGTGCAATTTAATATTGGGCTGAATAGTTTAATACCTTAAATTCAGTAAGAGCTCCTATGATACTCGTTGCAGTGACCTGGGAGTTAGGTGTCTTTAAATAAGCAATGAATGAGTTGAGCGAACACTTATGAGGTGGGCATCAGATTAAATACCTGTTAACATGGATGGAGCTGTTTCAAAATAAATGTCATAATCAAATTCAGAAAATCTGAGAGCATTTAAACAGACATAGTTATGATTTTTAAAGTGTCATGGGTGATTTGCGGAGAATCGTAAAGGCTGCTGTGGGACAGGCCGTGACCCACGGCAGCCTTCACGCCCACTTCCGGGGCCGATTCCCCCCCTCCCCGGGCGGGGTTAGGAGCGCGGCCCCATGCGTCACGGCGGCGCAGCCTTGACGACAGTCGTCATGGCCGCACGTCAAGCATCACGCCGGCTGACGCGGCCGATGACATCAGCCGCGTATGCGCAGGTTGGACAACGCCAACCCGCCGCATGCGCAGTTGGCGTCTTTTCCCTCAGCCGCCCCGCAAGACGAGGCGGTTTGATCTTGCGGGGCGGCGGAGGGAAAAGAGTGCGTCCGTTACGGACGCAAGGCCCGCGATCGGTGGGCACTGATCGCGGGCCTATGCCCCCCTTGGAACGGGCATCTGGCACCCGTTTCACGACGGCAGCGAGCAGGTGTGTTTGCTGCCGTGTTGAAATGGCTGTGAAGGCCCGGCCGCTCGGCCCATCGGCCTCGGAGAATCGCTGCTCGCCGTAAAAAACGGCGAGCGGCGATTCGTGGCGTGGGTCGGTCATGGGGGTGGGGAGAATAGCGGGAGGGCCTCCCGATATTTTTCACGCCCTCCCGCTATTCTCCCACCGTGGGGGGCGAAGAATCGCACCCCATACATTTTCAGATGTGTGTGGTTCAGTTTGTAAACACTATGTTAGGGCCAATTTTCCAATGCTTCCAGTGTAATGTTATTTCTATTGGGAGCACATATTGCGAAATTGTGAGACGTCCCTGATATAAGCTCCAGTGGGTAAAGCACGTAATCGCAAAATCAATCTTTATTTATCAAAATCAAGCTTGTGATTAATCCTTATTCTTCTCAGTAAAGGAACTACCAATGTGATACGTGAGATTTACAGAGGAGGTGTGTGTCCTTAATGGGATTAATTATCCCTATATTTTAGAAGTTAAAATATGCCTCATGGAAAACTCCATTAGCCTAGATAAATACAAGGAGTGCTTTGACTGGAAGAACTAGAAAGTGCTGAGAGTGATTCCTAATAATTACATGTCAGAAATACAGTACCAATTGATGAATCCATCATTAAGCTTTCAATCTCTTTTAAAAATACAATAAATTAAGCTGAATTAAAATTTCCCCCTGCAGACTTAAAATCTGTTACCACTTAGTCAGAAAACATTACGGAGTATATCCTTGCTAATTTATTATTTCAACAATTGCTGCGAATTCAACTCAAAAGCATAAATTAAACTAACCATTAGGATTATGACATGTGATGAGAACATAGAATCCTTTGCCAGAAATCTTTGCTGAAGTCTCAAGTAGCAGGAATATTAAAGGGCATGCAGGAGAACAAGATTAGACTATGTGACTCATGAAGAGAAACCAGCCAAAAAAAATCAAATGATCTATCTCTGTGCTGTATTCCAAGATTCTATAGGACCTACTGTCCTTGGTCCCTTCTGCCTGAGAGTTAAACAGCACCCAGCACACCTGTAACACACTTGCCAATGCCAGCAATCGGATCTGGAAATTCAGCGGCAGTGGCAGGCAACCATGTTACATTTTTCTAAGTTTCCTTGCACTGGAGCATCCAGCAAATTTTTCAAATGGCAGTAAACATGGGAATCCCTCCTCTTACATCTTTCATAATGCTCCACCTGGCACATCCCTTCTGCAGGTATGTGCTGGCTCCATAGGACTTCCCCAAAATCCACAGGGCAATATTAAATGGCTGAAATGGAGAACTGGGTTTCTATTGATTTCTCAGCCTGTACTTGCATAATGCTCAATATATCAGGCAAAAGAGGTACATAGAAATCAGTCCTTAGGATTCTGAAGATGATGGGCGGGATTCTCCGTCCCGCCAACCTTTTTTTCCGACGTGGCGCGCCCACGCTGGCAGCGGAATTCTCTGTTCCCGCATCCGGCCAATAGGTTTCCCATTGTGGACCATCCTATGTCATGGGAAGTGCGCGGGCATGGGTGCACTGCCGGTGAGGCAGAGTATTCCACCAACGGAGAATCCCGCTACCATCTCTGTATTCTTTAATGGTTTCTCACTAAGTGACAACAGATTATTTTTGTGCTAAAGTGATGTTTACAGGGTTATTATTACAGGAATACTAAATAAACCTTTTTGTTTCCTATATTTTGTGCTTTAAGTCAACCAAGGATCTATAATAAAAACTGAGGCAGCTGAACCTGGACACTCCAGCCTTAAAATGTCAAAATTTGTGCCTTTGTAGGATCTGGAATTTTTGACTTAGTCACTGGACACTCAGGTTTCCACTGCAGCAGCACCATGATACAAATTTCATTGATTTGTAGGATGTGCTAAATAAGCAGTCAGAGTGCTAGTGGCAACCATGTGCAAAGAATAGAGTTAGGGATGGCTGATGTCAGCCAAGTTCAATTCTTTTACCTTCCCACCTGTCCTTCGGAATGTGTGCCACTATTTAAAATACACGGTTTCCTATAACTAAGATTTAGTGTTTAGTTAAACTCAGATTGATTTGCTGACTTTTGGCCATATATGCAATTATTCGAGTAATATTTCTACTGTTATATTCAAGAGACCATTTTCTATATTGGAAAGCATTGTGTTTCAAGCCTGAAGTAATATCTAAGGGCTGCACAATGGACTCCTCAGTGGGAATCCCAAAATACACAGAAATATAGAATGGTTAAAATGCAGAAGGAGGCCATTTAGCCCATCCTGCCTATGCTGGCTGTCTGCAAGAGCAACTAAACTAGTCTAATTTCTCCACCCTGTTCCCATAGACCCGTAAATGTTTTCTCTTTATTTGCATGCAGGAGGTAGTGAAGAGACAGTAGAGGCAATCAGACTGACCGGGCAGCAGCATAGGACAGTCAGTCATCTGGACCAGGCTTGTCCAACCTTATGGCATAGTGTTGGCAGTTGTGGTGGGATGAGATGGGCTTTAGGGAGAGCGCAGGGGGCAATGAGTAAATGTCAGAAAGCTGAGGATAAGCACAACATTAAACATGAATTTCAAAAGCTGATGTATCCAAAAATAAAGCTTGCTGAGCAAAAGAATAAGTCACAACAATAAATTGATATATTTTTAATAAAAACAACCATTGGAGTGTGAAAGAGTGAGACCATGTGTGTCCGGCTCACTCGCAGTCTCAGGGAGCTCAGTCACTCCCCTCACCTACCGTGAGAGTTCTTTTTTGTGTGTGGTAGTTGAGAACCCTGAGACTGGGAATTAGGCTGACAAATACTGTGATTTAACGCCTAAAAGGGAGGTCCATTTGGGCGCATATTGTGAGGTGTTTCTCGGCACCTACAGCACTGAGAATGACGCTGATATCAAACGGGGCTTTTTTATAGTTTAGGTCGGAAACATCCGGCCAGTGCCCCATTTACCTCACATAATTTTTCAATGTTGCCCCGATCTTTTGACCCGCTGGGTCTCCCCACCGGGGCCACAGGAAGGGAGGATTCGGAAGAACTGGAAGCCGGGCAGGACTGGAACCAATGTCCTCGGGGTGCTTTTGCTAACACTGTTGGGGAGGTTTTAAACTAATGTGGCAGGGGGATGGAAACCAGATTAGGAAGTTAGAGGTCAGTAAGGAGGCAGCAACTAAAGCCAGTAAGGTACTAGATAATAAACTCAATGTGACTAAGGGGAAGAGTAGCCAGGGAAGAGATGATGAATGCAAAGGGACAGGTGGTCTGTCGTGCATTTGTTTTAATGCGAGAAGTGTAGCAGGTAAGGCAGATGAATTTAGGGCTTGGATTAGTACCTGGGAATATGATGTTATTGGTATTACTGAGACTTGGTTGAGGGAAGGGCAGGACTGGCAACTGAATATCCCAGGGTATAGATGCTTCAGGAGGGATAGAGAGGGAGGTAAAAGGGGTGGAGAAGTTGAATTACTAGTCAGAGATAATATCACAGCTGTGATTAAGAAGGACACTATGGAGGATTCGAGCACTGAGGCAATATGGGTGGAGCTATGAAATAGGAAGGGTGCAGTAACATTTTTGGGACTTTACTACAGGCCTCCCAAAAGCGAGCATGAAGTAGAGGTACAAATATGCTGACAGATTATAGAAAAATGTAGGAGCAATAGGGTGGTTGTGATGGGAGATTTTAATTTCCCCAACATTGAATGGGATTCGTGTAGTGTTGGAGGCGTAGATGGAGCAGAGTTTGTAAGGAGCATCCAGGAGAGTTTTTTAGAGCAGTATGTAAATAGTCCAACTCGGAATGATCCCGGCCAGGTGGTTGAAGTTTCAGTCGGTGATTACTTTGGGAATAGCGATCACAATTCTGTAAGTTTTAGAATACTCATGGACAAGAATGAGAGTGGTCCTAAAGGAAGAGTGCGAAATTGGGGAAAGGCAGAGTATAACAAAATTCGGCAGGAGCTAGGGAATGTGGATTAGGAGCAGCTGTTTAAGGGTAAATCCACATTTGAAATGTGGGAGTCTTTTAAGGAAAGGTTGATTAGAGTGCAGGACAGACATGTTCCTGTGAAAATGAGGGATAGAAATGGCAAGATTAGGGAACCATGGATGACGGGTGAAATTGTGAGACTAGCTAAGATGAAAAAGGAAGCATACATAAGAAAAAGGAAGCATACCCTGCAGCAGGGTAGCATGGTGGTTAGCATAAATGCTTCACAGCTCCAGGGTCCCAGGTTTGATTCCCTCCTCGAAGCTCTCCTCTGAGTGGGTCCCTTGGATGGCATGGGGGTGAACAACTCCAGATGATCCGGTCCAATCAGATGGAGATCCTGCAAGAAAATGGACATGTGGTCAGTGAGAGGGAAGGGTAATTTTGTTTGACAGGAGCAACTCACTTGAGACAAGTCATATGGGTGATATCCTCACCAGCGGATCCTCACCTCTGCGGCGCAAGCCAACCTCACTCTCGGTGACTGCTCTCTCCTCGGGCGGGACCGCGATTTACAGGGCTCGTTCCTCATAGAGGGTAAGGGCTATCATCTTCTGTGGGGAGAAACAGAGGGAATATGGATCATGGGAGGTCTATAGCAGGTTGCATGAGTGGGCACCGCAACTGGACATGAAGGGGTTGTACCAGTAGGTGCCAGAGAGTGCTGAGGAACAAGCAGGAAAATCTGAAGTGGGGAGGGTGCGAGGTTCAGCCAGTGATTTGGGGGGGTGGTCGGGAATTTGAAGGCTGGCAGGCAGAACTGATGCCAGGAAACAGATGGTAACTCCCCCTTGGAGGTTGTTGGTCTTCTTCCTACACTGGACAGCGGTCCTCCTGGTCATGTTGCCCTCACTGACAGCAGCTGCCTCGCAGGTGTATTCGTGGCCCTGCTTCTGGCCTTCCGACCCTCTCGGGGGACCAGGATGCCCCGTCACTCATTCACAGTATCGAGAAGACTTGTGAGGTTGGAATCCCCAAAGCGAGGAGAAGATCTGCATGCTGCAATTCTTGTGAGTTGACTGGGAGTGGGTAGTGAGGCAGTGTTTAAAAGATGCTTCTCCTTGTTAGTAGCGGGTTGCTGAGGCGTGAGTCTGGCGAATCAGACAGTGAGACAGCCAGTGATGGTGAGAAGCCTGTGGGAGCTCATTACCGCCAGTAAAGTGCCATTAAGTCCGGGCTGCCCGAGAACTACAGCTGTCGAGAAACACCCTGGCAATCGTTCCTAAAATTATTTCAAATGACTTCAAAATGTTTCCATTAAATTGCGCCCTTCGTCTTTCTACAATAATATTCACTGAGGTCAAATGTGTTATTATCAAAACAACCATGGAGATATGAATAGGGCCTGGATTTGAGGCACCAGGGAGTGGAGAGAAATTTGCCAATGACAAGTTCTAAATATGCATGAAAATACAACCACTATGGTCATAAATACAGCAGGTGCAGCTCCTATCAACAGTGGACTCTGGTGATGTGGGGATCGATGTGTGCTGCATAACATTTGAGATGTTCACCAAACTGCAAGTTGACATCCACCCAGGCATAGGGGGTTCATACAAAAAATTCATTCCATGTTATATTGTAATCCTTCTTTGTCCCTGGGCAAAACTCTAAACTGCATCTGTGCTGTGCGATGGTCCTCATGTTCTGGAAGGCATTGCAATTAATTCCATTTTTTCTGCACATTTGAATGGTTTACCTGCAGGGAAGCAGTAGATTTTTATGAAGGTTGAGGACTAGGAGTAAATTCAAAGCACTCTGAGCCATCGTACACTATCTGAGACAGAACTTAATTAAGAAAATTTGAGATATTATAAAGGAGAGTGTTATGGCAATGACAAGACCCTGATAAGGTCATGATGGGAAAACAGTACTTATCAAACATGGCATCAGTATGCTTGCTCCGAATTAATTACAGAATTTCAGACTTGACCAGCTCATCGAAGTAAACGAGGCACCTTGGGCGGAATTCTCCGCTCCCGTGATAAATCGGGAAGGCCGTCGTGAACTCGGCCGAGTTTCACAACGGCCTCGGAGGCCGCTCCTCGCACCTAATTTACCCCCACCCGGGGGACTAGGAGCGGCGCTCTGTAAATCTCGGCCGACGGCGACGCCTATGTGACGTCAGCTGCGCATGCGCAGGTTGGCCGGCTCCAACCCGCGCATGAGCGGCTGACGTCACGGCGGCTGACGGCTCCAACCCGCGCATGCGCGGTTGCCGTCTTCCCCTCCGCTGCCCCGCAAGACGTGGCGGCTTGATCTTGTGGCGAAGGGGAAAGAGTTCGTCGCTTTGAGACGCCGGCCCGACGATCGGTGGACACCGATCGCGGGCCAGTCCACTCCCGAGCACGGCCGTGGTGCTCACTCCCCTCTCCGCCCCCCACAAGCTTCAAACCAGCTTTTGGCGCCCATGTTCACGATGGCAGCGACCAGGTGCGGTTGCCGCCGTCGTGAACCGGTCGGGAACGGCAGGCCGCTCGGCCCATCCGGGCCGGAGAATCGCCGGTCGGCGTGAAAAACGGCTGGGAGAATCGCGGGGGGCGTGTCGTGAGTCGCCCGACCTTCCCGCGATTCTCCCACCCGGCGTGGGGAGCGGAGAATTCCGCCCCTTGTTTTGGACGTGTTTAGTTGGGTGTTTCTCAGCTTCTGCAGGACTGAAAACGACCCCACTATCAAACGGGACTCTGTTTCTCCATTTGGCCTTGACAAGGAAAGCCCTATCCAGGCCCCATTTACATTGATTCCTGCCATTTTTTTATCTCTCAACCCCTTCTGCTTCCTCAGCCTGGCCTCTAGACCCCCCCAACAACCCAACTTACCTGTTAGTGGGTCCTCGTGCACCACCCTCACCCCACCTCATAAGGGCAGGGCACTCTTGGGCCCGATTACTGGCATGGGCAACCTGGCACTCTGGCACCTTGGCACTGCCAGCCTGGCACATTGGCATCACCCTGCCAGCTTGGCAGTGCCACCCGGGCACCCTGACAGACCACAGAACAATCTCAGAACAGAACTAGAAGCAGAGATCCTCATGATTGTGAATTTTTTTGGTTGATATTTACACACTGGGAACAATGAAAACTATTTTTAAGTTTCCTCCATGGGTTTCCTCCTGGTGCTCTGGTTTTCTCCCACAGTCCAAAGACTACAGGGTAGGTGGATTGGCCATGATAAATTGCCCTTAGTAACTAAAAAGGTTAGGAGGGGTTATTGGATTACGGGGATAGGGTGGAAGTGAGGGCTTAAGTGGTTCCATGCAGTCTCAATGGGCTGAATGGCCTCCTTCTGCTCTGTATGTTCTATGTTCAGAATGAGGAGACCCTAAGTCTTCAAAGACCAAAAAAGGTGTTATCAGTATCAATTTTCAAACTGTTGTGCTGAAGTGAGTTCCTTTGTTTCAAAGATAAAAATAACAGTGTTGAACACGGTAGCACAGTGGTTAGCTCTGTTCCTTCACAGCTCCAGGGTCCCGGATTCGATTCCCGCTTGGGTCAGTGACTGTGTGGAGTCTGCACATTCTCCCCGTGTCTGTGCCAGTTTCCTTCAGGTGCTCCGGTTTCCTCCCACAGACAAAGATGTGCAGGTTAGGTGGATTGGCCATGTTAAATTGCCCTTAGTGTCCAAAAAGATTGTGAAGGGTTACTGGGTTACGGGGATAGGGTGGAGGTGTGGGCTTAAGTAGGGTGCTCTTTCCAAGGGCCGGTGCAGACTCGATGGGCCGAATGGCCTCCTTCTACACTGTAAATTCTATGATTCTATGATCAGAGATAGCTGATTAACATTTATACTCGAAGTCCAGGTGAGTAGGTTTCTCGCTACCATGGAGAGGAGGGTAGAGGAAGCCATTCTGAAATTAGATTATAGGCTCCCCTATAAACCGAGAAATATCACAGTCAGAAGGAGGGATTTACCCTCCCCATCCCATGGCGTATTTTCCAACGGTGAGACATCCTGCCATTGGCTGGCAGCAGGATCCCCTGGTCCCACCGATTTACGGCATTTTGCATGTGCCACGTCCTCTGCGACCAGGGAACAGGTCGCAAGGAGTCACCATCAGCTGGACTGGAAGGTCCTGTTGGCAGGAGCGACCGGAAAAGTCCACCGAGAAAGGGAATTGCAGTTATAGTTTGATCCTGGATGATCTGCAGCTGATTGGGAGTTGGGGGGAGAAAGGGATAGATATTAGCAAGGCCTGCACCATAAGCAAAGAAAATGTTGACTCTTTCATTCGCCACATGGAATCCTTGTGGGAGCTTGTGCTTAATTTGAAGACTTGAGTTTGTGAAAAGTTAAAGAGGTTAAAGGGTTAACCTAGCTGAAGCTGGAGGGAGAATCTCAGGAACATTTTAGAGCGGAAGATAGTATTTAGAAAGAAAAAGAAAATAAAGTTAATCCTTAGGAGCTGGGAGAACTTTGGATTGGTTCCAGGAGATTGGTTGACCACTTAAAAGACAGAATAACATAACCAAATTGGGGTTTTTGGTTGCCTTTATAAGCTGCAGATGGGCTTCTGGTCACAGCCACAAGAAGCTTGTTGGACATGCACCAAAAGTTAAGGAAACATATGGTGGAGGTGCCAGAGGCCATGCGCTGCTTCGTGTGGAAGATTGCGGAGTCCAAGCAAGCCATGAGTTCTGCCATGTCTTAGGTATATGAGCACATAGCTTCCTCCATGGAGATATTGGAAACCTTCATAGTCAGGCCCAGCAAATAATCTATATGTGCTCTGATCTGAAATCTGTCACTCTACCCATGGGCTCCATACAACAGTAGATAGGCATGCGGGAGTGAGGCACCTGCACCTCCCTCCAGGTGCCCTTTGTCCTCAGAGAAATAGGGAGGTGACACCGACAACAAAATGGAGGAGGAGAACGTGCCATCCGCGTGGTGTTTCCTTTGGACACCTTCAGGGTGAGGCCTCTCCTCATTTCCTCTGCCATTGACCCCATTGCCTTCAGTAGGTGATGCTATGGAGGATGCCCCTGCACTCATTCTGTAGATCCTTAGTAAACTGGAGCCATCAAGGCCTTGGACCTCCAGAGGACACCCGCCATGGTCAACAAAGGCAACAGGGTACCACACTGAGCAGTCTGCCTGCACCTCAGCTGCTGATGTCGGAGTTGTCCTGAGGCATAGTGGACGTAAGCAAAAAGTTAAGAAGGTACGAGAGCACAATGGTGGCTCTGGTCTTCAGGTAGTCACATCTAAATATTGCACATTATATTGGTTTCATTTCACTCATGTGTTCATCCTTATCATTTTTTGAGATTGGCTGTCAGAGGCTAAATGTGCCTGCACACTTCATGTTTGGCATGCAGTGATGGCTGCAGTGAATTTGGGGACATTTCCTTTACTGTAAAGGAAACAATGTTTGTGTACTGTTTTGTACTCACCAGTCATAGGAACATTTTCTGAGCATGCAGGCTCCTCATAGTGAGTCCGCCAAGTTAACTGTGTGAAGTTTCATTCATAATGCTGCTGAGCAATGTGATTTTCTTGTCTTCCTGTATGAACTACACCGAAAACTCCTTCCTCTACCCACCCCCATCAGTGGCCCCTTCCCTCTTGGACCTGGACTTTTGCCCACTGAAAGCAAGCTAGCAGAAATAGCCAACAACTCAATCAGACTCATCCTCCACCTGGGACTCTCCACTCTTCCTCTTCCACATTTGCGTTTGTGGCCATTCCTCTTGACTCTCTGTATCTTCCCTCTATCAACCTTGACCCTCTCACCATCACGCTTGATCCTGTGACAGTACACAAACCATCTCACCCCCATGATCCTACCCGCTCACTGCTGACATTCCTCCTCTGTCTCTGGGCCCTCCCCCTATCATTCTGTACATGTCCTTAGAATCCCTTGACTCATCTCTGAAACCCTTGATTATCTCTACCTCCAAATGGACCTGCTCTTGTTCTGCACCGACCTCCACTGGTAACTGGGGACCTTCCCAATGGTCAGACAGTTTTCTCATTTAAACATGCAGCACCTGAGAGTGGACAGCACAGAACAGTCCTGGAGAGGTTTTTAGGCCCCTCATTTTGTATTTCCTGACAGCTCCCTCTCTCCCCTGATCACACTCATTATGCCAGGCCCTTCCTGTTGAGCACTGCCCAGACCCCACATGCTCTCCTTTCTCAAAGCCCTCTTACTCCCATAGATGTCCCTGACCCAAACACTGTGCAGAAGGAGGCATTTGGGCCATCGAATATATGCACCAATCCTCTGAAAGAGCACTCTCCCCATGCCCCCTCCCCAATTTTATCCTGTACCCCTTTGCACAGATCATGGCGACCTAACCTGCACATCTTTTGGGCCTCACGGTAGCATGGTGGTTAGCATCAATGCTTCACAGCTCCAGGGTCCCAGGTTCGATTCCCGGCTGGGTCACTGTCTGTGTGGAGTCTGCACGTCCTCCCCGTGTGTGCGTGGGTTTCCTCCGGGTGCTCCGGTTTCCTCCCACAGTCCAAAGATGTGTGGGTTAGGTGGATTGGCCATGCTAAATTGCCCGTAGTGTAAGGTTAATGGGGGATTGTTGGGTTACGGGTATACGGGTTACGTGGGTTTAAGTGGGGTGATCATTGCTCGGCACAACATCGAGGGCCGAAGGGCCTGTTCTGTGCTGTACTGTTCTATGTTCTATGTTCTATCTCTGGACATTCCGAGGGGAAATTTAGCATGGCCACTCCACCTAACCTGCACATCTCTGGACATTCCGTAAGATCATAAGATATAGGAGCAGAATTTGGCCATTCGGCCCATCGGGTCTGCTCTGCCATTCGATCATGACTGATATGTTCCTCATTCCCATTCTCTTGCCTTCTCCCTATAACCCTTGATACCTTTATTAATCAAGAAATCCCCTTATTAATTAAGAGCACCAGATTTGAGCTTGAGGTGTTGTTACCTACAGGGCTACAGACCAAGAGCTAGAAGGTGGAATGAAACAGAATAGTTATTTCTTAAAACATAAGAACTTTGAGCAGAGTAGGAAATTTAGCCTCTCGAACCTGCTTCACTGTTCAATACAATCATGGCTGTTCTGATCATGGCCTTAACTCCACCGTTCTGCCCATTCTCCATAATCCTTCAACCCATTTCTAATTAAAAATCTGTCTAACTCCTTAAATGTGCTCACTGTCCCAGCATCCACCGCAGTCTATGGTAGTGAATTCCACAGATTCACAACCCTTTGGGAATAGTTTCTCCTCATTTCTGTTTTAAATTTGCTACCCCTTACCCGAGACTATGACCTCTCATTCTCGAATACCCCACAAGAAAAAGCGTCCGCTGCACCACTACTTTATCCATAGCTTTTATCATCTTGTCTACCTCAATTTGATCTACCTTCATTCTTCTAAACTGTAAAGAGTATAGGCCTAAACATCTCAATCTCTCTTCATAAGACACTCATCTCTGGAATCAATCTAGTGAACCTCCTCTGAACTGCCTCCAATGCCATTACACCTTTCCTCAAATAGGGGGACCAAAACTGTACACAATACTCCAGGTGCAATCTCACCAATGCCTTGAATTTAACTTCAAAAGTTTTAATCTCAAGAGCATTCAAGGGATGTAAATGTTTTGAAAATAAGAACTCGCCATTGCACAGCATGAGGCCGGCGACTTAATCTCTACATTTCAATCTGCCGTTGCAATACTGGAATTTCACAGCATGTCTCATTCATTTCTCTTGCCTTCCACATTTCCCGCTCCCGGAAGCCACATTAAATTCCTCCCCAAGAAGGGAAGCTTGGCATATTTTTCAATTCTTAGCCTGGGGCCAGTGCCCTCATTTCTGACCCCATCATTGTCTCAGCTAAGATTATATAACACAGAACAATAGCCATAAATGTTCATCATTCCTGCTTCGTATGGATGAGCCGAATTCCACTGAGTGCATTATGAATTTCTTTTAAAGCAATTGATTTTAAGATTACGAAGCATACGATAATAAATTGCAACACAATAATAGAAAGCTTTATTAAGCAACTAATAATGACACGCTTTCTACACAGGATGCCGTTATTCCGATGATAGAAATTCTGTTTACTACAGTTAAAAAATGATCAGAACTGAAACGAATGTCATAGAAAGGCTTGTGCAGCACAATCCTTGTGATGGTTGTATGGTTAGTTTCATTGCTGTAATAAAGCAAATGGCCAGTAATAAAAACACAGATGTTCAACATTTTAGAAAGTGGGCTACAGAAAGACATAACAGTGATCAAACGAAAAACAGAACTAGAATAACTAGTAGAAGAATGGAATTATTTTCAAACTATTTTTAAGAATATGGAGATTGATTTATCTTTTGTAAAATTGGGGTAAAATAACAGCCGGAATCACAGCAGCTGAATCAGATAGGTAATAGGAGGGGTGACGCCGATTTCCGGCGATGCATTGGGTGGAGGGTGGGGGGGAGTAATAAGAATTTCTATTTTTAAAGAAATCAAAAAATAGTGAAGCCTGGAAGCCTTTAGAAGTCAGCTGAAGATAAGAAATAGAGCAGAAGGCACAAGACAAAGATCATGGACAGCAGCCAGAGGAATCCAAGGAAACGTTTTCAGCTATAAATAAAAAAAATAATAATCTTTTATTTTTTATCTTTCACAAGTAGGCTTACATTAACTCTGCAATGAAATTACTGTGAAAAGCCCGTAGTCGCCACATTCCGGCGCTGTCCGGGTACAGAGGGAGAATTCAGAATGTCCAAACTTCCTAACAGCACGTCTTTCGGGCCTTGTGGGAGGAAACCGGAGTGCCCAGAGGAAACCCACGCAGACACAGGGAGAATATGCAGATTCCGCAGACAGTGACCCAAGCAGGAAACAAACCTGGGATCTTGGTGCTGTGAATCAACAGTGCTAACTAATGTTAAAGACCCAAATAGTTTCTTTATATTTGGTTCAAATATTGCAGAGAATTCAACCGATGGGGCATGTGTTGAATGTTCTTTAAAGGCTGGCCATTTCTTGAAGTTTTCAGCTGATATACCATCATGCCGAAAGAGAAACCAATAGCAAAATGGCAAAATAACTTGGATGTCAAGACTAATTTTAATAAAACATTTATGTTACACTAATTACTAAAAATGTAAACAAAATTACAATTTCTAACACCTTTTTTCTGCACATTTACTTCATCCATCTTCTCTAAATTTTATTTGATTTTATTTCCATCTAAAACCCATTTTTCTATTACTTGATTTCCTCTGTTAGCTGGATCTCAGAGAGGCGGGGGTCATATTGAAATTATTAGGAGCTAAAGCAAAAAAAACATAGACCATACAGTGCAGAAAGAGGCCATTCGGCCCATCGAGTCAGCACCGACCCACTTAAACCCTCACTTCCACCCTGTCCACGAAACCCAATAACCCCTCCTCACTAAGGGCAATTTACCATGGCCAATCCACCTAACCTGAACGTCTTTGGACTGTGGGAGGAAACCAGAGCACCCGGAGGAAACCCATGCAAACACGGGGAAGAATGTGCAGACTCCGCACAGACAGTAACCCAAGCCAGGAATCGAACCTGGGACCGTGGCACTGTGAAGACACTGTGCAATCCACTTGTGCTACCGTGCTGCCCATTTTATTAAATGGTTGCATTGCAGTGGCAACACTGTCAGAAGGCATAAGTATAATATTACGAGTTTAGACATTCAGCTTTGTAGTAAGGACAGATGAGGGGGTGGAGCAGGGACCAAGGTCCTAAAATCCAGCCCAATTTGGTTTTTTATACTCTTACTGTCCAATGAGTCTGCCGCATAGATCATAAAAATTCCAGTGAATCTACAGTGCATCTCGCCAAACTATGAATCTGGGACTGGGAGGGGGCAGAATGCACATTGTCAGGCTGTTTGTCCAGGGCAATAAACAGCAAAATGATGACAGGAGAGACAGGACTATATGAATTATGTTGCACGTGAAATTAATTTCTTACAATGTAAATTTTAGGTTACAAAATTTTGGTTTGAATTAGCTGTTTGTGGTGTAACCACTGTATTATCAGCACTAGCATTAATTGTGCTGTAAGACAAACAGTGCATTTCATTATTAATAAGTCAATTTTTATTTACGTTCTGAGAAAACCTTGTGTTACAACTATAGTGGCAGATTTTATTTAACATCTACACACATACCCCTTATGGTAATGACTGACAGGGTGCCCAGGTGGCATTGCCAGGCTGGCTAATTATTTAACCTGATACAGTGCAATCATTCTAGTGCCTTCCAGTCATCTCTTTGGGACATACAATACATTCCACCATTAATAGACAGAAAAACTGCAACTATCAACTAAATAATTATTTTGTGGTGAATAGAAAGTTGATCAATATGAGGAAGGGTAGTCAGTGATGAAAAATGGAATGCCTTTATACATCTCATTCCTTCTCCAGGAACTGGATTAAAGATGCACCCATTTATTTTAGTCAGAACCATAACAGTCACTAGATCTGAGAGAGACCTCCAAACAGTTTGCACTTGATTTAACAATAGCTTTGGAAATAGATGGATAATGTGTTCAGCCTTGGTTTGTAGAAACATTTTGGCATTGTGGATCTATGAAAAGTAAGGATACATATGCAATTTGTTTTCATGGTTATAATTGGTCTGGACGATTTATGATTTATTTCTCTTGTCATCGTTGTACACTCTGCAATGGAGAGTGATAATCCAGAGAATGTGTTGCCTGCCTGGTGCCAGGTTTTGGGATATCTGCGCACGGCTGGAGAATGATTTGCAGAGGGAGGGGGAGGATCCTCATACGACAAACTCTTCATTCCAGGGATCATTCTTGTGAACCTCCTCTGGACCCTTTCCAAGGCCAGCACATCCTTCCTTAGATATGGGGACCAAAACTGCTCACAATAGACCAAATGGATCTGACCATAGCCGTGTACAGCCTCACAAGTACATCCCTGGTCTTGTATTCTAGCCCTCTCGACATGAATGCTAACATTGCATTTGGCTTCCTAACCGCTGACTGAACCTGCACGTTAACCTTAAGAGAATCGTGAACAAGGACTCCCAAGACCCTTTGTATTTCTGATTTCCAAAGCATTTCCCCATTTAGAAAATAGTCTATGCCTAGATTCCTCCTTACAAAGTGGATAACCTAACACTTTTCCACATTGTATGCCACTTCTTTGCCCACTCTGCTAGCCTGTCCAAATCCTTCTGCAGCCCCCCCTCAACACTACCTGTTCCTCCACAGATCTTTGTATCATCTGCAAACTTAGCAACAGTGCCTTCAGTTCCTTCTTCCAGATCATTAATGTATATTGTGAAAAGTTGTGGTCCCAGCACAGACCCCTGAGGCACACCACTAGTCATTGGCTGCCATCCTGAAAAAGATCCCAACTCTCTGCCTTCTGCCAGTCAGCCAATCCTCTATTCATGCCAGGATCTTGCCCTTAGCACCATGGGCTCTTAACTTATTGTACAGTCTCCTGTGCAGCACCTTGTCAAAGACCTTCTGGAAATCTAAATAAATCATGTCCACTGGTTATTCTTTGTCTAACGTCCTTGTTACCTCCTCTGAGAACTCTTACATATTTGTCAGACATGACCTCCTCTTGACGAAGCCGTGCTGACTCAGTACTATTTTATCATGCACTTCCAAGTACTCCGCGATAGTTTACAAGAAAAGTAGATACTATTATATACAAAAGTGTTCTAACCATGACTAATCAAAGAAATATGAAAGAAATCGAGGATAGTATTAAATGAAAGGAAGTGTCAAATAGAATGGCTAAAAAGAATTATATGGCCGAGAACTGGGAGAAGTTTGAAATCTGCAAAGAAGGAGAAAGAAAAAGATTAAGGAAGGGGGAATAGAGCATGAGAACTAGTGAGAAACATAAAAAGGGATGGTGAAAATTACAAATGAGCAAAAATTAATGTGGGTACAATGCCTGCAAATTCAGGGGAATATAATGGGGAATAAGGAAATGGCGGAGAAACTAAACAAATATTTTGTGCCTGTCTTCACATAGGAAAATTCTAAAAACTTACCAGAAATAAAGGAGAATTGAAGGACTGATGTAAGCAAAGAACTGCAAGATATTAATATTAGTACAAAAACTTGAGAAATTAATGGGAATTAAAGTAGATAAATACCCTGGATCCCTGGATCTGATGAGCCACAACCTAGAGTGTTGAAAGAAGTGGCTTTAGAGATCGTAGATGCATTGGCGGCCACCTTTAAAAGTTCTATGGACTCTGGAGTGGTATCTACAGATTGAAAGCTGGAAAATGTAACCCCACAAAGAAGGGAAAGAGATAACGGGGAAATATAGACCTGGTATCCGAACATTATTAGTAGGGAAATATTACAGTATATAATAAAGTATGTGACACCAGGACATTTAGAACATAATGGTAGGATTTATGACAAGGATATAATTTTTAACAAATTGAGAAGGTGGGCCCAGTGAACATAGAATCCCTACTGTGCTGAAGGAGGCCTTTCGGTCCATCAAGTCTGCACTAACTATCTGAAAGAGCACCCTACCATGACCCACCGCCCGTAACTGCACCTAACCTGCACATCCCTGGACATTAAAGGACAATTTTAGCATGACCAATCCACCTAACCTGCATACATTTGGACTGTGGGGGTGAAACCAGAGCACCCAGAGGAAACCCATGCAGACACGGGGTGAACATGCAAACTCCACACAGACAGTCACCCAAAGCCAGAATTGAACGCGGTCCCTGGTATGTGAGACAGCAGTGCTAACCACTATGGCACTGTGCCACTCACATATGGTACACTTAGATTTTCAGAAAGCCTTTGATAAGGTCCCACATGAGTTTAATAAAGAATATTAGAGCACATGGGATTCGGGGGAATATACTGGAACGGATTGAGAACTGGTTAATGGACAGAAAACAGAGGGTAGAAATAAATGGTTCATTTTCAGGTTGGCAGGCTGGGACTATTGGGGTACCATGAGGATCAGTGCTTGGGCGCCAGCAATTAATAATCTCCAAGCACCTGTGCCGTAATCCCGCTCGGCACGGGGGCGGAGAATGGGGCATCAGATCCGCGATCAGATCCGATTCTCTGACTCCCAACCCCATGCGCGTGGTCGATGCGGCGCCGTTTGGGGGCCATTGAAGGAGGCCCCCCCAGTGGCGATTCTCCGTGGTCGACCAGCCGAGTTCCCACCGAGTTCCCTCAGCGTGGTTCCTCTATGGTTTCACCCGGCGGGAGCTCGGCCTCACGGCTGCAGTGGCCGTCCTGTGGGGGGGGATCAGATTCCGGGGGGCTGTGCTGGGGAGCCTCTAAGATCGCCAGGCCCGTGATCGGGGGCAACTGATCGGCGGACGCGTGCGATCCGGTGGGGGCTATCTTCTTCCACGCCGGCCCGCTGTGTGGCTCCGCCATGTTCTTCGGGGGCTGTGCAAAAAGGGCCACGGTGCGCATGTGTGGACCCACTGCTGGACGTGCAGGGCCCTGTATCGGCAGCAGAAGCTGCGGAGTGTAAGCCGGGGCCTTGCTAGCCCCTTTAACACCGGAGAATCACTCTGGACTTTTTGGATTGGATTTGTTTATTGTCACGTGTATCGAGGTACAGTGAAAAGTACGTTTCTGCAAGCAGCTCAATCATTCAGTACATGGGAATTAAACAAAATTCAAGAAAATACATAATAGGGCAACACAAGATATACAATGTAACTACATAAGCATTGGCATCGGATGAAGCATACGTGGGTGTAGTGTTAATGAGGTCAGTCCATAAGAGGGTCATTTTGGAGTCTGGTGACAGTGGGGAAGAAGCTGTTTTTGAGTCTGTTCGTGCGTGTTCTCAGACTTCTGAATCTCCTGCCCGATGGAAGAAGTTGGAAAAGTGAGTAAGCCGGGTGGGAGGGATCCTTGATTATGTTGCCCGCTTTCCCCCGGCAGCGGGAGGTATAGATGGAATCAATGGATGGGAGGCAGGTTTGTGTGATGGACTGGGCAGTATTCACGACTCTCTGAAGTTCCTTGTGGTCCTGGGCCGAGCAGTTGCCATACCAGGCTGTGATGCAGCCCGATAGGATGCTTTCTATGGTGCATCTGTAAATGTTGGTCAGGATTAATGTGGAGATGCCGAATTTCCTTAGTTTCCTGGTGATAGCGTCGACGTGAGTGGACCAGGACAGATTTTTGGTGATGTGCACCCCTAGGAATTTGAAACTGCTAACCATCTCCACCTTGGCCCCGTTGATGCTGACAGGGGTGTGTACAGTACTTTGCTTCCTGAAGTCAATGACCAGCTCTTTAGTTTTGCTGGCATTGAGAGAGAGATTGTTGTCGTTACACCACTCCACCAGGTTCTCTATCTCCCTCCTGTATTCTGACTCGTCGTTATTCGAGATCCGGCCCACTATGGTCGTATCGTCAGAAAACTTGTAGATGGAGTTGGAACCAAGTTTTGCCACGCAGTCGTGTGTGTACAGGGAGTAGAGTAGGGGGCTAAGTACGCAGCCTTGCGGGGCCCCGGTATGGAGGACTATTGTGGAGGAGGTGTTGTTCATTCTTACTGATTGTGGTCTGTTGGTCAGAAAGTCAAGGATCCAGTTGCAGAGTGGAGAGCCAAGTCCTAGGTTTTGGAGCTTTGATATGAGCTTGGCTGGGATTATGGTGTTGAAGGCGGAGCAGTAGTCAACAAATAGGAGTCTGTTGAAAAACGTCTGGAGTGATTCGCGCCAGTTTTCTGGCGAGCGTGGTGACGTAGCCCCGTTTACAGAGATACCCGGTTAGAGTATTTCATAAATGGTGAGAGGCTCGGATGTGTTGAACTTCAAAGGGACCTGGGTGGCTTTTGTCCTGAGTCAGGGAAAGCTAACATGCAGGTGCAGCAGGCAATCAAGAAGCCAAATAGTATGTTGGCTTTTATTACAAGAGAGTTTGAGTATAGGAATAAAGATTTCTTACTGCAATTATACAGGGCCTTGGTGAGGCTGCACCTGGAGAATTGTAGTCAATTTTGGTCTCCTTACCGAAGGAAAAACATACTTAACATAGACGGAGTGCAACAAGGTTTCCTAAACTGGGCTGGAGGGATTGTCCCACGAGGAATGATTCAATAGACTGGGCCTTGAGTCTCTGGAGTTTAGCAGAAGTGAGGTGATCTCATTCAGACATATAAGACTCAACAGGATAGATGCAGGGCAGATGTTTTCTCTGGCTGGGGTTCCAGAAGCAGGGGACTCTGTCCTAGAATATGGGCCTGTCATTTAGTACTGTGATGAGGAAGAATCTCACAGAGGGTGCTGAATCAACGGAATTCTCTGCTTCAGAGGGCTGTGGAGGCTTGGTCGTTGAGTAATTTCAAGACTAAGACTGATAGGTTTCTACATATTAAAAACATCAAGTGATATGAGGATAGTGCAGGAAAAGGTCTTGAAGTAATCGTCAGTCATGATGTTATTAAATGCCAGAGTAGGCTCAAATGGCCTAATCCTGCTCCTATTTTGTATGTTTGAACTTTTTGATGAATGCCAAACTAATGTGTTGAAGTTTCTTCTTTGTTTTTAGTGTAATTTTATTCATCTTCCTCAAGTGACTCTGGAAAACCGCAGTGCCACTCTCATTCCAGCGAGCTCCATAATAATATTCACAAAGCTCAGAGATAGCGAGGATCAGATTCTACTTAAGTAGCTTGACAGCAATTAATGTTTATCTGATTACATTCCAGTGAAGCACATTAAATGTTTTATGACTTTTAAAGTTGTAAAAAGCAGTGCAAGCTATGGTTGTAACAAATGCAGCTCACCTCCCCAATATGTTTTACTATACAGAAGGAATCATTGGATCACCGGACAGCCCTTGGTGATAGGATAAGAATACTTAAATTCTGCTGTTGCCCTCTGTGTTCCTTCATTTATATGTACAGTCAACTCCACCTCTATAGCGAATTTGTTTATCCACATGAATGTAGTTGTACACGTGTAATCATGGTTCACGGCCCCAAAACTTCACTCATCCACGATTATAAACATTGAACTCTCACCTTTCCCAAAGAGAGAGCGCGCACTGTGCATGTTCGCCATTCGGGATTTTACACTTAATGAGGATTTGTGGGAATGGAGCCCCTGTGAATGGTGAGAATTGACTATATCTCTGTACCTTCTGTAAATCCACTTTAGGTAATCTCGATCCCAGTGTGATGTTGCTTCTCATCAACACCGCCCCCTCCTATTTTCTGTAGGTTGTATGACATCAAAAGTAACACTGTGAAGCATCAACCAAGAAGTTGAAATTGATACGTAAACAGCAATAAAATATTTGGTAACATTACTCTGGAGCAAAGCACACTTTAATACCAGACTGGAATTTTATACTCATAGACCACATACTTTATGTTGTATAATTTACAACAGTTTCAATTGAGACTAATTGAGAATTCCTTCAGATTATCAAACAGGAGCAATGATCGGAATGCCATCATGGTCTTTTATCATGTTTCCCTCATTAGTTTGGAACAGCTGCATGTAATTAAAATAATGTCAATTGTTTAGTAATATTTTGTTTTTATTCTCAAAGATTTAACACTGGTCTATTGTTTTCATTCTGTTTGATATTGTTTTAAATGTCAGTTGGTTTAGTTAGTTGAATTTTTGTTTTCAATCTAATTAACAAGTTTGGATCTTGTTCCTGCAGTTGTACCGGATAGTTCTACTTTTTTTGGTCTTTCGCAGGGTGTGGTTGTGAATAGCTAGGCCAGCATTTATTGTCCATTCCTAATTGTCCTTCAGAAGATAGTGGTGAGCTTCTGTCTTGAACCACTGCAGTCAATATATTGTAGGTGCACCCAAAGTGCTGTCAGGAAGGGAATTCCAGGATATTGACTCAGTGGCCGTGAAGGAAGGGTGATATATTTCCAAGTCAGGATTATGGGTGGCTTGGAGGGAAACTTGGTGGTGTAGTTCCCATGCATCTCCTGCCCTTGTCCTTCGAGGTGATAGAGATCACAGGTTTGGAATGTACTGTTGAAGGAGGCTTGGTAAGTTGCTGCAGTGCACCTTGCAGATGGTACTGCAGATGGTACTCGCCTGCCAACGTGCATTGGTGATAGAGAGGGTGAATATTGAGGGTGGTGGATGGGGTGCCAATCAATTGGTCTGGATGGTGTTGAGCTTCTTGGGTTGTGTTGGAAATGCATTCATCCAGCTAAATGGATCTCATCTTGTTTCTTGTAGATAGTGGACAGACTTTTCCGGAGTCAAGAAATGGGTTATTTGCCACAGAATTCCCAGTCTCTGTCCTGCTCTTGTCGGCACACTATTTATATGGCTGGTCCAATTCAGCTTCTGGTCACTGGTAACCCCTGGGATGTTGATAGTGGTGGATTTAGTGATGTTAATGCCATTTAATGTCAAGGGCAGATGGTTGAATTCCCTTGAACGTACCCAACATACGAACATATAAATTAGGAACAGAAGTAGGTCATTGGGCCCCTTGCAGCTGCTTTGCCATTCGATAAAATCATGGCTGATCTCTTTGTGTTGAGTTTTACATCTACCCCATAACCTTTGGTTTCCTTGCTCAACAAGCATCGATCTATCACTATTTAGTGATCTCCCTTCCAAGGCAGAGACTTCCAAACCGCCCAATCCGCTGAGAATCCCATAGGTGGGTGTGCGCTGTCAGTGGGAAAAGAGAACCCCAACAGCTGGAGAACTCCAGCCATTGTAAATAATTGTGGCCCCAGAACAGATCCCTGTGGTACTTCACTTGTTACAAGTTGCCACCCGGAAAATGCCCCTCTTATCCAAACTCTCTTTCTTTATCAGTTAGGCAACTAATATACTATCCTCAACACCATGGGCTCTTATTAAGAAGTGTTTTGTGTGGCACCTTATTGAACCCTTTTTGGAAATCCAAGTATATAATGGGCGCCATTCAACTGAAACATTTCTATGTCAGGTCTCAGGCAGTTTAGGGGGGCATTTCTCAGCGCCCGCAGCCCGGAATAAGACCCCGCTATCCAATGGCACTTTGCTGGTTTTTCTGGCCTCGGCGAGAAATGCCCCGTCAAGGCTGCATGTACATCACTTCCTACACTGGTGACTCCAGCTACTCGGGGCAGATCTTTCAACCCCCCTCAGCAACCCCACCACAGCCTCCGGACACCCCCCCCCCTCCCCCCACCCCCAGTCATCCAACCCACCTCTTCCAGTGACCTCGAGCTCCCTCACCCACAGTTAACTTGGCACCTTGACACAACAAGCCAGGCACCTCGGCAGTGCCCTGCCAGCCTGACAGTGCCACCCGGACACCCTGGACGTGTCGTTGAATCATGTCCTACATCTACTGGTTCCCTTTTATCTACCTGCTCCGTGTCACCCCAAAGAATTCTAATAAATTTGTCAGGCATGATGCCCCCTTCATGAAGCCCATGCTGGCTCTCCTTCAATATATTATGCTTTTCTAAATGCTTTGTTATTATATCCTTTAAATTGGACCCTTACATTTTCCCAATGACAGATGTTAAGCTAACTGGCCTTTAGCCTTTAGTAACTTAATTTATATCTCCCTCCTTTTTTGAAAAAAGGTGATACATTGGCAGTTTTCCAATCCTCTGGGACTTCTCCAGAATTTACGTATTCTTGGAAGATTATTACCAGTGCATTCACTGATGCATCCAGTAAATCCTTTAATATCCTCGGATGCAACCCAACAGGTCCAGAGGATTTATCGGCCTTTAGCCCCATTGGTTTCCCTAATACTGATTTCCTTAGTGACTGTTATTGTATTTATTTCCTCCCACTTCTGCCCCTTGATTAATTATTTTTGGAATTTTATTTGCATCTTCCCCTGTGAGGATAGGACTCTATCTATTCCCCTGATCATCTTATAAACCTCTATCAAGTCGCTCCTCGTCCTTCTCCGTTCTAATGAGAAAAGGCCTAGCACCCTCAACCTTTCCTCATAAGATCTACTCCATTCCAGGCAACATCCTGGTAAATCTCCTTTGCACCTTTTCCAAAGCTTCACATCCTTCCTAAAATGAGGTGACCAGAACTGCACACAGTACTCCAAATGTGGCCTGACCAAGGTTTTGTACAGCTGCATCATCACCTCACGACTCTTAAATTCAATCCCTCTGCTAATGAATGCTAGCACACCATAGGCCTTCTTCACAGCTCTATCCACTTGAGTGGCAACTTTCAAAGATCTATGAACATAGACCCCAAGATCTCTTTGCTCCTCTACATTGCCAAGAACCCTACCGTTAACCCTGTATTCCGCATTCATATTTGTCCTTCCAAAATGGACAACCTCACACTTGTCAGGGTTAAACTCCATCTGCCACTTCTCAGCCCAGCTCTGCACCCTATCTATGTCTCTTTGAAGCCGACAACAGCCCTCCTCACTATCCACAACTCCACCAATCTCCGTATCATCTGCAGATTTACTGACTCATCCTTCAACTCCCTCATCCAAGTCGTTAATGAAAATCACAAACAGCAGAGGACCCAGAACTGATCCCTGTGGTATGCCACTGGTAACTGGGCTCCAGGCTGAATATTTGCCATCCACCACCACTGTCTTCTATTGGTTAGCCAGTTCGTTATCCAACTGGCCAAATTTTCCACTATCCCATGCCTCCTTACTTTCTGCATAAGCCTACTATGGGGAACCTTATCAAATGCCTTACTAAAATCCATGTACACCACATCCACTGCTTTACCTTCATCCACATGCTTGGTCACCTCCTCAAAGAAGTCAATAAGACTTGTAAGGCAAGACCTACCCCTCACAAATCCGTGCTGACTATCCCTAATCAAGCAGTGTCTTTCCAGATGCTCAGTAATACTATCCCTCAGTACCCTTTCCATTAATTTGCCTACCACTGAAGTAAGACTAACTGGCCTGTAATACCCAGGGTTATCCCGATTCCCTTTTTTGAACAGGGGCACGACATTCGCCACTCTCCAATCCTCTGGTACCACCCCTGTTGACAGCGAGGATGAAAAGATCATTGCCAACGGCTCTGCAATTTCATTTCTTGCATCCCATAGAATCCTTGGATATATCCCGTCAGGTCCGGGGGACTTGTTTATCCTCAAGTTTTTCAAAATGCCCAACACATCTTCCTTCCTAACAAGTATCTCCTCGAGCTTATCAGTCTGTTTCACACTGTCCTCTCCAACAATATGGCCCCTCTCGTTTGTAAATACTGAAGAAAAATACTTGTTCAAGACCTCTCCTATCTCTTCAGACTCAATACACAACCTCCCGCTACTGTCCTTGATCGTACCTACCCTCGCTCTAGTCATTCTCATATTTCTCACATATGTGTAAAAGGCCTTGGGGTTTTCCTTGATCCTAGCTGCCAAAGATTTTTCATGCCCTCTCTTAGCTCTCCTAATCCCTTTCTTCAGTTCCCTCCTGGCTATCTTGTATCCCTCCAACGCCCTGTCTGAACCTTGTTTCCTCAGCCTTACATAAGTCTCCTTCTTCCTCTTAACAAGACATTCAACCTCTCTTGTCAACCATGGTTCCCTCACTCAACCATCTCTTCCCTGCCTGACAGGGACATACATATCAAAAACACGCAGTACCTGTTCCTTGAACAAGTTCCACATTTCACTTGTGTTAAAGGCAGCGCAAAGGTGAGCAGTGTCTCAAAGGTCAACTAGGAACTGGGAACGTATGGCCCAAGTGGGGTGGGGGGAGGGGGGCTAATGGTGAGGAAAAAACAGATCAATGGAAGGAATGAAAATAAACTGACAGAAATAAAAATGTGGTGAAGATGGAGGAGAGAGTTCACAGTCTGAAGTTGTTGAACTGAATGTTAAGTCTGGAAGGCTGTAATGTGCCTAATCGGAAGATGAGGTGCTGTCCCTCCAGTTTGCGCTGAGTTTCACTGTAACATTCCACTATAACATGGCCAAGGATGGGCATGTGGATGTGAGAGCAGGGCAGTGAATTGAAATAGCAAGCCACAGGAAGGTCTGGGTCCTGCTTGTGGATGAACCGAAGGTGTTCTGCAAAGCGGTCACCCAGTCTATGTTTAGTCTCTCCAATGTAGAGTAGACCTTATTGGGAGCAGCGAATGCAATAGACAAGATTGAAGGAGCTGCATGTGAAGCGTCGCCTCACTTGAAAAGCGTGTTTAGGCCCTGAGATGGTGAACAGGGAGGAGGTGAAGTGGCAAGTGTTAAACCTTCTGCAATTGCATGGGAGGGTGCCATGGGAAGAGGGTGAGGTTGTTGGGGGTGATGGAGTAGTGGACCAGGGTATCCCGGAGGCCCCATGATTCTTTGAATGCAGAAGCTGGTGGGTGAAAAGTGAGGACAAAGTGGGCCACATGCTTGTTCTGGGAGGGAGGGGAAGGGGTGAGAGCAGAGGCGCAGGAGATGGGTCTGATACGGTTGCGAGCCCTGTCGACCACAGTGGGTGGGAAACCACGATTAAGGAAGAATTAAGTCATGTCAGCAGCACTGTTTTGGAAAGTGGCAGCATTGGAACAACTTCATTAGACAACCCGCACATTCCAGATATCAATTTCATAAACCTTCTCTGAACCGCCTCCAATGCATATACATCCTTTCTTAACTCAGGAGACCAAATCTGTACAAAGTATTTGAGTTGCACTCTCACCGAAGACCTGTATAACTGAAGCATAACATCCTTACTTTTATGTTCAATTCCTCTCATATTAAAGGGTAACATTCTACTAGCCTTGAGTATATGCTGCACCTGCATACTAACCTTTTGTGACTCATGCACGAGAACACCTAAATCCCTCTGCACCTCAGCATTCAGCTATTGTTCTCCAGTTTAGTAATACTCTGCCTTTTCATTAATCCTGCCAAACTTCACACTTTCCCACATCAAACTCTACCTGTCAGATTTTTGCCCATTCACACAACCTCTTTATATCCATCTGCAAACCTCATATGGCTTCTTCACAATACACTTTCCTACCTACCTTTGTGTAATCTGAACATTTAGCACCCGTGCCTTCGCTCCATGTCAGTGATGTAACTTATAAAAAGTTATGGCCATATCCTTGTTCTGGGAGGCAGGGGGAAGGGGTGAGAGCAGAGGTGCGGGAAATGTCTCAGACAGAGTTGCCACTCATCCCATCCTGCCAATCACACAAAGACCCATTCATACATACTATCTGTTTTCTGCCAACCAGCCAGTCTTCAATCCAGGCCCTCTACACCATGAACTTTTATTATTTGCAATAACCTTTGATGTGGCACCTTTTCAAGTACAGTGTCCACAACACATGTTACTCTTTCAAAGAACTCAAGTGAGTTGGATAAACATGATTTCCCTTTCACAAAGCCAAGCTGATTCTTCCCAATTACCTTGAGCTTGTCCATATGCTCAGCTATAACTTCTTAAATGATCAATTCTAACACCTTCCCCACGGTAAATATCAAGCAAACTGGCCTATAATTTCCTGTTTTCTTGAATTGAGGGGTTATATTTGCAACTTTCCAGTCCCATGGAACTTTTCCAGAATCTGACGAATTTTGGAAAATTAACACCGTTATTTCATTAGCCATCTCTTTTAAGACCCTAGCATGAAGTCCATCAGGATTCAGAGACCTGTCAGCCCGCAGCTCCATGAGTTAGCTCAGTACCGCTTCCCCAGTGATTGTAATTTTACCAATTTCCTCTCTTCCCTCCAGCTCCTGATTTACAACTATTGCCAGAATGTTTCTTGTATCCTCTATGGTGAATACAGAAGCAAAATTCTGGGCATAATGTTTTTCCTGGCAGTAATCTTTTGTGGTTTACCTGTGAAGGGTTACGTGTATGGTGTTATTATCGTCCGGTACAAATATATCGTACAGTTTATGTTAAATAAGGAGATGTTTGCATTTGGATTTTGGATTTTGTTTATTGTTACGTGTATCGAGGTACAGCGAAAAATATTTTTCTGCGAGCAGCTCAATAGATCATTAAGTACATGAAAAGGAAATAAGGACACAATTAAAATGTGGAACTTGTTCAAGGAACAGAAACTACGTGTCCTTGATATGTATGTCCCTGTCAGGCAGGGAAGAGATGGTCGAGTGAGGGAACCTTGGTTGACAAGGGAGGTTGAGTGTCTTGTTAAGAGGAAGAAGGAGACTTATGTAAGGCTGAGGAAACAAGGTTCAGACAGGGCACTTGAGGGATACAAGACAGCCAGGAGGGAACTGAAGAAAGGGATTAGGAGAGCTAAGAGAGGGCATGAAAAATCTTTGGTGGGTAGAATCAAGGAAAACCCCAAGGCCTTTTACACATATGTGAGAAATATGAGAATGACTAGAGCGAGGGTGAGTCCGATCAAGGACAGTAGCGGGAGATTGTGTATTGAGTTGGAAGAGATAGGAGAGGTCTTGAACGAATACTTTTCTTCAGTATTTACGAATGAAAGGGGCCATATTGTTGGAGAGGACAGTGTGAAACAGACTGTTAAGCTCGAGGAGATACTTGTTTGGAAGGAAGATGTGTTGGGCATTTTGAAAAACTTGAGGATAGACAAGTCCCCCGGGCCTGATGGGATATATCCAAGGATTCTATGGGAAGCAAGAGATGAAATTGCAGAGCCATTGGCATTGATCTTTTCATCCTCACTGTCAACAGGGGTGGTACCAGGGGATTGGAGAGTGGCGAATGTCGTGCCCCTGTTCGAAAAAGTGAAGAGCGATAATCCTGGGAATTACAGGCCAGTTAGTCTTACTTCGGTGGTAGGCAAAGTAATGGAAAGGGTACTGAGGGATAGGATTTCTGAGCATCTGGAAAGACACTGCTTGATTAGGGATAGTCAGCACGGATTTGTGAGGGGTAGGTCTTGCCTCACAAGTCTTATTGAATTCTTTGAGGAAGTGACCAAGCACGTGGATGAAGGTGAAGCATTGGATGTGGTGTACATGGATTTTAGTAAGGCATTTGATAAGGTTTCCCATGGTAGGCTTACGCAGAAAATAAGGAGGCATGGGATAGTGGGAAATGGCCAGTTGGATAACGAACTGGCTAACCGATAGAAGTCAGAGAGTGGTGGCGGATGGCAAATATTCAGCCTGGAGCCCAGTTACCAGTGGCGTAATGCAGGGATCAGTTCTGGGTCCTCTGCTGTTTGTGATTTTCATTAATGACTTGGATGAGGGAGTTGAAGGGTGGGTCAGTAAATTTTCAGACGATATGAAGATTGGTGGAGTTGTGGATAGTGAGGAGGGCTGTTGTCGGCTGCAAAGAGACATAGATATGATGCAGAGCTGGGCTGAGAAGTGGCAGATGGAGTGTAACCCTGAAAAGTGTGAGGTTGTCCATTTTGGAAGAGCAAATATGAATGCGGAATACAGGGTTAACGGTAGGGTTCTTGGCAATGTGGAGGAGCAGAGAGATCTTGGGGTCTATGTTCATAGATATTTGAAAGTTGCCACTCAAGTGGATAGAGCTGTGAAGAAGGCCTATGGTGTGCTAGCGTTCATTAGCAGAGGGATTGAATTTAAGAGCCGCGAGGTAATGATGCAGCTGTACAAAACCTTGGTACGGCCACATTTGGAGTACTGTGTGCAGTTCGGGTCACCTCATTTTAGGAAGGATGTGGAAGCTTTGGAAAAGGTGCAAAGGAGATTTACTAGGATGTTGCCTGGAATGGAGAGTAGGTCTTACGAGGAAAGGTTGAGGGTGTTCGACCTTTTCTCGTTAGAACAGAGAAGGATGAGGGGCGACTTGATAGAGGTTTATAAGATGATCAGGGGAATAGATAGAGTAGACAGTCAGAGACTTTTTCCCCGGGTGGAACAAACCATTACAAAGGGACATAAATTTAAGGTGAATGGTGGAAGATATAGGGGAGGATGTCAGAGGTACGTCCTTTACCCATGGAACGCACTGCCTGTGGAAGTAGTTGAATCGGAAACATTAGGGACCTTCAAGCGGCTATTGGATAGGTACATGGATTACGGTAGAATGATGGGGTATAGATTAATTTGTTCTTAATCTCGGACAAAAGTTCGGCACAACATCGTGCGCCGAAGGGCCTGTTCTGTGCTGTATGTTTCTATGTTTTTCTATGTTCTGAAAGAAAATACATAATAGGGCAACACAAGGTACACAATGTAACTACATAAACACAGGCATTGGGTGAAGCATACAACGGTGTAGTGTTAATGAAATCAGTTCATGAGAGGGTCATTTATGAGTCTGGTATTAGTGGGGAAGAAGCTATTTTTGAGTATGTTCGTGTGTGTTCTCAGGCTTTTGTACCTTCTGCCCAATGGAAGAAGTTGGAAGAGTGAGTAAGCTGGGTGGGAGGTGTCTTTGATTATGCTGCCCGCTTTCCCAAGGCAGTGGGAGGTGTACATGGAATCAATGGATGGGAGGCAGGTTTGTGTGATGGACTTGGCGGTGTTCACGACTCTCTGAAGTTTCTTGCGGTCTTGGGCCAAGCAGTTGCCATACCAGGCTGTGATGCAGCCAGATAGAATGCTTTCTATGGTGCACCTGTAAAAGTTGGGAAGAGTTAATGTGGGCATGCCGAATTCCCTTAGTTTCCTGAGCAAGTATGGGCGCTGTTGTGCTTTCTTGGTGATAGCGTTGACGTGCGTTTTCACCAAAAAGTCAATGCTCTGTGCATTCCAGCTTATTTCTGTGGGAATGCAAACGATGAACCTGCCCTGTATGAAGGAAAAGTTTTTGTGTGTACAAAGATTCTTGCACTAACTTTAATAATAGCCTGATGCTTGTGAAGCTTTTCCTCATTCGCTGCCAGGTGTAGTAGATTTGGGATATTACATTCACTCAGTCAGTGACATGGGACCTGCACCTGGGAAATGCATCCAATAGGGGTCCCAGGCTTCACTGGAGCTCTTGTTGCACCGTCTTCAACTAGTCATGACAGAAGTCTTTGATACCTTTGCCATGATAAATATGACACTGCCAAATTTGTTTCCTTCCTTTACTGACAAATTTCAAGCTATTCTCTTATACAGCAAAGCTGCAGGGCTTTAAATAGGGGGCTGGTTTAGCACAGTGGACTAAATAGCTGGTTTGCAATGCAGACTAATGCCAGCAGCGCGGGTTCAATTCTCACACTGGCCTCTCCGAACAGGTACTGGAATGTGGCAACTAGGGGCTTTACACAGTAACTTCATTGAAGCCTATTTGTGACAATTAGTGATTATTATTATTAATACTACCACTGAGCAAGGATTTAGGCTTTTGTTCTTTCCCATGATATTACCCTTATCTAAATACCAACAGCCAGCTATGGGCCACTTGATTTTCCAGAGACCGACAGCTTGTTCCAGGCAGAAAGTGGGCCATCAACAGGACAATGATGCCTGGCAGTGTGAGTCAGAACCAAACTGATTTCCAATGTGGTTTCCCTCTCGAAACCAGCCGAGAAATAAGATCATCCTCACTGTATTTGTGTATCAGTGTTATACAAAGTGACTATGCAGTACTCATTTGGGGCAACAGTTTTTTTTAGAATAAGTCTATGGGTGAGATCGTCTGGCTGTTCACACCGGCAGGATCTTCCGGTCCTGCCAATGGCGCAGTCCCACTGCGGGATTCCCGCCGGTATGTGGTGGATTCAATGCGAAGTCCCAGTGGCAGCGGCAGAAGCTCCCGCCACTGGCCAACAGCGGGCTGCTTCCCGTGAAACACGCCATGAGGAGGCCAGAGAATCCCACCCTTGGTTACAATGATCCAGATTAATTTCAATTCAGAAGTTACCTGGAGCTTATTCTTGGAGATGACGTGGTGTTACCTTCCATGGAGATAATGTTAATCTGAAATTATTCTTTTGGATTTTAGTTTGAAGGGAACCTATTTTTCTCTTGCACAGTAAGTTTTCACTTGTTCTGATAAAGATGGCAGTTATTTGACATCGCTGTCAACACAATAACAGAAGTTATTTTTTCAGTATGTGCCAATTTGTTACCTAGCAGCAGTATACCAAGCTGTCACAGGATGCTTTGAGGAAAACAACAAAGAACCAATTACGGCAGAAATAACAATGGATACACATTTATGGGCGCGATTCTCCGCCCGGCCGACTTTTGCGACAGCCCGACACGGCCCAGTTCCCGACGTAGTCACGTCCGGGAAATGGGCTAGGAACGGGGCCGCGTCAATCACGTGCGCGATGACGCCGGAACGCGACAATAACACGAACACGCCCACGTGACCCCGCCCGACGCCGTAAGTAAAAAGGCGCGGGCGAGCACAGAAACTGTAGGCCAGGATGTCGGAGCTCAGGAGAGCAGCCCCGCGATTCGTGGAGGCTGACGTGGAGACGCTGCTCGAATCAATCGAGCAGAGGAGGGGCATCATCTGCCCACGTAGAGGGCAACGCCACCCTGCCAGCGCGGTGCGCCAGGTCTGGCGTGAGGTGGCTGCTGCCGTTAGTGCTGTGGGGCAGACCCCTCGCTCTGCAGAGCAATGTCGGAAAAAGATGCACGACCTCACCAGCGCTGCCAGGGTAAGTGCCAAGAGGGTGCCCCCGGGTCACAACCATCCCTCCCCCCCTTACTTAATCACCCACCTCCCCCCCCCCCCCCCCCCCCCCCCCCCCGGCACGGGGGGTGGAGGGGGATTGGGGCAGAGTGAGTTGAGGGTGGTTCACAAAGTACTCACAGACCCAGCGCTCTGGCCCCCGTGGAGAGATGCAATGGTCTTATTACAACTTGACCCCCAAACTGTGCCAGTATCTGAACGGACTGCTGATACCTGGTGTATTGTAATGATCTACCTATGCCCCCTCCCCCAACAGGACAAGACCGCTCACAACACCCGTGAGCGGAACAAGACTGGAGGGGGTTCGCACATCCTGCACCCCCCCACCACGTTTGAGCAGAGGGCACTGGAACTTGTTGGGGGATCTGCCACCCGGGAGATCGCGCAATGCGAGGTTGGCGGAGCTGCAACAAGTGAGACAACCCTGCATGACAAACACCCCCCCCTCCCCCATCCTCTGTCCCTTCACACACCCTGCCCACTTGGACACCTCCCCATCCTCTGTCCCTTCACACACCCTGCCCACTTGGACACCTCCCCCATCCTCTGTCCCTACACACCCTGCCCACTGGAACACCTCCCCCATCCTCTGTCCCTTCACACACCCTGCCCACTTGGATACCTCCCCCATCCTCTGTCCCTTCACACACCCTGCCCACTTGGACAGCTCCCCCATCCTCTGTCCCTTCACACACCCTGCCCACTGGAACACCTCCCCCATCCTCTGTCCCTTCACACACCCTGCCCACTTGGATACCTCCCCCATCCTCTGTCCCTTCACACACCCTGCCCACTTGGACACCTCCCCCATCCTCTGTCCCTTCACACCCTGCCCACTGAGACCGTCCAGCGCCCGGCCGAGCGTCTCTAAATAACCCGTTTCATTCTCTTCCCTAGGACGTGATGCCGAACGATCTGCCTCCAGGCGGACACAGGCATCTGCCCCCACCTCACTCAGGGCCGCACGACAGAGGGTGCCTGATCAGCGGGGAGTCCCATCCTCCCCAACCGAATCTGTGGAGCAGGACGCCCAGAGGGCGGCGAGAGAGCAAGAGAGAGAAATGGCCCGCGAACGCCCTGCGGCCACTCAGCGGGCCGATGACATAGAGGAGGTGTCCACTCAAGACGACCTCGAGCTTGCGGCACAGCTATCTCCCACACCATCCACCATCCCAGAGACACTCACCCCGGTTGGGCTATTTAGTTATGAGGCTCCTGGGTCACAGTCTGGGTCGCACGTCACAGCTGAGCAGGTACAGCAGGTGGAGGTCGGAGCAGCCGAGGGCCCGGACTGGCGGAGGGCAGGCCGGGCCCAGCATCCACTGAGTTGAGGGTGGTTCACAAAGTCCAGTTTTCCGAGTTCCTGGACTTTCTCAACCCACCAGCACAGCCGATGCATCAAGAAACCCAGGGACACAATGACGGGATGAAGGCTGTCTTCCAGACTCTGCAGACGCTGTTAGAGGAGTCGAACTGCGCCCACGAGCAGGGAGTGGTGCCGCTCATGGCAGAGACCCAGGCTGACACCGCACGGGTGGCATCCGCGGTGGAGGCAATGGGTCAGGTTATACAAGGCGTTGGGCTTAATGTGCACGCGTCATCCTCGGCCCTGGACAGGGTTGCCCTCTCACAGGCAACAATGCACCAGAGCCAACACGACATTGCCGGCGCGCTGCGGGCCTCGGCCGAGTCTCAGCAGGTCATGGCCCAGTCGCAGCACGCCATGGCACAGTCACAGCAGTCCATGGCACAGTCCCAGCAGTCAGTTGCGGAGAGCATCAACCGCCTGACACATGTGCTGGATGGCGTTGTGCACTCACAGGTTGGGATCGCACAGTCCCTGGCGGGAATGTCTAACTCCCTGGACTCCGTCTCTGCAAACCTTCGGATCCTGGAGGATACCGTTGCAGGCCTCCAGGACTGGCAGCGCCAGGTGTTGGTGGTGCGACGGGGCACCTCCCTGCTCGCACCCCTGTCCCAAAGTGAGGCCCGGGGGCCACCGGGCTCCCCGAGGGAGGAGAAGGTTTCGGGGCCCGTCCCATTAACTCCATCACGGGACGTCCCGGAATTCTCGGCCTCCCCCCGTCCCATCCCTGGTGCATCGGGTGGGCAGCAGGCAGAGCAGGGTGGCACAACGTCACCCGAGACGCCCGCAGAGCAGCCTGGCCCATCAAGGCCAGGTCGCCCCAGGAAACGCTTGCCGAAGGAGAAACGAGTCGAAGGGGGCGATTCGCAGCAGTCCTCCTCCACTCCTGCTGTATCATCTGGGGAATCACTTAGACGTAGTGGTAGGGCCCGTAAGGCAACAAAGAGAGACACTGAGTAAGTTGGCATGGGTGAAGGGCACAGTTTAGTTGTTGGGGCTAGGGCACCTGTAAATTATTGTTAACATTAAATGCACTGTTCCACCTTACTTGTAATACCGTGTGATTATTCCACAGCCACAGGAATCGTGATGGTGACCGAGTGTCGCTGGGGTTGACGAGCGGTGAAACTTCGGTGCCGGGTGTGCAGTCCCAGCCCCTCCCCCCACCCCCTCCCACAGCTCCCCCACGCGGCCACGTGATGGAGTGTCCGTGACAAACTCAGCGGCCACCAAGGTGGATGGTTCGGCTATTGTCATGGGTCAGACTCTCTCTAACGATTCTGAGTTCACAGCTCATCGTAGAGCGGGCTGTCATCATTCCACATGGCACTGATCACACGCGCTGACACAGCCATCGATGTTGTACCATACCGTCTGGACCCAGTGGTAAGGGTGATGTCGAAGTGGAGCAGTGTACACTGAGAGGGGGTGGGGGGGGTGTGCTGGTGGCAGTTGTGTGTTGACCCTCTGCACGACTAGCGATGCAGGTGGTGGTTTGGTGTTCAGCGGGGATGTCGCATGCGACGCGTGAACCGTGCTGCCACCAAGGCGTCGCCTGCCCGCCTTCCTCGCCGGGTCCGTCGTGCCGCCTCCTGGGCATCACCAGCACCCGGGTCGTGTCTGCGTGCTGCACCCGCCACTCTGCCAGACTCCTCCTCCTCCTCCTCCCTCTCCTCCTCCTCCTCCTCCTCTGTGCTGGCACCACTGCCACTGGCTTCTCCCTCCGCCTCCTGCAGCAGGTCATCTCCCCTCTGCATCGCGATGTTGTGCAGCGCACAGCAGACCACAACAGTGCGAGCGACCCTCGGCCTGGTACTGCAGGGCCCCTCCGGAGCGGTCCAGGCACCTGAATCTCATCTTCAGGAGGCCAAGGCAGCACTCCACCACACCCCTGGTTGCGGCATGGGCCTCGTTGTATCGTGTTTCCGCATTGGTCTGAGGCCTCCGTATAGGCGTCATCAGCCAAGACCTCAGTGGATAACCCCTGTCGCCTAGCAACCAGCCCCTCAGCCGGGGGGGACGTCCCTCAAACATCGCAGGGATGTACGACTGCGCCAGTATCTAGGAGTCATGCACACTCCCTGGGAACATTGCACAGATGTTCATGAACGTCATGTGGGTGTCGCATACCACCTGGATATTCATGGAGTATGTCCCCCTCCTGTTTGTGAACACCTCCCTGTCCCCTGCAGGTGGGCGCATGGGGACGTGAACACAATCGATTGCCCCCTGCACCATCGGTATCCCGGCCACGCTGGCAAATCCACGAGCTCGTGAATCTTGACTTCCTCGGTCCTCGGGAAAGGTAATGTAGCGGTCCGCGATGGCATAGAGGGCGTCGGTCACATCCCGGATGCACCTGTGGACCGATGACTGGGAGATCCCGGAGAGGTCCCCGCTCGGAGACTGGAAGGAGCCGGTCGCATAGAAGTTAAGAGCGACCGTCACCTTGATGGCAACCGGGATCGCGTGTCCTCCCCCCGTTCCACGTAGGGCGAGGTGCGCCTCGAGGTGACAGATGTGTGTCACCGTCCGCCTACTCAGCCGGAGTCTCCTCCTGCAGGTGATGTCCGTCGTTGTTAGGAAAGAGATGGGGACACGGTACGCCCTCGGCCTTGGTCGTCGCCTCTGGTGCCGTGGCTGCACCCTCACTCTCTCCTCCTCCCCCTCCTCCTCCTCCCCCCCCATGCTGCTCGACGACTGGCAACTCCTCGGCCCTTCCCTCTGCTGCTGCAGCTGGCCCTGCATCCACTGCGGGTCGTGGCTGTGGATGCTGCTCCATCTCCAAATGCAGTGCAGCGGCCCCAACCACTGCGCAGAACATAGCCGTTCTGTTCACAGACGTTGTGCTAACCTACAGAAGGGTGGTGGGGGGCAGAGAAAGGGGGCATGTTAGACGGAGGTTAGTCGACACCTCGGCAGCCGCCTGCCACGGGATACCTGTGTGTCCCGGTGGCCTGGTCGTGCTGCTGACACGCGGGCAGCCTAACCCCTGATCGCTTTCTGCATCCAACGGGCAGTTAACTACGTCCTCTTCACCGGTGCGTCAGTGGCCTGTGGCCGTAAACCACAGGGGAACCAGCGGCCGTGTCCTCGTGACTGGCACGCCATGGCATGGTGGCAGACATTTTGTAACCGGGGTTGGACGAGTCACTCGCTCACTCTCTCCCTACCCCCCCACTCCCACTCCCCCCCTCCGCCTCCCCCACTCCCCCCTCAGTCTCACCCACTCCCCCCTCCATCTCCCCCACTCCCCCCTCAGTCTCCCACACTCCCCCATCAGTCTCCCCCACTCCCCCCTCCGTCTCCCCACTCCCCCCTCTGTCTCCCACACTCCCCCCCTCCATCTCCCACACTCCCCCCTCAGTCTCCCCCACTCCCCCCTCAGTCTGCCCCACTCCCCCCTCAGTCTCCCCACTCCCCCCTCTGTCTCCCACACTCCCCCCCTCCATCTCCCACACTCCCCCCTCAGTCTCCCCCACTCCCCCCTCAGTCTGCCCCACTCCCCCCTCAGTCTCCCCCACTCCCCCCTCAGTCTCCCCCACTCCCCCCTCAGTCTCCCACATCCCCCTCCGTCTCCCCCACTCCCCCCTCCGTCTCCCACACTCTCCCCTCAGTCTTCCCACTCCCCCCTCCGTCTCCCCCACTCCCCCCTCCGTCTCCCCCACTACCCCCCTCGGTCTCCCCCACTCCCCCCCTCCGTCTCCCACACTCCCCCCTCAGTCTCCCTCACTCCCCCCTCAGTCTCCCCCACTCCCCCCTGAGTCTCCCCCACTCCCCCCCTCCGTCTCCCCCACTCCCCCCTCTGTCTTCCCCACTCCTCCCCTCCGTCTCTCACACTCCCCCCTCAGTCTCCCTCACTCCCCCCTCAGTCTCCCCCACTCCCCCCCTCAGTCTCCCACACTCTCCCCCTCAGTCTCCCTCACTCCCCCCTCCATCTCCCACCCCCCCCCCCCCCCCCCCCCCCCGGCGCTCTGGACCCCCTCCCGTTCTCGGAGATGCCTTCCCCGTTGTGGCCAGACTGCAGCAGTGCGCTGAGCGGTGCGCTCACCTACTCGAAGCTCTCGTCAGCCAGCACGACTGGTTGACGAACTTGAAAAGCAGGTGTGTTGGCTGGCGTGAAAACATGGCGTGAGGAGGTCGGGACTTCGGCCCATCCGGGCCGGAGAATAGTGGGGGGCCAATAAGTCGGGCTTCTGGTCGTGTCGGGGGGTCTTTCGAGGCTTTTGCCGGGAATGCCGACGTGTAGTTTGTGCGGGGTTCGGAGAATAGCGGGAGGGCGTCGGACCGGCGTCGCCGTGAAAATATGCGCGGCACGCTATTCTCCGAACTGGCGTGAGAGCGGAGAATCGCGCCCATGGTGTCCTGGAAATTGTAATGTTGACAGCATCTTTTACTTTTTCCATTTTATTTATAATGCTTTGTGATATTTCAGTATCAGGATCATCATTCCTGGTTGAAAAAGAACTGTTCACTTTAGTTAGGATGTAAATTTCCAGAGTTAGCATTTTATCAAAATCTTGCTGTCATCAGCACTTAGAATAAAGTCAGTGGTGATTCTCCCATTCGGCGGCAGAGTGTCCATGGCGTTGGAAACGCTGTCGTGCTTCACGACGGCTTGAACGGGCCGCTGGGAGTACCGATTCTGGCCCCTACAGGGGGCCAGCACAGCCCTGGAGCGGTTCAAGCCGCTCCAGCCTCCCATCCCGGCGCGAACTGTGCGTCGCGGAATCCGTGCATGCACAGTGGCGCCGGCGCCAACCTGTGCATGCGCGTTGGGCTCCCTCAACGCGCCGGCCCCGACCAACGGGAGTTCAGGGGCTGGCGCAGAAGAAAATAGGCCCTGGGAGCAAGAGGCCGGCCCGCCGATCGTTGTGCTCCGATCGCGGGCCAGGCCAAATCGGAGGCCCCCCCCGGGGTCGCAGTCCCCCCCAACAGGCCGCACCCGACGCTGCGCACAGAGTTCCCGCTGGCTGCGACTAGGTGTGGATGGTGCCGGCAGGACTCTGCCTTTTTAGAGCGGCCGCTCGGCCCATTGGCCCATCCGGGCCGGAGAATCGGCAGCCCAGCCACGTACGGCAGCCCAGCCGCGTACAGCAGCCCGCGACCGGCACCGCGCCAAACGTGCCGGTGCCAATCGCGGAGAATTGCATGCCCAAGTGGCCCGGTTGCAGGGATTCTCCAGTCCGGCCCGGCTGGGAGAATCCTGCCCAGTAACTCACAACTGCTGTATTTATAAAAGTCTGTTCCAAGCCACGTGTAATGTTCTTGTCGGATGGCATGATGTATATTACAAGAACACTTGTAGCCAAAGCTGTAAGTGATTTATTAACATTAACTGTGGGTCAAATATATCAAAAACAGGGCAGCACGGTGGCCTAGTGGTTAGCATAACCGCCTCACGGCGCTGAGGTCCCAGGTTCGATCCCGGCTCTGGGTCACTGTCCGTGTGGAGTTTGCACATTCTCCCCGTGTCTGCGTGGGTTTCACCCCCACAACCCAAAAATGTGCAGGGTAGGTGGATTGGCCACACTAAATTGCCCCTTAATAGAAAAAATAATTGGGTAATCTAAATTTAAAAAAAATATATATATCAAAAACAACTGATAACAAAAATAATCTTTATTAGTGTCACAAGTTGGCTTACATTAACATGGCAATGAAGTTACTGCGAAAAGCCCCGAGTCGCCACACTCCGGCGCCTGTTTGGGTGCACGGAGGGAGAATGCAGAATGTCCAATTCACCTAACAGCACGTCTTCTGGCACTCGTGGGAGGAAACCGGAGCACCCGGAGGAAACCCACGCAGCAACGGGGAAATCATGTAGACTCTGCACAGGCAGTGATCCAAGCAGGAATTGAACCCGAGACCCTGGTACTGTGAAGCAACAGTGCTAACCACTGTGCTATTGTGCCTCCTCAGGTTATCTCTGTGGTGACTCTGCTTTCAGCCAAGTTGTATTCTTTTGGGTGGCGATTGATTACTTATCCTTCTGCTCCGTCACAACTGCAACGTTTAATATAAAAATCATCATTTATTTGAAACTTTAAGAAACCAGTAATGACAATGCAGAAACAGATTTGTCATAAGCTTTTCACTGTGTCATCATAAATAAAAACAGGTATTAAAAATGTGACTGAAAAATGAATGGTAATATCATAAGAGGTATGTATAATATTATTCTCTTGTCATCAACACAGCAGCAATATTAAAGAAGCCAGTGTGTTGTGTACGTCTATTTGAATAGCAATGCATCAGAAATGTTTCTAATTTCCACGTTAATATATTCGTAGAAATAAATTATTTGACTTACAATTAGAAAACTCATCGAGGCAGCACGACGGTGCAGTGGTCAGCACAGCTGCTTCACGGTGCTGAGGTCCCAGGTTCGATCCCGGCTCTGGGCCACTGTCCGTGTGGAGTTCGCACATTCTCCCCATGTGTGCGTGAGTTTTGCCCCACAACCCAAAGAAGTGCAGGTAGGTGGATTGGCCACACTAAAATTGCCCCTTAATTGAAAAAAATGAATTGGGTACTCTAAACTTATTTTTTTTAAAAGAAAACAAGGAATAATAATAATTGCTTTTTGTCACAAGTAAGCGTCAATGAAGTTACTGTGAAAAGCCCCTAGTTGTCACATTCCGGCACTTGTTCAGGGAGGCTGGAACAGGAATTGAACCCACGCTACTGGTCTTGTTCAAGCCAGCTGTCTTAGCCCACTGTGCTAAACCAGCAGTAAAGCAATTTTAATCTTTAAATTCATCAAGATATAATCAGCAATGCAGAATGGAATAGCTACATGAGGCAAAGAGGAGAAGACATAACTTAGCTCGTAAATAAAGATACATCTTTATATTCGAAGAATGTTGCCCTGGCTTTTGTCTTTGTTCTCTCATTTTTACATTTAAAACATCATTTAATTGTGAAATTTAAATTATTCTATGAAATTCAAATCAATGTAAGTCAAAGATAATTAAAGCAGCCTTTATGTCATGTAAGACAATGGTTTGTCGGTGGTCAACTCTGTGTTAAGCATCCACTAATGTGGCTCAGGAGCCTGCTCTGGCATGGCAGTCTCTGCCACATTTGTTACAGAGAAAGCCAGCTGAGAAGGTATACAATTCACTGGCCTGTGTTTTCTCAGCCTGCGTTTCGTTTCTGCTTGCCTCTTCCAATGCACTTCCAAACTGTGGGCCTCCAAAGATCACGGACTTCAGTGACCACCTCCCAGTTGTTAGTGTCCGCCATCTTCATATCTCTCCTGCAGGTGTCCTTGTAGCAGAGGTAATGGGCACCCAGGAGGTCGAGACACAATGGCCAATTCACCATATAGAAAGTCTTTGGATATACTCCATCATACATCCAATGAACACGGCCAAGCGAGCACAGGCACCCTTGGTTTCGCAATAATTGTATGCTGATGGAATTAGCGTGCTCCAGGATCTCTGTGTTTGTGACCTTGTCCTGTCAAGAAAAGCAGAGGATCTGTCCAAGACAGTTAATGTGCAAACTGTGCAGCCTTTTTTAATGCAAAGCATATGTTGTCTAGGTCTCAGCATTGAGGACTGCACAGAGGACACAGGCTTAGAAGACTCACAGTTTGGTGTTCTCAGTCAGGTAGTTTTTGTTCCACACTCTCTTACTCAGTTTGGACTTGGCAGCTGCACATTTTCAATCAGCATCAAGTGGCAGCTTGCTGGTGATTGTGGAGCCGGTATATACGAACCTGTCAACAACCAACCTCCAAGGCAACATGGTCAATGCTGATTGGTGACACTATTGCCACATCTAGAACAGTGACATTTGTCTTTCTCTTGCTGATGGTCAAACCCAAACATTTTCCAGACATGAGAGAACCTGTCCATTTGCCGCTGAAGGTATTCCTCAAGATGGAATGTTGCGGCATCGTAAGTGTAGAACAACTCTCTGTTGAGGCCTTTGTGCGTTTTTGTCTTGGATTTCAGCTGAGCAATGCTGAACAGATTTCTGTCAGTTCTGGTATGTAAACAGACACTCTCTGTACATGACCTGAAGGCATCTGACAGCAGTAAAGAGAGGAATATGTCAAAAATGATCAGTGTCAGAACACAACCTGTTTCACTCTACTGTGGATCTCACAGAGTTCAGATGTTGTCCCGTCCTAGTTGACCTTCCACATCATGTTGTCAGGGAAAGAAAAGAATCACATTGTACAGCTTCAGCAGCAGCCAATTTTCTCCAGCAGCTTTAATGCCCCTTCTTTTAGCTGACATTGTTTAGATGCCTTGGTGAGATTGATGAAGGCAATATACAGTGGGCTCAACATAAGAACATAAGAACTAGGAGCAGGAGTAGGCCATCTGGCCCCTCGAGCCTGCTCCGCCATTCAATGAGATCATGGCTGATCTTTTGTGGACTCAGCTCCACTTTCCGGCCCGAACACCATAACCCTTAATCCCTTTATTCTTCAAAAAACTATCTATCTCTTCCGGTGGCGGCGATGTCCGAGTGAGCCGCACATTCGGTGGGCTCTCACTCCGGCGGGACTGAACAGCTGTTTCCCCGCGATAGCGGGACCACGGAGGCGGCAGAAAGGCTGCCGGGAACAGAAGAGGAGAGCGGGCTGCAGAAAATGAAAGTGTGGGAGGCCAGCAGGTGAGGAAGAAAGAGAGAGAGACGGAGGCAAGGAGGAAGCTGACCTGCAGGGTAAGATGGCGGACCCACGGACCTTCCTTCCTCCAGGACAAAGGGAAAAAAAAGTTTGGAGTTGCTGAGGAGGGACAGCTTGGACCCACTTCAGATGCCCAGGAGGGGGTAAAAATTTAAGGTGCTGGGCAAAGGAAAGCGGCAGCGAAGGCGCTGAGGAGCGGGCTGCGGCATATGGAACAGCGGGATTCCAGAAGGCAGAAGAAGAAGGAGAAAAAGGGACAGAGACAAGGACCTGAAGAAAATTACCTGGGACCTAAGATGGCGGACACACGGACCCCGGACTCAGCAATCCAGTTGGCGCTGGATAACATGCTCCAGGTAATGAAGTCCAGTTTTGAAGCGCTGAAGCGGGACAGCTTGGACCCAATCCAGAAAGCGGTGGATCAGCTGAACCAGAGGATGGACGCCCAGGATGTGAAAGTTAAGGAGCTGGGAGAGGCGGTGGAGGAGCAGGCGGATGCGCAAACGGTTGCAGCGGTAGAAGTGGACGGCCTGAAAGAGCGGCAGAGAAGACTGCTGGACAGAGTGGAGGAGCTGGAGAATAGAATCCGCAGGAACAATCTGAGGATGGTCGGCCTCCCGGAGGGGGCTGAGGGAGCTGATGCCGCAGCGTTTGTAGCAGACCTGCTGAAGCAGCTGATGGGAGCCGAAGCCTTTCCACGACCGTTGGAGCTGGAGGGGGCACACAGAGTGCAGGCAAGGCAGGGGCGGCCGGGCGGACCCCCCCGCCCGATGGTGATTAGGTTCCACAGGTTCGTGGACAAGGAGCGGGTGCTGCAGTGGGCAAAGAGCGCCAGGAGCAGCACGTGGAACAACAGTGTTCTCCGCATTTATCAGGATCTAAGCCAGGAGGTGGCTCGGCGGCGAGCAGCCTTTAAGAATGTCAAGGAGGTGCTGTTCAAGAAGCACGTGAAGTTTGGTCTGCTGTTCCCAGCCCGGCTATGGGTCACGCACCAGGGTCAACACCACTACTTCTCCGAGCCCGAAGAAGCGATGGATTTTGTGAGGGACCTGGGGCTGGTCCCGAAAGGAGGCCCCAAGGACGCGAGTTAGGGCCCGAGGATTTTTGTGGGAAGGAACGCCGAATGTGCCTGGACCGCTGCTCAACGGTTTGCTGGGCCAAAGGGGCCAAGCGGAACATTTGAGACTCTTTCCTTTGTTCATGGACATTTATGTGCTTTTTCTCTTTTTTCTGTGGTTTTTTTCCCTTTTTATGGGTTTTTTTTTTTTTTTTTTTTTCCCTGTTTGGGCTTTTTGTGCAGCTCGTGGAAGACACTGGAACCGGCTTGCCCCAGTGGGTGGGGAGGAGGGCGGGGAAACAAGGGGAATGGGACAGGAAGGCGCCGGAGTGTTGAGTCACCGGGCTAGCAGATTGGCTAGTCAAGGAAGTCAGATGGGGGGGAAAGTAACAGCCAGTAGATGGCGGGGGTGGGGGTATCGGGGGATGGGGTTAGGGGAGGGGGGGGTTGTTCTGCTGACGGGAGAGGGACTTGAAATAGGCACTGGAAAGGAGGTCGAGGGTGGAGGCAGCCAAAGGGCGGGCCAGGAATGGCGCGACGCACGGGTCAGGGGCCGGCCCGAGAAAGGCTATGGCTGACCGGCGGGGTGGGGGGGGTGGGATGTGCCCCCCGACCAGGCTGATCACCTGGAACGTCAAGGGACTGAATGGGCCGGTTAAGAGGGCGCGGGTGTTCGCGCACTTGCGGGCCCTGAGGGCGGACGTAATTATGTTGCAGGAGACACATCTGAAAGTGTCAGACCAGACCAGGCTAAGGAAGGGCTGGATTAGCCAGGTCTTCCACTCGGACTTGGACTCGAAGACCAGAGGGGTGGCAATCATGATCAACAAGCGCGTGCAATTTGAGGCAGAGGGCATATCTGCAGACAGGGGGGGCAGATACCTGATGGTACGGGGCAGACTGGAGGGGAGAAGGGTGGTGCTGGTGAATATATATGCCCCGAACTGGGATGACGTGGACTTTATTAAAAGAGTGCTGGGGAAGATCCCGGACTTGGATTCTCGCAAGCTAATAATGGGAGGGGACTTTAACATGGTCCTTGACCCGACTTTGGATCGGTCGGGTCCCAGAACGGGTAGACTCTCAGCAATGGCAAGGGAGCTGAAAGGGTTTATGGGGCAAATGGGGGCAGTGGACCCCTGGAGAGAGGGACAGCCAACAGGAAGGGGCTACTCGTTTTACTCGCACGTCCATAAAGTATATTCCAGGATAGATTTCTTTGTAATAAGCAGGGACTGTATGGGGGAGGTAAAGAACACGGAATACTCAGCAATTACCATTTCAGACCATGCCCCGCATTGGGTGGACCTGCAGCTCGGGGGAGCGAGTTATCAACGCCCGCAATGGAGGCTAGATGTGGGACTGCTGTCGGAGGAGGGGATCTGCGAGAGGCTTCGGAAATGTATAAAAAATTACCTGCAGGTGAATGACACTGGGGAGGTCTCAGCGGCGACCGTGTGGGAGGCGCTAAAGGCAGTAGTTCGGGGGGAGCTGATTTCAATTGGGGCCCACAAAGCCAAGGCAGACCGGGCAGAGATGGATAGATTGGTCAGGGAAATGGGCCAGATAGATGAAGAGCACGCGGAGTCCCCGGGGGAGGTTTTACTCAGGGAAAGGCGGAGGCTACAGGCGGAACTGGGGGCACTATCCACGAGCAGGGCCGTGGAACAGCTTAGGAAGGCGAGGGGAGTGGTGTACGAGTATGGGGAAAAGGCTAGCAGACTGTTAGCGCAGCAACTCAGGAGGAGGGAGGCGGCCAGGGAAATAGGTAGAGTGAGGGACGAGGGGGGGCGCAAAGTGGAGGATCCGGCAGAATTGAATAGGGTATTCCGGGACTTCTATCGTAAGCTGTATACTTCGGAGCCGCCGGAAGAACCGGAGGGGATGAAAAGGTTTCTGGACGGGTTAACATTCCCAACAGTTGGGGGGGGGCAAGTGGAAGAGCTGGGCGCCCCGATTAGAGTAGAGGAGGTATTGGGGGGCCTAAAGGCCATGCAGTCGGGGAAGTCCCCGGGGCCGGATGGATACCCAGTAGAGTTTTATAGGAAGTTCTCTGAGCTGGTGGGCCCGGTCTTGGCGAGGGTTTTCAATGAGGCAAGGGACAGAGGGACCCTGCCGCCGACAATGTCACAAGCCACCATATCTCTGATATTGAAGCGGGGTAAAGACCCGGAGGTGTGCGGGTCCTACAGGCCAATCTCCCTGATTAATGTAGACGCCAAGCTCCTGGCAAAGGTACTGGCGGGGAGAATGGAGGACTGTGTACCGGAGGTGATTGGGGAGGATCAAACTGGGTTCGTTAAAGGTCGGCAGCTGGCGGCCAATCTGAGGAGATTGCTCAACGTGATAATGATGCCCCCGGCGGGTAGAGATGTGGAGGTAGTGGTGGCAATGGACGCCGAGAAGGCCTTTGACCGGGTAGAGTGGGACTATCTATGGGAGGTGCTCGGACGGTTTGGGTTCGGGGAGGGATTGGTGGATTGGATCAAATTATTATATCAGGCCCCGAGGGCCAGCGTCAGGACTAACAGAGAAGTGTCGGAGTACTTTAGGTTGTACCGAGGGACCAGGCAGGGCTGCCCGCTCTCCCCGCTGCTGTTTGCGCTGGCCACAGAGCCGCTGGCGATTGCGCTGAGAGCCGCAGAGGATTGGAAGGGGATGGTGAGGGGCGGGGTTGAACACAGGGTTTCTCTTTATGCAGACGACCTGCTCCTGTACGTGTCGGACCCAGTGGCCGGGATGGGAACTATACTGGGAATGCTGAGGGAGTTCGGCCAGTTCTCAGGATACAAATTAAATACGGTCAAGAGTGAAATGTTTGTGGTCCAGGCAAGGGGCCAGGAGAACAGATTGAGAGGGCTACCGTTTAGGCTGGTTGAGGAAAATTTCCGGTATTTGGGAATCCAGGTGGCACGAGACTGGGGCAGGCTGCATAAGTTAAATTTGGCCAGGGTGGTGGAGCAAATGAAGGGAGAGTTTCGGAGATGGGATGCACTCCCGCTGTCGCTGGCAGGGAGGGTGCAGACTGTAAAGATGACAATCCTCCCTCGATTTTTGTTTATTTTTCAGTGCCTCCCGATCTTTATCCCACAGTCCTTCTTCAAAAGAGTTAACGGGCTGATCATGATCTTTGTCTGGGCGGGAAAGTCTCCGCGGGTAAAGAAGGCGATGTTGGAGAGGAACCGCAGCGAGGGAGGGCTGGCTTTGCCGAGTCTGGTCAATTATTACTGGGCGGCCAACATCGCTATGATAAGGAAGTGGATGGTGGGTACGGGGTCTATTTGGGAGCGGGTGGAGGCGGCTTCGTGCAGGGGCTCCAGTTTGGAAGCCCTGGTCACGGCTCCTCTACCGCTGCCGCCGGCCAAGTACACCACCAGCCCGGTAGTGGTGGCGACCCTGCGGATATGGGGCCAGTGGAGGAGGCATGTGGGGGAGATGGGGGCGTCTGTCTGGGCGCCAATCTGCGACAACCATCGGTTTGCCCCCGGCAGTATGGATGGGGGGTTCCGAGTATGGCGGCGAGCAGGGGCGGGAAGGGTGGGTGATATGTTCCTGGAAGGGAGCTTCGCGAGTTTGAGGAGCTTGGAGGAGAAATTTGGGGTGGTAAGGGGAAATGATTTTAGATACCTACAGTTGCGGGACTTTGTTCGTAGACAGGTCCCATCTTTCCCGCGCCTCCCGCCAATGGGGATCCTAGACAGAATAGTCTCTGGGAGGGATGAAGGGGAGGGTAGAGTCTCGGGTATTTATAAGGTGCTCATGAGGGAGGAAGGGTCCCAGACAGAGGAACTGAAACTTAAATGGGAGGAGGAGCTAGGCGGGGAAATGGAGGATGGGCTGTGGGCAGAGGCCCTGAGGAGGGTAAACTCGACCGCGACATGTGCTAGGCTCGGGCTGATCCAATTTAAGGTCGTTCACCGGGCCCATATGACGGTGGCTCGGATGAGCAAATTTTTCGGGATAGAGGACAAATGCGCTAGGTGCGCGGGAGGACCAGCGAACCATGTTCACATGTTTTGGGCATGCCCTGAGCTGAGGGGGTACTGGGAGGGATTTGCGGGGGTCATGTCCCAGGTGCTAAAAACAAGGGTGGTGATGAGCCCAGGGGTGGCAATTTTTGGGGTTTCGGAAGACCCGGGCGTCCAGGGGGAGAAAGAGGCCGATGTGCTGGCCTTTGCTTCCCTGATAGCCCGGCGACGAATACTATTGGCGTGGAGGGACTCAAAGCCCCCGAAGACGGAGTGGTGGCTTGCGGACATGTCGAGTTTCCTGGGGATGGAAAAAATCAAGTTCGCCTTGAGGGGTTCTGTGCAGGGGTTCACCCGGAGGTGGCAACCATTTATTGACTTCTTTGCGGGAGAGTGAGCGTCAGCAGCGGGGGGGGGGGGGGGGTTAGAGTAGAGTAGGAGGGAAAATATGGCGGGTAGTACCGGTGGGAGGGGAGCGGGCTTGTGCAATATGTTACGGTGGAAGTATTGAAAGAACGTGGATGTTTGCACATTTTTGCCTTTTTTGCTTCCTTTCTGATGATGTCTGTAACTGTTTATAAAGCCAAAAACTACCTCAATAAAATTGTTTATTAAAAAAAAAACTATCTATCTTTACCTCAAAAACATTTAATGAAGGAGCCTCTACTGCTTCATTGGGCAAGGAATTCCATAGATTCACAACCCTTTGGGTGAAGAAGTTACTCCTAAACTCAGTCCTAAATCTACTTCCCCTTATTTTGAGGCTATGTCCCCTAGTTCTGCTTTCACCCGCCAGTGGAAACAACCTGCCCGCATCTATCCTATCTATTCCCTTCATAATTTTAAATGTTTCTATAAGATCCCCTCTCATCCTTCGAAATTCCAAAAAGTACAGTCGCAGTCTACTCAACCTCTCCTCATAATCCAACCCCTTCAGCTCTGGGATTAACCTAGTGAATATCCTCTGCACACCCTCCAGTGCCAGTATGTCCTTTCTCAAGTAAGGAGAACAAAACTGAACACAATACTCCAGGTGCAGCCTCACTAACACCTTATACAATTGCAACATAACCTCCCTAGTCTTAAACTCCATCCCTCCAGCAATGAAGGACAAAATTCCATTTGCCTTCTTAATCACCTGTTGCACCTGTAAACCAACTTTCTGTGACTCATGCTCCTTTGTTCACATTTATCTTTCAACTGCCAGACTGAGAATCCATAGAATCTCTTACCGTCTGAAGGAGTCCATTCGGCCCATCGAGTCCACACCGACCCTCCGAAAAGAGATGGCAGAGAATTTGAATAGCTTGAATGCACATTTTAAACCCATGTGATACATATGAGTGATATGTACTCAACGCTAGAGTTCAGTGTGAAAACAGACTATTGAATGGTACATGATGACAGCAACCCAGCTGGCAGAGCCATGTAAATTCAGACAGCTAAAAGATGATCTGATTAAAAATAGAATGCAGCATTTTCCAGATTCAATGTGCAGCAGCTCAACGTTCCCTGGAAGCCATCAACCCAGCAGAAACATTGTTTGTTTTTGTTTATTGTCATGTGTACCGAGGTACAGTGAAAAGTATTTTTCTGCGAGCAACTCAACAGATCATTAAGTACATGAAAATAAAATAAAATAAAAGAAAATACATAATAGGGCAACCCAAGGTCTGAATCTGACAGAGAAGTTCTTTGCTCAAATAACACAAACCACCCAACATGAGGTCTCCCAGGCATGGAAGTTAGTCCATGGGCCTCGGGGGAATCTAGCACAAACATGTTTTTGAGAGTTGCAAATCTCACCTCTTGCAAGATTTAACAATTTCATTGCATCACCGAGTCGGACATGACGAGACCATTTGACTACGCCCAGGGAGTGAGTTTAAGGATTCAGCAAGTGCTGCAGACCAAACCTCTGGCAATAGGAAATGCTGGAGGAGATTCATGATCAAGTGATGGGGGAGGAGACACAAAAGTCTGAGAACACGCATGAACAGATTCAAAAACAGCTTCTACCCCGCTGTTACCAGACTCCTAAACGACCCTCTTATGGACTTACCTGATTAATACTACACTCCTGTCTGCTTTGCCCGATGCCGGTGTCTATGTATTTACATTGCGTACCTTGTGTTGCCCTATTAGGTATTTTCTTTTCTTTTCATGTACTAATGATCTGTTTGAGGTGCTCCCAGAAAAATAATTTTCACTGTACAAAGAACAAAGAAAAGTACAGCACAGGAACAGACCTTTCAGCCCTCCAATCCTGCGCCGATCATGCTGCCCGTCTAAACTAAAATCTTCTACACTTCCGGGGTCCGTATCCTTCTATTCCCATCCTATTCATGTCAAGATGCCCCTCAAACGTCACTATCGTCCCTGCTTCCACCACCTCCTCCGGCAGCAAGTTCCAGGCACCCACTACCCTCTGTGTAAAAAACTTACCTCGTACATCTCCTCTAAACCTTGCCCCTCGCACCTTAAACCTATGCCCCCTAGTAATTGATCCTTCTATCCTGGGAAAAAGCCTCTGACTGTCCACTCTGTTTACACATGACAATAAACAAATCCAATCCAATTCAATCCATGCAGAAGCTGAAAAGCAAAGAGAAGAATCTACAAATCAGTTAGTTGCAACAGAGAGATTTAATGGTGTTCCTATCAGGCAGTTGCATGAGGAAGCTGCTTATGTCAACTGTTATTCAGCTGCTGAGATCCCATTCCTATCAGATTCAATGGCAGCCTGTGTGAAAGTGATAAATGGTAGTATAAGATATAACTACTCAACCCGCAATACAAATGATCAAGCTGACTGACTTTAATAAAACGTAGGGTCAGGATGGATGCCTGCAGGCTCAATCACACATTATTCAGGGATAGTTTGAGGATATGTTGTATGTGCTGTTGCACTTGCCACTTTGGATCTTTCAGAATAAATATCCTTTCCTTGACAACATTGGGTTTGTAACTCTGATATAATCACTATATCTATGATATTGATATTCACATAAGAATGAAAGAAAATCTTTCGGTATTTTATACACCTAGTAATATAATTATGTAATTGGTCAGTCTATTGAATCAATTTGGTGGAGACAGTCTTTTGTTGCTCCCTGACCTCTGTATCATGCTATCTTGTGTAAAATCTATCTTGCTTATCCTCAGTTCAGAGGATAACTAGCGAAGTACATGTAGCAAGTGTGGATGTAATCACTGAGCATCGGGCTTCAGAACTTTCTGTTGATGGATAACTTCCAGCGACTGTTTTTAATGGATGAATTGAACTGTAACTTCGCTATTGCAGAACCTATTAGTTTTCTTCTAAAGCCAAACTCAGAGCATGCATCCCTGGTATTTACCAAGATGGGGAAAAGTCGGGAGAATATAACGATTGGGAAAGTTGGAAATACGGGTATCCCAGGGTCCTGCCAAATTTAAAATCAAGGCCTGGTCTACATTTTTGGATTCTGTTTCCCGCTCTAGCTCACCAGATGAAAAGATTGGCTGTTGAATGGGAAGTCCTTTGACACCAGACCACAGCCAAGGAGTGAGAGTAAGTTGTAGATTGAAAAATGTTGGTGGGGGGCAGGAGATGGAATAGCCCAACGATATTCATCTGGAGACTTGGGCGGACATCAGTTTGCGGGGGTGGGGGAAGTTGTTAGCACCAGAGGTGGGGGCAGGAGAAGGGAACAGTCGCAGGGGCCAGTGACAAGCATGGGGGTGGGTGGACAGCGCAAATTTGTTTAGGGTTAGAGATTTGCTTGCTGGATCCTGCAGTAGCTCTCTTGTTCGTCTTGATCCTCAAACAGTGCTGGAATGAATTGGAACATTGAATCCAACCATTCCTGCCTTTCTGCAGTTTCATATCTCATGAGACTTGTAAAAAACAAGCCTAAAACTCAGGGACAATCTGAGGCACCTAGCCTCATTCAACTATGAAAAATGAAAATCGCTTATTGTCACGAGTAGGCTTCAATGAAGTTACTGTGAAAAGCCCCTATTTAAACTAAGGACCATCTCCCAAGCTGACACTTTCAAATTTCCAATTTTCTGTAGCTATCAGTCCGTTCAGTTACCCATTCACCTCCATTTTGATACCTTTGTCTCCACCACGCACCTGCCCGTCCCTCATAGTATGACTCTTTTCTCCATGTTTAAGGGATGCATACTTGATCATTTACAGTGGACAGCTGATCAGGTCTAGTTACACTACAGAAAGCACTATTGAGCCTTGCTGTCCCCTGCAAAACTGTTTAATTTCCTGACATCATCCTAGAATATTAATATACATAACAAACCACCTATTGAAACCCCTCTCCCTCTAGCCCTGAACTGACATCTCTCTCTAGTTTCTCTCCATTTCCATTAATGTTCTGTCAAGCTCATCCTAGTCAAATCTAAGTAGGCATCTACCTCTTCCCACAGTACAAAATGGCCTTTATCAAAGTCACAAGTATCATCCTATGTGACTGTGACCATAGTTTTCATCTTGCTTGTAACGTTTTACATGGTTGACTACACCAGCCTCCTCCAGTGCCTCTATTCTGTAATTCAGCTTGATGAGACTTCCTCACCTGGTTCGATTTTTATGTATTAAGCCCTAGTCAGAGAATCACCTGTAATGGTTTATCTCCCTATTCCGACGCTGTTGCCTCTGGAGTCCCTGCAAGGATTTATCCTCATTTTGCTGCTGTGTCACATCTAACACTACTCTTCAATGAGGTCATCTTAAATTCAACGTAAGGTTCCAAATATATACTGATGCCACCCAGGCCACCCTCACCATCTCTCTTGACCTAGGGGGGTTATGGAGATAGGTTGGAGGTGTGGGCTTGGATAGGGTGCTCTTTCCATGGGCCGGTCCAGATTCGATGGCTGAATGGCCTCCTTCTGCACTGTAAATTCTATGATACCTCTCCAATGTCTCTGATTTTTCACAGTACACAGCTGACAGCTGAATGAGCAGAAACTTCAGCCAACCAAATATTGGGGAGGCAGAAACCATTGTCTTCAGTTCCTGCCACAAACTCCGTTTCCTCCCCACTAACTCCACCTCTCTCCCTGGCCACTTTCCAATACTGAACCAGGCAATCTGGAACCTTGGTGTCCCGTTCACTCCTAAAATGAGCCTCTCACCACATGTCCGCTTCAACACCAAAGCCGCATATTTCCATCTCCATAATATTACCTGTCTCCAATCCTTCCTTAACACATCTGTTGCTGAAACCCTCATCGATGTCTTTGTTACCTCTGGGCTTCATTGCCCCAATGCTCCCCTGGCTGGCATCCCATTTTACCCCCTCCATAAACCTGAACTCATCCCACACTTTCCTGTCCATCTATTAACTCACACCAAGTCCTTGTCACCCATCACATCCATGCTTGCTGATCCACTTAGGCTCCTGGAGCAATTGCTTGATTTCAAAATACTCATCCCTGTTTTCAAATCTCCCCATGGCCTCGCCCCATCTTGACTCTGCAACTCCTCCAACCCTATAGCCGTCTGAGATATTTGTGTCCTCCAATTCGGGCTTCTTGCACTCCCTAGTTTCAGTTGCTCCACTATTAACAGCTGCACCCTCAGCTGCTTAGGTTTTTAGTTCTGGAATTCCCTCCAGAAATCTCTTTGTATCTCAAACTCCCTTTCATTCTTCAAGACAATACTTAAAACTTATGGTTAGGTGGATTGGCCATGCTAAATTGCCCGTAGTGTCCTAAAAGTAAGGTTAAGGGGGGGTTGTTGGGTTACGGGTATATGGTGGATACATGGGTTTGAGTAGGGTGATCACAACATCGAGGGCCGAAGGGCCTGTTCTGTGCTGTACTGTTCTATGTCTGTGTCTTATCACAGTCACATAGAATGATACTTGTGACTTTGATAAAGGCCATTTTGTACTGTGGGAAGAGGCAGTCTTTGGGTCACCTGCCCACTATGGCTGCTTATCTGGCTGGGTATCAGGTTTTGTGGAATATACCTTGGGATTTTTTAATGGTACTGTCTGCAATTTATTGTTGTGTTAGGATCACATTTCCCACGTGTAGATGTTAACCAACCGCCAAGTTAATTAAGAGCCAATTGAGGCCAATAGACCCACTGGAATTTTCCAGTTGACTTTCAGGTTCCGAGAGGCAGTGGAAGACATTGGCTAGTTGAAGTACCTGGACACATGCACCCGGTGGCAGTCCAGGAGAGAGGGGGCAGCGCTTCAACAGGCCTAGAGGCTCTTTCAGCCTGCCTGAATGCAGGAACAACCCTAGGCTAGCCTGTAGAGGCTCCTCCCTTGCCAATTAAGAGATACCTCCATAAAAATCAGAGTGAGTGACTGTAACCCCCAGAGGCTGGTTCAGCCACCCTTCAATAGCCCTGACCTCTGTTTTCAGCCCTCAGAGGAAAATTTCAACCCTATAGCCTCGTCATGCTGCAATTTTTTGAAAAACAACATTATAAAGTTAGGTAAAAACTAAGAAAAATGTTGCTTGAGCTGAGGTTTTAATAGATCAATAGAAAGTATCGGGGACTGTTTATTTGAATAGAAATAATGTGCAGGGTTACAAGGGAATTAGGAGAGCTGGTGCAGACTGGATGGGCCGAATGGCCTCCTGCACCGTAACAATTCTGTGATTAAAGAAAATATTTTCTGCTCCAGAGCCACTAGAACTGGATGCCCACATGAGAATTGAAGACCTTGGCAGATAATAACACATTGACCTTTGTTTATATCCCTCAGGAACATTTCAATTCCACATGCAGTAGTCTAGACATGCACCACTCAGAGCTGAGGGTCAATACAACACACATAATGAAGCAGCACTCCCTTGGAACACATGTTCAAATTCAACCAGATTAAACTGTTGATGTGGTCTGTGTCCTGTGGAATTAGATTAAATGGAACCATTCTACTAGGAATTGATAACTGCTTTCTTTATTCCTATTCCATATTTGACGTGCTACTTTTCTCCGTTCGTTAATCACGCTTTTAGCACTTTCATTGTTACTGTCATGGTATAGGCTCATGCAAGTCCTTTGGAGTTTGCAATGTCGGTATGTCCTGGCCAATCAACCAGACACTATTGTGGTCAAATCACGTCAATATGACTGACAAACACAGATAGAATTTCAACAGCACCCAGTTTTGAGCATAAAGATAGTGAAGCTACTGCAACGTGCACCCGAACCGAGAGCCCCAAGGCACCGCTTGTGCCTCCACTGGCAGATTACCCATTTAAGGAAGTCAAAATCAGACTTGCTACCTCCGTGATTTGAAGCTATGAAGAGAGATGGGAAGCAGCAATGGGGAGTGCTGATTGAGATACTCGGGAGTTTAGGGAGTTGCTCTTCTCTCAGCTCCACTGTAAGATTTTTTTTCTTTATTCTGTCTTCCCTTTAATTGGAATCCACTGCCTAAGGCTTTGGCAAACACGGAATAATCCTGAATGGAGCAGGACTGCTTGCTCTGCAATGCCACAACCTCCAGAGAAGAGCCTGAGTTAGGTCCTTCAACTATATATGTAAGGACCTGCCAAATATTTTAGACAGGGACCAGAAACATTTGTGCTAATGGCCTGACTCATTACCAAGTTAGTTGTAAATGGGTACTTCAAGGTCCAATTTCTACCTCACTGTATTTGCAACCTTCCAGTTAGGCACAGAAATGCGATTAACTTTGAAACAGATCCCCATGCATACCTTGTGTTAGTCATCAGGCTTTTCAACTCTGTACTTTAAAACTGTGAAAATGACTACATGTGCGACAGCTTTAACATTAGGGAGTCTCATTACTGTCGGCTGAAAAACACAATTCCCAAGTCACTATTCGTTCTATTGAACTATAAGCTGTGACAGTGAATACTGCCAGGATAGGGTAGGTTTCTGGACTAGCTGAGTGTTGACATTAATTATTACCATTTGCCAGTATTTTTACTACTGATAGACAAGGAGAAATCTATTTTGTTTTTGTTCTTGTGTGCCTATAAAAATTGTAGGATGTGTGCTTATAATTCATGATTTGCAGCACAGCTGATTATTTCCTCCGAGAATGTTTCGCCGAATTCTGAGACAGAAGTTAGAAAGGATAAACCTGTAGTTAAAATAAAACTAACGTTTTCATAAAAAAAGAGCACATTTGCACTTTTTCCTCTTTGAAGCTAATGATAAATATGTCAAGAACGGGTTTTGTTATTGTATTGTCTTGTGTTTGTTTTCTATAATGTCTCCTCTTTTTCTTTCTCATTTGTTTCTTCACTGGGTATTACTTTACCGAACATTAGGGGAACTCAAAATAGGAGGTGAAGGGAGGAGATTAATATTGGGCCAATATTTCCAAATAACATATCGACCATCAGTCTTTCTACCCAATTTTGTTTTTATTCGTTCTTGGGATCTGGGCAGTACTGGCTGGGCCAGCATTTGTTGCCCATCTCTAATTGTCCTTAAACTGAGTGGCTTTCTAGGCTATTTCAGTGGGAGACCATTAAGAGTCAAACGCATTGCAGTGTGGGTCTGGTTTCACATGTAGGTCATACCGGGTAAGGATGCCAAATTTCCTTCCCTGAAGGACATTAGTGAACCAGAAACGAAAGAGAAAATGCTGCAAAATCTCAGAAGGTCAGGAGAGAAAAGAGCTACTGTTTCTAAGACCCCCCACGCCGGCGGGAAAATCAGCACGAACCACTCCGGCGTCACCAGCCCCCAAAAGTGCGGAATTCTCTGCACTTCTGGGGGCTAGGTGGATGCTGGAGTGGTTGGCGCCGTGCCAGCCGGCGCCAAAGAGACTGCACGAGTTAGCGCATGCGCCGAAGGGATCTCGCACCTGCACAGACCGGCCGGCGTATTCTGGCGCATGCACAGAGGGTTGTCGTCTCCGCGCCGGCCATTGCGTAGTCCTACAGGGGCCGGCGCAGAAGGAAGGAGTGCCACCACGGCACAGGCCCGCCTGAAGATCGGTAGCCCCCGATCGCAGGCCAGGCCACCGTGGGGGCCCACCCCAGGGGTCGGGTCTCCCCGCCCCCCACCCACCCCCGAGGACCGCCCCAGCCGACTTGCCTGCCAGGTCCCGCCGTGTGGGACCATGTCTAATCCACACCGGCGGGAGTGGCCAAAAACGGACAGCCGCTCGGCCCATCGGGTCCTGGAGAATTGCCGGGGGGTGGGCCGCTGCAATGGCCCCTGACTGGCATGGCGTGAACCCCACCCCCACCCGAAAACCGACACCGGAGAATACAACAGCCGGCGTCAGGGCGGGATTCGCGCTGCCTCCCGGGGATTCTCCGACCCAGTGCGGGAGCAGAGAATACCGCTGTTCAAGTCCAATGACCCAATGACTCTTTGTCAAACCAAATGGGTTTTTACGACAATCGGAAGTGGTTTCATGGTCATCATTAAACTTTGAATTGCAGATTTTTATTGAATTGAAATTTCACCATCTGCCGTGGTGGGATTCGAACCCGGAACCACAGAGCATTATCCTGGGTCTCTGGGTTACTTGTCCAGTGACAATCCCACTATGCCACTGCCTCACCTGCCATTGGAAAGCGTTGCTGAGGTAGGGTTGGGGTGTTATCTGGATGGGAGAAACTTCAAGTTGATCATTTAAATGCGAAGAACATAACATTCAAAGTAGGAGCAGCAGTAGGATATTGAACCCCTCAAAACTGTTCTGGAAGTCATTAAGGTTATGGCTGATCTGACTATGGCCTTAACTCCACTTTCCAGCCTGTCTCCCACAACCCTTGACTCCTATTTCAATCAAAAACCTGTCTAACGCAGCTTTGAATATATTCAATGGCCCAGCTTCTACTGCTCGCTGGGGGGAAGAGAATTCCAAACACTAATGACCCTCTGAGAGAAGTAATTCCTCCTCATCTCCATCTTAAATTCTAAAATTGAATTAAATAATATCACCCTGTTGTACTGACAAGCAAAAATTATAATCCGGGCTCAGTGCAGGAGTGATGGTCTTTCCTTTCATATTCAAATATAGAAGCTCCTTTTTTTGAATGCTTCAATCAGGGTGCCTTCTAATTTATTCGATGTTTTCCTCTTTCATGAAAGTGCTTTGATTCCCAGTTGACAAACTAAAACCACAGAAGGCACCAATTTACTTTGAATAAGAAACTGAAATCTTATGTGGAGATATAATATTTTGCAATCTGATTATAATGTATTTTCTCTCACTAGTTTTCCTCTATTAATTTCATCTTCACCACTTGTATCGAAGACATAAACACATTTATGGGCAATACTCAAAATGGGGTCTGACCAGAGCCTTATACAGCCTCAGAAGTACATCCCTGTTCTTGTATTCGAGCACTCTCGATATGAATGCTAATATTGCATTTGCCTTCCTAACTTCTGACTGAACCTGCACGTTAACCTTAAGAGAATCGTGAACAAGGACTCCCAAGTCCCTTTGTGCTTCTAATTTCCTAAGCATCTTCCCAGTTAGAAATAGTCTATGCCTCCATTTCTCCTTCCAAAGTGCATAACCTCACACTGTTCCACATTGTATTCCAGTATTCCATCTGCCACTTCTTTGCCTACTCTCCTAGCCTGTCCAAATCCTTCTGCAGCCCGCCTGCTTCCTCAATACTACCTGTCCCTCTACAGATCTTTGTATCATCTACAAACTTAGCAACAGTGCCTTCAGTTCCTTCCTCCAGATCATTAATGTATATTGTGAAAAGTTGTGGTCCCAGCACCGACCCCTGAGGCACACCATTAGTCATTGGCTGTCATCCTGAAAAAGACTTCTTTATCCTCACTCTCTGCCTTCTGCCAGTCAGCCAATCCTCTATCCATGCCAGGATCCTACCCTTAACACCATGGGCTCTTAACTTATTTAACAGTCTCTGATGCGGCTCCTTGTCAAAGACCTTCTGGAAAGCTAAATAAATCATGCCCACTGGTTCCCCTTTGTCTAACTTCCTTGTCACTTCCTCAAAGAACTCGAACAAATTTTTCAGACATGACCTCCCCTTGACAAAGCCGTTCTGACTCAGTCCTATTTTATCATGCACTTTCAAGTACTCTGCGATCAGAGCGGGAGCGGAGGAGCCGGAGCGGGAGCGGAGGAGCCGGAGCGGAGGAGCCGGAGCGGAGCAGCCGAGGAGCCGGAGCGGGAGCGGAGGAGCCGGAGCGGAGGAGCCGGAGCGGCAGCGGAGCGGCGACAGGGGGGCCCAACAGCAGCAGGTCCATCCCCTCTCCCTCCCCCCCCCCACGCGGGCCAGGAGCGGTGCGGCGGCGGCGGCGGCCCCTCTTCTCTCCCCCCTCCCCCCCCACGCGGGCCAGGAGCGGTGCGGCGGCGGCGGCCCCTCTTCTCTCCCCCACCCCCCCCACGCGGGCCAGGAGCGGTGCGGCGGCGGCGGCCCCTCTTCTCTCCCCCCCCCCCCCAGCCAGCAGCGGGGACACCCCCCCCCCCCAGCCAGCAGCGGGGGCACCCCCCCCCCCCCAGCCAGCAGCGGGGACACCCCCCCCCCCCCCCAGCCAGCAGCGGGGACACCCCCCCCCCCAGCCAGCAGCGGGGACACCCCCCCCCCCCCCCAGCCAGCAGCGGGGACCCCCCCCCCCCCCAGCCAGCAGCGGGGACACCCCACCCCCCCCCAGCCAGCAGCGGGGACACCCCCCCCCCCCACCCCAACCGGCAGCGACCACCGGCCCACTCGCCCCTCCCCCCCCCCCAACTGATGTGACCACCACGTGGCAAAGACAAAGGGACTCTCTCTCTCTCCTGGTTGAATGGGGAAAGAAGACAAAAGAAAAAAGAGACTTGTATTTCTGTTCTTCCCAAAAGAAAACTGGTAAAGAGAAAAGGGGTAGGGGAAATAAATTTAAAAAAAAAAAATATATATATATATATATATATATACATATATAGATATATAATAATAAATAAAATAAAAATAGGGTGCGGAAAAGGGGGAAAAAGAAGAACAAGGAGAGAAGAAAAGATGAAGGGGAAGGGGGAGAAAAAAGTGCCAGAAGGGAGCCAAGAGAAAGGGGGCACCGGAAGTAGACTGGGCAAAGGGAAAGCCAGCTCGGGCGAACGAGTCAACACGCGAAGCGGCGGGAAGGATGCTTCGCCGCATCCAGAAGAGCTGGACGGGCGGGCAACCTCTCCCCTGGGGTTAGAGGGGGGCGTGAATTGGAAGGAAGCCTTTGCCGAGGTGGTGAGGGAGCAGCTGCAGGCAATCAAGGCAGAGTTAAAAGCAGACGCAGAGGCCGCAGCACAGGCAGCAGTGACCAGGGCCATGTCAGGGGTGCAGCAGGTTCTGACCAGATTGGAGAAGAAAGTGGATGCCCAAGGGAAGATACTGGAAGCCCAAGGGAAGATACTGGAAGCCCAGGGGGCAACCATTAAAGAGCTGGAGAAGGCAGCGACTGACGCGAGCGACCGGGTCATATCCCTGGAGAGGGGAATGGTGAAACTGAGTGCAACACAGGGGAGCCTGAAGGGCAGGGTAGACGACCAGGAGATCAGCTCGAGAAGGCAAAATATTAAGATAGTGGGCCTGCCAGAGGGGATAGAGGGTAGAAATCCCACAACATTCGTGGCTGCGATGCTGGGCTCCTTAGTGGGGCGGGAAACTTTTCCCACCCCACCGGAAATGGACAGAGCTCATCGGTCACTGCGCCCGAAGCCCAAGGAAGGGGAAAAAACCGAGAGCAGTTATAGCCAGACTGCACCGGTACCGGGATAGGGAGACAATCCTGCGCTGGGCCAAGGAGAATAGAGCCTGCAATTGGGACGGGCACGCCATCCGAATCTACGAGGATTTTGGAGCGGACATAGCTAAGAGACGGGCGGAGTTCAACAGAGCGAAAGCAGCTCTCTATAAGAACAAAGTACGTTTTGGTATGCTGTACCCAGTAAAACTCTGGGTCACATACCAACACAAGGAATATTTCTTTACAGCCCCTGCCGAGGCGAATAGATTCGTCGAGGAGCACGGGCTGGAAAAACGCCATGGGAAGTAGGGACGAGGGGCCCATGGCAAGGAGATACGTCATGCCGACGGGGGGGTGGGGAGGGGCGAGGCAAAGCCAGCCCCCTCCCCCCTGGCAGGAACACCCAGAACGGAAAACAACCCAATGCCCATGGGCCCGCTCCAGGTGGGAGGCCAGGCCCCGGCACGAGGGAACGGGAGTACTGGAGAGGGGAGAGGGGAAGCGGGACAGCAACCTCCGAGAGGGGAGCCACCGTGCTAGCAGGAAAGCTAGCGAAGGGGGCGCGCAACAGAGCAGGGCTGCAGCGCACCCCCAACAGGGGGGAAGGCGCCAGGCAGGGGAGGGGGGGGATCACCCATCAAAGGTGGGAGAGCAAATGGGGACAGGAATGGGGGAGAGAGGGGCAATGGAGGGGTACACAGGGGTATCCCCGAAAGGGATAGAGCGGGGGGGGGGGGGGGCACTCGGGGGCGAGAGACCAGGGAGGGGAAACGCAGGGACGAAGGGACAAAAGAGGCCAGTAAGGGAATAGGGCCACAAAGTGCCACAGACAAGGGCTCGAAACAGGGAACTGCTGCAAGCACCCACCCAGTACGGTCTGTGGGTAAAGGGACCCCCCGGAGTGCAGGGGACTACCCGCGTGGCGGACACAAAGTGGACGGCCATGGCGGGTGTCCCCGGGACAAGGGGGAACCCCGGAGCGCAGGGACCCGACCGCATGGGGAGAGCAGTGATAGTGGACATCCTGGACGGCCCCCTAACAAAGGGAAACCCCAGAGGGCAGGGGCGCGTCCACCGGACAAATATGGTTAACCCCACAGGAGCAAGGGGGCAGAAGCCCCCCACCAGAATAGTCACCTGGAACGTAAGGGGACTTAACGGCCCAGTGAAGAGATCTAGAGTCCTCACCCACCTTAGAAACATGAGGGCCGACATAGTCTTCCTCCAAGAGACGCACTTGAGGGAGCAGGACCAACTGCGGGTAAGAAAGGGCTGGGTGGGACAAACCTATCATTCCTGTTATGGGGCAAGGGCCAGGGGGGGGTGGCGATCCTGATTGGCAAGAGGACAATGTTTAGGGCGACAAAGACGGTTACGGACCCAGGGGGACGGTATGTCATGGTCAGCGGGGCCCTGGATGGGGCGCCGGTAGTTCTAGTTAACGTGTACGCGCCCAACTGGGACGACACGAGCTTCATCCAAAAGACCATGGCAGAAATCCCGGACATAGCGACGCACCGACTAATCATGGGGGGGGACTTCAACTGTGTACAGGACCCAACGACGGACAGATCAAACCACAGAACGGGGAAAACCTCAAACATGGCAAGGGAACTCAGCCACTATATGGAGCAGATGGGAGCAGTAGACCCCTGGAGATTCGCCCACCCGGGGGAGAAAGAATTCTCTTTCTTCTCCCCAGTACACAACGTGTACACCAGAATTGACTTCTTTGTGGTGGGGAAAACGGTGCTTCCAGAGATAGACAAGGTGGAATACTCCGCAATTGTGATATCAGACCACGCTCCACACTACATGGATGTGCGGCTAGAGACGGGAAGGGCCCAGCGCCCCAAATGGAGGTTGGACTGTGCCTTACTAGCTGACAAGGCCTTCAGCGAAAGGATAGCGCAGGCCATAGCGGAGTACACTGAGATCAACCAAAACGGGGAGGTCTCACCCTCCACGTTCTGGGAAGCGCTTAAGGCCGTACTAAGAGGGGAAATCATAGCCTACAAAGCGCAAAGAGATAGGGAGGAAAGGGTGGCTAGGCAGAAGCTGGTCGACTCCATACTGGAGGTAGACCATAAATACTCCGAGGCCCCGACTGTAGAACTCCTGGCGGAGAGAAAAGAATTACAAAGGAACTTTGACCTGCTCTCCACCAGGAAAGCAGTACACCAACTCCGCCAGGCACGCGGGGCCCTATACGAACACGGAGACAAAGCCAGCCGCCTGTTGGCCCACCAGCTGAGAAAGCAGGCAGCCACCAGAGAAATTGCGCAAATCAGAGATACCAGAGGCACGTTGGAAACAGAACCAGAGAGGATTAACAAAACCTTCAAGGCCTTCTACCAAGAGCTGTACACCTCAGAGCCCCCAACGGGGAAGGCTGGGATGAACCGGTTTCTTGACGGACTGAACATACCAGTTGTGGGAGAGGGCAGAAAACGGGATCTGGAAGCACCACTAGCACTGGGAGAGATCATGGAGAGCATTAGCTCCATGCAGGCGGGGAAGGCGCCGGGACCGGACGGATTCCCGGCGGACTTCTACAAAAAATTTGCGACAGCGCTAGCCCCGCACCTGCGGGAGATGTTCACAGACTCGCTAGCTAGGGGCACGTTGCCACCCACGTTAGCACAGGCCTCAATCTCGCTGATACCTAAGAAAGACAAAGACCCAACGGAATGTGGGTCATACAGACCCATATCTCTGCTGAATGCAGACGCCAAAATACTGGCCAAAATCCTAGCCAAAAGGCTAGAAGACTGTGTACCTGAGGTGGTCACAGAGGACCAGACGGGCTTTGTCAAAGGTAGACAGCTGACCGCGAACATCAGGCGCCTGCTGAACGTGATAATGACCCCCTCCGGGGAGAGAACACAAGAGGTGATCGTCTCCCTGGACGCAGAAAAGGCCTTCGACAGAGTCGAGTGGAAATACCTCATAGAGGTACTGGAGCGGTTCGGGCTTGGAACAGGGTTCACCGCTTGGGTAAAGCTCCTGTACAACGCTCCCATGGCGAGTGTACAGACCAACAATACCAACTCCCAATACTTCCAGCTGCACAGGGGCACCAGACAAGGATGCCCACTGTCCCCGCTGCTGTTCGCACTAGCAATCGAACCGCTAGCAATCGCGCTCAGGGCAGCAAAAAATTGGAGGGGGATCCGAAGGGGAGGTAGAGAGCACAGAGTCTCACTCTATGCGGATGATCTGCTCCTCTATATCTCGGACCCACAAAGCAGCATGGACGGAATCATCGCGCTCCTGAAAGAGTTTGGAGCCTTCTCGGGCTACAAACTCAACATGAGCAAAAGTGAGATCTTCCCATTACACCCGCAAGGGGGGGGGGGGGGGGGGGGGGCAGCACTAAAGGGGCTGCCGTTCAAACAAGCCCGACATAAATTCCGCTACCTGGGGATCCAAATAGCCCATGACTGGAAAGGGATCCACAAATGGAACCTCACCAGCCTGACGGAGGAAGTTAAAAAGGACCTGCAAAGATGGAACACACTCCCGCTCTCCCTCGCGGGGAGAGTTCAGACGATCAAAATGAACGTACTGCCCAGGTTCCTCTTCCTGTTTAGATCCATTCCGATCTACATCCCCAAGGCCTTTTTCAAAGCGCTGGACAAACTCATCATGGCGTTCGTATGGGGGGGTAAAAATGCTAGGATCCCAAAGAAGGTCTTACAAAAAACAAAAACCAGGGGAGGGTTAGCCCTCCCGAATCTACAATTCTACCACTGGGCAGCAACAGCCGAGCGAGTAAGGGGATGGATCCAGGAGCCAGAAGCTGAGTGGGTGCGTGCGGAGGAGGCCTCCTGCATGGGAACCTCCCTCCGGGCCCTCGCCACGGCAGCACTCCCATCCCCACCCAAAAAACACTCCAGCAGCCCAGTGGTGACAGCCACCCTCCAATCCTGGAACCAACTGCGGCAGCAACTTGGCCTGACCAAAATGTCGAACAGGGCTCCCATCTGCAACAACCATAGGTTCAAACCAGCACTGACCGACGCCACCTTCAAAAGGTGGAGGCAGGACGGGGGAACATTGACAGTCAGGGACCTATACACGGACGACAGGATCGCAACACTGGACGAACTGACAGAGAAATTTCAGCTAGCTGGGGGGAACGAGCTACGGTACCTGCAGCTCAAAAACTTCCTACGAAAGGAGACAAGGACGTACCCACAACCGCCACGACAGACACTACTGGAAGACCTACTGGACGCAAGTATCCTAGAGAAAGGGAACTGTAGTGACATGTATGACCGACTGGTAGATAGGGACGACACCGTACTGGACGCAACAAGGAGGAAATGGGAGGACGACCTGGGGATGGATATAGGGTGGGGACTCTGGAGCGAAGCACTGCATAGGGTCAACTCCACCTCCACGTGCGCAAGGCTCAGCCTGACGCAACTAAAAGTGGTACATAGAGCCCACCTAACAAGAACCCGTATGAGTAGGTTCTTCCCGGAGGTGGAAGACAGATGTGAGCGGTGCCAAAGAGGCCCGGCCAACCACGCCCACATGTTCTGGTCTTGCCCCAGACTTGTGGAGTACTGGACAGCCTTCTTCGAGGCTATGTCCAAAGTGGTGGGGGTGAGGGTGGAGCCATGCCCGATAGTGGCGGTCTTCGGGGTTTCAGACCAGCCAGATCTATTCCTGGGGAGGAGGGCGGACGCCCTTGCCTTTGCCTCCCTGATCGCCCGCCGTAGAATCCTGTTTGGCTGGCGGTCAGCAGCACCGCCCAGAGCTGCGGACTGGCTGTCCGACCTCTCGGAATCTCTCCAAATGGAGAAAATCAAATTTGCCATCCGAGGGTCGGACGACGGCTTCCACAGAACGTGGGAGCCATTCATGCAACTGTTCCGGGACCTATTTGTGGCCAATGTACAAGAGGAAGAATAGTCGGGGGAAGGTAGCGGGAGGGGGGGGGGGGGGGGCTAAAGGTTCGTTACGGGGGTTCGATGGCTAGCTAAGGCCCAAAACCAAGCTAAATAAACATGTTGAGGGGGGGGGGGGGCGCAGTTACTACTACGAAGATGCTTACCTGTAAATATGTATGTTAATTTTTGCGTGTTTGTTTTTGTTTGTTTTTTTTTTTGTTTCTCTCTCCTAACAATTTGTAATTTGTTCAATATAAAATACGAAAACTGAATAAAAACATTTATAAAAAAAAAAGTACTCTGCGATCTCACCTTTAATAATGGACTTTACAATCTTGCCAATGACCAAAGTCAGGCTAACCGGCCTATAACTTCCCATCTTCTGCCTCCCTCCCTTCTTAAACAGGTGTGTTACATTAGCCACTTCCCAGTCCTCTGGAACCCTTCCTGCCTCTAGTGATTCCTGAAAGATCATCACCAATGCCTCTCTAATCTCCTCAGCTATCTCTTTTAGATCCCTGGGGTGTATTCCATCCGGTCCAGGTGATTTATCCACCTTCAGACCTTTTAGCTTCACCAGAACCTTCTCCTTAGTAATGGTCACTGCACTCACCTCTGCCCCCTTGTTCTTCTGGAACTCTGGCATCCCACTGGTGTCGTCCACCATGAAGATTGATGCAAATTAACTATTTAGTTCATCTTCCATTTCTTTGTTTCCTATTATTACTTCTCCAGCCACATTTTCCAGTGGTCCAATGTTTATTTTTGCCACTCTCTTACCTTTTATATATTGAAAAAAACTCTTCCTATCTTCTTTTATATTACTAGCTAGCTTGCACTCATGCTTCATCTTCTTCCCCCTTATTGCTTTTTTAGTTGTCCTCTGCTCGCTTTTAAATTATTCCCAATCCTCTGGCTTCCCACTAATTCTCGCCACTTTATATGCTTTTTCTTTAGCTTTTCTGCTGTCCTTGACTTCCCTCTTCAGCCATGGATGCCTTGTCCTCCCCTTAGAATGTTTCCTTCTCCTTGGGATGAATTTCTGTTGTGCCTCCCGAATAACCCCCAAATAACAGCTATTGCTGTTCCACTGTCTTCCCTGCTAGGCTCCTTTTCCAATCATCTCTGGCCAGCTCCTCCCTCATGTCTTTGTAGTTACTCTTATTTAATTGTAATACCATTACATCTGATTGCAGCTTCTCCTTCTCAAACTGCAGGGTAAATTCTATCATATTGCGGTCACTACTCTCTATGGATTCCTTCACCTTAAGTTACCTCATCAAGTCTGCCTCATTACACATCGCCAAATCCAGAATTGCCTGTTCCTTAGTAGGCTTTGTCACAAGCTGCTCCAAAAAAACATCTCTTAGACATTCCACAAATTCCTTTTCTTGGGATCCATTACCAACCTGATTTTCTCAGTCCACCTCCAGATTGAAGTCCCCCATGAATATTGTAATATTGCCTTTTTTACATGCCTTTTCTATGACCTGATTTATTTTCTATCCCACATCCTGACTACTGCTAGGGAGCCTGTACATAACTCCCATCAGGGTCTTTTTACCTTTACGATTCCTCAACTCTATCCACAGAGATTCTATGCCTTCTGATCCGATATCGCTCCTTGCTATCGATTTAACTTCATTCTTTACTGACAATGCAACCCCACCCCCTTTACCCATCTGCCTGTCCTTTTGGTAGGACACATATCCTTGGATACTTAGATCCCAGCCCTGATCTCCTTGCAACTACGTCTCTGTGATGCCCACAACATCGTACCGGCCAATTTCAATGTACACAACAATCTTGTCCCGTATACTGCGCGCATTTTGGTACAACACCCGCTATCCTGCATTGACCACCTCCCTTTTAACACATTTTTGCTCTGCCTGAGGTGATGTTGTTCTTTTATTTTGGTTCTCTATTTCCCCTTCAGTTGATACACCTTCTAAACTAACGCTCTGGTTCCCACCCCCCAGCCATACGAGATTAAATCCTCCTGAGTGAACCTAGCAAACCTCTCTGCCAGGATATCGGTGTCCATCCAGTTTAGCTGCAACCCGTCCTTCTTGTACAGGTCCCACTTGCCCTGGAAGAGGTCCAAAAATCTGAAACCCTTCATCCTACACCACCAGTTTAGCCACGTGTTTAGCTGCACTATCCTCCTATTTCTAGCCTCACTGACAGTTGGCATCCTGAGATTACAATCCTCGAGGTCCTGCTTTTTAGCTTACTGTCTAACTGCCTGAACTCCTTCTGCAGGTACTCATCACTCTTCCTGCCTATGTCGTTAGTACCTTTCTGTACTACGACCTCTGTCTGTTCTCCCTCCCCCTTCAGAATGTCCTGTGTTCATTCAGAGACATCCTTGACCCTGGCACCAGGGAGGCAACACACCATCCTGAAGTCTCTTTCACGTCCACAGAAGCACCTATCTGTGCCCCTTACTATAGAGTCCCCATATAGCTATTGCTCTCCTGCACTTTCCCCTCCCCTGCTGAGCAATAAAGCCAGTTGTGGTGCCACTGTTCTGGCTGCTGTTGTTTTCCCCTGATAGGCTATCCCCCTCAACAGTATCCAAAATGGTCTACCTGTTAGAGAGGGGGACAACCACAGGGGATTCTGCGCTGACTAGCGGTCATCCATCTGTCTGCCTGCACTTGGGTGTGACTTTTGGCTGGATTCTCCCCTACCCGGCGGGGCGAGAGGTCCCGGCGGGATGGAGTGGCGTGAACCACTCCGTCATCGGGCCGCCCCAAATGTGCGGATTTCTCCGCACCTTTAGGGGCCAAGCCCTCACCTTGAGGGGCTAGGCCCGCGCCGCAGTGGTTGGGGCCCCGCTGGCCGGCAGGAAAGGCCTTTGGCGCCACAACCGGCAGAAGGGAGTTCACCAACCAGCAGAAGTCCACGCATGCACCGGAGCGCCAGCGGCTGCTGACGTCATCCCCGTGCATGCGCAGGGGAGGGGGTCACTTCTGCGTCGGCCATCGTGAAGACTATGGCCAATGCGGAAGGAAAAGAGTGCCCCCACGGCACAGGCCCCACCCGCTGATCGGTGGGCCCCGATCGCGGGCCAGGCCACCGTGGGGGCACCCCCCGGGGCCTGATCTCCCCACGCCACCCCAGGAACCTGGAGCCCACCCGCGCCGCCAGTCCCGCCGGTAAGGGAGGTGTTCTGATTCACGCTGGCGGGACCGGCATTACAGCAGCGGGAGTTCGGCACATCGCGGATCGGAGAATTTCCGGGGGGGGGGGGGGGGGGGGGGGGGGCTGCCAACAGGTGTGGCGCGATTCCCACCCCCGCCAAATCTCTGGTGCTGGAGACTTCGCGAGACGGCGGGGGCGGGATTCATGCCCCCCCCCCCCCCGGTGATTCTCCGACCCAGCGGGGGGTCGGAGAATCCAGCCCCATGTCTCTATAACTCCTATCTATGATGCTTTCCATCACCTGTGTAGATTGTGAATGGCTGCCGATCAAGCACTGACCTTTGTGGGCGGATGTTCATATTTTCCTCTGTGAAGACAGGCACAAGATATTAGTTTAGTTTCTCTGCTGTTTCCTTATTCCCCATTGTACCTTCTCCTGACTGCTTATACTGTTATTATAATAATTATCGTTGATGTTTTCCTTTTTATATATCTGTGAAACTTTTAACAGTCCTTTCCATTTTGCTGCTAGTACATGCTCATATTCTATTTTCCTTTTTTAAAAATCTTTTTGCAGAATTCAAACATGCTCCCAATCCTCAAGTTTTGTTTTGGCCATTTTATACTTCCTTTGATGTGCTGCCATCTTTGTTTTATTTTGTTAGGCACATTTGGAGCACTTTCATTGCTGCAGTTGTGCATATTATTAAAGGGATGTAATTTTATTATACATTATGTATTAGTTCTTTAGATGTTAGCCATTGTCTGCCTATCGTCATACCTTCCCAAACTGCCAGAATCAGTTTTTCCCTCAAACCATCATAGTTTTCTTTGTTTAGATTTCGAATCATAGAATCCCTACAGTGAAGAAGGAGGCCATTCGGCCCATCGGGTCTGCACCGGCTCTTTGTAAAGGGCACCCTAATTAAACCCACACCTCCACCCTATCCCCATAACCCTGTAACCCCACCTAATTGGACACGAAGGGGCAATTTAACATAGCCAATCCACCTAACCTGCACATCTTTGGACTGTGGGAGGAAACCGGAGCACCCGGAGGAAACCCATGCAGACAAGGAGATAAAGTGCAAAGTTCACACAGACAGTCACCCAAGGCCGGAATTGAACCTGGATCCCTGGAGTTGTGAGGCAGCAGTGCTATCCACTGTGCCACCATTAAAATCCTAGTTTCTGATTGAACTACATTATTTGCAAACTCAATGTAAAATTCTATAATACTATGGTCACTCTTTCCTCAAGGCAGCAGGGTAGCATGGTGGTTAGCATAAATGCTTCACAGCTCCAGGGTCCCAGGTTCGATTCCCGGCTGGGTCACTGTCTGTGTGGAGTCTGCATGTCCTCCCCCTGTGTGCGTGGGTTTCCTCCGGGTGCTCTGGTTTCCTCCCACAGTCCAAAGATGTGCGGGTTAGGTGGATTGGCCATGCTAAATTGCCCTTAGTGTCCGAAAAAAAGTAAGGGGGAGGGGGGGAGGGGGGGCGGGGGGGGGTTGTTGGGTTACGGGTATAGGGTGGATACGTGGGTTTGAGTAGGGTGATCATGGCTCGGCACAACATTGAGGGCCGAAGGGCCTGTTCTGTGCTGTACTGTTCTATGTTCTATGTTCTATAACAAGATTATTAATCAGCCCTTCTTCATTGCGCAATACTAGATCTAAAATAGCTTGAACCCTGGTTGTTTCCTTAATGTGCTGCTCTAGAAAACTATCTCCCATACATTCTAAGAATTCATTCTCCACAACATTAGTACTATTGAGGTTTACCCAATTTCTATGTAGATTGAATTCGTCCATGATTACTATATTACCCTAGTTTCATGCACCTCTAATTTTCTGATTTATGCTATGATTTACCTTATCACCACTGTTTTCTGCTCCTTGCTGCTTTTTAGTTCCAGCCAAACAGATTCTACATCTTGATCTTTAGAACTAAGCTAATTTCTCACTACAGTACTAATGCCCTATTTAGTTCACAGAGCTGCCTGACCATCTTTTCCCTGCTTGCTGTTCTTTCTTTTGGTTTCCTTGTCATTTCTCTTAAATTTATCCAATCTTCCTATACATGAGGTGGCATGGTGGCACGTAGTAAGTACAGTGGCACTGTGATTAGCACTGCTGCTTCACAGCGTCAGGGACCCAGGATCAGTTCCAGTGACTGTGTGGAGTTTGCACATTCTCCCCATGTCTGCGTGAGTTTCCTCCGGATGCTCTGGTTTCCTCTGAGAGTCCAAATGATGGGCAGGTTAAGTGATTGGCCATGCTAAATTGCCTGTAATGTCCAGGGATGTGCAGGTTAGGTTACGGTAATAGGTGAGATGGGCGGGGCAATGGACATGGGTAGCATGCTGGTACGGAAGGATGATGCAGACTCAATGGGCCGAATGGCCTCTTTTTGAACTGTGGGGATTCTATAATTCTATGATGCCTTCCCCGTCCTATTTAGTTTCAAGCCTTCCCCAGTGATTTGGCTTGTTATAACACTGGTCCCAGAGTGGTTCACGTGAATTTCATCACAATGGTACGGCACCCACTTTCCCCAGTACCAGAATCCACTTCTCCAACACGAGGCTTTGAGCCACGCATTCATCTCTCCAATCTTATTTGCACTACGTCAATTTGCATGTTGAGCTCAATCAAGCATTCACCATGGGGTTCCTTCCCACAGCTGTAGAAACAAATTTTCTTCGAGCTGACTGTATTGAAACTAGTGAAGCAGGTTGAACCGATGGCCACATGGCTCAACAGGCAGCTGACTTTTTTGATTGTTAGGTCAACCTTCTGTTCACACTCTGACGCTGCCTAATAGATGTTTAGCCTGCTTCAGAGGTTTTAATTATTCACTCTACAGTCTCCCATTGTACAATGGAGTCTAACTGGATTCATCTCTGCAGGACTTGTTGACACAACTGTCAGGGAGACTGTAAACTTTGTTTGACAGTTTTAGGAGCTGCTGAAAGAATTATGTTTCAAGGAATTTTTTTTTGAATGCTTGTTGGATTATTTAGATTTCAAAGATTTCCCAGTGCTATTATCTTGAGTTCTGCCCATGGTGGATACTGGAAGTTTGCTTCATAGGCTCAACAAATGTCTAAATTTTAATGTATAAACACAAGACCATAAGATGAGAAAATATAGGAACAGAATTAGGCCATTCGGCTCATCGAGCAAGCTCTGCCATTCAATCATGGCTGAAATGTTCCTTATCCCATTCTCCTGCCTTCTCCCCATAACCTCTGATCCCCTTATTAATCAAGAAACCAGACTTGTGCTTGAGGTATTGTTACCTACAGGGCTAAAGACCGCAAGCTGGATGGTGGAATTAGCCAGAATTGTTCAGAACTAGGAACAGGACTGGGCAATTTAGCCTTGAGCCTGTTCCACCATTCAATATGACCATGGCTGATCACATCCTGGCCTCATTTCCACCGCCCTGTCCATTCTCCATCACCCTTTAACCCATTTCAAATTTAAAATGTTAGATTTACTCACTGCCTCAGCACCCATCGTAGTCTGGGGGTATCGAATTCCACAGATTTACAGCTCTTTCGAAGAAGTAGTTACTCCAAAAATCTGTTTTAAATTTACTACCCCTTAACCTGAGACTATGACCTCTCGTTCTAGAATGTCCCACAAGAGGAAGCATCAGCTCCACCACTACTTTATCCATAGCTATTATCATCTTATATACCTCAATCTGATCTCCTCTCATTCTTCTAAACTCGAGAGAGTATAGGCATAAACTGTTCAATCTCTCTTCAAAAGACAAACCCCTCATCTCTGGAATCAACCGAGTGAATCTCCTCAAATAAGGGGACCAAAACACCAAACCTGTGCATAATACTCCAGGTGCAGTCTCAACAATGTCTTGTATAGTTGCAACAACACTTCTTTACCTTTATACTGCTTTTGTTTAGATATGAATGCCAACATTCCATTTGCTTTCTTTATTACCTGCTGTACCTGCATGTAGTTTTCTGCGGCTGATGCACAAGGACACCCAGATCCCTCTGCATCTGAGCACCCCAATGTATCTCCCCATTTTGATTATAAGTTGTTGTTGCATTTTTCCAACCAAAATGGATGACCTCACACTTATCCACGTTAAACTCCATCTGCTCCATCACCTAACCTATCTATATCCATTGGTAAGGTTCTTATTTCTTCACTGCAACTTGCTGTTTATTTTTGTGCCATCTGTGAATTTGGCTACAGAACATTCTATCCCTGTATCCAAGTCATTAATAATAATAACAACCTTTATTGGCACAAGTAGGTATTAACACTGCAATGAAGTTACTATGAAATGCCCCCAGTCGCCACATTCCGGCACCTGTTCGGGTACACAGTGGGAGAATTCAGAATGTCCAAATTACCTAAAAGCACGTCGTTCGGGACTTGTGGGAGGAAACCGGAGCACCCGGAGCAAACCCACGCAGACACAGGGAGAATGTGCAGATTCCACACAGCCAGTGACCCAAGCCGGGAATGGAACCTGGGACTCTGGAGCTGTGGAGCAACAGTGCTAACCACCATGCTGCCATTCTGCCCTATAGATTGTAAATAGTTGGGGCCCAAGGATCGAACCCTTTGGCACCCCACAAGTTAGATCTTACCATCCAGAAAAAGACCCATTTATTCTGACTCTTCATGTTCTGTCCGTCAGCCAGTCTTCTATCCAAGCTAATAATAATAATAATATAATAATTGCTTATTGTCACGAGTAGGCTTCAATGAAGTTACTGTGAAAAGCCCCAGTCGTCACATTCCGGTGCCTGTTGGGGGTGGCCGGTACGGGAATTAATACATTATCCCTAACCTCATGTGATCTATCCTTATGTATTAACATTCATTGTGGCACCTTATCAAACACCTTCTGGAAACCACATCTGCAGGATCCCCATTACTTGGCTTGTCACATCTTCGAAAAACTCTAACACACTTGTCAAACCTGATGTCCCCTTCATAAAACCATGCTGACTGATGGATTGAGTTTTGACTTTTCAAATATTCTGATATTACTTCCTTAATAATGGATTCTAGCAATTTCACAACAACAGTTGTTGAACTAACTGGTCTGTTATTTCCCACATTCTGCCTCCCTCCCTTTGTGAAAAAAGCCGTCACCTTAGCATCTTTTCAAACCACTGGAACCGTTCCCACATCCAGGGAATTTTGGAATATTACAACCAATGGATCCACTGAGGTTCAGATGATACTTTAATATCTGATTCCGAATAATGTTTAATACATAAGAGCACTTTTGTAGAGGAGAAAGTACTCCTAATACATGTGAATAATTACACAATGTTGGGCAGATCCCCATGATCAATCACTGCATTCAATTTCTTTTTTCTTAATTTAGAGTACCCAATTCGGTTTTTTTTCCAATTAAGGGGCAATTTAGTGTGGCCAATTCACCTACCCTGCACATCTTTTTTGAATTGGGGGGGGGAGATCTACACAGAGAGAATGTGCAAACTCCACACGGACAGTGACCCGGGGCCAGGATCGAACCCGGTCCTCAGTGCCAAGAGGCAGCAGTGCTAACCACTGCACCACCCTGTTTTACTGAATTAAATTTATTTAACTTATCATACAGTGTCTAATTATGACAGTGGAAGTTAGTAAGATCTATTGAACTTTCCTGCCAAAAGGTTCCAGCCTTCTAACCAGGCTTCTTCAAAGGTCCACAACTCCTCTGACGTGCTTTGGTGCCTCCTGACAAAATGACACGGACTTCATGAAAGTAGCAGGGTAATTAAAATTGAATTCCCTTCTCTGGCAGTCCATCAAAGTCGAGGATGATTTGCTTGCACACTAAAATGTGGTTCTCAGGTGACTGAGGAGTTCAATGTGCGACCTGCAGTCTCTGTCACATGTGGGGCAGAAGGTGCTTGGAGGAGTGTGTGGATGGGGTGACCAGGTTGCGGTGCGCTCCTCCCACTGTCAATACTTGGCTTCAGCTTGTTATCGGCGGTGAAACACGAGGTGTTCGGTTCCTTCTTGGTGCTTTTCCTCCACTTCGGCTGGCATTAGGCCAGGGATTCCGAAGTGTCAATTGGGATGTTACACTTTTTCAAGGAGCCTTTGAGGGTGTCCATTAATCATTTCCTCTGCCCTTCTGGAGGTCCCTCACCGTGTTGAAGCGCTGAGTGTCAATAGTCTCATGTCCGGCATGTGGATGATGTAGCCCACCCAGTGGACTAGATCGAGCATAGTCAATGCTTTGATGTTGGGGATATTGGCATGAGTGGGAACACTGATGTTGGTGTGCCTATTGTGCCAATGGGTTTGCAGGATCTTACGGAGGTAGCAGTGGTGGTACTTCTCCAAAGTTTTGATGTGCCTGCTGTATATAGTTCATGGGCTGGATTCTCCGATTGCCGATGCCAAAATCACATTTGCTGATTGGCCGGAGGATCCGTTTTGACGCTGAAATCGGGGGGACCCGGCAATTCTCCTCCGTATCTGCAGGTAAAGCCGGGCTTTACATGGTGTGGCTGCTAGCTCCCCACTAGGTGGAGCATCGGTCTTTTTGGTCCTAAGACTAGACACATGCTCCTGACATAGCCTCAAAGTCAGGGAATCCAACCTCATGTCTCTGTGCCATATAGAAAGGTGGCTATTACTACAGCTCTATAAGGGCAGCACGGTGGCCTAGTGGTTAGCACAACCGCCTCACGGCGCTGATGTCCCAGGTTCGATCCCGGTTCTGGGTCACTGTCCGTGTGGAGTTTGCACATTCTCCCCGTGTCGGCGTGGGTTTCGCCCCCACAACCCAAAAATGTGCAGAGTAGGTGGATTGGCCACGCTAAATTGCCCCTTAATTGAAAAAAATAATTGGGTAGTCTAAATTTATTTTTCAAAAAATATTTAAAAAAGAACTACAGCTCTATAGACCATGAAGTTGGTGACAGGTCTTAAGTCCTGGTCATCAAACACTCTTTTCCTCAGGCGCCTAAATGCTGCGCTGAAGACGGTGTTGAACCCCATCATCAATGTTTGCCCTTGTTGGCAGCAGGCTCCGAAGATAAGGAAAGTGGTTCACATTGTCCAAAGCCTTGTCGTGCACTTTCGTAACCAGGGGAAAGTTCTGGGTGGAGGGGGCAGGCTGAGGACCTTCGTGTATGGATATTTAGTGTAAAGCCCATGTTCTCTTATGTCTTGGTGAAGGTGGTGACGATGGCTTGGAGCTTGGCCTCCACATCATCTACAGACCATAGTTCAATGTCAGAGGATGGGATGAACATAGATCTGGCCTGCAGGCACCGCAGGTTGAATAGATTCCTGTTTGTCCTGTAGTATAGCTCCACTTCCAGGGAGCTTGCTGAGGGTGAGCTGGAGCATTGCAGCAAGGAAGATAGAGAAGAGCATCGGTACGATGACAGTCTTGTTTGACCCCAGTTCAAACATGAATTGCTTCTGGGGTGGATCCATTGATCAAGATTATGGCTTGCATGTCATGTGGAGCAGGTGGAGGATGTTGACAAACCTTTGGGGGCAGCTGAAATGGAGGAGGATGCTCCATATTCCCTTGTGGTTGACAGTGTCGAAGGCTTTTGTAAGGCCAATGAAAGCCATTTCTAAGGGTTGGTGCTGTTCCTTACAGTTGTTGCACAGTGAAGTTCATGTCCTTTGTGCCCCCTGGTGGGCAGAATCCACACTGTGGCTCTGAAAGGAGCTCTTCAGCCACAGGGAGAAGGTGATTAAGGAGGAATCATGCGATGACCTCCCAGTTGGCCGATAGCAGAAATTCCTCTGTAGTTACTGCATTCTGACATGTCACCTTTCTTGAAATGTCACAATTACGGCATCGCTGAGGCCTGCTGGCATGTTGTCTCCTCTTACCAGATAAGGGAAATTAGGTCATGTTTTGACGCCAATAGTGCTTCTCCACCATGTCTTACTTCTTTGACGGGCATTCCATCTGCTCCTGATGCCTTCTACATTAGCTGTCGATTGAGTAGGCAAGGGCAGAATTACTTTGTGTCGGCTCCCTACCCAATTGAGGCATTGGCCAGAATTCTCTGGCTGTTGGGAATCTCTGTTCCCACTGGCAGTGTAGCCCTACACCAGGGCTTCCCGGCCGCGAGGGGTGGCTTCAATGGGAAATCCTATTGACAAGCGGCAGGAATAGGGAATCCCGCCACCAGCAAACAGCGCTGCTGGGAAAAGCGCGTCTGGGGGACCGGCTTTTACAGAACCAAAGCTTCAGGACCTCAACAGCTTGTCGATATATTGGCGGATTTTATCTGCCTAAATTACACCGCTAACAGGATTTTTTGTTTGGTGAGTATCACTGTACTCATTAGGATATTGACTTTAAGCAAAACCTGGAATTGAATGGCAAGACTCTTGGTCCAGAGTGACAGATCTATCGCATCAGGTTCCATTACAGAGTAAGGGTGCTTATTCATTATTAACAATGTCCAGCACATGGCAGACCTGTCAACTTCAAGTGTTGGATTGCCAAGTCTGTCACAGAGGCTTGACTTGAGTTTTGAGTTGCCATTGCCAGGAGCTAGACATTACAAGGGAGCTGAATCAGTGGATAATCAATTACCTAAATCAACTCATTAATCTTGTTCTTTCAGCTGTATATGTTAATTCAGCTGCTTTGCACTGCCTGGCTCGGTGACTCATCATAGCCAGTTTGCTGTGCATGAGTGTAGAAATGAGGTTGGAGAGGGGTGGGGTGGGGTAAGTCAGGGGGAGAGATGTTAACGTAAATCTTAAGTTAATTCTAAATTTCTTTTAAAGTTTTGAAGTTAAAATATTCCACAGAAAACATACATGATTGAGAAAGGAATACAGTTTTTCTTTTGGTTGAAACATTTAAATAAACATTTTTCTTGTGTAATAACGGAGTGCAATTTGGTTAGCTATGAATCAAATACTGTCCAAATTAAACAGAAAAATTAAAAAGCTTTATTTATCATAGTTGAAAGGAATAATCTTCATTGCCCAGACTTCCTATATTTACCCGGTCTTTCAAGTAGATCCAATTGGATCTCAGCTAAGAACCAGTTGAAGGCCTTCAACTGAATTTTAATGAGGATTGATTTGGAATTAATATGCACATAAAGTACACAGTTAGATAGCATTAGAAATGCAATGATGCTGTTGCTGTGCTGTGGTTTCTATGGGGACCAACGTGCTGTATTTCAGATGAAGCTCATGAGAGTCAAAAAGCTTGCTTATTTGCTTTGAAAGGTAGATATTATAATGTTACCAAGCCTCCCAATCCTCAGGATGGAACAAAGTACTTTTAGGTTTTGGGATATTTTTTATAATGATTAAACAACACTCCTCTAGACTTAAGATAGTTCCACTGTTAATAAACACTGCTGCAATGTTTAACATAACGTATTGTCTTTTGCTCTTGATCCATTGTACCACTGGATAAAGATCAAAGGAACATTTCAGCAAGGGTAGGCCACTTGGTCCATTGAGCCTGCTCTGCACTCAGTACAATCATGGCTCATCATCCACTTCAACACCTTTATCCGCACACTATCCCCATATCCCTTTATGTCATTGATAGATTTCTATCTCTACTATAAACATTCGTTTGAGCTTTCACAGCCCCCTGGGGTAGAGAATTCCAAAGATCCACAACCAACTGAGTAAAAAAAGTTGTCCTTATCTTAATCTTAATTGGTGTCCCCCTTATTTTGAAATTGTGTTCCCTGGTTCTAGACTCACCAACCAGGAATAGCATCTTACCCGCATCTAGCCTGTTTATCTCTGAAACTATTTTACAGGTTTCAATGCGATCGCCTCTCATTCTTCGAAAACCGAGAGAATACAGGCTCAGTTTCCCTAATTTCCCTTTGTAGGACAGTCCCGCCATCCTGGGAACAAGTCTGGCGAACCTTGGCTGCATTCCCTCTCTGACAGTGTTGGGCAACCGGCAGTCTGGGGCCGCATGCGGCCCATAATGATTTTTAAGTGTGGCCCAAGAAACATTTTGTTGACCGTTGCCCACGCGCAGGATTGCCATATTCCGCTGATTTCTGTCCACATAGTTTGTTTCCATCCTGGAGTCACATTTACAGCTCCAGGAATTCTTGCATGATTCCCTGACTGTTGAATCCCCGAGCACTATTGCCCTTCTACTCGTCTTCCTTCCCTCCTGTGCAACTGAGCCATGGTGTCACGGATTTGACTCTGCCTGCACTCCTCTGAGGAACCGTCACCCGTACCAGTATCCAAAGTAGAAAATCAATTAGCAAGCAGGATCAACGCGCATGACTCTTCCATTACCTGTTTAGCTATAGATACATAGACCATACAGTGCAGAAGGAGGCCATTCTCTTGGACTGTCTGGCGGTCACCCATTCCCTCTCTACCTGCACACTCCTTACCTGTGGTGTAACCACCTCCTTAGACATGCTATCCACATAGTTCTCTGCTTCACGGATATGCCACAGTGACTTCAGCCCAGCTCAAGTTCCAAAACCAGGAGCTGAAGCTTCTTCAGCCACTGATGCCTTTACAATCCCACACTTGTCAAAAAATCAACAGCGTGGAGAAGGACTGTCAATTTTCAAGCAGGTTCACTGGGATTTTGAGATGGTGTCAGTAATAACCAGTGTTCAGTACTGTTCAATATTGTTTCACTTCTGTCAGTGTGTTGGATTTACTAGGCCCTGGGAGTAACTGCAGAGCCCACGGTGCAGTCAATATTTTCTTCATAAAATAACAGAGTATTTCTGAGCTGTCGGGGTGCTGGGATAATCCAAGCAGATATATTACATATGTTAATCTGGATCTTTCCCAACGAGCTGTCTCGTGAGGAGTTCCGAGTGTCACAAATCTCGTTAGAGGCCTCACGTGAGATTTAACGGCCTCATTGCATCACCGAGTCGGACACGACAAGCCCGTTAGATCGCGCCCAACGTTTTACCCTCTTAGGGAGATATTCATAAAGTATTAGCGGGTTATTTGGGGGAAAGGGTGAAAACAGGTACAAATGATGCTCTGCTTGTTCAGCACACTTAGTTAAAATTCTGCCTTTAGCCTGCAGCCTGGGTGCTAATTGATAATTGCCACCATTGAAATGTACCTGGATGTGTTGAAATGGGCACCTGCATATTTAGCACTCAAGCACCGTATGAAAGCAATTTTCTTATCGTATTATATTTAGACTTCAAGCACTCACTTGACTGAAGTAGTGGACTGTAATGTCTGACAGACAATGGAAGATTTCACAATGTCTCAGAACCAAAGGAGAGAGTACACAGTTCAGAAATGGCACTGCCAGGTTCTGGTGGAGGAGCTTTAGGAGGAAGGACACCCAGTACCCACAGGGGGTAAGGAGGCCACAAAGGTAGCTAATGCAGCTGATGTAGGAAGAGATGTCCCATTAGATATGAGTGGTATGATATGAAACAACCCACCTGACAAACATACTGTTCACGAATTGCATCAGCATCAACACACTTCATCCACCATCTAACGCTACACTGACATTCACATACCTCACACCATTGCACAGGCACTACTCAGACAGCACAAGTATCACAAACTTCTTTGAGAATGTGAGGCATCGCACAAACACATACCTCCCAGTACACTCATTAATCACTGCTCTTTCCCTTGCTGGACAAGATAAAGCAGCATCTGACAGGGGGAGGGAAAGCACAATTCTACCCTTTCCCTTGAGGAGGCCATGCTGGCCATGATGGCATGGGGGAATGGGAGACACTGGGGTAATTTGATGCCAAGGACATGGCACAGATGCCGCATTGTCTCTTTGTTTAGATGGAGTCCCCTGCAGCACAGGCTGGACGCAATTCAACCAAAACATTTTGAAATATCACTTTGGGTGAGTTTGGCAGGGTGTTTCTCATGTGCTCCACACCGCTATTCAACCACACTTAGTCATTTGTTTGTGCCGTGGGAAGTTTCTCCCCAGTCAGGCCCACACTAAGGGCACAATTTAACAGAAATTAAACAGAGTCCCATGTCGAGCACCTTCAGCTGGGTGGTTCCTGACACTGGCAGTGCTGTGAACGACCCCGTTATTAAACAGGACTCTGCTTCATTTCACAGCCTCAGCAAGGAATATCTGAACGAGGCTGCACTTAATCCCATTTCCTGCACTGCTTTGCCTATAGGGCACCCCTGGGTCCGATCCCCCACATAGGCAAAATGGCACCTTGGCACCGCAATCCTAGCATCATCCCTGCCAGGCTGGCAGTCCCACCTGGGCACCCTGGCAGTGCCAGGGTGGCACTACCAGGGTGTCCAGGTAGCACCAGCATTACTAGGACACCACCTTGCCTAGAGGCCGACCAGCCGAGGGCCTCCGATTGCCTGGGTGACCCCCAAGTGCCATTCCGCCTGGTGAAGACCAGTGCTAAACGGCGCTGGCTAGGGACCTCAAGTCACAGGGGTTAGATCACACTGGGTAACTCCAGTGAGAGCATATTCAAGCGAGCCTAACTGCATATTTGAATGTGCAAATGTATGCCCCATCCATTGTGGGTGGGATCCAGATCACGGCATCCTGTTAGATCTCACGAGGAGTGATGAGCTGGGTAAATCTCGCAAGAGGCCTCTCGCGAGATTTACCAGCCGAGCAGCATCCTGAGTTGGGCACGGCACGGCCGTTCGATCACTTGGGAGCTCAACATGCCTGTGAGTCCACCTTCTCAGAGATCTGTGCGCCATTTTGAAAGTGTTCCCCGATCTCTAAGTGAGCTTGAAGGTCCCCCACACCCCCCATCCACAGGCAATATCACCCCCCCACCCACAAGGGTATTATCCCCACCCCAAGTGAGGACACCCCGCTATTTGGTCGCTGAGGGCCCCCCTTTTCAGGATCCCCCATCCCTTCTTTAGTCCTCCCCTTCTGGTGCCCCACCCATGACACCCCAAACCTTTATTAGGCCCCTTCATATACCCGCCCTTCACCCCACACCCTTGGCAATGTTACCTGGCCCCCAGGCATCATGGCAGTACACTTTGCAGCCTAATGCTGAGGGAATTAATGTGACTGCATTCATAAGTCTCCTCTTGTCCTGATGGAACTCATCCGCACCCCATGACAGAGTTCCCCACACTGCCCATGCAGCCTGGCTTTTCACTGGACCCCATCCTGGAACCTCACTGTTGCCTCCGGTGCTCATCCTTTGAATTTACCCACTCCCAGTTACTTCCAGCTGCCAATCCAGAAAGGCCATCCCTCCGAGGAAACATCGTTTCAACCACAGCAGGTGCCGAGAATCATAAACTCCACATCAGGGACCAGACCCTTGGGGAACCAAGAAGTCCGCAACAATGAAGGCTCACAGGCCTTTAATGCCTGTGATTAGCAAAGCACCCCCCTCCCCGCCGAGACTCATCCCGCCCCAGCCCAGAGAATGACTTAACTGCTTCCCCCACCCACGTACTCCCTGGTGCCCCCTCACCATTCGACTCACCGGTGGGTAATGGTGACCTGTGCGCTCACCTTTAATATCCCCTTCCGGTTGTGACATCGCCAGGTTCACATTTTCATAAAGCTGCTGTGATACGTCGGTATGCCATGGGCAAGGAATGTAGAAAATTGAGAAACAATTGAGAAAATTGAGAAACAATTGAGAAAATTGCGGTTTGTGCTTGCAATTATACTGACAGTGGACCCGGGCTCAGAATTCCACCCACAGTGTCCATTCTCAGTGAGTATTTGCATATCCTATACAAGGCTGATTAAAGCTGTACTTTTTCTACATGGAAGCCCTTCAAGCTCTTAACACACTTCATGTTTTATGCCTTATTTTTCTTTCAATACTGAAGAAAAAGAAACTCACAATGCAATTGCATATATAGCACAATGAGAGCTAGTGAAGTGTATTATAACGATTAAAATGGTATTTTGGAGTTTGTGAAGGAAATAACCCTAAATTCTGTCTTTGCTTGCTTTTTATTTATCAGCCTCTTGTGATGCATAAGAGGGCAGATTGCTATTACGTTGCTGTTAGTAATCAGATGAAAATAAGTGTTGTCATGATATGCAAACATGCAACCAATGAACACTCAGAATAGGACGCAACCAATGGGCAGTCAGGACATTCAGAGGCGGCATCACCCCAAGGGGGCATGACATAAACACTATAAAAGGGATGAGGCACTCACACCCTGCCTCTTTCCATAGACAGACATCTAGAGAGTTAGACAGGGTTGATCAGCCGCATCACACCCCAGCATGTGGCTTAGAGCAAGCTGGTACAGTTAGACTGAGTTACTACAGTTAGATTATCAGAGAGTCAAACTCATTTGAGAACTGTGTTAATAGTTCAATAAACACGTTGAACTCATTTCAGAATCTGGAGCACCTTTAGTTAAGACTGCATCAAGTAGCAGCCTGTATTATCCAAAGCAGCATAACACAGGTGTGAAGTTTTGAACCAAGATTGGCCAACTTAAATTTGAATGGCTGCAAGTACAATAGATCCCTTCACTGAAACACCACGAAACCAGGAGTGTGTTGTACACAGACATCGCCAGCAAATGGAGCCCGTTGTTTGTAATGGTATCACATTGGTACAACTCCGCTGCATCTGGTTGGCAGCAAACGCAGCCAACTTAAATAGGCTGCTGTTCTGAACTATCAAATCATGCTTCCGTAGTGTGTTGGGTTAAACCCAGTCTGGGGGGCATAGTCCCTTATGATATATTTTTAGCCGAGTTAATTAATCTTTTAAATGTCTCAGCCATTAACTAGATTGGTTCAGGTCCTCCCAGGGAAGAGCTATTCACACATCCAGTGAAGCCACAGTGACTTTCTGTTTACCTTTGTGGAAATGCGAATTGAATTTTCAAATGTCTTCACATGTTTGGATCTGCCCACATGCAACCCACTTGGAGCCTTCTAGAGCTTAACCACTTTGCAGTTGCAAAAGGTCAGATGACATTTTTTAGGCATTCTTGTGTTCATTTGAAAAGGAAGATTAAATGTGTAACAAGAACCTATAATATCACACCGACACATTTGTGAGAGGAGTCAGAATGATTCTGGAGACCTAGTTGTATTCCTGACTCTCTCTTCCAGAAGCTGGTGCTCCTCTGCCTGGTCTCATCTCCTCCTTCCATTCCTCTTCCAGACCACCAAGAAAGATCCCCACAACGAATTGCCTTCCTCCTGGTGAATCCTATAAAATCAGCAATAAGATACAACACTCACTCTCTTCAGGTGAAGTCCTCAGAGAATTTCAAAGACAAAAATCATGTGTTAGCACTGCCCATAGAATAGAATCCCTGCAGTGCCGAATGAGGCCATTCAGCCCATCAAGACCACACCGACCCTCTGACAGAGCACACAACCTAGGCCCAATCCCCCATCCTATCCCTGTAATCCCACCGAACCTGCACATCTTTGGACTGTGGGAGGAAACTGGAGCATCAGGAGGAAACCCACGCGGACACGGGATGAACATAGAAACTTCACAGACAGTCACCCAAGGCTGGAATCGAACCCGGTTCCATGGTGCTGTGAGGCAGCAGTGCTAGCCACTGTGCCACTGTGCCGTCCGTCTCTGGACAAGGTAGCCCAGAAAGCCTCCCAATGTGTCTCAAAAGTCCTCATCAAAGACAGTCTGGGCAGCCAATCGCCAGCAGCAAATGAATAATGAAAGCTGAACATGGCTTTACATAGCACACACAATCTACAGCATCCTCTTTACTCCTGTTCATGCAACATTTTGCTGTTAGGAGAGGTTGTGCATTGCGCACAAGCCTGCAAAATGGTTTGCAACCTTTCTAATGATTGCTAGAAGTCAAATTAATTGGTGTCTTAACAATATTTGGAGTAGCTGTTCCTCGCCCACATTACAACCACTTTGACCCGGTGCCAACCTTTGCTAAAGACATGGTAAACTGGCTTTGTACCTCAAGATGCTATGTTGTCCATCTCAAAGAGTCTTTCATGCTTATCGGGGGGGATAATCTCTTGCTTCGCTTAAACACAAATGTTATATAGAAAGTACATCACCTTCTTCATTATGTTAATGAAAACGTTAACAGAGTAATAGCACAGCTTTTAGATGTCACAAATTAGCCACTTGTTAGGGAAAAGAATTATGGAATGAAACTATGCAGTATCTGCAGCCTGGTGTAAATATGAAGGATGTGTTTGCCCAATACCTCTGCTATCGATTCTGATAAACTTTGTGGAGCCCAGAGGAGGTTCCTTTCATTTAAATGTCTTAGATGAGCATTTGCTCTACCTGAGGACACCGTGAGCACCTGCTCACTAAGGGAGATAGGATAATGCATGTGAAAGTGTCTGAGATCCAAAGGGAAATTCACCCTATAGTCAAAAGCAGCCACTAGTGTCCTCGTAGCCCTTTAAAAGGTCAAAATCAAAAGGCTATCTCAATCTCGTGCCATAATCTCACTGGACTAATGGCGGCTGCGGGTTTTCAACATCCACGGTACGGTGGCACAGTGGTTAGCACTACTGCTTCATAGCGCCAGGACCCGGGTTCAATTTCAGCCTTGGGTCACTGTCTGTGCGGAGTCTGCATGTTCTCCCCATGTCTCCGTGGGTTTCCTCCGAGTGCTGCGATTTCCTCCCACAGCCCACAAATGTGCCTGTTAGGTGGATTAGCCATGCTAAATTGCCCTTAGTGTCCAAAAGTTTAGGTGGGGTTATTGGGCTACAGTGATCGGGTGGGGGCATGGGCCTAGTGGGTGATCTTTCAGAGTCAGTGCAGACTTGATGGGCTGAATGGCCTCCCTCTGCACTGTAGTGATTCTGTGATTCATAAATGTTGTTGGAGGCTATGTGTGTGCTTCTTCTGATTAACTAATAAACTAAACCAGCAAATTGAGGGATAAATTAAAATGCAGTTCCTGAAAGGGGTAGTGCATCAAAGTGAATAGAAACTCAAAGGAAACTTAAAACATTACAGCAAAATGTGATTGAAGGGGTCAATAAGACACCCCAATCCCTGCGATGCCCACTGGGCACAGAGCAAGTGGTGCGTTTGCGAGTTTGCGAATTTTGAACTGATTAAGTTGAGAATTGTTTAGTGCTGCAGAATGGAATCACTTCTCATTTATGATGACCAGTATCAGCATTAAGCATCATCATGTATACCCAACAACCTGCCTCACACCAACCTCAGAAGAGCAATGTAAACCATCTTCGTACATGATTTCTCATTTCCCACACCAACCATTCTGTGGCAGCTTTAAGGAAGATTAGTACCAAATTAGGGGCAATTCTGTACACTCATGACTAATAGCAACTGGATTCAGGATTTGTTTATTTGTCTTTCTAATACTGTAATGAGCCAGATACCATGGTATATTGGCACAGCATCACAGCATGATCTGGAATTCTTGCAATTTTGTACTAAAATTGAATTTCCTGGCTGTCTTTAGCATATTTGCGTTGTAAAAATGGCACACGAAAGCGTTTCAGGCAGGATAATTGCTAGAAGCTGTCTCTGTCCAATTTCTATCATTAAAACATTTCTTCCAAGTCCCCAATGCACTTTCTGAATGTTCCTATTATATACCCACCAAGTGCTGACTGATTTCATTTGCTTGTCAGCATGGGGGCCTGTGGCAGTGACATTCTGGCTTTGCTGGTTCTGCATTCCTAATGTGCTGTAGTTAACACGCTGAGATGCATTGGGCAGAGCAGCTGCCTGTTCAGCTGTATACAGGTGGCAGTGAGAGGTTTCGGAGTCTGCAGGGTTCAGTCAGCAATTTCTGCAGCTGCAATTTTTTTTGGGCCATTCTACCTCCAAACAGGTTTTGCAGCTGATGATTACTGACAGTTTCAGGCCACCAAAATTACTTTTGGCCTCACTCACCCTCTATACAAAATGATTAAACAAGTGATACAGATAGTCAGTTAGGACCTCAAAGTGAAAGCTGGAAGACTACATTTAGGCAGGGTTCAGAAGTCTGTCATGCACAAGGCTAGTTAGGGTCCATTTTGTCGAAGTCAAAACCACTGATGGCGTTGTATTGTGTTGTCCTGAATGGACAAAGTGACGATGAAACGCAGCTTCGTGATTCGTAACTTGCCTCATTCTGCCAAAGGTTTTATCGCTCCATGTTCACAGAGGTTGAAGAAGGACACATGTGAAAGATGTGAATTACAAACAGGAAACGCAGGCCTGGCAGTGTCTGTGGGGAAAGGTTTCAGGCTGATTCCCTTTCAGCATAACGAGGAAAAGTTAGAGATGGAATAGGTTTCAAGCAAGTGAAAGGGGCAAGGGTGGTTTAGTGACCTGAGGAAGCCATCGTTGTGGAATAAAGATATACAGAACTGCAAACTGTATTCTGCTCACAGTCCAGAACTTGCTGGGAGAACTAAGCACACCAGGCCGTGCCTGGGCTGGCTTTTATGAGTAGTTTATTTTTAGGAAATATTTTATTGAGGCATATAACCAACAAACCCCCCAAACACAACCCCAGCCAACATGGCTTGCACAAACAGTGCCACCTAACCCAGCCACCCCTCCATTGGTTCTCCTGTCCGTACTCGTTTCTCCCATGCCTCCCCTCACCCCACCTCCTCGCTGACAGCTTAATCTTACTCAAAGAAGTCAATGAATGGCTTCCACCTCCGAGCAGACCCCTGCCATGAACCCCTCAAGGCAAATTTAATTTTTTCAACTCTGAGAAACCTCGCCATGTCGCTAACCTATACCTCCAACTTCAGGGGCTCCGAGTCCCTCCATCCATCTCCGGGCCACCAGCGAGGCAAAAGCCAGGACGTCGGCCTCTCTCCCCCCATTGGACTCTCAGATCTTCCGACACACCAAAGATTGTGACCTCTGGATTCAGCACCATCCTCACTTGTAAGACATTTGACATGACGTCAGCAAACCCCTGCCAGAAACCCCTCAGCCACATACATGCCCAAAACATATGGACATGGCTCAAAGGACCCCTCCGCACAGCGCCCGCACATCTCCTCCACCTCCTCAAAGAACCTGCTCATCCGGGCCACAGTTATATGTGCCCTCTGGACCACCTTAAACTGTATCAGGCTGAGCCTGGCACATGACGAGGACACATTAACACTCCTCCCATAGTCCGGCCTCCAACTCCCCACCCAGCTCTTCTTACACTTTCTCTTGACCTCCCCTATCGAGGCTCCCTCCCACTCCATCAGCTCCTTATAGACCTCTAAGACCTTCCCCTCTCCTACTCTCTTTCTCAACACCACCTTATCCTGTAGCCCCTGGGACAGAAGGTGTGGGAAGGTCGAAACCTGCCTCCGCACAAAATTCCTCACCTGCAGCTACTGGAACCCATTCCCCCCATGACAACTGAAACTCCTTCTCCAGCTCCTACAGGCTCGGGAAACCCTCATCAATTAAGAGATCCCCAAACCTCTCGATCCCTGCCCGCTGCCACCACGAAACCAACTGTCCAACCCCCCAGGAGCGAACCGGTGGTTATCACATATCGGTGCCCACATTGACACCCCCTCTAACCCACTGTGCTGCACCCGCTGTCCCCACACCCTCAGGGATGCCACTACAACAGGGTTTGTGGAGTACCGAGCTGGCGAGAATGCTCCCAAACCCGTGTCCTTGCATGATGCCGCCTCCACCCACTCCCATACCGACCTCTCCCCCACTACTCATCACAATATTCGCCGCCCAGTAGTAATTAATGAAATTTGGAAGAGCCAGCCAAATCCCCCCCCCCCCCCCCAATGCCTCCGGTCCAGCAGCACCTTTTTCTTTTTTAAATGCATTTTATTCATTCAAATAAACACCCCGGGAAACATTCTTCCTAACAATCAACCCTCCAGTTTGTACAGATTTTTCGCCTTTAACACCCCCCTCCCCATCGCCCACCCCCCACCCCCCTGTGACGAACAGCTCCTCAAACATGGTCACAAACATCCCCCACCTTTTCTCAAACTCCCCTGCTGAGCCCCTTAACTCATACTTTATCTTCTCTAACCGCAGGAAGTCATACAAGCCAACCATGCTGCTACTCCCCGGTGGCGATGCCGACTGCCACTCCAGCAAAATGCGTCACCGTGCAATCAGAGAGGCGAAGGCCAAGACATCGGCCTTCCTCCTCTCCATGAGCTCCTGCTTCTCTGAAACCCTAAATATCGCCAGCAAAGGGCCTGGATTTACTCCCTCCTCTACTATCCTGCCTAAGACCGCGAACACTCCCGCCCAGAATCTTCCCAATTTTTCATAACCCCAAAACATGTACGCATGATTCGCTGGCCATCGCCCACACCTCTCACACTCATCTGCTAGTCTGCTACCCCACTCATTCTCGCCCGAGTCATATGTACCCTCTGCACCACCTTAAACTGTATCAGGCTCATCCTTGCATAAGAGGAGGTCCCGTTTACCCTTCGCAGTGCCTCACTCCATACTCCCCAATTGACCTCCATTCCCAACTCCACTTCCCATTTCTCCTTGATCATCACCACCCGCTCGCCTCCCTGCTCCCCCAGCCACTTATATATATCCCCAATTCTTCCCTCCCCTTCCACATCTGGAAGCTGCAGTCACTCCAGCAGGGTGTATCCCAGAAGTGTAGGGAACCCCTTCCAGTCCTTTTGTGCAAAGTCTCTAACCTGTATGTACCTGAACTCACTCCCCCTCAGCAGCTCTACCCTCTCCCTTAGCTCCTGCAGACTGGCGAACCCTTCCTCCAAATACAGATCCCTCACCTTGACCAGTCCCAATTCCCTCCACCTCCTGTATACACTATCCATCCCCCCCCTCCCCCCCAGCTCAAACCCATGATTCTTGTACAGCGGCGTTAGCACCGACATCCCTTCCACCCAAAAATGCCTCCTCAGCTGATTCCTTCACCGTGGACTGCATCACTGGGCTCCCTGAATACCTACTCGGAACCATTGGCAATGCTGTTGTCACCATAGCTCTCAAACTAGACCCCTTACAAGATTTCTCCTCCATCCTAACCCACTCTACCCCTTCCCCTTCCCACCACCGCCGCACCTTGTCCACATTCACCGCCCAATAATAATGAAGCAAGTTTGGCAACACCAACCCCCCCTGCTGCCTCTGCCTCTATACCAGGGTCCTCCCCATCCTCGGCACCTTCCCCGTCCATACAAAGTCAGAGATGATTGTGTCCACTTTCTGAAAAAAGGCCTTTAGTATAAAGATCGGGAGAGCTTGAAAGATAAACAAGAACCTCGGCAGAATATTCATTTTCACCACTTGGACCATCCCCGCCAACTTTAAGTGCAGTGTTTCCCACCTCTTAAGATCCTCCCTGGCCTCCTCCACCAGCTTCGTTAAGTTCCACTTATGGAGCACCATCCATTCCCTTGCTACCTGAATCCCCAAATACCAAAACCTATCCCTCGCTACCGTAAATGGCATCCCCCCTAAATTAGCCCACTGTCCCATCTCATTCACCGGGAATACCTCGCTTTTCCCTACATTCAGCTTGTATCCCGAGAACCCTCCAAACCTCCCCACCAGGCCCATAATCCTTCCCATACTTTCCAATGGATCCGAAACATACAGCAAGAGGTCATCGGCATAGAGCAACATCCGTTGCTCCCTCTGTCCCCACATTATCCCCACCACTCTGCCGACCCCCTGAGAGCCATCACCAATGGCTCTAAGGCCACTGCAAACAGCAGCGGCGACAGCGGGCATCCCTGCTTCGTACCCCTGTGTAAGTCAAAGCTTTGTGAGCTCATATCATTCGTCCTCACCCTCGCTCTTGGCGCCACATACAGCAACCACACCCATGCCACAAATCTCGGCCCAAATCTAAACCTTCCCAAAAATTCGAACAAGTACCGCCACTCCACCCAATCAAATGCTTTCTCTGTGTCCATGGACACCACCACCTCCGGTACCAGGGCTCTCGGCGGATTTATCACCACATTCAACAGCCGTCTTATATTACTCGTCAGCTGCCTGCCCTTCACGAAGCCTGTTTGATCTTCTGCAACCACCCCGGGGACACAATCCTCCATCCTGCCGCCAACAACTTAGCCAATACTTTCACATCCGTGTTCAATAGTGATATTGGTCAATACAACCCACATTACACTGGATCCTTCCCTTTTTTTGGGATTAGTGTGAGTACTGCCTGCTTCATCATCTCCGGCAACTCCCCTTTCTCCAGTGCTTCATTAAACGCCCCCAACAGATGTGGTGCCAGGTCTGCCGCAAATTCCTTATAAAATTCATACCCCTAATACTATCCAACACCTCCCTCAGCCCCAGGGGCTCCTCCAACGCCTGCCTCTTTGCTTCCTCCACCTGGAGAAATTCCAGCCCTGCAACTTTTTCCTCCTCGCCAATCCCTCCACGGTGGGCACCCTCGAATATTCCCTGTCCAACTCCACGATCTCGCTCACTAGACGGTCATGTTCCGCCCTCCTTTCCTTATTCGCACAAACCATAAAGGAGATAATTTCTCCACAGACCACTGCCTTAGGTGCTTCCTAAAAAATGCCTGCCGGCACCTCCCCATTCTGATTGAACTCTACATAATCCCTTTCTTTTTAAAAGTATTTTTATTAAGGTTTTTGCAGAATTTTTCATACTAAAACAGTAGTAACAACAATAACAAAACAAACTAGAGTCAACATTAACATAGTGTAAAAAGAGAATATACAATAACAATTAAATAGACATTACCCCACACAACTCAGTCTTCCCACACCATCCCAGTGAAGCACTCCCCCCCCCCCCCCCCCCCCCCCGCCCCGCCACGGATTGCTGCTGCTGCTGACATTTTAATTTTCCCTGAGAAAGTCAACGAACGGCTGCCACCTCCGAGAGAACCCTAGCGTAGACTCTCTGAAGGCAAACTTTATTTTCTCGAGGCTGAGAAGCTACACTCGGAGGCTTTGATTCCCTCCACGTTAATGAAATCCGTCTCCGGGCTACTAGGGAGGCAAAGGCCAAGACGTCGGCCTCTTTCGCCCCTGGACCCCCGGGTCTTCTGACACTCCAAAGATCGCTATCTCTGGACTCGGCACCAGCCGTGTCATAATATACACACAGGTATATGATGGTGCACAGGCAGGCAGTGATTGACACACAGGATGACCAGTGAACACACAGAACACAGCAGCAAATCACCAGACAGGACACAACCACTATAAAGCCAGAGGGCACTAGTTTTCCCGTTCTCTTGGGATCCAGCCTCTGAGACAGCCAGAGCTCGTGAGCAGCAACTAGAGCACACACCATGTGGTAGTAAGATAGTCTGGTCAGGTTAGCCTCAGGTTTCCAGTCAAGTCAGCATAGTGTCAACCCACAGTTAAAGTATGTATGATAGTTAAGAGTTCAATAAAATCGAGTTGCATTTCTTCAAGTATTGGAAGCCTGTCTCTCTCACTGCTGCAGAAAACGCAGTCCTTGCAGACCCAACTTACCCAACACATCATGGTACCAGTGAGTCATGCTCAGGTTTGATGAACGTACCTTGAGATAATCTGCCTTTGACCAGCGATCAGCCATCCGGTAACATGGACAGCGTCCGCCCTCCTCCGCAGCTCCGCATCGCCGGCAACCTCGATGCTAACTGGAAGATTTTCAAGCAGAAGTTCCAGCTATATCTTGAAGCCACTGACCTCGAGGCCGCATCGGATGCCAATAAGATCACGGTCTTGCTCTCTACAGCCGAGGACCACGCTATCCACATCTTTAACTCCCTCTGCCACTGTGACATCAAAGTCAATGAGAGCTTTGAATGCTATGTGTTCCAGCAGAGGCTTCAGGGTAAGAATGAACCTTTTCAGTCCTTTTTAACCCATCTCCGCATCCTCGCGCAGTCCTGCAACTATGGCTCCACTGCCGATTCCATGATCCAGGACCAGATCGTTTTCGAGGTCCACTCCGATCCCCTTCGCCAGCCGCTCCTTAAAGTTAAGCAGCTCACTTACCATCGCCATCGAAACCTGCATCCTCCACGAGCACCCTAACAACCGGTACTCCCACATCAAGGCGGAAGAGACGGCACGGCAAGGCCCCCACGATGTGGAGCGGGTGCAGGCCGTCAAACAGCTCCAGGGCCTGAGTCTGGATGAGGGCAGCCATTTTGCGCGCTTTTCCCGGGCTCCTGCGCATGCGCGCCATGGCCGACAACCGAACTGCGCAGGTGCGCACGTCGTTCGACCGCACTGCGCATGCGTGGTGGCGCACAGAGCGTCCTGACATCGGCGCCATGACGTGCAACAACTGTGGCTCCGCCCATTTAAAGCGGCAATGTCCCGCAAAATCTCGACGCTGTTTCCAGTGTGGCAAGCTTGGCCACTACGCAGCCCTGTGCAGATCTGCTCAACTGCCTAACACACAGTGATCCCAGCTGCAGCGCAGGAATGTCCGGTCAGTACAGCAACCCATTGCAGACTCCGACTCCGACATGCTTCCAGATCCCGATACCGAGGGCCTCACATCCCCATTCCGGGGGGGGGGGCATCATCACCAAGCATACGTTGCCTTCAGCAAAGATGGTGAAACAACTCGAAGTGATGAGCATTGATCCGGACGACGAGTGGTGTGCCACCCTTACGGTCAACAAGGCTCGCATACGCTTCAGGCTGGACACCGGCGCTTCAGCGAACCTCATCTCAAAGTCTGACCTCAACACCATCCGCGTCAAGCCAAGCATTCTTCCACCAGCCTGCCAGCTCCTCGACTACAATGGCAATGCCATTGCTGCCAGTGGCTCATGCCAGCTTGCGGTATTCCATCGTTCTTCAAAAGCGACGCTTTTGAAATTGTAGGAACCAACAGAGCTTCCCTGCTCGGTGCTCAGGCCTGCAAACTCCCGAACCTTGTGCAGTGGGTTCACACCATGTCGTCCGCAGAGGAAACGACCTCGCCAGATGTCAACTTCCAAGCCCAACTCGATGACATCATAGCACAATACCACAGCGATTTTGAAGATATGGGCACACTCCCTTACTGATACAAGATACTGCTGAAGCCGAATGCCACACCTGTGGTCCATGCACCGCGTCGGGTACCGGCACCCCTTAAGGACCGCCTCAAGCAGCAGCTGCAAGACCTCCAGGACCAGGGCGTCATTTCTAAGGTCATGGAACCCACGGACTGGATTAGCTCCATGGTTTGTGTCAAAAAAACGTCAGGGGAACTTCGCATTTGTATCGACCCCAAAGATTTGAACTGTAACATCATGAGGGAACACTACCCAATACCTAAACGAGAAGAACTAACCAGCGAGATGGCTCACGCCAAGTTTTTCACGAAGCTGGATGCCTCCAAGGGGTTTTGGCAAATACAGCTGGACGCGTCCAATCGAAAGCTGTGCACATTTAACACCCTGTTCGGTCGCTACTGTTACAACCGAATGCCCTTTGGCATCATCTCCGCCTCGGAGGTGTTCCACCGCATAATGGAGCAAATGATGGAGGGCATTGAAGCGGTGCGACTGTACGTCGATGATATCACTATCTGGTCCACAACTCCTCAGGAGGACATCGATCGCCTCAAGCGAGTGTTCCACAGGATCCACGAGCATGGCCTCCGACTCAACAGAGCCAAATGCTCGTTCGGTCAATCAGAAATCAAGTTCCTTGGCGACCATATTTCGCTGTTCGGTGTGCAGCCAGATTTAGACAAGGTGTCAGTGATCAATGCCATGAAGACCCCGGAGGACAAGAAGGCGGTCCTCCGCTTCCTAGGGATGGTCAACTTCCTTGGGAAGTTTATCCCCAACCTTGCATCACACACCACAGCTCTCCGCCGTCTTGTTAAAAAAACTACAGACTTCCAGTGGCTCCCCGCTCATGAGCAAGAGTGGCGTGAGCTCAGGGCGAAACCCGCAAAGGCCCCAGTAGTGGCGTTTTTCGACCCCGCCAAGGAGATGAAGATCTCCACCGACGCGATCCAGGCTGGCATTGGGGCAGTACTCCTCCAGCGGGCCGACTCCTCCTCCAGTCGCATATGCCTCTAGAGCCATGACACCCACTGAGCAACGATACGCTCAGATTGAAAAAGAATGCCTGGGCCTCCTCACAGGGATTGACAAATTCCATGATTATGTGTATGGCCTCTCCAAATTCACGGTCAAGACGGACCACAGGCCATTGGTTCACATCATCCAAAAAGACCTCAATGATATGACGCCACGGCTACAACGCATCCTCCTCAAACTCTGCCGCTACGATTTCGACCTGGTCTACACCCCGGGCAAAGAGCTCATTGTGGCCGACGAACTCTCTAGATCCATCACCACGCCGTGTGAGCAGTCGGACTTTGTCTGTCAGATAGACGCTCAGGTGAAGTTTTGTGCCTCCAACTTTCCAGCCACACAACACATCAAGCCGTGTGTTAAGCACTTTGGACATTGCCCGTGCGAACCCTTGCCAGAACTCTCTCAGCTACGGGCATGCCCAAAACATGTGGACATGGTTTGCAGGGCTGCCCTTGCACCTCATACAACTGTCTTCTACCCCAAAAAACTTGCTGATTCTCGCTGCCGTCATGTGTGCCTGGTGGATCACTTTAATTTGAATTAGACTGAGCCTGGCACATGATGAGGAGGAATTAACCCTGCCCAAGACCTCTGCCCACAGACTCGCTTCCAACTCCTCACCCAGCTACTCCTCCCACTTGCCCTTGAGCTCCTCCATCAGGGTTTCCTCTGCCTCCTGTAGTTCCTGGTAGATATCCGACACCTTCCCCTCCCCCACCCAGGTGCCGGAGACCACCCTGTGTCCTGTATCCTCAGTGGCAGCAGCGTCGGAAAGGCCACTACCTGTTTTTTCAGGAAGGCTCGTACTTGCAGATATTTAAAGGCGTTTCCTGACGGCAGATTAAATTTGTCCTCTAGCACCTTCAAACTGGGAAAGCTTCCGTCTATGAACAGATCTCCCATCCTTCTGATGCCTGCCCTCTGCCAGCTCTGGAACCCACCATCCATCCTACCCGGGACAAACCTGTGGTTGTTACATATCGGGGTCCAGACCGACGCTCCCTCCACCTTCTTGTACCTCCTCCACTGTCCCCAGATCCGCAGTGTCGCCACTTGTGGAGTAATGGATCGGCGAGAACAGCAAAGTAGCTGTTATCAAAGCCCCCAGACTAGTGCCTTTACATGATGCCACCTCCAGCTGCTCCCACGCCGCCCACCCTTCCCCCATCACCCACTTGCTAATCATAGCTATATTGTCCGCCCAGTAGTAGTTGCGAAAGTTTGGCAGCGCCAACCCACATCCCCCCCCGACTGCGCTCCAACAACGATTTCCTTACTTATTCGCCCACACAAAGCCCATAATGATCCTACTCACCCGCTTAAAAAAGGCCTTAGGGATGAAGATGGGGAGGCACTGGAAGACAAACAAAAATCTGGGGAGGACAGTCATTTTCACGGTCTGCACCCTCCCTGCCAGTGCCACCTTTTAAAGTCCCCTTCCATTTGCTCCACCAACCGGGTCAGGTTGAGCCTGTGCAACGCATCCCAATTCCTGGCCAAACTCCACATAACCCCCAAACATTTGTACCCTACCCATCGACCTCGGGCTCGGTCTATCCACCCTCGGCCCAAGACAAAGTTTAAATCTCCTCCCATGATCGGCTGGTGCGTGGCCAAATTCGGGATTGCTTCGAGCAACCCCCTCATAAAACCCACATCATCCCAATTTGGGGCATACACATTTACCAACACTACCGGTGCTCCTTCCAATACCCCACTCACAATCACATATCTCCCACCTGGATCCCTCACAACCTTCGCATTTACGAATCCCATTTTTTTGCTCATTAAAATCGCCACACCCCTCGATTTCAACTCAAACCACAAGTGAAAAGCCTGCCCAACTGACCCCTTCCTTATCCTAACCTGGGGCGGGACTCCCTGACCACCCGACAGGTAGGAGAATCGCCGGGGGGGGGGGGGGGGGGGGGGGGGGGGGGGGGGGGTGGCGTGAATCCTGCCCCCGCTGGCTGCCGAATTCTCCGGCGCCAGGAATTTGATGGGTGCAGGAATTGCGCCGCGCTGGTCAGCGGCCGCTGGCAGCGCCCGCCGATTCTCCGGCCTGCAACGGGCCAGGTGGCCGCCTGATTTTTGCCGGTCCCGCCGGCGTAAATTAGAGTAGGTCCTTACCGGCAGGACCTGGCGGCGCAGGCGGCCTCCGGGGTCCTCGGGGGAACGCAGGGGGATCTGGCCTTGGGAGGTGCCCCCACGGTGGCCTGGCCCGTGATCGGGGCCCACTGAGCCGCAGGTGGGCCTGTGCCGTGGGGGCACTCTATTGTTCTGCGTCGGCCGCTGTGGTCCTCTGCGATGGCCGACGTGGGGAAGATCCCACCTGCGCATGCATGGGGATGATGCCAGCCCAGCGCACGCTGATGCTCCCGCGCACGCGCCAACTCATGCCGGCTGGCGGAGGCCCTTCGGCGCCGGTTGGCGTGGTGCCAAGCCCCTTCCCCGCTGGCCGGCGCGGCGCAAACCATTTCGGGGCCGGTTTAGCCCCTGAAGGTGCGGATTCCTCCGCACCTTTGGGGCGGCCCGACACCAGAGCTACTCCTTGGCGCCGGGACCCGCCGCCCCGCCGGGTAGGGGAGAATCCCGCCTCTGGTCCTTCGCATGGAGGTGTCTCCTGCAAAAAGACAACCCCCGCTTTCAAGTTCCTGAGGTACGTGAATACCTGCGCCCTTTTAACCTGCCCATTCAGTCCCCGAATGCTCCACATTACCAACCTTACCGGAGGCTTGCACCTCCAATCCCCTCTACCGTCCGCCATCTTTCTCACTTAACCCCCGCCCCTTTAATTCTACCCTGTACCTAGCCCATCCCAGATGGCCCCTCTCTTCGCCTTTGACTCTGTCGTCTCTCACCCCCTGCCGCGTCGCCGAATCCCCCCCCACTTTTCCCCTTCCCCTTCTTCCCCCCCCCCCCCACTTCCCCTTTCCCCCCTCCCCCCGGCTACCCCTCTTGGCCTTCTCCCCCACCACTCACTTCCGTTCACCAGCATAACCTGCCAGCATGGCTGCCCCTGCCCAAAGGCACCTCCTATTGACCTCCCTGTCCTGCTCCCCTCCACCCACTCCTCAGCTCAAAGAAGAAGGCCTCCTGCTGGCCTTACCTTCCCCCACCCAAACAAGGACCTCTCCTGAATTCCAGGTAGCCTTCTCCAAAAGGAAACAAACTAATGTTAAACACAAACAGTCCCATAAAACAGGAGGGAGGATGGGAACTTCCATCCCCACATAAACGTTTCACCCCTACAACTCCTTACAATCTCAACATTAAACAGAACCCCCCCCCCCCTAAAAAAAGACGAAAATCCCCCACTTCAAACATGCTCCCGACCATTACATCATGCCAGCACCCCAGTTCCCAAGTATTGTCCACTCAGCTCTCCCCCAGTTTATGCTCCTTAAAGAAGTCTTCGGCCGCTTCTGGGGTCTCAAAATAATACTCTCGGCCTCAGAACATCACCCATAATTTCGCTGGGTAGAACACCCCAAACTTCATGTGCCGCCGATACAGCACTGCCTTGGCCTTGTTGAAACCTGCCCGCCGTTTTGCCAACTCGGCTCCGATGTCCTGATAAATCCAGACATTATTTCCCTCGCAATCGCAGCTACGCTTCTCCCTGGCCCACCGTAGAATTTTATCTTTCCCCACAAATTTATGGAGTCTCACATCACCGCACGTGGTGGATCCCCAGCTCTCGGCTTTTGCCTCCGAGATCTATGCGTTCGGTCCACTTCAGGTGCCTTATCCAGCACCCCTTCTGCCACCAGTCCCGCCAGCATCCTCGAGACGTACCTTGTGGCACTCACACCTTCCACTCTTTCAGGCAGGCCCACTGTTCACAAGTTCTGCCTTCTCGAGGCATTCTCCTGCTCCTCCACCTTTGCCCTCAGCAATTTACAACGGTCTCCTAGGAGCCCCACCTCTGCCTCCAGAGCCACCACACGATCGCTGTGGTCTGAGATCACTCCTTCAATCTTCCGAATCTGTGACTCCTGCACCTCCAAACACCTCTCCATCCGCTCCAAAGTACTCTTCGGGGGTACCACAGCTTTTGAAATGGCCTTTGCATGATCCTCATGCATTTCTTTCCTCTGTTTATGGAATTCCTCCTTGATAAAAGTCATCAGTTCCTGGAGCTGGGGCCTTACAGCTTGCCCCTCCCCCTGCCTGCATGCTGGAAGAGACTATCTGTGAAGCACAAGACTGTTTCAACTTTCCAGCCAAACCTCTCACTGTTTTCTGCCGGGTCTGGTGATCAGAAGACATACCATTCCAGGGGTAAACTACTCCTCTAACATTCACCTACGCCTTTTCATCAAAATTGCACCCGGATCTGGGTAAAAAGAGCCCTTTTCTGTGACTTTGAACAGGAACAGCCCTTTATGTGACCAATCACTCCATGGTCACACAGCGGAAGTCCCAGTCCCAGCAGCACCTTTTTCACCCGCCCAAACAAATCCCAAGATCACTGCATTCACTTTTTTGAAGAATGCTTTGGGGATAAAAATTGGGAAGCTCTGAAAATCCAACAAAAACCTTGGGAGGACTGTCATTTCAACCGTCTGAATCCGCCCCACCAATGACAACGGGAGCACATCCCACCTCCGAAAGTACCCCCTCATCTGATCTACCAACCAACCCAAATTCAGATTATGCAGCTGCTCCCACGCCATCTGGATACCCAAATATCAAAAGCTCTCTCCCACCATCTTGAACGGCATCTCACCCAATCTCTTCTCCTGCCCCCTCCCCTGGATTACAAAGACCTCACTCTTACCCATATTCAATTTGTATTCCGAAAACTGGCCGAATTCCTCTAATACCCCCATAATCCCAACAATCCCCCCCTGCAGGTCCGATATGTACATATGTACATCATCCGCACCAAGTGAGAATCTGTGCTCCACGGCCCCCCAGCCCCTATTCCCACTCCATCCGATCAAAGGCCTTCTCTGCGTCCATAGCCACCACCACCTCAACCTCGTGCCCCTCTGGAGGCATCATAATTACATAGAGCAACCTCCTAATGTTGGGCGCTAAATGTCACCCCTTAAGAAACTCTGTCTGGTCCTCCCCTGGGATGCAGTCTTCGATCCTTGTGGCCAGGATCTTCGCCAATAGTTTGGCATCCACATTTAACAGGAAGATCGGCTTGTATGACCCACAGTTTTCTGGGTCTTATCCGGCTTTAATATGAGGGAGAACGAGGCCTGTGACAACATTGGGGGAGCACTCCCAACTCCTTTGCTTCATTGAAGGCCCTTACAAACAGCGGTCCCAACACCCCCGAGAATTTCTTATATAATTCTACTGGGTACCCATTCGGTTCCGGGGCCTTGCCCGATTGCATCGCCTCCAACCCTCTACTGCTTCCACAAGCCCAGTTGGGGCTCCCAGGCCCTCCACTAGCTCCTCATCAACCTTCGGGACCTCCAACCCGCCCAGAAACTGCCTCATCCCCTCTTCCCCGGCTGGGGGTTCCGACCTGTACAATTTGCTGTAAAACTCCCTGAACACCCCATTCCACCCCCGCCGGGTCCAAGACCGTGTTCCTACCTATGTCCTTCACCTACCCAATCTCTCTCGCCGCGTCCTGCTTCACCAACTGGTGCACTAACATCCTGCTCGCTTTCTCCCCATACTCATATCCCGCCCCTCTCACCCTTCTCAACTGCCCTACCGCCTTACCCATGGATAACAGCCCAAATTCCATTTGCAACCTCTGCCGTTCCTTTAACAGCCCTTCTCCAGAGCCTCTGCATATCTCCTGACAACCTGCAAGATTTTTCACTAGCCTTACTAACTCCACCCGCTCCGCCTTCTCCCTGTGTGCCCAAATCAAAATAAACTCCCTCCCTGACCACTGTCTTCAGTGCCTCCCAAACCATACCGACTGAAACCTCAACATACCCCTGGGTAGCCTTTCTCACCGCTCACACACCTCTTCCTCCGCTAACAGTCCCATATCCAGCCTCCGGTGCGAGGCATGGTCCGACACCGGTATTACCGAATTCTTGACATCTACCAGCCCTGCCAACAGCATCTTATCCAATACAAAGAAACCTATTCGGGAATACACCTTGTACACATGGGAGTAAAACGAAAATTCTTTCGCCGCCAGCCTCCCGAATCTCCACGGATCCATCCCACCATATGCTCCATGAATCCCCGAAGCTCCTTAGCTGTAGCTGATTATGTGTAGCCTTTAACAAGCTCCAGCTGGGTGGCCTCCACCCCTCGCCTGGGAAGATCATGGGGAGATCAACAATGGTTTCCCCGTGGCCCTCGTGGGGATTATAACAGGTGGAAAACCAAAGACAAGGGAAAGTCTGTGATAGGGTGGCAGGCAGAGGAAATGAAATGGCAAACATGTTAATGGTGCAAAGTTGGAGGGAGTGGCAAAGTAATGAGTAAGAAACAAAAGATGTTTCTGGAGGAGGTGTGAATGACAGAATCATGACCAGCGGCAAAATAAGAGGGAATAACCAAAACCAGCAAATGGGGACAAAACAGGAGGGGCTGAGGTTGCCATCTGAAATGGTGAAACTCAGTATTTTATCCGTAATGTGCCTTATCAAAAGATGAGGTGCTGTTCCTCAAGCTGACATTGAGCTTCACTGGACCACTGAAGGAGGCTGAGGACAGAGAGCATTCAGAGCAGGAGGAAGGCGGAGAATTAAAATCACAGGCAACCAGAAACTCTTGGTCATGCTTGCAGACTGAAAAAAAGTGTTCCACAATGTGGTCACCCAGTCTTCATTTAATCTCCCCAATGTAGAAGGGGTAACATTGAAATGAGCTTTGACAAAGGGTCATCTGGATTTGAAACATTAGCTCTTTTCTCTCCCTACAGTTGCTGCCAGACCTGTTGAGATTTTCAATCGTTGTTTCACTTGGAAGGAGTGTTTGGGGTCCTTGGTGGTGAGGTACCTGGAAATATATGGAAAATAGAAGCAGGAGGAGGCCATTCAGCCCATCGAGCCTAGTTCCACCATTCATTATGATCATGGCTGATCATCAAATTCAGTACTTTGATCCCGCCTTACCCCCCATAGCCCTTGATCACTTTAGCCCCAAGAGCTATATCTAATTCCTTCTTGAAAGTACACAATGTTTTGGTCACAATTACTTTCTGTGGTAACGAATTCCACAAATTCACCACCCTCTGGGTAAAGAAATTTCTCCTTACCTCAGTCCTAAAGGTTTACCCCTTATCCTCAAACTATGACCCCCTAGTTCTGGACTCCCCCACCATCGGGAGCATTCTTTCTGAATCTACCCTGTCTAATCCAATTAGAATTTTGTAAGTTTCTACGAGGTGGAGCCACATCTTTTCTGTGTGCATGGAAAAGTGCTGTGGGAAGGGGACGGGCTTTGGGGCTGATTGAGGCGTGGACCAGAATGTCACAGAGGAAAACCCCCTTTGGAATTCTGAAAGAGAAGGAGAGGGGAGGATGCGCTTGGAGGTGGCATCATGCTAACAGCATTTGTGGAGAGAAAATAAAAATAACAGAGCGTGGCTACAGAGATTGGTGAGATGGAAGCTGAGAACAAGGGGAAGCCGATCATCTTCCCCCATTGTGATGAGTATCACACTGACTACAGAATCAGATCAAGTAAAAACTCGTGGCCAAGAGTTGAAATGGTGCACAGCATGTGTAACCATGCACTTAAACAGTCACACCACCAGTTTTCGGATAGCTAAACAGTGTAAGTAAATTCAATATCATGTAATTGTGATTCGGGATCCATAATACACGTTAAAAAAACATACAAACATAAATTATAAATCAGACTTACATACATTAAATTGCCTCAGACAATCAAAATAGTATGAAGGGAACAAATTATAGATAAACCTTGGATTGATAAACATGAAACCCTTTAATTAAGAAACGGCAGCAGCAAAACGAGAAGCCCACAAAGATAATACGATATAGCCACTTTACAATTAACCATCTGTTCGATCATATATTAAAACATTTTCACACTCAAACCGTTATTAAAGTACCAATGCATCGCCTTCTGAAGACCGACTGTCATTAAGATCAAATAACCTGCAAATGTAAATGACTAATTTTGAGAAAGTGTGGTACAGGCTGCTTACTACCAGGATAAGGAATATTAGGCCATTCTAAGAAAGTGTATATAAAACACAGATCCAATTGAAGCAGCACTCACTCTTCTGCAGGAAAGGAGTTGAAAGCTGTTGCTCGCCTGTTAGTCAAGCAAATTAATTGGACATGTATGAATGACTTTGTGACCTTGTTAAAAGTTTTATAGTAGATAGCCTTTGGATATCCATAATCAGGATATTTCTCTTTTAGTAATGACAATCTGTCAACAGATTTACACCTTGTAAACTCTGTAAATCTGTTATATACTTTAAAATGTTTGGAATCAAACCCCACTAAAAATATAACTGTGTGTGTGTTACTTTGAGTAAGCTTAAGTTCCTAGACGCTCATTAGGAAGTCCTAAGAGACAAGGACCTACGCTGATAAAGTAATAATTTTGTTTGAGTAACTTATCTGGAAAGTCTCCATTAGAAGGTAACTCATAGTTGTTTGACTACTCAGGGTTCTGAAGATTATCTCCCCATAGCAAGAACTGCCTATTGTTCTGTCGAGGAAGATAGCTTTCACTCTTTCGGTGGCTTAGTCCTAAACAGAAAAGTAAGATTAATCATCCAGGTCAGAAACCCTAAATCATTCATACCATGACCCACTCATAGACTTCTCTTTTGGTCTTTTTCCGAACCCCCCCCCCCCCCCCCCCCCCCCCCCCCAACCCTTCACTTGCTTAAAACCTATTAGGGCAGCAGGGTAGCATGGTGGTTAGCATAAATGCTTCACAGCTCCAGGGTCCCAGGTTCGATTCCCGGCTGGGTCACTGTCTGTGTGGAGTCTGCACGTCCTCCCCCTGTGTGCGTGGGTTTCCTCCGGGTGCTCCGATTTCCTCCCACAGTCCAAAGATGTGCGGGTTAGGTGGATTGGCCATGCTAAATTGCCCGTAGTGTCCTAATAAAAGTAAGGTTAAGGGGGGGGTTGTTGGGTTACGGGTATAGGGTGGATACGTGGGTTTGAGTAGGGTGATCATGGCTCGGCACAACATTGAGGGCCGAAGGGCCTGTTCTGTGCTGTACTGTTCTATGTTCTATGTTCTATCTCTAACTTTTCCTATTTTTGATTAAACTCTGCTCTTCTCTCCACAACTGCTGTCAGACCAGCTGAGTATGTCCAGTATTTTTATAGTTCCCATTTTAGGCTTCCAGTATCCATGGTATTTTGCTTTCATGAAAAAATTGAATAGCTCACAGAGGGATATTACTGTTGTACTATTGTATAGTTAGAAATTGGAAAATAGGTCATATCCCAAAAGACAAATTGTTTCTGGGAGTGCCTAACACTGCTTCAGGTTTTAAGGCAAAAGTATAATGCTGTGAGACTAGACTAGGCATTTTTGTACAAGGCTGTTAGACTCTAAGACTCCCTTCTTATTTAAAAGAAGAGAAAGATGTGCACTTATATAGCTCTTTTTCTAAGCACCAGACATAGCAAAGTGCTTTACAGCCAGTAAGTTATTTTTGAAGTGATAGTCACTGTTGTACTGCATTTAACAGAAGTTTTTATTTCCTTACAACAGTGTTAATGTTTTAGTGAACCTGGAAATTCACATGTTTCAACTCAGTAACATTGTTATTTGTTCACCCAACTCTCAATCTGCAAGCCATGGTGTTTGAAGCCAGGCCCAAGCTAAAATGAGAAGATCCTGATGCATGTTGAACACAAGGGCGGCACGGAAGCACAGTATTAGCACTGTTGCTTCACAGCGCCATGGAACCGGGTTTGGTTCCCGCTTGGGTCACTGTCTGTGTGGAGTCTGCACGTTCTCCCCGTGTCTGTGTGGGTTTACTCCGGGCGCTTCGGTTTCCTCCCACAAGTCCCGAAAGACGTGCTGTTAGGTGAATTGGACATTCTGAATTCTCCCTCAGTGTACCTGAACAGGCACCAGAGTGTGGCGACAAGGGGACTTTCACAGTTACTTCATTGCAGTGTTAATGTATGCCTACTTGTGACAATAATAAAGATTATTATTATTATATGCCAGTTCAAGGCTAAAACACTAGATGGAGTTTAGGCAGCAAATGAGCATTCTCCTTTTAAGGGGAGAAGGCATTGAAACATCAGTCTCACGACTGCACCGGTCACCTGTTTGGAAAAATCACACCAGGCAAGGCGAAGAAAGAAATGCGGCAAAACAAAATGGCAGTTCAGAGGCTCAGACAGATAAATATAGAAATGGAAGGAGGATTTTTCATTCTCCAAGTCATGAACTTTTAGGTCTGTGTGAAAATGCATCAATACGGAATTTTCCTCCAGTTATATTGTTTCACATTTGCTGCTGCCTTTAATTATTGTTTTTTCCCAAACGTCTGGCTACTTCTCAATACAGTTTTGTTCCTTTGCTTCCATTCCAAGCCCAGACCTTCCTACGGCTTCTCCAGTTTGAGACCAACTAGAGTGGACACTTTATTCAATCATCTTTAAACAAGTGGAAGTGCTCAACAAATGAAATAGACTGTACTGTAAATGCTGAAGAAACAGTTTTAGTTCTGTGAGGTGTTTGGGTGCGTCCACTCATGTGGAGTAAATGCAATTATTATCTCTTAAGTTGGTAGTTGACAGAAAACCCTTATGAGAGCTAGAAGTGGGGAATCAAAGTCACTTCTTCAAATAGGAGTCAATGAAACAAGAAATAGGGCCAATGTCTGGGTGGAAAAGAGTTCAAAAACAAAAGAAACATGAATTCTCCTTGACCATAGATTTGTGCCTGATTTGCAAAAAGAGATGAACTCATATATATGTATTAATGACCAAAGATTGTTCAGCATTCCTATAGTTTCTTAAGATTTATTCTGTTTCTTCTATAGGTTCCTTGGTTATGGGAAACAAGGCACTGTTGGTACAGCTATCCCTACCAGGTAATATATTCAATGCCATTCAACCCATAGCTTTGAGGTGTTGTTATATTGGCAAACTGCATGAATAATCATCAGTGTCTTCAGGTTTTCTGCTTTACGTACAAATAATAATACTTTTATTTTAAAAAAGCAATAGATGCATAAAATTCATGAGAGCATTGTTATTGCAAGCCTTGGTCATCGTACTATGTTGAGATAGTAATTTGATAACTGATGCTCATATTATTAATGCTCTCAGACATGGAGGGATCAAGATTCAGAATCATATTGCAAACTTATGGGGGGGAATTCACTTTTTCTGAGACTAAGTCTTGATGTTGACGCAAAATTTGTGGACTTTCATGACAGCAAAACTGGCGCCACACTTCCACCGATTCCGCTATTGTTAAGGGGATAACACCGCTGCCACATGGAACAATCGATTTTAATGAGAAATGGGGCCGAATTGGCCGGTTTTGTGATTGACACACAGGAAGTTAACAAGCTGCAGTTGCATACATACACTGTACTCCCCACACACACCATCCCAGCCAACAAGATGGCAGTGAGCAGAACGGCACCATGGTTCATGGATGCCAAGCTGGAGACCCTCCTGGATGCTATGGAGGAGAGGAGAATGACTCTGTACCCAGGAAGGAGGCTGCCAGCTGCTGCCGTTCGCCGTGCAGGGCGCAGGTGGCAGAGGTGGTGACTGCCATGAGCAATGCCATCCGGACCGGCCAGCAGTGCCGGAAAACACTGCAAGACCTCCTCGGGGAGGCCAGGGAGAGTATGCAGCACCATGCCTCTAGCACCAACCCCAACCCCCTCAGTTGGGCACTTGAGTGAGGAGGCTCCTGGGACACTATCTGGTGCACACCACACAGCTGATCCGGTACAGCAGGTGGAGGTAGGAACACCCAAAGGGGCGGACGGTAGGAGAACAGGTCGACCCCGGAATTAGCTGACGTCCAGATGGGTTTCGAGCGCCTGGAACAGACAGTCCCATCAATCATGGATATGCAGAGTCAGGGACTACATGAGGGGTTGACGTCGAGCATCCAGTACCTGCAGGTGCAATTGGAGGAGTCCAACCACATGCAGCAGAAGGTGGTGGTGCCGACAATGCGTGCCACCCAGGCCAGCGTGGTGGTGTCCACACTGGAGGCCTTGGGGCTGAAGGTTTTGGCTATGGATCAACATGTCCAAGGCCTGGGGCATTCTGTACAGGCCAAGGCCCAGGGCAGGGCTGTCGTCTCACAGGCAACCAAGTGCCAGGATCACCTGGGTATCGCAGCGGCGCTCCTCAGGTGGCCCAGTCACAGAAAGCCATAGCTGCTAACATCGGCAGCATTTCCCAAGCGCTGGCCAACATGGGCAGACACAGAGGGAAGTGGCCCAGTCCCAGAGAAAGATGCCGCAGTCCCATACAGAGATGGTCCACTCCCTGTGCTCCCTGACCATGAGCGTGTGGACCCTGGCCGAGACCTGAGCGGGCCTCCAGGACTGGCAGCGCCAGGTGGTGGGGGAGGCTCAGGGGATAGCTCCACTCACACCCTCATCCCGTTGTAGTAGCCCGAGGACAATTGGGTACCCCGAGGGAGGAGGAGGTGATGGGGCTAGTGCCGGTGACTCCTGCAGCAGAGTGCCGAAACACTGCAGCTCCTCAGACACAGCCTTCCCTCCCCTGCTTCCTGTCCCTGATGCATAAGGTGGGCTGCGGGCAGAACAGTGCGACACCATATCATTGGGACACCCAAGCAGCAGCCAGGCCCATCCAGGCCAGTGGCCCCAGAAGACGCCTGCCCACGCAAACTCAGGTCGCAGGGCAGGAATCACAGTAGGCAGCCTCCACGCCTGCTGTACTGTCTGGGGAACCATTGGGGCCCTTAAGGCCAGAAGGTTAGACACCAGTTAAGTTCAGTAAGAAGTCTTACAACACCAGGTTAAAGTCCAACAGGTTTGTTTCAAACACGAGCTTTCGGAGCACGGCTCCTTCTTCAGGTGAATGGAAAGGCTTGTTCCAGAAATGTTTATATAGACACAATGTGGAGATGCCGGCGTTGGACTGGGGTGAGCACAGCAAGAAGTCTTACAACACCAGGTTAAAGTCCAACAGGTTTGTTTCAAACACGAGCTTTCGGAGCACGGCTCCTTCTTCATTCACCTGAAGAAGGAGCCGTGCTCCGAAAGCTCGTGTTTGAAACAAACCTGTTGGACTTTAACCTGGTGTTGTAAGACTTCTTGCTATATAGACACAGTCAGAGATGCCCCGGAATGCGAGCACCTGCAGGCAATCAAATCATCAAAGATGCAGAGAGAGAGGTAACTCCAGGTTAAAGAGGTGTGAATTGTCCCAAGCCAGTTCAGTCGGTAGGCCTCTGCAAGTCCAGGCTTGTTGGTGGGGGCCGAATGTAATGCGACATGAATCCCAGATCCCGGTTGAGTCCGCATTCATGCGTACGGAACTTAGCTATAAGTTTTTGCTCAGCAATTTTGCGTTGTCGCGTCTCCTGAAGGACTCCTTGTAGAATGCTGACCCGGAGATCAGAGGCTGAATGTCCTTGACTGCTGAAGTGTTCCCCAACTGGAAGGGAACAGTCCTGCCTGTTGATAGTCGCACGATGCCCGTTTATTCGTTGTCGCAGTGTCTGCATGGTCTCGCCAATGTACCACGCTTCGGGACATCCTTTCCTGCAGCGTATGAGGTAGACTACATTGGTCGAGTCGCACGAGTATGCGCCGCGTACCTGGTGGGTGGTGTTTCCACGTGTAATGGTGGTGTCCATGTCGATGATCTGGCATGTCTTGCAGAGATTACCCTGGCAGGGTTTTGTGGTGTTGTGGTTGCTGTTCTGAAGGCTGGGTAATTTGCTGCAAACAATGGTTTGTTTGAGGTTGCGCGGTTGTTTGAAGGCCAGTAGTGGGGGTGTGGGGATGACCTTGGCAAGATGTCCATCCTCGCTGATGATGTGTTGGAGGCTGCGAAGAAGATGTCGTAGTTTCTCCGCCCCAGGAAAGTACTGGACGACGAAGGGTACTCTGTCAGTGGTGTCCCGTGTTTGTCTTCTGAGGAGGTCGGTGCGGTTTTTTGCTGTGGCGCGGTGGAACTGTCGATCAATGAGTCGAGCGCCATATCCCGTTCGTACGAGGGCATCTTTCAGCATCTGTAGGTGTCTGTTGCGCTCCTCCTTGTCTGAGCAGATCCTGTGTATACGGAGGGCTTGTCCATAGGGGATGGCTTCTTTAATGTGTTTCGGAACACCGTGCGACTATCAACAGGCAGGACTGTTCCCTTCCAGTTGGGGAACACTTCAGCAGTCAAGGACATTCAGCCTCTGATCTCCGGGTCAGCATTCTACAAGGAGGCCTTCAGGAGACGCGACAACGCAAAATTGCTGAGCAAAAACTTATAGCTAAGTTCCGCACGCATGAATGCGGACTCAACCGGGATCTGGGATTCATGTCGCATTACATTCGGCCCCCACCAACAAGCCTGGACTTGCAGAGTCCTACCGACTGAACTGGCTTGGGACAATTCACACCTCTTTAACCTGGAGTTACCTCTCTCTCTGCATCTTTGATGATTTGATTGCCTGCAGGTGCTCGCATTCCGGGGCATCTCTGACTGTGTCTATATAAACATTTCTGGAACAAGCCTTTCCATTCACCTGAAGAAGGAGCCGTGCTCCGAAAGCTCGTGTTTGAAACAAACCTGTTGGACTTTAACCTGGTGTTGTAAGACTTCTTACTGTGCTCACCCCAGTCCAACGCCGGCATCTCCACATCATGACCAGTTAAGTTGGCATGGGTGCAGGGCACAGTTTAGTTATAGGGGCTGGGGCATGTATCTGTAAATATTTGTTCACATTAAACACCTGTTACCACTATTCCAACCTGTCTCGGTGCTTTGTCTGATGGGTGTGAGGGGTGGGCTGGTTTGGATTTGTCAGAGGAGGGGGTAGGGGCGGAATTGGCAGACGTTGAGGGCGGTCTGCCCCCCTTCTCCCCACTTGGACGGTCTCCACCACCGCCACCACAGGGAATCGATGGGGCCGTGTGATGGAATGGCCAGATTGCCTGCCGGGATCACCAAGATGGACGGTAGAAAGTGCAACCGTGGGCAGGAGTCAGACATTGGCATACGATCCAGAGCACCAGAGCTCATGCAGAGCGGGTTGTCATCATTCTACATCCCATGGACGAGACCCACTGTTACAGCCAACCAGAGCCCACACCCAGTAGTGCGGCAGGTATGTATCACGGAGGGGGTTGCAGGCGGGTTGCCGGGTGGGCGGGGGGAATTGAGGGGGTGTTGAGGTGGGATGCTGTGTCCATGCCCCCTGGCCAGTCCTCCCCACCTCAGTGAACCTGGAGGCGATCAGAGCACCCCGTGCACGTTGGCTCTGGCACACACGTTGTACGGCCTCCCGTGCCTGCCTGAGCCCCATGCCCTGCCCACCCTCGCCCTCCCTTACATCCTCCTCATCAGAAGAGGCCTGGCATTCCTCCTCCAGCACATCGTCCCTCTGCTGCATGATGTTGTGGAGACCGCAATAGGCTGCCATGATGCGGGCGACCGTCTCAGCATCATAATGGAGGGCCCCTCCAGACTGGTCCAGGCACCTGAACCGCATCTTCAGAAAGCCGGAGCACTGCTCGATTATGGACCTGGTTGCTGTATGGGCGTCATTGTAGCGGGTCTCTGCATTGGTCAGTGTCATCAGCCACGACCGCAGTGGATAACCCCTGTCACCCATGAGGCAAACCCCCCAGCTGGGAGGGGCCGCTCGAACATGTCAGGAATTGTCGAGTGTGCCAGGATGAAGGTGTCGCCCACAGTGCCTGAGTATCGGGTGCAGAAGTGTATGATGTATAGCTGATGGTCACATATTCATTAAATGGAACCCCTTTCGGTTAATGTAGAATGGCCTGTCATCTGCAGATACTCATAGGGGGACATGCAGCCCACTGATCACCTCCTGGACTCAGGGCATCCGGTCGATGGTGGCGAGCCCCGCTGCCCGGGCATCCTGGTGGGCTCGGCCCACATTGAAATGGATGTATTAAGCCACCTGGGCATATCGGGCCTCCGTGACGGTGCGGATGCACCTGTGCACCGAGGTCTGTGAGATCCCAGACTCAAGGCCTGGAAGGATCCCGTGGCGTAAATTTTCAGGACAACCGTCACCTTTACGGCCACCGGGAACGGATGCCCTCCCCCATAGCCCTGCGGTGCCAGGTGTGCCATCACCTGGCAGATATGATGCACTGTTTCTCTGCTCACCCGGAGTCCCGACAGCATGCCCGGTCTGGCAGGCCCTCAAGTAACAGTGCCAGTACACACAAGGCCTCCTGCAGCGCCTCCTTGGCACCTCCTCCTCGGCCTGTTGGGCAGCTGGCTCTCCATCTTGGTGCCTGCCACCTGTCTGCCTCCAAGCTCGCTCTGCTGCTGAAAGCTCCGCTGATGCAGTTTTCTCCTCCATGAGCAGCTCCAGCTTGTACAGTCGCAGTGCATCCCCCAGGGCCGCGCAACTAGCAGGTAGGCCACCATTGCTGCTTGAATTCCAATATCCATTGTCTGCATGAGGTGAAAGGCTGGCATATTAGCATGGTGCGTATCCCCGTGCCCAACCAGGTCCAGTAGACCACATGGTGGCCCCCGTTGGCACTGTGGCCTCTGCCCCGCATGCCCCCCCCCATCTCCACACCCCTGACCCCATCATTGCCCAGCACCATGGAGGCCTCTGGCCCCTGCGCCTGTCCCTGATGTGAGGTGTACCATCGGCCGGCACTGCCCTTGCCAGGGGTCTGCTCTACACCCCCTGTCCCATGCTACCATAGGGGCTACTGTGGGCATTGTCCTGGGGGGCCACCGGCAGGTGGCGACTGGGTTAGGGAGGGTGTGGCAGAGGGTGGGGGGGTGGGGGGCTCACTTACTGCCGATGTCTCTGCAGAGCCAGGGGCCAAGGTGGGTGGTCAGTGGGGTGTGCAGCAAGATGGCTGCCTTGCAGGCCATGGTAATGGCGGTTCAGGACTGGACATTGTCATCAAATCGGCGTGCGCCACAGTTTTGCCATCGGAACCTATTATCTGCCCAATTGTGTGTCTGATTTTGGCATCGGCCAATGGAGAATCCTGCCCAGAGACTAAATCACTGAGATCAAGTACTGCAGTAGCAAACTATAAGGATTGAACCTGGGAATTACAGATAAGCAGTGCCAGTGGGTGTACTTTGCCTCATTGATGAAGCTAAAAAGAAAAAATTACAGCAGCACAAGTCGAGAAAAATATGACAATAATTAATATAGAGAAAAAAGATAATAGATAAAGTAGACAAACATAAAGAGGACAAGATCCCTGGGTTCAAATGGATAACATCTCTGGATACTTAAAGCAACCAAGGGGGAGCTAGCAGAAACTAATATTAATTTATTTTAAAATTCATTATAAAAGGGAATAGTGCCAGAGGGCTGATGAGCAGCAAATGTAATTCCTGTAATCAAAAAGGCAGATAGAACCAATCCAGAGAACAATAGATCAATTTTCTTAATGTCAGTGGTAGGAAAGATACTGGGACCTTTCCAAAATGAGGAATCCAGAGCAAAGAACAATAACAAAAATAATTAGCATAGATTTCTAAAAGAGAGGTCATCTTTTACCAATCTTAATTGAACTTTTGGCAATGTAACAAAAGTATAGACAGAGACAGTGCAGCAGGTGTAATGCATTTTCAGAAGGCCTTTGTTAAGGTGCCGCATAAGAGATTTATCTTAAGCGAGCTAAGGTATAGTTTCCTGCTTTCTGTCTTCCTTGAACTTTTACAATTTGCTATTTTCCCATCTAATGGTACCTTCCCCGAATCTAGTGAATTTTGGTCAATTAAAACCAATGCATCAACTATCTCAATACTGCTTCTTTTAAGGCCCGAGGATGAAGTCCATCAGGACCCGGGGATTTGTCATCCCACAACTCCAACAGTTAGCTAAGTATCACTTGCCCGGTGATTGTAATTTTCCTGAGCTCCTCCGTTGCAGTTTCTGATTTTCTGGAAGCCTGAAAAACAAACTCTGGGCGATATTCTCCGTTTCGGAGATTATGGGCGGCATCGCCAATTGCCGATGCTGAAATCGCATTCGGCGATTGGGCGGAGAATGCCTTTTGACGGCAAGATCGGGTTGGCGCCTGTTTTCAGATGCTCCGTCCCCTCCAAAACGCTGTCATCGGTGAGTACACCGCACGCATTGGACGGCCTCAGGACATCACCTGAAGGTCCTCCTGATGCTCTGCCCCCAATGGGCCGACTTCCCGATGGTGTAGATCACTTGTGGTATGAGGTTTCATCAACCTCACGTGGCAGTTGCGGACTGCGTCCAGCGCCGCCACAGTCAGGGGGGTGGGAGCCGTTCCACTGGCCGGGCAGGTTGGGGGGGGGCTTCGTTGGGGGCTAGGGGGACTGGTGGGGTGGTCCGGGGAGGCAATGGGGGTTACCAGTGGGCACTATCTGGCAGGCTAGGTCCGCGCATGGCTGGCGCCATGTTGTACAGTGTGACTGCTGCAGGTCGCCGCCATGCACATGTGCGGCCACGGACCTGGCAATTCTCCATTCCTGTCAGGAACGCCGCGGCTGCTAGCATCCCACCGGGCGGAGCATTGCTGTGGGGGCGATGGCGACATTTTCATTGTAGGACTAGACACATGCTCCAAACATAGTCTCAAAATTGGAGAATCCATCCCTTTGTTCTCCCACCGGAGCTGAATTACAACTCGGTAGCGCAAATCGGGTAGTGATTCCCAATCCTTTGCCATGCAGATTTATGCATTGTGAAAGGTCCCTTGTTCAGAGGCAATTGGTGTCTGATAGAGGAGGTGGGCATTGGGACGTGGAGTTAGAGGGGGCCCATTGGAGACTGGCGGCTCCTGAATGATGGGCAGCACCACCAGGGGGACAGTGGCTGCCTTTGATAATGAAACCACCAGTGCCCAAAATCATCTTGGGAATGGATTCCTCCTTTCCCCAGTCCGTTAAGTGTGGAATGGGAACCACAAAGACTGGAACTGAAAGACTATATCAAAAGCTGATTGTTCCAGCTATTACTTGAGAAACATGATTTAGTCAACAGCGTAGCCGTATCTGTCATCCTCTTGCAACAGTTATTTCACACCATTATTATTTCAAAGTCAGAACATTGATCATCACATTATTATGCATTTTATAAATCTTTACATTATACTGCACTGATGATGATAATCTCCCATCAACTATAATATGGTAAGGGTAATAAAAATGCAGCTTTCTAGACCCAGTGTGAGTCAAAATATAATTTGTCATTGATAAACTCATCTACTAGAATCTTATGGGAACAATTAACAGGGATGTACCAGAGAGAATGATCATTTATTACTATTTTACAGTCTGACGAAGAAGCTGAGTGTATTTCAGTACATTATTTCATTTATAAATATATAATATTCATTTGATAGACAAAGTTTTTTTTTTATAAATTTAGATTACCCAATTATTTTTTCCAATTAAGGGGCAATTTAGCATGGCCAATCCACCTACTCTGTACATTTTTGGGTTGTGGGGGCGAAACTCACGCAGACACGAAGGGCCTGTACTGCGCTGTATCGTTCTATGTTCTAATGTGCAAACTCCACACAGACAGTGACCCAGAGCCGGGATCGAACCTGGGATCTCAGCGCCGTGAGGCGGTTGTGCTAACCACTAGGCCACCGTGCTGCCCATAGACAAAGTTTCATGGTAAAATATTGATATTGCATTAATATTTGCAGCAGAATTCATCATCATTTTTTATTGTACATCATTGTGACAGATTTCTCACACTATTACCCATTGATGCTGCCAGATTTGAAAAAAATAAATAAATTTTTAAGTAATTACATTCTGTGCAATGAGATATTGCCCCAGCTTGGCCATTAAAAACTCCAAGACTGTGATTGCTAGTCAGTACATGCATCAAAATGTGAAAGCCAAATATTTTACCAGACTACAATTTTGGCTGGTATACAATGACTGGAGACAGTACTTTATTTGAATTAAGATCTTCAAGAGCACATTATGTAGAATTGTTATATTTGTTCGAGCTTTATCTGGTTAAGCAGTATGCAGTGCTACTCTGAAGAAGTCATACAAACTCAAAACCTTTTCTCTTTCCTTAGATGCTGCCAAATCTTGTGTGTTTTTCTGGGATTTTCTGCTACTTATCGTCCTTAGCTTAATATTTGTCTTATATTATACACACTCAAAGTAAAAGCTTATGATAGAGAAGATAAGGTCGCAGTGTTTGATTCACTTTGAAAATTCCAAAAACGCAATGCACATATAACAGGAGCTAAGTACTGTTTCAAACTTCAGTAAATACATATTGATAAAACTTCCATAGCAACACTTATTGAAAAGAGTTAATAATTCGTTCAAAGCAGAGCTACACTACTTTGCATTACAGAAAATGGAGAGGATGTCTCAGCCTCAATTTCCAATACACATTGCTTGCAATAATTTAAGCTTGCCTGGAATGTGCCCAACCCATAAACAGTTGCAATGCCTAAACTGTCTATTGCTGCTTTGGTCTGTTCAATAAGTTGCAAAAGATTATGAGATAATTGCAGAGAAGAAAAGCAGTAGTAAAAAGAGACATTGAAGTATGCCTCGGTAATTCGAGGAGAATGAAGGGAATAACTTTTAAATAATCTTTATTGTCACAAGTAGTGGCAATAATAAGTGAAGGAATGTAGGACAGATTGTCTATTTGTATTTCTAATATGAATAACCTCACACTTTCTCACATTATATTCCAAACCTGCTGCCCACTCAGATCACTCGCCTATATCTCTAAGAAGCCTCCTTGTGTACGCCTCACAGCTTATAGCAAACTCAAACATTACACTTGGTCTCTTTGTCCACGTCATGAAAATTGATTATAAAAAGGCGAGGCTCTGGCACTGAAATTTGTAAAACACCCATTGGGCATCTCCTGACAACTTGAAAATATTATTGTAATAATCTTTATTGTCACAAGTGGGCTATACATTAACACTGCAATGAAGTTACTGTGAAAAAACCCTGGTCGCCGCATTCCGGTGCCTGTTCGGGTACACAGAAGGAGAATTCAGAATGTCCAAATTACCTAACAGCACGTCTTTCGGGACTTGAGACCCGTTCATCACTACTCTCTACTTTCTATCTGTTAACCAATCCTCCATCCATCTTAATATACTGTCCCCCAACTCCACAAGTCTTTATATTGTGTATTACATTTTAGTATGACCTTCAAGAACGCCTTTTGGAAATCCATACATACTACATTTACTGGTTCTGCTTTTTGTGATATGATGTACATGCACCTTTAAGGCTGTGCATCTTAAACATTTGTCAATCATTACCACTGTTACGATCCCTGGGGCTAGTGCACAGTCAATTCCAGCCCCACTTGACCTGGAATCACAACGCAATTGAAATCATTCTCAGAAAAACATCCAAAGCCTTTGGTCCTTGGCTGCCAATAACTACAGTCACCAGGTTTGTAAATTTAAACACAATTAAGTTTATTAACAGCAGTAACTATAATGAAATATGCAGCTAATACAACAGGTTAAGTATTATCCAATTCCTTAACCACCCCACATAAACTCGCCCCACCCTCTACACATACAAGATCTACAAACACAGAGGCGAGAAGAGGGGTGTAAAAATAATATTTGAAGTAAAAAGCTAAGTCTTTGCTTCAGATGGTTGTTTCTAGCACCCCTTTCTTCAATCCAGGCTTTCAGTTTGAGGTCTCTGTTTCCAGTCTGTAATGGTGTTCATTGTAGATTCATTCAGGTTTCTGCAGTTTCAGAAATACAGCAGCTGTACAGCTTTTCTGGAGAAAACAAGAGAGAAAAGAGAGCGCGGGTCCTTTCCTCTGAGTACCCAGGTCTCCAACTACTTTTCCTGGCACTCTGAGAGTCATCCCACTCGGGCAGGACCCATTTACCACCTGTTACTGGGCAGATTACATCCTTTTGGCCAATTCATTGGCCAGCAGCCAACCAATCGAACCGAGTTCCACCGATTTCTCAGGTGCCACAAAGTTCTGCTGTCCAAAGCTAGCACAGTGTACTGTGTTGTAACTTTTGAGTTCCTCATTTCCACTGCATGACTTATACATACATGTTCATTAAGCATCCATGGATCAAAATGATAACAGCAAAAATAAAGAAAGGGGAGAAATAGGGAACCGACAGGAAGGGCCCTTACCACCACCTTGACAGGATATGATGTTGTAGTCCTGTGCCTTGTCAGTAGTTAGCAGGTAACGATCAGATGTACTATACTTAGCTACCCAGTAAATCTATCTATATATAGTCTTACTTCAAATAAAGAGTCCACATTCTTGTGTATGATTTGTATGTTTATATTGAAAACAAGCAGCAAGTAACAAGGTGGCTGTGCGATTCTTGAAGATTTGACAGAGCAAATATACAAGCTTCAACCCTTCACACACAACCGAAGAAAAACGTTGGTGTGAAAGTTAAATAACTAGCCAGCTTCACCATGTGTAAGGGTTCTGCAGCATTGTAGGGATTGTACAAATTGTGATTCCAGGCTCACCCAGCAGGCATTGGGTCTCAGTAAGATTGTTAGCTTTTGGGAGAGCTTAAATAGTAAATGTTTATCTGCTGTGATGTTGAAGCAGGAACAGAAATTAGGTAGCAGACTACAGGTGCTCTCATTTTAAGTAGAACAGCACAGACATGAGAATTCATTATTCCTGAAGATAAAAAGTCTACCTGTTCAATAAATTGTATTAGATTACAAGAGAATTGCAAATAGGAGGAACAGTAGTAAAAGGGGGTACAAAAATGCGCTTCAGTAATTTGAAGATAATGATGAGAAGTAAGGAAGAGAAGAGCTGGGGTTAGAAATTACGCAGAACTCCCAGCTGGAAGAAACTGTATAGAATTATGAGGGCCATAGGATGGATAGGAAGGTACTTTTCCCCTTATTGGAAATATGTTTTTGGGGCTGGTTTAGCACAGTGGGCTAAGACAGCTGGCTTGTAATGCAGAACGCGGGTTCAATTCCCGTACCAGCCTCCCCGAACAGGCACCGGAATATGGCGACTAGGGCTTTTCACAGTAACTTCATTGAAGCCTACTTGTGACAATAAGCAATTATTATTATTATTGTATATCATCATACTGAAAATTCACTGATTTACTTGAACTAGATGAATGCACCATAATAATGTCAAAATACAATAGCCAACATTATGAAGTGCGAGATATTTGTGCTCAAAAAACTGATTTTGACCCAATTAGGTTGCCACTCAAGAAATTTGCAGTCAACCCCCTTTGTAGAGCCATTTAATATATTGCATTGCTGACCCTGATACATCCGTTATGCAGTACATACTAACAGCTTCTCTTTTTATTAACAGGTTCTAACCTCTGATCTCCATTACTATTACATAATGGAGCTGGCATTCTACTGGTCTTTAATGTTCTCTCAGTTTACTGACATCAAAAGAAAGGTAAGAACATTACACGTGAATAAATGTCAAAGAAACTTGCTTCTCAGAGGGAGACTATTTTCCCATCTCTGCTGTCTCTTTGAAAGACCAGTTGTGTTTAGTTCTATATTCCCAGCTCTTGGGTTCCTCATCCTCAAGTACCTGCCCCAACTCCCATTTAAACTATTTTTAAAAAATATTTAATTCAAGCCATTTACCAAATGGGGCTGGTTTAGCACAATGGGCTAAACAGCTGGCTTGTAATGCAAAACAAGGCCAGCAGCGTAGGTTCAATTCCCATACCGGCCTCCCCGAACAGGCACTGGAATGTGGCGACTAGGGGCTTTTCACAGTAACTTCACTGAAGCCTACTTGTGACAATAAGTTATTATTATTAAATGTAAACAGAATATCAGAAGAACAACACATCCAATGAACAACCACAACCCTCCAGCCCCCCTGACACCAACCCCCCGCCATGTCCCGCATTTCCCATTTTAACCCACTTACCTCCCCCTTTGCTGACCCTCAATTCTCCTTGAAGAAATCGATGAATGGTTTCCACCCTCTGGGTGAACCCCCCTACCAACACTGCAGAGCAAACGTAATCTTATCCAACCTCAGGAATTCTGCCAGGTTGCTCACCCACACCCCTGCTTTCAGCGGCTCCGAGTCCCTCCACATCAGCAAAATCTATCTCCAGGCTATCGGGGAGACAAAGGCCAATATATTGTCTCCCCCCACCCAGACTCCCATGTCTTCCGGCACACCACATAATGCCACCTGCAGACTAGGAATCACCCCCATGTCCAGCACCTCGGCCATCACGTCCAAGAACCCCTGCCAGAACGCCTTCAGAACATGTGGATGTAATTCACAGCCTCCCCCCCCACACGTACACAACCCACACCTATCCTCCAGCCTTGCAAAGAACTTGATCATCCTCGCCAATATCATGTGGGCCCTATGCACCACTTTAAATAAGATGAGGCCTAACTTCACACACTACAGGATGCGCTCACCCTCCGCAAGGCCTCAGCCCATGTCCCGGCCCCAACCTTCCCTCCCGGCTTTTCCTCCCATTTCTGCTCAACATCCTCCAAAAGAACCCTCCCTCTCAGCCATTTCCTTATAAATATCCAACACCGTCCCCTCCCCTATTTCATTCTCCGATAACAGCTTGTCGTGCAACACCAGAGGCAGCAACCTGGGAAGGATGGCACCTCTCTCCTCACAAAACCCCGAACCTGCAGGTACCTAAAACCATTCGCCTTGGGCAACGGATACACTTCCTCCAACTCCTCCAGGCCTGTAAATTTGCTCCCTATGAACAAATCCCTGAAGTACTCAATCCCCACCTGCCACCACTCCCAGAACCTCGCATCCAGCCTTGCCAATATGAACCTATATTTGTCTCAAATCAGTGCCCACAACGACATACCCTCCAACCCAAGAGCTGCCTCCACACCCTTAAAGCCGACACCACCACAGGGCCCTTGGAGTACCTGGTTGGCGGGAATGACAAAGGCATCAACAACAAAACCCTCAAACTTGTTCCCCTATACGATACCGCCTTCACCTGCCCCCAAACCAACCTCTCCTCCACAGCACATTTCCTCACCATCGCAATATTTGCTGCCCAATAATAATTTATCAAATCCAACACAAACCCCGAGATCAACCCAATGACTTTCCCAAAAAAGACTTAGGGTCAAAGATTGGGAGGTTCCGAAACACAAACAGAAACCAAGGCAGCAGTTCTCGCACCGTCTTCTCCACCTTCTGAATCTCCAGACCCTGAGCCTCCAATCTCTGCCCCACTCTCTCAATCGAAGCTCTGAGTGGCTCCACCACCTTAGCCAAGTCTTCCGAGGCCTCCTTCCTCTGCTGCTGAAATTCTCCATTCAGAAACTCCACCCATTGTTCATCGACCACTGGGCGGGCAGCGCTGCTCCCTTGACCTCAGTCATCTTAACCTGTGGTGTACCACAAAGACTGTCTTGCTCCAGCTGCTGTCTCTTTCTGGTGGCACTTTTCATCCATACACCAATCTCACCCATGGAGTATTACCTTCCCTGGGCACTCACACACCTTTTGCCTTCAAAAAACCCCCATAAAGGTGGGGAAGGACCAACAAAATCCACCTTGAGTGGGAGCCACCAAATGTGTGACCAGTCACTCTATGGCTGCCACCAGATCCCCCATTTATACTATTTACAGATTCCATTCCCACCATCTTTTTAGCTAAAATATTCTAGATCCCAGCAGCTAAGTGAAAAAAATTATTCTCATCGTCCCTCAATCTTTCGCCAATGATTATGAATCCATGACTTCTATTTTCACCCACTTACTAGAGGGTATTTTTTTTATTATTTACTCCATCAAAATCCTCATTCGGTCACCTCTTAACCTTCCATGTTCCAAGGAGAGTAATTCCAATGTTTCCAACCTCCATGAGTTCCCCATCCCTATTAACATCATGGTAAACTTCCCCTGTACCCGTCTGAATGCCTTCACATCATTTGTGAAGAGTAATGCCCAGAATTGTCTACAATACACCAGTTGATGCTTAATAAGTGATTTATAAATTTCTAACAGAGGGAGGTATATGGTGCAGTGGATAGCACTGGGACTGTGGCGCTGAGGACCCGGGTTCGAATCCCGGCCCTGGGTCACTGTCCGTGTGGAGTTTGCACATTCTACCCATGTCTGCAGGGGTTTCACCCCCACAACCCAAAGATATGCAGGTTAGGTGGATTGGCCATGCTAAAAGTGCCCCTTAAATTGGGGGAAAAAATAATTGGGTACTCTAAATTTATAAGAAAGAAAAATATTTCTAGCATGGTCTTTTTGCTGGTAAACCCCAATACTTTACTCCAGTTACTTATAAGCCCCAGTGACACATATTATTTTTGCAACCAACTTATCAACTTGTTATTCTACCCATAAATGTGCACATATATATATATGTATAGACACCAAGGGTGGGGGGGGGGGGGGGGGGGGGGGGGGGGGGGTGGTAGATTTTTGCTCCACAGTGTTATCTGCATCTTCATGGTACTAGGTTATGGGTGAGAACACACATTGCCAGTGAACAACGACATGGTTGTCATGGGAGACCCAATCCCTCCGCTGCCTCCCGCAGCCACATATCTCTGCTTCTCACCAAGCTGTGTTCTCCCTTCTGCAAAGAGAGAAAGCAGAGATCTGAGGCTGTTCATAATGCTTTGTGTGTAGGAGGGGGAAGTCACCATTTGTGGAGGGTTACTGTAAGGCATAAGTGCAGGGATGAGTGTGAGTGTTGTCTGCCCAGATGTGGAATTGAGGTATCTGCAGAGAGAGAAACGAGTTGGAAGGTTTGTTGATCTACAGAGTGTTGTGGAGGAGCATGCTGGACAATTCACTGTGTTAGGTTCTGGACACCTGAAGATGCAATGCCATTTACCGTTCCCATCCTCCTGAGTTCCTAGAATTTCCTGGTACACCGTCTCTGGATTGGAGGGAACACATTTAACTTCTCACTTACTCCAACACTTCCATCATGTCTAGTTGGTTGGAGAGGCAATCCTCTTCCACGCATAGGATTGGATAGCTCACCTCACTGCAGGCACTCAGCTGGACCTCCAGGTTAGAGTGGGAGACCCAAGGAACAGCCTTCCCAGGACTCCTCTCCATTCCTGTGGATGCTGCAGCCTAAAACACACAACTGTTGGTCAGCTTGTCTGCAACATGCAATGGTCCCTTTAAAGAGAAGTAATTGCTCTGGCAAAATGGCCACATCATCCTGCCTTCCCTTCCTAACTGATCCAGAAGGTTGACTCTTCATTGATCACCTTCCAGAAAGAGGAAGCAGAAGGCCCACTATTCTTCATTCGAGCTCCAGACTTACAAATAGTCCCAACGCTCCACGAAAATCGAAGGTGGTATGATTCCAGCCATGATATCTCTGCTCATCCATATTTTTCTGAATTATGCCATTTATATACTCACTCATGGGATGTGGGCATTGCTGGCTAGGCCTGCGTTTATTGCCCATCTCTTTTTTTTTAATAAACAAAGAACAATACAGCTTTTTGGTATTATAACAACACAATAAACAATGTACATAAAACTATAAACATAGTGCAAAAGCTGTCTCTCTCCCTTACAGGTCCTACTTTAATTAACCCCCTACTCTAAGCTAAACTAACCCACCCCCCGTTCTGCTGACAATTAATTTTCCACGAAGAAGTCGACGGACGGTTACCACCTCCGGGCGAACCCTAACAGACCCTCTCAAGGCGAACTTGATTTTCTCCAAACAAAGAAAGCTAGACATGTCCAATAGCCAGGTCTCCGACTTCAGGGGCTTTGATTCCCTCCAAGCTAATAGTATCCATCTCCGGGCTACCAGGGAAGCAAAGGCCAGAACATCTTGCTCTTTCTCCTCCTGGATTCCCGGGACTTCTGACGCCCCGAAAATCGCCACCTCTGGACTCGGTGCCACCCTTGTTTTTAACACCGTGGACGTGATATCTGCAAACCCCTGCCAAAATCCCCTAAGCTTCGGACATGCCCAGAACCTGTGGACATGGTTCGCTGGTCCTCCTGCACATTTTGCGCACTTGTCTTCCACCCCAAAAAATCTGCTCAACCGAGCCACTGTCATGTGATTCTATCAGGCTGAGCCTGGCACATGTTGCGGACGCATTGACTCTACTCAGCGCGTCCGCCCATAGACCATCCTTTATCTCTCCTCCCAGCTCCTCCTCCCACTTGTGCTTCAGCTCCTCGGCCTGCGTCTCCTCTGACCCCATAAGCTCCATATAAATGTCCGAGACGCTCCCTTCTCCTACCCACCCTCTGGAAACTACCCTGTCCTCAATCCCCCTTAGCAGTAGGAGCAGGAAGGTTGACACCTGTTTACGTAGGAAGTCCCGCATCTGCAGATACCTGAATTTATTTCCCCTCGCCAACCCAAACTTCTCCTCCAGCGCCCTCATACTCGGAAAGCTCCCCTCTATAAACATATCCCCATCCTCTCAATCACTGCTCTCCACCGTATTCGGAACTCTCCAGCCATACTTCCCGGGGAAAACCAGTGATTATTACAGTTGGGGACCAGACCGATGCTCCCTCTGCTCCCACATGTCTCCTCCTTGCCCCCAGACTCTCAGGGCCGGCACCACCACGGGGCTGGTGGAGTACTGTGCCGGCGGGAACACCAGAGGCGCAGTTAATAACGCCCCAAACTGGTGCCCTTGCATGAAGCCTCCTCCATGCGCTCCCATGCCAACCCCTCCCCCACCACCCACTTCCTGTCGATGGCTATATTCGCCGCCCAATAATAGTTACTAAAATTTGGCAGCGCCAGCCCGCCCTCTCCCCGACTCCGCTCAAGCATTACCTTCCTTACCCGCCCAAACAAAGCCAGAGATCACTGTGTTGACCCATTTATAAAAGGACCGCAGAGTAAAGATGGGGAGACATTGAAACACGAACAGGAATCTCGGGAGGACCATCATCTTCACCGTCTGCACCCTCCCAGCCAGTGACAACGGAAACCCGCCCCATCTCCGAAAATCGGCCTTCATTTCGTCTACTAGCCGGGCTAGATTTAATTTATGCAGCCGGACCCGTTCTCGCACCACTTGAATGCCTAGGTACCTAAAGCTTCCCCCTACTAATCTAAACGGCAGCTCCCCCAGTTGCCTCTCCTGTCCCCTCGCCTGGATCGCAAACATCTCACTTTTCCCCATATTTAGCTTATACCCCCCAAAACCGGCCAAATTCCCCTGGAATTCTCATGATTTCTTCCATCCCCTCTAATGGGTCCGATACATACAGAAGCAGGTTGTCTGCATAGAGCGAGACTCTGTTCTCCACCACCCACTGGACCAGCCCCTTCCAGCCCCTTGAGGCTCTCAGAGCAATTGCCAATGGCTCTATGGCTAACGCAAACAACAGCGGGGAGAGGGGCATCCCTCTCTCGTCCCCCGGTGCAATCTAAAATAGTCGGATGTTCTATTCGTCCGTACTCTTGCCACAGGAGCCCAATACAGCAACCTGACCCAGTCAATAAAGCCCCGCCCACATCCAAACCGTCCCAGTACCTCCCACAGATAATGCCATTCAACCCGATCAAAAGCCTTTTCTGCATCCATAGCGATCACTACTTCCACCGCCCTACCTTCCAGGGGCATCATGATCACATTTAACAGCCTTCTTACATTGGCCACCAACTGCTTACCCTAAATAAACACCGTCGGGTCCTCCCCAATAACATCCGCAACACAATCCTCAATCCTGGTGGCAGAAGTTTGTCGTCCACATTCAACAGGGATATCGGCCTGTCGGACCCACACAGCTCCGGGTCCTTGTCCCGCTTCAGAATCAGCTAAATTGTGGCCTGTTACATCGTTGGGGGCAGCACCCCTCTTTCCCTTGCCTCATTGAACATTCTCATCAACACCGGCCCCAATATCCCAGAGAACTTTTTATAAAACTCCACTGGGTACCCGTCCGGCCCCGGGGCTTTACCCGCCTGCATGGCCTTCAGACCCTCCACTATCTCTTCTAACCCGATCGGGGCCCCCAGCCCTTCTTCCAGCTCCCCGTCTACCTTTGGGAAATTCAGCCCCCTGAAGAAGTGCCTCATCCCCTCCGGCCCCGTAGGGGGTTCCGACCTATACAGCCTACTATAGAAATCCCTAAACGCCTTATTCACCCCTGCTGAATCTCCAACCTGGTTCCCATCTCCGTCATTTACTTTCCCTATCTGCCTGGCTGCCTCCCTCTTTCTAAGCTGCTGCGCGAGCCTTCTGCTGGCCTTCTCTCGATACTCATAGATCGCCCCCCCTCGCCTTTCTCAGCTGCTCCACCGCCCTCCCTGTGATTAAAAAGCCGAACTCCGCCTGTAGCCTCCGTCGTTCCGTTAAAAGCCCTGCCTCTGGGGCCTCCACATACCTCCTATCGATCTGTGGTATATCCTTAACCAGTTGGTCCATCTCTGCCCTGTCCACCTTCTCCCTATGGGCCCGTATTGAGATCAGCTCCCCTCTGACCACCGCCTTCAGTGCTTCCCAGACCACCGCTGCTGAAATTTCCCCCGTATCGTTAACCTGCCGGTAGTTCTGAATACATTTCCTCAGCCGCTCGCACTCCCCTTTGTCAGCCACATCTAACCTCCAGTGCGGGCGCTGGTTACTGTCTTTACGAACCTGCAGGTCAACCTAGTGTGGAGCATGGCCTGAGATTGTGATCGCCGAGTACCCCGTGTCCACCACCCCTGCCAGTAAGGCCCCGCTCAAAATGAAGAAATCAATCCGGGAGTACACTTTATGCACCTGTGAGTAAAAGGAGAATTCCTTCACCGTCGGCTGCCCAAATCTCCATGGACCCACCCCCGCCCCATCTGCTCTATGAACCCTTTTAGTTCCTTTGCCATTGCTGGCACCCTGCCCATTTTTGAGCTTGACCGGTCCAAGCCAGGGTCAATAACCCTGAAGTCCCCTCCCAGGACCAACCTGTGCGAGTCCAGGTTTGGTATCTTCCCCAGCATCCTCTTTATAAACTCCACATCATCCCAATTTGGCACATACACATTTACTAATACCACCTGCACCCCCTCCAGTTTCCCACTGACCGTAATGTACCGACCTCCCACATCCAAAACTATTCTACCCACCTCAAACACCACCTGCTTATTGATCAGGATCGCGACCCCTCTAGTCTTTGAATCCAGTCCCGAGTGAAAGACCTGACTGACCCAGCCTTTGCTCAATCTAATCTGGTCAGTTACTCTAAGGTGCGTCTCCTGCAACATTACCATTCAGTACCCTAAGATGTGCGAACACACGCGCCCTCTTGACCGGCCCATTTAACCCTCGAACATTCCACACAGCCCCCCCCCCCCCCCCCCCCCCCAGGCAGCCTCTGCCCCCAACCCCCTCTCTATCCCTTGGCCCAAGTCCCTCCCTTGTCAGCAGAATATTCGCTCCCTTCCCCCCCAGTAACAACACTGTAGCCCAACCCCTTTGATAAACCGAACATATGCACACACCCACTGCGCTTCCATGAGCTAGCCCGCCCAGCTAGCTTGGTGGCCCCCATCCCTGGTGCCAGATAGTCTCCCACCTCTCGTTCCCTCCTCACCCACACCCCCACCCCCAGCTCATACAAACATACTCTAACATCAAACAATCCCCAGACAATTGCCCGACAGAAAAACATCAAAATTTAAGCAAGCACACCTCCATCCCCCAACAGTGCAAATGCAAACCTTAACTCACTCAGCTCTGTCACAGGTCCCAAATCAATACAGAAGGCATTACAAACAGCTTCCACAAAAAATGAGAAACTTTTTTTAAAGAACAGAGAAACAAAAAGAAAAAAAAGCATGAGCCCTGCAGCAAAGTTCAAAAGTTCTCAGACCATCACCAGTCCTTTCCTTTTCACAAAGTCCAGAGCGTCCTCAGGCGACTCAAAATAAAAGTGTTGTTCCTCGTACGTGCCCCAGAGATGGGCCGGATACAACAGTCCGAACTTCACCTTTTTCTTAAAGAGCATCGACCTAATCTGGTTGAAGCCTGCTCTTCTCCTGGCCACCTCCACACTCAGGTCTTGGCAGACCCGCAGGATGCTATTGTCCCACTTTCAGCTCTGTGTCTGCTTGGCCCACTGTAGAATGCGTTTCTTATCCAAGTACCTGTGGAATCTCACCACCATTGCCCTCAGGGGGGTCTCCTGTTTGCAGCTTTCTTACGGGTGCTCTGAAAGCCCGTCCACCTCCAAGGCTCGGGAGAATTCCCCACTCCCAGCAGCTTCTCAAACATATCTGCGATGTATGCCCCAGCGTCTGCTCCTTCGCACCCCTCCAGGAGCCCAACGATTCTCATGTTCTGCTGGCATGACCTATTCTCTAGGTCCTCCATCTTCTCCAGGAGCTTCTTCTGCTGGTCTCTCAGCATCCCCACTTCCAACTCCACCGCAGTTTGATGTTCCTCCTGCTCAGCCAGCGCCTTCTCGACCTTCTGGATTGCCCGATCTTGGGCGTCCAATCTAAGCTCCAGCCGGTAGAAAATCGGGGGAAAAGTTCCAAAAGTCCGACCTGAGCGGGAACCACCAAATGTGCGACTTACTCCTTCATAGACGCCACCGGAAGTTATTGCCCATCTCTAATTGCTCTTGCGAAGGTGGTGGTGAGCCACCTTCTTGAACCGCTGCAGTTTTTGTTATGTAAGTACACCCACAATACTGTTAGGGTGGGAGTTCCAGGGTTTGGACATATTTGTTCTCCCAAAGTTTGTGACTTCACACCAGTCTGTACTGAACTCCACTTGCACTGTCCAATTCACAACTGTATCTATGTCATGCTGAAGCCTATATCTATGCACATCATAATCTACTACTTTACCAAATTTTGTTTCATCTAAAAACTTTGTAATTTGCTTCCTACATTCGAACCTAGGTCATTATTAAAATTATGACGAGGAATTAAATGAAAATGAACCCTTAAGGAACAGCACTGCTCGCCTCCTCCCAGCCTGAATAAATCCACCCATCACCACTCTTTGCTTCTTATCACTGAGCCGATTCTGTGTCCGTACTATCACTTTCTCTTTAATTTCATGGTCTTCCATTTTCATAATAAATCTCCAGTGTGGCTCTTTGTTGAATGTCTTCCAAAAGTCCATGTGGACATCCGCTGCACTACCTTGATCAATCTTTCCTGTTGCTTCACCAAAGAATTCAATCAAATTAGTCAACATGATTTAGCTTTAAAACACCCATGCAGTCTCTCCTTGATTAACCCAAGCCTTTCCAAATGAAAGTTTATTTTGTCCTTGATAATGGTTTCTAATAACTTACCCAGCGGTTGACGTAATGTTGGCTGGCCTGTAGTTTTTTGGTTTATCCCTATTCCCCTTCCTGATTAGCTCTATTAGCAGCCCTCCAGCTGTCTGGCACTACTCCTGTATCAAATGAGGATTGAAAGATTGTGACCAGTACCTCTGGTATTTTTACATTTGCTTCTTTCACCAACCTAGGATCTGAATCAGGTGACTTAGCAACTTGCGGTAATAGTAATCTTTTTCGTGCAAATACTCTATTATGTTTCAGTCCATAATCTTCCTCTCTCTCAGTGTTACTTTTGCATCATTCGCTTCCTTTGTAAAGACGGATGTAAAATAAACGGTTATTACTTTTTGTCTTGTCCTCTGCCTCTGCAGGAAGATTTCCCTTTAGATTCTTCAGAGGCCCAAACCTTTCCCTAGCTGACTGCTCTTTGTGTTTATAAAGTGTTTCATCTTAATTTAGTGCTGCTGCTGATATTTTCTTGTGAACTCTGTGTTTCCCATATTAACTTTATTTTTCCAAGTCCCTCCTGTGCTTTCTGGTTATTAATTGCCCCTGATTTTTGTCACATGCCTCATTTATCTGACTTATTTTAACTTTTCGCTCCTTTATTATCCATTAGCTTTGGATTTTCTGCCTTTTTTCTTCAAAGAGATATGCCTAGTTTGTAACTGAACTTTCTCTAAACGTCCTCCATTGTTCTGTTACACTGCTATCCGTCCCTCGTGAAATCATTGAAATGCTCTTCTCCAGTTGAGCATTTTTAACTTTGACAGTTTCTGATCCCTCCCCATCATTAGGGCAGCACGGTAGCATAGTGGTTAGCACAAATGCTTCACAGCTCCAGGGTCCCAGGTTCGATTCCCAGCTTAGGTCACTGTCTGTGTGGAGTCTGCACGTTCTCCCCGTGTATGTGTGGGTTTCCTCCGGGTGCTCCTGTTTCCTCCCACAGTCCAAAGATGTGCAGGTTAGGTGGATTGGCCATGATAAATTGCCCTTAGGGTCCAAATTGCCCTTAATGTTAGTTGGGGTTACTGGGTTATGGGGATAGGGTGGAGGTATGGGCTTGGGTAGGGTGCTCTTTCCAAGAGCCGGTGTAGACTCGATGGGCCGAATGGCCTCCTTCTGCACTGTAAATTCTATGAAAAATTCTATGAAATTACTTTAAGGTCTATAACACCAGGTTAAAGTCCAATAGGTTTGTTTCTAATCACTAGCTTTTGGAGCGCAGCTCCTTCCTCAAGTGAATGCTAGTGATTCGAAACAAACCTATTGAACTTTAGCCTGGTGTTGTAAGACTTCTTACCGTGCCCACTCCAGTGTAACAACGGCATCTCCACATCATTACTTTACGTTGATTATGTTTAGTGTTAGTAGTTGGAGCAGAATTCTTACCACACAAGAATTCATGTGACAATTTACACTGACATAAAAACTCCATTGATTAACAATTACGAGGTTATACTTTTCTTTATTCACTGTCTTATTGTAACTTAAAATGCATTAAGTTGTCTGTTCTGTTATTCCATTAAAACTATAGTTTTCTCATAAAACACAACAAGGTAGATATAATGAAACAAATAGAAACAGTAATATCCCAATATTATCACAAAATAACAGATTTGCATGTTAAGTGTTGTGAAGTATTTGTTAAAGGACAACCTGGAACAAATCTTGCAACTTTACTTTGGGTAGAATATGTACAAAATCTAAATACAGTGCTCGCAGTCATACCTGGCAGGAGAACTGACAGAAGCAGTGATCTTCAACAGCTTTAAATGGGCATCAGGGGAACAATTTGCACTTGCAGCACCAACCTGATCTGACTGAATTGAATCTCCAACCTAATTCAATCCCTAACATAGCACAAGCATAGTGATTACTAGCAGAAGTCTGGTTGTGGTTGCCAGCATGTGTCAGGGCTTTGTAACATGTGTTGTGAGGAGAAGGAACAATGCTGGATTTTTGGTAAACATTGGATTGAAACTTATTATTATCAATTTTTAACAGAAACATCTTATATGTGTAGACTTGTTAATGTTATAAAATGATGCTTAATGTGGAGTAAACTATTAAAAGCAATAGTAAGGAGCCTTACAACATCAGGTTAAAGTCCAAAGGTTTGTTTCAAATCACCAGCTTTCGGAGCACTGCTCTTTCCTCAGGTGACCTATTGGACTTTAACCTGGTGTTGTATGACTTCTTACAGTGCTCACCCCAGTCCAACGTCGGCATCTCCACATCATATTAAAAGCAACACACAGCAAAATATATATATGGGAACTCCAGCTACCAAATAGGATGTCAATGGCCTGGTCTGTCAACCATGTTTCATAAAACATTTGTGCCCTTGACACCTGGAAATTTTATTTTGTTTATTTGTTATGCACAATTTAAGTGTTTGAGAACATGAAAGCAACACTAATGTTGGGGGGTTTGTAGCAATTACTGATTCTACTGCATTGAAAACTATGTTGACTGTAAGTAGCACTCTCCTTTAGGTCAGAAGAGGAAATGCGTAACATTTCAGAAAGGTTGCAATTTGACAGGAAGGGCTAAATCAAAATTTGCAAGCACGACAATGTTCTTGTCAATATGTCTTAACTTGATCGATAGTCTGCAGTAAATAGGTATTTTATAATGGCATGTTGTTCAATGACTGACTTAAAATCACACTCAGTCAAGTGCTACTTAAACGTTCCTTCTTATTTTCAGCAGTATTACATCCTGCAGTCCCTAGTCATTGATCACACGTGCTTTTTACATGACACTGCTAGATGCTGAACCACGATAATCTGAAGAAACAATGTAATAGGATTAGCTATCCCTTTCTCATTTGTAAGGTTTTGAGGTATAAAACTCTTCAAAACAAACTCTAGGTCTGAACACTAGAGTCCTCATTTATGCTTGACCTACAAGGTACAAACATTTATGAATCAAGTAGCATTTATTAGGCAAAATTTTACATATACTTAATAAGAAGCAGTGAAGGCAACATAGATTTCTCTCACTTCTCATGATCCTAGGAACCATAAGACCATAAGACCATAAGACATAGGAGTGGAAGTAAGGCCATTCGGCCCATCGAGTCCACTCCGCCATTCAATCATGGCTGATGGGCATTTCAACTCCACCTACCAGCATTCTCCCCGTAGCCCTTAATTCCTCGCGACATCAAGAATTTATCTATCTCTGCCTTGAAGCCATTTAGCGTCCCGGCCTCCACTGCACTCCGCGGCAATGAATTCCACAGGCCCACCACTCTCTGGCTGAAGAAATGTCTCCGCATTTCTGTTCTGATTTACCCCCTCTAATTCTAAGGCTGTGCCCACGGGTCCTCGTCTCCTCGCCTAACGGAAACAGTTTCTTTGCGTCCACCCTTTCCAAGCCATGTATTATCTTGTAAGTTTCTATTAGATCTCCCCTTAACCTTCTAAACTCCAATGAATACAATCCCAGGATCCTCAGCCGTTCATCATATGTTAGACCTGCCATTCCAGGGATCATCCGTGTGAATCTCCGCTGGACACGCTCCAGTGCCAGTATGTCCTTCCTGAGATGTGGGGCCCAAAACTGGACACAGTACTCCAAATGGAGCCTAACCAGAGCCTTATAAAGGCTCAGTAGCACATCGCTGCTTTTATATTCCAACCCTCTTGAGATAAATGACAACATTGCATTCGCTTTCTTAATCACAGATTCAACCTGCATGTTTACCTTTAGGGAATCCTCGACTAGCACTCCCAGATCCCTTTGTACTTTGGCATTATGAATTTTCTCACCGTTTAGAAAGTAGTCTATGCTTGGATTCTTTTTTCCAAAGTGCAAGACCTCACATTTTCTCACGTTGAATTGCATCAGCCATTTCCTGCACCACTCTCCCAAACTGTCTAGATCCTTCTGCAGCCTCCCCACTTCCTCAGCACTACCTGCCTGACCACCTAACTTCGTATCATCGGCAAACTTCACTAGAATGCCCCCAGTCCCTTCATCCAGATCATTAATATACATGGTGAACAGCTGTGGCCCCAACACTGAACCCTGTGGGACACCGCTGGTCACCGGCTGCCATTCCGAAAAAGAACCTTTTATCCCAACTCTCTGCCTTCTGTCAGACAGCCAATCCTCAACCCATGCCAGTAGCTCACCTCGAACACCATGGGCCCTCACCTTACTCAGCAGCCTCCTGTGTGGCACCTTATCAAAGGCCTTTTGGAAATCCAGATAGACCACATCCACTGGGTTTCCCTGGTCTAACCTACTTGTCACCTCCTCAAAGAATTCTAACAGGTTCGTCAGGCACGACCTCCCCTTACTAAATCCATGTTGACTTGTTCTAATCCGACCCTGCTCTTCCAAGAATTTAGAAATCTCATCCTTAACGATCGATTCTAGAATTTTACCAACAACCGAGGTTAGGCTAATTGGCCTATAATTTTCCATCTTTTGTCTTGATCCTTTCTTGAACAAGGGGGTTACAACAGCGATCTTCCAATCGTCCGGGACTGTCCCTGACTCCAGTGATTTTTGAAAGATCTCAACCAACGCTTCCGCTATTTCTTCAGCCACCTCTCTCAGAACTCTAGGGTGTAGCCCATCGGGGCCAGGAGATTTGTCAATTTTAAGACCTTTTAGCTTTTTTAGCACCATCGGGAATATATAATATGGGGCCTCGTGGTAGCATGGTGGTTAGCATCAATGCTTCACAGCTCCAGGGTCCCAGGTTCGATTCCCGGCTGGGTCACTGTCTGTGCGGAGTCTGCATGTCCTCCCCGTGTGTGCGTGGGTTTCCTCCGGGTGCTCCGGTTTCCTCCCACAGTCCAAAGATGTGCGGGTTAGGTGGATTGGCCATACTAAATTGCCCGTAGTGTAAGGTTAATGGGGGGGATTGTTGGGTTACGTGGGTTTCAGTAGGGTGATCATTGCTCGGCACAACATCGAGGGCCGAAGGGCCTGTTCTGTGCTGTACTGTTCTATGTCTATGTCTATCTCTTTTGCAATGGCAACCATACTCAACTCAGCCCCCTGACCCTCTATAATTTTTGGGATATTACTCATGTCTTCCACTGTGAAGACAGATGCAAAGTACTTATTAAGTACTCCAGCCATTTCCTCGTCTCCCATCACTAGCCTTCCGGAATCAGTTTGAATTGGCCCAATGTCTACTTTGGCCTGTCATTTGTTTCTTATGTATTGAAAGAAACTTTTACTATCATTTCTTATATTTCTGGCTAGCCTGCCTTCATATTTGATCCTCTCCTTCCTTATTTGTCTCTTTGTTAACCTCTGTTTGTTTTTGTAGCCTTCCCAATCTTCTGATTTCCCAGTGCTTTTGGCCACTTTATAGGATCTCTCTTTTTCTTTGATACATTTCCTGACCTCCTTTGTCAGCCATGGCTGTCTAATCCCTCCCTGGATAATCTTTCTTTTCTTGGGGATGAACCTTTGTACAGTGTCCTCAATTATTCATACAAACTCCTGCCATTTTTGCTCTGCTGTCTTCCCCACTAGGGTCTGCTTCCAGTCGATTTTCGCCAGTTCCTCTCTCATGCCCTCGTAATTACCTTTATTTAACTGTAACACCATTACATCCGATTTTGCCTTCTCTCTTTCAAACTGCAGACTGAACTCAACCATATTATGATCGCTGCTTCCTAAGTGTTCCCTTACTTTAAGATCTTTTATAAAGTCTAGTTCATTACATAGCACTAGGTCCAGAATAGCCTGCTCCCTTGTGGGCTCCATGACAAGCTGTTCCAAAAAGCCATCTTGTAAGCATTCCATGAATTCCTTTTCTTTGGATCCACTGGCTACGTTATTTACCCAATCCACCTGCATATTGAAGTCCCCCATTAAAACCCTTGGTATTAGCAGCACAGCCAATATCCCTCCTCTTTGTCTTTATCTTTGACATGATATTGAACTGTGCCCACAAAAGTCATGTCCCAGAGCCATGTGCCAACAAGAATTACAATTCGCAACTTTTATTCCTCAGTCTCCCATTCCTCCCTTTTTTTGGAGATGGTCCAAACTTACTCCTCCTATTGGCTATGGGATGCAATTCATCTTGTGTCACCCCATCTTTGTAACAACTCCTGCTTTATAGGTCATAAACTCCAGAAGTTTTAATTTAATCTCAAACAAATGCACATTTCCTACAGAGAAGCCATGAATAAATCTACATTCTCTTGTCAACATATCTCAACCCAAGCCCCATATTAAAGCTATTAAAATGAACAGTTAAGACTGCTTCTTATTATAAAATCAAAAAATAAAGGATTCCTGCTGGTACAGGTCAATTGATGCAATGCATGGTTTCTTTAAACATAGTACCATCCTAACTTCAGGTTGCTTTGGGATTGCTTCAAAATAATGAAAAAACAAACACCTAAACGTATTTTGGCCATTAAGACAGCTTCATTTCAAGACTCAAATAGGTTGCACCATGAAACAAGTGGTTTCTTTTTTTAAAAATAATTTTTATTCAAATTTTCACATTTTCACAAAAAAGAAAACAATAACAGAAAATTCTAAGAACAAAAAAAAACAGAACCACCCCCCCCCCACCGTAAATACAAAAGAGAAACAATAGATTAACGCCCGTCATTGGCAAAAAAACAGATATTCAACCCAAAACAAAAACAAAGAGACAAACCCCCTCCACCCGCTCTCCCCCCCCGGTTGCTGCTGACCTTTTGTTTTTACCGTTCTGCCAGGAGATCTTGGAATGGTTGCCATCTCCTGAAAAACCCCTACACTTAGGGCAAATTTCACTCTCTCCAATTTAATAAACCCCGCCATACCATTGATCCAGGCCTCCACACTTGGGGGCCTCGCATCCTTCCACTGAAGAAGAATCTTCCACCGGGCTACTAGGGACGCAAAGGCCAGAACACCGGCCTCTTCCACCTCCTGCACTCCCGGCTCCACTGCAACCCCAAATATTGCGAGTCCCCAGCCAGGATTGACCCTGGATCCTACCACCCTCGATACCGTCCTTGCTACACCCTTCCAAAATTCCCCCAGCGCTGGGCATGCCCAGAACATGTGGACATGGTTTGCTGGGCTCCCTGAGCACCTAATACACCTGTCCTCGGTCCCAAAAAACCGGCTCATCCTTGTCCTGGTCATATGAGCCCTATGCAGTACCTTAAACTGTATGAGGCTAAGCCTCGCACACGAAGAGGAGGAGTTCACCCTTTCTAGGGCATCCGCCCACATCCCCTCCTCAATCTCCTCACCCAGCTCCTCCTCCCATTTATCTTTCAGCTCCTCCACCGGGGCCTCGTCTACCTCCTGCATCACCTGGTACACTTCCGAGATCCTCCCCTCTCCAACCCATACCCCCGAGAGCACCCTGTCCTGGACCCCACGCGGCGGCAGCAGGGGGAATCCCGCCACCTGCCGCCTGACAAACGCCCTTACTTGCATGTACCTAAAGGCGTTCCCTGGGGGGAGCCTGAACTTCCCTTCCAACTCACCCAGGCTCGCAAACTTCCCGTCTATGAACAGGTCCCCCAGCCTCCTGACACCTGCCCTGTGCCAACTCAGGAACCCGCCATCAATTCTCCCCGGAAACAAGTGGGCTCTTCTTCACCAACAACTGCTTTTCCTATTTCTCCAACTACCTTGACTGTTAATTGCCTAACAACAAGACAAAACTGAACCACTTAATTTTAAACTGTGCTAACAGAATATATTACAGATTCAAAAGAAATTAGTTGAATTCTCCAAGTCTTACTTGGAGAACACGACCCTTTTAACATTTACGCTCCTGTGTACACGTTCTAAGTTTATAATCTTGTGCCAGCTTCATCACACTCTCTGTGAATTATCTGGCAAATGTTTCAGTGCTCCTTCTGCACCCCTACCCCATTTCATTGGTCAGAAGTACATTAACTCGGCTGCAGAGTTTTCCAGCTGTGTTCACCTGAGAAGAAGCAAGTTTGACTGTGTCATTCCTGAGACTAAGGGCGAAATTCTCCCCCCCCCCCCCCCCCCCCCACGACGGGTGGGAGAATAGGGGAGGGCCTTCCCGACTTTTTTGACGCCCTCATCGCTATTCTCCCCCCCCCCCCCCCGCCGAAATCCCGACAAGAATCGCTGCCGCCGTTTTTTTACGGCCGGCAGCGATTCTCAGCTGTTAGAAGGGCCGAAGTCCCAGCCCTTTACGACCTTTTACGAACGGCAAACACACCTGGTCCTGCCGTTCGTAAAAACGTCGTGACAAACTCGCAAAAAATAACCATGGCACCGATTGGCACGGCAGTACCACGGTCGTGCCAAGGGTGCCATGGGCCCGCGAGCGGTGGGCACCGATCGCGGGCAGCGGGCCCGATGCCCGCGCACTATTTGTCCTTCCGCCGCCCCGCAGTATCAATACGCTGGACGGCTGAGGGGCAACCCGGCCCGGCGGGTTTCGCGCAAAAACGCGATGACGTCATCCGCGCATGCGCGGGTGGAGTCTTCCCACCTGCGCATGCGCGGCTGACGTCATATGACGCGTCAGCCGGCGCTAACTCCGGCAAGCGGGCTTAACGATTTTCGTTAAGCCCGACTTGTCGGAGCCTCCGACGTCGGGCTGCTAGCCCCGACGGGGGACCAGAATCGGTCCCCCGTCGGGAAGGGGCGCGCTGCCGTAAAACCCGCCCGGGTTTTACGGCAGTTTTACGATTTCTCCCGTTTTGGGAGAATTTCGCCCAACGTGTTTACACTGTGGCAGGATTCCATGACAGCAAAACTAGCACTGTACCTGGACCGATTCAGTGACTGTTGAGCGGCTAGCACCGGTGCCACTTAGAACACAATTTATTCCAAAGAGAAATGGTGAGGGACTCACAAATTCATGATTGACACTCAAGAGGCTGACAAGCTGCAACCCCATATACACTCTTCACTCCCCACACACCCTCATACCAACCAACAAGATGGCACTGGTTGCGCTGGAGTGCGCCTATCCCACTAATAGGTCGGCTGGGACCAGAGGGCACCTACAGAGGGTAGCCTGGGGGGACACCCATATGACCCGCGGCATATGACTGAGCATAACAGTGAGCAGTCAGCAACATGCGCAGCTGCATCCTCGTGGACACCCTGGAGAATACCAGGTCAGGCCTACTATTGAAATGCCAACGGCTTTTACTGTACATGCAGAGTGGAATGCATTGACGGACTGTCAAGTTACCGGAGAATTGCGATTTGGTGTCAAACTGGCGCCCGCCATGATTTAGGCTTTAAAACCAATTCTCCACCCAATCGTGATTCCCGATTCTGGAGTCAGCCAAAGGAGAATCCCGCCCGACATTGAAGGCAATGTGCTTACAGACTTGTGCTTACAGTCAATGTGCTTACAGACCTACAGCGGGTCGGTGCAGGCCTGATGGGCCGAATGGCCTTCTTCCCACTGGAGGAATTCCAAGATTCTATTCTATGATAGTTACTGGTTTCTATGTACTATAAATTACAACCATGGTTTGCTATTTCATCTTCTATTCCTTGAACTCTTGTGGCATTCACACAGTTAAACATCAACCATTGTTTTCGCGAGAGGCAGCACGATTTTGTGAAGGGAAGGTCGTGTCTCAGTAATTTGATGAGTTTTTCGAGGAGGTCACAAAGATGATTGATGCAGGTAGGGCAGTGGATGTTGTCTGTATGGACTTCAGTAAGGCCTTTGACAAGTTCCCTCATGGTAGACTGGTACAAAAGGTGAAGTCACACGGGATCAGAGGTGAGCTGGCAAGATGGATACCGAACTGGCTAGATCATAGAAGGCAGAGAGTAGCAATGGAAGGGTGCTTTTCTGATTGGAGGGCTGTGACTAGTGGTGTTCCGCAGGGATCAGTGCTGGGACCTTTGCTGTTCATAGTACAGTAGTCCCCCTTTATAACGCGGGGTGTTGGGGTCCAAGACAGCCACCCGCGTTGCATCCGAGCCGCGGATATCCACGATGGGGGTTTTAAATTTAATTAAAAATCTATGCTTGCGCTTCCCATTGTGAGTCTACGGGGGGCGGGGGGAGAGGTCAGACCCCCGTAGACTCACATGGGAAGCGCTAGCATAGATTTTTAAATAAATTTAAAACCCCCATCGTGGATCCAATTAAAATTTCAGCGGCCGGCTCACTTTGATCCGGAGAAGGAAGCTGCTCTCACTGAAATCAGCCGGCCGCTGAAATTGACACTGCCGGCTGCTCTCTCCCTCCAATCCAACTTTTAAGTTTTAATGTTTCTGATTGGAGGGAGAGAGCAGCCGGCAGTGTCAATTTCTTTTTTTTTCCTCCGGCTTGCCCCCTCTCCCCCCACATCCTCCAACTAGACCCCTCTCCCCGCACACCCTCCGACTCGCCCCCTCTCCCCCCCCCCCCCAACACCCTCCGGCTTGCCCCCTCTCCCCCCACACCCTCCGGTTCGCCCCCTCTCCCCCCACACCCTCCGGCTCGCTCCCTCTCCCCCTCTCCCTCCTGCTCTCCCCCACAGCGTCCACTCGCCCCCTCTCCCCCCACACCTTCCGGCTCGCTCCCTCTCCCCCTCTCCCCCACACCCTCCTGCTCTCCCCCACACAGCGCCGGCCCTAGGGTTGCTGGCGCCCCGGGCAAGCTGAACTTCGGCGCCCTGGGAGGCGGGGCCAGGGGGGGGGGCTGGGGGGGGAGCCGAGGGGGGGGCGGACCCGAGGGGGGGGCGGACCCGAGGGGGGGGCGGGGGGGCGGACCCGAAGGGGGGGGCGGGGGGCGGACCCGGCGGGGGGGGGCGGACCCGAGGGGGGGGGCGGGGGGGACAGAGGGGGGGCGGACGAAGGGGGGGGGCGGGGGGAGCGGACCGAGCGGGGGGGGCGGACAGAGGGGGGGCCAGCCCAGGGGGAGGGCGGCCCTGGGGGAGGGCGGCCACCGCTCATGCGCTGGTTAGCACCGGCCCAACTGCGCATGCGCGGGACCCGAGTATGGCGCCCCCAAGCACATGGCGCCCCGGGCGACTGCCCGAGTTGCCGGTGCCTTGAGCCGGCCCTGCCCCCACAGCGTCCAGCTCGCCCCTGTCCCCCCACACCCTCCGGCTCGCCCCCTCCCCACACCCTCCGGCTCGCCCCCTCCCCCCCCTCTTCTCCCATGTCCCCCAACACCCGCAGGGCCCCCCTCTCTCCCCCAACACCCGCAGGGCCCCCCTCTCTCCCCCAACACCCGCAGGTCCACCCTCTCTCCCCCACACCCCCTGGGGGGTCTCCCCCACACCCACCCACACCCGCTCCCCCCCAACACCCGCAGGGCCCCCCTCTCTCCCCCAACACCCGCAGGTCCACCCTCTCTCCCCCACACCCCCAGGGGGGTCTCCCCCACACCCGCCCACACCCGCTCTCCCCCAACACCCTCAGGGCACCCCTCTCTCCCCCAACACCCGCAGGTCCACCCTCTCTCCCCCACACCCACAGGGGGGTCCCCCCCAACATCCGCCCCCCTCCTCTCCCCCCCCAACACCCGCCCCCCTCCTCTCCCCCCAACACCCGCCCCCCCTCTTCTCCCCCCCAACACCCGCCCCCCCTCTTCTCCCCCCCCAACACCCGCCCCCCTCTTCTCCCCCCCCAACACCCGCCCCCCTCTTCTCCCCCCCAACAACCGCCCCCCTCCTCTCCCCCCCCAACACCCGCCCCCCTCCTCTCCCCCCCAACACCCGCCCCCCCTCTTCTCCCCCCAACACCCGCCCCCCTCCAACACCCGCCCCCCTCCTCTCCCCCACCCAACACCCGCCCCCTCCTCTCCCCCCCAACACCCGCCCCCCTCTTCTCCCCCCCAACACCCGCCCCCCTCCAACACCCGCCCCCCTCCTCTCCCCCACCCAACACCCGCCCCCCTCCTCTCCCCCCCAACACCCGCCCCCCCTCTTCTCCCCCCAACACCCGCCCCCCTCCAACACCCGCCCCCCTCCTCTCCCCCACCCAACACCCGCCCCCTCCTCTCCCCCCCAACACCCGCCCCCTCTTCTCCCCCCCAACACCCGCCCCCCCTCCAACACCCGCCCCCCTCCTCTCCCCCACCCAACACCCGCCCCCCTCCTCTCCCCCCCAACACCCGCCCCCCATCTTCTCCCCCCCAACACCCGCCCCCCCCTCTTCTCCCCCCCCCAACACCCGCCCCCCCCCTTCTCCCCCCCCCCCCCCCCCCCCCCCCCCCCCCCTCGGCAGTGTCAATTTCAGCGGCCGGCTGATTATTTCAGTGAGAGCAGCTTCCCTCTCCGGATCAAAGTGAGCCGGCCACTGAAATTGACACTGCCGGCTGCTCTCTCCCTCCAATCCAACTTTTAAGTTTTAATGTTTCTGATTGGAGGGAGAGAGCAGCCGGCAGTGTCAATTTCAGCGGCCGGCTCACTTTGATCCAGAGAGGGAAGCTGCTCTCACTGAAATAATCAGCCGGCCGCTGAAATTGACACAACTGACAGTTGGGGTCCATAAACCCCCCCCGCGGTATATCGCGAACTGCGGTATTGCGGAGTGCGGTATAACGGGGTCTACTGTATATAACAATGATTTGGAGGAAAATGTAACTGGTCTGATTAGTAAGTTTGTGGACGACACAAAGGTTGGTGGAATTGCGGATAACGATGAGGATTGTCAGCGGATACAGCAGGATTTAGATCGTTTGGAGACTTGGGCGGAGGGAAGGCAGATGGAGTTTAATCCGGACAAATGTGAGGTATTGCATTTTGGAAGGTCTAATACAGGTAGGGATTATACAGTGAATGGTAGAACCCTCAAGAGTATTGACAGTCAGAGAGATCTAGGTGTACAGGTCCACAGGTCACTGAAAGGGGCAACACAGGTGGAGAAGGTAGTCAAGAAGGCATACGGCATGCTTGCCTTCATTGGCATTGAGTATAAAAATTGGCAAGTCATGTTGCAGCTGTATAGAACCTTAGTTCGGCTACACTTGGAGTATATTGTTCAATTCTGGTCGCCACACTACCAGAAGGATGTGGAGGCTTCAGAGAGGGTGCAGAAGTCATTTAACAGGATGTTGCCTGGTTTGGAGGGCATTAGCTATGAGGAGACGTTGAATAAACTTGGTTTGTTCTCACTGGAACAAAGGAGGTTGACCTGATAGAGGTATAAAAATTATGAGGGACATAGACAGAGTGTCCCAACCGTCAGCCTCTTGATACACTTGTCCAAACAAACCCCTCAGGTTAAATTGCTATTAGTCAGCTCTCAAAGAGAAGAGCAGCCTATGGCCCTCTGTGACTGTGGTGACATTTATACCGTCCTTAAACTCTACTGTCTTATTAGTTCTCCCCTTTTTCAATAGCTTTCTCAAAACTGCGGGTAGAATTCTCCGCTCCCGCACGGCATCGGGAAGGCCGTTGTGAACTCGGCCAAATTTCACGACGGCCTCGGAGGCCTCTCCTCGCACCCTATTCACCACCCCCCCCCCCCCCCTCAGGGGGCTAGGAGCGGTGCTCCGTAAATCTCGGCCGCCGGGCCTTGACGCTTGTGTCAAGGCGGCACGCCGAGAATGACGCGACGGCGGCATCTAAGTGACGTCAGCTGCGCATGCGAAGGTTGGCCGGCTCCAACCCGTGCATGCGCGGTTGCCGTCTTCCCCTCCGCTGCCCCACAAGACGTGGCGGCTTGATCTTGTGGGGTGGCGGAGGGGAAAGAGTGCGTCTCCCCACCACCCCTACCCCCTCCAACGCCGCCCCCCATCTCTCGCAACGCCGCAACCCCCCACCCTCACAACGCCGGGTCCCCCCCCCCTCTACGCAGGGTCCACCCCCCCCTCTCCTCTCAATGCCGGTAACCCCCTTCTCCCCTCTCCTCTCAACTCAACGCCGTAACCCCCTCCCCCCATCTCCTCTCAACGCAGGTAACCCCCTCCCCCCCTCCTCTCAACTCAACGCCGTAACCCCCTCCCCCCCTCTCCTCTCAACGCAGGTAACCCCCTTCTCCCTCTCCTCTCAACTCAACGCCGTAACCCCCTCCCCCCACCTCTCCTCTCAACGCAGGTAACCCCCCTCCTCTCAACTCAACGCCGTAACCCCCTCCCCCCCCCTCTCCTCTCAACGCAGGTAACCCCCTCTCCTCTCAACTCAACGCCGTAACCCCCTCCCCCCCCTCTCCTCTCAACGCAGGTAACCCCCTTCTCCCCTCTCCTCTCAACTCAACGCCGCAACCGCCCCCCTCCCTCCCTCCCTCTCCCCCTCCCTCTCCCCCTCTCCCCCCTCCCTCTCCCCCTCTCCCCCCCCCCCCAAACAACGCCGGTCTCTCTTCCGCCCCCCCCCAAACAACGCCGGTCTCTCTTCCCCCCCCCCCCCAACAATGCCGGGTCTCTCTTCCTCCTCACCCCCCCCCCCCCCCCCCCAAATGCCGGGTCTCTCTCTCCCCACCACACAAACGCCGGGACTCGCCACTTCCGCAGCTGGTGAAACTGACGCGTATCGCGTCAGTCCGCTGCTGGCCCTTCCGGGAAGGAAGATTACCGGCTTAAAAGAAGGCCCTGACGCCGGAGTCATCAGCACCGCTTTTTCCCGCCGGAAATGGGCGTCACGTCGGTCCCCGGAGAATTTCGCCCACGGTCACAAACATCCCCCACCTTTCCTCAAACCCCCCTGAAGAGCCCCTTAACTTATACTTTATCTTCTCTAACTGCAGGAAGTCGTACAGGTCACACAACCAAACCGCTGACCCCAGTGGCGATGCTGACCACCCCTCCAGCAAAGTTTGCCACCGTGCAATCAGAGAGGCAAAGACCATAACATTGGCCTTCCACCTCTCCATGGGCTCCGGCTTCTCTGAAACCCCAAATATCGTCACCAAAGGGTCCGGGTCCACCTCCTCTTCCACTATTCCCGCCCAGAATCTTCACAATTTTTCACAACCCCAAAACATGTGCACTTGATTCGCTGACCCCCGCCCACACCTCTCTCACTCATCTGCTACCCTCTGAAAGAACCCCACTCATTCTCGCCTGAGTCATATGCACCTTGTGCACCACCTTAAACTGTATCAGGCTCATCCTTGCACAAGAGGAGGTCCCGTTTACCCATACGCAGTTCCTCACCCCCTACTCCCCAATTGATCTCCCCTCCCAACTCCGCTTCCTATTTCTCAATGATCTTCACCACCTGCTCAACTCCCTGCTTTCCCAGCCATTTGTATAAATCCCCAATTCTTCCCTCCCCTTCCACATCCGGAAGCAGCAGTCGCTCCAGCAGGGTGTATCCCGGCAACCTAGTGAACCCCTTCCAGACCTTTTGCGCAAAGTCCCTAACCTGCAAATACCTGAACTCACTCCCCCTCGGCAGTACTATCCTCTCCCTTAGCTCCTCCAGACTGGCGAACCCTTCCTCCAAATACAGATCCTCACCTTGACCAGACTAAATGGCATTATGATTACTGAGTCCCCCACTATCAATATTCTGGTAGTTACTGTTGACCAGAAAATGAACTGGACCAGTCATATAAATACAGTAGCTACAAGAGAAGGTCAGAGGCTAGAATTTCTGCAGTGAATAATTCACCTTCTGACTCCCCAAAGCCTGTCCCCATCTTTAGTGCACAAATCAGGAGGGTGATGGAATACTCTCCACTTGCCTGGATGAGTGCAACTCCAACAGCACTTAAGATGCTTGATAAGTTCAGGATAAAACAGTCTGCTTGATTGGCAGCCCATCCACCACCTTTAACATTCAGTCTCTCCACCAGTACAATGGCAGCAGTGTGAACCATATACCATTTGTACTGCATCAACTCACCAACGCTCCTTTAACAGCATCTTTCAAAGCAATGACTTCTACCACCTGGTGGGAAAAGGACAGCAGATGCATGGGAAAACCACAACCTGCAAGTTTCCTTCCAAATTGGCTCGGAATATATCACCGTTCCTTCACTGTCACCAGTCAAAATCCTGAAACTACCTTCTTAACAGCACTGTGAATATATCTACACCACATGGACTGCAGCCCTTCAAGACAGTGGCTAACCATCACCTTCTCATGGGCAATCAGGTCAACGAATACTGGCCTTGTTAACGATACCACATCCTATGAAAGAATTTAAAAAAGGATTTTGAAATATTTATTTAAATGTTTGCTATTGTTTATCTACCATCATGCTTATTAAATTGATTTCCCAATCTGCTTTAGCCACTTTTCCCCAATACCTATGTTTTATTTAAAGGCGATACTCCAGTGTCAGACTAAGGGACATCATTCTCAAGCTCAGAGTAATATATTATTCTGATGGATGGTTTGCAAAGGTCCAGAAATTGGGGTACTTTAAAGTAAAATTAAATGCTTTACACTGATTCTGGCATTAAGCTTCCATTAAGAAATATAACAGAGAGAAAACAAGGTGAGAATCTACATCTCATTACTATTTTAACCATTTGATCAAAGTTTTTGTCTGTAGCTCCAAGAACAAAAACACAACTTCTTCTCGGACATAATTTCTATTTGCAAGTCCTGTACTGTGAAAGCTGTCATTAAACAGGAAATCAAGTAGAAACTTGAACAATATCTGCCTCATCAGCTTCCAAGAGTAATTTTGGAGGTAAATTATATCAAGACTACCAAAGACAGCAGGTGGGGTGTAAAAGAACAAAATAAATCTCTTTTAAATTCCAAGTCCTTTCAATGTGAAATGACTTGATCTAATGTAATGAACACATATGTAAGCTTTTGTAGGACGCCATCACAGCTTATGTTTAATTTCCTCCCACTGTTGAAAACTTTATCACAAACCTTCGATGAAGTCACACTTAGTCAGGCTTGGCTGCTCTTCAACATTTCTTCTGTTTTAATATAATTTTTACATGCACTGGCATACACACTGTAATTATTTCAGACCTTTCCTCCTCACTGTTATGCCAATACTGGGTACTGTAGGCCTGGAATATTCATTCATGTTTTACATTGCATTTATTCTTACCCATTCCAAAACCAATCTCAGTTATATTTACAAAGTAAGCAAATATAATATAGTTATATGCTCTCATTTTTGTTAATAAAAGTCCTAGAGAATAATCACAATGACATATTTGTATTTTTGTCACTATGTTTAATGACGTCAGTCTTTATGCTTATGTCATATCTACTTACTTCAAACGCTGAAACAGAAATCATATGAGAAACATTTGAGCTTGATTTTCTATCTTTAGCGACAGAATAAACTCCCTTTATGGGCTCCTTGAAGGCTCAGCATTTCTTTTCCAATGAGCAGCGAACTCAAAGTTTGATTTCAGTCATGTGCTGAGCTCAACAAGGACAACATTAAGGATGCAACAATTGGTTTACGCACCCCTGGATGAATGAGCAGAGAGTTAGCTGGGGTTCCTCCTCCTGACATTGCATGACAGCAGTCAGCGTGTTGGCCACTATCAAAACTCATTAATGAAAAATGGCAATTTGTGCATCTGCCAGAGGGTGCCAGTGCCCATTGGTCTGTAACACAGTATAGGTTTCGAGGAAAAGAGACCACCAACAGAATTGATTAATGAGTAAAGGAAGGGGAAAGTATGGCTGGGGTTTTCCACTATATTGGCACAGGCCGAAGTCAGCCAGGAAAAGCTCCATTGAAGCCAGCAGCGACAATGGTGGCTTTTTTCACCATATAGTGCAGAACTTCTTCAAATTACGGGTCCCACGAGGTATTGTTGGTGGGCGGCTTCTGATTCACCCGCCAACATCAACTCAGATCACTCTATGATCCAGCGTGCCAATTGTAAAGACTATCCCAGCGACACACCAGTCTGCCTAGTGTTATGGGCCAGACTTTAGAGAACCCCAAAGTGCATCATGGTGTTCACCTGACCCACAACTTTTAATAGATTGTGGTTATGGGGAGCACACGGGCCTACTTTACAGGTGTGGTGTAACAGAGCATTAATGTACTTTTAAATTAAAACAATGTTTATTTATGAAAACAGTTAACACTTTATAAACCCACAGTAAACATCTTAACAACGATCAATATTAATCATCCCCACAGATACAATATTCTATAAGTAACCTTTAATCTTTCCTTGCAACATCCATAAGACAAAAGACCCTTTTAAACACAGAGATCAGGTTTAAATTCTCTACTGAGAGCAGTTATCACTTTCAAATCACCCAAATGATCTGGAGACAGTCTTTAGAATGCAGAGAGATCCTTATATAGCTGCTTGCTTTTCCTGCAGCTATCCAGCTCTCAAAGACGAAACTAAAACACCCTGTAGCTGCCTGCTTAAAAACGAAAGGGAAAGGCAGACAGCCCAGCTCCACCCACACTCTGATCACTGCTGCTATTCAATAAACACCCATTTCTTAAAGCTACTCTCACATGAAACTAGATGCCCCACATTCAATGTCGGGAAATGCAGCCTGTCACTGATAGGAAGAGGGAAGAATCACTTCATGCTTTCACGCCAACATAAAACACAACTTTGCACTTCTAGCGATATGTTCCGCTCCCAAAACCAGGTGACGCAAACGGGAAGGAAAAACCCAGCCTATGTTTTTTTAAAATGGAAACTGCATATTATTGTTTAAACGTATTTTATGTTTTGGAGAGGTGTGGGTTGTTTTATTATCCTCTCTTAAATGGGCAAAGAAATTGAAGTTTTATATGTTGTGGGGCAGTCGACTTCACTATTCTTTGATTATTGAAGAAGAGATGGCATAATGACATCAGCTCAATGATAGTGCACATCAAAGTCTGTGATGAGGTGGTGAATTCAGCATAATACCAACCTTTATTTTAAATAATGGCCAAAATTCACCTCCCCACCAACACCATAAAGGTGAACCATGATCGGGCGGTGAATTGAGCGTCTGGCCAAAATTGAGGTCTGCGCTCAGCACCAGATTGGGCGCCATGCTCCAATCCTCATTGCTGGCGATAGCGAGTTTTGCACCCTGTGCCAGCGGCGGTATGCAAGACAAGCAATTGCATGCATTTAAATGTGATTAGCGAGTTGGACACAATATTTCCTTCTCCACTCTTCCCAGGAGGAACTTTGATGGGCATGAGTCACTACAAGTATTTACAAACGTGGACTGGGCGCCTTGGTTGCGGAGGAGGAGTGTGAGACTAGAGAAACACTAAAAAGCCATTGAAAACTGAAAGCCACAGGGCCAGGTAGTCCTGGTACTTGGTGTCCCCCTCAGGAATGGAATGGCCTGGCTCAGACTAAAGTCTGTCTTTTAAACACACCCCATTGGTGCTACAGGCTCCTGGCTGCTCACACTGTATCCTTGAAATGCTCAGAAGATCTCGAGTCATTTGATAGCCCACCAGGCCACTGCTCTGGACACCCTCATACACCAGCTGTATCATCAAGGGTCAGCTCAATCAAGAGCATTCCTCAGAACCTCTGCCCCACTGCAGAGGAAAAAAGGGGGTCATCAGAGCTTACCCCAACCAGAGGAAACCTGTACCAGAGCCTTTGGAACCCTCCCTGGTTCTCTGCCCCTCTCGAGGCAGAGCACTCACCAGTGACCCTACCCCTCTGGAGCACCAGCTGTCTCTTTCTGGTGAGACTGGCAGTGCTGACTGCCTCTGCCACCTCCCAGGCAGTGTTCAGGAGGGCAGGCTTGAGTCTGCCACTCAAGCTGGGGAAGAGTGTGTCCCTCCGCCCCTCATTGGCATGGAGCTGTGGGTCCATCTCAGACTCACAACCTCGAGGGCAGGTCTTCTCTGGGCAATCTTGGTGGCTGCAGTGAGTGTGTGGTAAGTGGAATGCTTAAAAACAGCTCCAGCTACCAGGCTGTTTGGTGCTAACTCCCGCTGGGCCGGGAATTGCTGGCAGAATGCTGGCCCATTAGCACGTCCTGAATTGCTCCGCAAATAATTCAGTCCCAGTGCAACACTTTCTCCCAAATCCAGAATTTCACCCAATATTTAAAACAATAATCTTTTGTGGAAGTATTCTGGTCACTGACAGGCCAGGAGTCAGTCTTAGCCATTGAATTGTCTTAAAAAGATATAAACCTAAATTTTCCATTGACAATAGCATGAAATATATACTTCAAAACACAGTCAGAGTGCAATTAGAATGGTTTCTGTTCTAGTGCCTAGTCACATAATTTTGAAAATAAGGCGTAATTGCAGTGGGAATAAATGCTAATCCCAGTTTGTAGATACAAAAGACAAAAGATATCTGTACTTTAGTGCCAGCAATAAGCATCCATTAAAACTGTTCAATGTTTCTGGTTGTCAGTAATATATAGCATATAAAGAATGCCCTCTGTAACATGCCAATCACTGTAACCTGCTCTTTGACTGGCTTGTATGTTCCAGGAAATGTCCAAGTTTAACAAGGATGTCCACTTGTACAAATGTTATTCAATCATGAACCATATTCCTATCTTAAAATGTATATTGTAGTGACAAAAATACAACTAAATTAATAACTTTATGATCAAGTTAAAATGGTGGATATTTAATATAGTAAATATGATTTGCTTTTAAATGTGGACATCATAATCCTGAACAGGAACACTCTGAAAGCTGTAAGAAAGCTGGACTGATGTATCTGTGATCTCAGTGTTCTTTTGGCAGGACTCATTGCTCCATCTTCTGACCCAATCTAAGACTACAGTAAATCTCTGTGCTAAAGGCATTATTAATGTTCCGTGCCACCTTTGAGGTATATGAGAAATGCTCTCTTTTAAGAGTACGTATAATGAATTGTTTGTACTGTCAGACTGAGGCCCACAGTACTTGACTTTTCGTCACATTTCACGGTCCCCTCCTTGGAAGTACCTGCTTGACTGTATGCACATTGCGTTTGTGTTTTGTTTTCCCTTTTAGTTCTTCCATCCATAAATGGTTCACTGTGGAGACTTTCATCACTGCACACCAGACAAATACAGTATCTTGCTTCCTCTCTGTTCCTTTCTCTGTTGCTTAATATCTATCTCTAGAGTCCTTCACATTCCAAATGTAGTTCTAATAGTTAATTTAAAGGGGATTTTTTGATGCATTGCAGATTTTAATTGCCTTTTCAGTATTGATGCACCCGGAAGTTATTTAACTCCTTCATGAGCACAAATGCTCCAGTTGTTTATGCACCGACAAGGTTTTAAAGCAGTAGTAAAAATGCTAATTAATATAGAACGGTCAAGATAAACTCAATTAATTACCTAAGTTGACATTAACTGTACAATTTATATTATTTGAAACTAATGTTTTTACAGCATTATTGAAAATATTGAGCTGTTTGGAAAAAAACCTTTTATGATTAGTTTTTAAAAATAAATTTAGAGTACCCAATTATTCTTTCCAATTAAGGGGCAATTTAGCGTGGCCAATTCACCTAACCTGCACATCTTTGGGTTGTGGGGGCGAAACCCACGCAGACACGGGGAGAATGTGCAAACTCTACACGGACAGTGACCCAGGGCCAGGGTTCGAACCCGGGTCCTCAGCGGCGTAGGCAGCAATGCTAACCACTGTGCCACCGTGCTGCCCTTTATGATTAGTTTTAAAGATACATTATTTTAAGAGTCAATTTACCTCACAAAATCAGCATTGGTGCAACGTGGTTTTGGCATCATGTTAATTCTACAATTGTGTAACATACATTCGTTGTTAGGATGTACGCTGACTCAGAAGCAAACCCGCTTCAGACAGTCTTCCCGCACGTCCTTCATGGTCATGCTATATTTATGCCTGTAATTGGGGCATCTCAGTGAAGAGAAACCACATCCCATAGAATCATAGAATTTACAGTGCAGAAGGAGGCCATTCGGCCCATCGAGCCTGCACCTGCCCTTGGAAAGAGCATCCTACTTAAGCCCACGTCTCCCCCCTATCCCCATAACCCAGTAACCTCACCTAACTTTTTTGGATACTAAGGGCAATTTAGCATGCCCAATCCACCTAACCTGCACATCTTTGGACTGTGGGAGGAAACTGGAGCACCTGGAGGAAACCCACGGAGACTCGGGGATAACGTGCAGACTCCGAAAGACAGTGACCCAAACTGGGAATCAAACCTGAGACCCTGGAGCTGTGAAGCAACTGTGCTAACCACTGTGTTACCATGTTGCCCCTAGATCACTGCAGTTGCACCCCAAACAGCAGATGTTTTCTTTACACAGTTGTCATTCTACCTCTTCTGCCTGAAAGTCAGAAATCATGGGATAAAACCGTGATGGCATCATTCGGCTGGCCCAGCCTAGGTACAGCAAATGAACCTTGTGCTGGAACAACTGGTCCCAAGGCAAGATTAGCATTGGTCCTCGGGCCTGAATTTAACAGTACAGTGAGTTTTTCATTTCTGCTGTGCATCTCCAGGCAGCCAGCTGGTGTTGTATGTTTACAATGATACAAAAGCCCCAATCATTTACAAGGGATGGCATAAACACGTTGTGTGTTCATTTATAGACTAGGCACATGGGAACATTTATACTTGGATACAAAGCTTGATGACATCAGTAGCAGAGCTGTGTTTGCTGTATTCTGCTCAGAGTTCAAAGTGAAGCTGAAACTGGGTCACATGCTGTTATCCATTAAAGGCATATTACAACATCCCCCTTTCATTTCAAAGATACATGACTCCATCCAAAGAAGTAGAACTATTAATAATACATGTTCATATTTAGTTACAATTACAAAAATATGCAGAAGTGATGAACCTATGAGGCTGTAAAGCTTGGAGGTACTTGGCTGATACATCCAGATCTAGTATTGGTAACTTTGTCTGGAGGTATCTTTGATTGTTCATAGTATTCTGCGGGGTTGTGATTCATGGATGTTGTTCCTGGTTGCATTTGGGGTCTTGTCCTTGAGGCAATAGGACTGATTTATCCTTGGTTCTGCCTGACTGTCACACCTTTATGTGTAATAACTTCATAGGACCTAAAGAAATCCACGTGACCTCAACTGGTTCCCACGTACTTTTCGTGAGATCCTGGAGAAGAACCTGTTGCCCCAACTGTAAACTTGGCAATTATAATAATAATAATAATCTTTATTATTGTCACAAGTGGGCTTATATTAACAATGCAATTAAGTTACCATGAAAAGTCTAGTCGCCACACTCCGGCGCCTGTTCGGATACACGGGAGAATTCAGAATGTCCAATTCACCTAACAAGCACGTCTTTTTTGGGACTTGTAGGAGGAAACTAGAGCACCCGGAGTAAACCCAGGCAGACACAGGGAGAACGTGCAGACTCCGCACAGACAGTGACCCAAGCGGGATTCGAACCTGGGACCCTGCCGCTGGTGAAGCAAAAGTGCTAACCACTGTGCTACTGTGCTGCCAGTCCACATGACCAACCAAATAGGGGTCGTGCACCCAACCCAAGGTCAGCCATTCCCACCATGTGGGGCATTCCGGCAACTACTCAAAGAGAGCTGACATCAGGCCCACCCAAGGTAGTCACACCCATCAAGGCAGAACAAAGAAAGGTTTGCAGCCACTTTCAGAGAACTACCCCTCCCCCATCAATACCACACTAAATAACCCAGCAAACAACAAGGCAAACAAAGACTCCCACCTTCCCTCTCCTAACTTCCAAACCCCAACCAAAACAAAAACAAAACAAAACTCATGCTAAAAAAAACAACAGCATGAGCTGCAGAGACCCACCTCCCTCCACTCCCATTAACTAACTATTCAGCTATTTATCTAGCAAGGTGGCCCCCGCACAGAGTAAAAGGCATAACAACAAAAACCCAAACCAGCAACCAGCCCCCCTCCCCGCCGCCCAAATCCAACTTTAATCATTCCAGGGGAAAAAGAAAGATACATAAACAGCAGTAACATCCATCCCACAAAGCCCACAGGACAAATCTAGGTACAAAGCTCCAAAACGCTCAATAAACACCCCACGAAAAACCCACAAAATTCACCCTCCCACCCCAACACCATCCCAGCCATACATCTCCCAACCAATATAATTCAGTTATCTCGATCCCAGTCACTGTTTCTGCACAAACGCCTCAGCCTCCTCTGGAGTTTCAAAGTAGTAATCTTTCGATTCATAAGTCACTCGGAGGTACGCAGGGTAAAACACGTCAAATCGAAGATTTCTCCAATGCAACACAGCATTGGCCTTGGTGAATGCTGCATGCCTCTTGGCCTCCAACATCTTGATAGATCCTCTCACAACGCGGCCCTCCCATCTCTAGTCCTGATAATCTTTTTGCCCACTGCAGAACTTTGTCTTGAAAAAGGTGAAAGCACATGATGATCGCATGCAGTGGCTCACCAGCATGGGGTGCCTGTCTCAACAACCTGTGAGCCTAATCCAGCTCAGGAGGGGATACCATTTCCCCCTCCCCAACCATCTCCCAAAACAACTATGACATAAATCTTTGTTGGACGCAGACCATCCAACAACCCGACCATTCTCAAGTGCAGTCTTCTGAAGCAATTTTCCAAATCGCCCACCTTGGCTCTTAATGCCTTGTTGGCACCGGCCACTCATGCCATCTCCACCTCCAGGGAGGTGATCTGGTCACTTTGCCTTGAAAGAGACACCTCGTTTATCTTCGCGCTCCACCTTTACCATGTCATCCATTTTTGCCAAAGCCACTCATACAGAGTACATCTCCCCCTCGATCCTCAGAGACCTTCTGCCCTAGTTTTGGAAATTCACCCACTAGGATGCCTGTAAGCATCTCAGTGGTTAGTGGGATAGCCACTGATGCTGCAGGAACCTCCGCCATTTTCCTCACAGACAAAGCTCTCGAGGTCTAATTTCCTTATTTTTCTGCTGCTTAGTCCTGTCTTTGTTGGGCATCTCTTTGACTTGGGAATCTTAACCCATCACTCTAACGAAACTCCAGCCAAATCTCCTCCAAACATCAGGCTTAAATAAAAGTTCTCTGGCTCTTCTACATGTCACCACCAGAAGTCCCTGCTGCTGTTAATCCTGATGTGTTCAACCTATGAAGACTTTCATTTACAATCGCAAAGCAAATCTTTATGGCTTGCTTGTCTGGTTCAGAATACACGAATTAAGGAGCCATGGGTGGGATTTTGCAATAATTACACAGAGTGCTGGATCAGACGAGAAAAGCTGTGTGAAACTCACTCACCTCAGATTCCTTTTCTCTCCTAATTGAACTGCATTCTGTGCAAGTTCAAAGTGCTGGCAAGGATCACACAGCCAGCGTGGGGAGGGAAGGTTTAAACATGTCATAAACAGCATAACATGTCAGTGAACGGGATTCTGAGATGGGGCACCATTTTTAAAGGGTGTCCTGATCTCAATGTTGCATTTCCTCTACGGATATCAGTGCCCCCACCCCCCCCCAAGCTTCAGGGCAACTCCAGCCCCCCCCCCCCCCCCCCCCCCCATCACCACCACCACAATGCCAACAACATCGGGGCACCCCTTTCCTAGCAGGCATCAAGCCTCCTCCCTCGTTGGCATTGGGGCTTTCCCCTCTGCCTCCCATCACACATAAGTGGAACAACCCCAATGGAGGACGGTTACCCCCTGCTACAACCTGCTTGGCATTGCTCCCTTAATGTGCCCCTGTGGCACTGCCCACTTGGTAGTGCAGCTTTGTCCATCATCCCCAGGGCCTCCAATCACCTCTGCACCCCTTGAGTGGTCATCACAACTGGTTTTTGCCTTTGAAAGCCAGTAGTGATTCGCGTTAGCGTGAAGTCACGCCGTAGTCGGGGCGGTGTGGGGGATTGGAGGACCATAGAATCATAGAATTTACAGTACGGAAGGAGGCCATTCAGACCATCGAGTGTGCACCGGCCCTTGGAAAGAGCACCCTACCCACGCCCACATCTCCACCCCATCCCAGTAACCCATCCCAACTTTTTTGAACACTAAGAGCAATTTAGCATGGCCAATCCACCTAACCTGCACATGTTTGGACTGTGGGAGGAAACCGGAGCACCCGGAGGAAATCCACGCACACATGGGGAGAACGTGCAGACTCCGCACAGACAGTGACCCAAGCCGGCAATCAAACCTAGGACCGTGGAGCTGTGAAGCAACTGTGCTAACCACTATGCTACCGTGTTGCCCTCTATGCTACTGTGCTGCCGTGGGTACGTGTGCGTAGACACTGTGGCGTAAAGCCGTTTAATTACATTATGAAAAAATCTTAATTCACTGAAATCAGGTTGGCACCCTCATTGGGTGTAAACCTGATCACGTGACTGGTGAGGGCGGGGTAGATCTCAAGCTGAGATCTCGCCAGAGAAAATCCCATTTTTGGCTACTCACGAGATTTAACGGCCAGAACGGGATTTGTGCTCGCAGTGAAGAAGGCCGCTAGATTGCGCCACATGGGTCTGTACACTAATTAAACTGTTTTAACTTGGATAGTAGGTCAGCTGCACCAGTTCAAAGTGGGCAATTTTGGGGACATTCTGACAATATCCCTTTGACCTTCCTCCTTGTTTTCTCCTGAAGCCATCCATTGTAATCGCAGCCTTCTCTGGCCTGATCTTATGACTGTTCTGATTGTTTCATTTTTTTGTTTCACTTTCCCTCACTTGCTGTTGATCTGGCCCGCAGCCTGATCACTCACCTTTCCTATCTGGACTAACTCGGATGGTGCTGGTCCTCTCGACGCACTGTCCCACTCACAGTACTGACAGGTTATGTACTGCCATCTCACTATGAGAGATCTGTCTGCTTACCAGCTCTTTAGTTGAGCCTATCACAGTTGAACTTTCCAATTTCAACACTCGTGCTGCGAACACCAAAAAAACAACCCTCGAAGGTTGCCTCAAGCCATATAGCATGATCTAAGCTGTCGCCATGTCGCACCTTGCTGCCAGCCTGTTTGACTACCACTGAACACCATGCCATGTTTTATAATGATATAAAATCACCAATCACCCATAAGGGATTGTATAAACATGAGGGTTCATTTACTTAAAGAAGGCACATGAGAGTATAATGGATAGAAAGGTTGAAGGCGTCAGCAGCAGAGCTGTACATGCAGTGCTTTGCTCACAGGCCAAAGTGAAATTGAGATTATATCACATGACGCATTTTCCCACAGGTGATAGTGTGCTTCTATTCCTGGAAGGCATATTACAACAGCCAGCAAAACGGAGTTCACTTTTGAGACACTTAAGCCTGTTTTTGACAACCATCCAGGACTCCTGCCAAACAGCCTTTAACAAGACAGCATTGCCACTAATGCAGGCACACAGCGCCGGCCCTAGGGTTGCTGGCGCCCCGGGCAAGCTGAACTTCGGCGCCCTTCGGGGGGGGGGGGGGGGGGGGGGGCGGCGGGGGGGGGGGGGGGGGCCGGAGTGACCACCGGCGAGCCTGGAACCATCCGCCATGTTTGTGCGGGGCGGCCTGAGGGAGGGCGGCCACCGCGCATGCGCTGGTTGGCACCGGCCCAACTGCGCATGCGCGGGACCCGTACTCCTTGATGGCGCCCCCTAGCACATGGCGCCCTGGGCGACTGCCCGAGTTGCCGGTACCTTGAGCCGGCCCTGCAGGCACAGGTCAGACAGCAGGCATCGCACCCTGAAGAACAGGAACCAATTTCTGTCACCTGGGACGGGCCCGCGATGGGCCGAAGTCCCACTGCTGACTAGCCTCTCCCGTAGGCGTAGATTAAACCACCTCTCCTACCGGTGGGATTTGCTGCGCAGGTGGGCGCCGGGGTTCTGGGGGGTCGTGGGGCAATCTGACCCCCGGGGGGTGCCTCCATGGTGGCCTGGCCCGCGATCGGGGCCCACCGATCGATGGGCGGGCCTGTGCTGTGGGGGCACTCTTTTTCTTCCGCCTTCGCCGTGGTCTTCACCATGGCGGAGGCGGAAGAGACCCCCTTCCCTGCGCATGCGCCGGGATGGCGTCAGCAGCCGCTGATGCTCCGACGCATACGCCAAAGTCCTTTCGCCCCTGGCTGGCGTGGCGCCAAAGGCCGTTCACGCCAGCCGGCGGAGTGGGAACCACTCCGGCGCGGGCCTAGCCCCTCAATGTGAGGGCTTGGCCCCTAAAGGTGCGGAGTCTTCCGCACCTTTGGGGTGGCCCGACGCCAGAGTGGTTCACGCCACTCCAACACGCCGGGTTCCCCGCCCCGCCGGGTAGGGGAGAATCCCGGCCCTGAACTTTAGGTCAGGACTTGTGCAACAGACTGAGGCAAGAAAGGGCACCCTGACGACAAATGTTATTTAAGAATATGTGTAATGCCAGCATTATATCACATTTTCTTCTGCTTATGACTTACTTCAGACTAATTGTTACTTTTATATACTGAGACATGCAGGCTCAGAAATGGTGCACTGCATTCTATGAAAGATGATAATTCTCCAAGTATTTTATTTCTGTTCTAAATTTTTAAGTGGGAACTATTTTCTTTATGAAATTAATAAGAGCAGACTTATGGCATTGCTACACCAAATGGACAGATGGAATCTTTATCCATGGCTTGAAAGCTTGGAATGGATTGTGAGAAATGCTGCAGATAGATCTCTCTTTATGGGCTGTCTGAATACAGGCATTTGGTAAGTCGAGGATTGATATGTTCAGGAAAGCTTGAAGAACTTATTTGGGATATGATTTAACATCGGCCAAACAAATTGCATTTTCCTGTTATTTTACAGGCAAGATGACACCCTTGCATCCAAAATAAATTCCAAGCATTGCTATGTAATTTGTCAGACACATTGTATTCAAAATGTCATTTTTACAATTCGCCTGCAGACATTTGGTAAATAGTGTTGAGGCACATTCAGAGCGGTCACCTCACCAAGCAATAAACACTTTGTGTGTCCTCAAATTTACTAGGTATGTGTCCAATGCAATTTTTTGAATGCTTCTATTATCCTGAAATTGAATTGAAAGCAGAAACTCAAGAGCAGAATTCACAGCTTCAAAGCCGAGGGGTGTCACATCTCTTCCAAGTCATGATCCTGTCAGTTTCATGAGATTGCAGTCAATGGTGCCCTGTAACACTGAACAAAGTGGTAGGGCTCATGGTTAATGTGGAGCAGGAAGGCACAAGCCATCGGCATATTTCTGGAGTTAGCTATAGATAAGATAGATTAAAATTTTTAATGAAGAAATCCATGGTTGGAAAAATCCTTAAGAGTAATTAACTAAATCAATATATTAACCATGAGAGTGACAAAAGCTGAATGACTGGGAATTGATGAGATAAGACTTAATTTTCAGATTTTGAAAGTCAAGCAAACTGCTAGAGTCTACAAGGTCAAGTAGCAGAAAGACCCTTTGTGTGAAAGAGCTGGACTGAGATCCCAGTTCCGTTTCCATGGTAATGACAAGTCAACCCATAGTGAGAAGTACTGGTGGGAAATGTGTTTCGGTCAAACAATGTTATGGAAAATTACACCAAGTCCTTATCTCTTAAATTGACAGACAGACAGTTCGGCCAAATTAGAAATTAGTTAAAACCAATCGTAGTTGTAAAGAGGGTATGGCAGGGGGGTGGGCACCGGAGCAATAGGTCAGAAGGTGAAAGCACTGAGGGAGAACTAGGGAATAGGGCCAGAATGGCTCTGAGGCAGAACAGACAGGGAGATGTTGCTGAACACAATGGGTCTGGTGGCCTGAAGTGCATATGCTTTAATGCAAGAAGTATTACGGGTAAGGCAGATGAACTTAGAGCTTGGATTAGTACTTGGAACTATGATGTTGTTGCCATTACAGAGAGGGAAGGACAGGATTGGCAGCTAAACGTTCCAGGATTTAGATGTTTCAGGCGGAATAGAGGGGGATGTAAAAGGGGTGAAGGAGCTGAGCTACTGGTTAGGGAGAATATCACAGCTGTACTAAGGGAGGACACCTCAGAGGGCAGTGAGGCTATATGGGTAGAGATCAGGAATAAGAAGGGTGCAGTCACAAAGTTCGGGGTTTACTACAGGCCTCCCAACAGCCAGCGGGAGATAGAGGAGCAAATAGGTAGACAGATTTTGGAAAAGAGGAAAAACAACAGGGTTGTTGTAATGGGAGACTTCAACTTCCCCAATATTGACTGGGACTCACTTAGTGCTAGGGGCTTAGATGGGGCAGAGTTTGTAAGGAGCATTCAGGAGGGCTTAAAACAATATGTAGAAGTCCAACTAGGGAAGGGGCTGTACTGGACCTGGTATTGGGGAATGAGCCTGGCCAGGTGGTAGAAATTACAGTAGGGGAGCATTTTAGGAACATTTTAAGAGTGGTCCTAGGGTGAATGTGCTAAATTGGGGGAAGGCTATTTATAACAATATTAGGCATGAACTGAAGAACCTAGATTGGGGGCGGATGTTTGAGGGTAAATCAACACCTGACATGTGGGAAGCTTTCAAGTGTCAGTAGAAAGGAATTCAGGACCGGCATGTTCCTGTAAGGAAGAAGAATAAAATGGGAAAATTTTAGGAACCTTGGATAACGAGATGTATTGTAGGCCTCATCAAAAAGAAAAAGGAGGCATTTGTCAGGGCTAGAAGGCTGGGAACAGACGAAGCCTGTGTGGAATATAAGGAAAGTAGGAAGGAACTTAAGCAAGGCGTCAGGAGGGCTAGAAGGGGTCACGAAAAGTCATTGGCAAATAGGGTTAAGGAAAATCCCACGGCTTTTTACACGTACATAAAAAGCCAGAGGGTAGCCAGGGAAAGGGTTGGCCCACTGAAGGATAGGCAAGGGAATTTATGTGTGGAGCCAGAGGAAATGGGCGAGGTACTAAATAAATACTTTGCATCAGTATTCACCAAAGAGAAGGAATTGGTGGATGTTGAGTCTGGAGAAGGGTGTGTAGATATCCTGGGTCACATTGAGATCCAAAAAGACGAGGGGCGGCATTCTCCGACCCCCCCGCCGGGTCGGAGAATCGCTGGGGGCCGGCGTCAATCCCGCCCCCACCGTGCCGCGAAGTCTCCGGCACCGGAGATTCGGCGGGGGCGGAAATCGCGCCGCGCCGGTCGGCAGGACCCCACCAGCAGCGATTCTCCGGCCCGCGATGGGCTGAAGTCCCGCCACTGTCATGCTGGTCCCGCCGGCTTGGATTAAACCACCTACATTACCGGCGGGACCAGGCGACGCGAGCGGGGTCCTCGGAGTGCCCCAACGGTGGTCTGGCCCACGATCGGGGTCCACCGATCGGCGGGCGGGCCTGTGATGTGGGGGTACTCTTTTCCTTCTGCCTTCGCCATGGTCTTCACGATGGTGGAGCCGGAAGTGATCCCCTGCGCATGCGCCATGATCGAATGGCGGAGCAGACTTGATGGGCCAAATGGCTTACTCTGCTCCTATATTTTATGAACTAATGATTGGCTAATTTGTCACCACGCCAACTCATGTTTCAGAATAAGGCGGTCCATCCTGCCAACCGGCAGACCTCTCTCGCCTCCGGTTCCCACTCTGTCCCGATCCGGGGTTTCTGCCTGGTTAAACTTACTGTACAGGGTGTGGAATTCGACCGTTTCCGTCTGTACATTCTCCCCAACCTCTGCGCGTCACTCTTACTAGGCCTGGATTTTCAGTGCAATCTCCAGAGCCTCACCCTCAAATTCGGTGGACCCCTACCCCCCCTCACCGTTTGCGGCCTCGCGACCCTCAAGGAAATGAAATGAAATGAAATGAAAATCGCTTATTGTCACGAGTAGGCTTCAATGAAGTTACTGTGAAAAGCCCCTAGTCGCCTCATTCCGGCGCCTGTCCGGGGAGGCTGGTACGGGAATCGAACCGTGCTGCTAGCCTGCTTGGTCTGCTTTAAAAGCCAGCGATTTAGCCTTGTGAGCTAAACCAGCCTCCCTCCCTCTTTGCCAATCTGACCGCAGACTGCAAGCCCGTCGCCACCAGGAGCAGACGGGACAGCACCCAGGACAAGGCCTTCATCAGGTCCGAAGTCCAGCGGCTGCTTCGGGAGGGTATCATTAAGGCAAGCAACAGTCCTTGGAGAGCCCAGGTGGTAGTGGTTAAGACCGGGGAGAAGCACAGGATGGTCGTGGACTACAGCCAGACCATCAACCGGTACACGCAGCTCGACGCGTACCCCCTCCCCGGCATTTCTGATGTGGTCAATCAGATTGCACAGTACCGAGCCTTCTCTACTATTGACCTGAAATCCGCCTACCACCAGCTCCCCATCCGTAAATCGGACCCTACACTGCCTTCGAGGCAGACGGTCGTCTGTACCAATTTCTTAGGTTTCCCTTCGGCGTCACGAATGGAGTCTCGGTATTTCAACGAGAAATGGACCGAATGGTTGACCGGTACGGACTGCAGGCCACCTTCCCGTACCTCGACAATGTCTCCATCTGCGGCCATGACCAGCAGGACCATGACGCCAACCTTTCTAAATTCCTCCACACCGCATCTCTCCTTAATCTCACATACAACAAGAAGAAGTGCGTGTTCCGCACAGATCGCTTAGCCATCCTCGGCTAGGTAGTCCAAAACGGACTACTGGGGCCCGACCCCGACCGCATGCACCCCTTCATGGAGCTCCCCCTCCCCCACTGCCCCAAGGCCCTCAAATGCTGCCTGGGGTTCTTTTCTTATTACGCCCAGTGGGTCCCACAATACGCGGACAAGGCTCGCCCACTTATCCAGTCCGCACACTTTCCCCTCACGGCCGAGGCACAACAGGCCTTCGCCCGCATTTGATCTGACATAGCCAAGGCCGGGATGCACGCAGTAGATGAGACACTGCCTTTTCAAGTAGAAAGCGACGCTTCAGATGTCGCCCTTGCTGCCACGCTGAATCAGGCAGGCAGACCCGTGGCATTCTTTTCACGCACCCTCCATGCCTCCGAAATTCGACATTCCTCTGTTGAAAAGGAGGCCCAGGCAATCGTTGAAGCGGTGCGGCACTGGAGGCATTACCTGGCCGGCAGGAGATTCACTCTCCTCACTGACCAACGGTCGGTAGCCTTCATGTTCAACAACACGCAGCGGGGCAAGATCAAGAATGACAAAATCTTGCAGTGGAGAATCGAGCTCCCCACCTTTAACTACGAGATCTTGTATCACCCCAGCAAGCTCAACGAGCACCCAGATGCCCTCTCCCGAGGTACATGTGCCAGCGCACAAGTGAACCATATCCGTGCCTTGCACGAGAGCCTTTGCCATCCGGGGGTCACTCGCTTGTACCATCTAATCAAAGCCCGCAATCTGCCCTACTCCGTCGAGGAAGTACGGACAGTCACCAGAGACTGCCAGGTCTGTGCCGAGTGCAAGCCTCACTTCTGCCGGCCAGATCGCGCATGCCTGGTGAAAGCGCCCCGCCCCTTTGAACGCCTCAGCATGGATTTTAAAGGGCCCCTCCCCTCAACTGACCGCAACACCTACATCCTTAGTGTGGTCGATGAATTTTCTAGGTTCCCCTTCGCCATCGCATGCCCGTATATGACGTCTGCCACCATCATCAAAGCCCTGTATTCCATTTTCACTCTGTTCGGTTTCCCCGACTACATCCACAGTGACAGGGGTCCTCGTTCATGAGCGATGAGCTGCGTCATTTCCTGCTCAGCAGGGGTATCGCCTCCAGCAGGACGACCAGCTACAACCCCCGGGGAAAGGTGCAGGTTGAGAGGGAGAATGGGACGGTATGGAGGGCCGTCCAGCTGGGCCTACGGTCCCGGAACCTTCCAGCCACTCGCTGGCAGCAGGTCCTCCCTAACGCGCTCCATTCCATTCGGTCACTATTGTGCACCGCAACTAACAGTACACCCCATGAACGTGTTTTTGCCTTTCCTAGGAAGTCTACATCCGGCGTGTCGCTCCCGACTTGGCTCACGACTCCGGGCCCGGTCCTTCTCCGTAGGCATGTCCGGCACTACAAGGCGCAACCCCTGGTGGACAAAGTACGCCTTCTCCACGCCAACCCTCAGTATGCCTACGTGGAGTTCCCCGACGGCCGCCAGGACACAGTCTCGCTCCGGGACCTGGCTCCCTCAGGTGCCGATCCCATGCCCACGCCCCTTTTCCCCCCCGCGCCACCCTCCTTTTCCCCGGAGCCCCCGTATTCGTCCCCACCAGGTCCATCCATCGTCCCCCTGCCCACACTGGAGGACACGGAAGATTTTGGCTCGCTCTCGGAGTCATCCCGCCAGCAGCAAGCACCAACACCGCCAGCACCTCCACCATCGTTGCCATCACCGCCTGGGCCGACGTCGCCACCACAGCTATGTCGATCACAGCGGAACGTTTAACCGCCAATTCGGCTCAACCTGTAACCTGCTAACCGGATGGACTCTTGGTTTTCTTTGTTTGAACCCTTTTGTAAATATATCATCCGTTGTATTATAGTTACACGTCACCCCCGTCGGACTCATTTTTTTACAGGGGTGAATGTGGTGATAAGCACTGTAGATGTGCATACTTGCAGGAGGGGGATGTATGGCTGTACCTGTAATACAGGTTCCTCCGGTAAGCCCCTGCCGGCTAGCTCCGCCCACTTGGAGCTTGTGTATAAATATGCGTGTGAGTCACTCAGACCCTATTCTACAGTTGCAGCCGGAGAAATAGCATCACACAGCAGTAAAGCCTCGATTGTGCATGTCTCTCGTCTTTGAATGCAATTGTTAGCGCCACAGCAAGTTGCCAAGAAACTGGCAAATTTTCCACTTCCCCACTTGGAGGAAATATGCTGACCTTAAATGAACATAATATTTTCAATTGTCTAACACCAGGAAAACACAAGGCAGGGCAAGTACAACTCTCAAGCACACCTGTGTCTATAATTAGAGTCAATGCATAAGAACTTCCATGTGTGTAGCACGTTTAGTGGAGTAAAATGTGCCAATGTACTTCACAGGAGCATTGTCAAACTAAGTCTGACAGCGAGTCACTTCAGGAGATATTAGGACAGATGACCAAAAGCTTGGTCGAGGATGTAAGTTTATGGAGCATCTCAAAGGGGCCTGTATCAAACAGTTGATGAGTAGAAAATCCAGAATGAGGAGCAACTTTTATAGGACCATAGCTCTCCTTTAAAATGGGATGTTGTGGGAGAGAAGAACAGGGAAATTGATCATATTAGAGTGCAGTGAAGACATTTGGTAAATATTATTCCATTTGTTGTTGCAGAGGCAAAAGGTCCTGCAGCAGGAGGTACATCAAAGCAGAGCGCCCTATTTGGGACTCAAGACCAACTTTCAGTAAAAACACAGGTACAAACCAGATTGAGGGAATACCAAACCTATCGCAGAGAATTGGTTTTTTTTTCCAATTCAGGTGCAATTTATCGTGGCCAATTCACGTACTCTGCACATCTTTGGGTTGTTGGGCTGAGACCCACGCAGACATGGGTAAAATGTGCAAATTCCACACGGACAGTGACTGGGGCCGGGATTGAACCCGGGTTTTTGGCACCGTGAGGCAGCAATGCTAACCATTGCACTGTGCTGCCCTGCAGAGAATTGATTTTGCTTCAGTCTTCCTCTCATGTTCATGATAGATATAAATCTGAACTTCAGTGTTGCTACCCACATTGTGACCCCTGACAACACAAGATGGCCACCGACACCTGTCTGCACGTGCGCATTTGTCCACGCATGCACAGAAAACCTAAAGCTGAATCTTGCTGACAATGGAAAACAGATGTACAAATTTAAATTCAGAATTTGAGGTTAGATAAAATATAAGGCATTGAGGAACATTGGGTGAGGAGGATCCCATACCATAAGGGAGTCAGCCAATTTCTCAATCCATGTTTAATCTTTGTGGATGTGTCCAGGTGTTTCAGTAGCTTCAAAATCAGAAACATGAAAATCTGCTCTATTGCATTTTAAAAGGAATTCAAAGTCTCCAGCTTCTATCTACACGCTCACTTGTTTGAAATTGGTGCATGCAATAAAACAAAGTTAAAGAATATTGCCTAGGTGAAAGTAGGTAGGTATTTCCTTTTGAATTAAATGCCCTCCTGGTTCCAAAATCCTTTTGAAAATGAGAAACTAAATAGAGAGGATAAGTATCACAGAGAGTTTGGGGGAATGAGTAGGGATCCTGACCTCTGTCACTCGCAATAATGTCACAAAACAAAGCAATACAACTGCACATGCATCGTATTGGCAGCAAACTCAGTTGCCCACTCTAAGTATTAGCCATCATGGCTAGCATTCTCCAATCCCGCGGCCACGTTCTGACACCGGCCTGAAAAGCGGGGTGAGCCTCCAGCGGGCCTTGAGTGGCAGGTATCCACCCCTTTCTAGGGGGCTAGTACGGCGGCGGAGTGGTGTCCGCAGCTCCGGCGCCCGAAAGCCGGCGCGCCACGAGTCCGCGCATGCACGTCATGGCCGGCACGAGTTCACGCATGCGCATGGGTTCCCGTCTCCGCGCCGGCCCCTGGGTAATATGGCGGAGCCCTACAGGGGCCCAGAGCGGAGGAACATAGGACCTCACGGAACTAGCCCGCCCGTCGATCGATAGGCCCTGACCATGGGCCAGGTCACCATGGGCCAGGTCACCACCCTCTCCCCCGGGGTTGGACCCCCCCCCCCCCCCCCCCCCCCGCCAGAACGGCCCCCGCAGACAGAACTCCGTGGTCCCGCCAAGTGGGGCCATACATAACCCACTCCGGCGGGACTCGGCCGAACGCGGCCGGCGCTCGGCCCGGAGAATCGGCGGGGGGTGCGCTTTCAACGGCCCCTGACCGGTGCAGCGGCAATCCCGCGGGCGCTCAAGAATCAGCGCCGGAGAATCAGCGGGCTGGCGTTGGGGCGGCATGGTGCGATTTTCGCGCCCCCTCGCCAATTCTCCGACCCGGTGCAGGGCCGGAAAATACAGGCCCATGTCTCCTGTTATTTACAGTGCACCTGTTTCTTTTTCTGCCCAGCATACTGAGAAATTATAGCAAGAAACAACAAATAAGTTTTACTTAGTAAACACGGCAGTAGTCTATGGCACAATCACATAATTCTCCTCTCCTTGAAAGGTGATCTTTCAGTCAGACTGAGTATTAGGTTGCGAAACCCTGAAATGCAAATGGTTCCTGCACTTCACTATTCTCGATACACTGTAATAAGAACACTTCTTCCGTATAAAATGTCTTTAACATGGAAGCTGATTTCTTCTTTAATCACAGTGAAGCATACTGCAGTTTAAATCTAGGACATTGTTCATGGGGATAAGATCAGCCCAGTTGTCAATACCCTTTGTAGATACTGGGTGGGATTCTCCCCCCCCCCCCCCCCCCCCAGCCAGCCGCGTGTTTCTCAGTGGCGCGCCCTTCACGAGAAAAAGGATTCTCTCTTCCCGCCGGTTGACAATGGTATTTCCCATTGAAGCCACCCCACACCTTTGGGAAACCCAGGAAAAGAGAATCCCCTCAAGCGAAGAAATCCAGCCATCCTGAAATTGAAGGTTACATTTCCTTTTCTCCCATGTTATATGTATTATGTATGGCACATGGTGAATGTCGTGCATGGTGTAACTTTAATAATAATCTTTATTGTCACAAGTAGACTTACATTAACAAGCAATAAAGTTACTGTGAAAAGACCCTAGTCATCACACTCCGGTGCCTGTTCGGGTACACAGGGAAAATTCAGAATTTCCAATTCACCTAACAGCAGGTCTTTTGGGACTTGTGGGAGGAAACCGGAGCACCTGGAGGAAATCCACGCAGACACGGGGAGAACGTGCAGACTCCGCACAGTGACCCTGGGTTCCTGGCGCTGGGAAGCAACAGCCACCCTTAATATTAAGAAAGGGAGCCAGTGAAGTTTCATGCATTTTTTTTGAGGAAAGATGAAAGGCGGTGACATTTAGGGCAGTTTGTAATCACTGAGATTTGTATCAAACATTATTTTCTGTCAGGTACTCAGCCAAAAATGAATGTTCGAAAGTCAGATCTTATGATAGTATTTTCATATTCAGTTTGTAAATTGTACACTGTATAGTGTATCGGAGAGTTGATGTGAAGTTTGCATTAAACTGTTACCTAGCTGTTTCTTCTTGTTTTAGGACTTTGCCATAATGTTTGTGCATCACCTTGCAGCAATAGCACTTATAACATTTTCATATGTCAACAATATGGTGCGTGTAGGAGCACTGGTCATGTGCCTTCATGATGCATCTGATTTTCTGTTAGAGGTAAGGAAAGTGTTCATCACCTTTAATGATTCCTTATAACAAAGTAATTAGACAGCATCACACGTATCACTTTAGAGAAAATATTTTTCCCCTTTTACAGCATCTGAACTGATAATACTACTTGAAACAGAAATGGGGAGAAATTACAAAAATACTTAATAATATTCCCACTCTATTTTTTAAAAACTTTTCTCCAACTGATTGTTTGCCTTTTGAACCTCTACACTGTTACACAGTTGGTAGCTCCCTCTTGGTGGGTTACAAGCTGACCTTTGCTTGACATTTACCCTTAATGAGTTAGCCAATATACAAAATCAGCGAACTAAACCTTGTTAACTGTACTGATAAGACATTCTCAATTTAGATAAAAGAAGTAATGAGAATTTGATGTTTAATGCTTTCTTTCTTCCAGACTAATTGTCTATTAACTCTTTGGTAGGGCATAGTTTGCCATTGCTGAAGCAATCATGTTTTGTTCATGTACCTAAATTCTGAATGCAGACCATGCCCTGATCCAAACCCATATCCCAACATATGCGCACATGAACTAACAGCAGGAAGATTGGGAGCAGGAACCCTGACTGATTGTCAACTTTCTAATGCAGCAGTTCCGAGATCAGTTATATTTCAGCAAGTGGCGGGATGCAATCAGTTAACTCAGTACAAGCCAGGGAATCGAACCAACTACATTCTCAATCTCTATGGCTCAGCACCTTGCTGCCTTGAGTGTAGTCGCTGGGGAAGTGTGCAGTAGCTGATTCAAGCTGGGGTGGGAAAGCAATAACAAAAATGAATGTTCAAGGGCCCAAATGCTCAAAGGTTAGATCAAATATTTTAATAGTTGCAACAAATTTGGGGCAGCACGGTGGCGCAGTGTTTAGCACTGCTGCCTCACGGCGCCGAAGTCCCAGGTTCGATCCCGGCTCTGGGTCACTGTCCATGTAGAGTTTGCACATTCTCCCCGTGTTTGTGTGGTTTTTGACCCACAACCCAAAGATGTGCAGGGTAGGTGGATTGGCCACACTAAAATGCCCCTTAATTGGAAAAAATGAATTGGGTACTCTAAATTTAAAAAAAATAGTTGCAACAAATGGAAATGAGGTGCCATATTGAATATTTTTGGCAAAGACAAATTCTGACAAGCAGGATCTGTTTTAAAAATTGAAGCTCGAACGCACTGTGCTGTAGTAAAGTGGGTTACAGAGCTATCTGTTTATCTCAGGTTTTGGGTTCCAAAAATAGCTCATACTGATGGAAATAAAGTCTCCTGGTTTGACACATGAAGGAATATAAAGTAAGCTAAGTTTTATTGTAAATATTTTTATTTGAGTTTTTTCCTTTTTTTAAACAAAATAATATACACCCATAAAACTGGTACAGTGCAGCACAAACATTTCACCATATATGCAAAAAAACAGTGTTTCAACCTAAAAGAAGATAGATAAAAGACTGGAGAGAAAAAGGACAGAATACAAAGAAAGGGAGAAGGGGCATACATCCTTATGTAATTGTACGAGGAACAGTGGGCGGGATTCTTCATTTGGGGGACTGTGGGACGGAATTCTCTGTTTCAGAGACTAAAGTGTTGATGCCAGGACTGAATCGGTGGACTTCCATGACAACAAAATTGGTGCCAGTCCCAGACCAATTCATCAACCATAAATGGGCTAGCACCTTTGCCACATGGAATAGGATCGACGCCAATGAAAAACGGTATTGGAATCTCTGGGGTTGGGACTGGCACTCGAGAGGCTGACAAGCTGCAGCCGCTTATTAACACTCCACTCCCCACACACACTCGTCCCAGCCGACAAGCTGGCACTGGTTGCGCTGGAGCACGCCCATCCCATTGATGGTTCAGCAGCTGGGGCCAGAGGGTATCTCCTCTCTCTCCCTCACAAGCATTGGCACCTGTTTCCCGGTTTTTAAAACCACAAGGCAAACCCACCATCGATAATTCCTCCTCGTGGAGGTGGAGCATCACAGGAGCCCGGAGAATATTGGGTCAGGCCCATTAATAATATGCCAACAGCATTTACTGTAAATCATAGATCATAAGTAAATCATAGAATTTACCGTGCAGAAGGAGGCCTTTTGTGAGGAGTAGAATACATTGGCGTTGCCGTCGAGGCACAAGAGCATTGCAATCTGTAATACTTACCTTGCAGCTCCACGTGTCCATTCCTTCAAGGACAGCAGCTGTGCCTGCATCTGGTTCCCACAGAGCCATTATCTGCAAGCCATTCATAGCTTTCAAGTAGTGTTCTGTGATTGACAGACTGTAAAAACCATCTGCAGCTTTGATCCATTCATATCCCTTCACACTACAGTGGCCTAAGTGGTGAAACCCAAATGTTTGTAAACATTGATCACATCAAAGAGCGGTAAGTGCAGTGAAATCACACGCTTGAGTGACTGGAATGCAATTAGTGCTTGGAATGCACTTACATCTCTTTGGCAGCCCTTGACTCACAGCCCGGGTGCGCACCACACATGTGCTGCCGTACATCAGGTGGAGGTAGGAACCCCTGAGGGGATGGACGGTCGGAGGGTATTCTGACCCCAGGGACCAGCTGCTGTCCAGACAGGTTTTGGGCTTCTGGAAAGGGTAGTCCCATCTATAGTGGAGATGCAGTCATAGAGCAAGGAACTACATGAAGAGGTGTCAGCAACAATCCAGCGCCTGCAGGTTCAGTTGAAGGAGTCTAATCACCTGCAGGAGAAGTGCCAACCTTGCGTGCCACCCAGGCCAACACCTTAAGGGTGGTGTCTATGGTGGAGGCCGAGGCGGCAAAGTTTTCGGCCATGGATGTCCAAGACCTGGGGCAATGTGTGCGGTCGATGGCCGAGGCACAGGACAAGGCTACCTTATCACAGGCAGCTATGTACCAGGGCCACCTGGACATTGCAGCAGTGCTCCAGAGCGTGGCCCAGTCACAGCGGGTCATGGCTGTGGACGTTGGCGGAATTGCCCGGGCACTGGCTGACATGGCACAGCCCCAGAGGGAGGTGGCGCAGTCACTATCTGATGTGGCACAGACCCAGAAGGTGGTTCCACAGTCACAGCGAGATGTAGCGCAGTCCCAGAGGGAGGATGATCCACTCCCTATACATGGCCGCAGGTATTAAGACCCTGGTTGGGACAGGAGCAGGCTTCCAGGACTGGCAGCGCCAAGGCCGTGGGCCCTCAGGGGATAGCTCTGCTTGCAGCCTCATCCCATGTAGTAGCCCGGGGCCATCGGACACCCCGAGGGAGGAGGAGGTGATGGGGCCCATGCCAGTGACTCCGGCAGGGGAGGTCCGGAACATCACAGCTCCCCCATCCTGTCTCTGGCACATCCAATGGGCAGCAGGCAGAACAGGGCAGCGCCACGCCACCTGGGACACCCAACCAGCAGCTGGGCCCATCCAGGCCCGGTCACCCCAGAAGACGGCCGCCAAAGGGCAGCCAAGTCACAGGGCAGCAATTTCAGCAAGCTGCCTCCACTCCTGATGTACCTCCTGGGAATCCACCTAGGTGTAGCGTTAGGGCCCATACAGCCAGAAAGGTAGACGCTGGTTACATTGACATGGGTGCAGCATACAGCATTAGAGGCTAGGGCACAAACCTATCAATGGTCACTTGTTGACAATAAACACATGTTCATGACATGACAACATGCCTCGGTGCTCTGCCAGAAGTGTGTAAAGGATGGTCTGGTATGGGCTGACCGCAGAGGGAGTGATTGGGGGGGGCAGGTGTTAGGGATGGGAATGGGCCAGGGACTCCAGTTTAGCCAGTGCTCACCAACCCTGTGCCCCACCCCAACCCTCTCCGCCCTATCCCCCCATCACCACCTCTTCCACCCCAAGAGTTCGGTAGGACCATGTGATAGAATGGCCAGATCGCTTGCAGGGATCACCCAGATGGACGGTGGAAAGTGCTACCATGGGCAGGAGTCAGATATTGTCAAACGAAGCCGAGCACCAGAGCTCATTGCAGAATGGGTTGTTATCATCCTCCATCCCATGGACCAAACTCGTTGTCCTAGCGTTATACCGGAGGGTCCCTCCAGAGCGGTCCAGGCACCTAAACCGTATCTTCAGGATGCCGAAGCACCGCCTGATCACGCCACTGGTCACGGCATGGGTATCGATGTAGCGTGGCCCAGCGTCGGTCTGTGGCCTCTGGATAGGCGTCATCAGCCAGTGCCACAGCGGATAACCCCTGTCACCCAGGAGCCAACCCTTCAGCTGGCGGTGTGCCTCAAACAGGTCTAGAACCGATAAGTGTGCCAGGATGGAGGTATGTGCACGCTTCCTGGGTATTGGACGCAGACATGCATGATGTGCATCTCATAGTCACCAACCAACTGCACATTCATCAAGTGGAACCCCTTTTGGTTTGTGAAAACATGCCTGTCATGGGTCAATGCTGATATGATGACATGCATCCCGTTGATCAACTCTTGGACCCAGGGCACCTCGGCGATGACGCAGAACCCCGCTGCCTGGGTATCCTGGTGGGCTTAGTCCACATTGAGTTTGATATATTGTACCGACCAGGTATATAGGGCCTCCATGATCATGCAGATGCACCTGTGCCCCGAGGTCTGTGATCTTCCGGATAGGCCGGCACCTGGTAGGACCCCCTTAGCATAAACGTTCAGGGCGGCGGTCACCTTGATGGCCATCGGAAGCGAGTGCCCTCCACCTTTCCGTCCCGGTGCCATGATCTGGCAGAAATGTCACATTGCCCCCCTGCTCAGCCGGAGCCTTTGACAGCATGCCCAGTCTGGCAGGTCCACAAAGGAACGGTGCTGCCGGCATACATGAGGCCTCACGTGGTGCCTCCTTCGCATCTCTTTCTCGGGCGGGAGGCTCTCCAACCTCACCGGCTGCCTCCTATTCCTCTGGGGCAGGCTTTGCTGCTCAGGGTCCTCATCGAAGAGTTCCAGCTCATACAGCCTCAGTGCATTCCCCAGGCTGCGGCAACTTGGCTGAAGGCCACTATTCCTGGTTGGATTCCGAAGTCCATTGTCTGTGGGAATGAAAGGCAGACATGTGAGGATGGTGCATTCCCCTGTGCCCAGTCAGGTCCAACGGTTTGCACGGTGGCCCCGGCCTGTACTGCAGACCCTGCCCCCACATGTCCTCCTCCCCCATCCCACACCCACTCCCGGCCGTTTCACCTGGCATTCCACCCTTCACACCCTTGGCCCCGTCGGTGCCGAGCATCATGGGGGCCTTTGACACTGATGCCCATCCCTGCTACCAGGGATACCTTTGACTGGCGGTACGCACCATGGCCCTGTCCGGTAACATCCTGGAGTGGCTACGGGTAGCAGCCATTTTGGGGGTGGAAGGGGTAGAGGGTGGGCAGTGATGTGTGGAGGTGGTGGGGTTGGGCTGCAGTGGCGGTGGGGTGGTGGCACCCATACAGTCGGTGTCACTCTACACAACCGCAAACCATGGAAGGCGGTCAGTGGGGTGTGCAGCACGATGACCTCAAAACCCCTCCACTGGTCAGCCGCATTCCCCCCCCCCCCCCCCCCCCCCCCCACTGCCCCACTGGGTGGCTATGATTTCAAAATTATTAAAACCACAAGAGAAACTCGCCATTGGTTAAGCCCCCATCGCGGAGGCCCCGGGAAATACCGGGTCAGGCCTGCTAATAATATGCGAACGGTGTTTACTGTACCTGTGGAGTAGAATGCATTGGCCGCCCGCCACGATTTTGGCTTCATGTCTGATTCTCCGTCCAATTGTCCTTCCCGATTGCGGCATTGGCCAATGGAGAATCCCCTCCAGTGAGTATCGTCCCCATCTTATGTCTTATATTTGGTTTAATATGCAAATGATGTAGAATTTTTATTTGTATCTCCTTGGCTCTATCGCAGCCAGAAATTTTATTTGCATTCTCCCAGATACACATCCAGGTCTCTTTACCAATATTCACTGGGAGATCCCTTTCCCAAATCCACAGTACCTCCTACATAGATCATAGGAGCATAGAATCTACTATGCAGAAGGAGGCCATTCACCCCATTGAGTCTGCACTGGCCCATGGAAAGATCACCTTACCCAAGCCCACACCTCCATCCTATCCCTGTAACCCAGTAACCCCATCTCAACTTTTTGGACACTGAGGGTAATTTAGCATGGCCAATCCACCTAATCTGCACATCTTTGGACTTATTCGTATAGGATCTAGAACATGGGGCTGGATTCTCCGATTTTGAGGCTATGTCCGGAGCATGTGTCTAGTCTTACAACCAAAATTCCACGCCGCCTCTGCACCGATGCTCCACCCGGTGGGGTCTAGCAGCCATGCCATGTAAAGCCCCTACCTTCAGATACGGACAGAGAATTGCCAGGTCTGTGGACATGCCTGCGCACGATGGAGACCTGCAGCGGTTGCGCTGTACAACATAGCGCCGGCCGCACGCGGATCCGGCCTGCCAGATAGAGCCCCCCTGTAACCCCCTCACCATCCCCAGACCACCCCCCATAATCGCCCGCCGAAGCCCCCATGGGGGCCGCCGACTGGCGTGGGGTTCGGAGCTTCCCGCCCAAGATCCTCGTGTTAAGGTGTTAAACTGGGTAAATGCAAATTACGAAAACATTAGCCAGAAATTGAATTATTTGGATTGGGTGCGGCTGTTGGAGGGTAAATCAACATTGGACATGTGGGAGTCTTTCAAGCGACAATTGATTAGGATTCAGGAAATGCATGTTCCTGAGATAACGAAGGATAAGTATGGGAAGTTTAGGGAGCCTTGGATAATGAGGGATATTTTGAACCTCGTCAAGAAAAAAAAGGACACTTTTGTACGGTCTAGAAGGGTGGGGACAGTTGAAACCCTCAAGGAATATAAAGAAAATAGAAAGGGAAATTAGATGGGGTCATGAAAAGTCCTTGGCAAGTAGGACTTAGGTGAATCCCAAAACTTTTTATTCATATGTAAAAAGCAAGAGGGTGGTCAGGGAAAGGAATGGACCCCTGACAGACAGTGGGGGGAATCTTGAGCCAGAGGAAATGGGTGAGGTACTAAATGAGCACTTTGCATCAGTGTTCACCAAAGAAAAGGACTTTGTGGGTAGGGTGTGTGGATAATCTGGGTCTTGTTGACATCAAAAAGGAGGAGGTATTGGGTGTTTTAAAATACATTAAGGTAGATAGGTCTCCTGGGCAGGATGGGATTTACCCCAGAATACTGAGGGAAGCAAGGGAGGAAATTGTTGGGGCCTTGACTGATATCTTTGTATCCTCATTGGCTACAGGTGAGATCCCAGAGGACTGGAGAATAGCTAATGTGGTACCACTGTTTAAGTAAGATAACAGGGACAATTCAGGAAACTATAGGCTGTGAGTTTCACATCAGTAGTAGGTAAATTATTGGAGAAACTTTTCAGGGACAGGATTTATACCCATCTAGAAACAAATGGACTCATTAGCGATAGACACCATGGTTTTGTGAAGGGGAAGTCATTCCTCACTAACTTGATCTGCTTTTTGAGGAGGTGACACAGATGATTGATGAGGGGAGGGTGGTGGATGTTGTTTACATAGACTCTGACAAGGTGCCTCATGGCAGACTGATACAAAAGGTGAAGTTATGGTACAGTGGTTAGCACTGGGACTGGGGCTGGGGCGCTGAGGACGGGGGTTCGAATCCCGGCCCTGGGTAATTGTCCTTCTAGAGTTTGCACATTCTCCCCATGTCTGTGTGGGTTTCACCCCCACAACGCAAAGATGTGCAGGTTAGGTGGATTTGCCACGCTACAGAACATAGAACAGTACAGCACAGAACAGGCCCTTCGGCCCTCAATGTTGTGCCGAGCCATGATCACCCTACTCAAACCTACGTATCCACCCTATACCCGTAACCCAACAACCCCCCCCCCCCCCCCCCACTTAACCTTACTTTTATTAGGACACTACGGGCAATTTAGCATGGCCAATCCACCTAACCCGCACATCTTTGGACTGTGGGAGGAAACCGGAGCACCCGGAGGAAACCCACGCACACAGGGGGAGGACGTGCAGACTCCACACAGACAGTGACCCAGCCGGGAATCGAACCTGGGACCCTGGAGCTGTGAAGCATTTATGCTAACCACCATGCTACCCTATTGCCCCTGAATTGGAAAAAAAATATTTGGGTACTCTAAATATGTTTTTAAAAACCCAAAAGGTATCAGAGGTGAGGTGGCAAGATGGATACGATACTGGCTCGGTCACAGAGGTCAGAGGGTAGCAGTAGAAGGGTGTTTTTCTGAATGGAAGGTCGTGACCCACAGGGATTGGTGCTGGGGCCTCTGTCATTTGTAGTATGCATAAATGATTTGGAGAAAAATGTAGCCGGTCTGATTTGTAAGTTCACAGATGCCACGAAGGTTGGTGGAGTGGCAGATAGTGTTGATGGAGTGGCAGATAGCCTAATGGCTTACTTAACTATGCATATCTGGATCTCACCCGATGAGGGCAAGATCCAGATTGCAGCATCTCGCCAGATTCAGATTCTGGCATGTTTAAATAAGCCAGGATTACAAGTATTTCAAAGATTTTTCACACAGCAGAATGCACCTTTTTCAAAGTATCAGTGTATTTATTACATCAGGAAAGGTTTTCTTTTTCCAAGGAATTTAAAATATTTCCATGGACATTGCAGTGGGATCTGACGAGAGGTAGTATAGAGAATCTGAGGAGGCATGGACCATACACAGAGGCATAGAGGTGGCATGAGATACTGTGCCGGAGAACCATGTCAGGGTTTCAAACAGGCCTGCCCCCACACCCACACTTCTCTTCCCCTGGTGCACGGCTTGCAAACCGTACTGTGAACCTGACCCAGCGTGAAAAGACAAAAATGGTATGTGAAGTCACTCGTGGATCAGGTGTACAGTTTTTGAACTGTGAAATTGCACAGGTTGGGTTTTCCTGAGCCCAGAGGAAGATTCCATCCATGGGCTCATTGCAAATAGACATGCAAAACCTCAAGAACAACACACTTAATAATTATTCTATCAGTTTCTTCACATATTTTCAACCAGGTTTGGTGTTATAAAACAATTGCCCAAAATAGGCTCCACATAAGAGGTTCCTTTGTAGATTTTTAAGGATGATTGTCAGCTATTTACTTCAGGTAACAAATAGAATCGGCCATAGGTCTGTGGATTGTCAATATTATGGATGCTGTATTGCTCTTTGAAGTGAATGTACAAGCTACATTCTTGATTTTTCTTATTTCATTCACATTATTTCCATTTGCTAACTCAACTAATTGAATACAAATGAATGTCAGTAACTGCGTAAATGAGCAAGATCCGCAGACTCTAATTAGGTGAGAAAACACTCCAAGCCTTTTGATACCATCGTTTTTAATGATCCTGGGACAATATTATTTGTGACTAGACACAGATTAATGAATTGCTGGGCCACTTTTGATCCAGATAAGAGTTCTGGATAGCAGCATGTTAAAGACATGCTAATATTAGTCAAACATTGAAAATCCAAACAGTGTTTTTTAATTCACAGGCAGCTAAAATGGCAAACTACGCCAAGTGTCAAAGACTGTGTGACCTTCTGTTTGTAATCTTCGGCTTACTCTTCATTAGTACAAGGCTTGGCCTTTACCCAATATGGTGAGTAAGCTATCAATCAGATAGCTCAATTTATTTAACAACGACTTCCCTGTTCTCACGTTTTCATGCACACTAAGAATGTAATTACAGCAGAAATGGGACACCTCTAATTAAATAACCTTATTCGACAGATATCTTGGGCTGGATTCTCTGTCCAGCCACGCCAGATTTCTGCCGGTGGGTGCTCCGTTTCGCTGGCTGGTCAATGGGGTTTCCCAATGTGAGGCAGCCCCACGCCGTCGGGAAACCCCTGGACTGGCTGCAAAACGGAGAATCCCGATGGCGGAGAATCCAGCCTCTTGAATCTGAAGTGAAATGAAATATTAACAAAATATCAATCATTCCTACCTCATTGAGGATTATTAAAAATTATGATTCTGAAATACTATTTTGCTTTGCAAACTGCAGTTTTCCAGTTCTGGCTTTTTCTATCATCGAATCCCAACAGTGCAGAGGATGCCATTGAGTCTGCACCGAACCTTCGAAAGAGCATTCTACCCATGTTCACTCTGCCCTATCCCTGCAACCCCATGGCCTAACCTGCACAACCCTGGACTCTAAGGGGAAATTTATCATGGCCAATCCTAACCCGTACATCTTTAGGAGGAAACCAGAGCACCAGGGGGAAACCTACACAGACACGGGGAGAACATTCAAACTCGACAGAGTGACCCAAAACCAGAATTGAACCCAGATCCCTGGTGCTGTGAGGCAGCAGTGTTAACCACTGTCCCACCGTGCTGCCCCAAGTTGACATGTTTTTCCTTTGAGTACTTTATTTCCAAATTATTTACTCTATGCTCATGGGGAATTATCCACAAATCCAAAAAATACTATGAATACTATTGCCTCAATTTTGCATTAGAGTTGGCTACTTGGAATGACTCTTGAAAAAAGGACTTGTTTCTCCCCTTGACCAGAATGTCCTCACTTACCCCCCACCCCCACCCCCAGGCGGACCAGTCCAAAACTAGCAAATAGGCAACAAGAGAAGCCTGAATCGAATGCCAATTGAGACACGTGCTAGAGTTAGGGTCTCACTGATGAGCGGACAATACTTAGACATCCTAATTGCCTTGCAGTGTCTTTCAAATGCTTCATCAGTTTCATCCCTGTTTTATAAATTCAGAGTGACATAGAAAGTGGTCTTAATTTTCATGCTGCTGGTTGGATCACAGCTCATCAAAGGTGCTCCCATTCGCTGTAAGCATTCTCTGTTACTTTAAGAGTAAACATAATTCATTCTTGGCATATTTCTACTTGTATAAATGTGGGAAATGTTTCAATTCAAGCCCCCCCCCGCTCTCTCCTCTTCCTGCTCCCTAATTTTATTACGATTCCCAACCTGTCTTCGCTTATTTTATTCTCTGATTGCATCTCTGTGAAATGCTTCAGAACATTTTTCTCTAATGAAAACAAATTGTTATCATTATTCTCCCATTCCAATTTCTATCTTTTTTAAATTATTTTTTATTTATTTGCACTCTCCTAGCATTTATTTTAGATTGAGTGAAGTAGCTGACAAGCCCTGTATAATGTGAAGGACATGGAAGCATCCAAATAAATGGCAATTAAATTAATAATGTGTCCACATTATTGTACCTCATTGCAGTTTACCTTTTGAATAACCTATGAACGTGAAGCTGCTTTATTCAAATACATCCTATTATGTTTAGGAGTGTCTAAGGACTCTTTCTATGAAAGAAAAACAATGTTCTCTTCATTTGTTGACCTCAGCGGTATTTCATTTAAACTAATGACTAATTTGCCTTGAAATCAGTTATAGTCTTGAACACTGTAGTTTCCCTCATTGCATTATGAAATCATAGTTTTAGCTTTACAAGCATTTTTAAAAGTTATGTGTGATGTGTTGGGTAAGCTGGGTATGCGAGGACTGCATTTACTGCAGCAGTGAGAGAGACAGGCTTCCAACACTTGAAGAAATGCAACTCTATTTTATTGAACTCTTAACTATCATACATACTTTAACTGTGGGTTGACACTATGCTGACTTGACTGGAGACCTGAGGCTAACCTGACCAGACTATCTTACTACCACATGGTCTATGTGCTAGTTGTTGCTCACGGCTCTGACTGTCTCAGAGGCCGGATCCCGAGAGAGCGGGAAAACTAGTGCCCTCTGGCTTTAGAGTGGCCGTGTCCTGTCTAGTGATTGGCTGCTGTATTCTGTGTGTTCATTGGTCATCCTGTGTGTCAATCAATGTCTGTCTGTGCACCATCATATACCTGTGTGTATATTATGACAATGTGGGCAGTAAGTCAGTTTTAATTTGCCTCGGCAACCACACTTGCAAGCTCATTTACAAAGATCTAGCAGCTGTCGCCATCTTTGGTAAGGCCCTGAGGTGGCCAGCCAGCAGTTTTGAGGCTTCCAGTTTTGAGATGGTTGTGTTCAATAAAGGACAAATACCTTGAGGAACAACAAATATCTGACAGAAAGTTTATAACAGCAATTCAGGGGTGGCAAGGTGGCACAGTGGTTAGCATGGCTGCCTCATGCCGCCAACATTTCCAGGCTCAATCCCGGCCCGTGTGGAGTTTGCATGTTCACCCCATGTCTGCGTGAGTCTCACCCCCACAGCACAAAGATATGCAGGGTAGGTGGATTGGCCACTCTAAATTGCCACTTAATTGGAAAATTAAAAAAAACAGCAATTCGGCATTCGGCTCCACTCACATTTATGGCATTTTAAGAAATGACTTTCTGCTGTGAAATTTTCTGCTGGACTTTTATTTTCACATACGTATTTATTACACTTTATTGTGATTTTTAGCAAGAATTTTCAAAGCTACAGCTTTGTTTTTTTTATTGGTTTCAAAATATTAGCATGCATGGTGCAGACGTTACCATGTCGATTGAGTAAAGCTTTAGGGAAAATGAATCCTATTGACATTCAGCACCTGCAAAGACGTGAATTTAAAATTCAAAGCACGATGGTTTATTTTAAATTTGGAATTTTAAAATGCTGTTGATGCTATAAGTGCAACAATTGAAGCTATTACTGTAAACTAACTGCATATGCATATCTTTAAAACTATGTGATCAAAATAATTTACTTTGTGTTCTCGGCGATTATTCTGTGCAAGAAATAGTGATGTACCATGGATTCATGTTGAAACAGCCCTTCAAGCACAATACTATTTGGGGGTGGAAAAAGGCCTGGCAGCTTAAAGAACAGTTTGTTTAATGCTGGGAAAGACAGTGATGGAAAAATCAATGCTACAAATCAGACTTTGTGCTGTCAAATCTCAATTCAAATCTGTAATATTGACTGGAAACACTATAGTTCAAGTACTTTAGATGGATCCGTTTTGGTCCAATGTGTGCAGGAGGGTTTCCTGATGCAGTATGTAGATAGGCCAACAAGAGGTGAGGCCGTATTGGATTTGGTACTGGGTAATGAACCAGGACAGGTGTTAGATTTGGAGGTAGGTGAGCATTTTGGTGATAGTGACCACTATTCGATTACGTTTACTTTAGCGATGGAAAGGGATAGGTAAAAACCGCAGGGCAAGAGTTATTGCTGGGGGAAAGGCAATTATGATGCGATGAGGCAAGACTTAGGATGCATCGCCTGGAGAGGAAAACTGCAGGGGATGGACACAATGGAAATGTGGAGCATGTTCAAGGAACAGCTACTGCGTGTCCTTGATTAGTATGTACCTGTTAGGCAGGGAGGAAGTGGTCGAGTGAGGGAACCATGGGTTACTAAAGCAGTTGAAACACTTGTCAAGAGGAAGAAGGAGGGTTATGTGAAGATGAGATGTGATGGTTCAGTTGGGTCGCTTGAGAGTTACAAGTTAGCTAGGAAGGCTCTAAAGAGAGAGCTAAGAAGAGCCAAGCGAGGACATGAGAAGTCTTTGGCAGGTAGGATCAAGGATAACCCTAAAGCTTTCTATAGGTATGTCAGGAATAAAAGAATGACTAAGGTAAGAGTAGGGCCAGTCAAGGACAGTAGTGGGAAGTTGTGCGTAGAGTCCGAGGAGATAGGAGAGGTGCTAAACGAGTATTTTTCGTCAGTATTCACACAGGAAAAAGACAAAGTTGTCGAGGAGAATACTGAGATACAGGCTACTAGACTAGAAGGGCTTGAGGTTCATAAGGAGGAGGTGTTAGCGATTCTGGAAAGTGTGAAAATAGATACGTCCCCTGGGCCGGATGGGATTTATCCTAGGATTCTCTGGGAAGCTAGGGAGGAGATTGCTGAGCCTTTGGCTTTGACCTTTAAGTCATCTTTGTCTACAGGAATAGTGCCAGAGGACTGGAGGATAGCAAATGTTGCCCCCTTGTACAAGAAGGGGAGTAGAGATAACCCCGGTAACTATAAACCAGTGAGCCTTACGTCTGTTGTGGGAAAAATCTTGGAAAGGTTTATAAGAGATAGGATGTATAATCATCTGGAAAGAAATAATTTGATTAGAGATAGTCAACATGGTTTTGTGAAGGATAGGTCGTGCCTCACAAACCTCATTGAGTTCTTCGAAAAGGTGACCAAACAGGTGGATGAGGGTAAAGCAGTTGATGTGGTATATATGGATTTCAGTAAAGCGTTTGATAAGGTTCCCCACGGTATGCTATTGCAGAAAATACAGAGGCATGGGATTCAGGGTGATTTAGCAGTTTGGATCAGAAATTGGCTAGCTGATAGAAGACAAAGGGTGGTGGTTGATGGGAAATGTTCAGACTGGTGTCCAGTTACTAGTGGTATACCACAAGGATCTGTTTTGGGGCCGCTGCTGTTTGTCATTTTTATAAATGACCTGGAGGAGGGCGTAGAAGGATGGGTGAGTAAATTTACAGATGACACTAAAGTCGGTGGAGTTGTGGACAGTGCAGAAGGATGTTACAAGTTACAGAGGGACATAGATAAGCTGCAGAGCTAGGCTGACAGGTGGCAAATGGAGTTTAATGCAGAAAAGTGTGAGGTGATTCATTTCGAAAGGAATAACAGGAAGACAGAGTACTGGGCTAATGGTAAGATTCTTGGTAGTGTGAACGAGCAGAGAGATCTCGGTGTCCATGTCCATAGATCCCTGAAAGTTGCCACCCAGGTTGAGAGGGTTGTTAAGAAGGCGTACGGTGTGTTAGCTTTTATTGGTAGAGGAATTGAGTTTCGGAGCCATGAGGTCATGTTGCAGTTGTACAAAACTCTGGTGCGGCCGCATTTGGAGTATTGTGTGCAGTTCTGGTCGCCACATTATAGGAAGGATGTGGAAGCATTGGAAAGGGTACAGAGGAGATTTACAAGAATGTTGCCTGGTATGGAGGGAAGATCATATGAGGAAAGGCTGAAGGACTTGAGGCTGTTTTCGTTAGAGAGAAGAAGGCTAAGAGGGGACTTAATTGAGGCATACAAGATGATCAGAGGATTAGATAGGGTGGACATCGAGAGCCTTTTTCCTCGGATGGTGATGTCCAGCACGAGGGGACATAGCTTTAAATTGAGGGGAGATAGATATAGGACAGATGTCAGAGGTAGGTTCTTTACTCAGAGAGTAGTAAGGGCATGGAATGCCCTGCTTGCAACAGTAGTGGACTCGCCAACACTAAACGCATTCAAATGGTCATTGGATAGGCATATGGATGATAAGGGAATAGTATAGAGGGACTTTAGAAAGGTTTCATAGGACGGTGCAACATCGTGGGCCGAAGGGCCTGTACTGCGCTGTAATGTTCTATGTTCTATGTAACTCTTTATGTCGCCATCAATAGTTACATGATTATAGAGTATGCACCATTTGAAAGGTTTAGAGATCATTACTATTTCCTTGTAGATAATGGTCTTCCATTTGAAATATGAGCACATTTTAAAACAAGTGGATGGATTGTGATGACCAAATAAGCATCCTGGAGGATAATAATGTTCAAGTAGTTCAAAGAGCTTGTATTGAAGAACTGAACATTGATTTTGGAGTTGAGAATTCAGGGCATTATATTCTCTAAAGTCCTGTGTGCAACAGGAAGCCACTCCATTAATCACCTTACAATTTTATTGGAGTGATAGCCTCCATGGCACTTGAAATACTCATAAATGTATTCTCATCCAAACGAAGGTGAAGGCTGAGGGTTTTTTCAAATAAAAGACGGTCGCAGTGAACATTCTCTGTGAGGTGAACAGGAAAAAAAGAGGTCAAGTTTTGACACCTAAACTCCAATTTTAACTCAGTATTTTCAGGGTGGACAGGCCCACAGACAATTTAAATCCTGGGTCTCATTGGCATTCAGCAACACTGTCTCCCTCCTGAAACTGGTGGTCGTGGCAACAGGACAGGAGCAGGGATGCAGACAGGAGCAGACAGATGCCACATGGAGAAAAGAGAAGACTTACATTTATATGGTGCCTTTCACAACCACAGAATGTTCCGAAGTGGATTACAGTCAGTGAAGTACTCTTGAAGTTCAGTCACTGATATAGTGCAGGAAATGTCAAAACGAATTTGTGCGCAACACAGTTCCACAAACAACAACGTGACAATGACGAGTAATCTGTTTTTAATGTTGATTGAGGGATAAATATTGACTAAGGCACGAGGGAAACTTCCCTGCTCTTCTTCAAAATGGTGCTGAGGGCCAGGCTGTCAGGATCAAGTGAAGGAGAGTGCGGGCCTAGTTTGGGAGAATAGGGGGGAATATGAGGTGAGCATGCAATAACCCATCAACCTGCAAAAAGCCATCAACTTACAGCTGGTGACCTGGCCACATGGAATGAACACCTCCTAGCCATTGTAAAATACCAGCAGCAGTGGGAATAAACCCTGAATTGGCTATTAATTGGGTATTTAATGGCCTCACTTGGCCCTGAGGCAAGATGTCCAATGCCTCCGCTGTTGCAGGTAAGATATCTGGGGTGGTACATAGGCAATGTGCATTGTCCTGTCACATGGCACTCAATTGCCTCCTGCCTGACTGCTCTTGGAAAGGCCGTAAAATTCCATAAAGTTATGAAATGAAATGAAAATCGCTTATCGTCACAAGTAGGCTTCAAATGAAGTTACTGTGAAAAGCCCCTAGTCGCCACATTCCGGCGCCTGTTCGGGGAGGCAGGTACGGGAATTGAACCGTGTTGCTGGCCTGCCTTGGTCTGCTTTCAAAGCCAGCGATTTAGCCCTGTGCTAAACCAAAGTTAATGCTGGGGATGAGAAGAAGCAGATGATGAAAGGTGATGCCAGTGGGCAGAGGCATGACCAAGAATTTCAGTAGATCATGAATATCTACCAAGAATATCTGTGAACTAAGGTCAACAGGATTTTCCTCGATGCAGTTTATTCAACATCACAAAACTCTACCCTTCCTACCATGAAACAAGGATAATGTGGGATACTTTGAAGGAATTTTAATTTGGCAAAGATAAAACATTAGCAATCAATCTCCTCTGAGAATCAAACCTAAATCTAATTTGCAGGTCAAAGAGGGATAGAGGATGGAGGATAATTGGCCAATGACCAAAGAATGCTAGGGCCAAGAGCAGGCAACCATTTGGTAAGCAGAGGCAGGGAATGCCCTGTAGACTACAAGGTAACAGACAGAGCACTGAAGTTGTAAGTAGACAGGAAGGTGGACAGAGAGCCAGCCAGATGCCATGAATAATAAAAAATAAAAGCAAATTACTGAGGATGCTGCAATCACAAACAAAAACAGAAAATGCTGGAAAACAGCAGGTCTGACGAAGAGTCATCCGAACTCAAAACATTGGGCGTCATTTAACGGCCGCGTTGTGCCGGGTGCAGATCTGGGCATTACCATTGAATCGCGGGAGAGGGCAAAATTGGGTTTGGCGCCAGGTGTAAATGGTTTGCGATTTAACCTGCCCGCTGCCATTGGTGGGTTCTGGATCCCACCCAGATATGACGAGACATTAATTGAGACCAATTAAGAGCAATCTCCATCTCATTAATCAGATGGAAGCCGAATCTTGGGTCTCCTGGGAACTAACTGGCTCCCCAACGATAGGTTCTGCAGGTGCCATTTAGCACTCTTATTTTAAAATGGGGAGCTGAGGAAGTGAGTAGCTATTTCCAATCCCAGCATGAAGCCCAGGGGCACTGGAGCTGCAGCCTCAGTGCTCGAGGGTGAGGGAGTGTGGGACGGGCCTGGGTGGAGGGCCTGGCTGCCATAAGTCAGGGGTCATCCCTGGGCTGGGGGAGTGAGGGGCTCGGCATCTACAGGCCATCCTCCAATATTAATTAATAATCTTCATTGTCACAAGTAGGCTTACATTAACACTGCAATGAAGTTACCGTGAAAATCCCCTAGTTGCCACATTCCGGCGCCTGTTCGGGTACATGGAGGGAGAATTTAAAATGTTCAAATTACCCAACAAGCACGTCTTTCGGGACTTGTAGGAGGAAACCAGAGCCCCGGAGGAAACCCACACAGACACGGGGTGAATGTGCAGACTCCGCATAGACAGCAATCCAGCCGGGAATCGAACCTGGGACCCTGGCGCTATGAAGCAACAGTGCTGCACACTGTGCTACCATGTTGCCTCATATTGTGCATACCCATATCTGGGGTAACTAAGCTGCTGCCTGTCCTACCAAACACTTCCACGATAGAGCTCTTGTTCTTGGTTATATGCTGATGGTCACTATGATAGTTGAAGACTATTGCTAATAAGGACCCTGCATTGTTAGTTGTAAGAGCTCTTCACAACTGCAGGTTGTGTTTGCTGCTTGCTCCTGCTTGCTAGCTGCAGATGCCTGGAGGCTGTTGTTGCTCCTTCGTTCCTTTTCTGTAGCCGGAAAGAAGACTAACTTGTTCCAAGATCCCTGGGTCCTGGAACACCGGGCTCGGGCGTATGAGTTCGGGTTTGAACTGAGATAATGCTCTGAGACCTGGTGCGCGACATTGATCCAAATGGGCCACTTGATGACGTTGTTGAAGAATTGATTTTGCAGAATGCTGATGCTTTTGTTGCTGATGTGGTGAGTGCAGCATGTAGCTGGCACATCACCGCGGGTTAAACATACTGGAAGTTGGGCAGCACGGTAGCACAGTGGGTTAGCCCTGCTGCCTCACGGCGCCGAGGTTTCAGGTTCGATCCCGGCACTGGGTCACTGTCCGTGTGGAGTTTGCACATTCTCCCCGTGTTTGCGTGGGTTTCGCCCCCACAACCCAAAAGATGTGCAGGGTAGGTGGATTGGCCACACTACATTGCCCCTTAATTGGAAAAATGAATTGGGTACTCTGAATTTTTTTTTAAAACATACTGGAAGTCAAGGATGTTCAACTGCACTGTCAGCACCAGTAGAATAGTATGTGGATGCCAGGATTTAGTTCCTGTGAGATTGGGCCCTGTGGGATGGCCTGCATATCTGCAGCTCCTGGACAGAGAATGGCACTGATGTGTGGAACGAGTAACACATTAATGGACAGATCATTTCTATGACAAAGTTCTGTCCTCCGTTCCTCTTGAGGAACCTGCAAGGGGTGGTTTGTTTGTGTTTGTTTGTTTTTGTGAAAATGAGCTGATATAGCATTGTAGTTGTACTAATATGGAACGGTGACATTTCCTTGGTGTTTAGGGCAGCACGGTAGCACAGTGGATAGCACTGTGGCTTCACAGCGCCAGGGTCCCAGGTTCGATATCCCCGCTGGGTCACTGTCTGTGCGGAGTCTGCACGTTCTCTCCGTGCCTGCGTGGGTTTCCTCCGGGTGCTCCGGTTTCCTCCCACAGTTCAAAGACATGCAGATTAGGTGCATTGGCCACGCTAAAATTGCCCTTCGTGACCAAAAAGGTTAGGAGGGGTTGTTGGGTTACGGGGATAGGGTGGAAGTGAGGGCTTAAGTGGGTCGGAGCAGACTCGATGGGCCAAATGGCCTCCTTCTGCCCTGTATGTTCGATGTTTCTTTGTTTAATAGTTAGTGTGATGTTTGGAATGTTACGCAGTTGATTGTCAAATCTTTGTTCCTGTTGACCAGTTAATAAACAAAATATTTTCAAGTGGTGCTGCAGGTTGTGTTTGCTGCTTGCTGCTGCTTGTAGCTGCAAATGCCTGGAGGCTGCTGCTGCTGTTTCCATTTTCAGTAGCTTGAAAGAAGGACAATTTTTTCTAAGATTCCTGGAAACTGGAATACTGGGCTCATGGGGATCTGTGAGTCCAGAAGGCAATCAGATTTGAAGCAGACTCTGCGGGACCTGGTGCGCAGCATTGATCCAAATGAGCATCCTAATGAGGATGTTGAAGAAATACTATCGCAGATTACTAATGATTTTGGTGATGTTATAATGATAATGGTGATGTTTCCTTGTTGTTAAATGGTTAGTGTGATGCGTGGACTGTTATGTAGTTGCTTTTCGAATCATTGTTACTGTTGACCATTTTTGCCAATAAAATATTAATTAAGTGCATTCTTGTGACCCCAGGCGGCCCGGTTCCATCAGGTAAACATCCTGCAAGTGAATGGACATGTCATCAGAGAGAGGGAAGGATCATTTGTCTGACAGGAACAACTCACTTGGGACAGGGTGAAGGGGCAATTGATCCTCACCTCCGCAGTGCAGTTCAACCTCGCTGTCGGTGACTGCCCTCTCCTCGGCCAACCCCATGATCTCCAGGATTCATTCCATATAAGGGACAAGGATTCGGAACCCCACCACCCATTTGGGCCTTTTCCTGCCTAATTTGGGCCAACCTTTCGTGCGGGGACAGAGAGGGGCATTGTCAACCACACGCTTGATGCATGGGGTAGTGGGGGGTTCTATGGCAGGTAGCATGTGTGGGCACCGCTCCTGGGCATGGAGGGGTTGTGCTGGTGGGTGCTAGGGTGTGCTGGGGCACAAGGCCGGTGATATAAAGTGGGGGGGTAAGGTGTCAGCGACAACTTGTTGGGAGGGGGGTGTGCAGGAGGTCAGGGGGATGGCAGGTGGGACTGATATCAGGCAGCCAGTGTTAACTTACACTTGCAACCCGGTGATGGTTTTCTGGTCTTCTTCTGACATTGGACAGCATTCCTCTGGTCGCACTGGCCGAACTGAGGGCCGCTGCCACAGCATCCCCCGTGGCATTGGCAGCCCTATTACTGGTCTGCCGATCCCCTCGGGGAACAGCGTGTCCCGACTCACCTCCACAGTGCCCAGCAGCCAGGCCAGGTTGGAGTCTCCGAAGCATGGAGCAGGTGTACTTGGTGCCATGGTCATGTGTTGCCTGAGAGTGAGTTCGGGGGGCGTGTTTATGAGCAGCTCCCCACTTGTTAGAGGCAAGCTGCCGGGCACGGTTCCGGTGAATCAGCTGTGGGACAGCTAATTCAGGCTTGAAGGTCGTGGGGGATCATTTTCAGCACTAAGTGTCGTGAGCAGTACGGTAGCACAGTGGTTAGCATTGTTGCTTCACAGCGCCAGGGTCCCGGGTTCCATCCCCGGCTTGGGTCACTGCCTGTGTGGAGCCTACACTTCCTCCCTGTGTCTGCGTGGGTTTTCTCTGGTTTCCTCCCACAAATTCCTAAAGACATGTTTTTCGGTAAGTTGGACATTCTGAATTCTCCGTCAGTGTACGCGAACAAGCGCCAGAATGTGGCGACTAGGAGTTTTTCACAGTAACTTCATTCCAGTGTTAATGTAAGCCTATTTGTGACAATAAAGATTATTATTAAATGCACCACGATCTCACCGACTTGGCCGTTGGGAAGCACCAGGATGTTGCACTCAATGTGACACTTAGAACTTTTCCTGTTAAATCGCACTCATTAGCTCTGTTGTCTCGCTACAGATGCTGCAGTTTTCCATCATTTTCTGGCTTTGTGCCATGTATAATAAGCCTGAATAACAAGGCAGGCAACTGCAGGCATACAATGGGTCAGAGTTCACTGAGAGTTGACGCAACTGTTTACAAGGAGGGAAAGATAGAGGCAGGCTAGGCCACAAACAGAAGCTAGGACAGTCTATGGATTATCACCGGGACCGGAAAGCTCACAACAGGCTGGGTATTAACCGCATTCAACCAGCCCAAACTTGCAAAACTCTGAATATAGTGGTCAACATTGAATGTGATTCTGTGAATAGACCAAATTTACTAAACAGTCCCGATTGTGCAGAATTCTCAACTAAAATTCCTGATCAGCATAAAAAGGGTAAGAGAAACAAGGGGCGCAATTCTCCGACCCCCCCTGCAGGGTCGGGGAATCGCCCGGGGCCGGCGTAAATCCCGCCCCCGCCGTGGCCGGAATTCTCCGCCACCTGGGAATCGGCGGGAGCGAGAATCACGCCGCGCTGATCGGCGTGCCATCCGCGGCGATTCTCCGGCCTGCGATGGGCCGAAGTCCTGCCGCTGACATGCCTCTCCCGCCGGTGGGAATTGGAGCACATCTGGTGCCGGCGGGATTGGCAGCGCAGGGCGATCGGTTCCCGGGGGGTGCCCCCACGGTGGCCTGGCCCGCGATCGGGGCCCGCCAATCGTCGGGCGGGCCAGTGCCGTGGGGGCACTCTTTTTCTTCCGCCGCCGCCACAGCCTCCACCATGGCGGAGGCGGAATAGACCCCCCCTACCGCGCATGCGCCGGTGGTGACGTCAGCGTTAATTCTTCAAGGGTTGCTGCAGAAGCTTTATACCCTTATCACCAGCTCACTCCCTTGCCACATGCCAATCAACGCAAAGATCCCTAGGAGAATACACTTAAAATGCCTTGTGAAAATGAGACGTTTCATAGCTATCCTGCGGTATAATGGCTAACCCAATCAGATCATTGCTCGCTATATATGGAGTGTGGAGTATGCATTTTCTCCCCATGTCTGTGTGGGTTTCCTCCAGGTGCTCCGGTTTTCTCCCACAGTCCAAAGATGTGCCAGTTAGGTGGATTAACCAAGCTAATTTGCCCCTTACTGTTCAATGTTTAATTGGTGCTGCAGGGTTATAGGGATCAGGTGGGGGAGTGGACCTGAGTGGGGTTCTCTTTCAGAGGGTAAGTGCAGACTCGATGGGCCGAGCAGCCTTCTTCTGCACAGGAGAGATTCTATGATTCTATGTGTAGCACACAAATTCATAAATGAACCTAACATATGGTCCTGAAAAGTACCCGGTCTACGTCAGATTACTCTGCAAGGGTAATGGGTTAAGCGAGCTGTTTCACGCAGCTACTGTGCAATAGCAACACGAGTGGTATTCTTCACTAATAGGATGCTGCTACCAAGCCAAAAAGACATTCTATCAACCACACGAATGAATAATGTGGTGTATGAATTTTAGTGCTTGTGTGATGCAAGGCATGTAAGCTGTATGTCCCAATGCCTAGTGGAGCGTTTCAAACAAAATGGGTGGGATTTTCCGCACAATCCGCCACATGTTTCATGGAGGCGGCCCGCCATTAGCCAATGGCAGGATCTTCCCGCCCCTCCATTTGTTAATGGGGTTTCCCATTGACTGGGCACCTCAACACCGGGAAACCTGTGGCAGGGGTGAGGCAACAGCGGGACCAGAAAGTTCCAGTGCATGTCTCTTTGGCCGTTCACAACTGGCTGCGTATTGACCACACTCAACCAGCCTAAGATTGCAAAACTCAGAACATAGTGTTCAACATAGTGTTCAACATTGTGCTCCTGGGAATGGACCAAATTTACTAAACAATCCCAACTGTGCTGAGAATTTAAGATTATCAGTTGGGCTTGCAGTGTGGCTGACTTACACTTATTAGAAGTTGAATATATTCATGTGCAGAGCCCTGCCCTTTGCAAACAAAAGAAACATGTCCAGGCATTGCACCTTTTTTCAATACAACAAAAGCTTGAGGGACAAGTGATTCCTGATGCATTCCCCATGACAAGACCTCGACCAATCAGAATCAACTTGCCTGGTTTGAATTGAAACAAAAGCAGGGGGATGGTGCATTCTCCATAGTAATGCCACTACCAACCAGAATTCACTTGTCAATCAATCAGCACAAATTCCTCATGTGGCATGAATTGTTGTTCCCTTTGAGATTTGCTATTCTTGTAATTCTGTCCTGGTGAGTGCAAGACAGAAAGTTTTGACAGCATGTCTCTTTTCTCAGCAGCACTCAAATGTTGTACTGCCAAGCAAATTTAGAACAGAAAATATCAGCAGGAAGTGAATGCCAGAATAATGGGGTAGACTTTAATTATTGACAAAACATGTAGGTTAGCTATCTGAGGGCAGTATTAATAGTGCATTTTGAGGTTTGGGTCTCATCAGCATAGAGCCAACAAACTGTCATAGAGAAAGAGAGACCTAGCCAACTCTAAACCATTGTAATACCTGTAGCTGGAGGATAGGTCCAGAGGAGTTCTGTTCTCGGAAGGAAGTTCGGAATTGTATGGGGGGAGGTGGTGCTGAAACCAGAGTGGCAGGACCCCGGTTTTTGTGGAGTTTGGAGCACGTCCTTGTTAACAATTCCTTGACAACTTTCAAGATGGCTGCGGTAGTCAGCTCCTTTATGAGCTCCTTTTTTTGTATCTGTTGCCAATCTGCTACTAGCCATTTCCCTTTCTCTCCCAGATTGGGGGTCCCAGTACTTTTTTCCAGTATCCAAGTTCCAGCAGCTTCAAAGTGGATGCATTTCGGCCCAATTATAAGTTAACTACAAGTTGAAACTGACATTACCCATTCCCACGATATGCTCTCTCTCTCTCTCTTATTGGAGCACGATCTTTACTCAAATGTGACCTCCAAATTTTTTGACTTCTGTAAATGGCAAGAGTTTGTGTCAGCACTGGAATGCATTCTAATACACAGCTGCTGTGTAGCGGCTCTGTTCCTTAAAGTTTAGAAAGTAACTTTGATCAGTTTATAGCCCAACCCACACTGCTGCTTCCTCCTGAAGCTGTGACTGCTCTACTGGTTCCACTGGTTTGTCAGCTTCAGGTACAATCCTGGCTAGAGATTCACTCTCTTGAGCTGAAGCACATTCCTACACCACTTCTGGATTTTTTGATAATGTCACCTTTACTTTCTCCTTTTCCTGCCCTGCAACCAATTCTGCACACCTCCTGGATCTTGAAAATGAAAAATGAAAATGAGAATTGCTTATTGTCATGGGTAGGCTTCAATGAAGTCACTGTGAAAAGCCCCTAGTCGCCACATTTCGGCGCCTGTTCAGGGAGGCTGGTACGGGAATTGAACCGTGCTGCTGGCCTGCCTTGGTCTGCTTTAAAAGCCAGCGATTTAGCCCAGTGTGCTAACCCAGCCCCATAATCTTCATTCCTATGGAAACTTCTCCATCAGTGCACTCCTACATTTTGCCGTTCAAATAGCTTCTGGACTTCACTCGCCTGTCACCTTTATTTCTGAGATTGGACTGTTCATTGGTGCTCCATGCTGACCCACCCAGCCTATGTACGTTAGCTTTACCCAACCAGAAAACCTTTGATTTTAACTCTGGGCTCTCCCATCTATCACCTCCTCTCTATTTCTGGTTTAGTATCGAAACACTTGTATCCTAAAAATTGTTCTGTAATTAGGCCTAATTCCCTCCATCGATGCACATTTTGGCTGCCATTGTGGAAAAGGGCCCATCTTTCTTATTCCTACTTTTTTCAACCCCTTTTTATTTTGATCTCTTTATCCCTCTCCTGTCACCATACCTCCTTTCACTTTTCCCTTGTCTGGTACTCTGCCCTATCCCTATCTAACTCTTCAATATTCCTTGAACTTCCTACTTTCATTCTTCCATCCCAAGCTTGATTCCTTCTTGGATAAAGTAACAATTTCCCTCTGAGCCCCATTTGTCATCTTCCAAAGACCCCATCGATGGACTCATTGCTGCCCTCTAATGCGCAGAAACCGCAACTGACTAATCCGACTGTCCATCATTCCCACCCAGTGTCATTACTGAGGGATAATCTTGTCAAATTCATCTCATTTCTCGCAGTTGACCTGGTAGCTTTGCTCCCACTGCCCCTGTCCATATCTCCCTTGGTCTGCAGCTATGAATAAGGCACTTGCTGTGAGCTCATTGTGCATAATTGCATTGATATCATGGCACCTCACAGAAACAGAAGCCCCCCGCCACCATCACCACCTGGCGACACCTTACATCAGTCGACAGATGTTGGCAGTGGCTAAATCATGCCTTTATCTGTTCCCCACTCCTCGGGGACCTACTCCACTTTTTTTTTTGAAAATCTTTTTAAGGCCGTTTCTCATATTTATAAACAGTTATTGCTTATATACATTACATTTTGCTTGCCCGCACTAATTTGCTTTATTTTACAGAGAGGTTTGTTTTGTCCTTCATTTGACTAACTGTACTGCCCTCTGGATCAGTCTATGATATCCCCCCTTCCTCCACCCCCCCCTCCCCCGCTCCACCGGCCATTGGTTTCAGCATCCTTCCTCTTCTCTTGTGGTTTCTCTCCCCCCCCCCCCCCCCCCCCTCCCCCACAGGTTGCGCAGTCCTTTTGTTCTTTTTTCTTCCCTGGCTTACTCTTCATTGCTGGCCTCGAACAGGTTTTGAAACAGGCCAACGAACTGCCCCCAAGTTTCCAAGATGCCTTCCTCTGACCCTCGGATGACGTACTTGATCTTCTCCAAGTGGAGAAATCCCGGGAGGTCAGTGAGCCAGTCTGCAGCTGTGGGTGGTGCTGCCGATCACCAGCTGAGCAGGATTCTCCGGAGTGAGATTAGGGAAGCAAAAGCAAGGTGTTGGCCCCCTTCCCTATGTGTGGCTCTGGCTGCTCCGATACCCCGAAGATTGCCGCCATTGGGCATGGCTTCACCCCCACCCCTACAACCTTGGACATTGCCTCGGAGAAGGCTGTCCAGAACCCAGCAAGCTTGGGGCAAGCCCAAAACATGTGGGTGTGGTTAGCCGGGCCCCTCTGGCACCGGTCACATTTGTCCTCCACCTCCGGGAAGAACCTGCTCATTCGGGTTCTGGTCAGGTGCACTCTGTGCACCAGTTTGAGCTGCATTAGGCTTAGCCTTGAGCAGGAGGAGGTGGAGCTCACCCTGCTCAGTGCTTTGCTCCAGAGTCCCCAGACCTACTCCACTTTTGAGTATCTAACTTTATTCCACCCCTCTCATAGTCTCATTGAACGTCCTCATACTCTATCACCCAGCCAAGCATCGTAAAACTTTCTCACAAAGATATCCTTGCCGCTTTCATCCTCAGTTTCTATATTCAGCCTATTCTTATTCTCAGTGATTTCAACCTCTATCTCATGCTCCCTCGCCTCTGAGATCCTATTCTTCCTAATCTCCACCCTCTCTGTGTAAACTCCTCCGTCCATAATCACAGCCGTTCCCTGCAACTTGCTATTCCACATGACATTGCTACTCACACCGTATCAATCATAGATAAGGCCATCTCTGAACTCTTCCTTATATTGTTCTACACCCACATCCTCCTTCCCCCTCCCAACTCTATTTCCTTCTGTGCCTGAACTAGAAATAAACTCTGACCCAATTCACTCCCAGCTGCGTTTGCAAAAATCCAACTGGCTCTGATCATCCATTCAATGTGACATTGCTACAACACCGGATTACTCAACCTCACCCCCATCTCCACCGTGCCTTAATCCATGTGAAAGACATTACGGTCCTTCTCAACCTGACCGTTTCCTAGGTACAGCCCTCATTTCCACTCTGAATGCAGACTTCATCCCGTAGCACCATCATAGAACGCAATGATAACCCCCAGCTTATTTTCTTAATTAAAAACCATTTCCTTAAACCCTTTATCCACTCTCCTAGCCTGTCCAAATCCTTCTGAAGTCCGCCTGCTTCCTCAATACTACCTGCCCCTCTACAGATCTTTGTATCATCTGCAAACTTAGCAACCGTGCCTTCAACATCACGCCCACGGATTTCCCGATGGCTTGGGGGTCCCCACAATGGGAAATCCATTGGCTGGCTGCCAGGACGAAGAATCCCACTGTCGGCGGGGGCACTCCTACCAGAAAACAGGTTCAGCGGACGGAGAATTCCACCCATAGCTTTCTCTAGTTTGTCTCCTATTATGCTCTATCATTCAGTCATCTTGTCTATGTGAACCACCTCCTATTCTCTTGATCCTGTCGCCACTGAATTGCTGACTATCCAACTTCTGTTCCTTGTCCCCATGTTAGAATATAATTAACTTTTCTCTCTCTTCAGGTACTGTCCCTCTCTCCTTCTAACCTGCCAACATCATGTTTCTCTTCAGAAAACACAACCCTTTACCCCCGGAGTTGCTGCTAATTATTGCCTCATCTCCAATCTATCTTTCCTTTCCAAAGTCCTTGAACATTATGTCACCTCCCAAATCCACAGTCACTCCTTTTCTTGGAAGTCCATATTTGAATCTATTATGATCCAGCTGACTGGGACTATAATCACAGGTATTTCTTTCTACCCAGTCACAGCGAGTGTATCTGCCGTTATCTAGCTGCCTGCAACAGCTTCTCTTCCTGCTACCATACCATTATCTCTGGTGTTTCCTTGTTCCCCCTCCTATTCCTTTTCTCAATGCTGCCCATCAGCGACATCATCCAAAAACACCAATGTCAACATGTATGCTGATGACAGCCCGTCCTAACTCAGCACCTCCTCTCTCAGCTGCTCCACTATCTCTAAATTGTCAGACTGCTTGTCCAACATCCAGTTGTGGATGAGCAGAAATTACCTCCAGTAAAATATTGGGAAGATTAAAGCCACTGTACCCACCAACAGCTCTGGCCTCTTGACAATGGCTCAGCCCTTGCGATTAACTGTGGCTGATTCAGACTGTTCACAGTCTTGGTGTCGTATTTGATCCTGAGATATGTCTCTGACCACAAATCACTGGGCCACCTATTTCCATCTCTGTAACATCACCTGACTCAGCCAGGCTTCCACTCATCTGCTCCTGAACCTTCACCTAGGCCCGAGTTACCTTTAAACTTGACTATTCCAATGCACTCTTGGCCAGCCTCCCACATTCTATCCTTTGTCAACTTGAGGTAATCTAAAACTGTTGCCTGTATCCTAACTCACACCTAGTGCTGTTCACCCATCAGTCCTGTGTTCGCTGACCAACATTCGCTCTTGGTTAAGCCACGTCTCAATTTTAAAATTCTCATTCTTGTTTTCAAATTGTTCCATGGCCTCACCCACCCCTCCCTTTCTGCATGATCTCTTTCAGCCCCACAATCCCCAGAGATATTTGGGCCTCTCCAAGTCTGCAGTCCTGAGTATCGCCAAATGAATGAATCTGCCATTGATGGTTATGCCTTCACCTACCAAGCCCTGAATCTCGGAAATTGCCTCCACTAAATCTTTCCTCACTGTCTTGCTTTTCTCTTGTCAGGCATTCCTTAAGACCTACCTCTTTCACCGAGCTGTTAGGTATCAACCCAACCATCTCCTCATGTGTTCATTGTCAGAATTTGTTTAACAATTCGCCTGTGAAACACCTGAGGATGCTTTACTACATTAGGGTAGCTACGTGAATACAATTTATTATTGTTCTACTTTAGATGCTGAGTAAACTATTTAGAATAATGATTGGAATGAATGGTAATTTTCACCCTACATTAAATACTGAACTGCCCATTCCATAAATAGAATGTGCAATTTATCCATTCTAGAGTCTGTAACATCTGTTTTAAAACCCTGCAGTTGAAGATGAGAGAGTGTAATTATGTTCCATGTACTGCAAGAAAAACAGTTGCGATGATTCTACTGACGCAATACAGAAATAAATCTATAGCAACAGCTCATATTTACCCTATATATCACATATTTACCCTAAATATCACATATTTACCCTATATATCACATATTTACCCTATATATCACATATTTACCCTATATATCACATATTTAATGTAGAAAAATATCGTAAGCCGTTACACAATACCACAAACAGATATAAATGATTGCCAAGAAACAGGAAGAGATATTAGGAGGGACAACCAAAATGTTCGCCCAAAGTGTTTGATTGTGATGAGGATCTGAAAGAAGGAAGTGACCAGTTGGCCAGGTTTAGAGGGGGCATGTCAGACCAAGGGACCCAGGCACTTCAAAGGATGGCTGCAATGGTAAGATGCTATTAATGGAGGAACAACAGACCAGAATAAGAGGACTGAGAGCTTCATGCATTGTTACAGAAAAAGAGGGATGTGGTGGCAAGGTTATGAAGGGATTCAAAAGTGACAGCGGGAATTTAAAAATTGCATGTTTGGAGGCTGTGCAGATCAGCGAGGCATGGGGTGACAGCTAATTGTTTGTTATTTATAACTCAGAAGGTGGCCATTCGGTCCATCGTGTTTGCAAAGACTCCCAAAAGAGAAACCTTGTGACAATAAAGATTATTATATCATATAAGTACATCACAGGGGCTGGTTTAGCTCACAAGGCTAAATCGCTGGCTTATAAAGCAGACCAAGCAGGCCAGCAGCACGGTTCGATTCCCGTACCAGCCTCCCCGGACAGGCGCCGGAATGTGGCGACTGGGGCTTTTCACAGTAACTTCATTGAAGCCGACTCTTGACAATAAGCGATTTTCATTTTTTCATTTCATTTCATTCAAAGATATATCCAGCTCTCTTTTGAAACCTCCTATGAATCCACCTCCACCACTCTCCCAGGTAGTGCATTCCAAACCCCAATAACTCTCAATGTTTCTCTTCGTCTCACTCCTAGCTCTCTTGCTGACTATCTTGAAATTGTGGTCTCTAGTCACTGACATACCAACCAGTGGAAACAAAATATGCTTCTTTATCCTGTCAAAATTGTTCAGAATTTTAAACACCTCTATCAGTTTGCCGCTTAATCTTTTCTGCTCAAAGGAGAACAAGCCCAATTTTGCCATACTTTCCTCGTATCTAAAAATTCCTCATTCCTGGTATCATTCTAATAAATCTCCTCTGCACTCTCTCCAAGGTTTTAACATCCTTCATTAAATAAGGTGCCCAGAATGAACACAATACTCCAAATGTGGCTTGGCCAATGATTTGTAGAGGTGTAGCATCACTTCCTTGCTTTGATACTCTGCCTCTATTTATAAACCCAAGGATGCTATAAGCCTTCTTAACAACTGTTTTAACTTGTCAGGACACCTTCAGAGAATTATGCATTTGAACCCCGAGGTCCCTCTGCTCCTATACTCACCTCAAAGTTGTACCATTGAGCCTATATTGTCTCCCCATGTTTCTTCTACCAAAACACGTTAACTCACATTTCACTGCATTGAAGTTCATCTGCCAGATGTCTGTCCATTTGGCCAACTTATCAATGTCCCTTTGAAGTCGCTCAGCATCATCCTCACAATTCACTATTCTCTCTACCTTAGAATCATCTGCAAAATTAGAGATTTTGCCCTCAACACCCACTTCTAAATCATTCATATAAATCAGAAAGAGCAAGGGTCCCAACACTGATCCCCGGGGAACACTACTTTCAACTTGTCTACAGTCTGAGAAATGCCCATCTATACCTACCCTCTGTTTCCTATCTCTTAGCCAACTTCTAATCCATGCAGCCAAGGACCTATCAATCCCAAACATATTAAATTTGCTAACCAACCTGCCATGTGGCACTGTATCAAATGCTCTCTGAAAGTCCAAATATACAGCATCCCCTGCCTCTGTCACCTAGTCAAATATCACAATTAAATTTATCAGACATGACCTGCCCTTGACTAAGCCATGTTGACTGGGACCTGGAGTAGGAAGGAATAGGGACAGCTGAGTTTTGGATGAGCTTAAATTTACAGAAGATGATAGGTTGGCCAAGAGAGTTTGGGGATGACAAAGGCATGGCTGAGAGTGACAGCAGTAATTGAGTTGTGTTAGGGGCGTATATATCCGTATATTAGATAGTCTATGTGATGGAGAACACATGGAATTTACGGACGTTCTCACCGGCAGTGAACCCCTGCCGCGGATTTCCCGGAGCAGGGGGTGCTCAGAACGAGAGACCATTGACAGGTCGCCTCCATCGCCACGGAACACACCGCAGGAGAGCGTGGAAAATCCCACCCATAGACTTAAAAGCACAGCTTTGGATCAAATTGGATGCTGAGGTTGCAAATAGTCGAGTTCACCTATATCAGAGACTGGAGAAGATAGAATCAGTGGCAAAGGTATGGGGCGGGATTCTCCATCGGCACGCCCCTGCCAGCAGCGGGATTCTCCGTCCTGCCAGCTGGCCGGTGGGATTTCCCATTGTGGGCAGCCCCATGCTGTAGAGAAATCCCCAGGCATGGGTGGGCTGCCGGTGCAATGGAGAATCCAGCCAATTATATTTCATTAAGCGTGCTATAGCTTCAACCTTTTGAGTGTTTAGATGATGAACGCTTTAGCTAATCCAAATTTTGGATGTTCAGTATAAGCAATTTGACATCACAGAGGCAATGAAGGAGTTGGGGAAGTTGGTGGAGACGTAAAGGTGGATGTCATTAGCATACACAAGGAAGCTCCATGACATGGAATGATGGACGAGAAATTTCTCTGGGCCAGCAGTTCAAAGCGAGCCTTTAGTAAGTTGGTGGCACATTTTTCACAACGCCAGATTCTCTTTGAGCAATCATTCAAACTCTTTTTGAAGACTAGTTCCCTCGTTTCACCGTCATTTCATTTGAATTGAAATTAAAACTTTTGGCAGCATTTTCCAAGCCAACGGGAAATGAAAATGAAAAATTGGCTGCCAATCCACTGTGAGACTGTTTTGCACATGATCATTTTGCCTCTCATGTTTCAAGAGGCAGTATGAGGATGGAAAAGGAACGAAGGATAGATCCTAGGGAGACTGGGTGGCAGCAACAGGTTGAGAAACCATTGTTGAAGATGCTCTAGCTACTGGGAATGTAACAAACTTATTGGAGCACAGGGTATTGTGCTGTTTATTCTCTGAGCAGCTAATTTAATTCCATTAGCTGTAAATAAATGTGATTAACACCATCTTTCAGTATTTACTATTGAGAAAGGCATGGATGTCAGGAAACTTGGGAAATAAATAGTGATGTCTTGAGGAGTGGACATATTACAGAGAAGAAGGTGCTGCAAGTCTTAAAGCGCATCAAGATAGATAAATGCCCGGGACCTGATGAAATGTACCCCAGGATGTTGTGGGAGGGTAGCTGAGATATTTGAATTGTCGACAGCCACAGATGAGGTGCCTGAAGATTGGAGGGGAGCAAAAGTAGTGCCTCTGTTTAAGAAGGGCCGCAGGGAAAAGCCGGGAACCACAGCCGGTGAGCCTAATGTCTGTGGTGGTTAAGTTGTTAGAAGGTTTTCTGAGAGGCAGGATCAACAGGCATTTAGAGAGGCAAAGACTGATTAGGGACAGTCGGTCATGTATCACGAATTTGAAGGTGTAGCTAAGAAGGTAGATGAGGGCAGTGCAGTTGATGTTGTTGACATGGACTTTAGCAAGGCCATTGACAAGGTACCTCATGGTAGGTTTTTGTATAAGGTTAAATTTCATGGGATCCAGGGTGAGGTAGCCAATTGGATACAAAATTGGCTTGACAACAGAAGACAAAGGGTGGTTGTAGAGAGTTGTTTTTCAAACTGGAGGCCTATAACCAGTGGTGTGCCTCAGGGATCAGTGCTGGGTCCACTGTTATTTGTTATTTATATCAATAATTTGGATGGGAATTTAGGAGGCATGTTTAGTAAGTTTGCAGATGACACCAAGATTGGTGCATAGTGGACAGTGAAGAAGGCTATCTAGGATTGCAACGGGATCTTGATCAATTGGGCCAGGGGGCCGATGAATGGCAGATGGACTTTAATTTACATAAATGTGAGGTGATGCATTTTGGTAGATCAAATCGGGGCAGGACCTATTCAGTTAATGGTAGGGTGTTGGGGAGAGTTATAGAAGAAAGAGATCTAGAAGTAGGGCAGCACTGTGGCGCAGTGATTAGCACTGCTGCCTCACGGCACCGAGGTCCCAGGTTCGATGCCGACTCTGGGTTACTGTCCATGTAGAGTTTGCACATTCTCGCCATGTTTGCGTTCCAAATATGTGCAGGGTAGGTGGATTGGCCATATCTCTTAGCGGCTTAGATGGGGCAGAGTTTGTAAGGAGCATCCAGGAGGGCTTCTTAAAACAATATGTATATAGCCCAACTAGGGAAGGGTCTGTACTGGACCTGGGATTGGGGAATGAGGCCGGCCAGGTAGTAGAAGTTACAGTATGGGAGCATTTCAGGAACAGTGACCACAATTCAGTAAGTTTTAAAGTGCTGGTGGACAAGGATAAGAGTGGTGCTAGGGTTAATGTGCTAAATTTGGGGAAGGTTAATTATAACAATATTAGGTGGGAACTGAAGAACCTAGGGCGGGATTCTCCCCTACCCAGCGGGGCGGGGGGTCCCGGCGTAGCGGAGTGGCACCAACCACTCCGGCGTCGGGTGCGGAATTCTCCGCACCTTTGGGGGCTAGGCCCGCGCCGGAGCAGTTGGCACCACGCCGACTGGTGGCAAAACCGGCACCAGCGGCCTTTGACGCCCGCTCGCCACATGCGCGGTGGGGGATTCTCTTCCGCCTCCGCCATGGTGTAGGCCGTGGTGGCGGCGGAAGAGAAAGAGTGCCCCCATGGCACTGGCCCGCCCGCCGATCGGTGGGCCCCGATCGCGGGCCTGGCCACCGTGGGGGCACCCCCCCGGGGTCCGATCGCCCCGCGCCCCCCCCCCCCCCCCCCGGGGGTCCGCTCGCGGCGCCGATCCCGCCACCACCAGAGGTGGTTCAAACCTCGGCGGCGGGAGAGGCCTCCCAGCGGCGGGACTTCGGCCCATCGCGGGCCAGAGAATCGCCGCAGGGGGCTCGCCGCTCGATGTGGCGCGATTCCCGCCCCCGCCAATTCCCGGGTGGCGGAGAATTTCTGCCACGGCAGGGGCAGGATTTTCGGCGGCCCCGGGCGATTCTCTGACCCTGCGTGGAGTCGGAGAATTTTGCCCCTAGATTGGGGCGGATGTTTGAAGGTAAATCAACATCTGATATGTGGGAGGCTTTCAAATATTAGTTGAAAGGTATTCAGGACAAGCATGTTCCTGTGCGGAAGAAGGATAAATACGGCAAATTTCGGGAACCTTGGATAACAAGGGATATTGTTGGCCTCGTCAAAAAGAAAAAGGAGGCATTTGTCAGGGCTAGAAGGCTGGGAACAGACGAAGCCTGTGTGGAATATAAGGAACATGGGAAGGAACTTAAGCAAGGAGCCAGGAGGACTAGAAGGGGTTAAGAAAAGTCATTGGCAAATAGGGTTAAGGAAATCCCAAGGCTTTCCACACGTACTTAAAAAGAAAGAGGGTAGCCAGGGAAAGGGTTGGCCCATTGAAGGATAGGCAAGGGACTCTATGTGTGCAGCCAGAGGAAATGGGCGAGGTACTAAATGAATACTTGGCATCAGTATTTACCGAAGAAAGGAATTGGTGGATGTTGAGTCTGAAGAAGGGTGTGTAGATAGCCTGGGTCACATTGGGATCCAAAAAGACGAGGTGTTGGGCATCTTGAAAAATATTAAGGTAGATAACTCTCCAGGGCCTGATGGGATCTACCCCAGAATACTGAAGGAGGCTAGAGAGGAAATTGCTGAGGCCTTGACGGAAATCTTTGGATCCTCACTGTCTTCAGGTGATGTCCCAGAGGACTAGAGAATAGCTAAAGTCGTTCCTTTGTTTAAGAAGGGTAGCAAGGATAATGCAGGGAACTACAGGCCGGTGAGCCTTATGTCAGTGGTAGGGAAATTACTGGAGAGAATTCTTCGAGACAGGATCTACTACCATCTGGAAACAAATGGACGTATTAGAGAGAGGCAGCATGGTTTTGTGAAGGGGAGGTCGTGTATCACTAACTTGATAGAGTTTTTCGAAGAGATCACAAAGATGATTGATGCAGGTAGGGCAGTAGATGTTGTCTATGGACTTCAGTAAGGCCTTTGACAACGTCCCTCATGGTAGACTGGTACAAAAGGTGAAGTCACACAGGATCAGGGGTGAGCTGGCAAGATGGATACAGAACTGGCTAGGTCATAGAAGGCAGTGAGCAGCAATGGAAGGGTGCTTTTCTACGTGTCGCGTCTTTTCGTCCGACGTCACTTCGTCCAACGACACTTCGTCCACGTCTTTTGGTCCTATGTCTTTTTGTCCGCACGTCTTTTGGTCCAACGTCTTTTTGTCCAATTACAAATAAACTCCGTAGAAAACCAGGTATAATATCTTCAATGATAGATTCACAGAACTAATAATTTATTATGAGAATTTTATTGATAAAATGCAAGTAAAATACAGCAAGTAAATCTAAAAGTTTACTAATTACTTAAAATTCCCGAAAGATATCATATCACTTAGATAAGATATCACTTAAAATTGATGCAAATTATATGCAACATTCCTCAAAAAATCAATTTTTGTTGTTGAATCATATTCAGTGACCAATCTTTTGAGGCGTTCAGTTATTTTTTTATATCGCGTACATGAAGTCGACTGATCTCCCCGAAGAATTTGAGCCTTTTTGCCTATTATGAACCCTTCCTCTTCCTTCAGAGTTTTGATTAACCTCCAAATATTCAAATGAGCTCCACCCACCGAACGCTTTATCGCAGAATGAAACCACTCAGCAGCATTATTTGTTCTCGGTAGATCTTGTAGAACACGCTGATTAACATTCCATACATATGTATGGAATATGTAACGATAATAACTATCCTTTAACGAGGCTCGTTAAAGGAAAGAGAACGATAATAACTATCCTTTAACGAGGCTCGTTAAAGGAAAGAGACCAATAATAAAAATCCTTTATTACATATTATACCTTGCTATGTGCATTAGTGAAGATATTATACCTTGATTTCTATTTCCAAAAAGTCAAGTTACAAAAAGTCTTTGACAAAAAAAATCATCGGACAAAAAGACGTAACAAGTTACAAAAAGTCTTTGACGAAAAAAATCATCGGACAAAAAGACGTAGGACCAAAAGACGTGCGGACAAAAAGACGTTGGACCAAAAGACGTGGACGAAGTGTCGTTCGACGAAGTGATGTCGGACGAAAAGACATAGCACCGCTTTTCTAATTGGAGGGCTGTGACTAGTGGTGTTCCGTAGGGATCAGTGCTGGGACCTTTGCTGTTCGTAGTATATATAAATGATTTGGAGGAAAATGTAACTGGTCTGATTAGTAAGTTTGCAGACGACACAAAGATTGGTGGAATTGCAGATAGCGATGAGGACTGTCAGAGGATACAGCAGGATATTGATCGTTTGGAGACTTGGGCAGAGAGATGGCAGATGGAGTTTAATCCGGACAAATGTGAGGTAATGCATTTTGGAAGGTCTATTGCAGGTAGGGAATATACAGTGAATGGTAGAACCCTTAAGAGTATTGAAAGTCAGAGAGATCTAGGTGTACAGGTCCACAGGTCACTGAAAGGGGCAACACAGGTGGAGAAGGTAGTCAAGGAGGCATACGGCATGCTTGCCTTCATTGGCCGGGGCATTGAGTATAAGAATTGGCAAGTCATGTTGTAGCTGTATAGAACCTTAGTTAGGCCACACTTGGAGTATAGTGTTCAATTCTGGCCGCCACACTACCAGAAGGATGTGGAGGCTTTAGAGAAGGTGCAGAAGAGATTTACCAGCATGTTGCCTGGTATGGAGGGTATTAGCTATGAGGAGCGGTTGAATAAACTCGGTTTGTTCTCACTGGAACGACGGAGGTTGAGGGGTGACCTGATAGAGGTCTACAAAATTATGAGGGGCATAGACAGAGCGGATAGTCAGAGGCTTTTTCCCAGGGTAGAGGGGTCAATTACTAGGGGGCATAGGTTTAAGGTGCGAGGGGCAAGGTTTAGAGGAGATGTATGAGGCAAGTTTTTTACACAGAGGGTAGTGGGTGCCTGGAACTCGCAGCCGGAGGAGGTGGTGGAAGCACCATAGTGCTTCCACCACCATAGGACGATAGTGACATTTAAGGGGCATCTTGACAAATACATGAATAGCATGGGAATAGAGGGATACGGACCCAGGAAGTGTAGAAGATTTTAGTTTAGATGGGCAGCATGGAGGGCCGAAGGGCCTGTTCCTGTGCTGTACCTTTCTTTGTTCTTTGTTCATAGCTCCTTGAAAGTCGAGTCATAGACAGACAGGCGCCGACTTCCGGTGGCGGCAATGACGTAGGAAGCCGCACATTTGGGAGCTCCCGATTCAAATGGATTTTTTGGCTCTTTTTAGAGCCCAAAACGGAATTTTTACGACGTCACCTGGTGGGAGAAGGTGTGGTGATCAACTTTCTCCACATTTAATGCCTCGAACTCGGAGTTGAAAGCGGGAAAAAACAGCAGCAACTCTCCAGAAAAAACGGGGGAAGGATTCCAAAATGGCGGCCGGCGGAGCACCAGAGGGGTGGAGGCTGTGGGCGCAGGAGCAGCAAGCTGCTCTCCTGCGCTGTTTTGCAGATTTTAAGGCTGAGGTGCTGAGTTCTCTGCAGGAAATGAATAAAAAGCTTTCGGAGATTCAGACGACCCAGGGTGCTGCCATCCAGGCGTTGCAGGCGCAGGCCGCTGAACGAGAGGAGGAGGCCGTGATCCTCGTGAGTAAGGTGGAGGGGCACGAGGCACTCCATAAGAAGTGGCAAGACCGCTTCGAGGAGCTTGATCTCCGCATGAGGCGGAAGAATCTGAGGATCTTGGGCCTTGTAATTTTGATATGGTTATTTATTGGGGTGTTGTTCTGTTTTTTGTTGGGGGGCATTGTTTGAGTTTTGTATCTTGCGGGGAGGGTTGGGGGGGTTTGTTGTATTCTATGTCGGGTTGGGGGTATGGAGTGGGGCTGGTATTTGGGAGCTGCGTCAGAAGGGTGTGGTGGGGCAGTGCGAAAGCGCGGGCTTTCCTCTGGTTTCCCGCGTTGCGGGGCTGGGGGGTGGAGATGCTGACGGGGGGGCGGGGCCTTAACTGGTTCCTCCCCGTGCTGGAGCGGTGCCTTGAGGAGTGACAGGATGGGGGATGATCCCACTTTGGGAGGGGTCGAGTTTTTGGCGGGAGTTTCCGGGGTCAGCAGAAGTTAGCTGACCCACGGAAGTACAATGGAGGACGGTTCGCGGCTAGGAGGGTTCCTAGCCTAGGGGGAGAGGGAGGGGGGGGAAAGGGTAGACCGGGTTGCTGCTGGCAGGGTCAGGAAGGAGCTGGTATGGGCCGGGGGGTCAGAAGTGAGGTGTTTGCGCCGTGGGGACTGGGTCGGGCGGGGGGTGCTGGCCTGGGGCGGGCAGTCGACGGGCTATGGCTAGTCGACGGGGGAGGGGGGCGGGACCACCTCTGATCCGGTTGGTCACCTGGAATGCGAGAGGACTGAATGGGCCGGTGAAGCGGTCTAGGGTACTTGCTCATCTGAGGGGGATAAAGGCAGATGTGGCAATGCTTCAGGAGACCCACCTGAAGATGGCGGACCAGGTCCGGCTGAGGAAGGGGTGGGTGGGGCAGGTTTTCCACTCCGGGTTGGATGTGAAGAACCGGGGAGTGGCGATTCTGGTGGGGAAAAATGAGTCGTTTGAGGCATCTGAGGTGGTGGCGGATAAGGGGGGTAGGTTTGTTATGGTAAGGGGCAGGCTACAGGGAGAGAAGGTGGTACTTGTTAGTGTGTATGCCCCAAATTGGGATGATGCAGGCTTTGTGAGGCGTATGCTGGGACGTGTCCTGGATCTAGAGGCGGGAGGATTGATTATGGGGGGGGACTTCAATACGGTGTTGGATCCTTCACTGGATCGGTCCAGTTCAAGGACGGGTAGGAGGCCGGCGGCGGCCAAGGTGCTGAGGGGGTTTATGGACCAGATGGGTGGGGTGGACCCATGGAGGTTTGTGAGGCCGAGGGCACGGGAGTACTCTTTCTTCTCCCATGTACATAGGGTTTATTCTCGGATAGACTTCTTTGTGGTGAGTAGGGGACTGATTCCGAGAGTGGAGAAGGCCGAATATTCGGCCATTGCAATCTCCGACCACGCTCCGCATTGGATGGAGTTGGAGATGGGGGAGGTGCTGGACCAGCGCCCATTGTGGCGGTTGGATGTGGGGTTGTTGGCGGAGGAGGAGGTGTGTAGGAGGGTCCGGGCATGTATTGGGGGAACCACGAGGTGAATGATACGGGGGAGGTTAAGGTGGGAATGGTCTGGGAAGACCTGAAGGCAGTGATTCGTGGGGAGCTGATATCCATCCGGGCACACAGGGAGAGGAGTGAGAGGAGTGAGAGGGATAGACTGGTGGGAAAGATCCTGGAGGTAGATAGGAGGTACGCAGAGGCACCAGAGGAGGGACTGTTGGGGGAGAGGCGCAGCCTACAGGCTAAATTTGATTTGTTGACCACTAGAAAGGCGGAGGCACAGTGGAGGAAGGCACAAGGGGCAGTGTACGAACATGGTGAAAAGGCAAGTAGGATGCTGGCTCATCAGCTCCGCAAGCGGGATGCGGCTAGGGAAATTGCTGAAGTGAGAGACAAGAGTGGGAATGTGGTGCAGAAGGGGGTAGAGGTGAAGGAGGTCTTCAAGGACTTTTATGGGGAACTGTACCGGTCGGAGTCAACGGTGGAGAGGAGGGGAATGGAGAGTTTTCTCGACGGGCTATCTTTCCCGAAGGTGCAGGAGGAGCAGGTGGAGGGATTGGAGGGGCGCCGATTGAGCTGGAGGAGCTGGTTAAGGGGATTGGGCAGATGCAGTCAGGGAAGGCGCCGGGGCCGGATGGGTTCCCGGTGGAGTTTTATAAAACGTTTGTGGATCTAGTGGGCCCCCTGCTGGTGCGGACACTTAATGAAGCGTGGGAAGGGGGGACCTTGCCCCTGACGATGTCGCGGGCGCTGATTTCTTTCATCTTAAAGAGGGACAAGGACCCCCCAGCAGTGTGGTTCATACAGGCCCATATCTCTCCTTACTTTGGATGCCAAGGTGCTAGCAAAGATCCTGGCCACCAGAATAGAGGACTGTGTGCCAGGGGTTGTACACGAGGACCAGACAGGTTTTGTTAAGGGAAGGCAGCTGAACACGAATATGCGGAGGTTGTTGAATGTCATCATGATGCCGGCGATTGAAGAGGAGGCTGAGATAGTGGTGGCGCTGGATGCGGAGAAGGCCATCGATAGAGTGGAGTGGGGGTACTTATGGGAGGTGTTGGGGAGGTTTGGATTTGGTGAATGGTTTATTAGATGGATGAGGCTGCTAGATGAGGCCCCGATGGCGTGTGTGGCCACGAATGGGAGGAGGTCGGAGTACTTCCACTCTACCGAGGGACCAGGCAGGGTTGCCCCCTGTCCCCCTTGTTGTTTGCATTGGCAATCGAACCGTTGGCGATGGCGTTGAGGGATTCAGGAAGGTGGAAGGGTTTGGTGCGGGGTGGGGAGGAACATAGGGTGTCGTTGTATGCCGATGACCTGCTACTGTATGTGGCAGACCCAGTGGGAGAGATGCCGGGGGTGATGGAGCTGCTAGCTGAGTTTGGGACCTTTTTAGGCTATAAACTAAATCTAGGCAAGAGTGAGGTGTTTGTGGTGCACCCGGGGGACCAGGAGGAGGGAATTGGTAGGCTCCTTCTTAGGAGGGCAGGGGAGAGTTTTAGGTACCTGGGATGCAGGTGGCCAGGGACTGGGGGACTCTTCACAAGCATAATTTCACCAGACTTGTAGATCAGATGGAGGAGGAGTTCAAAAGGTGGGGCATGCTGCCACTGTCGTTGGCGGGGAGGGTGCAGTCCGTCAAAATGACGATGCTTCCGAGGTTCTTGTTCTTCTTTCAGTGCCTGCCCATCTTCATCCCCAGGGCCTTCTTTAGGAGGGTGACTAGCAGTATTTTGAGCTTTGTGTGGGCACATGGGACTCCGAGAGTGAAGAGGGTTTTCCTGGAGCGAGGGAGGGATGGAGGCGGGCTGGCGCTGCCCAACCTTTTGGGGTACTATTGGGCGGCCAATGTGTCAATGGTGCGCAAATGGGTGATGGAGGGGAGGGGGGCGGCGTGGAAAAGAGTGGAGATGGCGTCATGTAGAGGTACGAGCCTGGGTGCCATGGTAACGGCACCGTTGCCGCTCTCCCCTAAGAGGTTTACCACGAGCCCGGTGGTGGCGCCAACCCTAAGAATCTGGGGACAGTGGAGACGGCATAGGGGGGAAACAGGGGGCTCAATGGAGGCTCCATTAGGTGGAAATCATCGGTTCATCCCGGGAAACACTGATGGGGGATTTAGGGGTGGCAAAGGGTGGGCATCAGTAAATTGAGGGACCTGTTTATTGGTGGGAGGTTTGCGGGCCTGGGGGAACTGGAAGATAAATTTGGGCTTCCCCAAGGGAACATGTTCAGATACTTGCAGGTAAAGGCGTTTGCTAGGCGACAGGTAGAGGAGTTCCCTTTGCTGCCCTCGCGGGGGACGGTGGACAGAGTGCTTTCGGGGGTGTGGGTCGGTGAGGGGAAGGTGTCTGACATTTATAAGGTAATGCAGGAGGTGGAGGAGTCGTCAGTGGAGGAGCTGAAGGCTAAATGGGAGGGGGAACTAGGGGAGCAGATAGAGGATGGGACTTGGGCGGATGCCCAACCTCATGTGTGAGGCTTAGTCTCATCCAATTTAAAGGAGGGTGTTCTTTATTGTTTTTATTTTTTTTTCTATGGTTATTTAACTTAATATTGTGTTAATTTAAGTTGTTGTTAATATGTTTTGTTGTTCATTGAGGATGGGCGAATGTTTATGACTGTTATCATTATTGTTATTGTTGGTATTTTATTGCGGTTCGTTCGTTGTTGCCAAGGGCAGGGGTCAGTGTAGGTCAGGTCTCAGGGGGGCAGGTGAGGCCGGGTGGAGGGGGGGTGCAGCTGAGAAGTAGAGCACAGGAGACTTAAGTGGGCAAGGGGGGGAGGGGGGGGCGGGGGTGACCAGGGATCCCCCGGGGGGAGAAAGCCGCTTGCAGACTCTCAGGGAGCAGCGCAGGAAACCGACAGCAGCAGCACCCGAGAGGGGGAGGGTTAGAGCCACGTTAGTTTAGTTGAACACGTGTGGCATGGGCAAACAGCTGACAGGGGAAGTGCCTTATTAACATGTTTATTCTTTCCCACTGTTCGTTTTCACTATGTGAAGGCTCTATGCACAGGCCTTTTTTCTCTCTGTAACTGTTACAAATTTGTTTTGAATAAAAAATATCAAAAAAAGAAAGTGGAGTCATAGGTGGACAGGGTGGTGAAGAAGGCATTCGGAATACTTGGTTTCATTGGTCAGAACATTGAATACAGGAGTATAATACACCTATTATAGAAAGGATATTATTAAACTAGAAAGTGTGCAGAAAAGATTTACTAGGATGCTACCGGGTCTGAATGGTTTGAGTTATAAGGAGAGGCTGGATAGATTGGGACTTTTTTCACTGGACCATAGGAGACTTAGGGGTGTCTTTATGGAGGTCTATAATATAACAATGGGAATAGATAAGGTTGATATTTTTCTAAATGCAGGAGAGTCTAAAACTAGAGGGCATAGGTTTAAGGTGGCGGGGGGGGGGGGGGGGGGGGGGGGAGTTGGAGAGATACAAAAGGATCCAGAGGGGCGATTGTCTCACACAGAGGGTGATGAGTGTCTGAAACGAGCTGCCAGAGGCAGTAGCAGAGGCAGGAACAATTTTGTCTTTTTAAAAGCATTTTAAAAGCAGCATGGTAGCATTGTGGATAGCACAATTGCTTCACAGCTCCAAGGTCCCAGGTTCGATTGCGGCTTGGGTCACTGTGCGGAGTCTGCACATCCTCCCCGTGTGTACGTGGGTTTCCTCCGGGTGCTCCGGTTTCTTCCCACAGTCCAAAGATGTGCAGGTTAGGTGGATTGGCCATGATACATCGCCCTTAGTGTCCAAAATTGCCCTTAGTGTTGGGTGGAGTTACTGGGTTGGAGTTGGGTGCTCTTTCCAAGAGCTGGTGCAGACTCGATGGGCCGAATGGCCTCCTTCTGCACTGTAAAAATTCTATGATAATCTACGATTAATCTAGGAAAAAGGTTCAGCACAACATCGTGGGCCGAAGGGCCTGTTATATGTGCTGTATTTTTCTATGTTCTATTTAGACCAGTGGTGCTCAACCAGGGTCCACATGGACCCTGGGGGTCCATGTAACATTACTGGGGGTCCACACAAAAAAAATACCGAATTGGGGGTCCACGGTGATATTTTAGTGGTCCATAGAGCAATTCTACTTCAGAACAATTGTTATTACTGAGAATTAAATTTTTACAGTAATCTACGCCATATTAAAATACTAAAAGTAGAAAAATTCATGTAGCTATGAATTTTTTATGGCAATCAAGTAGAAGAAAAAAACTTTACATTTGACAGTGTCGTAAATTTAAAGTTACCTAGAACAAACGGAGGTGAAAATCACCCATCTTTTCTCAGGTAGCAGGCAGCAAACTTAGATGTTTGTTTTCATGATGAATATTCACCTTTCTCTCTCTCTCTCTCTCTCTCTCTCTCGCACTGACAAAGGTCAAAGAGAGATTATAATCTATCTAATTTACCTTGAACGCCTTGTAATGCATACTGAGGTGGTTATATAGAACATAGAACAGTACAGCACAGAACAGGCCCTTCGGCCCTCGATGTTGTGCCGAGCAATGATCACCCTACTTAAACCCACGTAACCCGTATACCCGTAACCCAACAATCCCCCCATTAACCTTACACTACGGGCAATTTAGCATGGCCAATCCACCTAACCCGCACATCTTTGGACTGTGGGAGGAAACCGGAGCACCCGGAGGAAACCCACGCACACACGGGGAGGACGTGCAGACTCCACACAGACAGTGACCCAGCCGGGAATCGAACCTGGGACCCTGGAGCTGTGAAGCATTGATGCTAACCACCATGCTACCGTGAGGGAATTGTCTTCATCGTTTTACTGAACTTTGGGACTCTATTGTCTTATTTCTGGCTAACACCCAGCTTGGAGAACAACTGCTTGCAGCTAAATGTGATGTATTTTACTTATCTGATATATTTGAAAAAATCAATTTACTTAATAAACAGCTCCAAGGAAAACATTCTGATCTCATATCCAGTAAAGGTGCTATTACTGCTTTTCTGAGAAAACTGCAGCTGTACAAAATTAATATCAGACGTCGTGCATTTGAACAGTTTCCTTGTTTGACCTCGATTAGCAGCGATTTGCACGATTATGACCTTGCATTGTCAATTTGCAATTGGAAAATTTGCATGAAAATATGCAAGCTCGGTTTAGTGACCTACTCATGATGGATATACCAACTTGGGTGGTAATTCCTTTTGAAGTTAATTCTGCCGATGTAGACATTTCTTTACAGGAGACCCTCATTGAATTACAAAGTGATGAAATATTGCACACAAAATTCAAAGATGGGAAGCATAATATATGGAAAACAAATGACACTGCTAAAAAGTACCCACTACTCTGGGATAAAGCACAGCTCTACGCTATAGCTTTTCCATCATCTTACCTTGTTGAATCAGGATTTAGTCGTGTTTTTCACTTATTTTTCTGTGGAATGGCTATGGGGGTCCACAAAAAAAAATTAAGAGGAAAAGGGGTCCATGGGTTAAAAAAGGTTGAGAACCACTGATTTAGACAGTTGTATGGGAATGATGGGTATTAAGGGATATGGGCCAAGTCGGAGAATTGGGACTAGCTTAATGGTAACAACAGGGTGACATGGATAAGTTGGGCTGAAGGGACTGTTTTCATGCTGTAAACCTCTATGACTCAAAAAGACTTTTATGTCTGCAAGTTCAAATTAAAAGTAATTGACCATAAGTTATGTCCCTGTCTCACATCAGCAATTTAAAATCATTTTAATATTGTCCCAGCCATATGGTCTTTCCGGATAGCTGGACTTTCCTATAGGGACACTAATTCCCACTCCACCAGCAAGAACCAGATATTAGTGATCCCAAACTTGTTAATTGTATTTTGTAAATCATTGTTACTGGCCAGAAGCTTTAAAAAAAACTTATGGAACTCGTAGAGTTTAATGAATAGGAAACAAATTGCAACACAGTAAAATGTTGAAATCAATTGCATATTCTGCTAAAGATAGATATATGATACTGCCTCTGAGAGACAGGGGATAAAGCAAGCTGCTATTAATGGTTTGTTGTGTTAGCTATATTGTGTGAAGTGGCGAGCTTATTGATAATGTGCTCTGGAAAGCAATGGTGTATTAGAGTTTTTACAAAATATATCTTTAAATCGCCATACTTTGTGTTTCAGGATTTGCAACTGGATTTATAAATGCATTCTCTGCTGACAAGTGTGTTTTGTTTCAGGATATTAAATACGACCTTATTTGAAAGTTGGGAGATTGTTGGTCCATATCCATCATGGTGGATTTTCAACTTGCTTTTGTTGCTGCTTCAGTTGTTGCATAGTTTCTGGTCATATCTCATCATAAGGATCACTTGCAGAGCTATTGCTAAAGGAAAGGTATGTTATCCTTAACACAATAGTAAAATACTGTGGATACTGGAAATCTCTTAAATCTGTGAAGTGACTATGTTATATGTTATAATATATATTTCCCTGGTATTCAGTCAAGTTAGCACCTCTATAACTCAGTTACGTCCAGCCATCTGCAAGCGAACCTATGCAATTCTACCTGTATAGTCGAACAAAATCTGACTCGTGCTGTGCTGCATGAAAGCATTGAAGCCCTTGCAAATAGCAGCGTTGCAACTGACCTTTAAGCCTGTAGTCGGAAATCAAATGTACAGATGCAGCACTAGCCGGTCAGATTTCCCAAGGGAACACCAGCAGCTAAATAGAGATGGGAGTAGTGGATTAAACAGCCAAGTCTTTTTTTTATAGCACTGTCTGTGAGCCAGGAGGATCCGGAGTGCTTCCCCCTCAGAACCTCTAGCAAATCATTTGCCGACCACAGCCACTGCCATGGTTGATCAACTCCCAATCTTTGCTTTCCTCCCACCCCCGCCCAATGCTGAGCTCCAAACTCTTCCTACCAAAAAACAATCTGTTAAGATTAGTGTGGAGCATCCCCAACAGTCCCCAGCTGTGGCCTTCGACCATTCGTCTTTGCACCTGGCAGCTGACCAGTCTGTCAATTTGGCTGGCAGCAGAATGGGAAGCGGCATAAGATAATAACATTGAAATCCTGCTGCTAAATTTGGCAATGCCACTCACATTCCTGAGCATCACCCCACCTCGCATTGCCACAACTCTGTCGCCCCTCAAAAAATCAGAGGTATGTTTTTCCAAAGGCAATCTATTTCTCTTTCCCCCAAATCCTCTTCCATCACTCCTTGCCTTGGTAATGCTCTTTTGTTTGAAAGGAACTTCGAGCTATCGAAAGTGCTATATGAAAATCTTTTTGCTCAAATATTTACCATTCGGATTCTCTGGCATCATGAATGGTTATTTTAACAGCTGGGTAAAGCTTTTGTTTTTAAATATGATCTCCAGCTCACAATGCAGCTGTACTCACTGTATTAAATGAGATGGCCCAGCTGTTCATTTTGGGTCTTGGCAATGTTAGAGAAAGATCAAATCAGTAAATAGACTAACAAACACAAGACAGGGAGATTGCTCAGACAAATAATTAAAGTTCTCGTGGCACTAATTGTAATTTGTAACTCCTTCACATTTCCAAAATTGTTGACAGCACAAAACTAAACTATGTTGTTAACAACTTGTATTTGTATTCATTCTACATATTATTTGCAGACTAAAATGAGAAAGATTGACTAGCAAAATGCTCCTGTTCTGACCAATGGATCATCAACAACAAGGAGAGGAGCATCTCACATTTGTTTGGAGCCTTTAACATACAAATAAATGAAGGCATTTTAACAGGATGTGATCAGGCAAAAAAACCTTGGTCAGGGAGCATAGCTTGAAGGAGTATCTTAATGAAGTACAGTAAGAAGTCTTACAACACCAGGTTAAAGTCCAACAGGTTTGTTTCAAACACGAGCTTTCGGAGCACGGCTCCTTCTTCAGGTGAATGGAAAGGCTTGTTCCAGAAATGTTTATATAGACACAGTCAGAGATGCCCCGGAATGCGAGCACCTGCAGGCAATCAAATCATCAAAGATGCAGAGAGAGAGGTAACTCCAGGTTAAAGAGGTGTGAATTGTCCCAAGCCAGTTCAGTCGGTAGGCCTCTGCAAGTCCAGGCTTGTTGGTGGGGGCCGAATGTAATGCGACATGAATCCCAGATCCCGGTTGAGTCCGCATTCATGCGTGCGGAACTTAGCTATAAGTTTTTGCTCAGCAATTTTGCGTTGTCGCGTCTCCTGAAGGCCTCCTTGTAGAATGCTGACCCGGAGATCAGAGGCTGAATGTCCTTGACTGCTGAAGTGTTCCCCAACTGGAAGGGAACAGTCCTGCCTGTTGATAGTCGCACGATGCCCGTTTATTCGTTGTCGCAGTGTCTGCATGGTCTCGCCAATGTACCACGCTTCGGGACATCCTTTCCTGCAGCGTATGAGGTAGACTACATTGGTCGAGTCGCACGAGTATGCGCCGCGTACCTGGTGGGTGGTGTTTCCACGTGTAATGGTGGTGTCCATGTCGATGATCTGGCATGTCTTGCAGAGATTACCCTGGCAGGGTTTTGTGGTGTTGTGGTTGCTGTTCTGAAGGCTGGGTAATTTGCTGCAAACAATGGTTTGTTTGAGGTTGCGCGGTTGTTTGAAGGCCAGTAGTGGGGGTGTGGGGATGACCTTGGCAAGATGTCCATCCTCGCTGATGATGTGTTGGAGGCTGCGAAGAAGATGTCGTAGTTTCTCCGCCCCAGGAAAGTACTGGACGACGAAGGGTACTCTGTCAGTGGTGTCCCGTGTTTGTCTTCTGAGGAGGTCGGTGCGGTTTTTTGCTGTGGCGCGGTGGAACAGGAAACTTGAGAAACTTGGCATCACCACCAGCAGCAATCAAGCTTCTCCCGGTACAACAGTCGAAAACAATACAGGGAAATCCATTGTCAACTTGTCAGACTACACCCTTCAACCAGACGAAATCGAAGTCCTCAGCAGAGGGCTCAATTTCTGCACCACCACCAAAATGGACCCCATCAGTCTCGCGGCAGATACGGAGGAATTCATCAGGCGAATGAGGCTCCGGGAATTCTTCCACAGACCCCAAGAGGCCGACAGCGAACCCAGGGACACGACCAATGAACCGGAACAGCAGACCGCGAGATCTGCAGTGCAGCAACCGAAAAGGAAAGAGTCAAATTGGACCCCTCCGGAAGGCCGCTGCCCTAGACTCGACATGTATGCTCAAGCCGTCAGAAGTCGTGTCAATGCCAGATTCATCACTCGCAATCACAAGGCAGCCTCAAACGTCACCCAAGCACAACGCAACGCCATCCGCACTCTCAAGACCAACCGCAACATCGTCATCAGACCAGCAGACAAAGGAGGGGCCACCGTCATACTGAACAGAACAGACTACTGCAAAGAAGTATACCGACAACTCGACAACCAGGAACACTACAGGCAGTTACCCGCAGATCCAACCAAGGAACACATCCGCCAACTCAGCAGACTGATCAAGACCTTAGATCCAGACCTTCAGAACACCCTACGTGCTCTCATCCCACGTAATCCCCGCATTGGAGATCTCTACTGCCTCCCGAAAATACACAAGGCCAACACACCAGGCCGTCCTATCGTTTCAGGCAATGGGACCCTGTGTGAGAACCTCTCTGGCCACATCGAGGGCATCTTGAAACCCATCGTACAAGGTACACCCAGCTTCTGTCGCGACACGACGAACTTCCTACAGAAACTCAGCACCCATGGACCAGTTGAACCAGGAACATTCCTCGTCACAATGGATGTCTCGGCACTCTACACCAGCATCCCCCATGACGACGGCATTGCTGCAACAGCCTCAGTCCTCAACACCGACAACTGCCAATCTCCAGACGCAATTCTGCAACTCATCCGTTTCATTCTAGACCACAACGTCTTCACCTTCGACAACAAATTCTTCATCCAGACGCACGGAACAGCCATGGGGACCAAATTTGCACCTCAATATGCCAACATCTTCATGCACAAGTTTGAACAGGACTTCCTCACCACACAGGACTTTCAACCGATGCTATACACCAGATACATCGATGACATTTTTTTCCTTTGGACCCACGGCGAGACATCACTGAAACGACTACACGATGACATCAATAAGTTCCATCCCACCATCAAACTCACCATGGACTATTCTCCAAATTCAGTTCCATTCTTGGACACACTCGTCTCCATCAAGGACGGCCACCTCAGCACCTCGCTTTACCGCAAGCCCACAGATAATCTCACGATGCTCCACTTCTCCAGCTTTCACCCGAAACACATTAAAGAAGCCATCCCCTATGGACAAGCCCTCCGTATACACAGGATCTGCTCAGACAAGGAGGAGCGCAACAGACACCTACAGATGCTGAAAGATGCCCTCGTACGAACGGGATATGGCGCTCGACTCATTGATCGACAGTTCCACCGCGCCACAGCAAAAAACCGCACCGACCTCCTCAGAAGACAAACACGGGACACCACTGACAGAGTACCCTTCGTCGTCCAGTACTTTCCTGGGGCGGAGAAACTACGACATCTTCTTCGCAGCCTCCAACACATCATCAGCGAGGATGGACATCTTGCCAAGGTCATCCCCACACCCCCACTACTGGCCTTCAAACAACCGCGCAACCTCAAACAAACCATTGTTTGCAGCAAATTACCCAGCCTTCAGAACAGCAACCACAACACCACAAAACCCTGCCAGGGTAATCTCTGCAAGACATGCCAGATCATCGACATGGACACCACCATTACACGTGGAAACACCACCCACCAGGTACGCGGCGCATACTCGTGCGACTCGACCAATGTAGTCTACCTCATACGCTGCAGGAAAGGATGTCCCGAAGCGTGGTACATTGGCGAGACCATGCAGACACTGCGACAACGAATAAACGGGCATCGTGCGACTATCAACAGGCAGGACTGTTCCCTTCCAGTTGGGGAACACTTCAGCAGTCAAGGACATTCAGCCTCTGATCTCCGGGTCAGCATTCTACAAGGAGGCCTTCAGGAGACGCGACAACGCAAAATTGCTGAGCAAAAACTTATAGCTAAGTTCCGCACGCATGAATGCGGACTCAACCGGGATCTGGGATTCATGTCGCATTACATTCGGCCCCCACCAACAAGCCTGGACTTGCAGAGGCCTACCGACTGAACTGGCTTGGGACAATTCACACCTCTTTAACCTGGAGTTACCTCTCTCTCTGCATCTTTGATGATTTGATTGCCTGCAGGTGCTCGCATTCCGGGGCATCTCTGACTGTGTCTATATAAACATTTCTGGAACAAGCCTTTCCATTCACCTGAAGAAGGAGCCGTGCTCCGAAAGCTCATGTTTGAAACAAACCTGTTGGACTTTAACCTGGTGTTGTAAGACTTCTTACTGTGCTCACCCCAGTCCAACGCAGGCATCTCCACATCATATCTTAATGAAGGAAAGGAAGGTTTAAAGTAGAGGAGTTGAGCGACTGTGGGGCCTACATGACTGAAATTACAGCCAGCAATGGTGGCACAAAAGGAAGGGTGGGGAGAGGTTATACAAGAGTCCACTTAGAGCCTTGAGTTGCAGAACCAAGTCAGGTAGATGCTATTAAGATACAGATCTGCCATGATTTAATTGAACAGCCACTCCTGTTACATTTTCCTCTCTACATTATGCCAGAGCTGAAGAGAGGTCACACCATTCAACAGGGAAATTATGGGCTGAATTTTGCAGGGTGCTGCAGTCCCCGTGGTCCCCAGAACACCGGCTAAAAGGTTGGAGGTAGGGGAAGCCCTCTCACATACCTGATGCTACCCCACCTCTTATAAAATTTCAGACAATTCATAGGCAGGCGATGGGTGGTGAGAAGGCCATCAGCCTTCAAAGCTGGTGGGGAAGCATAAAATCCAGCCCAATGGTACATTAGTAATCAATATTGTTACTGCAGCTCATTAGCTTTGAACATAGTTGAAACAGCAGGATGTTATGTCATACCATGCATTCACTCATTTTGCCTGTTTAATCTCTTCCTCGTGCAAACTTGGAAAGGCTGGGAAGTGGAATCCTTTGCATGTAAGTTACACTGGTTATTTTTCGGCAAATGGATTTCCTAACATTTGAATAACTCTTTCATTTCATTCCCATAATCCTTGATGTGATTTCTCTTAATGCTCCCACAGATGCCACATTTCATTTTAAATGAGATTCATTCTTTGCATGCTAAATATACTCATTTCAAGAATAAGTAGTCAACTTGGAGCTGTTCTGAATATGAAGGTTACAGATGACCCTGCACTGACAACAATGTCACAATTAAAAGCTCTGCTTGTTGCAGTTTGGATTTCAGCTGCTTCTTTAATTGCTCGTGCAGCCCCTGCTGCAAAGATATTGCGAGCAAGATATATTTAGCGAGCCTTGTCCAAAATGCTGAAATGTTTCAGTGTGATGAAGATCTGGGTACTTTAGATACAAAAAGAGTACAGTGAATGTTGACGATCTCAGAATATATTTAAGACAAATTGAAATACAGAATTGATCAGCCAGTATTTCCAAGATGGAATCATTTTAAAAGGATCATGTCCAAATATCACCTGATGAGGACCTGTATACATTTCCAATATTATCCAGCTGGAACTTGGTTCTTTTTATTTTTCATATAACATTTGAAGAACCGCCTTGGTTTATTTCATCGCGGTTGGAAGGTCTTTTAGATTTTTCATAAAAGTTTGTTCCGAAACTGAAAAATAAATTTTCAATTAAACAAAAGCAATTACAGGAGCAACAGGAATGTCTGATTTGGACAAAAGACGAATAGAGTAATGCAAACAACCTGCCCATCGACGCATCCATTTTATGCCCAACTCAAACTTAATTTCCATTGGCTTCAACGGAGAGCCTAAAAAGGCAGGTGAGGTTAAAGCTCACCCCTTAGAGCTGCTAAGAGGGGTAGATTTTGTTCTGTCTTGCTACTTTTATGAAATATTCAACCTGAAGTGCATTATTAATGAATTTTAGGCACCCATATGACAGACCTCTGTTCGTTATTTAACACAAGAAATTAAAATAAAAAAGTTTACCACCTGCATTAGCATTACAGAGAAGCATCATTGAACAACATTAAGCATTCTTCTACTAATATCATGTTGTCTGTAAAATTCAGGCACTTTGACCAGTTTAGTATTCAAACGTTTTAACCAGGTGTCCTTATTTGCGAGATGAGCAAAGGACAGATGCAAATTAGCAGTTCAACCCAAGTTTATTTTTAAAGACATAAAACGGTTATCTCCCCCAAATTATTTATCCCAACTAGAATATGCCTAAGATTCTTAATACTACCCGTTCCGATGAACTGGATCGAGGTGCGGGTCCAATCCTCTGAGTCTCGGTTGTCTCAGGGCCTTCATCTGTGAAGGTGGGTCTCATACGCTGCTTCCTACTGTCCTCTAGTCTGCCATTGAGTCTTCTCCGCTATCTCTACATCAAGTGTTTTTGTTGGGAGGGGTCTCTGGATGCCTCTTTTTTAAACCCCTCTTCACACCTTTCCAGAAACTTCTCTGGCCCTCAGCCAATGAGGCCACTGGAATAGTCGCACCACCCAATGGAGTTGCCAATTGAAACTCTGCAGGACACCAGGAACTTCCCCCCAGATGTCCATCCTCAGGTGCATTGTGTGTATGGAACCTTTTCCCGTAGAAGGTGATCTAGGTGGTAGAAAGTCTGACTTCATCTCGGTAATTCACAACTATCGATCCATTTGGATGGGGCCGATTTTCTTCCGGAACAAGTCCAGACTTGCCCTGGCTGTTGTCTCTGTCCTGTGTACTCGTGTTTGGCTGTTTGACTTCCCATCAAGCCTGCCTGTGGGTCTCACGGTGGTTTTAATTTAAAGTGTCCAATTCTATATCGGGCCTAAGATTCAGGCCATTGGTCATTTTACCACAATAATTTAAAATCACTTCTTTGTTTAATATTTTATTGAGGTATTTGAAAAATTTTTATAACAGTAACATAAACAATGTTATCAACATGGTAAAATAAACATTCCCCCCCCAGCCCAATCTTCACACACCTCCATCATACAACAACAATCCGGCCCTCCCCCCCCCCCCCCCCTTTGGAATACTGCTTCTGCTGGCATTTTAATTTTCCCCGAGAAAGTCGACGAACGGCTGCCACCTCCGGGTGAACCCTAACATTGACCCTCTTAAGGCAAACTTTATTTTCTCGTGACTGAGAAACCCAGCCATGTCACTAACCCAGGTCTCTACACTCGGGGGCTTCGAGTTTCTCCACATTAACAAGATCCGTCTCCGGGCTACCAAGGAGGCAAAGGCCAAGACGTCGGCCTCTTTCGCCCCCTGAACCCCCAGCTCTTCCGACACTCCAAAGATCGCTATCTCCGGACTCGGCACCACCCGTGTTTCTAGTACCGTGGACATTGCCTTAGCAAACGCCTGCCAAAACCTTCTAAGCTTCGGGCTTGCCCAAAACATATGGACATGATTTGTTGGGCTTCCCGTGCACCTCACACACATATCTTCTACCCCAAAAAACTTGCTCATCCTAGCCGCTGTCATGTGTGCCCAGTGGACTACCTTAAATTGTATCAGGCTAAGTCTGGCACATGATTAAGAGGTATTGACTTTGCTTAGGGCATCCGCCCATAGACCCACCGCTATCTCTCCTCCTAGCACGTCCTCCCACTTGTCCTTAAGCTCCTCCACAGGGGTTTCCTCCGCTCCAAAAGCTCCTGATAAATATCCGATACCTTCCCCTCTCCCACCCAGGTACTGGAAACTACTCTATCCTGTATCCCCCCGTGGCGGCATCAGCGGAAAGGCGGGCAACTGTTTTCTCAGGAAGTCTCGCACCTGCAAATACCTAAAACCATTCCCTGGTGGCAATTTAAATTTATCCTCTAAGGCTTTCAAGCTGGGAAAGCTCCCATCTATAAATAGATCCCCCATCCTTCTAATTTCTGCCCTTTGCCAACTCCGGAACCCTCCATCTAGCCTACCTGGTACAAACCTGTGGTTATTAAAAATCGGGGTCCAAATCAATGCTCCCTCCACTCTCTTATGTCTCCTCCATTGTCCCCAGATTCTCAGCACCGCCACCACGACCAGACTTGTGGAGTATCGGGCCGGCGAGAACGGAAGAGGTGCCTTTATCAGTGCTCCCAAACTGGTGTCTATACATGACGCCACCTGCATCCGCTCCCATGCTGACCCCTCCCCCACTACCCACTTCCTAATCATGGCTATATTAGCCGCCCAGTAGTAATTGCGTGAACCCACCCTCCCCTCGACTGCACTCCAGCAACACTTTCTTCACTTGCAGGGTTTTACCCGACCACACAAAGCCCAAAATAATACTCACCTGCTTGAAAAAAGCCTTTGGGATGAAGGTGGGGAGGCACTGAAAGACAAACAGAAATCTGGGGAGGACCGTCATTTTCACGATCTGTACCCTCCCCGCCAGTGATAGCGGGAGCTTGTCCCATCTCTTAAAGTCCCCTTCCAGTCTCTCCTTCTGACCTCTTGCCTGGATTGCAAACATCTTGCTTTTTCCCATGTTCAATTTATACCCGAGAAATTGCCAAATTCCCCCAAGATATGCATTACTTCTCCCATCCCCTCCAGCGGGTCCGAAATGTACAAGAGCAGGTCATCTGCGTAGAGCGAGACCCGGTGCTCCACCCCCACCCCGGACCAGCCCTTTCCAGTTGCTAGAAGCTCTGAATGCCATGGCCAATGGCTCTATGGCCAGCCAAACAGTAGCGGGGAGAGGGGGCACCCTTGCCTCATCCCTCAGTGTAGTTTAAAAAACCCTGACGCACACTCGCTACTGGTGCCTGATAGAGCAACCGCACCCAGTCAATGAAGCCCTCACCAAACCCAAACCTTCCCAGCGCCTCCCACAGGTAATCCCACTCCACCCGATCAAAAGCTTCTCCTCATCCATCACTACCACCACCTCCGCCTCCTCTCCTTCTGCAGGCATCATAATAACATTCAGCAGCCTTCGAACATTGGCCTTGAGTTGCCTGCCCTTAACAAATCCTGTATGGTCTTCCCCTATCACCCCTGGGACACAGTCCTCTATCCTTGTGGCCAGTATCTTATCCAGCAGTTTGGCATCCACATTCAGTAGAGAAATCAGCATGTATGTTCTGCATTGCTCCGGATCCTTCTCCTGTTTCAGGATCAATGAAATCGAGCCAGTGACATTTTTGGGCAACTCCCTTCTCTCTTGCTTTGTTAAATGCCCTCACTAGCAGTGGGCTCAATATGGCTGAAAACTTCTTATAGAATTCCACCGGGTAGCCGTCCGGCCCCGGGGCCTTGCCCGACTGCATGCCCACCAGCCCCTTGATTATTTCCTCAATCTCAATTGGGGCTTCCAGCCCCTCCACCAGGTCTTCCTCCACCCTCGGGAACCTCAACTGATCCAAAAACTGCCTCATCCCCTCCACCCCAGCCGGGGGTTCCGGCTCATATAATTTACTATAGAAGTCCTTAAACGCCTTGTTTACCCCCGCTGGGTCCAGGACAGTATTACCGTCTCTACTCTTTACTTTACCTATCTCCCTGGCCGCCTCTCTTTTCCTGAGCTGGTGCGCCAACATTCTGCTTGCCTTTTCCCCGTACTCATAAATCGCCCCGCTCGCCTTCCTCAACTGTTCCACCGCTTTCCCTGTGGTCAACAGCCCAAACCCCACCTGTAACCTCCGCCGCTCCCTCAATAGCCCCGCGTCCGGGGCCTCCGAGTATCTCCTATCCACCTGGAGTATCTCCTCAACTAACCTGTCCCTCTCAGCCCGTTCCACCTTTTCTCTGTGGGCCCATATCGAGATTAATTCCCCTCTGACCATTGCCTTCAGAGCTTCCCAAACCGTCGCTGAGGAGACCTCCCCCGTATCATTTGTTTCCAGGTAGTTCTTGATGGACTTGTTAACCGGCCCACAGATCGCTTCGTCCGCTAACAACATCACATCCTGTCTCCACAGCGGGCGTTGCCCTCTCTCCACACTAACCCATAGATCCACCCAGTGCGGGGCATGATCCGACACTGCGATTGCCGAGTACTCAGTATCCACCACCTCCGGTATTAACGCCCTGCTCAGAATAAAAAAGTCAATGCTGGAAGTTTTAGTTTTGTGAAAAAAATGAAAACTCCTTTGTCCTCGGCCGTGCAAACCTCCATGGGTCTACTCCCGTCGTCTGTTCCATAACCCCTTTAATTCCTTTGATGCAGCCGGCCTCCACCCTGTCCTGGATTTTGACTGTTCCAAAACTGGATCAATGACTGTTGAAGTCCCCTCCCATGATCAGGTTATGTGACTCCAAGTCTGGGATCTTACCTAACGCCTGCCTCAAATTCCACTTCATCCCAATTCGGAGCATATATGTTCACAAGTACCACTCGCACCCCCTCCAGCTTCCCACTCACCATTATGTACCTACCCCCGTTGTCTGACACGATTCTCCCTGCCTCAAATGCCACTCATTTGCTGATCAAGATCGCTACTCCCCCTGGTCTTTGAGTCCAGTCCTGAGTGGAACACTTGGCTAACCCACCCCTTCCTCAATCTCTGGACTGTAACCTGTAGGTGTGTCTCTTGTAGCATTGCCACCTCCGCCTTCAGCCCCCTCAAATGCGCAAACATGCGAGCCCTCTTGACCGGCCCATTCAGTCCTCTCACGTTCCATGTGATCAGCCTGGATGGGGGGCTTCCAAACCCCCCCCCCCCCCCCCCCCCCTGTCGCCTCCTGCCGACTAGCCATCACCCTTTTTAGGCCAGCCTCTAGCTCGCGCCCTCTGCTTCCTCGAGTCCCCACTCGGGCAGTTGCCGTTCCCAACCTCCCATTTGTCCCCTAGTAACAGTTCCTCCACTGTCAGCAAAGCAATTCCCCCTCCCCTTCCTCCACCCCCCCCCAACCCCCAACCCCCAGCAACAACGCTAGAAACCCAATCCCCCAAGTCAAGCTCCAGCTTAACACCTGCTCACCCCCCACTGACTTGGTAGCTCCCACCCCTGGCACCAAGCAGTCTGTCTCGCTATTGTTCTCTCCCCTCTCCTCCTACATGAATAAACATTTTAAAAGCATCACATTCCCCAGTAAACAAACATCAGAAAAAACAGTGAAGAAACAGTCACTTTAGAAAATAGTCACCCAAAAAGCAGAACCAAATTCAAAGCCCATCCTCCCTCTAACCAGCTCCCTGCAAGACAAAGCAACCTTTAACCATCCACACAGTCCATTATTTCATGATGTGGAGATGCCGGCGTTGGACTGGGGTGAGCACAGTAAGAAGTCTTACAACACCAGGTTAAAGTCCAACAGGTTTGTTTCAAACACGAGCTTTCGGAGCACGGCTCCTTCTTCAGGTGAATGGAAAGGCTTGTTCCAGAAATGTTTATATAGACACAGTCAGAGATGCCCCGGAATGCGAGCACCTGCAGGCAATCAAATCATCAAAGATGCAGAGAGAGAGGTAACTCCAGGTTAAAGAGGTGTGAATTGTCCCAAGCCAGTTCAGTCGGTAGGCCTCTGCAAGTCCAGGCTTGTTGGTGGGGGCCGAATGTAATGCGACATGAATCCCAGATCCCGGTTGAGTCCGCATTCATGCATGCGGAACTTAGCTATAAGTTTTTGCTCAGCAATTTTGCGTTGTCGCGTCTCCTGAAGGCCTCCTTGTAGAATGCTGACCCGGAGATCAGAGGCTGAATGTCCTTGACTGCTGAAGTGTTCCCCAACTGGAAGGGAACAGTCCTGCCTGTTGATAGTCGCACGATGCCCGTTTATTCGTTGTCGCAGTGTCTGCATGGTCTCGCCAATGTACCACGCTTCGGGACATCCTTTCCTGCAGCGTATGAGGTAGACTACATTGGTCGAGTCGCACGAGTATGCGCCGCGTACCTGGTGGGTGGTGTTTCCACGTGTAATGGTGGTGTCCATGTCGATGATCTGGCATGTCTTGCAGAGATTACCCTGGCAGGGTTTTGTGGTGTTGTGGTTGCTGTTCTGAAGGCTGGGTAATTTGCTGCAAACAATGGTTTGTTTGAGGTTGCGCGGTTGTTTGAAGGCCAGTAGTGGGGGTGTGGGATGACCTTGGCAAGATGTCCATCCTCGCTGATGATGTGTTGGAGGCTGCGAAGAAGATGTCGTAGTTTCTCCGCCCCAGGAAAGTACTGGACGACGAAGGGTACTCTGTCAGTGGTGTCCCGTGTTTGTCTTCTGAGGAGGTCGGTGCGGTTTTTTGCTGTGGCGCGGTGGAACTGTCGATCAATGAGTCGAGCGCCATATCCCGTTCGTACGAGGGCATCTTTCAGCATCTGTAGGTGTCTGTTGCGCTCCTCCTTGTCTGAGCAGATCCTGTGTATACGGAGGGCTTGTCCATAGGGGATGGCTTCTTGTATACACAGGATCTGCTCAGACAAGGAGGAGCGCAACAGACACCTACAGATGCTGAAAGATGCCCTCGTACGAACGGGATATGGCGCTCGACTCATTGATCGACAGTTCCACCGCGCCACAGCAAAAAACCGCACCGACCTCCTCAGAAGACAAACACGGGACACCACTGACAGAGTACCCTTCGTCGTCCAGTACTTTCCTGGGGCGGAGAAACTACGACATCTTCTTCGCAGCCTCCAACACATCATCAGCGAGGATGGACATCTTGCCAAGGTCATCCCCACACCCCCACTACTGGCCTTCAAACAACCGCGCAACCTCAAACAAACCATTGTTTGCAGCAAATTACCCAGCCTTCAGAACAGCAACCACAACACCACAAAACCCTGCCAGGGTAATCTCTGCAAGACATGCCAGATCATCGACATGGACACCACCATTACACGTGGAAACACCACCCACCAGGTACGCGGCGCATACTCGTGCGACTCGACCAATGTAGTCTACCTCATACGCTGCAGGAAAGGATGTCCCGAAGCGTGGTACATTGGCGAGACCATGCAGACACTGCGACAACGAATAAACGGGCATCGTGCGACTATCAACAGGCAGGACTGTTCCCTTCCAGTTGGGGAACACTTCAGCAGTCAAGGACATTCAGCCTCTGATCTCCGGGTCAGCATTCTACAAGGAGGCCTTCAGGAGACGCGACAACGCAAAATTGCTGAGCAAAAACTTATAGCTAAGTTCCGCACGCATGAATGCGGACTCAACCGGGATCTGGGATTCATGTCGCATTACATTCGGCCCCCACCAACAAGCCTGGACTTGCAGAGGCCTACCGACTGAACTGGCTTGGGACAATTCACACCTCTTTAACCTGGAGTTACCTCTCTCTCTGCATCTTTGATGATTTGATTGCCTGCAGGTGCTCGCATTCCGGGGCATCTCTGACTGTGTCTATATAAACATTTCTGGAACAAGCCTTTCCATTCACCTGAAGAAGGAGCCGTGCTCCGAAAGCTCGTGTTTGAAACAAACCTGTTGGACTTTAACCTGGTGTTGTAAGACTTCTTACTGTCCATTATTTCACATAGCGCTACTTAAATTTATATATTCCAGCACAAAAAATTGCCGTCACATTACTTCGCCAAGGCTTCAGTGTCTTTTAATTCGCCTCCAGCTTCATTTCTTTCATACTTTGTCTGGCGTTTCAAAATTGAAGTCCCGTTCCTCATGTGTGACCCACAGACGGACTGGGTACAGCATCCTGTACTTCATCCCCTTCTTAAAGAGGGTCATTTTTGCCCGATTGAACCCAGCTCGTCTCTTGGCCAAATCAGCTCCCAGGTCCTGAGAGATGCGCAACTCAGTTCTCCCACTTGCTGCTCCGTTCTTTCTTGGCCCACCATAAAATGTGTTCCTTGTCCATGAAACGGTGAAAACGTACCACCATGGCCCTCGGCGGCTCGTTCGCTCGGGGCTTCCTCATGAGGGCTCTGTGTGCTCTGTCCAATTCCAGGTGTCGTGGGAACGCCCCAGCCCCCATCAACTTTTCCAATATGTCTGTCACATAAGCCCTCACATCCGATCCCTCCCTGCCTTCAGGGAGGCCAACAAATCTGAGATTCTGCCTCCTGGACCTATTCTCCAGGTCCTCCAGCTTCTCCTGCATTCTTTCCTGGCGGTCGTTCATCATCCACACCTTGCTTTCCAGCACGGTTATATACTCCTCGTGCTCGGACAACTTTTGTTCCACCTTCTGGATCGCTCTCCCGTGGGTTTCCTGATTCTGAACCACTTGATCAATCGAAGCCTTAATCGGGTCCAGCGTTTCCTTCTTCAGCTTGGCGAAGCAATCCTCAAAAAACTTCACCAGCTGCTCTGTCGACCACTGTGCCGTCTCCCCGCAGCCCTACTGCTCCGCCATGCTGTCCCGTGTTACCAGCTCTGCTTGCGTCTCCCTCATAAGACTTTGTCGTCTCACACAGCCACTTCTGGTCCAATTCTCCATACACCGGAGGGGGATTTCTCCTTCCTGTATCACTCTTCGCCGATTTATCCCATAAAATCCGGAAAAGACTGGGGGAAAAAGGTCCAAAAGTTCATAGCATGGCGGGAGCGATCAAATGTGCGGCCTACTCCTCCATGGCCGCCACCGGAAGTCTCTTAAAATCACTTTTTACCTGTGATTTTATACATTTATACATTTGTCACTTGAGATTCAGATTGAAATTCTATTGGTGACAGATTGTGAATTTGCACTGTTAAATCACAGATTCTCTAAGCTTATATAATAAATTCTATCAAAATGTTTTTCGCACAGATAATTAAAGTAATGGACAGGCGGTTTTGAGGAGATATGAGGAAAAACCTTTTCACCCAGAGGCTGGTTGGAATCTGGAACTCACTGCCTGAAAGGGTGTTAGAGGAGTGAACCCTCACAACTTTTAAGAAGTATTTAGATGAGCACTTGAAATGTTATAGCACACAAGGCCAAGTGCTGGGAAATGGGATTAGAGTAGTTAGGTGCTTGCTAGCCGGTGGACACAATGGACCTCTTTCCATTCTGTAAAACTATGATCTGCAGCAGGCTGAATTTTCCTGTCCCATTGGCTATTGGCTGGGAGGCAAGGGTGCTGAAAGAATGGCAGAAGGAGGTATTGGGAAGGGGTCCCAATTGAAACTCTGCAGGACAACATATTGCCAATCTCATATTGCCAATGATGGGCAAGCTGCTGTCTCAGCCAGGATGCCAATTACGAGCCTCTCCCAAGGTCCAGGTGCCTTTTGCCTGTATCGGAAGGGCTTGCTGCCAGGTGGGAAAAGAGTTAGCTAAACACAGTGACCTTCCAACAAGTTCCAGAGGCCTTTTTCCTGCCCTTTGTTGGCATTCCATAGGCCACAGAAGCCAAGCCAGAAGTAATGACTGCTCTCACGACAAGAGTGCCACCAACACTCCATGACCCCCCACCCCAATCGCTGAGGCCTTGTAAACTCTTTTTATTTTCTATTAAACTGTAGCCTCTTAACTCTTATTTATTTTCTCTGTAAATCAATGATCACAAATCTTATCTTCATACTAACCAATTCGTACAACCTTGATCTAATTCATCTCAGCTGCCATGTTAATTTGGATTTCCTGAATGTAGTAGTATGCTTTTAATTTGCATGTCTCCTTTGTAGTTATTGCAGCTGCAAAGCCTGCCCTCTTTGCATTAATGCCTAACTTATTTTCCTAATTTGAATGTTAGGTATCAAAGGATGACCGAAGTGACATTGAAACCAGCTCTGATGAAGAGGATTCACCACCTTCTGCTTCAAAAAGTGGACATAACAGCACCACCAATGGGACAAATGGTTACCTGAGTGGCGGTGTTTATTCAGAGGAACATTAGCCACTTGAGTGCAAAGTACTTACATAGTGTTGCAACCCCGTTAATTGTACGTAAGGCACGGACAACCTGAAACTTGATCCAGGAAGTATTTCACAAAATGTATTATTGAATGCATTTTATCATGTAACTCAGTATCAGACGAAGGTTTAGAAATATCAAACATTCTGATAGTTGCACTGCCATTTTTCTGTATGAGAAGGAATGACAATAAACATTATGTACATGTAGGCATGCTATGTGTGTATACGTAGTCCAACTCAATGGGAATGGTATTTTCAGATGTATTGTCTTTGTATATTACATTATTTATTTTTATATGTTTAAGATTTGTGGAAAAAGGGAATTTCTCAGTGGTTTATTCTATTACTTATTCATTGGGAAGAGTAAAAGCCATTTTAGATTAATTATGTTGTGCACAGCTCTATCTGCTGTAACCTGTGATTTGTCACATGCTGTAGGCCACGTCTAGCTCTCGAGTATTGTGGTTTAGCCAGCGATAATGATATGTTCTGTGCTTTTTTTGTGTTTCTAATTATTTCCTTTAAAATTACTATGATATTAACAGAGGCCATCTTGTCCCCGTTGAAAGTAAAAAAAAGAATGCCTGAGGCAAATTGCTAAACTATACAGCAAGATTACTTTGATTATGTTTCTGTGGAACAATCCAATCACCTTTGAATTTGTGACACTGATAAATAAAAAAAACCTTCTTTCTGTGCAACAGCAGTGCAAATTTTCACTATTTTGTTCTTCGCTCAACTGAAAACAACCACCTCTGTTGATACTGACCCTCAAATTATCCCAAAGACAAACACTGGAATAGAAAGCACAGTGGGCTAAATAGCTGGCTTGTAGTGCAGAACAATGCCAGCAGCGCGGGTTCAATTCCCGTACCGCCCTCCCCGAACAGGCGCCAGAATGTGGCGACTAGGGGCTTTTCACAGTAACTTAATGGAAGCCTACTTGTGACAATGAGCAATTATTATTATATGTAGCTATCAAGAGTCAACAGTGTTCGGGTAGAGTAGTAAGTAAAGGAAGTAATCTTGATTGTCACAAGTAGGCATACATTAACACTGCAATTAAGTTACTCTGCAAAGCCCCTAGTCGCCACATTCCAGTACCTGTTTGGGAGAAGAGGGAGAATTCAGAATTTCCAATTCACCCAACAGCACGGGCAGGATTCTCCAACCCCCGCCGGGTCGGAGAATCACCGGGGGGGCGGCGTGAATCCCGCTCCTGGCGGCTGCCGAATTCTCCAGCACCCCAAAAATCCCGTCGACGTGAATCGCGCTGTCCGCCTCGGAGAATGGCAAGGACTGGGTGACGAAATGGGCCCCGGGGCCGCCAAAATTCCCCAGGCCGGATGGGCCGCAGTCCTCACGCCGGTGTAAATCAAACCACCTATTTAACAGCACCAACCAGTCATTTGGGGGGGGGGTGGAGGGTATGGGGAAACAAATTAGAATTATCACCATGTCTCCTGACCACAATGTCAAACCAAAGTTTGTGTATTTGCTGTAACATCTAAAATGACAGGTAGACCTGACCGTTATCGACAAGGAAAACGCACAGGTATTTGCTGCTGGCACAAGTGTTGGGCGCATTTGAAGGCCAAACGATTGTTTGGGGAGGGGGGGAGGGGGTTTGGGGAGGGGGGGGGGGTTTGGGGAGGGCGGAGGGGTGTTTGGGGAGGGCAAGGAGGGAGTTTGGGGAGGGCGGGGGATTTGGGAGGGGTGGTTTTGGGGAGGGCGGAGGGGTTTGGGGAGGGCGGAGGGGTGTTTGGGGAGGGCGGAGGGTGGTTTGGGGATGGCGGGGGGGGTTTGGGGACGGCGGGGGATTTTGGGAAGGGGGTTTTGGGGAGGTTGGGGGGAGGAGAGGCGAGCACTTGGGGGGGGGGCGAACGCTGGGGGGGGGGGCGAATGCCGGGGAGGAGAGGGCGTCTGCCGGGGGGAGGGCTTAGGGTGGCGGGGGGTGGTGTTTGGTGAGGGCGGGGGAGGGGGTTTGGGGAGGGCGGGTGGTTTGGGGGGCGCGTGCCAGGGAGGAGAGGGTAAGTGCCGGGGAGGAGAGGGGTGGGGTTTGGGGAGGTTGGCCACCTGGCCAGGTGCCAGCTTCCAACAGTCGCGACCATGCAACCCATGGCATCTGGCTGCGGATGGGGGGGGTATGGACAATGATGACATGTCGTCTATCCCTTCCGCCCCCAACCCCACCCCCTGCAGGCTGTTATGTTTGGTCATCACCCAGCGATGTTGGCTGCCGTGACGGGAGCCACACTTCTACATGTTGCCCTGGGGGAAGAGGAGGGGCGTGCCAGGGAGGCGGCGGAGGCTGCCGTAAAGGAGCATGCTGCAGTGAGGCAGGTGGCAGCCGCCCAGGCTGGAGGGCCGCCCGCCCGTCAGGACGAGAAGGAGGAGGAGGTGGTGATGCCACGGCGATGGAGATGCCCGATGAGGCCCCGTGTGTACCGGTCCTGCTCGTCGTACCAGGACCTCACGGACCGGGAATGCAGGAGGAGACTCTGGATGAGCCGGGAAACTGTCGCCCGTATCTGCCACCTGATGGCACACCTGGCACCGCGTGGCACTGGAGGAGGGCACCCTCTCCCTGTGGCCATCAAGGTTACCGTGGCTCTGAACCTTTATGCCACGGGGTCATTCCAGGCACTGAGTGGGGACCTGTCCGGCATCTCGCAGGCATTGTGCTCCGGTGCATCTGTGCAGTGACAGACTCCCTATATGCCATTGCGGACCACTACATCCAGTTCCCTGTAGACCGGGCCAGCCAGGATGCCTGGGCAGCTTTGCTGCGGCGGCCAGGATGCCTATGGTCCAGGGGGCGATCGATGGCCACTTGCGGATAACAGGGCCATGTTCACGAATAGGGAGGGGACCTATTCCATGAACATTCAGGTGGTCTGCGACCACCGCAAGAGAATCCTGCACGTCTGCTCCCGGTACCCGGGCAGTGTACATGACTCATCTGTATTGGCGCAATCTTTCACCCCACCATGTTCGAGGAACGCCCCGGCTGAGGGGCTGGTTGCTGGGCGACAGGAGTTACACGTTGCAGTCGTGGCTGATGATGCCATATGGAGGCCACAGACTGACATGGAGAACCGCTACAACAACCCCCATGCAGCAACCAGGGGTGTGATAGAGAGATGCTTTGGGCTGCTAAAGATACGCTTCAGGTGCCTGGACTGCTCTGGGGGGGGCCCTCCAGTACCCCTCAGATAGGGTTGGCCGAATCATTGTGGTCTGCTGCGTCCTGCACAACATAGCCCAGCAGAGGGGCGATATGCTGCAGGCAGAGGAGGGGGAAGGGGAGGAACAGCTAGACAAGTAACAGTCCTCCCCAGATGAGGAGGATAGGGGCAATGGTCAGGACAGATGGGCTGGACATGGACGGGTGGCTACCCACCGTTACTTGCTGGGCCAGCGGGCACGGGACAACCTGATCGCCGCCCGGTTCACGGACTAGGGGGGCCGTGGGAATCGCCGAGTGTGGGCACAGACTGCCCACTACGGCACCAGCCTACCACCCTCACCCCATCCACCCTACCACCCTCACTCCACCCACCCACCACCAACCACCGTCACCCCACCCGCATGCACATCAGTGCTCCATTGCACATCCACCTGCGGTACAACGTACTGTGGGCCAGGCTCACACGGTCGCCGGTGGAAGCGCGCCTACTGTAGGCCATGGAGGATGATGACAACCCGCTCTGCGATGAGCTCTGGGCTCTACATCGTTGGACAATGTCTGACCCATGGCCACAGTACCACCCTCCACCCGGACCATCCCTGCATGCGGCCATGACACTGCAGCGCACGGTCCCGTCCTCTGCCCGGGGGGAGGGGGGGCACACTCACCTGAGGCCGACGTTCTATCACCCCTCGCACACCCACTGGCACTCACCTCACACCACACCCCCGCACGCATCGGACAGAGCACAAAGGCAGCTTCTGTAGGTGTGAAAGTGATTTTAATAACAAACAGTTCATACAGTGCCCTAGCCCCTATAACTAATCTGTGCCCTTTGGTGGCCGTTTCCTGTGGTGGCCCGGCCTAGATGAGCGCCTCTGCGATCTGCTGATGGCTCTGGCTCATGGCTTCCTGTGAGAGGGCAGCCATGTCCTGGGTCACGGACGCCGCCCGCACAGAACGCCCCAGGCCTTGCATCCTGCTCTCCATGTCTGACACCATCGCACCCATTGACCCCACCATGGATGCCACCCGTGCGGTTTCGGCCTGGGTGGCACACATGACCGGCACTATTCCCTGCCCCTGCAGCTGCCGCAAGCCGGTCCCTTGGGCCGTGACTGCATATGGTCTATGGGTGGGTGTGGTAACTCCTGGAACCCGGGACCCTTCTGGGCAGCAGATGGTTGCTTGTGCCAGGCTGCCCTCCAACCGACTGACCCCTCGGTTCCACCTGCTGTACCGGGACGGCTGTGTTGTGCGCACCAGTTAGTGTCCCAGATGCCTCGTTGCTAAAGTGCCCAACCGAGGTGAGTGTCTCTGTGATGGGGGAGGGTGTAGGAGATAGCAGTGGCGTTGTGTCATGCTCGTCATCCGAGCCGAAGTCCTGGGTCCTCTGGAGTGGTGATTCTTGTGCATCCGTCCCCTGTGTGTGGGTGTTGTGTGCGTCAGTGTCGTGTGCGTCAATGTCCTGTGCATCAGTGTCCTCTGCGTCAGTGTCCCCTGCGTCGATGTCCTAGGCGTCAGTGTCCTGGGTGTGTGTGTCGTGGGTAGGTGAGTGCTGGGTAGGTGTGTCCGGAGTTGGCTGCAACGGGGGCCTGTTCCTGTGGCTGCCCCCCTCATCGCTGGGTCTGGCCCGCCGTCAACGCCGCACTCGCACGTGATGGGGGCGTCGTCTCCCTGGTGCTCTGGGTCTGTCCCTGGCTCGTGGCCGTCCTGGATCATCCTGGGGACGGTCGCCACCTGCGGGGATGGGTGGGTCGACGTTTGGTCCTGCAATACACAATACAGCATGCATGGTGGAGGGTGTAGGAGATAGCAGTGGCGTAGTGTCGTGATCGTCATCCGACCTGAAGTCCAGGGTCCCCTGGAGTGGTGATTCTTGTGCATCTGTCTCCTGTGTGTGGGTGTCGCTTGCGTCAGTGTCCAGTGCATCTGTGCCCTGGGCGTTAGTGTCCTGTAGGTCAATGTCCTGTGCGTAGGTGTCCTGGGCGTCAGTGTCCTGGGTGTGTGTGTCGTGGGTAGGTGTGTGCTGGGTAGGTGTGTCCGGGGTTGGCTGCAATGGGGGCCTGTTCCTGTGGCTTCCTCCCTTGTCGCTAGGTCTGGCCCGCCAGCGACGCTGCACTCGCGCCAGATGGGGGCGTCGTCTCCCTGGTGCTCTGGGTCTGTCCCTGGCTCATGGCCACCCTGGATCGTCCTGGGGGCATCGTATGCCTGATGGGCCGGATCTGTCCCTGGCTCGTGGCCGCCCTGGATCGTCCTGGGGGCAGTCGCCATCTGCGGGGACGGGTGGGTCGACGTTTGGTCCTGCAATACACAATACAGCAGCATGGTTAGACACGCAGACGGGGATAGGGGGAAGGGGGGATATGGGGGACAGGGGATATGGGGGACGGGGGATATGGGGGAAGGTGGAAAGGAGGGCAGGCAGTGGGACGTCTCACTTGGTGGTTAGCCCCCGACCTCTGCATCCGCAACCTCCCGGTCCTCGAGTCCGCATGCAAGTTCCACGGCCATCTCCTCATGGATGTTGACTGGTCGCAGTTCGGGTGTACCCCCTCCAGTCCTCTCACGCTCCCGGTTGTTGTGAGCGCGCTTCTCCTGTGGGGGCGGGAGGGTGGCAGGGATAAAGGGCAACAGTGTTAAGCAGAGTTATACATGCGGACCAGCGGTTGTGTGTATGTTGGCAGATTCACAACCCATCCTGCCAATGCAGCCTGCATGGGTGGGTGCAGCCATGTCGTTGCACTTAGGGCTGTGCCGCCCAGCAGAGGTCGGGGGGGGGGGGGGGGGGGGCACTCACCCTCGCTTCCCTGCCAAGGTCATTGACTTTCTTGTGACACTGATCGCCTGTCCTTGCTGTCACAGCTACGGCACTGATGGTCTCTGCCATCTCCCACCACAGGCGCCGGCTGAGGCGTGGTGCAACCCTGCGGCCGTGTCCGGGGTACAGGGCCTTCCACCTCTGCTCCACTGCTTCCAGGAGCGCCTCGATGTCCTGCTCCTGGAACCACGGCGCTGCGCGGCGGGTGGCCATTTCAATGGGTCTCTGGGTGGAGGGCCGTCTTTTGTGCTGCGACGTGGGGGGGGGGGGGGGTGTGCATTTTTTGTGCTGCAACATGGGGGGGGGGGGGGGCGGTCCTTTTTGCTGTGACACTGCCCGGCATCACTGACGGCGCGCGCGTCTGTGACGGGTGACGCCGTCGCGAATGGCGTCACGCCGTTGCTAGCCCATTCCCTGCCGGAGAATTTGCGACGTTTTTGCTGCCAGGTTTGGGCCATCGAGCTGATTCACGGAGAATCCCGCACGTCTTTTGGGACTTGGAGGAAACCGGAGCTTGCAGAGGAAACCCACGCAGACACGGGGAGAACATGCAGACTCCGCACAGTCAGTGACCCAAGCTGGGAATCGAACCTGGGACCCTGGCACAGTGCTAACCACTGTGCTACCGTGTTGCCTACAGTAGGCTAGTATGGACTCCGTTTGTACTTTGCTGTAGTAAAGTAAAAAGCATCCATAATCATGCTTTGTTACTCCTGAAGGACAGAGTCATAAAGAAAAGGTGCACCCATTTTGTTCCCATTTTAATCAATTGGCACAGCCATGGTGGGGCAAAGAAGGCTAACATTTTCAAGGATCCGTACATTGAAATAGGAGGAAAATCATGGAAGGCGCTGGTATCAAAGGCAGACTCCATTGGACTTGCTTCTCTTTCTTTAGAGATATCAAAAGTGAGATCAATAGATTTTTGATAGGTAAGCATATCAAGCGTTACGGAGCAAAGGCGCAGACCAGCCATTATCTTGCTGAACCGTAGAGTAGATTCAAGGGGCTGAATGGTCTACTATTCCAGTGTGTGGGATTCAAATGCTCCAGTGATTCATGGACATGAACAGTGTTCTTCCTAGGCAATCCCTCAGGATTGAGGATAATTTGCTTCACTACACTTTGATGAGTTCTGAAATAATTGGTAAGTCCGATGCACAGACTCTACCACATGGGGCAGATGTTGCCTTCAGGAGCAGGTAGATAAATTGTTTGGAGGTTTCTTCACTTCTAACAACTTCACCTCTGAACATTTCCAGCAAAATCCCGCAATGTGTTTGGTGCCTTCCCAAATGAGGCTTCTCCATTTTGGTTGGTTACACGCTAGGGTCTTCCGTGAGTCAGTGGGTATGTTTGACATTTATAGGAATGCTTTCAGGACATCTCGAAGCATTTCTGTTGTCCGCCTAGAAGTCTTGTGCCGAACTGAATTCCAAGTGGAACAGTTTCTTCGGGAGACTCAGTCAGATATATAAATGACATGCCCCGCCCAGCAGAGCTGGTTTATGTGATTAGCACCTCAGTGCTCATGGTAGCACAGTGGTTAGCACTGTTGCTTCACAGCACCAGGGTCCCAGGTTCGATTCCTGGCTTGGGTCACTCTTCGTGCGGAGTCTGCACGTTCTCCCTGTGTCTGCGTGGGTTTCCTCCGGGTGCTCCGGTTTCCTCCCACAAGTCCCGGAAGACGTGCTGTTAGGTGAATTGGACATTCTGAATTCTCCTTCACTGTACCCAAACAGGCTCCAGACTGTGGCAACTAGGGGCTTTTCACAGTAACTTTATTGCAGTGTTAATGTAAGCCTACTTGTGACACCAGTAAAGATTATTATTATGCGGCTAAGTTAGGTTGAGAGAGGACACTTGTGCCTTTCTTGCCAATGGATTTGGAGTTTGTTACGAAGGTACCGTTGGCGGAAATTCTCCAGTCCTTTAAGGCATCTGCTGTAGGTTATCAAAGGGCTGAATTCTCCGGTCCCCCAGGGCATGTTTTGCTATCACGCACCATTCACCGGTGGTGGGATTCTGTCCCCCCACTGCTTGTCAAGGGATTTCCCATTGAAAGTCCCCCACACCACCGGGTAACCCGTGAGCGGTGGTGCGCTGCCGGTGGGAAAGGTGAATCACAATGGCCGGAGAATTCAGGCAAAAGTCCTCCAAAGCATAAAGGAGCATGGGAGTCACCTCTGCCCAGTAAACAACGACCTTAGTCTCAGGTTTGAGATCTTCACCCTCAAATACTCATTACCACAGCCAGCTGAAGGCTGAGCTGATACAATGCAGATGAGGTGCAGCATTACAGTGTGGAAAGTGGAGAAGAGGGTTGGTGCAATGCTGCAGCCTTGTTTTACCCCAGATTTCACTGAGATATTGTTGAGGATCAGAGCTTGCATGTCATCATGGAGTAGATGGAGGATGTTGGCAAAAATATGAGGGAAAACAAATTTGAGGAGGATATTCCATAAGCCTTGGAGGTTGACAGAATCAAAGGCTTTCTGGAGGTAAAACAATGGATATGTACAGTTGTTGGTCCTCTTCCTTGCACCTTTGCCACAGAGTGAATAGTAGCAAGCCAAAGAAGCCATATTAATCCCCTAAATTGCTTATGGAAAAGGACATGAGTGGTCCACAGGTGAAGGTGTTAGACTGGCGGAAGGCTACTTCCAACAGCATTAGGCAGGGTCTGGAGAGTGTTGGCTGTGTGAGGCTGTTTGAGGGAAAAATTTACATCCGGCATGTGGGAGACTTTCAAACGTCAGTTGATTAGAATTCAGGACCAGCATGAACCTGTGAGGATGAAAGATAAGGGTGACAAGTAGATAGAACCCTAGATATCGAGGGATATTATGAGCCTTGTCAAAAAGAAAAAGGAAGCATTCGTAAGGTCTAAAATGCATAGGACAGATGAAGCCCTTGAAGAATATAAAGCAAGTAGGAAGCAACTTAAGGAAGGAGTTAGGAAGGCTAAAAGGGTTCATGGAATGTCGTTGGTAAACTGGATTAAGGAAAATCCTATGGTGTTTTATACATATATAAAGAGCAAGAGGATAGCCAGAGAAAGGGTTGGTCCATTCAAGGATATTGGAGGGAATCTGTGTATGGAACCAGAGGAAATGGGAGAGATACTAAACGAATACTTTGCCTCAGTATTCACCAAAGAGAAGGACTTGGTGGATGAGGAGTACAAGGTAGAGTGTGTAGATATTCTGAGTCATGTTGATATTAATAAAGAGGAGGTGTTGGGCATCTTAAAAAGCATTAAAGTAGATAAATCCCCAGGGCCTGATGGGATCTACCCCAGAATACTGAGCGAGGCAAGGGAGGAAATTGCTGGGGTCTTGACAGTCATCTTTGTATCCTCATTGGCTACAGGTGAAGTTCCAGAGAACTGGAGAGTAGCCAATGTTGTTCCATTGTTTAAGCAGGGCAGCAGGGATAATCCAGGAAATTATAGGCCGGTGAGCCTTATGTCAGTGGTAGGGAAATTACTGGAAAAGGTTCTTAGAGATAGGATTTACTCACATTTGAAAACAAATGGACTTATTAGCGATGGACAGCATTGTTTTGTGAAGGGGAGTTCGCGCCTCACTAATTTGATTGAGTTTTTCCAGGAAGTGACAAAGATGATAGATGAGGGAAAGGCAGTAGATGTGTATATGTGGACTTCAGTAAAACCTTTGACAAGGTACCTCATGGTAGATGGGTACAAAAGGTGAAGTCACATGGGATCAGAGGAGAGCTCACAAGTTGGATACATAACTGGCTTGGGCACAGAAGACAGAGGGTAGCAGTAGAAGGGTGCTTTTCTGAATGGAAGGCTGTGACTAGCGGCGTTCCACAGGGATCAGTTCAGGGGCCTTTGTTGTTCGTGGTGTATATAAATGATTTGGAAGAAAATGTAGCTGATCTGATTAGTAAGTTTGCAGATGACGCAAAAATTGGTGGAGTTGCGGATAGTGAAGAGGATTAACAGAGGATTGTCAGAGGATACAGCAGCTGGTTGGAGTCTTGGATGAAGAAATGGCAGATGGAGTTTAATCCGGATCAAGTGTGAGGTAATGCACTTTGGAAGGTCCAGTGCATGTAGGAATTACACAATAAATTGTAGAACTCTTGCGAGTATTGACAGGCAGAGAGATCTGGGCGTGCATGTCCACCGATCACTGAAAGTGTCAATGACTAGGGCAGCATGGTAGCATGGTGGTTAGCATAAATGCTTCACAGCTCCAGGGTCCCAGGTTCGATTCCCGGCTGGGTCACTGTCTGTGCGGAGTCTGCACGTCCTCCCCGTGTGTGCGTGGGTTTCCTCCGGGTGCTCCGGTTTCCTCCCACAGTCCAAAGATCTGCGGGTTAGGTGGATTGGCCATGCTAAATTGCCCGTAGTGTCCTGAAAAGTAAGGTTAAGGGGGGGGTTGTTGGGTTACGGGTATAGGGTGGATAAGTGGGTTTGAGTAGGGTGATCATGGCTCGGCACAACATCGAGGGCCGAAGGGCCTGTTCTGTGCTGTACTGTTCTATGTTCTATGAGTAGAGGAGCTGAAAGCTAAGTGGGAGGGGGAACTGGGGGAACAGATCGAAGACGGGACATGGGCTGATGCCCTGGAGAGGGTTAATTCTTCCTCCTCGTATGCGCGGCTTAGCCTCATCCAATTCAAGGTGCTGCACCGGGCCCACATGACTGGGACGAGGATGAGTAGGTTCTTTGGGGGTGAAGACAGGTGTGTCAGGTGCTCGGGGAGTCCAGCGAACCATGCCCATACGTTCTGGGCATGCCCGGCACTGGAGGAGTTCTGGAAGGGGGTGGCGAGGACGGTGTCGAGGGTGGTGGGATCCAGGGTCAAGCCAGGATGGGGACTCGCGATTTTTGGGGTTGGGGTGGAGCCGGGAGTGCAGGAGGCGAAAGAGGCCGGTGTGCTGGCCTTTGCGTCCCTAGTAGCCCGGCGAAGGATCTTGCTACAATGGAAGGATGCGAGGCCCCCAAGCGTGGAGACCTGGATCAATGACATGGCGGGTTTCATTAAGCTAGAGAAGATCAAATTCGCCCTGAGAGGGTCGGTACAAGGGTTCTTTAGGCGGTGGCAACCATTTCTCGACTTTCTGGCTCAACGATAGGGTACGGGGACAGTAGCAGCAGCAACCCGGGGGGTGGGGGGAAAGGGGGAGGGAAAAGGTGTGGGGGGGGGGGGACGATGACTATGTTTGTTTATTTAATTTAAATTTATTTTTAAGTTCTTCTGTTGTTCATTGGGGTTGGGGGGGGTGGGGGATGGGATACATGCGTCGATACGGTCTGGGGGTGTCACAGTTATTATGGGTTATTTTGTTGCATTTCATTGTTTGTCGTTACGTTTTATATTTTCTGTAAAAAATTCCAATAAAAATTATATTAAAAAAAAGAAAGTGTCAATGCATGTGGATAAGTTGGTCAAGAAGGCAGGCGGCATCTGTCAGGGCATTAAATCTAAAAATTGGCAAATCATGTTGCAGCTGTACAGGACCTTAGTTAGGCCTCACTTAGAATATTGTGTACAATTCTGGTCGCCACACTACCAGAAGGATGTGGATTCTTTGGAGAGGGTACAGAAGCAGTTTACTAGGATGTTGCCTGGTATGGAGGGCATTGGCTATGAGGAGAGGTTAGATATACTCGGTCTGTTCTCACTGGAACGACGGAGGTTGAAAGGCGACCTGATACAGGTCTACAAGATTATGATTGGCATGGACAGATTGGATAGTCATAGCTCTTTCCTAGTGTGGGGGTTAAGTACATAGGTTTAAGGTGCGTGGGGAAAAGTTTAAAACAGGTGTGTGAGGCAGGTTTTTTACACAGAGGGTGGTAAATATATGGAACGCGCTGCTTGGGGAGGTGGTGGGAGCAGGTATGATTTAAGGAACATCTAGACAAATATATGAAAAGGGTGGGAATGGAAGGATATGAATGGAAGGGGCAGCACGGTAGCACAAGTGGATGGGGCAGCACGGTAGCACAAGTGGATAGCACTGTGGCTTCACAGCGCCAGGGTCCCAGGTTCGATTCCACGCTGGGTCACTGTCTGTGAGGAGTTTGCGCGTTCTCCCCGTGTCTGCGTGGGTTTCCTCCGGGTGCTCCAGTTTCCTCCCACAGCCCAAAGACGTGCAGGTTAGGCGGATTGGCCATGCTAAATTGCCCTTAGTGTCCAAAAAAGGTTAGGAGGGGCTATTGGGTTTCAGGGATAGGGTGGAAGTGAGGGCTTAAGTGGGTCGGTGTAGACTTGATGGGCCGAATGGCCTCCTTCTGCACTGAATGTTCTATGTTCTATGATACAGACTCTGTAAGTGCATATGGTTTTATAATGTTACAAAGGCACCAATCACTCATAAGGAATTGTATAAACATGTGTGTTTATTTATTTCGACTCGACACATGAGAACAGATACATGGCTATAACAATAATAATAATTGCTTATTGTCACAAGTAGGCTTCAATGAAGTTACTGTGAAAAGCCCCTAGTCGCCACATTCCGGCGCCTGTTCGGGGAGGCTGGAATAGAAATTGAACCCGCGCTGCTGGTCTTCTTCTGCATTACAAGCCAGCTGTCTTAGCCCACTGTGCTAAACCAGCAAGATTGAAGACATCAGCAGCAGGGCTGTCCGTGTTGTGTTCTGCTCCAGGTCAAAGTGAAACCGAGCAGCGTTATATGACACATCCCGGCTCTGGGTCACTGTCAGTGTGGAGTTTGCACTCCTCCCCCCCCCCCCCCCCCCCCCCAACCCCGTGTTTGCGTGGGTTTGGCCCCCACAACCTAAAGATGTGCAGGGTAGGTAGTTTGGCCACGCGAAATTGCCTCTTATTTGTAAAACATAAATTGGGTTCTCTAGATTTATTTTAAAAAGGCATATTACAACATACCCTTTTTGTTTAAAGATACTGTGCCCTTTCCAAATTAGTATAACTATTTATAATACATGTTCATGCTTAGTTACCATGACATAAGTGTACAGAACTTATGAATCAATGCGTTTCTAAAACATAGAGGTAATCTGCTGGTATGCTCAGACCTTGTGATGGTCACCTTCTCTGCAGGTTTCTTTGGTTGCTCTTAGTGATCTGTGGGATTGTTTTTCTTGGATGTTGTTCATGGTTGCATTTTGGATCATGTCCTAGATATAATTGGACTGCCTGGTGGTTGAGGAGCTCGAATGGCTCTGGGGTGTCCTTGATTACGCCTTTGTGTGAAATGACGTCATAGGACCTTAGTCCTGAAAACATCCTTGTCTCCTCAGCTGGTTACCATGTAAATTCTGTGTGATCAGAGATAATAACTTGTCTCAACATTAACCTTGGCAATTTTATACCTGAATTTTTATCATGCATGTTGATCATCTTCACTTGTTGTTTTAAAAGTTGCTGTCTAGGTTCTGTGAAAGTAAAATATGTCAAAGTAGGTAAATTAGTATGTACTAGTCTGTCAAACATGAGCTCTGCCAGAGATGGAATAGTTGCACTTAAAGGTCTCACTCTCACATGTGATGAATCATTCATTCAACTAGATTGTTCAATCTTGGGTAATAAGGAGAAACATAGAAATGTGGAAAAGAGAAGTGGTAAGAGTCTATTCGGCCCTTCAAGCCTGCTCATTTGTTATGATCATAGCTGATCATGCAACTCAATAGTTTGATCCCACCCTCCCCCCATACCATCGGCCCCTTCCCCTCCAGAAGCTCCAGCACTTCTGAGACCCCAAAAATCGCCACTATCGGGTCTGGTTTGACCACCTCCCCCACTTCCTTGGATAGCGTTCCAAACACCGCCTTCCAATAGCTCTCCAGCTTCTCGCAGCTTTCGAACATATGCGCATGATTCGCTGGCCCCCAGCCACACTTCTCACACCCATCAGCCGCTCCCTGGAAGAACACACACATCCTCGCCCGAGTCATGTCTACACTATGCACCACCTTAAACTGAATCAAGCTGTGCATGTCGTTACGCTGCTTGCGTCACTTTCAAAATGGCCACCGTCAGTGGCATGCTGTCTTCTAAACTGCGCCATAGAGTTAATGGCGTCGGCCACGTTTCCCGAATTCGTGCCTTTTTATTGGGTCCTAAACTCTGCATACTGGTTTGTGGCTTGTTCACTAGCCTTGCAGAGATTCATAGCTTCTTCTAACAGCAAAATCGGTCTTCTAAGTAAACGCCCTTGCAACCGCTCATCATATACACCAAACGCGATCTGATCCCAAATTAACGAACCCGTCATGGAGGAAAAGTTATAAGACTGAGCTCTGAGCCTTAGGTTAGTGAAAAATTAATCAATCAATTCTCCTTTTAGCTGCAGCCTTTCTTTTAAACATGTACTCCTCATACGATTCATTCACTTGCACTTTACAATGAACATTGAATTTGTTCATGACCCGCTCATAATTTTTCTTATCCTCATTGTCTTCAAATTCAAACAAATTATATAATTCAAATGCCTGTGGTCCAGCCAACTTTAGGAGGAGCGCGATTTTGCGATGATCAGGAGCTGATGCTAATGTGGAGGCAGATAAAATAACTTCAAATTGCTGTTGGAAATTTTTCCAGTTTACATTTTGTTTACTAGTCATCCTGAAGTGTTCTGGCTTTTTCAGACCTTCCATCTTACGATCAGTAACTTGGTGCTGGCTTCGAGGTTCTGTTGAGTGGCGTGATTGTTCTTCTTTTCTTCTTACAAGCCAATCTGACTTTCTAAACTTACTGCTATACTTTTAGAAACACACTCCTGGTACCATGTGGTGTTCTTTGTGATTCTTATTATCAGGATGGATGTCGTAATTTTCACAAAGACCACAGAAGCTAAGTTCAATAACAAAGCTAACATTTATTACACTACTTATTAAAGTGCGACCACTTAGTTTTATAGCAAGCAATAATGTAGTAATCTACAATCTACACTCTCCTAGCTCTAGTCTCTACACATCTATAACTGTACTCTGCACTCTCTGGACCTCTTCTCTGCACTCTCTCAAGTCATCTCCCAGAAGCCTGAGAGTCAGTGCTTTATATAGTTCTGCATCTAGCTCCATCATGCTCAATTATGATATTACATTAACCCTTTATATTCTAGACATTCTACATAATCTCGCATAGGTAACTTCAAAGTGGAGATATGTAGAAATTGGCACAGATATGCTAAACGCCGGATCCACAGGGTGGGTAACATCAAAGGGAAGAAATTATATATTCATAGCACAATAACTAGAGATGAGTGAACCACTCCGGCGTCGAGCTGCCCCAAAGGTGCGGAATTCTCCGCACATTTAGGGGCCAAGCCCTCACATTGAGGGGCTAGGCCCGTGCCGGAGTGGTTACCACTCCGCCAGCTGGCGTGAACAGCCTTTGGCACCACGCCAGCAGGGGCCAAAAGGACTTTGCCGGCCGGCGTAAGTCCGCGCATGCGCCGGAGCGTCAGCAATTGCTGACATTATACCGGCGCATGCGCAGGGGAGGGGGTCTCTTCCGCCTCCACCATGGTGAAGGCCATGGCGGAGGCGGAAGAAAAAGAGTGTCCCCATGGCACAGGCCGATAGGTGGGCCCCAATCACGGGCCAGGCCACCGTGGGGGCACCCCCCAGGACCCCAGAGCCCACTCGCGACGCCAATCCCGCCGGTCAGGTAGGTGGTTTAATCCACGCCGGCGGGGGAGGCCTGTCAGCGGCGGGACTTCGGCCCATCGCGGGCCGGAGAATCGCCACGGGGGGCCTGCCGACCAGCGCGGCGCGATTCCCGCCCCGCCGAATCTCGTGGGGCAGAGAATTCGGGCCACGGCAGGGGTGGTATTTATTTTTTATAAATTTAGAAATTTAGATTACCCAATTATTTTTTCCAATTAAGGGGCTTTTTAGCATGGCCAATCCACCTACTCTGCACATTTTTGGGTTGTGGGGGCGAAACTCACGCAGACACGGGCTGGTTTAGCTCACCAGGCTAAACCGCTGGCTTTTAAAGCAGACCAAGCAGGCCAGCAGCATGGTTCGATTCCCATACCAGCCTCCCCGGACAGGCACCGGAATGTGGCGACTAGGAGCTTTTCACAGTAACTTCATTGAAGCCTACTCGTGACAATAAGCAATTTTCATTTCATTTTCAGAATGTGCAAACTCCACACGGACAGTGACCCAGAGCCGGGATCGAACCTGGGACCTCAGCGCCGTGAGGCGGTTGTGCTAACCACTAGGCCACCGTGCTGCCCCCGGGGGTGGTATTGATGCCGGCCCCCGGTCAGAGAATCCCGCCCCAGGACACTGTCACGGCTACCATCACAACCACACAGCTGCAGAAACAGTTTCCTGAAAACACGTTTTTGTTAAATGGGCAGTTGATTAAGAACCAAAACTCAAACTGAGAAACTTCAGCTTTGCTGAAATCGAAGGCAATTTTTCCAAACATGGCCAAATAACCTGTGGATGATAATTATTGCTGGGTTTCACACACTGAGTTATAGAATATTGGATATTGTTTGGGAACAAAGGGGTAACTTCATGTAATACTGTGTGTGCATAGCCATCAGTGTAATTGAGTGTTACAGTGTATTACAGTCCTTGTTGTATGTTTTTGTTTCTTAATTTAGTTACTAAATATTCTTTATTAACTGATCACACAATGATTGGCCAATTCCACCCTGGTTTGCATATTTTTCCTCACAGTACACCAAATTGAAAATATACACCACTAAGAACTGGTGTTCCAAGTTACCCCTCTGGGTTTTGGGATACCCTTGCATTTAACATCAACGGGATTCTTAAAAATAGGGAATTTGCTTATGACAATATCTTAGTAAGAAGTCTTACAACACCAGGTTAAAGTCCAACAGGTTTGTTTCAAACACGAGCTTTCAGAGCGCAGCTCCTTCCTCAGGTGAAAAGAACCTGAGGAAGGAGCAGTGCTCCGAAAGCTCGTGTTTGAAACAAATCTGTTGGACTTTAACCTGGTGTTGTAAGACTTCTTACTGTGCCCATCCCAGTCCAACCCCGGCATTTCCACATCAGGACAATATCTTACAGCACTGTGCATTTATACACCATTAGTTCCAGGCTGACAGTTCAGTACCGCACTAATATTGTGATGCTCAAACACCTGCCTCGTAGAAAACTATGTATGCACTGAGGGGAGATGTAATTGAGTTGTAAAATATGATGAGGAACCTACAGAGAGTGAATAGAAATGACCCAATCCTTTATCAAATACGTCAACAACTGGACTTGTGGTGAGGATGGAGGAGGTGGTTTTTCTTTTTTTCAATTCATTTATGGGATTAACGGATGGGTGGCACGGTAGCACAGTGGTTAGCACTGTTGCTTCACGGCGCCAGAGACCCGGATTTTATTCCCAGCATAGGCTACTGTCTCTGCGGAGTCTGCATGTTCTCGCATGTCTGTGTGGGTTTCCTAGGGGTGTTCCAGTTTCCTCCCATAATTCCTGAAAGACATGCTGTTAGGTGAATTGGACATTCTGAATTTTCCTTCAGTGCACCCGAAAAAGTGCTGGAGTGTGACGCCCACGGGATTTTCACAGTAACTTCATTGCAGTGTTAATGTAAGCTTACCTGTGACACTAATAAAGATTATTTTTATGTGGGAATGCTGGTTAGGCCAGCATTTATTGCCCATCCCTAATTGCCCTCCAGAAGTTGGTGGTGAGTTGCCTTCTTGAATCACTGCAGTCCCTGAGGTGTAGGTACACTGACTGTGCTGTAGGGAGGTGTTCCACGACTTTGCGATAGCGACAGTGAAGGAACAGTGATGGACGGCACGGTATCACAGTGGTTACCACTGTTGTTTCACATGTCCAGGGTCCCAGGTTCGATTCCTGGCTTGGGTCACTGTCTGTGTGGAGTCTGCATGTTTTCCCTGTGTCTGCGTGGGTTTACTCCGGGTGCTCCGGTTTCCTCACACAAGTCCCAAAAGTAGTGCTGTTAGGAATTTGGACATTCTGAATTCTCCCTCTGTGTACCCGAATAGGTGCCAGAATGTGGCTTTTCACAGTAACTTCAATGCAGAATTAATGTAAGCCTACTTGTGACAATAAAGATTATTATTATATATTTCCAAGTTAGGATGGTGAGTTACTTGGAGGGGAACCTCCAGGTGGTGGGGTTTCCAGTTATCTTGTCCTTCTAGATGCTAGTGCTCATGGGTTTGGAAGGTGCTGTCTAAGCAACCTTTGTGAGTTACTGTAGTGCATCTTGTAGATGGTACACACGGCATCCACTGTTTGTCGGTGGTGGAGAGTTTGAATGTTTGTAGAAGGGGGAGCTGTCAAGAGGGCTGCTTGTTCTGGATGGTGTTGAGCTTCTTGAGTGTTGCTGGAGCCGCACTCATCCAGGCAAGTGGAGAGTATTCCATTGAACTCCTGACTTGTGCCTTGTAGATGGTGGACAGGCGGTGAGTTACTCGCCATAGGATTCCTAGCCTTTGACCTGTCCTGGTAGTCACAGTATTAATGTAACACAGTGGGCGGCACGGTAGCACAGTGGTTAGCGCTGTTGCTTCACAGCGTCAAGGTCCCAGGTTTGATTCCCGACTTGGGTCACTGTGCGTGTCTGGAGTGTCTGGAGTCTGCACATTCTCCCTGTGTCTGTGGGGGTTTCCTCCGGGTGCTCCGGTTACCTCCACAAGTCCCGAAAGACGTGCTAGTTAGGTGAAGTGGACATTCTGAATTCTCCCTCCGTGTATCCGAACAGGTGTCGGAATGTGGCGACTAGGGGATTTTCACAGTAACTTCATTGCAGTGTTAATGTAAGCCTAATTGTAACACTGATAAAGATTAGTATTATTAGTACCACGTCCCCCCTTAAGTTAAATCCCTTATTACATTTTACACAATAACTATGTACAGGTTCTATATACACGGTAAAAGACATCAGCAGAGAGAGAGAATTTATCAAAGACTTTGAGTCGCCCCCAGATCTCTTTAGTCCCCCGACTGGCTCAACAGATTCCGAGGCAATAATGTTGTCGGCACAGACGATAGTTCAGGCGGTGCCGTATCCCCAGAAGGGCAACTGGTCTCACCGGTTCCCATCTGCCAACTGGCTGGGTTGACTCTGGGGTTCTCAGCTCCCATTTGCCCAGGAACAATCACAGACGTTTGACAATCAGTGGGACTCGACTGCTCTGAAATGGGGGTCGCCGTTCCCCGGCTCCTCAAATGGTCAGTGTGCTTTTTGACGGTCCGTCGATTTATATTCACTATATATGACACGGGCCAAGATTGGGCCCCACCCACCTGGCTAGCTGCAGTGGGCCTGAGGCAAAATTTCAAACTAAGACCAGGTCCGCCACCCGGATTTATCTGTCTCCCTTTTGTGTGAGACATTGATTTCTCTGGGAGGCCTGGTGTATTTCCGCCTCTCTGTCATGTTAGGAAATACCAAATTCAAACACGTTCTCATAGGGGGCGATTCTCCGAGCCCCGCGCCGGGCCGGGCCCCAGTGGGGGCCAGAACCCGGGCCCGGTTCGCGCCGTCGTGAAACGCGATGGTGTTCACAATGGCGCGAGCACTTGTGCTCAATATCATAGAATTTACAGTGCAGAAGGAGGCCATTCGGCCCATCGAGTCTGCACCGGCTCTTAGAAAGAGCACCCCACTTAAGCCCACCAGTAAACCAGTACCCCACCTAACTTAAAGGCAATTTAGATGACCAATCAACCTAACCTGCACATCTTTGGACTGTGGGAGGAAACCGGGGCAGCCGGAGGAAACCCACGCAGACACAGGGAGAGCGTGCAGACTCCGCATAGACAATGACCGGGAATCGAACCTGGGACCTGATGCGACCATCAATTCACTCAGAGACACGAGCTGAAGTAAACTGTGGCTTTAATCGACTTACAACTGAGCCTGCCTGTGACTAGCTGAACTGAAGGCAGGCTCGCAAGACCGCAGCACTTTATACTTCCAGTTGTGGGCGGAGCCAAGGGCGGAGCCCTGTACATGCTCCTCATCTCCCCCTGTGGGCAGAGCCACGCAACGGCTCACAGATGGAGCCCACAGGGACACAGTGATATACAGAGTGGATTTATATATTATACAGTCACCTCAGGACCCTGGCGCTGTGAAGCAACAGTGCTAACCACTGTGCTACCGTGCTCCCCTTCTGAGGCAATTCAACAGGTGTGACACCTGTGGTGGTATGGGGGAGGTCGTGTTGCACGATAACAGAAAATTAGCAAGCCGATGGCGCAGTGGTCCGGCTCATTGTTTCCTCTTGACGTTTTTAGAAGTCTGTATTGTTTTCCCAGCCAACCCATTGGATGCAGGTTGGTATAGGACCATCCTGGTGTGGCGACAGCAATTACTCAAACAAAATTTTGGATTCTGGAAGTCTGTGTGTGGCAAACACTCGGTGTAAGGTGTCACCGTAGCTGCCACGGTTGTGGTCCCCATCTCCTATATAGGCAGCCACTTGGTATGCGCATTCATTAAAATTGTGAACATCCTGCCCAAGAAAGGGCCCACATAGCCAACATCGACGCTGGTCCATGGGTGAGCCGTCCACTCCAGAGGTGGAGACTGGCCGATGGAAACAATGACTGTTGAGTCTGACTGGGGATACATTGCCATACCATTTCTTCGATGGCTTTATCAATTTTGAGTCATCACATATACCTGCATGCCAACATGTTCATCTTTGTTTGCTCTGGGTGGGCACTATGTAACTCCTGTAAGAGAGGCCTCCTGGCTGGTGTTGGAATGATGACTCGTGAGCCCCACGAGTGGCTTGAAATAACATAAGAACATAAGAACTAGGAGCAGGAGTAGGCCATCTGGCCCCTCGAGCCTGCTCTGCCATTCAATTAGATCATGGCTGATCTTTTGTGGACTCAGCTCCACTTTCCGGCCCGAACACCATAACCCTTAATCCCTTTATTCTTCAAAAAACTATCTATCTTTACCTTAAAAACATGTAATGAAGGAGCCTCAACTGCTTCACTGGGCAAGGAATTCCATAGATTCACAACCCTTTGGGTGAAGAAGTTCCTCCTAAACTCAGTCCTAAATCTACTTCCCCTTATTTTGAGGCTATGTCCCCTAGTTCTGCTGTCACCCGCCAGTGGAAACAACCTGCCCGCATCTATCCTATCTATTCCCTTCATAATTTTAAATGTTTCTATAAGATCCCCCCTCATCCTTCTAAATTCCAATGAGTACAGTCCCAGTCTATTCAACCTCTCCTCATAATCCAACCCCTTCAGCTCTGGGATTAACCTAGTGAATCTCCTCTGCACACCCTCCAGCGCCAGTACGTCCTGGCCAGTACGTCTGGAAGCTTCTAGAAGTAATGAAAGGCAAAAGCTGGTACAGGCACAGAACACTAAAGTGTGGGTTTTAGCTCTCCGGCTCTGTGGTCCACACTGCTGGAGCTCCTGCTCCCGGAGCCCTGCACTTACTTGCTATTGGCTGGGGTTCACGCGCTCCCACGTGATTGGCCCCGAGCTGGTCTCGTGGGCCACCAGGGCAGCCCTCTTAAATGGGCTGCGCTACCACAAGGATAGTGTGGAAAAATGGTGCTGAGGGAGCAGGTTAGTCATAATCCAGTTTAATGACAGACCAGACTCAAGGGGCCGAATGGCCTATTCCTGCTCATAATTCCTATGTTCCACTGTTCCTTCTCCAGATGTCATGTGGCAGGTTTGAAGGCAAGCAGGAACCCATGCAGCTGTTGTGTAAATAATCAGATAGCTCATTAAGTGCTGTTTTAACCCAGGAGACCTGTTTCCCAATTTGTCAGCAACTTGTTGGAGCCACTGGAGTGAATGCACCGCGAGAGGTGTTTCTTCAGTGAAACTGACAAGCTGGATCAGTGAAAATGAAGAGTCCCTGCCATGGCCATTGAGAGGCTGCTATTGAAGCATATTCTCTAAAAGAGTGCTTTCACTGCTTGACAGGAAACTGGATTTATCCAGGAAGGCACTTCACCTGTCTAGCACGTCATTCACTTCCTTACTGCCAGCCTTCAAAAAAAAAGAAAATCGCTTATTGTCACAAGTAGGCTTCAAATGGCGTTACTGTGAAAAACCCGTAGTCACCACATTCCGGCGCCTGTTCAGGGAGGCTGATATGGGAATTGAACCGTGCAGCTGGCCTGCCTTGGTCTGCTTTCAAAGCCAGCGATTTAGCCCAGTGTGCTAAACCAGTCCCTGCTGGTCACCCTGACATGGGAGCAGATTGTACAGCTCCATCTTCCACCTCTGATAAGGGGCAAGAACACATCAGCAGAAAGAACATCAGCTGCGTTCTCCTTAGCTGCAACACCCACCCCTCCATCTCCATAGCAAAAAGGAGATGGATACCAAGGACAAGGTGGAAGGAGGCGAACACCCTCCCGTACCTCCCCTGCCCCACACCAACACTGAGTCTACATGCAGAAGCTCAGTTCACTCAACATGTTTTGAGCACCAGTGCTTCAGGAAGTTCAGGGTCTTTCAGCAGTTTACTGCTGCTGTGAATAGTGTCTGGCAACAAGACCTCCATCCCAGTGGAACAGATGGACACGCATTTCCAGTTGCCAAAAATATGTCTGTTACTCGAGGACAACCCCCACTACCCCATCTTTCCCCCCTGACACCCTCTGCCACTACCAACTCCCCCCCCCCCCCCCCACCCCCCGCCACACACACACCAAACTCCTCTGCTTCTCCACAAGTTGTGTGCTCCCTTCTCATATAAAAGGAACAGAAAGGTATGAATGAGTGTAATGACTTGTGTGGAGAGAAGGGAACTGCAACATTAGTGGAGGGTGACAGTGAAGCATAGGTGCGAGAGAGCAATGGGCTGAATGTGAGTGTGGCTGTTCTGATGGTCATGAGAGGTGCTTGCAGAGAGAGGAATCAGTGCAGTTGCACGGTGTGTTCTGAGTACAATGCAGGGGAATGCTGGGAAAGTTAGAATGTGGGGCTTGGTACCTGATGGTGTTACTCCAATCACCTTTCCTGTCCTCCTGATCCTCTTGATATACTGTCTCCATTTCGCAGTGTTCACACTCCAGCTACTCACATCTTTGGCCACTTCCATCCTCAACTGATTGTTTGAAGTTGGTGCCCTCCCTCTGATCTTTGGCAGAGCTTGTCTCACTGTAATCCCTCTGATCCTGCAGCAGGATCTCCAGGTAAAAGTCAGAGAATAGCTTTCCCACGTCTCCTTTCCATTCCAATGGTTGCTGCAGCCTCAAAAGTCCCGATCTCGGGAGCCATTTTAAACACACTATGGTCCCTTTAATTAGAAATCCTTCCTTTCGACGGTGTGACTCATCATCCTGCCCATCCTCCCTGATTGGGCAGGAAATACGGAGACGGGATACTAATGTCTCAGCTCAATTAAAGAGGTTTGGCATGGCCTGCTCCAGAGGTCAACATGTTTTCTGGCCTGCAAAGTGTCCAGGCCTTTGGCTGTGAATTAAGTTGGCACATGTTCACCCAAATGCCCGTAAACTAATGTCATGTGTCATTTCTATCTCTAGTTTTCATTTCAGATCATTTATTACAAAGTGTTAATTCTGGTAAGACAGGCAAGCCTTTCTGAATTAAAGACAAGTTGGAATGCGAAAGGAGTAGACCTATTATACTGCAGGCTTGTTTTACAGTTGTTCTCAGTATGACCGGGCAAGTCCACATTGATGTGTAACCGCACTCCCGAGTTTACAGCATTATTGTCTTTCTTTTCTTCAACTATTTCATCATGCAGAAAGCACTGTAGTGTTGAATGAACTAGAATAGACACGAATGAACTTATCAAATATGTGACAGATGTTCTCAATCCAATAACATGCTCGCCAAAGAGAATTGGTGGAGTCGCACAGGCTAGAAGCCATCAGCTTTCGTAAATTCAGAATTATGAACAAATATCTGGAGGATTTCTAAAATAATGAAATTATTTTATATGTTGAACAAATACTGAGCCATTGTGATGTTTCACTGTCAGGCAGATACAAAAAAAATCATAATTTAAAGATAATGCAATTTCACCAAGGCACGATACAATTGCAGCAAGACATCTTTACTTCTGTACTCAAAAGCTCTCACAATAAAGGCCAACGCACATACCATTTACCTTCCCAATTTCTTGCTGCACCTGCATGTTAGGTTTCAGTGACTCACTAGAACACAGCACTGGGAGTAATTCTGAGTTTACAGCTGCGTTTTAGTCTCTAAAATCCGCTTTCAGGAGCACATCCTTGTTTCTGCTGATGTTGTTGGTACCGATGTGAACTGTAACTTGTAGCTGTTCACCCCCCCCCCCCCCCCCCCCCCCCTCTGGCTGCTCAGTGACATCCTTGGCCCTGGTGCGAGGGAGACTATGTTTCCCAGGGTGGCACGGTAGCACAGTGGGTAGCACTGTTGCTTCACAGCTCCAGGGTCCCAGGTTTGACTCCCGGCTTGGTCTGTGCGGAGTCTGCACGTTCTCCCCGTGTCTGCGTGCGTTTCTTCCAGGCGCTCCGCTTTCCTCCCACGAGTCCCAAAAGACGTGCTGTTATGTGAATTGGACATTCTGAATTCTCACTCTGTACCCGAGCAGGCGGCAATATGACTCGGGGCTTTTCACAGTAACTTCATTGCAGCCAGTTAATGTAAGCCTACTTGTGACAATAAAGATTATTATTATTGTAACCATTGAATCCCCTCCCCCTATTGTTCTTCCACTCTCTTTCCTCCCTTCACGTTGGCACAGTCTTGGCTCTGGCTATACTCCTCTGAGGAACCATTGTCTTCACTTGGATCTAAAATGGAAAATCTGCTGATCGAGAAAGTTAGACTCATCTCCACTACCTGCCTGGTCTTCTTAGACTATCTGAAAGTCACCAATTCCCTCTCTGCCTGTAATCTCTTTACCTGCAGTGTGGCAGCTTCCCTGAAAGTGCTATCCACATAGTTAGGGCGGCATGGTGGCACAGTGGCGAGCACTGCTGACTCACAGGGACAGAGACCCGGGTTCAATTTCAGCCTTGGGTGACTGCTGATTCCTCTGTTTTCCTCCCACAGACCAAAGAAGTGCAGATTAGGTGGATTGGCCATGTTAAATTGCCTCTTCGTTTCCAAAGATGTGTCGATTAGGTGGATTGGCCATGTTAAATTGCCTCTTAGTTTCCAAAGATGTGTCGATTAGGTGGGGGTCTGGGATTAAGGGGAGAGTCCGAGGTGGGGTGCTCTTTCAGAGGGTGGGTGCAGAATCGATGGGCCGAATGGCTCCTTCTGCACTGTAGGTTTTCTATGATTTTCAGCCTCACAGATGTGCCAGTGGCGCTAGCCATCGCTCATGTTCCAAACCCAGGGGTCAAATTTCTGCAGCTGGTGACACTTGCTGGACACGTTGTCAGCTCGGTGACAAGACATGTCCGCAACTTTCCACATGTTACAGGTTGAGCATTCCATGTGACCAAGTTGCCCTGCAGTGCCTAAGATTTACAGACTATTTATTAGAGACCTAGATCGTCCTGTTCTTAATAAGCTTTACTGCTTTTACTGCTAATAGACTTTACCACTATTAATAAAACTAATAATATCCTGGCTGGGAGGTTTACTAGAGTCACTCAGGAGGATGGCAGGGGATGGGAACCAGAGCATTGGTTAGAAGGTGTAATAACTGAAGGGGAAATAGAGAACAAAAATAAGAGAAGAACATCACCGTGTGTGCTCAAACGCAGTGGTTTGAAGTGAGTTTGTTTCAACGCCAGAAGTATAGCAGATAAGGCAGATGAAATTAGAGCACTTATTAGTACTTGGAATTATGATGTTGTGGCCATCACAGAAACTCGGTTAAAGGAAAGGCAGGATTGGCAGCTGAACGTTGGAGGATATGGATGCTTCAGGAGAGATAGAAGGGGATGTAAAAGGGGTGGGGGAGTAGCATTGCTGATTAAGGAGAATATTATAGCCGTACTGCAGGCTCATACAATGAGGCAATCTGGGTAGAGCTCAGGAACAGGAAGAGGGCATTCACATGTTAGGCATTTATGACAAGCCTCCCAACTGCCAGTGAGAGATAGAGGAGCAGATAGGTAGAGAGGTTTTGGATAGGTACAAAAGTAACAGGGTTGTTGTGGTAGAGGATTGTAATTTCCCCTATATTAACAGGGACTCACTTAGTGCTAGAGGCTTAGATGGGGCAGAGTTTGTAAGGTGTATCCAGGAAGGTTTTTTGAAGCAATATGTAGATAATCCAACTAGGGAAGGGGCGGTACTGGACCTGATATTGGGGAATGAGCTTGGACAGGTGATTGAGGTTTCAGTCGGGGAATATTTCGGGAGCAGTGACCAGAATTCCGTAAGTCTTCGGGTACTTTTGGATAGGGATGAGGGTAACCCTCATGTTAAGGTGCTAAACCTTAATGTAAGGCAAATTACAACAATATTGGACAGGAATTGAAGAATTTGAATTGGGTGCGGCTGTTGGAGGGTAAATCAACATCGGATATGTGGGAGTCTTTCAAGCAACAGTTGATTAGGATTCAGGAAAGTCACGTCCTTGAGAGAATGAAGGATAAGTATGGGAAGTTTAGGGAGCCTTGGATAACGAGGGATATTGTGAACCTCGTCAAAAAGAAAAGGAGGATTTTGTACGGCCTAGAAGGGTGGGGACAGTCAAAACCCTTGAGGATTGAAAGCAAGTAGGAAGGTACTTAAGCGGGAAATTAGGAGGGCAAGTAGGATTTTTATTCATGTGTAAGAAGCAAGAGTGTGGCCAGGGAAAGGATTGGGCCATTTAAGGACAGTGGGGGGAATCAATGTTTTGAGCCAGTGGAAATGGGCAAGTTACTAAATGAGTACTTTGCATCAGTGTTCACCAAACAAAAGGACTTTGCAGAAGATGATTCTTGGGTAGGGTGTGTGGACATCTGGGTCATGTCGACATCGAAAAAGAGGACGTATTGGCTCTTTTAAAAGATATCAAGGTAGATATGTCTCCTGGGCCAGATGGGTTTTACTTCAGAATACTGAGGGAAGCAAGGGAGGAAATTGCTGGGACCTTGACTGACATCTTTGTACCTCATTGGTTACAGGTGAGGTCCCAGAAGACTGGAGAAGACTGGCTGTTTAAGAAAGGTAGCAGGGATAATCCTGAAAACTATAGGCCGGTGAGTCTCACATTGGTAGTAGGTAAATTATTGGAGCGAATTCTCAGGGACAGGATTTATAACCATTGGGAAACAAATGGACTCATTAGCGATAGACAGCATGGTTTTGTGAAGGGGACTAATTTGAGAAGGTGACTAAGATGAGGAGAGGGCGGTGGATGTTGTTTACATGGACTTCAGTAAAGCCTTTGACAAGGTGCCTCATGGCAGACGGTACAAAAGGTAAAGTCACACGGGATCAGAGGTGAGGTGGTAAAATGGATACAGAACTGGCTCGGTCACAGAAGGCAAAGGGTAGTAGTAGAAAGGTGTGTTTCTGAATGGAAGGTCGTGACTAGTGGTATTCCACAGAGATCTGTGCTGGGGCCTCTGTTGTTTGTAGTGTACATAAACGTTTGGAAGAAAATGTAGCTGATCTGATTAGTACGTTCGCGGATGACACTAAGGTTGGTGGAGTGGCAAGTAGTGTTGAGGATTGTCAGAAGATACAGCAGGACATAGATAGGTTGGAAACTTGGGCAGAGGAATGCCAAATGGAATTTAATCCAGACAAATGTGAGATAATGCATTTTGGTAGGTCTAACATAGAGGGGAAATATACAGTAAATGGCAAAACTCCATAGAGGTTTGAAAGTGGCAACACAAGTGGACAAGATAGTCAAGAAAGCACATGGAATGTTTGCCTTCATTTGACAGGGCAGGGCATCGAGTATAAAAACAGGCAAAACAGGCACGTCATGCTGCTGTTACATAGAACCTTGGTAAGGCCGCACTTGGAATACTGCGCACAATTCTGGTCGCCATGCTACCAGAAGGATCTGGAGGCTTTGGAGAGGGTGCAGAGGAGGTTTACCAGGATGCTGCCTAGTCTGGAGGGTGTTAGCTGTGCAGAGAGGCTGAATGGACTCGGACTGTTTTCATTAGAACGACGGACTTTGAGGGGTCACCTGATGGCCGTCTACAAGATTATGAGGGACATGGATAGAGTGGATGGGCAGGCACTCTTTCCGAGGGTGAAGGGGTCAGTCACAAGGGGCATAGGTTTAAGGTCCGTGGGGCAAATTTTAGAGGAGATGTACACAGAGGGTGGTGAGTGCCTGGAACGCGTTGCCAGGGGAGGTTGTGGAAGATGATACTTTAACGGCATTCAAAAGACATCTTGACAAATACATGGATAGAATGGATATAGAGGGATACAGCACAAGGAAGTGCTGAGGGTTTTGGCCAAGGTTAGTATCAAGGTTAGTACAGGCTTGGAGGCCTGTTCTTGTGCTGTATTGTTCTTTGTTCTTAAAACTACTAGAAAATAACCAGAATTTGAAAGATAAATCTGCAAAATATTCAGCAATCAATCACTTATTTGTTTCCCTGAGATGTCACACCTTGAATTTTCTCAGAATGCAGCCAGTCCACAGACTGAGACTCCTAGCTTTCTTAATCGGGTCCATAGCTCTCCATCCTCTTTTACACTGAAAGTTAAGGTAGCTACTTACGTGAACAGCACCTCCTCCCTCAATGCACCACCTCCCTCACTTACCAAATTCTCAAGCTCACACTTTGCGACTAGCAGCACTCAGTGACCAGCTGCTGTCTTTTTGCTTACTTACACCAAAGAAAGGGTCATTGCTGTTGCGATCCTGACTCAATGTCACTCTGAGGGAGCTTATTAACTCCCTGCACACACCAAAACTGCCTCCTCTTGCCTGGGAAACGTTCGCCCGTCACTAAATGATTTTGTCTTCCATTTTTAATAAAGCCATTTTGCTTTTTAATAAAGCCAGATTTCCTGGCCACCTGAAGCATTTTTCAACCGCTCTGGAAGGGCAGGGCCAGAGGCATTCCAATGCCTCCTCTTGCTTGATCTTCCATTTACCAGACCACGGATTCAGCAGCTGACGGCACACCTCAAATATCATTCTCAGTGTTTAGATCCTTTGGGCAGTAGACACAAGAAACACCTGCTAGGGACAGGTGTCCACTGTCCTGTTCATACTCAAGTTTTGTTTATAGTAGAAGCACTCACAGAGACTGGCATGCCACGGGCTAAAACAAAATAACATTCTGATTTTACGCTGCAGCAGTCCTTGGCAGGACTTTCCCTAGTTTGGCATATTGCCCCAGTAGAGGTCAACGAGCCAACCTCTGCTAATTTCAAGGCTGGCAGAGTGGACCAGGGTTAGTGGGGTCTATCTATTCTCCCACAGAGCAGCACCTCAACCAAAGGACGGAATCCATCTCTTATCAAATTAAGAGCAAGCCAATTTCATCCAAACAAACTTTTTATGTTAACATGGTACAGCTCATGCCATCAACATCCGGCACGGAGGAGCTGTCCCAGACTTTGATTTTTTTTTTCTCTCAGTGTATCAATTTCTAAGAAAGTTGTTTTCAATTCTGTTGACAGAATTTCCTTCACGTTGAACGATTTCATTCTGCTAAATTTTGTTTCCGGAAGAAGGAGCCTTCTCAGTTTATTTTCAATATTGTGGGCTTGCACAAAGATATGTAGATTACAGTCAAAGAGAGCAGGATGAATACAGTGATGATAATTTGATTGCTATGATTAGTTCAGCTCAGCAGAAAAAACAAAATATTTTCAGAACAAAAGTAAAATGCTTGCTGAATGCGTTAAAGAATGCAATGCAAACTGTCAACAGGAAATAAATAAAGGGCTTAAACTCTAAAGATTTCAGGAAATGAGTCCTTGGCTGTTAATTACATATTTCCATTCAATTCAATGGAAAAATCCAGCCTCGGTGTAGCAAAACAGAAAGAAAGTAGAGAACAATATTATTGATGATTTGCACAGAAATAATACATTTTCTTATTGGAGAACATCCAAACACAAGTGTTCAAAATTAGACAGTTACATAATAACAAGTACAATATCCTGACTGTGATGTTTCCTGCAAACCTGTGGTGTATAATTTTGCAGTACATAACACTCACACCGACAAGAATGCAGTGACACATTGAACGTACAACACAGTTAAATGTTGCTAATGTACTTTGTCAGGAAAAACAAATACTGTGATACTTACCTGCTCAGTAAAATCTTTCAAATTTACATATTCAGTGCTTGTTCGTTTTTAAACGTCAAATAAAAGTAGTTGAGTACACAGAGTTTATTTAAACTCATCGACACCAGTCAGGTACATGTAATGATATTTGTGACCAAACATATTGGGCGGGATCTCCATTTCAGAGACTCAGTGCTGATGCCAGGACAGAATTGGTGGACTTCTACGACAGCACAATTGGTGGAACTCTCGGAGCAATTCAGAGGCAAGAAGCACAAATAAGGTCTGGTTCCTTCACTGCTCATGAATTACGAGGTGGTTTGTTGTGACCCTTGTAGCCAAGTCTTGTACTTGATATGACCGTCAATGGGCTAGCACCGGCGCCACGTGGAACACAATGACAAACAGTGTCAGATTTGCCAGGGTCGTGATTGGCACACGAGGGGCTGAGCTGCAGCTGCATATTAGCACTCCACTCCCCACACACACACACACTCATCCCAGCCAACAGGATGGCACTGGTGGCTCTGGAGCGCGCCAATCTGTTGATGGGTTGGCTGGGGCCAGAAGGTGCACTTCAATAAGAAAAGTTCTCATTCTTCAAAACTCCAATGTAAGTCCAATCTGCTCAACCTTTCCTCACACGGCAATCAATTCATCATGAAAATCAGTTGAGCGAACATTCTCTGAATTGCTTCTGATGCATTTACATCTTTTTTTATGTAAAGAGACCAGAACTGCACACAGTACTCCAGGCGGTTTCGTCCCTCAGTCCAAAGATGAGCAGGTTAGGTGGATTGGCCATGCTAAGTCGTCCCTTTGTGTCCAAAGGTTAGGTGGGGTTATGCGGATCGGGCGGGGGAGTGGGCCTAGGTAGGATGCTCTTTTGGAGAGTCGGTGCAGGCTTGATGGCCCAAATGGCCTTCTTCTGCACCTGTAGAGATTCTATGATTCTATGTGGCCTTACCTATACAACCAAAGCATAACTTCCCTACTTTGATACTCAGTTTCCCTTGTAATAAATACCAACATCCCATTTCCTTTCCCAATCAATGTACCTACATGCCAATATACTAGGACACAAAGTTCCTCTTTGCTGCAGAGTTCTGCCATCAAATAGTATATTGCTTTTCTGTTCCTCCTGCCAAAGCGGACAAGTTCAGATTTTTCCACATTTTATTCCAATTTTTTTCCACTCACTTAACCTATTCATAGTCCTTTGTGGACTCCTTGGGCGGGGTTCTCCGAGCCTCCATTCCGAAATCGCGCTCGGCGCAAGGACAGAGAATGGGGCATCAGACGCGCACGTGCGGTCAATGTGGCGCCATTGAAGGAGGTCCCCGTGGCGATTCTCAGCTGGCCAAGATCCCGCCGGCGTGGTTCTAGCATGGTTCCTGGTGGGGATCCATCACTGGGGGAGGGGATGGGGCGGGGTGCTCCATGACAGCCAGGCTCACGATCGGGGGCCACCGACCGGCAGGCGGGTGGGATCTAGGGGGGCCTATATTGTGGGGCCGGTCCACTGTGTGGGTCCGCCATGTAGCGCGGGGTCGCCGCGTGCATGCGCAGACCCACGACCAGAAGTGCAGGGCCCCATATTTGCAGTGGAGCTGCGCCGAGCACTCCGGCGCCCTGCTGGCCCCCTGTCGGCCACAGAATCGCTGGGCCAAGAGGCCCATTGACGCCGGCGTGAAATGCTCTGGTGTTTATGCCGGTGTCAACACTTAGCCTCCATTTTGAAGAATCCCGCCCCTTATGCCCACTTGTGACTTACTTCCCTATCTTTATTTGTGCCATCAGCAAATTTAACTACCATACCTTTAACCCTTTCATCAAAGTCATTAATATAGATTGCAAATAGTTGAGGGTCCAGCACTGATCCCTATGGCACTCCACTCGTTACAGCTTACCAACCCGATAACGATCTATCTATCCCTGCCCTCTATTCCTGTTAGTTAACCAATCCTCCATCCATGAAATCTGTTACCCCTACACCATGAACTCGTATTTTGTGAAGTTTCACACTCCCAATTTCCCATTTCTTTTCTATTATTCCATAACCACTGGGATGCCTCCTCTATTTTCCATCTTGCCTACATTCCTAAAAACAATGTGACAATATCCAGATCCAAAGTTCCATGTCACTGCACAATTATTTTCAGTTGATAGTGGAACAGTATTGATCTGAAGCAGGATGGAATTGAATGTAGTGCCCACTAACGATTTGTTCAAGCTAACAATTCATTGCACAGAATTAGGGCCATTAATGGCATTAAAGAAAATAGATGCGTACGATGAACAATCAATCGTTAACAGTGGAATAGCATTTTAAGCATAAGGGAACATTCCCATTCAAAGGCAGTATGATAACTGCCAGCAAGTTTGCACCAACAAGCTCTGTATGCTCCCACAGTGCTATGGAGTTCAGTGATAATCCTTCCTTCTGATTCCAATTTCTGTAGGATTCTACCTTTACAGAAAAATATTCCTTATGGGAATTGCCGGTATTATTGTTTCTCAAGGCCATGGCTGCTATTTAGAATACTGAGCCTGTATTGCGCTAATTTATTTATCCATCATGATTACATGCTGGGCTTGACCTATACCTGGATAAAGTAAGAAGTCTTACAACACCAGGTTAAAGTCCAACAGGTTTGTTTCAAACACGAGCTTTTGGAGTCCTTCTTCAGGTGACTGGAGAGGTATGATCCAGAAACATTTATATAGACAAAGTCAGAGATGCTGGACAATGCTTGGAATGCGAGCATTTGCAGGTGATCAAATCATTACAGATCCAGAGAGAGGGATAATCACAGGTTAAAGAGGTGCGAATTGTCTCAAGCCAGAACAGTTGGTGGAATTTTGCAAGTCCAGGCCAGATGGTGGGGGGTGGATGTAATGCGACATGAATCCAAGATCCCGGTTGAGGCCGAACTTAGCTATAAGTTTTTGCTTGGCAATTCTGCGTTGTCGCGTGTCCTGAAGACGCCTTGGAGAATGCTTACCCGGAGATCCGAGGCTGAATGCCCTTGACTGCTGAAATGTTCCCCGACTAGAAGGGAACATTCCTGCCTGGTGATTGTCACACGGTGCCCGTTCATTCGTTGTCGCAGTGTCTGCATGGTCTCGCCAATGTACCACGCTTCGGGGCATCCTTTCCTGCAGCGTATGAGGTAGACTACATTGGTCGAGTCGCACGAGTATGTGCCGCATACCTGACTGCGCTCCGAAACCTCGTGTTTGAAACAAACCTGTTGGACTTTAACCTGGTGTTGTAAGACTTCTTACTGTGCTCACTCCAGTCCAACGCCGGCATCTCCACATCATTGCTGGATAAAAGCATGGCACTAACCTTCAGCATTTCAGCACAGCATATATTTGCATTCACATCCAATCTTGTTGTAGTATTTCATTTAATAGAGGTGCACACCCATTTATAAACTATTGCATTCCGATGAGTAATTAAAACCAGGAGGGGATACAGTGCCACGTGAAACCTACCTTTCACTTCGTTTGTATTGTAATCGTCCAAGGTCACTCCTTCATTCACATTTGAAATGGCTGGTTTGGGAAACTTCTGTTGGGTAACTTACACTCGGTATATCTAAAGCAATGAATGGTTGTATTATCATTTGCAGCATGTCTAATGAGTGGTTTGGCTACAATGAACACTGGCCGCTGATAAATTAAGTAAAATGGAAGAATTGCTGGTCCACCTCTCTCATTCAAGTAAATGGAAAGTGACAGTTGGGACAATAGTTACTTTTTACTCCTGATATGCATCTGGTAAACCTCTGACAACTGCAGATGAAGATCATTTTGTTTTTTTTGGCAGTGCTCTTTAATATATGGGCATTAGGACCCAAGGGACACATACACATTTGGTTCCTGCTTCATTATCAGATGACTGCTCAAAGTACAAGTGCAAACTCGAAAGCACCACTCCTGGGACGTGTGAATCCGGAGGGAAAGGCACAATGAAGGATCCAGTGAGCGGGTCCACGGTAAGGAAACTTTCCCCCTTTTTTTTTGCCACTTCTTTTTTCAGGCTTGTTGCTAACACAGCTGGAATGAAAAACATTTTAAAAGACTGCGCATAGTTCGGGCGGGGAGTGATGAGTTTCTCGGGACGACAACTTTATTTCTGTGTAACTCGACTTGTCTGCTTATTTCAAATGTTGCTGTTTACGACATCCTCGTTCAAATGACGCTCTCCTGTGACAGCCGATGTGATTTTTAAGCTGTCCTAAATACAATTGAAGCAAATGTGTGTGCAAACTTTGGCGTGGAATGTAATCAAATTAATGGATTAAGTCAGGTAATTCAAATCTCTTGATTCAGTACCAGCTGTAGGGATTCGGTCTGGAATGAAGTTGAGAGCCAAAACAATAAATGGGAACATTTATTCAGCCAACCCATTTTTGGGGCAAGGAGCGCGGGAGAAACCAGGAACTCAGCTGTCACTGCGACATGGGTCCTGTGGGGTGGGGTGGGGGGTGAGGTCACTGGCTCTATCTTCAGAGACAGACTGAATGCGCTATTGAAAAAAAAAATGTAAGCTGATCAAAGAGCATCAGCTCTGATTTGTGAAGAGCAAGTCTAACTTATCCAGGTGTTTTATGTTAAGAGTTTACTAACATGATGGACAAGGAAACCATAGATGCTTTCTGTCTCGAATTCCAGGAGGCGCTTTGTTAGGTTCAGCACAAGCGGATATTAATTAGTAAAAAAGAGAGTGCATGGCACTGAAGATAACTTGAACATGTTGATTTGATAATTCATTGAGAAGGTAGAAGGCGGAGAGCAGGGAGAATGTAGTATTCTTGACAGAATGTTTGGGGGAGAGAAAGGACTTGGGGAGGTGGATTAGAGTTGGGAGACCTTTATATCCCTTTGCAGACTCTCTGCTTCTTCTTGAAAACTTATTTCCCTACCTATCTTGGTGTCATCGGCAAGTTAGCTACTATGCATTCAACCCCATCATCCAAATCATTGGTGTAGATTGTAAAAAGTTGAGGCCGCAGCACTGCTCCATGTGACACTCTGCTAGTTACAGCTTGCCAACCTGAAAATGACTAATTTATTCCTAGTCTCTGCTTTCTGTTAGCTCATCAGTCTTTTATCCGTGTCAATATGTTACCGACAACATGTGCTCTTACTTTATCTAGTAAACTTTGTGAGAAGTCTTACAACACCAGGTTAAAGTCCAACGGGTTTGTTTCAAACACTAGCTTTCGGAACACTGCTCCTTCCTCAGGTGAATAGACTTTACCTGAGGAAGGAGCAGTGCTCCGAAAGCTAGTGTTTGAAACAAACCCGTTGGACTTTAACCTGGTGTAAGACTTCTTACTGTGCTCACCCCAGTCCAATGCCGGCATCTCCACATCATGGCTAGTAAACTTTGATATGGCATCTTATCAAAAGCTTTTTGGAAATCCAAGACTCCACATTGCTTGTTATTGCCTGAAAAGATTCAAATCAAATTAAATAGTTAAACACAATTTCCCTTTCATAAAGCCACGTTGACTCTGTCTGATCATCTTATCATTTTCTAAATATCCTCCTTAATGGATTTGAGTAATTCCCTGAAAACAGATAGTAGATAGGCCAGTTAGCTGGGTCAGTGACAGGTCAGAAGGGTCAGGGGATTGCTGAGGCAGGTATCCTGGATCCAATAGACTTCATCTTCCTTTAGTTGCCGGGTTTTCTGAGGTGCAGGAAATCTGGCCAGCCTGAGTTTAAAGTAGAAGCCACCTATCAAAACGAGGCTGACAGCCCCTGTGAAAACCTGAAGTGGATGGCTTGATAGTGGATTGGGGTTGGGATTCAGATTTTTGATGCAATAACTTCCCAACTCCACTGCTTTTGAGGGGGTTAAAGCTTCCCCTTGTTCTTTCCCAAGGATCTGTACCAGGATATCTGTTTTTCATTACTTTGTCAATGACGTGTGTACAGGAATAGAGAGTTATATGTCCAATTTTGCAGATGACAGGTTAGTTAGGGGGAGCAATACATTGTGTAGATGGGAGCTGGAGATTTCAAAGGGGCACAGGCAGATTAATTAACTGGGCAAAAATATGGCAGATGATGTTCAATATGGGGATGCATGAATTAATCCACTTTTGATCCAAGAAGAACAAATTGGAAAATGGCAAAAGACTAGAAACTGTGGTGCTCCGCACAGTGGAGCAGTGGTTAGCACTGCTGCCTCAGGGTGCCGAGGTCCCAGGTTCCATCCTGGCTCTGGGTCACCGTCTGTGTGGAGTTTGCACACTCTCCCCGTGTTTGCTTGGGTTTTGCCCCCAAAGGTGTGCAGGGTAGATGGATTGGCCACGCTAAATTGATCCTTAATTGGAAAAAAATGAATTGGGTACTCTAAATTTTTTTAAAAAGACTAGAAACTGTGGAGCAGCGAAGGGATTTGAGTTTACAGGTACACAAATCCCAAAGAAGTAGCACACAGGTACGAAAATTAATTGGGAATGTTAACAGAATGTTCACTTTTATCTATAGAGGACTGGATAAAAGGGAGAGTGATGCTCCAATTGTACAGAGTTTGAATCAGTCCCTATCTGGAGTATTGCGATGAGTGTTGATTACTCAGAAGCATATGTTAACCTAGGAGGGATAGAGCACAGAGTCACCTGAATAGCACAGGGCTTAAAGGATAAATGAATTGAACAGGCTCCCTAAACTTAGCTTGTGGTCCTTCAAATTTAGAAAATTGAATGATCTAACTGAGGAGCTTTAAATGATAAAAGGCTTTCATATAGTAAACAGGAAGAACATATTTCCCCTGTTGGGGGAATCCAGAACATGGGGACATCCTATTAAAATTGGAGATAGACCATTCAGGAATTAAATTAAGATGAACCTTTTCAGCAAAGGACAGTGGAAATGTGGAATTCTCTCCTGCAAATGGCTGTGGATTCAGGGTCAATTGAAAACTAATAAATGGCTTTGATTAGGTAAGGATATCAAGGGGTATAGAAAAGACAGTAAATGGAGTTGAGGTACATATCAGTTATAATCTAATTGAAGGATGTGACAGGTTCAAGGCTCTATATTGTCTATTGCTATTTCTATATTTCAAATGACAATATTGTATGTAGGTACTCGGTGAGTCCAACGTGAGAAATAAATGATATAAATTGGATTCTTATGCTTCCTTTATTCTTTTCTGACAACCCTAGGTCTGACTTACAAAATTATATTTTTCCAATTATTTTTAGTAAAAAGATGAATGTCTGTTGAATATTAACTGGCATATTGTTGTTTTCAGTATAACCGAATATATCAACACATCAAGAAGTTTGCCAAAAATGGTGACAATTACTGCAAAGAACTCATATCCGTCCTTCAGCAGAGGTACAAAGAACAACTTCAGTTTGCTGATTACCTTTACAAAAATCACAAAGTAATTCTATTATAAAGGTTGCCCTGTATTGTTTTCTTTTAAAGGTGGAAAAGGAGTTTATTGTGTGGCAATGCTGATCCATATTACTGCAATATGAAGTATGATTGTGTGTATGTGAAACCTATTATCCTTCAGTGGGATAAATAAAAGCATTAAAACACAATAAGTCACTTTGAGGACCACCTAGATTACTTAGATATTCAAGCGGGTGAGGAAAAAATAATTAGATAGTTAATAATTGTTGAATAAAAGAATTACCAGTATCCACTTGAGTAGTTTTAAACATGGTAGCTGCATCATTATTACAGGCTCATTTTAATTATATTGTTCAATACATCATAGTATATCCACAAAGCAGTGTGATTTAATGCATATTTAATTGCAATTCATATTTATTCTGGCTCCCAGAACTATTGAATAAGGCATTGGTTCAAATTAATAACTTTATGTGTGCTTACACCAAACAAATTCAAACTATAACGGCACTGCTAAAAAGCAAGTCTTCAAAACGTGAACACAAATAATTTAAAATTTGTTTTAAAAAACAGGTTAAAAAGCCGCAGCCATCTATTTTTTATGATGTGGGGTTAAAGACAAGAAAGTTAACCATAATTAAAGTGTACTCAATTTCTTCCTATCCACGAAGCAACCATTCTGTTAGTGAGATGCACTTCCTGTCATTGGTTGGTTTTACTTTGGCTGAAATGCTTGGCCATTATTGGGGAATTTTGGTACTAATGATAGATGTTTCTCTCATTATTAGAATGTTCTTTCGCAGAAATATTTCCCCATCGGAGAAAATATTTTGTTTGTTTACATATTCTTTGCATGGAAACAATTTTCAAATTACTATCATGTTCTTTCAATCACCAAGATTTCAGAAAACATATTCCCTTTGTTCAAGAGTTCTTTCCACTGAAGCCGTTTGGTCCATTGCTAAATTGCTCGTGCCTTGTATTCTTTGTATTGTTAAAATATTCTGTCTTCATTAAAACATTCTTTGAGGCATAACGTATTATACAGTTACAAAGTCAGGAACACACAAATTGCCAGACTGGCACTGGCCTCCATTCACCATCCCTGAGCTGGTGGCTATACCAAGAAGGAAAATGTAGGGGCCAGCAGCAATCCTGATGAGCGGCAGGTTAGCACAGTGGTTAGCACTGTTGCTTCACAGCGCCAGGAACCCGGGTTCAATTCCTGGCTTAGGTCATTGTCTGTGCGGAGTCTGCACGTTCTCCCCGTGTCTGTGTGGGTTTCCTCTGGGTGCTCCGATTTCCTCCCACATGTCCTGAAGTAATAATAATAATCGCTTTGTGTCACAATCGGCTTCAGTGAAGTTACTGAAAGACATGCTTGTAAGGTGAATTGGACATTCTGTATTCTCCCTCATTGTACTCAAACAGGCGCAGTAGTGTGGCGACGAGGAGATTTTCACAGTAACTTCATTGCCGTTTTAATATAACCCATTTTTGTGACGATAATAAAGGTAAAGATAAAGAACCTGATATCAACGTAATAACTTGAATACTTTTGTAACGGACAATCCGCAAAGAGCAAAAATGAATGGATAAGATTATTTAATGCCAGTAGCAGATTTCTTATGATAATGCTGACATGTATCAGAACATGTAACCCAGCATTGAGGTCTCAGACAATCGATCACAGGCCTTTTGAAGATACTAATGGATTTTAAACTTGGTGCTACAAGTATTAACAATTCGGACAGAGCTGAAAGTCACGGCTGCCGCGAGTAGGATTTCCAACTTCTCAGATGTAGCAATGAGGGTAACTATTGGAAGAGATGAGGGAAAGTTGAGCAAAATTATTTGGCATCCTGGGGAATGGACAATCCCACACAATAGTAAGAGTACAGGAGTGGGAGTAGGAAGTTGAAGTAGTGAGTGCCATTTGTTCAACAATGCAATGCAGGATAAAATGTAACAAGATGATCAGGATAGGCAAAATAAGATGCACTATCTACCATACTTGTTCTGCTGGTGCAAGCAGTTGCATGTACTGTCAGTCAGGTCATTGTTAAAAAAACAAGTTCTCACACATACAAATGTTAGTCTGTCAACATTGAAAATGATTGCATAATCATCAACTCGGCCATCCCATGCTCACTAAGCATTATTGGGTTTTCCCAATATGTACAGTTGGAGGAAATTTCACTCCTATAGAACTAGATGTCGGACAAGCTCTCTTACAACTTAGAGTCAGTAGAGAGGGTCGAGAGAGAAGGTGGCGGGGTAGAGCTGGGTGATTTCAGCATATTTGTGGAACCTGAGTTTGCGTTTCGGAATGATGGCATTGAGAGGCAGTACATATTGAAAAATAGGAGGCGGCCTGGGTAGATTCTTGGGTGGGGTGGCGGGGGGTGGGAGCTGGTGGGTGGGGCAAGAGTTTGGTGGGGTGGGGGGAGAGTTAGAGTGCTGGAGTGTTAAGAGATTTTATGGCTTCTGGTAGACAGATAAGAATGGAGTCAGGCAAATAGCCTCACCAAGCTAGAATAAAAGCAGCCACAGAGGGTTCTATGCCTCGGTTGAGACCAATCAATCTTTTCAGCAGATCCATTAGCCTCTCAGGGAATGTACAATGCGCCATTGACCTGTCAGAATCTAACATTTTCTCAGGCCAGCAGGTCCAGTAAGGTTCACTGTTGGGTCCCCCAGATGCTTGAACGTACAGGTCTAAATCACTCAGGCTTCTGATTTGAAGATGCAATCTGGCATTGATCTCGCTCCAGACAGTGGTTGCTGAATACAGCAACTATCCCAATTCTCTGTGGCCCAGTGTGAAGCCAGCAGCCGACTAAAGCAGGTTTTTGACCGTTCTGGCAGTACATGGACATTCCTGCTTGGATACTGGTGTTTGAGCAAGTATTGGTAGCAAAGAGAAGCACAGTGGTATTGTTTGAAGATTACATGTAGCTTCTGCATTATATGCAGTAATAAATTGCGATTTTAGATTTTGCTCCCTCTTTGTTAATGGGAGTATTAGGGATTAGCATGTGATAAACCTTGGCACACTTGGAAAATTACAATCACATTTAATTTGAATTAGGGAAATGGTGCAGATCATAAATACAGAGGTTTGGGTGTGTCTATAAATTTGCTTATACTTCATTTCTTTTTCTCGCATATCAGAGCATTTCTGACATTTCTTAGATCAGCGACAGGATGGCTTTCTAAGCTGTCCTCATTCTTTTGCTGATCATTATCTCTATCCAGATTCTCCTCCCTTTCCCATGATACTTCCTCCGCTTCCTGTGGCTGGGGACTCTCCAGTGTATATTTATACAGGATGCAATAACTGATGAGAATTCCGAAGACTTGTGGTGGAGCACATTTCTTGGGAAGAATTTTTTTTTTGCTCTAATGTAATTTAAGGAGAAAATTTAAATTCATTTGGTGCTCCTATCAGATACAACAGGTTGGCAAATTGGATAGTTCGCTGCAGGTGAAAAAATTTAGTTGCACAGGCTGTTGTATCAAAGAAAGGCAATTGTGTGCCATTGCAGCTTTAAAAAGCATGCCACAAAAAGCAGGCACCAGCCTTTTAAAATAAAAAGGTGGCTGTGTGGCATACAGTTTTAACAACTTTATCCATAATCACATAATTGTGTTTTTTTTTTAAAGAGCTGATCTGGAAAAGAGGTATGCTAAAGGACTCCTCAGACTGGCGAGCAAAATTACCAAAGCATCCACCAGCATCGTAAAAAAGTAAGTAACGTATCTGAAATGTAAGAATTTGCACTTAAATAATAAGGATACAAAAATTTGAATGTAGAGATTATTGATATGTCCTGGATGATTCAAATCTGATTTATATAGGTGAAAGACTGTCCAATGTTTAGATGTTAAAATTATAATTTAGAAACTGTAACATTTTTAAAAAAAGTTGCTGATACAAAGCCTGCAAATCTTGTCAACTATTTGTTTTCATAAACAAGGAGCCATAGAAAATTAATGGTAGAGAAGGAGACCATTTGGCCTATCATGTCTATGACAGACGTAAAATTGCTATCTGTCTAATCCCATCTTCCAACTTTAGAGTCATAGAGTCACAGCGCAGAAAGGGCCCTTCGACCCATCGATTCTGCACCGACAATAACTGCCCATAATTGCACACTAATCCCACTTACCAGCACTTGTCCAATATCCTTTTTTTTAAAAATAATTTTTATTGAAATTTTTGAAAAATGCATAACAACAGAACAATAATAACAAACACCCCCCGGCACCCGTAACAACGCATATAACGAACCCCCCCCCCCCTCCAAACCCAATAAACAACAAAATAAATTAACAATGAATTAAATTAACATAAACAATGCCCCCCCGAAACCCCCCCCCCCCCCCCCCCCCCCCACGGGTTGCTGCTGCTGCTGACCTAGTTCCCTATCGTTGAGCCAGAAAGTCGAGGAAAGGCTGCCACCGCCTAAAGAACCCTTGTACCGACCCCCTCAGGGCGAATTTGACCTTCTCCAGCTTAATGAATCCCGCCATGTCATTGATTCAGGTCTCCACGCTTGGGGGTCTCGCATCTTTCCATTGTAACAAGATCCTCCGCCGGGCTACTAGGGACGCAAAGGCCAAAACACCGGCCTCTTTCGCCTCCTGCACTCCCGGCTCCACCCCAACCCCAAATATCGTGAGTCCCCAGCCTGGCTTGACCCTGGACCCTACCACCCTCGACACCGTTGTCCAATATCTTTGAACATGGTGGTGTTTCAAGTGCTCATCAAGTGTTTTTTAAAGGTTGTGAGGTTTCCAGCCTCCACTACCTTCCCAGGCAGTGCATTCCAGATTCTCACCATCCTCTGAGTGAATTTTCATTTTCTCAAATCACCTCGCAATTTCCTGCCCCTCACCCTAAAACTGTGCCCCCTGTACCATCCCCCCGCCCCCCAATGGCCCATTCCCCTGTGGGTTATGGCACTGCAAATGAATATTTAGGCATTTGTTAAACGTCTTGAAGACTTTTGCCTCTACCAACCTCTTACACAGTGACTACCAGACCCATCCATCAAAGGTCTCCATCAAAGACTCCCCTTTAAACTCTTTGGTGAAATATTTTCTTCTCATCTGCCCTCTAATCCTGCTGCCAATTACTTTAAATCTTTGCCTATCATTTCTGTGCCAGCTCTTTGCGAGAAAAAATCCTAACTAATCCCATTGCCTCTCTGACTCCCCATAGTCTCTGATTATATTCAGTCCAGCCCAAATCATTTTTACACACCAGGAACAAAATTAGACCTGAGTGTACACTATTTGCAACTGTCCACCAATCTGAGGAATATTGTTTATTGTAACTGTTTGCCAAACAGCAACTTTCTGTCCACAATATCTCATAACATATTCCTATTTTTTTAATGTGCACTCATGAAAGCCTTATGAAAATCTATATCCACTGCATCTACAGAATCCATTTATTGGTTTAGTGAGTCACTTCTTTGAAACAATATTGGCTCAGAATGTGCTGGAGCCGGGCGTGCCTTAGTCAGACTTGTTCAAACCGAAATGTGCACAAACTTGTATTTGCTAGCAGTGCATGCTGATAGGGATAACAGGCATCCAGGAGCTCTTACTCACCACAAGTTATGAGACAATTTTCAGGCGAATAATGACAAGCGTTATTCACATGGCATCATTTACTCAGCAACTTCTGTGCCATTGAAATGGATTCGCCATTTGGGAGACTAGGGGCTGGATTCTTTGTTTCAGCAACAAAGTGTTGAAGCCAACAGAGCATGTGTGGTCTTTTACAACCAAAATTTCTGCATGAAACCGTCACCGATTCCGAACCAGTGTAGGACTAGCAGCGGCACCGGGTGAAACTCCCGGTGTGCCGAAAATGGCCGGAGAATGGCCAGCTCCCTGGCCGCGCATGCGCACGGTTGACGACCTGCAGCGGTACAACATGGCGCTGGCTGTGCGCGGACCCGACCCGCCCTCCGCGACTGCAGAGCTCACCCCCTGGCTACCCTTCGCCAGTCCTCCCAGTCCTCGTGGATGCCCCCCTCAGCCAGCAGCACAGATCCCGGCTATGTGTGGTGGTGCTGGACGCAGTCCGCAGGTGCCACACCGGGTTCCCGCACTGAAACCTCACTTGTCCCGCGCCTTCGGGAACTCGCCGCATTGGGGGCGGAACATCGCAGGTGCGATGATGCCATTTCCAAGGGGGCGCAGCATGGCTGACTCCCACCGGCCCTGATTGGGCGTCGGAGATGGTTCTCCGCCCAATCACCGATTATGATATCGGCGTCGGGCAACGGAAAATCCAGCCCAATGTTCTCCCGCCAGAGCTGAATCGCTTGTGGTTTGCCATGGCATTAGGAGTGGTGTCCAGAGTGATTCATTCTCCCCAGCAATGCTGATATTTGCAAGAGATTCTGTTCCGAATAACACTATCTAGTCATTTTGAGCAAGCGGCCTGACAGCAAGGTCTGGGGACAGGCCCCCCCACAATGCAAATTCTGCCCCCTGTAACCCTCCCCCCCCCCCCCCCCCCCAGCTGACATGTAAGGGCTTCCTCTCCACCACGGGAATTGCTGGGTCACCCTCTCATCACATCATGCACTCATGTGGGTGACCCGTCCCACCAACTCCCCATTAGAGATCTTCAACCAGACCTCCCCTCATCAAAGACCCCATCAGTGACCTCATCAGAAACTCCACTCCAAATCCCCCGAAACAAGACCCCTCCCCATATCAAAGACCTGTCCCCCCACATCCAGGAACCCCCTCCATAACCCTCTCCTCCCCCCCAATCAGTCACCCCTGTCTGGAAGCTAAAGAGCATTCCAGGCAGAAACAGTGAAAAACCACAGCTTTTTCACTCACTTTCCCCCTACACCTGCTTCAGAGGCAGAGGTGTAGAAAGCAGCAGGTATTAGAAAATCAAAACACATCATACGCCTCAATTACCCTCAGATCCTTTGATCTACAAGGTTTCTATTCACTTACAAAGATAAATAGGTTTTAGTAGGCTGCAATTGACAGGGTAATCGCTTCCAGACGGCCAGATTGTTTATTTTCATTTCCCTTCATGCTTGAATTAATCTCAAGTACTCTGCTGTCAATCTAACCATAATATTTATTGGCAGAGGTGTAGAAAGCAGCAGCTATTAGAAAGTCAAAACACATCACACACCCGCAATTACCCTTAGATCCTTTGACCTGCAAGGTTTCTATTTACTTACAAAGATAAATAGGTTTCAGTAGACTGTAATTGACAGAGTAATCACTTCCAGACAGCTATATGTCTGGATTGTTCATTTTCATTTCCCTTCAAGCTTGAATTCATCTCAAGTACTCTGCTGTGAATCTAACCACAATGTTTACCAACATTGGAATTAAGTGCTTTCACTTCCTCTTTTTCTGAGTAGAACGTAACTGATTTTGTTGTGATGAGGAGCTGTCAATCATAGCTAGATGTTTATAAACATTGTGGTTAGGTTCATTGTTATGGGGGATTCACCTGATTTGAGGGGGGGGGGGTTCTCTGTTATGGGGGTTACTGATGTGGGGACTCTCTGTCATGGGAGTCTCTGTTATGGGGTGTCTCTGAATGGGGGGGCATCTCTGATAGAGGGGGACACTGAAATTGGGAGTTTTATGGGGGTCTCCGATGAGGGGTCTTGTGCGGATTTCTAATGAAGGGTTCTCTGGTGGGAGGTCTCTGATAGAGGTGTGTGATGGGGTTCTGGTGGGGGGGACTGATTTGGAGAGTCTGGTGGGGGCCTGATGGGGTGCTGGGGTTGGAGTGGGCAGGATTTGCGTTATGGAGGGACTTTTGGGGACGCTTACCTTAGATAATTATCCCCATGCCCCACCGCGACCTCTACCGCGTCAGGGCTACGTTGGAAAGTATTTGCACCAATCCATGCCCGCGTGAATCCCGGCCAGGAGGGCCTGGGAATCACAGAGGCATAGGGAATCTGATGTTCAGCCTGTCAATAGATTGTAAGTGGGTTCAAATGACCCATTTACATCTTCCTGCTGGCACGGGACATGAACCTCCGATACCGCCACCAGCGGAGGACCAGAGCATCGCATGTGCCAATTTTTTTCCCGATACGAGATTCTCTGCCGCGTCAGGAACTCCGCTACCTGCAGCGGGCAGCGGAGAATTCTCCCATTAACTTTGTCAAACATGTTTTGCCTTTATTAAATCCATGCTAGCTTTCTTCAATAAACATTTCTAAGTGCTCACAAATTTTAATTTGAGAATTTCAAAGTCTCTGACCCAGGACACAAACCCAGGTTAGAGTGCTGGGAACACTAAATTATAAGCACTAAATTAGCAGGGAGTCTCATTTAATTAACTCTTCTGCATGACAGTTTTCTATTTCAATGTCAAAATTAGCATTATTATAATCCTCAGGCAAAGATACGAATAATATTTTTAGAAAAACACCAGGCTGGAGTCTCAGCTTCAGCAGCTACCAGCTGAAACAAAGAATTTGCGGGTGATTTACAACGCCAAAATCAGCGCTGAACCCTCGCCGATTCTGAGACCAGTGAGGGACTAGCAACGGCACTGGGTGAAACTCCCGGCTCCCGTGCCAAAAACAGCCGGAGAATGGCCGGGTCCCTGCCGCGCATGTGCACGGCGACGACTTGCAGTGGTCGTGCCGTACAACATGGTGCCGGCTGTGTGCGGACCCGGCCCAACAAAAGCAACCCCACAGGCCATCCCCTGGCTGCCGATACAGCCCGGAGGATTGCCGGGTCCGTGACTGCACCGTGCACGTGGCGCTGGCTGTTCGTGTTCTGGCCTGCAGAATAGTGTCCCTGCTTTGGCTGGCTCACGAACCCCAGACCACATCCTAACAGTGCCCCCAGCACCTGATAAAGTTCCCCCTGCCCGTAGATCGGCCCTCCTCCGACTGGCAGTGCTGGACTGAGTCCGCAGCCGCCACGCTGAGTTTCTGATGGGTGAGACCATGAGAGACCCATACCATTGGGAACTCGGCTGATCGGGGGCGGAGCATTGGGGGGTGGGCCTCAAGCAACATCCTGAGGCTGCCGATACGTTGCACGCTTTGGAGAGGGTGGAGCATCGCGATAGCGGCACTGCCCCTGATTTGGTCGGGAACTTTGATTCTCTGGCCGATCGCTAAACGCGATTTTGTCATTGTCGACCTGAGAATCCCACCCCAGGTGTTGAAGAAGCAACAGCAACAGAGAGAGGACAGCCAACTCAGGAAAGATAGGAAACAACACCTCCTCCATGATCATCCTCAACACCGGTGCCCCACAAGGCTGTGCCCTCAACCCCCTACCATACTCCTTATACACCTATGACTGTGTGGCCAAATTCCCCTCCAACTCGATTTTCAAATTTGCTGATGACACCACCGGACTGGGTCGGATTTCAAACAATGACGAGACAGAGTACAGGAATGAGATAGAGAATCTGGTGCGACGACAATAATCTCGCCCTCAATGTCAACAAAACGAAGGAGATTGTCATCGACTTCAGGAAGTGTAGTGGAGAACATGCCCCTGTCGACATCAATGGGAACGAAGTAGAAAAGGTCAAGAGCTTCAAGTTTTTAGGTGTACAGATCACCAACAGCCTGTGCTGGTCCCCCCATGCCGACACTATAGTTAAGAAAGCCCACCAACTGCTCTACTTTCTCAGAAGACTAAGGAAATTTAGCATGTCAGCTACAACCCTCACCAACTTCTACAGATGCACCATAGAAAGCATTCTTTCTGGTTATATCACAGCTTGGTATCGATCCTGCTCTGCCCAAAACCACACGAAACTACAAAAGGTCCTGAATGTAGCCCAGTCCATCGCGCAAACCAGCCTCCCATCCATTGACTCTATCTATAATTCCCGCTGCCTCGGAAAGGCAGCCAGCATAATTAAGGATCCCACCCACCCCGGACATACTCTCTTCCACCTTCTTCCGTCAGGAAAAAGATACCAAAGTTTGAGGTCACTTATGAAATGAAATGAAAATGAAAATCGCTTATTGTCACAAGTAGGCTTCAATGAAGTTACTGTGAAAAGCCCCTAGTCGCCACATTCCGGCGCCTGTTCGGGGAGGCTGGTACGGGAATCGAACCGTGCTGCTGGCCTGCTTGGTCTGCTTTCAAAGCCAGCAATTTAACCCTGTGAGCTAAACCAGCCCCAGCCACTTACCAACCGACTCAAGAACAGCTTCTTCCCTATTGCCACCAGAATTTTGAATGGACCTACCTCGTATTAAGTTGATCTTTTCTCTACACCCTAGCTATGACTGTAACATTATATTCTGCAGTCTCTCCTTCCTTCCCTATGTACAGTATGCGTTGTCCGTATGGCATGCAAGAAACAATACATTTCAATGTATACTAATGCATGTGACAATAATAAATCAAATCAAATCAAACAGCTCGGCTAGAGATAAAGTGCTGAGGTCAAGGGCCAGTTTTCACAAAAGATCGTTTTTACCCTGGTCACTTAGATGGTACGATGTGGTAGTCACTGGCTAGATTTGACCAGTAGATTTATGATTGTTTCTAAAACAGATGGGTCTCAGTAGAGTTTAGGATTACAGGAGAAATAGATGCTTTTCAGTTTCCAGTCTTTGAGGGACTAAGTGCTTACTGCTAATGTATCAAAGTACAAGATTGTTCTTTGTAGTGTTTCATTGTCTTTCTTCTACCTTTTATTGTTGTTTAATGAGAGGTTTGACTTCTCACGGTTTCCGCAAACGTTTCTCACTAATATCCCCCAAAAATACACCACACAAAACCAGGTTGAAAAGTATGGCACATAACATCAGCATTATCAGAGACCCCTCCCACCCAGGCATTGCCTTCTTTCAGACTCTTCCATCAGGCAGAAGGTACAGAAGGTTGAAGACCGCACATCCAGACATAGGAACAGCTTCTTCCACACAGCAAAAAGACTGTTCAACTATTCCTGCTCAGACCGATCTATCCCTGTAAGAACACTATTCACGACGCCCTATGCTGCTCTTGCTCATGTATTTGCTTTATTTGGCCCTTTGTTCCGCACTGTAACCAATCACTGTTTGTCGATGTACCATTTGTCAATGTTCTCTGATTATTCCTTTGTCTACTGTGTACATACTCTGTACATTCCCTCGGCCGCAGAAAATACTTTTCACTGTACTTCGGTACATGTGACAATAAATCAAATCAAAATCAAGTCATCAAAAAAATCAAAATCATCAGAGAGGTTTGGAACAGGACACAAGGAATGATTCCATGATACAGTGCTCCCGGCAAGAAATTATCTTCGCTGTTGGAAGTCATGGACTATTTTCCATTCACTAACTTTAATAGAGGGGAAATCATGGGTGATGCACATTGGACTTTCAGAGATGTGCATTCAACATTCACCGGTTCCTGCTAGATACTCGGGGTCAGGGAACCATCGTGGTAGTTTCTTAATATCATATAAAAATATTTTTTGTTTGGTATTTTCCAATTTTTACAGAGTAACAACAGCTCAAGTGTATCTGGTATTTACAAATAAGTTTGTTTCTTATTTACAACGATTTTTAAATGAGGTCCCCCCACTGTCCTCTCTTTCCTTCGTTGGTAATTTAGTTTCCCTCTTAATGTTGCCGCCTGCCCTGGGTGTCACGTACTGCGCTCCGTATTTTCTGAAATTTTGAGAACACATTTGAGAAGTAAGGTTCTGTGTATGTGACTTTTAACAAAGGTCTTAAGTAATTTAATTGAAAATTGTCTTGTCAATAGAACGAAGATGAATGGAAATAGTCCCACCTGGGCCAATTTCAGAGATCTGTTCACATGATTTAGATTCAGTTTTCTGTAAAATACGGATTGTGTGATATCAGCAAGAAATGAGATTTGATGACAAATGTAAGGTAGATTAATGACATTCAAAGAAACAGATTGATATAGCACGTTGCATAATGCACGTGGGAACAAGATACATAATGAAGCGGTGTCCAATAGCAAAAGTGGAAAACAAAATGGACTTAAATGTGATTACAAATCAATTTACTGAAAATTCCCAGTCAATGAGAATCTTATATTTAAGACGCTAATTAAAAGCTAAGTTATTTCTCATGGGGATATGACCTATGTAGATTACTGCAGTGGCCATTGTTGAAACATTAGGGGTGATTCAATGAACCTGCATGCAATGCAAAAAAGTCACATTCACACTATGGCTCTCATTCTTTGCCCTTGCTTCCTTTGAATGTGGCTCCTAGCTGGAAGCACAATTTTACCATACTGCTTGCATTGGTCAAGTGTCATGGTTCTAAGTCCCAGGTCTTAAAACCTAAGGAGGCACTTGCAAGACTGAATCTGTTTACACATACAAAATTATTGAGCGGGATGTAATCAGATCTGTAAAATAGAATATATGGGCCGGGATTCTCCCCTAGCCGGCGGGGTAGGGGGTCCCGGCGTATTGGAGTGGCGTTAACCACTCCGGCGTCAGGCCGCCCCAAGGGTGCGTACGTCTCCGCACCTTTAGGGGCCAAGCCCTCACATTGAGGGGCTAGGCCCGCGCCGGAGTGGTCCCCGCTCCGCTGGTTGGCGTGAATGGCCTTTGGCGCCACGCCAGCGGGGGCTAAAAGGACTTCAGCCGGCGTAAGTCCGCGCATGCGCCGGAGCATCAGCGGCTGCTGACGTCATACCGGCGCATGCTCAGGGGAGGGCGTCTCTTCCACCTCCGCCATGGTGAAGACCATGGCGAAGGCGGAAGAAAAAGAGTGCTCCCACAGTACAGGCCCACCCGCCAATCGGTGGGCCCCGATCGCGGGCCAGGCCACCGTGGGGCACCCCCCGGGGTCAGATCGCCCCGCGCACCCCCCTCCCCCGGACCCCGGCACCCGCCCGTGCCGCCAATCCCGCCAGTAAGGTAGGTGGTTTAATCCACGCCGGCGGGAGAGGTTTGTCAGCGGCGGGACTTCGGCCCATCGCGGGCCGGAGAATCACCGCAGGGGGCCCGCCGACCGGCACGGCGCGATTCCCGCCCCCGCCGAATCCCGGGTAGCGGAGAATTCGGGACACGGCGGGGGCGGGATTGACGCTGGCCCTGGGCGATTCTCCGACCCGGCGGGGGGGTCGGCGAATCCCGCCCATGGATATGAACAAGTTTTTATGTCAAGCGTGGATACAGGGCACAAGGATAGAAATGCAAAATTAATAAGCTTCTAACAAGATCAAAGAACAGAAAATTGTTTTTTCTTCAAAACAATAATGGGAAAGTGGATGAGATACTCAGCAAACACTGTTTGGAGAAATGCTGTGCCGGTGTATTCTATGCATTTTGTGTACAGTGGCTGCCATCGCCATGTGATCTCTGACTCGTAATCTCTGTCATTCCTTTTATCAGTAAAGGATTTGGGTGGAAACAATTTTTGCCAACATATGTAACATGGTTTTAGGAGTGAGTTATGGGTAGCAAGGTAGCATAGTGGTCAGCACAATTACTTCACAGCTCCAGGGTCCCAGGTTCGATTCCCGGCTTGGGTCACTGTCTGTGCGAAGTCTGCATGTTCTCCCCGTGTGCGTGGGTTTCCTCCGGGTACTCCGGTTTCCTCCCATAGTCCAAAGATGTGCAGGTTAGGTGGATTGGCCGTGCTAAATTGCCCTTAGAGTTCAAAATTGCCCTTAGTGTTGGGTGGGGTTACTGGGTTATGGGGATAGGGTGGAGGTGTGGCCTTAGGTAGGGTGCTCTTTCCAGGAGCCGGTGCAGACTCGATGGGCCGAATTGCCTCCTTCTGCACTGTAAGTTCTATGAGTGCGCAGCTGAATTTGAATGGATTTTGACAGCTGTGAGAGGTCAGCAGCTGTAAGAAACAGCAACAAATAATTAAAACTTCAGTCAGATCTCTGGTGGCGGCTATCTGGTGAGCAGACGCACATGCAGTGGCACCTGCCAGGATACTTTGTTTTTGGCCCTTTTGACTGGTTAATGGATGATTTTTTTGAGTGGTCAACTGTGTGAGTTGGTTAGCTTCTTGACCGACAAATTTTAGAAGCAGCATCAAGAGGTCACTGATGATCTGAGAAGGCAATGGAGGAGGCTTTAGCCCCAATTCGGGCAGCCATGAACATGATGGATCGACGAATGGACGTACAGGGGGCAACGATACAGAGGGTGGAGGTGGCACTCTCTGACTATTGTAATCGGATTGTCTCCCTGGAGGCGGAGATGGCAGTGCTGACTGAAGAGTGTAGAGTGCTAAAGGACAAGATTGACGATCTGGAAAACCGCTTCAGATGCCAAATCCTAAGGATCGTTGGGCAGCCGGAGGGCTCAAACTCCGCAAAATATATATCCAGAATGTTGGTTGGGGGGGGGGGGGGGGGGGGGTCTTTCTACCCCTCCTGAGTTTGACCGGGCCCATTTGTCACTGAGGCAAAAGCCCCCCATGGGTGATCATAGTCAGATTTCATCGATACCTTGATAAGGAGCCAATCTTGAGGTGGGCGAAGGACTACTGAGAAAGTAGATGGGAGGGCCATTCTATCAGAATATATCAAGATGTTGGGGCAGAGCTGGCTAGCAGGCAGGCAGTGTTTAATAAAGCCACACGGTACAAGAGCAATGTGAGGTTTGGTGTAATGTACCCTATCGTCATTGGGTGACTTTCAAGGAGAGAGACTATTGTTTTGTTGCGCCGAAGGATGCAAATGAACTTGTCAGACTGGGACTTCCGGTGGCTGCCATGAAGGACTAGGTCACACATTTGGTGGCTCCCGCTCAGGTCGGACCTTTGGACCTTTTCCCCGATTTTCTCTTGGATTTGTCTTGGAAAATTGATAGTGGACGCAACTGTAGGGAGTTGTCCCACACCAGTGCATGGATAGGCAGACCAGGAGTGCTCGCAAAGGAAGAAATAGGTGAACAGAGAAGGCCTGGGTTGAAGCTGTAGCCGGAAAAAGCATGGCGGACGACCGGAGTCCTGGCTCGACGATCCAGCGGTCGACGGAGCAGTGAATGAAGTTTATCCAAGAGGGCTTCGCCAAGCAGGAACAGGAATGCTTGGACCCGATTAGGGAATCGATTGCTCGGCTGGAACAGAGATTGGATGCTCAAGATCGGGCGATCCAGAAAGTGGAGAAGGCACTGACCGAGCAGGAGGAACACCAAACAACAATGGAGGTGGAGGTGGGGATGCTGAGAGACCTGCAGAAACGGCTCCAGGAGAAGCTGGAGGACCTAGAGAATAGGTCCCGCCGGCCGAACTTGAGAATCGTTGGTCTCCCGGAGGGGTCCGAAGGAGCGGATGCGGGGGCATACATAGCGGTGTGCTCGAAGTTAATGGGGGATGGGACATTCACCCAACCTATGGAGGTGGACCGGGTGCACAGAGCACTAGTGAAGAAGCTGTGTGTAGGTGTTCCCCCGAGGGCGATGGTGGTGAAATTCCACAGATACCTGGATAAGGAGTGTATTCTACAGTGGGCCAGGCAGACATGGAGCTGTAAGAGGGAGAACAGCATCCTGCACATCTACCAAGACTTGAGCGCGGTGTAGCCAGGGGAAGAGCGAGATTCAACTAAGTAAAGCCGACCCTTTTCAAGAAGAAGGTGAAGTTTGGACTGCTGTATATGGCCCGTCTTTGGTCACCTATGAGGAGCAACACTTTTATTTTGAGTCGCCCGAGGAAGCGATGGACTTCGCCAGAAAGAAAGGCCTGGCAGGGGACTGAGGTGTTTGAACTTTGCTGGAGTGTTCACGTTAAAAATGTTTTTGTTTTTGGACTATATTTGCAATGCCTTCTGTATCGATCTTGGAGCTGCCTCGTATTTTTGTAAGTTAAAGTTTGCATTTGTACTGGTGGGGGATGGAGGTGTGAATTTTCGATGTGGTTTTATTTCTGCTTTTCGTTTTGTTTGGCTATCTGGGCCGGGAATGTGTTCTCTTGAATATGTATGGCTGAGCAGGGGAGGGGGGGAAACAGTAGGTGGGAAAATGTTTGGCGCCATGGGCGGGGGCTACCAAGCTAGCTGAGTGGGCTGGCTCACGGAAGCGCAGTGGAGGGTGAGCAGATGTTATGCTTGTTGAAGCGGACTGTTTTTACGCTGCTATTATTGGGGGGGGGGGGGGAAGAAGGAAAATTGCTCTGCTGACGGGGGAGGGACTGTTGCTGGGGGACAAGAGGGAGGTCGGGGACGGAGGCTGCCTGGGTGCGGGCCTGCGGGTACGCAGGGAGCAAGCTGGAGACTGGACTAAGAAAGGTAATGGCTGATCGGCGGGAGGAGGGAGGGCAAGAAGCCCCCCAACCAGGCTGATCACGTGGAACGTTAGAGGGCTAAATGGGCCGGTTAAGAGGGCACGAGTGATCGCGCATTTGAGGGGGTTGAAGGCGGACGTGGCAATGTTACAGGAGACGAATCTTGGGGTAATTGATTAGACTAGACTAAGGAAGGGATGGGTCAGGCAGGTATTTCATTTGGGGCTGGACTCCAAGACTAGAGGGGTCGCGATCCTGATTAATCAGCGAGTATCATTCGTGGCGGGAAGAATAGTTGCGGATGTGGGAGGTCGTTACATCATGGTTAGTGGGAAGCTGGAAGGGCTGCCGGTGGTACTCGTGAATGTGTATGCGCCAAACTGGAATGATGTGGGGTTTATAAGGAGGATGTTGGGGAACATCCCGGACCTGGACTCGCATAAGCTGGACATGGGGGGGGGGCCTTTAACACTGCCATTGACCCAAGGCTAGACCGGTCGAGTTCAAGGACAGGCAGGGTGCCAGCAATGGCAAAGGAGCTAAAGGGGTTTATGGGGCAGATGGGGGAATGGACCCATGGAGGTTTGGGCAGCCGAGAGGGAAGGAGTTCTCTTTCTACTCACACGTACATAAAGTGTACTCTCGGATCGGCTTTTTCATCTTGAACAGGTCTTTACTGACGGGGGTAGTGGACACTTGAGTATTCAGCGATCAGGATCTCAGATCATGTCCCGCACTGGGTGGACTTACAGGAGAGCAAGGAGTGTGGCCAACACCCGCATTGGAGGTTGGATGTCGGACTGTTAGCGGATGAGGAGGTGGTGCGTGCGGGTGAGGAAATTCATCCAAAACTATCTGGAAGTTACTGACACGGGGAAAGTCTCGGCTACAATGGTCTGGGAGGCGCTGAAGGCGATGGTCAAAGGGGAGTTGATTTTGATACGGGGCCACAGGGAGAAGGCAGACCGAGCAGAGACTGATTGACTGATAGGGAAAATATTTCAGGTCGACAGGAGAGATGGGGAGACCCCAGAGGCAGGGCTTTTAAGGGAACAATGGAGGCTACCGGTGGAGTTTGGCTTGTTAACTACAGGGAAGGCAGTGGAGCAGCTGAGGAAAGCGAGGGGGGCGATTATATGAGTATGGAGCGACGGCCAGCAGAATGCTTGCGCAGCTGCTCAGAAAGAGGGAGGCAGCCAGGGAGATTGGAAAAGTGAAGGACAGAGACAGGAACTTGGTCAGAGATTCAACAGGGGTTAACAGGGCGTTCAAGAAGTTTTATAGCAAGCTATATGAGTCGGAACCCCCAGCTGGGCTGGAGGGGATGAGGCAATTCTTAGGGGGGTCTGAGGTTCCCGAAGGTGGAAAAAGGGCTGGTAGAAGGGCTGGGGGCCCCAATTGGGATTGAAGAAATAGCAGAAGGGCTGAAGGCCATGCAGTCGGGTAAAGGCCCGGGGCTGGAGGGGTACCCAGTGGAGTTTTATAAAAGGTTCTCTGGATACTGGGGTTGCTGCTGATGAGGACATTTAACGAGGCAAGGTAGAGAGGGGTGCTTCCCCGACAATGTTACAGGCCACAATCTCACTGATCTTGAAGCGGGAGAAGGACACGGAGCTATGCGGGTCCTACAGACCAATCTCCCGACTAAATGTAGACGCAAAACTGTTGGCCAAAAACTTGTCCTCTAGGATCGAAGACTGCATTCCGGGTGTGATTGGGGAGGACCAGACAGGATTTATTAAGGGCAGGCAGTTGGCGGCCAACATTGGAAGACTGTTGAATGTGATCATGATACATACAGAAGGTAGGTACCTAGAGGTAGTGGTCGCAATGGACGCAGAGAAGGCCTTTGATCAGGTGGAATGGACCTATCTGTGGGAGGTGCTGGGGCGGTTTGGGTTTGGATGGGGCTTCATCGACTGGGTTAGGCTGCTGTATCAGGCACCTGTGGCAAGTATACGGACAAACGGGTTAACATCGGGCTATTTTAAGCTGCACTGGGGGACGAGGCAGGGATGCCCCCTCTCCCCACTGCTGTTTGCGCAGGCCAGAGAGCTGCTAGCAATTGCGCTGAGAGCCTCAAGGGACTGGAAGGGGCTGGTTCGGGGAGGGGTGGAACACAAAGTCTCACTATATGCGGATGACCTGCTCCTATATGTTTCTGACCCACTAGAGGGGATGGAAAAAATTCTGAGGATTCTGGGGGAACTTGGACAGTTTTCAGGTATTAAATTGAACATGGAGAAAAGTGAGATGTTCGCGATCCAGGCAAGGGGGCAGGAGAGGTGGCTGGGGTAGTTGCCATTTAGAGTGGTAGGGGGAAGCTTTCGGTATCTCGGCGTCCAGGTGGCACGGCAATGGGAATGGCTACATAAGCTAAATTTGACCCGACTGGTGGACCAAATGAAGGAAGACTTCCGAAGGTGACACATGCTCCCACTATCATTGGCTGGGAGGGTACAGACAAGGAAAATGACAGTCCTCCCGAGATTCCTGTTTGTTTTTCAGTGTCTCCCCATCTTTATTCCATGGACCTTTTTTTAAACAGGTAAACAAGGTGATCTCTGACTTTGTATGGGTGGGCAAGACTCCGCGAGCAAAAAAGGGGATGCTGGAGCATAGTCGGGGGGAGGGCGGGCTGGTGCTGCCAAACTTTAGCAATTATTTTAATTATTTTGGAAGGACAAATATGAATGTGGAATACAGGGTTAACGGTAGGGTTCTTGGCAATGTGGAGGAGCAGAGAGATCTTGGGGACTATGTTCATAGATCTTTGAAAGTTGCCACTCAATTGGATAGAGCTGTGAAGAAGGCCTATGGTGTGCTAGCGTTCATTAGCAGAGGGATTAAATTTAAGAGTCGTGAGGTGATGATGCAGCTGTACAAAACCTTGGTAAGGCCACATTTGGAGTACTGTGTGCAGTTCTGGTCACCTCATTTTAGGAAGGATGTGGAAGCTTTGGAAAAGGTGCAAAGGAGATTTACCAGGATGTTGCCTGGAATGGAGAGTAGGTCTTACGAGGAAAGATTGAGGGTGTTCGACCTTTTCTCATTAGAACGGAGAAGGATGAGGGGCGACTTGATAGAGGTTTATAAGATGATCAGGGGAATAGATAGAGTAGACAGCCAGAGACTTTTTCCCCGGGTGGAACAAACCATTACAAGGGGACATAAATTTAAAGTGAATGGTGGAAGATATAGGGGAATGTCAGAGGTAGGTTCTTTACCCAGAGAGTAGTGGGGGCATGGAATGCACTGCCTGTGGAAGTAGTTGAGTCGGAAACATGAGGGACCTTCAAGTGGCTATTGGATAGGTACATGGATTACGGTAGAATGATGGGGTGTAGATTAATTTGTTCTTAATCTAGTACAAAGGTTCGGACGACATCGTGGGCCAAAGGACCTGTTCTGTGCTGTATTTTTGTATGTTCGATGTTCTATTACTATTGGGCGGTAAATAGAGCCATGATTAGGAAGTGGGTGGTGGGGCTGGCTCGGTGTGGGAGCGAGTAGAGGCAGCATCATGTAAGGGCATGAGTTTGGAGGCATTGGTTACGGCGCTTCTGCCATTCCTGCCGCCACTGTACTCTACAAGCCCCGTGCTGGTGGCCGCCCTGAGAGTCTGGGAGAGTGTGGGAGCAGGGAGACCATCGGTTTGGTCTCCAATCTGCAATAATCATCAGTTTGCCCCACGGAGACTGGATGGAGGGTTTCGGAGATGACATAGAGCAGGGATCGAGAGGATGTGAGATCTGTTCATCGAGGGGAGCTTTCCCAGCCTGAGGGAGTTGGAGGAGAAATTTGAATTGACGGGCAGGAATGCGTTTAGGTACCTGCAGACGCCGGACTTCCTACGCAGACAGGTCTCAACCTTCCCGGTCCTACCACCAAAGGGGATACAGGACAGGGTAGTTTCCAGAGTATGGGTGGGAGAGGGGAGGGTTTTGGATATCTATAAAGAACTCATGGGATCAGAGGAAATACAGACCGAGGAGCTGAAACACAAATGGGAAGAGGAGTTAGGAGGAGAGATAGAGGATGGTCTCTGGGCGGATGTGTTGAGTAAAATCAACACGTCCACATCATGCACCAGGCTCAGCTCAATTTAAGGTTGTTCACCGGGCGCACGTGACAGTGGCCCGGATGAGCTGGTTTTTCGGGATAGAAGACAGGTGCGCAAGGTGTGCAGGAGGAGCAGTAAACCATGTCCATATATTCTGGACATGCCCGAAGCTTGGGGTATTCTGGCGGGGGTTTGCGGATGTCATGTCCAAGGTGTTAAAAACAAGGGTGGCACCGAGTCCAGAGGTGGCGATTTTCAGAGAGTCAGAGGATCCGGGAGTCCAGGAGGAGAAAGAGGCAAATGTTCTGGCCTTTGCCTCCCTAGTAGCCCAGAGATGGATACTATTAGCTTGGAGGGACCCAAAGCCCCCGAAGTCAGAGACCTGGCTCACTGACATGGCTAGCTTTCTCTGCCTGGAAAAAAATCAAGTTCGCCCTGAGAGGGTCAATGTCAGGGTTCGTCCGGAGGTGGCTGCCGTTCGCCAACTGCTTTCGAGAAAATTAACCATCAGCAAAGGGGGAGGGGGAGGGGGTTAGTTTTAGATTAGTGTGTAAGAAAGATGGGACCTGTGAGGGAGGAAGGCGGCCTTTGCACTAGGTTTATATTTGTATGTGCACTGTTTCTTCTGTTATTGTTACAAAATCACAAATACCTCAATAAAATGTTTATTTAAAAAAAAGAAGCACAGACTGGGGGTGCGTAAGGACTATTCAGTTTGTTCATTGTTAAGTTGGCCTCACGGTAGCATGGTGGTTAGCATTAATGCTTCACAGCTCCAGGGTCCCAGGTTCGATTCCCGGCTGGGCCACTGTCTGTGTGGAGTCTGCACGTCCTCCCCGTGTGTGCGTGGGTTTCCTCCGGGTGCTCCGGTTTCCTCCCACAGTCCAAAGATGTGCGGGTTAGGTGGATTGGCCATGCTAAATTGCCCGTAGTGTAAGGTTAATGGGGGGATTGTTGGGATATGGGGATATGGGTATACGGGTTACGTGGGTTTAAGTAGGGTGATCATTGTTCGGCACAACATTGAGGGCCGAAGGGCCTGTTCTGTGCTGTACTGTTCTATCTTCTATCTATCTATCTGTATTTGTATTTTTTGTGGGATTTTTATAATGTGGGGGCGGGCTTGGGGTTGTTTCTGGCCTTGTTGACATTGATTTCTACGGGGGTCACTGTGCTAGCTGTATAGAAACTAATGGGAGGGGAGAAGGAGAGATGCCTGTAGCTGGTTACCATTGGTGGGGTTTCTTTGATTTTTTTTTTAAAATAATTTTTATTGAAGAGATTTTTTTACATGAAAATATTTACCCCCCCTAACCATAGACTATTACACAATATTCCCTCTTAACAGATATCCCCCCCCCGCCCGACCCCCCGCGCGCGCTGTCCCCCCCCCCCCCCCCCCCCCCCAAAAAAACAAACAAAGCAACAATTAACATCAATCATGAACTGCGAACAAATTTGTCCGCATTACAACCTTAAATAACCCACCACACCCGTTGTTGCCACCCCCCCTCCCCCCCTCCCCCCCTCCCCCTCCCCCCCCCCACCCCCCCTTCCCCCCTCCCCCCCCTCCCCCCCCTCCCCTCCCCCCCCTCCCCCCCTCCCCCCTCCCCCCTCCCCCCTCCCTCCCCCCTCCCCCTCCCCCCCCCCTCCGCCCCCCCCCCCCCCCCCCCGGGTTGCTGCTGCTGCGACCTCTGCACCCTATCTTTGAGCCAAAAAGTCGAGGAAAGGCTGCCACCGCCTGAAGAACCCTTGTACCGACCCTCTCAGGGCGAATTTGACCCTTTCCAACTGGATAAAGCTTGCCATGTCATTAATCCAAGTTTCCACGCTTGGAGGCCTCGCGTCCTTCCACTGTATCAGTATCCTTCTTCGCGCAACTAGGGACGCAAAGGCCAATATTCCGGCCTCTCTCGCCTCCTGTACCCCCGGCTCCACCCCGACCCCAAAGATCGCTAGTCCCCATCCTGGTTTGACCCTGGATCCCACCACCCTCGACACCGTCCTTGCCACCCCCTTCCAGAACTCCTCCAGTGCCGGACATGCCCAAAACATATGGACATGGTTCGCTGGACTTCCCGAACACCTGACACATCTGTCCTCACCCCCAAAGAACCGACTCATCCTTGTCCCCGTCATATGGGCTCTATGTAGCACCTTAAATTGAATGAGGCTAAGCCTCGCACACGAGGAGGAAGAATTAACCCTCTCCAGGGCATCAGCCCATGTCCCATCCTCTATCTGCTCTCCCAGCTCCCCCTCCCACTTGGCTTTCAGCTCCTCTACTGATGCCTCCTCAGCCTCCTGCATTACTTTGTATATGTCCGATATCCTCCCCCCTCCGACCCAGACCCCCGAGAGCACCCTATCGCTCGCCCCCCTGCTGGGGAGCAAGGGGAACCCTTCCACCTGGCGGCTAGCAAATGCCTTCACCTGCAAATGTCGAAACACGTTTCCCGGGGGGAGCCCGAATTTCTCCTCCAGCTCTCTCAGGCTCGCAAACCTCCCATCTACAAACAAATCCTTCAGCTGCCTGATGCCCACCCTGTGCCAGCTCTGGAATCCCCCGTCCATGTTCCCCGGGATGAATCTATGGTTCCCTCTTAACGGTGCCTCCATCAGACCTCCCACTTCCCCCCTGTGTCGCCTCCACTGCCCCCAGATCTTGAGGGTGGCCGCCACCACCGGGCTCGTGGTGTACCTCGTGGGAGGGAGCGGCCATGGCGCCGTTACTAGGGCCCCCAGGCTTATGTTGCCACAGGACGCCCTCTCCATTCGTTTCCAAGCTGCCCCCTCCCCTTCCATCATCCACTTGCGCACCATCGACACATTAGCCGCCCAGTAATACCCCGAAAGGTTGGGTAATGCCAGCCCTCCACTCTCCCTACTCCGCTCCAAGAAGACCCTCCTCACCCTTGGGGTGCCATGCGCCCACACGTAGCTCATGATGCTGCTCGTCACCTTTTTGAAGAAGGCCCTAGGGAGGAAGATGGGCAAGCACTGAAATAAAAACAAAAACCTTGGGAGGACCGTCATTTTAACGGACTGCACTCTGCCCGCCAGCGACAGCGGCACCATGTCCCACCTTTTAAATTCCTCCTCCATCTGTTCCACTAGCCTAGAGAAGTTCAACTTGTGGAGAGTCCCCCAGTTCCTTGCCACCTGCACCCCTAAATATCTAAAACTCTTTCCTGCTCTCTTCAACGGGAGTCTCCCGATTCCCTCTTCCTGGTCCCCTGGGTGTATCACAGGGGTGGGCAAACTTTTCCGTGCAAGGGCCACATTCAGAAATTCACAATTCACAAAGGGCCGCATAGTATATTAAGTAAAATAATTACTTCACCCGGTTATGATTCTGGGCGCCTCATATAGAACATAGAACAGTACAGCACAGAACAGGCCCTTCGGCCCTCGACGTTGTGCCGAGCAATGATCACCCTACTCAAGTCAACGTATCCACCCTATACCAGTAAGTAACCCAACAGCCCCCCCCATTAACCTTAAAAAAAATTTAAAAAAAAAAAAATTTCAAAAAAAAAAAAATTTTTTTTTTTTTTAAATGACTTGGTGGGCCGCAGAAATACCTTTGGCGGGCCGCATGCGGCCCGCGGGCCATAGTTTGCCCACCCCTGGTGTATCACAAATACCTCACTCTTACCCAAGTTTAGCTTGTACCCCGAAAAGTCCCCGAATTCTGCTAGCAGTTTCCATCACCTCCGGCATTCCCCCTTCTGGGTCTGCCACGTATAGCAGCAGGTCGTCCGCGTATAGCGATACCCGGTGCTCCTCCCCGCCCCTTGTCAGCCCTCTCCACCCCCCTGAGCCCCTCAGTGCCATCGCCAACGGTTCAATTGCCAGTGCGAAGAGCAGGGGGGACAAGGGGCACCCCTGTCTGGTCCCCCGGTGGAGCCCAAAATACTCCGATCTCCTACCATTCGTCACTACACTTGCCGTCGGGGCCGAATAGAGCAGCTTCACCCATTTAATAAATCCCTCCCCAAATCCAAACCGCTCCAGCGTCTCCCACAGGTACTTCCACTCCACCCTATCAAATGCTTTCTCCGCGTCCAATGCCACCACTATCTCCGCCTCCCCCTCCACTGCCGGCATCATGATGACGTTTAGCAGTCTCCGCACGTTCGTATTAAGCTGCCGCCCTTTCACAAAACCCGTCTGGTCCTCGTGTATCACCCCTGGCACACAATCCTCTATCCTGGTAGCCAGGATCTTGCCAGCAGCTTGGCGTCCACATTCAGGAGCGAGATAGGCCTATATGACCCACACAGCACGGGGTCCTTATCCCGCTTCAAGATCAGAGAGATCAGTGCCTGCGACATTGTCGGGGGCAGAGCCCCCCCCTCCCATGCCTCGTTGAAGGCTCGCACCAGCACAGGGCCCACCAGATCCGCATATTTTTTGTAAAATTCCACCGGGAACCCGTCTGGCCCCGGCGCCTTCCCCGACTGCATATGCCCAATCCCCTTGACTAGCTCCTCTAGCCCTATCTGCGCCCCCAGCCCCTCTACCAGCTTGGACCTTGGGGAACCTCAGTTTGTTCAAGAAGCCCTCCATCCCCCCTCCCCTCGTCGACGGCTCTGACCGATACAGCTCCTTATAGAAGTCTCTGAAAACCCCATTTACTTCTGGCCCCTTCTGCACTATGTTCCCGCCCCTCTCCCTCACTCCCCCAATTTCTCTAGCCGCATCCCGCTTGCGGAGCTGATGCGCCAGCATCCTACTCGCCTTCTCCCCATACTCATAAATCGCGCCCTGCGCCCTTCTCCACTGTGTCTCCGCCTTTCTGGTGGTCAACAGGTCAAACTTAGCCTGCAAACTACGCCGTTCCCCCAGCAGCCCCTCCTCTGGTGCCTCCGCATATTTCCTATCCACGTCCAGAAGCTCCCCCACCAGCCTCTCCCTCTCCTGTCTCTCCCTCCTTTCCCTATGTGCCCGTATGGAGATCAGCTCCCCCCGGATCACCGCCTTCAGGGCCTCCCATACCATCCCCACCTGCACCTCCCCCGTGTCATTAATGTCCAGATATCTCTCAATGCTCTTCCGGACCCTCTTATACACCTCCTCATCCGCCAGCAACCCCACATCCAGACGCCACAGCGGACGCTGGTCTCGCACCTCTCCCATTTCCAAATCTACCCAGTGTGGCGCGTGGTCTGAGACCGCTATGGCCGAGTACTCCACTTCCCGTACTTTCGGGATCAGTCCCCTGCTTAATACAAAAAAGTCAATTCTAGAATAGACTCTGTGGACATGGGAGAAAAAGGAATACTCCCTCGCCCTCGGCCTCCCAAACCTCCAGGGGTCCACCCCTCCCATCTGCTCCATAAACCCCTTTAACACTTCTGCCGCTGCCGGCCTCCTACTCGTCCTTGAACTCGATCTGTCCAACACGGGGTCCAGCACTGTGTTGAAGTCCCCCCCCCATGATCAGGCCCCCTGCCTCCAGGTCCGGAATGAGGCCCAGTAGGCGCCTCATGAAGCCAGCGTCGTCCCAGTTCGGGGCATACACGTTAACCATCACCACTTTCTCCCCCTGCAGCCTACCCTTCACCATGACATATCTACCCTCTTTATCCGCCACCACCTCCGCCGCCACGAACGACACCCTCTTCCCTACCAGGATCGCCACCCCTCGGTTCTTTACGTCCAGTCCTGAGTGGAACACTTGTCCCACCCACCCCCTTCTCAGGCGGACCTGGTCCGCCACCTTCAAATGGGTCTCTTGTAGCATTGCTACATCCGCCTTCAGCCCCTTCAAATGCGAGATTACTCTCGTTCTCTTGACCGGCCCATTCAGCCCCCTCACATTCCAAGTGATCAGCCGGGTCGAAGGGCAGCCCGCCCCTTTCCCCCGCCGACTAGCCATATCCTGTCACCTGCTCGCCCCGAGTCAGCCCTCCCTTTCTGACCCGCTCCCCATGGCGATGGCGCCCCCCCCCACCCCTCCAGTCCTCAACTTCTCCTCCCTTGCCTTTTCAGCAGCAACCCGGTGGCCCCCCCCCTTCCCCCCTCCCCCTCCCCCCCCCCTTCCCCCCCCCCTCCCCCCCCCCCCCCCTTCCCCCCTCCCCCTCCCCCCCCCCCCCCCCCCCCCCCCCCCCACCCCCCTCCCCCCCCCAGGCTAGGACCCTTCCTAGCCGCGACGCACCCTCCATAGTACTTCCGTGAGTCAGCTGGTTTACGCTGACCCGGCTGCCCCTGCCACACTCCAGCTCCTCCCGGCATGGGGGACGTCCCCCCCCCCCCTTACCATCCCTCCTTGACCCCGCTCCAGCGCGGGAAAGGGAGCCATTGCTGACCACGCCCCTTACTCCCACCCCCCTCCCTCCTCTGCCCCGTGCGCGGGAAACCAGAGGAAAGCCCGCGCTTTCGCCCTGCCCCTCCCCGCCCCTCCATCTTCAGTTCCACCCCCGTCCCCGATCTCCCACCGATAAATACAAAACAACCAAAAACCCCACAAGAAACACATACCCCCGGCACTCCCCCCCCACCCCGCCCTCCCACCATAACATTATAAATAACAGGAAAAAAAGAGAAAAAACTGGTGTAGAGAACAAAAAGGGTCCAAAAATACGGCCAAGTGAAAATCCAACCAACAGAAAGCCACGTGTCCAGCTTAAAGTACCAGAGCGGCAACGACCGCCAAGTATCCCCTGGTTCTAGTTCGAGTCCAGCTTTTCTTCCTGGACAAAGGCCCACGCCTCCTCCGGGGACTCGAAATAGTGGTGCTGGTCCTTGTAGGTCACCCACAAGCGCGCTGGCTGCAGCATCCCGAATCTAATTCTCTTGGCATGCAGCACCGCCTTCGTCCGGTTGAACCGGGCCCGCCGCTTTGCCACCTCCGCACTCCAGTCCTGAAAGATCCTCACCGTCGAGTTCTCCCATTTGCTGCTCCTCTCTCTCTTGGCCCACCTCAGCACCCTCTCCCGGTCACTGAATCGCTGGAACCGAACCAGCACCGCCCTCGGGGGTTCGTTTGCTCTTGGCTTCCTGGCCATTACTCTGTAGGCCTCCTCCAATTCCAGGGGCGAAGGGACGGCCCCTGCCCCCATCAGTGAGCATTTCTGCCACATACCCCTGGAGGTCCGACCCCTCCAGCCCTTCTGCCAGGCCCAGGATCCTCAGGTTTTTCCGCCTCATGCGGGTATCCATCTCCTCCAATCGGTTTTGCCATCTCAGGTGGAGTGCCTCGTGCACCTCCACCTTTCCCACGAGGACCGTGGCCTCCTCCTCCCTCACAGTCATCTCCTGCTGCAGCTCCCGAATTGACGCCTCTTGGGTCGCCTGTGCCCCCATCAGCCTGGTGGTCGTCGCGTTCATCGACTCCAGCAGCTCCACTTTCAGCTCCGTGAAGAAGCGCAGGAGAGCGGCCTGCTGCTCCTCCGCCCATTTCCTCCAGTCCTCGGGTGCGCCGCCGGCCGCCATTTTGGATTTCTTCCCCCGCTTTTTTCGGGGAGCTGCTGCCGCTTTTTTTCCTGCCCCACTTCGGGTGACGACCATAAATTTGACGGGGTTCTCCTCTGGGAACCTTCCCCCACCGGGAATTGCCGTTCCAGCGCCATTAAGGGCCCTCCAATCGGCCCGAAAACACCTTCCTAACAGGAGCAGCCAAACGTGCGACTTAGCTGGTCATAGCCGCAACCGGAAGTCTTCTTTGATTTTTTTTTGATTTTTTTAAGGTATGAGCTTAGTCTTTTTGTTTCTGTTCTGCTTGGTTTGGGGACAGGGAAGGAAGAGGGTTTTTTTTTTGTTATTTTGTTACTTCTTTATTTGGTTCTCATGGTGGGGTAGGGCTGGGAGCGGAGAGGGGGAGGAAGAGCGGGGAGGGGTAGATTTCTGACGGTGACAGTTCCTTTGTTTTGGACTAGCTTGGTAGGGGAAGTGTCGGCCATCTTGGGTGTGCCTGACACTAGTGCTGGTTGGGATACTGCTGGATTTTCTCACAAGGTGAATATGGCTGATGCTGGATTGGAGGGGGGGGGGGCATGGTGTTCAGAGCCCTCCTTTCCGATTGATAACTTGAATGTGAGGACGTTAAATGGCCCAGTAAAAAGGTATTGCGCACCTGAGAAGTTTGAAGGCAGATGGGGTTTTTCGACTGGAGACACATTTGAGAATCAAGGACCAAACAATGTTGTGGAAGAGATGGGTGGGGTAAGTATATCACTCGGATTTTGATTGTAGAGCATGGGGGGTGGGGGTGTTGTGTTGATTAATAAGAGGGTGGCTTTTTCTGTGGTTAATATATCAACAGACCCGGGTAGGAGGTATATAATCATCAGGGGGCCGTTGCTGGGCACGCCGGTGGTTTTGGTCAATGTGTATGTACTGAACTGGGATGTCACGGCATTCATTAATAAGGTTCTGGTGTCTATCCCACATCTTTATTCACATCAGCTAATTATGGGGTGGACTTCAATTGTGTTTTGGATTATAGGTTGGATAGGTCGAGTCCAAAGTCTCGAAGTCCATCAGGGGTGGCAAAGGCGTTATTAGTGTTCATGGAACAGACTGGGGCGAGAGGGACAAACCCATGGAGATTTAGGTGTCCGAGGGATACAGTTTATTTTCCCCCACATCCATCGGATTAACTCCTTGTGTTTAGCCAGGTGTTTCCCAGCGCTTACAGCGCCAAGAAAGCCCCGCTATTAACCGGAACTCTGCTTCATTCCGGGGTCTTGGTGAGGAACTCCCCGCTGAGGCCATACTGAGTCCCATTTCCTGCATGACGCCCCGATCTCTTGATCTTTCTTCTGGCTTTTTAGGAGCGGAACGGAGGCGAGTGGTTGGACCGACGGCATCTTGGGAAGGTAAGCGGGTAAACGGTGAATCTGAGCTTTAGACTGGGGAGAAACTAAAGAGTGATGTCACAGGAGGGCTGTGATTCGATTGGCCAAGAGAGGACTTGCTAAATTTGAATCTCTCTGGTAAGTAGTGGCGGCTGGTAAGTAGTTTTTCTTTTCTTTTCATTCATCTATTTTTTTTGTTTTTGTTGTTTTTTTTGGCATTGTAGTTGTATAAGTTAACCTGAGGTTTAAGACATGGCAGGAGATCCCATACCCTTGTCATGCTCCTCTTGTGCGATGTGGGAGTTCAGGGACAGGAGAAAAGTGGAAGTCAGAGAAACAGATAGAACTGCATTTATTTCAATGCAAGAGGCCTAACGGGCAAGGCAGATGACTTTAGGGCCTGGATAGGTAAATGGGACTGGGATATTATAGCTATTGCTCAAACATGGCTATAGGAGGGGCAGGACTGGCAGCTCAATGTTCTGGGGTACAGATGCTATAGGAAAGATAGAACAAGAGGTAAGAGAGGAGGGGGTTCTGCGTTTTTGATTAGGGACAGCATCACGGCAGTACAGAGAGTATGGGCGGAATTCCCCCCCCACGCCAGGTGGGAATATCGCCGGGGCGCTGAGCGAGTCCCACCACGCTGCCCTGGCACCCCCCCAAACCGGCGCGGCGAGATTCACGGCTGGCCACTGGGAGAATTGCCGCTCGCTGTTTGTAACGGTTTGTCCTCTTGGGGGGAGCATCGTTTCATCACATAACCTCAATTTACCTTTGATGGCTTCATTTAACACTGTCAACTTTGAGAAACTTCACACAGGTCTGCAAAGATCATGGGCTGGATTCTCTGCACCCAGACACTGAAACCGCATTCGGCGCCGGGGTGGAGAATCCAGTTTCCCACATGAAATGGGGACCGGCACCGGTTCGGTGATTCTTCAGCCCCTAAAAAGCGGCATACTCGGAGTACGCTACGCACTTCATCCACCACCGGAGGCCATTGACAGAGGCCTGCCCCGCTATTCTCCGCCACCGACCGGCCGAATTCCCTACGGCGTGGACCACTCATGGTTCTGCCGTTCGGGATACGCGCGAGGCAGCTATGGACTCAGTCTGGAAAACCCTCCGGTTTTCACTCCGGCATCGGGACTTAGTCTCCCAATGGGAGAATTGCACCCATTAGATGTCCGAGGGTTCGTCCACTGAGTCTATATGGGTAGAACTGAAAAATAAGAAGGCTGAGATCCCTTTGAAGGACTGTACTATAGGCCCCCAAATAGTTAGCGGGATATTAAGGAGCAAATATGTAAAGAGATTACAGATAGCTTCCGGAAAAATAGGGTGGTCATAGTTGGGGACTTTAACATTCCCAACATTAACTGGGACAGCCATAGCATTAGGGGTTTGGATGGAGAGAAATTTGTCGAGTGTATTCAGGAAGAATTCCTCATTCGACTAGAGAGGGGACAAAACTTGACCTCCTCTTGGGGAATAAGGAAGGGCAGGTGATGGAAGTGTTCGTAAGGGATCACTTTGGGACCAGTGACCATAATTCCATTAGTTTTAAGATAGCGATGAAGAATGATAGTTCTGGCCCAATAGTTAAAATTCTTAATTGGGTCCAGGCAAATTTCGAGGCTATTAGGCAGGAACTTTCAAAAGTTGCTTGGCGGTGCCTAGTTGCAGGCAAGAGGACATCTGGTAAGTGGGAGTCTTTCAAAAAGGAGCTAACTAGAGTTCAGGGTGAGCACATTCCTTTTTGAGTGAAGGGTAAGGCTGGTAGAAGGAGGGGATGACTCGGGATATTGAGGCCATGGTTAAAGGACGAAGGAGACATATAACATGCATAGGCAGTTGGGAATCACATGGATCCCCTGAAGAATATAGGGCTTGTTGGAGTAGAGTTACGAGAGAAATCAGGAGGGCAAAAAGGGGACATGTGATTGTCTTGGCAGATGAGGCAAAGGAAAGGAAAGCAAAGGAAAATCCAGAGAGCTTTTACAGATACATAAATGGTAAAAAGGTGACTGGGGAGAGGGTAGGGCCTCTTAAGGATAAACAAGGTTATCTATGTGCGGATCCACAAGGGATGGGAGCGATCCTAAATGAATATTTCTCATCGGTATTTACTGTTGAGAAAGGCACGAATGTTAGGGAAATTGGGGAAATAAAAAGTGATGTCTTCAGGAGTGTACATATTACAGAGAAGGGAGTGCTGGAGGTATCAAAGCGCATCAAGATAGATAAATCCCTGGGACCTGATGAAATGTATCCCAGGACTTTGGGGGAGGCAGGGGATGAAATTGCCGGGCTCTTAGCTGAGATATTTGAATCATTGATTGCCACAGGAGAGGTGCCTGAAGACTGGAGGGGAGCCTTTGGAATTACAGACCAGTTAGCCTTACTTGTGCAATGGGTAAACTGTTAGAAGGTATTCTGAGGGACAAGATCTACAGGCATTTAGACAGGCAAGGGCTAGTTAGGGAAAGTCAGCATGGCTTTGTAAGGGCAAAGTCATGTCTCATGAAATTGAGTATTTTGAAGGGGTAACTAAGAAGGTAGATGGGGGAAGTGCAGTCGACGTTGTCTACATGGACTTTAGCAAGGCCTTTGACCAGGTACTGCATGGTAGGATGCTGCAAAAGGTTAAATCTCACAGAATCCAAGGTGAGGTAGCCAATTGGATACAAAATTGGCTTGGCCATCGAAGCTAAAGGGTGGTTGTGGAAGGTTGTTTTTCAAACTGGAGGCCTGTGACCAGTGGTGTACCTTAGGGATCGGAACTGGATCCACTGTTATTTGTTATATTAATGATTTGGATGAGAATGTAGGAGGCATGGTTAGTAAGTCTGCAGATGACACCAAGATTGGTGGCACAGTGGATAGTGAATGCTATATAAGATTGCAACAGGATCTTGACCAATTGGGCCAGTAGGTTGATGAATGGCAGATGGAATTTAATTTGGATAAATGTGAGGTGATGCATTTTGATAGATCAAATCAGGGCAAGACCTACTCAGTTAATGGTAGAGAGTTAGGGAGAGTTACAGAACAAAGAGATAGAGGGGTACAGGTTCATAGCTCCTTGAAGGTGGAGTCGCAGGTGGACAGGGTGATGAAGAAGGCATTCAGCATGCTAGGTTTTATTGGTCAGAATATTGAATACAGGAGTTGGGACATCTGGTTGAAGTTGTGCAAGTCTTTGGTGAGACTACACATGGAATACCGTGTTCAGTTCTAGTCAATCTACTATAGGAAGGATATTGTTAAACTAGAAAGAGCGCATAAGAGATTTACGAGGATGCTACCAGGACTTGATGGTCTGAGTTATAAGAGGCTGGATAGGCTGAGACTTTTTCGCTGGAGCATAGGAGGCTTAGGGGTGATCTTATAGAGGTATCTTAAATAATGAGGAGCATAGATAAGGTCAACATCTTTTCCCAACGATAGAGGAGTCTGAAACTCGAGGGCATAGGTTTATGGTGAGAGGGGAGAGATACAAAAGAGACCAGAGGGGAAATATTTTCAGACAGAGGGTGGTGAGATCTGGAATGAGCTCCCAGAGGCAGTGGTAGAGGCGGGTACAGTTTTTTCCTTTAAGAAACAGTTAGACAGTTACATGGACAGGGTGAGTATAGAGGGATATGGGCCAAATGTGGAAAAGTGGGACGAGATTAATGATAGAAACTGGGCGGCAAGGACAAGCTGGGCCAAAGGGTCTGTTTCCATGCTGTAAACATCTATGACGTCTATGACATCCCCTGACGCCCCAACTTACCTGTTGTGGGGTCCTCGAGCACCCCACCTCAGTAGAGCAGGACACCCCCGGGCCCAATTCCTGGTGAAGGCAAAATGGCGCCTTATCACCACCAGCCTGCTGCCCAGCAATGCCCCTGCCAGGACCACCTGGGCACGCAGGCAGTTCCAATCTGGCACCCAGGTAGCACTGCCAGGGTGATCAACTGACGAGTGCCAAGATGTCATCAGCGGTGTGAGAGTGCCACCTTGCCCAAGAGCTGATCACCTGGGGGCCACCGATTGCCTGGGAGTCCCTCCCAAGTGCCGTTTTGCCTTGTCCCCTTTATGGACAGCAGTACTGAACGACGCCCAGGTGGGGTCTTTTCTGCGAGGGTATTCGATCCGTTGAGTGCATATTCAAGAGTGTCAAACTGCACATGTTCATATGCAAATTTATGTCCCGCCCATTGCAAGCGGGATCCAGATCGCGACGTCTTGCGAGATCCCAATAGATCTCGCGAGGCTTACCGAGCCGGGTAAATCTCACGAGAGGACTCTCGCGAGATTCCCCAGACTTGTTACGTCCAGAGTCGGGCATGGCCATTAGATTTGACCCCCAATTTGGGCGCACGATGGCTGGAATTTTCTGCTGTGTCCCACCAATGCCTGCCATGGATTTTCCAGTAGCAGGGGCTGCATGGAATCAAAACTCCGGTGACAGTGAGAGAAGAGAAACTTAGTCCCTGGAAATCTACTGTTTTGCCCAGAAGCTCTGAAGTGGTTAATCGTCAGCTGAAGAATATTGATGGGAGAACTGGTGAGACTTCGCACAATGTTGAGGGGCAGTTCAGGTCTTCCGAGCACAAAACAATGGAGAAACGGAAGAACTATTTACAAAAGGCTAACAGAAAGATCAAGGCCAGAGTACTGCATGTAAATATTATGGAGGACACCACACAAAAGAAAAGGAAGCACATCCAGCATGGGAAGGCTGTGCTCTAATGCAAGAAGTCAAAACACTTTACCTGCTGGTGTTTTGCTGGAAATAAAACCTGCAAAGATAGTTGCTGGAGGATTGTTAGACGATGATTCTGACCAATCACTGTGCACCCTGGAACAGGTTGGCACTGTCTTTCTTTTTCATTTTATTTTTTAATATGAATTTAGAGTACCCAATTAATTTTTTCAAATTAAGGAGCAATTTAGCGTGGTCAGTTCACCTACCCTGCACATCTTTGGGCTGTGGGGGCAAAACCCATGCAAACATGGGGAGAATGTGCAAACTCCACACAGACAGTGGCCCAGAGCCTGGATCGAACCTAGGATCTCGGCGTCGTGAGGCGACAGTGCTAACCACTGTGCCACCCCACATTGGCACTGTCAACTCGTAAGGTAAAAAATGGTTTACAGCTGTTAAAAGGATAACTGCAGAAGGAGAGTTCACGTTAATATGAAGTGTCAGATAGATGGCCAGTGTCACATGCAGCATCGTTGGTCTGGATTCTCCGTTTCAGGGACTATGTCCCCACGCTGTTGTGAAAACTGTGGCCTTTTACGCCGGAAATACTGATGTCAAAAGGCCACAGCTTCACAGCCTTGCAGGGGACTAGCAGACAACCATCATGGAGTTCGTAGCTCCAGCTGCCTCTGGCCTCCCGCACTTCCGGGTCAGAGGCTGCGCATGCGCATGGCGGCGGTCTCCAGCGACCGCGCCGTGCTCCATGGCGGACTCTGACCGCAGACCTGGACCGCGGAATAGTGCCCCTGATCGGCCGTGTGCCCAACCCGACTGCCCGCTCAAAAATACCCTGGTCCTGACCACCCCCGACTGTGGCGGCCACAGACTGAGTCCACAGCTGCCTCGCGGGTATCCCGAACGGCAGAACCATGAGTGGTCCATGCCGTCGGGAATTCGGCCTGTCGGGGGCGGAGAATAGCGGGGCATGCCTCTGTCAATGGCCTCCGGTGGTGGATAAAGTGCATAGCGTATGCCGCTTTTTAAGGGGGTGAAGAATCACCGAACCGGTGCCGGTCCCGATTTCATGCGCGAAACTGGATTCTCCACCCCGGTGCCAATCGCGGTTTCGGTGTCTGGGAGCAGAGAATCCAGCCCATGATCTTTGCAGACCTGTCTGAAGTTTCTCAAAGTTGACAGTGTTAAATGAAGCCATCAAAGGTAAATTGAGGTTATGTGATGAAACGATGCTCCCCCCAAGAGGACAAACTAAGCCAAGGGCCCAAAGTAATGGGAAGAAAGAAGATCTAATGCTCCGGTCCCTCGCTGGCGGCGGTAGCGAGGTTCACGACCCGGGCTGGGCATCAGATTCATGAAGCCAGCCCATCGAGTCTGCACCGGCTCTTGGAAAGAACACCCTACCCAAGGTCAACACCTCCACCCTATCCCCATAACCCAGTAACCCCACCCAACACTAAGGGCAATTTTGGACACTAATGGCAATTTATCATGGCCAATCCACTTAACCTGCACATCTTTGGACTGTGGGAGGAAACCGGAGCACCCGGAGGAAACCCACGCAGACACGGGGGGATGTGCAGACTCCGCACAGACAGTGACCCAAGCCGGGAATCAAACCTGGGACCCTGGAGCTGTGAAGCAATTGTGCTATCCACAATGCTACCGTGCTGCCCTTAAGAACAAATTAATCTCCACTCCATTAATCTAGCACAATCCATGTACCTATCCAATAGCCATTTGAAGGCCCCTAATGTTTCTGACTCAACTACTTCCACAGGCAGTGCATTCCATGCCCCCACTACTCTCTGGGTAAAGAACCTACCTCTGACATCTTCCACCATTCACCTTAAATTTATGTCCCCTTGTAATGGTTTGTTCTACCCGGGGAAAAAGTCTCTGACTGTCTATTCTATCTATTCCACTGATCATCTTATAAACCTCTATCAAGTCGCCCCTCATCCTTCTCCGTTTTAATGAGAAAAGGCCTAGCACCCTCAACCTTCATCCACATGCTTGGTCACCTCCTCAAAGAAGTCAATAAGACTTGTAAGGCAAGGCCTACACCTCACAAATCCGTGCTGACTATCCCTAATCAAGCAGTGTCATTCCAGATGCTCAGAAATCCTATCCCTCAGCACCCTTTCCATTACTTTGCCTACCACCGAAGTAAGACTAACTGGCCTAATATTGCCCATCCCCACCAGGCCCGCTACCAGACATCCCCATAAGAGAGACCCCCACTAGAAACTTCCCATTGCAGAGACCCCCACCAGAGACCCTCCATAATAGAGACTCCCCCAAAAGAGAGATCTATTACAGAGACACACACCAGAAAGCCCCATTATAGAAACCCCATAAGAGAGCCCCCTAACAGAAACCCCCATTACAGAGACCCATAACCAGAAATCCCCCCCATTACTCTTTTTCTCTGCAGAAAACACTTAACTACAAGTGGTAGTCAGTACATCTACTGACCTTATCTCTTTCGTTGGTAGAGGTCACCGGTTTGAAAGGTGCTATCGAAGTGGCAGTGGCAAGTTGCTGCAGTGTATCTTGTGGAAGTATGACACATTTCAGCCGCAGTGTAGCAGTAGGGAAGGAGTGAATGTTTAAGGTGGAGAATGGGGTTTTAGTCCAACCTGCTTCTTTGTTCTGTATATTGTGGAGCTTCTTCAATGTTATTTGAACTGCATGCTTCCAGGTAATGGAGATTAGTCTATCAGACGTGTGTCTTTTATTTTTTTTTAAATTATAAATTTCAAGTACCCAATTAATTTTTTCCAATTAAGGGGCAATTTAGTGTGTTCAGTCCACCTACCTTGCACATCTTTGTGTTGTGGGGGCGAAACCCACCCAAACACGGGGAGAATGTGACCCAGAGCCGGGATCAAACCTGGACCTGAGTGCCGTGAGACTGCACTGCAGTGCTACCACTGCACCACCGTGCTGCCCTGGACGTGTTCCTTTCAGATAGCGGACAGGCTTTTGGAAACAGATGGTGAGTTAGTTAAAGCAGAATTCTCAGCTGTTACCTTCTCTTGTAGCCACAATATTTATATGCTGGTCCAGTTACATTTCTGGTATTGATATGAATATTGATTAAATGTTAAGGAGTTGGTAGGTAGCCTCTCTCTTGTTCAAGATGGTCATTGCTTGGCAATTGTATGGCATGAATGTTACTTTCAGTAGTGATGTGTATATCTGCTGGTATGTAAAGAGTTAGCAACTGTATCATAGTGCTAGACCATCAATCACTAGATGGTAGCACCAGATCCATGTACATGGATTGAACTCGGAGGATATTCCCGTATCTTCGTATCAGGAGTGACTACATATCAGAGTGTTAGAGAGATCTAGTTTATTTGGCACGTGTAGTTAAATGTTATTTATACTTATTATTATTTACTTAATCATCAGTTATAGTTGTAGAAGAGTGAACAAACTTATTATTATTTATATTCGTTATTCATTAAATGTTATTTGCTTAACTGAAGACTGATAGTTTCATTGAACTACAAATATCAGACCATTCTGGAAATAAGCAAAAGAGTAATGGCGTATTACAATCACGTAATATAACACTTTCCACTCACCAGTAACCTAATGACTAGATTTGACTGCATGTGGGTATGGACTGCTTCAGTATGTGAGGAGTTGCAAATGGTACTGAACATTGTGCAATTGTTAGCAAACATTCCCACTTCTATCGTTATGATGGAGCAAAGGCCATTGATGAAACCATTAATGCCAGTTGGGCTAAAGACTTTGCCTGAGGAACTCCTGTAGCAATATCCTTTGGTTGAGATGATTGGCCTCATACATTCACAACCATCTTTCTTTCTGCCAGGCATTACTCAAGTGACAGAAGTGTCTCTCTCTCTCTCCGCGCTCTCTCTCTCTCTCTCTCTCTCTTCCCCCCCCCCCCCCCCCCCCCCCTTCTCATTGATTTCAGTTTTGCCAGGGCCTCTTGATGCCACATTCGGTCAAATGCTCCCTTGATGTCAAAGGCAGTCTGCCTCAGCTCACCCCTGGAATTCAGCTATTTTGTCCATGTTTAAATCAAAACTAAAACCCAAACTGAGCACGGGGCCCGGGTTCAATGTTGAGGTCTCCCAGGGCCAATCCCTCCTGACTGTATACCGCTGTGCTGCCATCTTAGATGGCTCTGTCTTGCTGTGAGGAGAGGATCTCAGGGTTGGTGGTTAAGAAGCCTGTGATTATGAGCTGAGATGAATGATTTTTTTAGGTTGAAAGCACATTACTATGGCTCTCCTCCTTCAGTCTCTCTTCATTCCAAAAGACAGACGTTTTCGGAACTGATTATAATGCCACTTTTATTGCGACTGACGCATTTAAAAGGAGTACATTATTTAATTCTTTACTGAAAGTAAATGTCGAAACTATGATCTAAAAAATTCTCACTGCATCATTTTTCCACTGAAAATCTGCTCTGCCTTTTGGCCCCGGTCTGGTATGTCTCTCTTGTGGGGACCATGAATTGGATTCAATTTGAATTGGTTTTAGGAGCAGGCAAGGAGCTGGATTAGGGGTTCGCCCCTGTCCACACTCTAAGCCCTGGCTTTGTAACTCAGAAAAAGTAATAGATACTTAAGCATCTGTGGTCTGTGTTTGAGGTATACACAGATAGGAAGCCCAACATGTGTTAATTGCTCTTTTTATAAAATTTGGCTGCCTTGAACCTAATGTTAGGGAAATGTGGTCCGTTTAGGGACCACTTGAAATTGCCACCAAAATGTTAAGCTATTTTAAAATAATAATTACCTGAATGTGGAGTCAGTATTTGCAGGATCACTACAGATGAATAGTTAATGACTTTCCCCAGTGGGAACAAGACAAAAACATTAGTTACACTTGGAGGTTTATTAAAAAAAATATATAATTTAGGTTTGCTCATGGCTCTAACGTATTAATCTGAATGAATGTACAGAAATAAAATTGTGTGTCATTCAGCACCAATCCACCATGAGTTCAGATTAAAGTTCAACATCGCATTAGGCTCTCCTATTTGGTGGCAAACAATTATTAAATGGATAGTCGTATTTTTCTGTCCAGAAGAAATGGGCCAGGTCATTCACCAAATTCATAAATCAGCTCCAAAGGCTGGGGTTTTCCACTCCTGTTCACGTCAGGTGGGTTTGGCAACGAGAGTGGAAAATATTGCGGGAAGGCCAAAGTTGAGTTTCACGTCGATATAAAAGCAGCAAGTGATTGTCTGCTCCCCGTCTCAGTGGCAGGTTGTGTTTACCATCGTTCAACGTCAGGAATCTTATTGTACTATATTTGAATATCATTATCGGTCCCATAAGTCAGGATCATACCCCCACGTCAAAAAATGCATCCACAGTGGCATGATCCCAGACCGGCTGGATGCCCAGCTAGTCTGGGAAGCAGAAATCTGAAGGTAGCTCGGGGGTGAGTGTGGCATTCGGGGGAGAGGGTCATTGCAAGGGGTGCCAGGGTAATGTCAGTTTGATGCCCGTTTGGTGCCGGGGCTGCACCTGGGTGAAGATTGTTTCCTGGTGTGCTCGCTGTGTGTTGGGGCAACCTTTAAAAATGGAACCCAGATCATCAATTCGCTTTGATGGCGAATCAGGGACCAGTGATATGTCGTGGAACGCCTGCCAGCCGTCTTATTCTTCTAAGTCCCACACTGTGGGACGGTAGCGGAAAAAGACGGCAATGCCAACGGCGGCCTCAACGCTGCTTTTCCAAGGCCTTTGCCAATATCAGAGAAAATCTCATCCATAGCCATTTGTTCAAATTCTCGAAGCAGTTACTTAAGTGATAAAATATTTTTTTCTTAAACGCTCAGCCGGAAACAACTTGAAGCCACCTATAGATGTGTCTTAGCGGTTACATTCTTGGTGTGGTCTTATTGGTTCATGTGGTATGTCATGAAATGGATCTGTGAATGAACAAAGTAAATATTCATTTACAAGTGGTTAAACATTTGCATTCAAATCTGTCAGTTGTTCTGTGAGGTTATCTACAGTTGCTGAATCATGCAGCATCTCTGGATAGGAAGGGGGTAGGAGCCAAATTTACTATGCTTGAGCACTATACAGGACATATGGAATTGCAAACATCAAGTCTGGTCGGGAGCAAAAATCAGCTCCCCTTAGCCAGGGGTGGCACCCAGCATCCATTTTGTGACAAGCCAGGACAGGGATTCTGTAGCTCAGAACTGACATCATAGAGAAAACGGTGTCCTGCAGGGACATAGCAAATCTGAATCAGCCCACACCCTCAAAAACATTAGCACAAACAGAAAGACACACTGATAAGACAATCAATCCTAGATCCTGATAAATCGCTGGAACCAGACAGCAATCAGGGATAGCATTAGTTAAAATAAAGAGCAAGGGAACAGCGTTTAAATCACAAAGATAAGACCGGGAAGGGTTGACTTGTTAAAGGCACCCCGCTGGTATCTATGAATGAAAACCACGTGACCCGCTGTAAGTGGACGTTCCTGTCCTCTCATGAATAGGGAGCGCTTAGCAGGTCATTATATGGAAATGTATTTCGATGTCTCTGACCCTTAAAACAATGAAATAGTGATTATCTTTGACAGGACAACTTCCAGTCAAGTTGAACTGTGTGAATGCATCTTTCTACGAAATCTATAAATACTGAAACCTTTTGGCCGAGCTTGGAGAAGCACTGGGATAGACCAGGCACTTTGCTCACCAGTGTTAAATAAACTACTTTTGAAGGCTGCATGCAATAAGACTCTTGAGTGTGGAGTGATTTCTGCAAATTCATCCCCCGTAGGCGTTTTTCACAGTAACTTCATTGAAGCCCACTTGTGACAATAAGCAATTATTATTATTATTATAACACAAGTAAGCCCAGGATCGGACTTGGCAGTGATGATCTGTGTGGTTAATAGCCTGTTAGACCTCACCAATAGGATTCATACAGGAATAATGGGCAGATGGTAACTGGCATTCAAGGAATTGTGTCCCAGCTGGCAGTCAATGTCATTAAGAGTGACAGCGAAGGCAGAAAATTGGCAGCAAAAATAAAGAACTGTTTGTGCTAGTCTCCATGGAAACCTATATCTTTGGGTCCAGATATTCTTGGGATTTTCAATTGCTCAAGTTTCTGTAGTAACTACATTTCCAGCACCCCAGTAAAGTGACACATTAAAAATATTTACCAACCTTTATGGAGGTGCTGCGGAGGGAGAAGATTATTCTCAGAATATTTTTGGACATCCAAAATGATTTTTAAAAAAATAAATGTATTTTCACTTTACTTATTGATGACCTCATGTTATTAATTATTTAATATTTAATTTTGCAGCTCCATTTTTGAAGGGTGGAACTGCGTCTCTCAAGAAATGACTTTCACAGCGGATTTACACGGGTGGGTGTATATGTGGCCTTCGATGGGCTGGGATGACTCAGAGCCACTGTGTCTTAGAAATAGTTTGGAACCATGTCTACCTGACTATTGTGTGAACTTCAGCATTGAAGGATTTTATTTCACTTTCTTCTGCTACACATAATGCTGAGAGCTGACATTGTAATGGCCAAAGTTTTAGAGATTTGTTTGACAGGGCAGCTGGCACAGTGTTTAGCATTGCTGCCTCACAGCACCAGGTATCCGGGTTCAATTCCAACCTTGGAAGACTGTGTGGAGTTTGCTTGCGCTCCCCGTGTCTGCGTGGGTTTCCTCCGGATGCTCTGGTTTTCTCCCACAGTCCAAAGATGTGCACGTTAGATGGATTGGCCATATTAAATTGCCCCTTAGGGTCCAATGGTGTGCAGGTTATGTGGGGTTGCGGGATTAGGTTAAGGGGGTGGACCTGGGTGGGGTGCTCTTTCAGAGGGTCAGTGCAAACTCGATGGGCTGAATGGCCTGCACAGTAGGAATTCTATGGTAGCTTTTTTATGGGATTTCCGAGGGGGCATGTAGGTGGAGGTTGCATGTTAGGTGGCGCCAGCTAGAGTCTCTGGTTTTTGGAATTTTGTGCCCGGCTTCAGGGATAGTTTGTGAATCATTTGTTGTGGGAAGTATTTTTAAAAAAATTTAGATTACCCAATTCATTTTTTCCAATTAAGGGGCAATTTAGCGTGGCCAGTCCACCTACCCTGCACATCTTTGGGCTGTGGGGGCGAAACCCACGCAAATACGGGGAGAACGTGCAAACTCCACACGGACAGTGACCCAGAGCTGATATCGAACCTGGGACCTCGGCGCTGTGAGGAAGCAGTGCTAACCACTGTGCCACCATGCTCCCCTGGTGGAAGTTATAAGGAAGGTGTGAAATGTTGATGACCCAGAAGAAAGGCGCTGGAAAGAAGGGGCTGAGTGAAAGTCCACCATCGAGTCAGTCTGAGTGTCCTTTAGGAAGAAAGATGGTGGGAGCTGCGTCGTTGGTGGGGCCGCTCCCCTCACAGTGGAAACTCTGACCGAGTCAATGTCAAGGAAGTTCGAGAGGCCATTTGCCAAGCATATGGAGCTGCTGTGGAGGGAGACGATGACTGTGATGAAAGAGTGGGTGGAGGAGGCGATTGTCCCAGTAAAGGCAGCAGTGATGAAGATGTCAGTCAAGGTGCTGGAGCAAGGGGAGAAGTTGAAGGGGGTGGAGGAGGGTTTGTTGCAACATCGCGACCAGTCTGCCTCGATAGGTGAGGTGCTGCGGAGGGTGGCGGAAACCAACAAAGGGCTCAAAGCTAAGGTGGAGGACCTGGAGAATGGGTCAAGGAGGCAAAATCTGTGAATCGTGGGTTTGTCTGAGGGAGTGGAGGGCCCAAGGCTGACCGGGTACTTCGCAAAAATGTTAGCGGAGTTAATGGGGAGGGGGAAGAACACTTCCGCTAAGAGTTGGGCAGGGCACATTGATCGTTCAGGCCAAAGCCTAAAGCAAATGAGCCATCAAGGGCGATTATAATCTGCTTTCACAAGATCCGCATGAAGGAGAAGGTCCTGAGTTGGGTGAAGCAGAGACGAGAGGTGAAGTGGGAAGGTGCTGTTATACAAATATACCAAACTGACTCCGGAGTTGGCGAGAAGGCGAGTGGCCTTTGGACAGGTGAAGGTGGCATTGTATAGCAGCGGAGTAAGATTTGGAGTGGTCTAACCCTGCAAAGCTGAGAGTGATGCAGAACTCAAGGGATTTTTATTTTGAGACGGTGGAGGCGGCGGAGATTGAAGGACTGGGACTGAGATGAGAGTTGGGATTTAGACATGGTTGGTGGAGATGGGGATGGTGTTTTTTCTTATGAAGGGTTTTTTATTTGATTGGGTTTAGATTTCTGTCTCTTGTATGGGGGGGTTTGTTTACATTTATTCATGTGTATTGGATTTGGGTTTATCTTTTTTTCTGTGGAAACAATTTTGTATTGTTCTGTAATATGAGGGAGGTGAGAGATTGTTAGGGTATGTGGGGTCGGGTTACTGAAGAGGGGGATGGGAGGAGGTGGGGGGTGGGGGGGGGCTGGCAGCGGTCACTGCACTAGGAAGCAAAGGTTGGCTAGTGAACGGGAGTGTGGTGGGGGGAGGGACCGCGGTCATTGGAACCTGGTTGAGCAGGTTCAGATGGGCCTGGGAGGTGTGAAAGGTGGGGATCGATACCGGGAGAGGTGTTTGCAAGAGGAAATTGATGTGGAGATTTGGAAGGGGGGGGGGGGGGGGTTCGATGGCAACAAAGGGACGGGGTTGATGAGGCCCGAAGGGCAGGGCCCGGGGTTATTAGATGGCGGATTGTGCAGTACATTTACGGATTAATCAAATGCTTACTGATTAATGTTGAATCGGTCAACAAACATGCTTCCATGATAAAACGGATTGCACTTCACCTGTCTAACCAGCCTGATGAAAGACTCTGATAGCAGACTGTGAGATTAAAACTACAGTTTTGTGTGCCTATTACTCCTACTCGCTCTCAGTGCTGCCTCAGAAACTGTTAATCATCCCTTTCCATTCTCCTGCCTCTGTTCTGGAATTCAACAATGTGACACCAATCTGCATTGGCATTCTTGTCCTGATTCCAAAGTATCCGCTATGTCTCCTCAAATGCTTTCTCTTGCCATGTTTTATCCAATAACTCATGATGTGCGCAGCGTTCCAGAGGCGGTGCACTCTCATCATCCAGCCTCTAATAGTCACAACCATGAAGTCAGTTTCTACACGTATCCTGACGCTACCCTACTCTACTTCTCTGCCAACATCACTAACTCTGTAGTAATTCTCCATTTTCTCACTCCACCCTAACTGGGAATTTAACTGGAAGTGTACTCATTTCTTCCAAATCGGGATTATTGCGTGTTGTACCATTCCTTCTGTTCCACCATCACCAGAGGCTTATTGCAGCTGTAACAGGAACAGGGGAGGCTATTCTGCACCTTGAACTCATTTTGCTACTCTATTACACCATGGCTGATCTCTACCTCACTTCTATTTACCCACCCTTTTCTCCATGTCCTTGATAGCTTTACCTAACGAATATTTATTATTCTCAGCATTAAAAATTCCAATTAATCCAGGGAAGTGAGTTCAGATTTCCACTACCCTTTATGTGACAAAGTGCTTCTTGATTTCACTCGTAACTGGCCTGGCATCAAGTTTAAAATTATTCCCTTGGTCTAGATTCACCCACAAGAAGAAATAGTTTCCCTGTATGTACTCTGTTGAATATTTTTATTATTTTAAACATCTCCATTTGATAAGCCCTCAGTCTTCTGAAATTTAATGAATAAAATTATGAGGGGCACAGATAGGTGGATAAGAAGGTACATTTTCCTATAGCGGAGGGGTCAATAACCAGGGGGCATGGATTTAAGGTAAGGGGCAGGAGGTTTGGAGGGAATGTGAGGAAAACCCTTTTCCCCAGAGGGTAGTTGGAATCTGGAACGGTGGTTCCATAAGAACTAGGAGCAGGAGTTGGCCATCTGGCCCCTCGAGCCTGCTCCGCTATTCAATGAGATCACGGCTGACCTTTTGTGGACTCAGCTCCACTTTCCGGCCGAACACCATAATCCTTAATCCCTTTATTCTTCAAAAAACTATCTATACCTTAAAAATATTTAATGAAGGAGCCTCAACTGCTTCACTCGGCAAGGAATTCCATAGATTCACAACCCTTTGGGTGAAGAAGTTCCTCCTAAACTCAGTCTTAAATCTACTTCCCCTTATTTTGAGGCTTTATTTCTGCTTTCTGCTTTCACCCGCCAGTGGAAACAACCTGCCTGCATCTATCCGGGAATCAAACCTGGGTCCCGGGTGCTGTGAAGCCACAGTGCTAACTACTGTGTTGCCCTGCCGCCCTATCATACCCTCTTCAATACCATTATGTCCCTCTTGAGTTTGGGTGCCTACAACTCAATACAGCACTTCAGATGCGGTCTGACCAGGTCTCATGTCTTCACTGCTGTATTTCAATTCTCGAGATAAAGGCATATACCATTAACCTTTGATTACTTTTTATTCTTGTACGCTAATCTTTAATAATTTGAATAAGCGTCACCTAAATCCCTTCGCTCCTACCAATGTCTATAAAACACTCTTCTAAAACCACTTTGGCTTCCTCCCTCTCTTGCCTTCAAAAACCTTTATCTATTTTTGTTATTCTTTGGTCCTCCAAATTGCTGTATCCTCCATTCATCCTACCTCTCCCAAAGCATTCTGATGAACACTTTATAAGTGCAACCTTTTACTGCTTTTGTTTTTGGTGATAACATCCATAGAAAAAATAAACTTGTGGCGTATGTTTTTTAAATATCCAGGGAAATCTAGATGTAATAACTATTATATCTGTTATTTAAAACAGGAAATTAGCCAGTGCCATTCAGCAAGAAGCCATTAAACCAATCCGTCAAATGCTGGACGAGCATACTAAAAGGATAAAGTCAGTATGTATTGTGCATTCTACAAAATATCAATATTTTCATGGATTTTAGATAATCTATTTTTGTTGCTCCTTTTGCATTAATCTTTCCTATCCTGTCCAATCGCGTACATCAGTCGGATAGTGCAGTTGAAAAGTCATCAAAGCTTGTAACCGACAACTGGAGTCAACAAATTAAGGTAGAATTTAACATTTTTCATATTGTACCATTGTCTGTCTATTCAATGTGAAAGCACAATACTTGAAAATCATTTTACTTTTTTTTGGCATATTTTCTAAAAGCACCAAGATAATTTTGTTTGGAAACCAGTAGTTTTAGATACAAATTGTCAACCTTGATTTTGGGTTCAAAGGCATTAACCACATTATAAAAATATTATGTTGTTTTCTTGCTTTATGAAACATTATCACATTGGAGATGTTGCTCACTTAACACTTTCCAATTCAGATTCTAACTTGTTGCAATATTTTTGGATCACAGAATAAAAAGAAATTGATGAGATCAACCAAGGACCATGAAGCTGCCTTTGATTTAGTGGAAAACAACAAACAAATAGTATCTGAAAAGGAGAAAAGAAAGGTTGTTCAGACTGGAGTATATAAAATAGCTAACTATCGCATTAACACTGCTGTTTGATCTTAAGTGAGCTGCGCTGAGACTGAAATATTTTATTGAAATTACTTGTTTAATATTGTTATCTGGCTTTGGCAAACAGTCATTGGACTCGAAAAGTTCGCTCTATTCTCTCCCTACAGATGCTGGCAGACCTGCTGAGATTTTCCAGCATTTTCTCTTTCGCATTGTGATCAGGTTATTGGCTGACAACACTTTAAGTCCTTTATCATTGAGCAGCTCTAATATTTCCATAATCCTGTCATCGTCACAAATGAACAGACTAGTACTATTTGAAAATTTCAACACATCAAAGATTCGCCTCCTTTCACTGACCTCTTTCTGGTTAAGAAATTAACTATGCTGCTCATAGTTACACAATTCCATCCTTATCCTGAAATTTTACATCAAAGACTGTCATAAAAAAGAGCCAAATCGCCAGCAGTCCCTACGTTACACCTAACAGTGATTTATTGCATTTATTTACAAAAACAATGGGTTGTTGTGTCACTGCGCACACCCCTTCTGACCATGCAAGCTTTCTTTTGTCTTATTCCAATTCTCCTGGCACATGTTACTTGAGGACCTGGAATCTGAGTTGCAGACAGCTGCTATGAAATATTATCAACCTGTTAGAATAGGTGGTCCTTCACTCAAGGCACCCAAGTCCTGGGTAGACATTGACAAGCTAACTCTTTGCCATTGACTACTTGGCAAACTGGTCCTGCAAAGATGCAGGGATTGTGGAGGATTGATGGATTGTTCCTTTGTGGTGTCGAGTTGTGACCAGCGGCATTCCGCAGGGTTCAGTGCTAGGACCTTTGCTGTTTGTAATGATTTGGTGGAAAATGTAACTGGTCTGATTAATAAGTTTGCGGACAACACAAAGGTTGGTGGAATTGCGGATAGCGATGAGGACTGTCGGAGGATAGAGCAGGTTTTAGATCATTTGGAGACTTGGGCAGAGACATGGAGATGGAGTTTAATCTGGACAAATATGAGGTGATGCATTTTGGAAAGTCTAATACAGGTAGGAAATATACAGCGAATGGTAGAACCTCAAGAGTATTGACAGTCAGAGAGATCTAGGTGTACAGGTCCACAGGTCACTGAAAGGGGCAACACAGGTGGAGAAGGTAGTCAAGAAGACATACGGCATGCTTGCCTTCATTGGCCGGGGCATTGAATATAAAAATTGGCAAGTCATATTGTAGCTGTATAGCACCTCAGTTAGGCCACCACAGTTCAATTCTGGTCGCCACACTACCAGAAGGATGTGGAGGCTTTAGAAAGGGTGCAGAAGAGATTTACCAGGATGTTGCCTAGTATGGAGGGCATTAGCTATGAGGAGTGATTGAATAAACTCGGTTTGTTCTCACCGGAACGATGGGGGTTGAGGGGCGACCTGATAGAGGTCTACAAAATTATGAGGGGCATAGACAGAGTGGATAGTCAGAGACTTTTTCCCAGGGTAGAGAAGTCAATGACTATGGGGCATAGTTTTAAGGTGCGAGGGGCAAGTTTAAAGGAGATGTACGAGGTAAGTTTTTTACATAGAGGGTAGTGGGAGCCTGGAACCCGCTGCCTGAGGAGGTGGTGGAAGCAGGGACGATAGTGACATTTAAGGGGCATCTTGACAAATACATGAATAGGATGGGAATAGAGGGATACGGACCTCGGAAGTGTAGAGGATTTTAGTTTAGATGGGCAGCATGGTCGGCGCAGGCTTGGAGGGCCGCAGGGCCTGTTCCTGTGCTGTACTTTTCTTTGTTCTTTGTTCTTAAAGACTTTTGGCTGTTCACCTTTGGGTTGCTTTCCGTTCTCTAGTTGTTTTGGTTACACATTACAAAACTGCCATTGGCAGGTTGTGTCAAGTAAACGTTATAGACAGGGTCCTGTTGGATTCAACAAATTGGGTGGACAAAATAATGAGTGATATAGTCAAATTTTGTAACACCATTAAGAAAAAAAGTACTCAAGGTACCTTATTATCCATCAGAGCTACTACAAGAAAGTAGTTCACTTTAGGATCATGTGCAGGTATTTCAAAAGTATGGAAGTAACATAGACCCCGTGGTCCATTTAGCTTGTCCCATAGAGTTGTGACCCCTAGTGGATTGCAATACAGCTATTCCCGCCCGTCCAGAACAATGTAATCTCCTGGTAAGGGTGAATTTAGACCAGATCACAAAAATAAAAACAGAAAGTGCAGAAACTACTCAGCAGGTCTGGCAGCATCTGTGGGGCGTGAACGAATGGAAAAGTTTCTAAGTGTCATTTGTAGCGGGTTTTGCTGGGGGTTTTACCCCTGCTCTGTCGGCGAGTTCCGATACAGCAAGATATAAACTGGTTGGAGTCTTGGGCGGAGAAATGGCAGATAGAGTTTAATCAAGACAAGTGTGAGGTAATGCAATTTGGAAGGTTCAATGCATGTAGGAATTACACAGTAAATGGTAGAACTCTTGCGAGTATTGACAGGCAGAGAGATCTGGGCATGCATTTGCTCCAATCACTGAAAGTGGCAACGCATGTGGATAAGTGGTCAAGGAGGCATAGTGGCCTTCATCGGTCGGGGTATTAAATCTAAAAATTGGCAAACATGTAGCAGCTGTACAGGACCTTAGTTTGGCCTCATTTGGAATATTGTGTACAATTCTGCACGCTGCTTTGGAGAGGGTACGGAAGCAGTTTGCTAGGATGTTGCCTGGTATGGAGGGCATTATCTATGAGGAGAGGTTAGATAAACTCGGTCTGTTCTCAATGGAACAACGTAGGTTGAGAGGCGACCTGATAGAGGTCTACAAGATTATGAGTGGCATGGACAGAGTGGATAGTCATATGTTTTTTCCTAGTGTAGGAGAGTCAAGTACTAGGGGACATAGGTTTAAAGTGCATGGGGAAAAGAACAAACGTGCGAGGCATTTTTTTTACACAGAGGGTGGTAAGTATATGGAATGCGCTGCCTGGGGAGGTGGTGGGAGCAGGTACGATAGTGCCATTTAAGGGGCATCTAGACAAATATATGAACATGGTGGGAGTGGACGGATACGGACTCCGTAAGTGCATACGCTTATAGTTTAGTCAAATACCATGGTCGGTGCAGGCTTGGAGGGACGAAGGGCCTGTTCCTGTGTTGGATTGTTCTTTGTTCCCCACCACTGTGCAGCTACACTTAGTCACTTTTCTGGGCCTTGGGGAGTTTCTCCCAGGTCAAGCACACACTTAAGAATTATTTTCATCACTCGAGAGCTGAACTCATTGACCAGACCGGATCCTCAAAGGTCGGGCCACCATTTTGAAAGGGTGCCCCGATTTCTAAGTGTGCTTCTAGGTGCCCCACACTCAGTGGCGTGCAGAGCTCTGGTGATGCCCGGGGCAAATCTTGATTGTATGCCCCAAAGACTCAAGTATAAGGCCTAATATACTGAGAAATATTATGAGAAAGGAAAACATTTTGAATATATAAACACAGATGAAACATCAAATAAACGCTTTATTCGATTTTAATATAAATCAATCAAATTTACATAGATTTACATAGAATTTACAGTGCAGAAGGAGGCCATTCAGCCCATCGAGTCTGCACCGGCTCCTGGCAAGAGCACCCTACCCAAGGTTAACACCTCCACCCTAACCCCATAACCCAGTAACCCCACCCAACACTAAGGGCAATTTTGGACACTAAGGGCAATTTATCATGGCCAATCCACCTAACCTGCACATCTTTGGACTGTGGGAGGAAACCGGAGCACCCGGAGGAAACCCACGCAGACACGGGGGGATGTGCAGACTCCGCACAGACAGTGACCCAGCCGGGAACCGAACCTGGGACCCTGGAGCTGTGAAGCTTTTATGCTAACCACCATGCTACCGTGCTGCCCCAGTCTCTGAGAATCTCCCATTTATAGGACCCTGGGCTTTAAGTATAAAGGGTAAGAGGGCAAAAGTTAAGAGGCCATGATGAATCTTTATAAAATACTGGTTCTGTCCCAAATGGGTGCCCCTGGCCCAAATGTCAAATTCTGGGCACGACAGTTTAGTAAGTTGACAACTATAGAGAGGGTGCAGAGAAGAGTTTAAAAATGGATCAAAAGATAAAGATAAAGAATAAATAAAACTCACCCATGGTGGCATTGATTGCCGTCGATTCGGGAGAATTCGCGCCCTTTTTGTTCACGCTCCAGCCGCCGAGTGCAAAGCCGCCTCTTCACCAGCGGCGACCGCGGTGCGCAGGCGCGCTCCGGCCGACCGCGGTGCGCAGGCGCACTCCGGCCGACCGCGGTGCGCAGGCGCGCTCCGTTCTCTTCACGCTGCTGCCCCCATCCAATGGATGCCCGTGGCCAGCGCACCGTCGGCCCCCTCCTCTGCACGCCACTGCCCACACTGTCCACCCATGGACATTGTCACCCCCCACACACATGGGCATTAATCCACAATCCCCCCAAGTGATGACATGCTGCCATGAGGTCGCTGAGGGCCCTGCCTTTTTAGGCCTTTTCATCCACCTTTCAACCCCCCCCCCCCACAACCTTCCGGAGGTCCGTTCAGCCCCCCCCCCCCCCCACCCATCATAACCCCCTCCACCCTCCTTTCATGGACATGGCACCCCTGAGGACCTGAGCCTTGGAAGTGCAACCCTGGCACTCAGGCACTGGCACCCTGGCAGTATCAAGCAAACCAGGACCAGGGGACCTCCCTCACCTGTCCTTGAACACCCAGGGGTGTCCGAAATGTGGACCAGTACTGAATGGCGCTCAGCAGGGCACTCCCTGGGATGCTGGTCACCACGCCTAAGCGGGTTTTAAACCAACTTAGGCATGTGAAGCTTGGTCCTGCCCATTGATCGCGACGCCTCGCGAAACCTGAGTAGATCTGATGAGGTGAACTGGCTGTCGAGAAACCTGTGGGAGGCCTCTCCCTGCAGTTTGGAACAGGTGAACCGAGGCAATAGTAGAGAAAAGACACTATTGCAATAGCTAGCATGTATTCAAATTCACTTTGATCGCCATGAAGAGCCTCCATGCTCTCATGTCATAGCGTTATGCTCCACAAACTCCCATGCAAACTCAGCCCTTCCTCCCTGTGCAGTTTGAGAATGCCTGTGCTATGTTTCTCCCACCTCTCACATTGATGACACAGTAAAAACGCACTGCTCCTGGAGTGGACCCCACGGGCCCAGTCCCCACAACCCCCTCTCCATCTATGAAAAGGTAGCCTCACAGCAACTGTCAGGCCTCCCATGTCTGCCAGCAACCTCTCGTGATAAAGATGCCAAGGGCTGAAAACATGTGAGAGTCTGTCCACCTCTTCAGTAGGTGGGGAAACACACCGGGACCCCTGACCTCTGAGGAGGCAGTAGCAGTCGAGATGCGTCATTCAGCCTCTCTGAGCCCCAAGATCACCCTGTTCGATGGCAGGTCATGTTCAGCTCACTGTCAGGCAGGCGTCAGACACATCGCAGAGGTTTAAGAGGAGCATCGCTCTGTTCTCACTGCAAGTCACCATCATTCTCCAGCAGCGTCTGGTTAGTCACTTTAGCACTCTGCCTATGAATGGTGCAAACCTCATGATGACCTCCCACAGGCACCACAGTACTGAGAAGATGTAATACCCCATGGTAGGAGAAGTCTTGACACCCTCGTCTTGGTTGTCCCCAAACTGAGAGGCAATGAGGGCATCCCTTGCCCGACACCTCATGCAGACCCTGGACATCTCCCAAGATTCTTCCTCTGTGGGTGGCCCCTTGCTGCCCTCCTCAACCATCTCCAAGACGATGTGGCACTCCTCCACCTCCTGGTCCAGCTGATCTCCCCGCTACGGTGCCAGGTTGTGCAAAGCGCAGCAGACCACTATGACGTGAGACACACTCTGGGGGCTGTATTGGAAGGCTCCCCATGACAGGTCCAGGCACCAGAATGGCATCCTGAGCAGTCCAAATCACCTGTTCAGCCAGTGTTGACCTTCCGTGTCATGAGTCTCAGTGGTTCTTGGAGCCTCCACATTGGCATTATCAACCACCTCATGAGTGGGTACCTTTGGTTCCCAAGGAACCATCTCTCCAACCGCTGATCTCTCTCAAAAACGGCTGGGCTATGTGAGTTTCCCAGGATGTAACTGTCATGAACTCTTCCTGGGAAACGGGCACACAAATGCATAATGCACATCATGTGGTCACAGGCGATCTGTATATTAAGGGAGTAGTATCCCTTGCAGTTCTTAAACAGTGCCCCATGCCACCATGAAAAACGCAAGCCACATTGGTGCAGTCGATGACGCCCTGCACCTCGAGCAGGCCAGCTCTGCGAACAAAGCACATGGCCCTGATGACCTGGTTTGTCTGGTCCCAGTCGAAGATGACGCACAGATAGGCCCTTGCAAATAACATTTCAGGTGTTCACCTTTCATCAGAACTCTTAATTATACCTTTTAGTATCATTACCATTCACTTAACCTGGCAGGCGTTATATTAAATATGCTCTAACGTGAATTACTATCCAGTAAAAGTATATTTTTTATACATTGGGCTGTTGTAACTATTTTAACCAAATGCTTGTTGTTAATGGTTTAATTCCGTAGCTGCTGAATAAACTGAAAAAGTCAACAGAATTACTGACAAAAATTGACCAAAGGTACTATGAACTAAACAGGGCTGGTGAGGACATCAGGCTAAAGTGGGAGTCCATGTTTGAGCAGTCTTATCAGGCAAGTTAAAGGTATTTCAGAGCCATTTTAAAGGTTTGCAGAAACCTATTTTAAAGGTTTACATGATTTATGCAGTGTACTTTTAATTTTGGCACAATTATTTATTTCCTTACAATTTGAGGTAGATGTTCACTCCTTTCAGATCTATCACCAAATGTTTCTAACTTTGTGATAGAAGGTTCTACATAAACATGGGCCAAGTTTTGAAGGGGTGGGATGGCAGGTGAAGAAGTTTTAAATGTTTTAAATAAACATTTTATTGAGGTATTTTTGGTATAGTAACAACAACAAAATAAACAATATACATGAAACCATAAACATAGTGCAAAAGCCATTCTCGTACAGGTCCCACCCTTATTGACCCCCGACTCTAATCTAAACGACTCCCCCACCGTCTACTGACGATTAATTTCCCGCAAAGAAGTCGACGAACAGTTGCCACCTCCGTGCGAACCCTAACAGTGACCCTCTCAAGGCGAATTTTATTTTCTCCAAACAGAGAAAGCTAGACATCTCCGATAGCCAGGTCTCCAACTTTGGGGGCTTTGAGTCCCTCCAAGCTAATAGTATCCGTCTCCGGGCTACCAGGGAAGCAAAGGCCAGAACATCTGCCTCTTTCTCCTCCTGGATTCCCGGGTCTTCTGCCACCCTGAAAATCGCCATCTCTGGACTCAGCGCCACCCTTGTTTTTAACACCGTGAACATGACGTCCGCAAACCCCTGTCAAAATCCCCTAAGCTTTGGACATGTCCAAAACATGTGGACATGATTCACCGGTCCTCCCGCATATTTTGCACACCTGTCCTCCACCCCAAAGAATCTGCTCATCCTGGCCACTGTCATGTGAGCCCAGTGAACAACCTTAAATTGTATCAGGCTGAGCCTGGCACATGTTGCGGACACGTTGACTCTACTCAATGCATCTGCACATAGACCATCCTCTATCTCACCTCTCAGCTCCTCCTCCCACTTGCGCTTCAGCTCCTCGGTCTGCGTCTCCTCCGGGCAGGTTAAGAATTGGGAGAGTAGTGGCTGTACAGTTGGGTGACAAACCGGTCTTAAAATAAGGGGTCTTCCATTTATGATGGAGATGAGGAGAAGATCATTAACCTGTGGAATTCTCTTCCCCAGAAAACGATGGAAGCTGGGTCATTGAATATTTTTAAGACTGAGTTAGATGGATTTTTTATTGACAAGGGAATCAAAGGAGGTAGACGGAAAAGTAGAGCAGAGAAAAAGCAATCTTATCAAATGGCGGAGCAGGCTTGATGGGCCACATGTTCTACTCTTGCACCTGATTTGTATGTCCTTGTGTTTTTATTGCCTATGCTTAGTTGCCTTTGAGGCAGTAGTGGTAAGCTTTCTTCTTGAACCACTGTAGTCCTCAAGTTAAATAATTTCTACAATGCTGTTAGGGAAACAGCTCCAGGACTTTGTCCTAGTGCCAGTAAATTGAAACGACAAATATAATAATATTAATCACAAGCACGTTGGTTTCTTTATTGAATCTGGAAAATAACTGCAGCTAGTTGGAGGGTGAAATTTTCCTATTTATGCCTTAACCTGTGATGTTCTTGCATATCTCTCGGTGGTGGATACAGAGACGTATGGGTAGAGGCCTGGAAACATGTCCTGAGTGTCTTCTAATTATTTTTATTTTGTAAAATAGCAGCAAATATCAATATCTAAGCCAGATATTTTAAGGTCTTCTGAGTCAGAGAATGGTGTTTGGATGACCTAAAAAAGACTTTGGGCTGGATTCTCTGATCCCTGACGCCGGAATTGCGTTCGGCGACGGGGCAGAGAATCCCTAATGATGGCCAAATCGGGGGCTCTGCCGCTTTCGCGATGCTCCGCCTCTGAAAGGCGTATGCCACACGCCTTATCCACGGCTTCAGGCCATTGCCTGAACACGCGAGCGGCCGAAGAGGGGTACTGTTTTTGTGGTCCGGGGGCTGAGTCCGCCATGAAGCACGGCGCGGCCGCTGCAGGCAGCCACCTTGCTGCGAGCTCTACGCTGCCTCCCTGCTAGGCCCCTCCCCAGAGCAGGGAATCGGTAGTCGTTTTGTGCCAGCTTTGCTGCCGTAAAACACCACCGTTTTCACGTCGGCGTGAGAACTTAGTCTCCCAAATGAGATTCCAGTCCCTTTTCTTTAAATCCTTTGTTAAAGTGGAGGATATATTTCATTTAAAGACAAGGAGAAGAATAACTCCAAAAGAAGTACTTAAGTGTGATTAAATCATACGATAGCAAAAAGTACAGGTGACATGCTGGCACAGTGGTGAGCACTGTTGCTTCACAGCTCCAGGGACACGGGCTCAATTCCAAACTTCTCCCCATGTCTGCGTGAGTTTCCTCCGGGTGCTCCGGTTATCTCCCACAGTCTCAAGATGTGCAGGTTAGGTAGACTGGCCACGCTAAATTGCCCCTTAATGTCCAGGGCGGCGCATGTTAGGTTACAGGGATGGGCCAGGGTGGGCAGGTGAGTGAATCTAGGTGGGTGTTCCTTCGGAGGGTCGGTGCAGTCCTGATGGGCCGAATGGCCTCCTTCTGCACTGTCGGGATTCTACAAATAAACACCTGAAAACATCTGGTATAGCTCATTGTTATAGTCCTGTTCCTTTGCTCCACAATTTAAATCTCTTTTTCTCTCAGTTGTTTAAAAAGCTCGCAGATTCTATGATTTTATCTGTTTGATTTGTATTTAACGTGTTCCAGATCATTGATTATTCGTGGTTATTTTCTGCTTTATAACAGGTAATACAGACTTTGGAAAAAGAAAAAATAAAGCTGCTTTGTGATATCTTAAACAAATACAGCGACCACATCACTTGTTTTGGAAGAACACTCATCGAAGTAAGAGTTGTGCCATCAGTACATTTCATTCCTATCATTCCAGGAAAGACTATTGTTAAGCAATATTGATGCAAAAATATGTTTAAATCCTGAGTTTATGGAATTAAATGAAATACGTTTATGTTACCTTTAGCGTCAAAGGCAAATTCACGAAGCTGTGCAAAATGTCAACATTGAGAAAGATATCCAGACATTGCTGGACAGCACGTCTATGTTGTCAGATGAAAACAAAATAGAGTTTTTGCTTACAGATTATTATGTAAGTAGATATTTAAATATTGTCATTTTTTTTACTAAATACTGCAGTTCCTTTATATGTTTATATTGTACCAAAAGTAAAATATCAAATGATTGCAGGTTATGCCATTGTTTACAAAGATTCAAAATAATGTTAACAGGGGTTGGGAAATATTAGACAGTGGAAGTGCTGGAAATCTGCAACAAGTCAGCTAGCAGCAGAAAAATATTAATATTTTAATTGGAAGCTTTTTCCCACATTCATACTCTTGATTTAGAAGTGTTCTGGATACCCTGAGGGTGAGGAGGGTTTTCTTGGAGCGGGGCAGGGATTGGGGGGGTTGGGAGGGGGGGAAGGGGTGGGGGGGTTGGGAGGGAGGGGGGTGGGGAGGGAGGGGGGGAGGGAGGGGGGGGTGGGGGGGGAGGGGGGGTGGGGAGGGAGGGCGGGTGGGGGGGGGAGGGGGGGGGAGGGAGGGAGGGGAGGGAGGGGGGTAGGGAGGGAGGGAGGGGGGGTGGGGAGGGAGGGAGGGAGGGGGTGGGGAGGGGAGGGAGGGAGGGGGTGGGGAGGGGGGGGTTGTTTTGTTGTTTTGTACTAAAGGGACGGGCATAGTTGTTCTGTGCCAATGTCGGGCATTAATTCATTTCCTCTTCTGTGTATACACGGTGGGGAGGGGGGGTTTCTGTCCTGTCTATTGAAGGGACAAGCAGATGTTTTGGGGGAATGATGGGTGTTAGTTTATCTCTTCCGCCGTGTATGCGCCGGGGGGAGAGGGGGGGGGGGGGGGGGGGGGGGGGGTGACGACTTCTTTCTGTTCTTTGTAAAAAAAAAAAAAATTCTGTCCTTTTGGTGTTGATATTATGCAAAAACTTGAATAAAAATTATTTAAAAAAAAAAATGTTCTGGATTCAGAAAATCTGAAGGAACATTTGAACACAAAATTACTATATACTCTTTGGGATATGCCTGAGCTGATGACAGGTACTATGTAAAGGTGAATATGTTAGTTTTAAAACATGAATAAAAGTAAATATTCTGGTTGCTTTTTCGGGGTTAGAGAAGACAAGGAGGCGGTGGTGAAATGGCGTTATCCCTGGACTAGTAATCCAGAGACCCAGGGTAAAGATCCGGGCTCAGATCCCATCACGGCAGATGTCATTGTCGATTGTCATAAAAACACATCTGGTTCACTAACGTCCTTAAGGGTAGGAAATCCTTGTGTGGCCTACATGTGACTCCAGATCCACAGAAATGTGGTTGACTCTTAAATGAAGCTACTCAGTTCAAGAGTAATTAGGAATAGATTAAAGTCCTACATCACAGAGAAGGCCCTTCAGCCCATCGCGTCTGCGCCGGTCAAAAACAACCACCTAACTATTCTGATCCCATTTTCCGACACTTCGCCCATAGCCTTGTAATCCCTGGAATTGCAAGTGCATATCTAAATACTTCTTAAATGTTATGAGTGTCTCTGCCTCCACCACCCTTTCAGGCAGTGAGTTCCAGATTCCTACCTCTCTCTGAATAAAAACGTTTTTCCTCACATCCCTGCTAACCTCCTGCCCATTACCGTAAGTCAATGGCCCCAGGTCATCGATCCCTCCACCAAGGGCAAATGTTTCTTTTTGCTTACTTTATCCATGCCCCTCATAATTTTGCACATCTCAATCATGTTCTCCACTCAAACAAAACAACCCAAGTCGATCCAATCTCTCTTCATAACGGAAACCCAGGCAACATCTAGGTAAATCTCCTCCACACCCTTTCCAATGCTATCACATCCCTCCTATAATGTGGATCCTGGTCCTACACACAATATTCTAGCTGTGGCGTAAACAATGTTTTATACAGTTCCAGCATAACCTCCCTACTCTCAAACTCCATGCCTCAGCTAAAAAAGGCAAGTTTACCATATGCCTTCTTAACCACTGTATCCACCTGCTCTGCTACCTTAAGGGACCAGTGTCAATGCACACACGATAGGCAATAAATACTGGCCGAATCCCAAGAAAGAAGAAAAACTAAAATCTTTCTTCTTCTAACAGGAAGAAGATAATAGGAACACGATGGATAAGGAAAGAAGGAAGACTGCACTAGCACCGAAACTACAAAGGCTTCAAGATGATATAAACAAAGTAAATAAGGACAAAGAAGGTTAGGATTTTCCTCTAAAAAGACATAAAATGATTTCATGCGAATATGTTAGTTTTTAAACTCTAATGAAAATAAATATTTTGATTGCTTTTTCAGGGTTAGAGAAAATTATTAGAACAGGCTTCAGAAGTCCATCATTTTCAGGTCCACCGACTGAAGAGACTGTATCAATGCGAGATGAGGTAAATCGCTCACTATCATGTTAGTGTTTTGATTAAAGTTAGACTAAGGGATTCTGAGACTTAACAGTGAATAACACCACGTAATTATTGGATAAAAGATACTTCTATGTAAAGGAACCAAATGTAGGTCTCCTGGTAAATACTAGAAAAATTCTGTTTTTTTGCAAATAAGTCCAAAATGCCTTGTTTTGAAATGGTTTTAATTTTTCATTCTGTTCACTCATGCCAACTGTTATATTACTCAATCCATTCACACTCCACAAGATTAATGTTGACGTGATGTTCTAATTGCTAACTTCAGAGTGTAAATCAGTTGTCAAAGTCTAAGCTGACTTCAAAGGGAAGTAGAGTGAGACCAACACTTCAAGGAAGGGTTGGTCTGCTTCAATCCAGTGTGCTCAATAGTACAGCACAGAAGTGATGCACGATCAATTACACAAAGATGAGAGTTGGATGCAATCGAGGCTTTATTACACTAAGATGTGTGTCCTCCTACAGCAGCTGGCGAAATTGCTGCTGTGCAGGGAGCACACATATTTATACTCCGCCTACTGGGCAGAGCCAGCAGGCAGGGAACTACCCCCATACCTGTAGTACAGGGCCTTACCATAAAGCACCTACATCGACATCCTCTATATACAATATATACAGCAGTGGTGACTACCACATTCACCCCCTGTTAAAAATTGAGTCCGCCGGGGGTGGTGGAGAACTACATACAGAAAGATTGTGTTCTAAAAGTACAGATAACATTACAAATTCAGGTGGTCCGGAGCCTTGATCTGTCGTCGAAAGCGTCGCAGTGCTGGCGACGACTCCGGCGTCGGTTTGGTCTTTGGTGACTCCGGGAGCGTGTCAAAATCCTTTTCATCCCCGGGTGTGGGCAAGGGGAGGGCGGAGTGTCTCGGAGCGGGGGCTGCAGTGGGGTGCGCCGGGGGAAGGGAGGGTGGTGCCGGGTCGGGTGGGGGGTGTGGGGAACCAGCTGGTGCTGGGTCCCTGAGGGAAACTGTGTCTTGGCGGTCGTCGGGGTACGCTACGAAACGGTACTGCGGGTTGGCGTGAAGTAGCTGTACCCTCTCAACCAACGGGTTCGCCTTGTGGAGTCGAACGCGTCTACGGACGAGAACGGGTCCTGGAGCTGCCAGCCACGTTGGTAGCGATACCCCGGAGGTAGATTTCCTGGGGAAGGCAAAGAGACGTTCATAGGGGGTTTCATTAGCCGCGGTTTACAGGAGCAACCAAATGGAGTGAAGTGCATCGGGGAGGACCTCCTGCCTGCGGAGGCCGGGAGATTTCTGGACCTTAGGGCCTGCCGGACTGCCCTCCAGAGGCAATGCCCCTGTTGAGCAGGTACTGACACAGCTCATCGCTCATGAATGAGGATCCCCGGTCGCTGTGGAGGTAGGCGGGGAAACCGAACAGAGCGAAGATGGTGTTGAGGGCTTTGATGACGGTGGCAGACGTCATGTCAGGGCACGGGACGGCAAAGGGGAATCGGGAATATTCATCGACCACACTGAGAAAGTACGTGTTCAGTCGGTGGAGGGGAGGGGCCCTTTGTAGTCCACGCTGAGGCGTTCAAAGGGGCGGGAGGCCTTCACCAGGCGCGCACGGTCTGGCTGGTAGAAGTGCGGTTTACACTCCGCGCAGACCTGGCAATCTCTGGTGATAGCCCTGACTTCCTCGATGGAGTAGGGCAGCTTGCGGGCCTTGATGATATGGTAAAGACGGGTGACTCCTGGGTGACAGAGGTTGTCGTGCAGGGTGCGGAGTCGGTCACTCGTGCGCTGCCACATGTACCTCGGGATAGGGCATGGTGGGGCGGGGGGGTTGTTGAGTTTACCGGAACGATACAAAATCTCGTAGTTATAGGTGGCGAGCTCGATCCTCCACCTCAAGGTCTTGTCATTCTTGATCTTGTTCCGCTGTGTGTTATTGAACATGAAGGCAACCGACTGTTGGTCAGTGAGGAGAGTGAATCTCCTGCCGGCCAGGTAAGCTTCCAATGACGCACAGCTTCAACAATGGCTTGGGCCTCCTTTTCAACGGAGGAATGCTGCATTTCGGAGGCATGGAGGGTGTGGGAAAAGAATGCCACGGGCCTGCCTTCCTGGTTGAGGGTGACGGCCAGAGCGACGTCTGATGCATCGCTCTCGACTTGGAATGGTAATGTCTCGTCAACCGCGTGCATCACGGCCTTAGTGATGTCGGCCTTGATACGGTTGAAGGCCTGGTGAGCCTCGGCCGTCAGGGGAAAAATAGTGGATTGAATGAGTGGGTGGGCCTTGTCCGCGTAGTTTGGGACCCACTGGGAGTAATAAGAAAAGAACCCAGGGCATCGTTTGAGGACCTTGGAGCAGTGGGGAAGGGGGAGTTCCATGAGGGGGCGCATGCGGTCGGGGTCGGGCCCCAGAACTCCGTTCTGGACCACATAGCCGAGGATGGCTAAGTGGTTGGTGCGGAACACGCACTTCTCCTTTTTGTAGGTCAGGTTGAGGAGAGTGGCGGTGTGGAGAAATTTGGCACGGTTGGCGTCATGGTCCTGCTGATTGTGACCGCAGATGGTGACATTGTCTAGGGATGGGAAAGTGGGCCGCAGTCCGTACCGGTCAACCATTCGGTCCATCTCCGGTTGGAAGACCGAGACCCCGTTGGTGATGCCAAAGGGAACCCTAAGAAAGTGGTAAAGGCGGCCATTTGCCTCGAAGGCAGTGTATGAGCAGTCCGCCTTGCAGATGGGGAGCTGGTGGTAGGCAGATTTCAGGTCCACAGTTGAGAAGACCTGGTACTGTGCAATCTGATTGACCATATCAGATATGCGCGGGAGGGAGTACGCGTCGAGCTGCGTGTACCGATTGATGGTCTGACTGTAGTCAACGACCATCCTGTGTTTCTCCCCAGTTTTCACAACTACCACTTGGGCCTTGTGATGCCTTCCCAAAGTAGTCGCTGGACTTCGGACCTGATGAAGGTCCTGACCTGGGCACTGTACCATCTGCTCCTGGTGGCGACGGGTTTGCAATCCGGGGTTAGGTTTGCAAATAGGGAAGGTGGGTCGACCTTTAGGGTCATGAGGCCCCACACAGTAAGGGGTGGTAGGGGCCCACCGAATTTCAGTGTTAGGCTCGGGAAGTTGCACTGGAAGTCCAGGCCGAGTAGCAGGGCAGCGCAGAGGTTGGGAAGGACGTAGAGGCGGAAGCCGCTGAACTCCACACCTTGGACAGTGAGAGTGGCGATGCAATACTCCCGGATCGCCATGGAGTGGGACTCGGAGGCCAGGGAGATTCTCTGGTTAGCGGGGTGTACCGCGAGGGAGCAGCGCCTTAAAGTATCGGGGTGAATCAAACTCTTGGTGCTCCCAGAGTCCAGCAGGCAGGAGATCTTGTGCCCATCAACCTTCACTTTGGTTGAAGCAGTTGCAAGGTTAGTTGGACGAGACTGGTCAATGGTGACGGAGTTGAGCTGGTCATCGGCAGTTGCAGGCGACGGGCGGCCGGGTGAGGTGCCCGGGGGGGACATGGGTCCTGGGTCAGCTAAGATGACAGCGCCCACTGGCCGCACGTGTCATGGGGAAAATAAGATGGTGGCGCCCATTGGTCCTGGGGGGAACAAGATGGCGGCGCCCATGGGCAGCACGCGTTATTAGTTGAGCAAGCTGGCGGCGCCCACGGGCCGCACGTGGTCCGACGAGGGGAAGATGGCGGTGCCCACGGGCCGCACGTGGTCCGACGAGGGGAAGATGGCGGCGCCCACTGGCCGTACGTGGGAGGTGCCGGAACAATAGCGGCGACTGAGCTTGCCTGGCACACCGCAGCGAAGTGTCCCTTCATGCCACAGGCCTTGCAGAGGGAACTCTGGGCTGGGCAGCGCTGTGGGGGTGTTTGGACTGCCCACAGAAGTAACATTTGGGTCCCCGGGGTTGATTGGCTGCCGGGCGGCACAGGCGTGGGGTTGGCTGAGGGCGGTCGCTGATGGGGTCCACGATGGGGTGGCGGTCTGCGCAGTCCACGATGCACAGGGAGGGGTGGGCTGCGCGGTCGGGGGCGTAGGCCTGGATGTTGCGTGAAGCGACCGTAAGTAAGAGCGCTAACTTTTTGGTTTCCACGAGGTCGAGCGTGGCCCCTTCTAAGAGGCGCTGGCAGATGTAATCGGACCCTCTGCCCGTGACGAATGCGTCTCTCATGAGCAGATTTGTGTGTTCCATGGCCGAAATGCCCTGACAGTCAGTCTCTGTCTAGTGGAACCAGGGCATGCCAGAAATCTTCCACTGACTTACCAGGGAGTTGACGACACGTGGAGAGGAGATGCCTGGCGTAGAGTGTGTTAAGCCACTGAGCGTTGTTTTCCTTCAATAGCGCCATGGCTTCCGCGTAGGTCGGCGCGTCCTGGATGAGTGGAAAGACGTTGGAGCTCAGCCGCGTGTAAAGGATCTGGATCTTCTGTGCTTCTGGGATTGGGTCTGGCGCTGACCTGATGTACGCTTCGAAACAGGCTAGCCAATGTTCAAAGTCCTTTTTGCCGTTGTCTGCTTGCGGATGCAGCTGCAGGCGATCCGGCTTGATGCGGAGGTCCACCTTCTGAAAACTTAGTGTAATAAATTGATGCACGATCAATTACACAAAGACGAAAGTTGGATGCAATCGAGGCTTTATTACACTAAGATGTGTAGCCTCCTACAGCAGCTGGTGAAATGGCATCCTCTATATACAATATATACAGCAGTCATGACTACCACAAGAAGTATTTATCCAATTCCTTTTTGAAAGTTACGATTGAATTTATAGCCACTACGCGATCTGACATTGAATTCCAAATCCTACCCACTCATGTAAACACTTTTTCCTCCTGTTGTGCATGCTCCTTTAACCAATCGCTTTAAATATGTGACCCGTTTATCAATCCCTCTGTTATTAGAAACATTTTCTTTTTGTTTTCTCCACTCGGACCTTGCAGGATTTCAAAGTATCCAAAGCTATGTGGCGACCAACGATACTGGGGAGGTTTCAGTGAGTGTGGTCTGGGAGGCGCTAAAGGCAGTTGTCAGGGGGGAGCTAATTTCAGTCAGGGCCCACAGGGAGAAGAGGGATAGGATGGAGAGGGAGAGGTTGGTGGGGGAGATACTCAGGGTGGACAGGAGGTATGCGGAATCCCCCAAGTAGGGGTTGTTAAAAGAGCGGCGGAGTCTGCAGGCGGAGTTTGACTTGCTTACCACAGGGAAGGCAGAGGCTCAGTGGAGGAAGGTACCAGGAGCTGTGTATGAGTATGGAGAGAAGGCAAGCAGGATGTTGGTGCACCAACTGCAGAAGAGAGGAGGCCAGGGAAATTGACTACCGTCCGGTAGCCTCAATGACTACCGTCCGGTAGCCCTGACGTCAGTTGTAATGAAGCGCTTCGAGAGGTTGATCATGAAGCGCATCACCTCCATACTCCCAGAACGCCTTGATCCACTGCAACTCGCATACCGTTGCAACCGGTCCACATCAGACGCCATTTCCCTGGCCCTACACTCATCCCTAGAGCATCTCGAAAACAAGGACTCCTACATCAGACTCCTATTCATTGACTACAGCTCTGCCTTCAACACCATAATCCCAGCCAAGCTCATATCAAAGCTCCAAAACCTAGGACTTAGCTCCTCACTCTGCAACTGGATCCTCGATTTTCTGACCAACAGACCACAATCAGTAAGAATGAACAACAACACCTCCTCCACAATAGTCCTCAATACCGGGACCCCGCAAGGCTGCGTACTTAGCCCCCGACTCTACTCCCTGTACACACACGCCTGAGTGGCAAAACTTGGTTCCAACTCCACCTACAAGTTTGCTAACAATTCAACCATAGTGGGCCAGATCTCGAATAACGACGAGTCAGAATACAGGAGGGAGATAGAGAACCTAGTGGAGTGGTGTAACGACAACAATCTCTCCCTCAATGCCAGCACAACTAAAGAGCTGGTCATTGACTTCAGGAAGCAAAGTACTGTACACACCCCTGTCAGCATCAACGGGGCCGAGGTGGAGATGGTTAGCAGATTCAAATTCCTAGGGGTGCACATCTCCAAAAATCTGTCCTGGTCCACCCACATCGACGCTACCACCAAGAAAGCACAGCAGCACCTATACTTCCTCAGGAAACTAAGGAAATTTGGCATGTCCACATTAACCCTTACCAACTTATACAGATGTACTATAGAAAGCATCCTATCGGGCTGCATCACAGCCTGGTATGCACCTGCTCGGCCCAGGACCGCAAGAAACGTCAGAGAGTCGTGAATACTGCCCGGTCCATCACACAAACCTGCCTCCCATCCATTGACTCCATCTACACCTCCCGCTGCCTGGGGAAAGCGGGTAGCATAATCAAGGATCCCTCCCATCCGGCTTACTCACTCTTCCAACTTCTTCCATCGGGCAGGAGATACAGAAGTCTGAGAACACGCACGAACAGACGCAAAAACAGCTTCTTCCACACTGTCACCAGACTCCTAAATGACCCTCTTATGGACTGACCTCGTTAACACTACACCCTGTATGCTTCAACCGATGGCAATGCTTATGTAGTACATTGTATATCTTGTGTTGCCCTATTATGTATTTTCTTTTAATCCCTTTTCTTCCCATGTACTTAATGATCTGTTGAGCTGCTGACAGAAAAATACTTTTCACTGTACCTCTGTACACGTGACAATAAACAAATCCAATCCAATCCAAATCGGGGGAATTAGGGACGGGGGGGGTGGGGGGGAACACAGTGCTTAGTTTGGCAAGGATCAATGTGGTCTTCAAGGACTTTTATGGTAAACTGTATGAGTCAGAACCCCTGGTTTGGGGGGGGGGGAGGGGGGGAGATGAAGCGATTCTTGGACTAACTGAGGTTCCCCAACGTGGAGGAGGGGCAGGTAGAGGGATTGGGGGCCCCGATTGAGATGGAGGAATTGGTTAAGGGTTTGGAGGGTATGCAGTCGTATAAGGCCCCGGGACCGGATGGATATCCCGTAGAATTTTACAGGAAATTCTCAGAGCTGTTGGGTCCGTTATTGTTGAGAACCTTCAACGAGGCTAAGGAAAAGGGAACCCTTCCCCTGACTATGTCGCAGGCTCTTATCCCGCTCATCCTTAAGCAAGATAAGGACCCGTTGCAATGTGGCTCCTTCAGGCCGATATCGCTCCTTAACGTAGATGCCGGCGGCCACCCTCAAGATCTGGGGGCAGTGGAGGCGACACAGGGGGGAAGTGGGGGGTTTGATAAGGGCACCACTAAGAGGGAACCACAGATTTGCACCGGGAAATACAGGAGGGGGATTTCTGAGCTGGCAGAGGGTGGGCATTAGGCAACTGAAGGACTTGTTTATAGAGGGGAGGTTTGCGAGCTTGGGAGAGCTGGAGGAGAAATTCGGGCTCCCCCCGGGGAACACGTTCAGGTACCTCCAAGTGAAGGCATTTGCCAGACGACAGGTAGAGGGGTTTCCCGTGCTTCCCGACAGGGGGGCGAGTGATAGGGTGCTATCAGGGGTCTGGGTCGGGGAGGGGAAGATCTCGGACATTTATAAGATTATGCAGGGGGTGGAGGAGGTACCAGTAGTGGAGTTGAAAGACAAGTGGGAGGTAGAGCTGGGGGAACAGATAGAGGATGGGACATGGGCAGACGCCCTAGAGAGGGTCAACTCGTCGTCGTCATGTGCGAGACTGAGTCTTATTCAATTTAAGGTACTGCATAGAGCCCACATGACGGGGACAAGGATGAGTCGGTTTTTCGGGGGTGAAGACAGGTGTGTCAGATGTTCGGGAAGCCCTGCGAATCATGCACACATGTTTTGGGCATGTCCGGCACTGGAGGAGTTCTGGAAGGGGGTGGCAGGGACGGTGTCGAGAGTGGTGGGGTCCAGGGTCAAGCCAGGATGGGGACTTGCGATCTTCGGGGTTGGGGTGGAGCCGGGGGTACAGGAGGCGAGGGAGGCTGGAATATTAGCCTTTGCGTCCTTGGTGGCTCGGAGGAGGATCTTGATTCAGTGGAGGGACGCAAGGCCTCCAAGTGTTAACACCTGGTTAAACGACATGGCAAACTTCATCCAATTGGAAAGAATCAAATTTGCCCTGAGAGGGTCGGTGCAGGGGTTTTTCAGGCGATGGCAACCCTTCCTGGACCTCTTAGATCAGAGATAGAAACTGGGGTCGTGACAGCAGCAACCCGGGAGGGGAGGGGAGGGCGGGAGGGAGGGAGGGGGGGAGGGTGGGGGGGAGGGGGAGGGGGGGGGGGGGGAGGGGGATAATAACGAAGGAAACACGGTATCGGTGGTGTTACGGGCAAGGCCTGCCCGAGGACACTGCCAGAAACGACAAGATGGTCTGGCGGCCGGTTCGTCGGCGGGGGGGGGGGAGGCGGGGGGGGCGCGCGGGTAGGGGGTGGGGGGGGGGTTCTTGTTAAGTAGGGGGGTTTGACTTTGTTTTGATATAATTCAAATGTAGGGGGGGTTAAAATGTTTGTACTCTGAAAAATTTCTTCAATAAAAAGTATTTAAAAAAAAAAAAACGTAGATGCCAAACTGTTGACCAAGATCTTGGCCACCAGAATTGAGGACTGTGTCCTGGGATTGATCAATGAGTATCAGACAGGGTTTGTGAAGGGCAGGCAGCTGATTACGAATGTGCGGAGGCTCCTGAATGTGATTATGATGCCCCCGGAAGGAGGGGATGCAGAAGTGGTGGCAGCAATGGACGCGGGAAAAGCCTTCGATCGGGTGGAGTGGGAGTACCTGTGGGAAGCGTTAGGCAGATTTGGATTTGGCGAGGAATTCATAGGGTGGGTTAAATTGTTGTATCAGCCACTGTAGCGAGTGTGTTGACGAACCGGCTGCGGTCGGAGTACTTTAGGCTACATCGAGGAATGAGGCAGGGGTTCCCCCTGTCCCCCCTGCTGTTTGCCCTGGCAATTGAGCCGCTGGCCATGACGTTGAGGGAGTCTAGAAACTGGAGGGGGCTGGTTTTGGGGGGGCGGCAAGGAGCATCGGGTTTCACTGTATGCGGATGATCTGCTCCTGTACATTTCGGATCCGGTGGAGGGGATGGGGGAGGTCATGCAGATCCTTAAAGATTTTGGGAACTTTTCGGGGTATAAGTTGAATGTCTGGAAGAGCGAGCTTTTTGTGAGACATGCGAGGGGCCAGGAAAAGTGACTGGGAGAGCTACCGCTTAAGATGGTGGAGAGGAGCTTTCGCTATTTGGTCATACAGGTGGCTAAGAGTTGGGATCCCCTGCACAAGCTCAATCTGGCTGGTGGATCAGATGGAGGGGGACTTTAAGAGGTGGGATATGCTGTCGCTTTACCTGGTGGGCAGGATGCAGTCTGTGAAGATGAAGGTCCTCCCCAGATTCTTGTTCGTCTTCCAGTGCCTACCCATCCTCATCCCCAAGTCCTTCTTCAAACGGGTGAACCGGATTATCACGGGATTTGTGGGGCAAACAAGACCCCGCGTGTTAAGAGACTGTTCTTAGAGCGCAGTCGGGGGGTGAGGTGGGCTGGCGCTGCCGAACTTCTGCAGCTATTACTGGGTAGCGAATATATTAATGATTTGGAAATGGGTAGTAGAGGGAGGGGGGCAGCGTGGAAACGGTTGGAGGAGACGTCTTGCAGGGGTACTAGCCTGGGGGCATTGATAACGGTACCACTGCCGCTCCCGCCGACACGGTACACCACGAGCCTGGTGGTGATGGCGACATTGAGGATCTGGGGTCAGTGGAGACGGCACAGGGGGAGTTCGGGGCCTCAGCCTGGACCCCGATATGGAACAATCACAGGTTCGTTCCAGGTAGAATAGACGGAGGGTTCCTAAGCTGGCACAGAGCGGGTATCAAAAGGATGGGGGCCTTGTTTATTGATGGGACTTTTGCTAACCTGAGGGCGCTGGAAGAGAAATTTGGGTTGCCCCCAGGGAATACCTTTAGGTACCTGCAGGTCCGGGCTTTCGTGAGGAAGCAGGTGGGAGAATTTCCGCTGCTACCGGCGCGGAGGATACAGGACAGGGTGGTCTCGGGCGTGTGGGTAGGGGACGGAAAGGTATCGGACATATACCAGGAGGCGGAGGAATGAAATGAAAATCGCTTATTGTCACAAGTAGGCTTCAAATGAAGTTATTGTGAAAAGCCCCTAGTCGCCACATTCCGGCGCCTGTTCGGGGAGGCTGGTACGGGGAATTGAACCGTGCTGTTGGCTTGCCTTGGTCTACTTTCAAAGCCAGCGATTTAGCCCTATGCTAAACCAGCCCCGAGGAGGCCTCGGTGGAAGAGCTGAAGGGCAAGTGGGAGGAGGAGCTGGGTGAGGAGCTGGATAAGGGCCTGTGGGCAGACGCCCTGGGTAGGGTCAATTCCTCCTCGTCTTGTGCCAGGCTTAGCCTGATTCAGTTTAAGGTGGTGCACCGGGCACATATGACAGTGGCGAGAATGAGCAAGTTCTTTGGGGTGGAGGACAGGTGTGTGAGGTGTTCAGGGAGCCCAACAAACCATGTCCATATATTCTGGGCATGCCCGGCACTTACAGAATTTTGGAGAGGCTTTGCAAAGGCTGTGTCCAAGGTCTTGGACACTCGGGTAAAACCAAGCTGGGGGATAGCGATATTTGGGGTGTCAGAAGATCCGGGAGTGCAGGAGTCGAAAGAGGCCGAAGTCTTGGCCTTTGCCTCCTTGGTAGCCCAGAGACGGTTCTTGTTAATGTGGAGGGACTCGAAACCCTCACGTTCAATGCGATCAGCCTGGTTGGGGGTTAATTACCCCCCACCCCCCGCCGACTAGCCATCTCCTTTTTATCAACCAGCCACGTGCCCGCACCTCCCGCACACTCCAGCCCCCCAGCCGGAGGCTCCCCGTCCCGACTCTCCCCTGTCCCGACTCTCCCCCTTTACTCCGAAAATTGATTCGCCTCCAGTCAGCAAAGCAGCATCCCAGCTCTCTCCCCACCCCCTCAAACCCCCAACCTAGTCAAGCATTCGCTTAACACCCCCTCCTTCCCCCCTATTGCACTCCCGCAAGTCAGCTGACTCATGCTGACCCCGGCCGCTCCCGCCTCTACCTCCAATGCCCCTGTTGGATCCCTCTACAGGTCTCCAAACTCCCTCCACCCTCAACTAAGTGAGGTAAAGAGAGTCCCCCCCCCCCCCCCCCCCCCCCCCCCCCTCCTCCCCCCGTCCCCCCTACATCCCGTGTGGACAGATAAAAAACACAACTCTCTCAAACAAACAAACTTCGGGTGCTACCCCCAAAGTTGAGCAAATAAATTGCTCTCACTGTCTGGTCCGACCCCATCATCTGTGACGCAGCTCTTCCCCAACTGTGACCCAGACCAGAAGCCTGAGGTCCCAGGGCACAGGGGGCAACAAAAACAAAAGAGAACACGGGGAGAAACCCCAACATAACACCGTTTCCCCCCCCCCCCCCCCCCATCTCCAGCCCCCACCACCCCACCACCATGCCCCAACAACATACTGCAGTCCATTAGTTCGAGTCCAGCTTCTCGTTCTTTATAAAAGTCCTGGCCTCATCCGGCGTATCGAAATAGTGGTGCCGGTCCTGATATGTAACCCACAGCCTCGCCGGTTGTAACAGCCCAAACTTCACCCCTTTGCTGTGGAGGACCGCCTTGGCCCGGTTGAATCCCGCACGCCTCTTGGCCAGCTCTGCACCCCAGTCCTGGTAAATATGGATCTCACAGTTCTCCCACCTGCTACTTCGCTTCTTCTTTGCCCATCGCAGGACACACTCCTTATCGGTGAGGTGGTGGAATCTTACCACCATAGCTCTCGGCGGCTCATTCGCCCTCGGCCTCCTTGCCAGGACACTGGGGGCTCCAGGGGCTGCGAGAAAGCCCCCGCGCCCATCAGCGTACCCAGCATCGTGGTCACATACGCCCCAGCATCCGACCCCTCCACGCCTTCAGGGTGACCCAGAATCCGCAGGTTCTGCCTCCTTGACCTGTTTTCAAGGTCTTCCAGCCTCTCTTGCCATCTTTTGTGCAGAGCCTCCTGTGCCTCCACACTAACCGCCAGGCCCAAAATCTCATCCTCGTTATCAGAGGCCTTCTGCTGCACCTCCTTGATCGCCGTCCCCACCATCGCCACCTTTAACTCGGCGAAGCAGCTTCTGAGAAACTCCTGCTGCTCCCGTGACCACTGGGCCCACGCTGTCTGATCCCCGCCGGCCGCCATCTTGTATTTTTGTGCCCGTTCTCTCTTCTCAAAAGCCGCTTTTTTGACCGCCCCACTCCTGGTCCACTCCACATAGCGCTGGGGGACTCTCACTGTTTCCTTCCCACACCGGGAATCGTCATCCAAGTGCCGCTGGAGCTCCGTAAAAGGGCCCGAAAGTCCGTTATCGGCGGGAGCTACCGACCATGCAACCTACCGAGGCATAGCCGCAACCGGAAGTCCATCAAATCTCCTCTTAACTTTCTTTGCTGTAAAGAGAGCAATTCCAGCTTTTCCCATCTCGCCATGTAACTGTAATCTCTCATCCCCAGAACCATTCTATTAAATCCTTTCGAGAATGTTTCCAAAACCTGCACCCCCTTCCTAAAATGTGGTGTCCAGAGTCAGACACAGTATTCCATCTGAGGCTGATTGGAGTTTTATATGGGCTACCATAATTTCTTGGATTTTTTTTTACACTACTCCTCCATTAATAAAGCCCAGGATCTCATATGCTTCATTAACTGTTTTGTTAAACTTGCCCTGCCAGCTTCAAAGATTTATGCACAAACATTGCCAAGTTCTTGTGTCCCTTTAACACCACACCATTTGGCTTGTATTCTCTCCATGTTCTTCCTCTCAAATTGCATCACCTCGTGCTTGACTATGTTGACTATCATCTGTCACATGTCTGCCATTCCACCAGCCTCTCTACTCCTCTTCAAGTGTATTGCGGTATATCTGACCGTTTACTGTACTTTCAAGTTTTGTGTCATCGGTAAACTTCAAAATTGGGCCTGTGCCCCTAAGTCCAAGTCATTAATGTATATAAAAACATCACTGGGCCTAATACTTGGGAACAGCATTGTATTTGGTTTGAAGATGTTACACCCGACACTCTAACTGCATAGTTGACGTAAAGAGAAACCATTTCAAATTGACAATGGTTATAGTGAGAATGCGTGCTGAATTGAAAAGTAGCATTATATTTTTTTCTTCAGAAGAATGTGGTTAAATTAAAATGGATATCAGAAATCAAATTATCACAAACTAAGAGATCGGAAAATGAGATCAATCCAATGCTATAATTGTTGTATATCATTTTTCCATTTTAAGAATTATAACAATCTAATTTCTGTTCCTAGGCAACACTGAAATTAATTCTCTTGGAATTAAATTTCTACAAACTGGCGTCAACTGTGGCGGAACTAGAAGGGAATCCCAAGCCATCCCATCCACTAAGTGACAGCATCATTAAATGGAAAGATAAGGTGCATTTCAAGTTTAAGCTAACTTGTCTCCTAATTTTACTACTATATTGACACATGGTGATATATCATTTTATATTGGATTTGATAAATAAATTGAAAAAGATGAATTTTGGCTTCATTTAATTTGTAAAATAATTGGTTACTTAGTACAATTGACTAATCCACAACAAAATTTTTCTTTGTGGGTCCGGTCAAATAAAGGTCATTCATCTTGCCCTGAATTATTTTTGCATTAAGTTCTCACTTTGCTTTTGATTTATTTTTTGTGCTTAAAACCTAAGTATCAGGAAACGTGTACAAAAAACTTTAAATGTGTAGTCAGATAGTGCTAGGACCAATGCTATTTACAGAATATATAAATGAGTTGGAATCTGGGCTAGAAACTAACCTAAGTTTTAAAACGCCATTAAATTAGGAATGAGGCTTTCTACCAATACCGAATAAGCAGACCAGATACAAAAGGATATTTTTTTGTTTTATTTTTCTCTCTTGGAAGATTGCATAGCTTTTGGGGGTGAGGTTAGGCGATGCAGGGCAGTAGGAAGAAAGTTTTTCCATGATGGTCCAGCCATCTTCATGTGAGGCAGGTTCGACCCAGCTGGCCATTTCTTTTTTTTAAATTCATTTTTACGGGTTGTGGGTGTCACTGGCTAGGCCAGCATTTGTTGCCCATCCTCAATTACACTTGAGCAGGTGGTGGTGAGCTGCCTTTTTGAACTGCTAAAATCGATGTGGTGTAGGTACATCCAATGTGCTATTAGGGCGGGGGTTCTAGGATTTTGCCCAAGCGACAGTGAAAGAAGGGAAGTATTTTTCGAAGTCAGGATGGTGAGGGACTTGGAAGGGAACTTCCAAGTGGTGGTGGTCCCATGTATCTGCTGCTCTTGTCTTTCTAGATGTAGTGGGTTTGGAAGGTGTTGCCTCAGAACCATGGCAAGTTCCTGCGGTGCATCTTGTAGATGTAAATCAGATTCAAAATGCATCTGGGCAGAGGGATCTGGATGTCGTTCATGAATTGCAGTAAGTTGGGGCAGCATGGTCGTGCAGGGGGTTAGCCCTGCAGCCTCACGGTGCCGAGGTCCCAGGCATCATGGCTCTGGGTCACTGTCCGTGTGGAGTTTGCACATTCTCCCTGTGTTTGCGTGGGTTTTGCCCCCACAACCCAAAGATGCGCAGGGTAGGTGGATTGGCTTAGTTAAAATTGCCCCTTAATTGGAAAAAAATAATTGGGTACACTAAATTTTATATTTAAAAAATGAATTGCAGTAAGTCGTATTGCAGGTACAGCATGTAATTAAAAAGGCAAATGGTATGTTGCAGTTTATTGTAAAAGGACTGGAATATAAAAGTAGAAAACTGTTGTTGCAATTGTATAGGGTGCTGGTGAGACCACATCTGGAGAATTGTGTCCTGTTTTGGTCTCCTTATTTGATGGAAGATGTGGTGGCATCAGAGGCAGTTCAGAGGAGGTTCACCAGATTGATTCCAGGGATAAAAGGGTTGACTTATGAGGAGAGATTCAACAGTTTGTGCTTATACTCGCTGGAGTTTAGAAGATTGAGAGGGGATCTGATTGAGGTATGTAAAGTACTAAAAGGGATTGATAAAATAAATGTAGACCAAATGTTCCCTCGTGTGGGCAATCTAGAACAAGACATCACAGATATAAATTGAGAGGTGGGAGATTTGAAACTAAGATGCGGAAGAACTACGTCTCGCAGAGGGTGGTGAATTTGTGGAACTCGCTGCCCCATACTGCGGTGGAATCTGAGTCATTAAATGGTTTCAAGAATGAGATAGATATATTTTGGATTTAAAACGGTAGCAGTCAAATCAGAATCATATTGTTAGGATACTATTGTAAACCCTTTGTCTGTTCTGAGTTTCCTTCTTATCCCCTGTCCTGCTTACTGCGTTTACTCTACAATTGTCTTGCTAGCTGCTGCAAACCGAAACAACCTCTGCGGGATTCTCCGTCGGCGGGATCCTCCACTTCACCAGCAGTGAATCCACACTCATGAATTTCCTGACTGTGTGGGGCGGCCACAATGGGAAACCACATTGGCCGGTTGTGGGACCAGAGAATGCTGCTGCTGGCAGTGGCACGCCATGCCAGAAAACGGGACTGGCCCGATGGAGAATCTTGGACCCTGTGTCTAATGGACAAGCCCAGGACTTCCTTTTTAGGTTCCCTGATGTCAGTTTGATAGACTTGGCAAGCAGCCAATCAGTGAGGCTGAAAGTCTAAGCCATCTCTTGTTGTTAGGGGAGGCAGTGGTATTGTCACTGGACTAGTGATCCAGTAATCCAGACACCCAGGGTAATGCTCTGGGGACATGGGTTTGAATCCCACCAGGGCAGATGGCGGAATTCTAATTCAATTAAAATCTGGAATTAAAAGTCTATCAACGACCAGAATCGATTGTTGATTGTAGTAAAAACTCATCTGGTTCACTAATATCCTTTAGGGAAGGAAATCTGCTGTACTTACCTTGTCTGGCCTGCGTGTGACTCCAAACCTACAACAATGTGGTTGACTCTTAAATGCCCTCAGGGATGGGCAGAAAATGCTGACCCAGCCAGCGACGCCCACATCCCATGAACGAATAAAGAAAATAAAAGTTGCTTACGATTCATGGTGCCATACAGAACCTTCCGAAAGAAAGGCAGGTCACATGAAGAGCTCCATTTTGTCCTGAGTTTTGTGAGAAGACACAGGCCAGAAAGCAGCTGGAAGACCCTCTCACTCTTCCGTCTCTCTGTCAGGCGATTTAAAAACTCCTGGTCAGACATGTTACGGCACTCCTATCTAAAAGACAGGCAGCAGTCAAAACTATGAATTGATCTTTTGGAGTGGAAGTAGTTTCTCACCAGGTCTGTGATTCTTTTAATCCTCTGTCTGAATGGCTGGGAAGAATCCAAACTGAGAACCTCTTTATAATACAGCCGGGATTCCTGCACAGAGATCAGGCAAATGGCAAACACTAAGGGCGAAATTCTCCGACCCCCACGACGGGTCGGAGAATAGCGGGAGGGCCTTCCCGACATTTTTCCCGCCCTCCCGCTATTCTCCCCCACCCCCCGCCCAACTCCCGACCCGAATCGCTGCCGCCGTTTTTTTACGGCCGGCAGCGATTCACAGTTGTTCGATGGGCCGAAGTCCCAGCCCTTTACGCCGTTTTTACGAACGGCAAACACACCTGGTCTGGCCGTTCGTAAAAACGGCGTCACAAACTCGCTTTTCATAACCATGGCACCGATTGGCACGGCAGTACCACGGCTGTGCCAAGGGCCCGCGATCGGTGCCCACCGATCGCGGGCAGCGGGCCCGATGCCCGCGCACTCTTTCTCCTTCCGCCGCCCCGCAGTATCCATTCGCAGGGCGGCTGAGGGGCATCCCGGCCCGCGCATGCGCGGGTTTCGCACAAATACGCGATGACGTCATCCGCGCATGCGCGGGTTGGGGTCTTCCAATCTGCGCATGCGCGGCTGACGTCATATGACGCGTCAGCCGGCGCTAACTCCAGCAAGCGGGCTTAACGATATTCGTTAAGCCCGTCATGCCGGAGCCTACGGCGTCGGGCTGCTAGCCCCGACCGGGGACCAGAATCGGTTCCCGGTCGGGAAGGGGCGCGCTGGCGTCAAACCCGCCCGGGTTTGACGCCAGCTTTACGATTTCTCCCGTTTTGGGAGAATCGCGCCCTAAGATTCTCAGGTTTCAAGTGCAGCAATATCTCATGGAGACAGAGGTTCCATCTGCTGTTCAGAGGTCAGTATTGCATTGACCTGATCTCCTATATAAGGCTCCATCTGGTGGTTGGAGGTCAAAACTGTACCAACCTGAATCTCCAGTAAAGCTCCATCTGGCTGTTGGAGGTCAGAATTGCACCAACCCGATTCTCTTGTATAAAGCCACAACCGCAGCAGTCAAGATTCATCTCAAATCTTTTCCTTCCATTCCCGTTATTCTAACCAGTTTCTTATTTCTTCACTGTGTGTCTGTCTTGTGTGTCAGGGTGGAGGGTGGGTCAAAGTTCTGGGAATAGATAGACTAGTAGACCATATGTTCATCTTTTACTCTTGCTTGAAATTAACAGTCTGTTACTGTTTTACTTAAATCTGGTGTCTGTACTTTAATGGAGCAGACAGGGGTTAAAGATCTCAGGAAAACACACATTATTGGTTAATTCACTTATGTTGGGACTCCCAAGGTCTGTGGGGCTGGAACTGACTGCGCATTCACCCAGGGTGTCGTAACATTATCAACATATTATCTGGGGAGACAGGTACTTTTATTCATTTATGGTAGCCAGCACCTGATGATGATATCCAAGATATGATTGGAAGTTGCAAAGATTCCTTCTAGCTCTTTTGAGACACCCACCATCGGAACAACAATCACAGTATAACACTGTGCCTTTTGAGTAGGCAACTTTAGGAATCTTAATTTCTTTACCAAATCAAAGTACTTGAGGGAACTGTAGACCTGAACCGTAAGCTATCCTACTGAAAAATATTGGGTTGCATAATGTGATATACACAAAGCTCCTTAGTTAATTTAATAACTTTAAATTATTTTTAATTATTAACCTTTAATTTGGCAGGAATATCATCACAGTTTGGTGCAGGTATCACGTCCTATGAAAATGAAAAATGTGCAGGCTCACAGAACAAACTCAGTATCTTCAGATGGCAGACAAGACCACCACAGCCACAGCCCGCAGCAGATAGCTGAACCCATATACATTAATCACACAACTAATTCAATTCATTCAGAGATGGAAGTTCAGCGATCAGAGGCAGATGCAAGTTCAGCTGACGATGGTAATTTAGGTAAACAAGGCGATTTTGGTCTAAATGATTGCACAACCTTTCTGATCAGTTTTATGCAAAGTGATTTGAATATTGCTGAAAAGAGACATGTTGCAAAGCTTTTCATCTTGCATTCCTCAGGACAAAAGCAAGATTGTATTAATGAACTACAACATGGGCCTGACTGATTATCTTAAATTAGTTGTTAGTATAGCTATTAGCATGTGTAGCTATTAGCACATTCAGGATTGTTGACCAAGTGCTTCTCAATCGTGAAATCGCATCTAACATCAGACAATTGCTGAACAATCCTGAGTGCACCTAATAGCTACACTAACAAGCAATTTAAGATAATTAATCAAGCTCATTTATGCTTGCTGGATGTGATATACATTCATACACAGGGACACACATTCTCTGCAAAGAAAAGGAATACCTTTGTGCCTTTTATGAATTTGCCTGAGAGCTTGGTATTGTCCCCATTGCTTTTTCTGTGACAGTGCCAATCAGAGTCGACTAGCCAACCAGGCATTGCTCCAGTAGTATAAATTGTCGTGACTATTTGAAATTTGGCATTCATCAGTGCAAGATGAAAAGTTTCAGCAACAAACTGATCTTTGTTGCTGAAATCAGAAAAAAATCTGAAGCAGGGAGAAATACAATTTAAGCAGATTAAAATTATTTTTTGTATTCTTTTGCTTTTGTTGCAGCGCACACTTTAATATTTTCATATATTTTTGAAGCGTTTCCAATTAGCATAATGGTGGTTCAAATTTTTTATGTTTGAAATCGCTGCTCTGGAACATCAACAACTGCAGAATTTGAAATTCCAAAACAATTTTCCTTCATTACAAAGAATAAGAGTGAAAATATTTTTGGAGGCAACGTATTTATTGAATTGCGAGTAGCCAAGGACCCAGAATTCGAAGAATGCAAAACATCTCACCAAAAGTAGATGTTAATTGTTTGTACATTGTTTTATTCTGGTTAAGTTTTTCTTCTGGTTTAGGAGTCTAGCACTGTGGATTGAAGTTCCAAAATAAGGAGTTAGTTATTTAGGACTTGCATAAAAAGGCCTTATTTCATTCCAACCCCAAAAGTACTGGATTCTCAGTTGTTAAGTATATTCAAGACAAAGACTGATAAGGGAATGTGAGGGATATGGGCATAAGTGTGTAAATATGAAATTGTGATATAAATATATTATGTTACAAGATGACTGCATTTTGCAAAGCTATTTCAAAGTACTTTGAAGTACATTACAAAGAAGTGTCACTGTTTTCAATGGAAATAGTTGGTTGGTCGCACAGAACGTGAGTATTGATGGAAAAGATGCTTTTCATTTTGCAATCAAGCCAGATTAGCAAAAATACCAATTGTAAAAGGAAGAAGGACAGCATGGTGGTGCAGTGGTTAGTACTGTTGCCTTACAGCTCCAAGGACCTGGGTTTGATCTCGGCTCCAGGTCACTGTCTGTGCAGATTCTCCCCGTGTCTACGTGGGCCTCACCCCCAAAGATGTGCAGGATAGGTCGATTGGCCACACTAAATTGCCCCTTAATTGGAAAAAAAATGAATTGGGTACATTAAATTAAAAAAAGTAAAAGAAAAATAATTCATACTGTATTAAAAGATGGTGCTGATTGGTTGACAAGAGAACTCTGATTGGTAGAGCAGTTGTCATAGAGAATGCACCAGAGAATAGTTAACTACCAAGCTTTTGTTTAAATTCAAATTAGTCTGTGATCAGGTCATTGACATGGGAATGGCTGTCCACCAGGCTTTTGTTTAATTGAATAAAAGGTGAAATGTATGGACATACTACTTCTGTCTGCAAAGGACAGTGCCATGCGTAAATATATGTAGCTTCGAGCACACATAAGAGAGCCACACTGCAAGCCAGACTGATAATTTCAAATTAGTTGTCAGTATAATTCTTGGCACCTAGCCCTCTCTCGCATCTGGTATATATAGTTGTTCTCTTTACAAGTGGTATTGCAACCATGTCTTGATGCTTGCAAGATGACTAGCTTTGACAGCATGTATCATTTTCAGCAATATAAGGAAAATGTTATGGCAGCATTAAGAATACTTTTTTAATCGATTATAATGAAGTGTGTTGGTGAGTAGTAAGTTATATCAATATAAAGTTGCTATGTTTGGAGTGACTAGAGGTATTTTACATTTTAATCAGTTATCCAACTTCACTCATGAGCATATTCATTAGATGCGGCAGCTCTGATAGTGCTCTGATATTGCTCTGTGTAGGTCAGTAAAATATCAGTTTCACAGCTCGCAATTAACATGTCAAGTTAAAGGATCCTGTCTTCCACGATTGTCATCAGGGTAAAAGAAAAAGAAAGCAATAAAAGGTACCATCAATTTTCTGTACAATAAACAGAATCAGTTCTTAGGAATATGCTCCGAGGTAGTGTAGAATTTCAGATATCATCGCACCCCAACAAGGTGGTGTTTTCCTGTTAATTACCAGTCTCACTTGCAGAGGAAAGGGGATGAAATTGAGTTTCACCAGTAGTTTAAAATGTGCTCATGACAAATTGGCAGTCAATGAAAAAGAAAATGGAGGACAGGTGAAAATATGTTGCCAATTCACTGTCACTGATACAAAAGTGCTCATAACGACCCGTTTCACACCCCTTATTCAAAGAGGTGTGCTACCTGTGATTTTCTAGTAAAACATCCTACATTTGAAACTTTTAGATGGCATTAAATTACTTCACATTATGTGATGTCTGGTCAAGATATGACAAAATTCAAACAAATAGTTTTGTAGGCCAAGAAGAAATATTTGTTCATAGATTGATAACTTAGTTATTTCAAACCATTTAGAAGATTCTTATTTCATTCTGCAGTAACTGATCCCACTCAGGAGATTGGAACATGTAAAGCTCTGTATGACTATCAGGCTGGCAGAGATGATGAACTTAACGTGCAGCAAGGTAAGGACTCACATCCCCAGTGTAGGGCTGGGATTAACAAGTTTGTGCAACTTGTGAGAAAAGTTATAGCTCATGGAGTAAAAGGGACAGTAGCAACCTGGATACAAAATTGGCTGAGTAATAGGAAGCAGAGTAATGGTCAATGGATTCAGACTGGAAGAAAATTTGTAGTGGGGTTCCCTGGGGTTGGTGTTGGGGCCCTTGCTTTTCCTGATGTATATTAATGATCTCGAGCTTGGTATGCAGGGGACAATTTCAAAGATTGAAGATGATAATGTGAAGAGGACAGTGTAGAATTTCAAAAGGACATGGACAAATTGGTGGAGTGGGCAGATAGGTGGCCAATGAAGTTCAACTTGGACAAGTGTCAGGTGATATATTTTGGTAGGAAGAATTTTGGAGAAACTATAAGACATAGGAGCAGAATAATGCCCTCAGCCCATCAGGTCTGCTCCACCATTCAATCAGGGCTGATATTTTTCTCATCCCTATTCTCCTGCCATCTCCCCATAACCCCTGATCCCCTTATTAATCAAGAACCTATCTATCTCTGTCTTAAAGACACTCTGATTTGGCCTCCATAGCCGTTTGCGGCAAAGAGTCCCACATTAGGGGAGGTTGTGGCATAGTGGTATTGTCACTGGACTAGCAAACCAGAAACACAGGGTAATACTCTGGGGACCCGGTTTCAAATCCCACCACTGCAGATGGTGATATTTGAATTCAATAAAAATCTGTAATTAGAAGTCTAATGATGACCATGAAACCATAGCAGATTGTTGCAAAAACCCATCTGGTTCACTGATGTCCTTTAAGGAAGGAAATCTGCCATCCTTACCTGGTCTAGCTGACATGTGATTCCAGACCCACAGCAATTTGGTTGACTCTTAACTGCCCCCTCAAAGGCAATTAGGTACAGGCAATAAATGCTGGCCCAGCTAGCGACGCCCACATCCCATGAACAAATTTTAAAAAAGGATTCTCCACCCTCTAGCTTCTTCCTCATCTCTTTTAAAGGATCGTCCCTTTAGTCTGAGGCAATGCCCTCTGGTTCTAGTTTTTTCTACTAGTGGAAACATGCTCTCCACGTCCACTCTATCCAGGCCTCGCAGTATCCTGTAAGTTTCAATAAGATCCACCCTCATCCTTCTAAACTCCCAATGGTCCTCTCGACATGAATGCTAACATTTTGTTAGTCTTTTTAACTACCGACTGAACCTGCATGTTAACCTTAAGATAATCTTGAACTAGGACTCCTAAGTTCCATTATGTTTTGGATTTCCTAAGCATTTCCCCCATTTTGAAATTTATGCCTCCATTCTTCCTTCTAAAGTGCAAAATCTCACACTTTTCCACATTGTATTCCATCTGCCACTTCTTTACCCACTCTCCTAGCCTGTCCAAGTCCTTCTGCAGCCCCTACTGGTTCCTCAATACTACCTGTCCCTCTGGATATCTTTGCATCATCTGCAAACTTCGCAACACTGCCTTCAGTTCCATCTTTCAGATCGTTAATTCATATTGTGAAAAGCTGTGGTCTCAACTCCGACGCCTGAGGCACACCACTAGTCACCAGCTGCCATCCTGAAAAAGACCCCTTTATCCCCACTCTCTGCCTTCTGCCAGTCAGCCAATCCTCTATCCATGCCAGGGGCTGGTTTAGCACACTGGGCTAAATCGCTGGCTTTGAAAGCAGACCAAGGCAGGCCAACAGCAGCACGGTTCAATTCCCATACCAGCCTCCCCGAACAGGCGCTGGAATGTGGTGACTAGGGGCTTTTCACAGTAACTTCATTTGAAGCCTACTTGTGACAATAAGCGATTTTCATTTCATCTTACCCATAACATCGTGGACTCTTAACTTATTTAACAGCCTCCTCTAAGGCACCTTGTCAAGGGCCTTCTCAAAATTGAGAGATCACATCCATAGGCTCTCAGTTGTCTAACTTCCTGGTTACCTCCCTAAAGAATTCTAACAGATTCTACAGACATGACCTCCCTTGATGAAGCCGTGCTGACTCAGTCCTAATTTATCATGCACTTCCAAGTACTCCACAGTCTCATCTTTAATAATGGACTCTAAAATCTTACCAGTGATTGAAGTCAAGCTAACCGGCTTATAATTTCCCGTCTTCTGCCTCCCTCCTTTCTTAAACAGGGGTGTTACATTAGCCATTTTCCAGTCCTCTGGACCCTCCCTGCCTTCAGTGATTCCTGAAAGACCACCACCAATGCCTCCGCAATATCCTCAGCCATCTCCTTTAGAACCCTGCGGTATAGTCCATCCACCCTGGTTATTTATTAATCTTCAGACCTTTCAGTTTCCCCAGAACCTTCTCCTTAATGATGACCACTACACTCACCGCTGTCCCCGATTCTCCTGGAGTTCCGGTTCCCTCTGGTGTCTTCTACCATGAAGACTGATGTAAAGTAACTACTGTATTCCGTTCCTTTGCTATTTCTTTGTTTCGCATTACTACTTCTCCAGCCTTATTTTCCAGTGGTCCAATGTCTATTCTTGCCTCTCTTACCTTTTATATATTGGAAAAGAAAACTCTTCCTACTTCTTTTATATTACTAGCTAGCTTATATTTCATCTTCTCCCCCCATATTGCTTTTTCAATTGTCCTCTGCTCGATCTTAAAGGTTTCCCGATCCTCTGGCTTCCCACTAATCCTCACCAGTTTGTATGCTTTTTCTTTTATGCTGTCCTTGACTTCCCTCATCAGCCATGGATGCCTCGTCATTGTAGTTTCCTTTATTCAATTGTAATGCCATTACATCTGATTCCAGCTTCTCCCTCTCAAACTACAGGGTAATTTCTATCTTATTGTGGCCACTGCCCCTCAAGGGTTCCTTCACCTTTAGTTCCCTGATCAAGTCTGCCTCATTACACAACACCAAATCCAGAATTACCTGTTTCCTAGTAGGCTCTGTCAAAAGCTGCTCAAAAAAACCCATCTTTTAGACATTCCACAAATTCCTTTTCTTGGGATCCACCACCAACCTGATTTTCCCACTCCACCTGCATATTGAAGTCCCCCATGATTATTGTAATGTTGCCTTTTCTCTCTTCTGATCTATTTTCTGCCCCACATTATTGCTAAGGGGCCTGTACATAACTCCCATCAGGGACTTTTTACCTTTGCGATTTCTTAACTCTAACCACACAGATTCTATGCCTTCTGATCCTATATTGCTATCGATTTAACTTAATTCCTTACTAACAATGCCCCCTTTGCCCATCTGCCTTTCCTTTCGACACATATCCTTGTATAATTAGATCCCAGCCCTGATCCCCACATCGTACCGGCCAATTTCAATGTGCCTCCCACTATTTACTTTAAAGCCCAGTTATGCGATTCGCCAGGATTCTGGTCCCAGCAGAATTCAGATGAAGACCGCCCCATCGGAACAGGTCCCCTCTTCCCCAGTACTCATGCCAATGCCACATCAATTCAAACCCATTCCTCCCACGCCAATCTTTGAGCCACGCATTTACTGCCTTAACCTTATTGACCCTGTACCAGTTTGCTTGTGGCTCAGGTAGTAATCCAGAGATTACCACCTTTTTGGTTCAGCTTTTTAATTTATCTCCGAGGTATTGATACTCCCTTAGCAGAATCTCTGTACATGTTCTACCTACGTCTTTCGTACCTACGTGGACGATAACTGGATCTTTACCCTCCCTCTCCAAGTGCTTCTGCAGCACAGATGAGATATCCCAAATCCGAGCACCAGGCAGGCAATACAATCTTCGGGATTCTCAATCTTGGTCACAGAGAACAGTGTCAACGCCCCTAACTATACTATTTCCAATTACGACTATTTACTTTATCTCTCCCCCGCCCCCCCCCCCCCCCCCCCCCCCCCGCCCCCACTTGAACGGCTCCCTGTACCACTTGCTGTGGTCAGTTTGCTCATGCTCCCTGCGGTCCCTGTCCACACAGGGAGCAAGAATCTTGAACCTGTTGGACAAGTTCAAGGGCTGAGGCTCCTGCAGCCCTACCTCCTGGATCCCGCTACCTGCCTTGCATAGCCACACCTTCCTGACCCTGACCACATTCAAGGTATTTAATCAGAGGTGTGACTGCCTTCTGAAACAGTGCCCAGGTACCTGTCCCCCTCCCTGATGTGTCACAGCGTCGGAAGCTCAGAATCCAGCTAATCAACTCTAAGCTGGAGTTCCTCAAGCAGCCAACACATCTGTAATGCAGATGTGGTCACTAGGAACCACAATGGGGTGCACCAGCTTCCACATCATGCAGGAACAACACATCACTTGCACCTCCATCTCCATTTATTTAGTTTCTAATTTTTTTAATTAAATAAACTTAAAAAAAAATATTTCTCATTACCTGTCTGAAAGCAATTTATAACCAGTAATTTATATGGATTTTCAAATTTTAGCACAGCTCCCCTATTAGCCAATCAAATCACAGCCATTTTGTGCTGTCGCTTCAGCTCCACCACCCCAGTTGGCACTCGTCAGTTTTCGTGAATCAGAGAATCACTTACCTTCCCAAGCTGCACTCTGAATTTCTCCCGCTCACAGCTCCTGATGTAAAACAATGGATAAAATCTTTTAAAGAGCCAAGGGACCTGGGTGGATATATTATTGAAGGTAGTAGGGAAGGGGAGAGCACAGTTAATAAAGCACATAGTATCCTCGGCATTATTAATAGGGGAATAGAATACAAGAACAATATTATGCAGAACATATACAAGACCTCAGCTGAAATATTGTGTATAGTTCTGAGTGCCACACTTTAGGAAGCATGTGAATGCATTCGAGGGTGTAGAAGAGGTTTACAAAAATGGTTCCAGGGATGAGAAACGTCATTTACGAGGATAGATTGCAGGAGTTGGGATTATTCTTGGAAAGGAGAAGGCCAAGAGGAGATTCCATAGGCGTTCAAAATCATGAGGGGCTGGACAGAGTAGATGGAGAGAAACTGTTCACTGTCAGAAAAGGATCAAGAACGAGAGGACACCAATTTAAAGTGATTTGCCGAAGAAACAAATGTAATGTGAGAAAAATAATCTTCACACAAGCAGTTTGGGTCTAGACTTTACTGCCCGAGTGTGGTCAAGGCAGGTTAAACTGAGGCATTCAAAGGAGGGCATTAGATCATTACTTGAATAGAAACAAGGTGTAGGGGTACAGGGAAAAGGCAAAGAATGGTGTTACGATCCCAGACCAGACCCCAACTGTGACTAGGATACTGGACCAAAACCCCAATATTTTAGTTTATTTTAAGACTGTGCAGAAAGAATGATTCTGCTGCAGGAGTGATTGCATGAAAAAATAGGGCTTTACCTTTATTATTAATACAATATTAAACTTTTAACTTCACACCCGAAGAAGAACAGCTAATAATTACCCTTAACACAACCATACAATTTCCTATTAAACAAGAAACATATAGCTCTTACTCCATCTAAAATTAGCAGGGCATAGAGTAACACTTGCAGTACAGAATATATTCTGGCTCTTGTTAGAACCCCTTCACAGTTTCTGCCTGAATATCTTCAAAAAGATGCTTCAACTCGGTTTCAGCCTCTTCCTTGTCTTCAGACAAGAATGCTCTGCTTTTAAAGTATTACTCTTTCCCCTATCCTACTGGGAAATAAAACTGCCTTTATCTGGAGGGTGTTATCTGTGGTCTAAAAAACATAAGGGTTGCCAGATCAGACTTCACTTCAAAAAGGCTCGTCTCCAAAACTCCCTCTCTCCTCAGCTTCTCAAAATATCTCTCTGCATTCCTTGGCTCCACCCATTAATGACCTCATCCACCCAATAATGACCTCTGCAGGCTGCAAAAGCACATTAGCACCCCAGGAACTTGCCCAGACAGAAAAATCCATTATTTCAAAGAACAATACAGCACAGGCCCTACAGCCCTCCAAGCCTGTACTGGTCATGATACCAACCTTTGCCAAAACCCTCAGCACTTCCTTGTGCTATATCCCTCTATTCTATCTGTGTGTTTGTCAAGATGCCTTTTGAACGCCGTTAACGTATCTGCTTCCACAACCTCCCCGGCAACGTGTTCCAGGCACTCACCACCCGCTGCGTTAAAAAACCTGCCTCGCACATTTCCTCTAAGCTTTGCCTCAAGGACCTTAAACCTATGCCCCTTGGTGACTGACCCCTCCACCCTGGGAAAGAGTGCCTGCCCATCCACTCTATCCATGCCCCTCACAATCTTGTAAACCTCTTATCAGGTCACCCCTCAATTTCAGTCTTTCTAATGAAAATAGTCCGAGTATATTCAGCCTCTCCACATAGCAGACCAGGCAACATCCTGGTAAACCTCCTCTGCACCCTCTCCAAAGCCTCCACACCCTTTTGGTAGTGTGGCTACCAGAATTGTGCACAATATTCCAAGTGCTGCCATATCAAGGTTCTATACACCTGTAGCATGATTTGCCAGTTTTTTAATACTCGGTGCCCCATCCAATGAAGGCAAGCATTCCGTATGCTTTCTATTTTAAAAAAAATGTATTTTTATTACAAACATGTAGCAAAACAGGTTACAGCGAACAAATACCCCGGGAAACATGCTTCCCTACAATCAACTATACAGTTTGTACAGATTTTTCCTCTTTATCATCCCCCCCTCTCCCTCGATGAACAGCCCCTCAAACACGGTCACAAACATCCCCCACCTTTCCTCAAACACCCCTGAAGAGCCCCTTAACTCATACTTTATCTTCTCTAATCGCAGGAAGTCGTACAGGTCACCCAGCCATACCACTACCCCCGGTGGCGATGCCGACCGCCACTCCAGCAAAATTCACCACCGTGCAATCAGAGAGGCGGAGGCCAAGACATCGGCCTTCCTCCTCTCCATGAGCTCCGGCTTCCCCGAGACCCCAAATATTGCCACCAAAGGGTCCGGGTCCATCCCCTCCTCCACTATCCTGGCTAAGACTGCGAATACACCTGCCTAATTTTTCGCAACCACAAAACATGTGCGCGTCATTCGCTGGCCCCCGCCCACACCTCACACACTCATCTGCTACCTCCTGAAAGAACTCATTCATTCTCACCCGAGTCATATGCACCCTGTGCACCAATTCCACATGCTTTCTTGACTATCTTGTCCACTTGTGTTGCCACCTTCAAAGATCTGTGGGCCTGCACGCCCAGGTTTCTCTGACTTTCTATATTCCTAAGAGTTTTGCCATTTACTGTATATTTCCCCTCTATGTTAGACCTACCAAAATGCATTACCGTACATTTGTCTGGATTAAACTCAATTTCTCTGCCCGAGTATCTAACTTATTTATGTCCTGCTGTATCTTCTGACAATCCTCAACACTATCTGCCACTCCACCAACCTTGGTGTCATCTGCGAACTTATTAATCAGAACGGCTACATTTTCCTCCAAATCGTTTATGTACACTACAAACAGCAGAGGCCCCAGCACAGATTTCTGTGGAATACCACTAGTCACAACCTTCCATTCAGAAAAACAGCCTTCTACTGCCCCCCTTTGCCTTCTGTGACCGAGCCAGTTCTGTATCCATCTTATCACCTCACCTCTGATCCCGTGTGACTTCATCTTTTGTACCAGTCTGCCATGAGCCACCTTGCCAAAGGCACCTCATGGCAGACTGGTACATGGTTGATTTTGTCAATTTCATCTGCTGGTTGCTAAAAGCGTACAGGCTCTCGCAAACAGAATTGTTTTCAAAACACATTCTAACCCAACCCAACTTTTAACCTTTAAAATTACCCAACAGAATGATAATCCAATTTTCCTTAAAATCTTTAAATCATCACAGTGGCACTAAGTCATAATACTGATTTGGAGAGCAAGTGCAAACCCAATTGGTCTCCTTCTGCACTGTAAAAATGAGTGATTGTATTATGATTATTTATGTATGTCTCCAATAGATGAATGTAATGTTGCCCATATTAGTGTTGAAAAAGCTGGCTACATTTAGTTAGTTGATCACAGCTTATGCAATAATGGAAGAGCAATGGGCAACAGCAACTATTACAGGAATATCTGCAAAATTCAGTAAATAGAAAATACTAGTCTTAGATACAAATTTTGACAATTTATTTTTTCTCTGTAGGCGATATACTTATTATTCACAAAAAGGATGCTTCTGGATGGTGGTTTGGCAGCTTGCGAGGAAAGAAGGGCATTTTCCCAGCTACCTATGTTGAGGAATTAGCCCATGTGGGAAAAAACAGATCAACAGATGCATAAACAATGCAAACCCTTGGTGCCACTGATTTCTGGATGAAGACTGGCTTAGCAAAATGCTGAAAGGACAAAGAACACAATAATGTGGATTTGTACTAGGTTTTAAAATCAATAAGTTGATTCATATTTTGGACAAAGACCGTTTTAATCTGATAAATATTCTGACAATTTATGCATATGTACGAGAAAGCAAACATTAATGGGAAAGAATTTACAGGAGTCAAAAAATGGATTTGCCCTTTCAATTTCTAAACCCATTTGCATTGGAGTACAGTAAATGGAAGAGGGAAACAGCACCCTCTATAGGACATCTGGGATCTATGTGACCAAGACGAGCAACTGCATCTCCTTCATCAAATTGAAGGTAGGACAGTGTAGTCTGGAAAAAAAATGGGGGATAATCGAGAGAAACAGGACAAAGAAAAATATTTTTTAAATCCCCAATTAAATTCTGAAGGAATTAGACGACTGTAAAAGTTCATTTTCAGTAGTAGAGGTACCTCGGGCGGAATTGGGGGTCGGAGAATCACCCGGGGCCGGCGTCAATCCCGCCCCCGCCGTGGCCCAAATTCTCCGCCCCCCGAGATTCGGCGGGGGCAGGAATTGCGCGCGCCGGTCCCCCCGCGGCGATTCTCCGACCCGCGATGGGCCGAAGTCCCGCTGCTGATAGGCCTTTCCTGCCGGTGTGGTTTAAACCACCTCTGGTACCGGCGGGATTGGCGGCGCGGGCGGGCTCCGGGTTCCTGGGGGGGGGGAGATATGACCCCAGGGGTGCCCCCACGGTGGCCCGGCCCACGATCGGGGCCCACCAATTGGCGGGCGGGCCTGCGCCGTGGGGGCACTCTTTTTCTATCGCCCCGCCATGGTCTTCACCATGGCGGGGGCGGAAGAGACACCCTCCCCTGTGCCGGTATGACGTCAGCAGCCGCGGACGCACCGGCGCATGCGCGGACTTCCGTTGGCCGGCGAAGGCCTTTCGGCCCCGGCTGGTGGGGCACCAAAGGCTATTTGCGCCGGCCAGCGGAGTGGGAGCCACTCCAGCGCAGGCCTAGCCCCTCAATGTGAGGGCTTGGCCCCTAAAGGTGCAGAGAATTCCGCACTTTTGGGGAGGCCCGACGCCGGAGTGGTTCACGCCACTCCGTCCCGCCAGGACCCCCCCCCCCCGCCGGGTAGGGGAGAATCCCGGCCCTTGTCATTAGACTTATTATGCAATTACAAAGGGGAACTTAATTGGAAGTACAATATTGGAATGCCACATCATGCAATGCATTTGAATGGAGGAGCAGAGAACAAGATAGTTTTAAGCAGTTTACTGAAGAGTGGTGCATCTTGGATTTTCAAATTTAATCATGTGCTTCGTTGACGTTGTGTGAATTGCACATCAATGATAGTAAACATGTTAGTCTTGCTGTCATTTTTACAGTAAATAATGGTCTTTTTGCCTAGTTTGAATTCATGAACCCGGGTTAAGTAGACAATCAGAAGGATGAGGCCAAATCTTTACCTGGCAGTGATTTATATCCGAAGCACACATTTTCTTTTTAAAGATGGAAAGCTGTTAAAATGCTTTAAAAACATGTCAATCTACACTTGGTTATTTTATCCAACTTCCATCACAATTAAGATTTACACTTGAGAAATATCACTCCATTAATACTGTTTACTTGGAAGCAAATTTTGTGCTCAGTTACACAATTTTAATCAACTCGGAGGCTATTCAAGCATCATTCAACAGCTCCTACTGTAAAAACAAAACACAGGTAATCTGCATAATTTCTATTTACATGAACAAGTATGCACAGGACAGTTGAAAACAGGGCTACGTAAAGTAACAGCCAAAGTCAATAATAACTAAAGCTCATAATAACCCGCATAACTAACATTACAATACTATAATTTATGCATTCTTGTGGAAATGGTGCAGAAAGTAACTAGATTCAAGTCATATTCCTTCAAAATCCAGAAAGAACAGCCTAGTGGGTTATTTCATGATGCATGGTCCAGATATGGTAATTCCAGCATTTTATGGAATATCTAATCTGCTACTTGCACAACACCATCAACAATTTGTATGGCACTATTGATTAAATTCTGCTCTACAAGGCACATACAAATGGATGCCAAGTGGGAGCTCAAAAGAAGAATGAAGCCAAGAGCCCGACTATTTCTACCATTTTATTGATATTCTCATGAAAACTATTTTAACAAAAATTAAATAACACTTTGTACATAAAATGTTTATGTAAATGTTTGTTTATTAATCATAGCTATAGCAAACTTAAGCCAAAAAAATCTTGTCTTCAAGGCAGAAACAATGGCTGAATTCAAAGCAATTAGACAGATTCTTGACCTACATGGATATCAACGGTTTAAGTGGGGGGGGGGGCATTGTCAGCCAAGAAAGAGCTACGGCCACAGTCAGAGCAGTCATGATCTTATTAAATGGCGGAGCAAGCTTGAAGGGCCAAATGGCCGATTGCTTCAATTTCTTATGTTCGTCATAGAAACATTTCATCTATTGTCAATTTATGTTTAATTTATAACATACTAAATAATCCTGGCAGGGATAGCAGAGAAACAGGTTTGAAAAAAATGTTCTTTAAAGAAAGGCTACAATTAGAAAATTACTATATTACACAGCCAGGTGCTAACATGGATTCATAGAGACAAAAAAAATTAAACAGCAAAGGAAATGCTCAGCTAAATACAAAAACTAGGATGACAACCTAGCATTATACCAATTTTGTAAAAGCTTTCCTGACATTTGCAAGAAATGCAGCGAAATTGTTGATTTCTTTGAGTTTTTCCAGCAGCAAAGGCATACATTCCAATGGTGGTTCACATGATGTGACTGAAAAGGTAAAGGAAAACAGCAGAAAGTTAATGAAATGAAAATTGATACATTCAGATAATATACTGTCCAAAACACAGTTGCATGATCAACATTTTAGCAGCTCTTTTCTGGACCAGAGGCCAAAGGTCATGAGCTCAAAATTCCATTAATGCAAGATAGTAAACTAAATGTGCGGACCAGCACCACAGTAGAAAAAATGACCACGAATCTTCAAATGTAGATACCCTAATTGGGCTAGAGGCAATTTCAGCTCCCAGTTAGAAGCACTGCCTGCAGAGCATGATTGTCAAATGCAGATAGCAACTACGATGGGGCCTGCTGCCTTGCATCATAACACTGAAGGGCCAGCAGCCTCACTGCACAGAAGCAGCCAAACATCAACGGTAGCATTGTGGATAGTACTCAAAATTGACTCCAGATCCCATGAACTCTCATGGCATAAAGTCAAACATGGGCAGAGAAACCTCTTGCTGATTACTACCTGCCACCCTCCCTCAGCTCATGAATCAGTGCTTCACTGCATTACAAATGACTGGGCAGCACGGTAGCATTGTGGATAGCACAATTGCTTCACAGCTCCAGGGTCCCAGGTTTGATTCCAGCTTGGGTCACTGTCTGTGCGGAGTCTACACATCCTCCCCGTGTGTGCGTGGGTTTCCTCCGGGTGCTCCGGTTTCCTCCCACAGTCCAAAGATGTGCAGGTTAGGTGGATTGGCCATGATAAATTGCCCTTAGTGTCCAAAATTGCCCTTATTGTTGGGTGGGGTTACTGGGTTATGGGGATAGGGTGGAAGTGTTAACCTTGGGTAGGGTGCTCTTTCCAAGAGCCGGTGCAGACTCGATGGGCCGAATGGCCTCCTTCTGCACTGTAAATTCTATGGAAAAAAAAATGGTATTGTGCCAATCTGTCACCTGAAAATCTTAGTGGTTAAAATTTGATCGCTATAGAAAAAAACTATATATTAAATCGAACACCTGCACTAATATGCACCACACTGTTCAGGTCAGTGAACTACATGTGAAAATAGCCTTCAGGCCCTCCCACCCTGTTGACAAGCTCTTCAAGGGGCATAACAGGCCATTAATTGGAGGAGCATTGAACATAGATCACCCAGTATCGCAATTTTCAAAGCATGTCCGCTTCCCTTCTCATCCCCACATGCAATTGTAAATCCCAAAACAAAAATGTTCTTTTTAAGTTGACAAATTGGAACATTTCTGGGGATCTGCAACACTACTACATGGAAATTTAATTTACATTTGGGATTAATGCTAGGTTTATACTTTAACTAAAAAATGTGGTAACTTTACTACCTATATTTAGATTTTAAAAAAAAATGTATTTTATTACAAACGTGTATCAAAAAAAAGTTACAGCACATAAACATCCGGGGAAACATTTATGGGCAGCACGGTAGCACAAGTGATCAGCACTGTAACTTCACAGTGCCAGGGTCCCAGGTTTGATTCCCTGCTGGGTCACTGTCTATGCTGTAATGAAAAATACGACATTTAAAACATGAAAGTAACACTGAGAATGCCTGAGACTTTTAATGAAAGGGAGAAGTCCCACAAGGGGTTAACAGCAGCAGCCTGTTTGAAAAGCAGACAGCTTCACAGAGGCGGAGGAAAACAGATAGGAAAAATTCATTTTGATTCACAAGTTTAAAAAGTCATTTGATTGATTTAAATTCTTAAGTTATATGAAAGGGAACAGCATTTCACAATTCTTTCAGCAAAAAATTATTTTGAAATGAAAATCGCTTATTGTCACGAGTAGGCTTCAATTAAGTTACTGTGAAAAGCCCCTAGTCGCCACATTCCGGCGCCTGTCCGGGGAGGCTGGTATGGGAATTGAACCGTGCTGCTGGCCTGCTTGTTATTGAACAATTAAGAAAACAGCCAGAATCTAAAGTTTAAAATAAGGGCTGACCGTTAAGCGTGAAAACTTGCTGACACCAATAATAAGATGAGACAACTGATTTACAAATAAAGAAAACTATAAGGTGACACGGTTACACTCTAACATACACCATTTTGACGTTAAAACCTTTTAGAAAATGGCCAAGCCAGATAAGGATAGAGTCAAAGGGGGTAACCTGAACATGACATTAGCTTGACCCAAACATGACCCGGGTTGAGACTGAAAGAATCATTAAAAAAGACATAAATCTGAAAGTGTACTGACAAAGACACAGACAAATGTATTACATGTCAAGCAAAGTGAGAAAGTTCAAAGTAAGTAATGGCGAGCTGGTGGAATGAAGCCACGCTGTTGCAAAGACGCCATGCTTCTAACCGATAGAAATTAGCTTTCAACTTCAGGCTCAAGTAGCAGAAGGGTGTCATTTGTAGGGGTCAGGCTGCACAAATGGTTATTAAAATTCTGAAAAGTGAGCAGAAACATTCATTCTTCCTCAGTGATGGGACAAGCAGAATCTGAAGACTGAGCAACCCAGAGAAGCGAACAGAAGACCAAAAGTTAAAGAAAATGATTGACAAGATAGACTTGAAAATCTTACAACTGGTCTGAACAAGAAAAGATCTGTAAAAATAGTTTTTATCTTTTTAACTTGAAAATAAAGTTAAGTTGAAATTGTTAACCAGAAAGAGTGGTTATTATTATTATTAGAAAGTTTACTTTACTTAGCAAGCCGTACGCGTGTGTAAGCTACTAAGTGGTAAGTAGATAAAACGCTTCTATGAAGATATGGGGAGGAATTCTCCGCAACGGCCGAAGCCGTCGTGAAACCCAGAGTGTTTCACGACAGCGTCGGAGGCCGCTCCTCGTCCCCTATTCTCCCCCCCCCTGCTCGCAGGGGCTAGGAGCGGCGTTTCATCAAACTCGGCCGCCGGGCCTTTACGCTGGCATCAAGGCGGCGCGCCGATAATGACACGGCCGGCGGCGTCTTAGTGACGTCAGCCGCGCATGAGCAGGTTGGCTGGCTACAACCCGCGCATGCGCGGTTGCCGTCTTCCCCTCCGCTGCCCCGCAAGACGTGGCGGCTTGATCTTGCGGAGCGGAAAGAGTGCGTCTCTTGGAGACGTCGGCCCGATGATCGGTGGGCACCGATCGCTGGCCAGTCCCCTCCCGAGCATGGCCGTGGTGCTCGATCCCCTCTTCGCATCTCACAGGCCCCAAACTCACCTGTCGCGCAATGTTCACGCCGGCAGCGACCAGGTGTGGTTGCCACCGGCGTGAAGAGGTCGGGAACGGCAGGCCGCTCGGCCCATCCGGGCCGGAGAATCACGGGTTGCCGTTAAAAATGGCGGCCCACGTTTCTCCGAGCGGCGTGTCGCAAAACGCGACACGCCATTTTGGGGGGGGGGGTGGGGAGCGGAGAATCGCGCCCATGGGTTATGCCGGGGGATAACTTGAAACACTAGTTTGACCCGAATAGCACCCTAAGTCTGCATAGGAGTCAGGGAGTGAAAATCCCTGTTCACCATTTAGAATATCTTGGACCCTTTTTTGGTATGGGGGAATTCTAAGAATAGTGGTGAGGTTTTAACTTTAGTGCGGAGTCTGCACGTTCTCCCCGTGTTTGCGTGGGTTTCCTCCGGGTGCTCTAGTTTCCTCAAACAGTCCAAAGACGTACAGGTTAGGTGGATTGGCCATGATAAATTGCCCTCAGTGACCAAAAAAGGTTAGGAGGGGTTATTGAGTTACGGGGATAAGGTGGAAGTGAGGCTTAAGTGGTTCGGTGCAGACTCGATGGGCCAAATGGCCTCCTTCTGCACTATATGTTCTATGACTCTTCCTCAAAGCTCCTCGGAACATGCTTCCGAACAGTCAACTATACAGTTTGTGACTTCCGGTGATGACGTTGGACTGAGCAGTTGCACGTCAAGTGGCTCTTATCCCGCGGATCAGTAAAACAATCACTTTTCAACAAAACTTACCAAAAATCACATTGATTTATTCTCCAAATGTTAAAAAGATGGGGAGTGAGAGAAGGTGAAAGAAAAAATGACGGGAAAAAGCCATCCTGGGGCCGCATGGAGACCAGGAGTGGAAGGAGTCTGGAGCAGAGGCACAAGGCGGTGGAGCACAAGTCTCGCCGGAGTGAAAAGGGCAGAACAGCCAAGTACAAGTTCCCTCACCAGGAGGGAACTGGATGGCATTCCTCTCAGAGGCACTGAAAGAGTACCAGCAAGAAATCAAACTGGACATACAGGCGACGATGAAAGATGCGGTTGCTGAAACCCTGGTGCAAATACAGATTGCTCTGAGCAGGGCCGAAAAGAAACTGGAGGCCCAAGAAGCCACCATGAAGGACCTTGAAAGAGCCGCAACCAACCAGAGTGATCGGAAAGTGGCATCGGCAAAGGAGGTGGCGAGACTGGTCACGATGCAGGGTAGCCTGAGGGGAAAGGTCAAGGACGAAGAGTATCGGTCAAGGAGGCAGAACCTGCGGATCGTGGGCCTACCAGAAGGAACCAAAGGCAGGGACACCACAAATTACGTGACCCAAATGCTGGGTAACCTGGTGGGAAGGGAGACCTTCCCTAACCCACCAGAAATAATGTGGAGATGCCGGCGTTGGACTCGTGATTACAGTAAGAAGTGTTACAATACCAGGTTAAAGTCCAACAGGTTGTTTGGAATCACTAGCTTTTGGAGCTCAGCTCCTTCATCCGGTGAGTCATCTCCCCTTCCCATCCACTCACCTGATGAAGGAGTTACACTCTGAAAGCTAGTGGTTCCAAACAAACCTGTTGGACTTTAACCTGGTGTTGTATGTCTTCTTAGTTTGCCCATCAGAAATCGACAGGGCCCACCAGTCATTGTCACCGGAACCCAAAGCTGGGGAATAACATGAGGGTCATCATAGTCAAATTGCACCGGCACTAGAACCAGTAGAGAAGCCTGCGCTGGGCTAGGCAGTCCAAAAACTGCAGTCTGGAAGGACATAGACTCCGAATTTATCAGGACTTTGGGGCTGACCTGGCCAGCGCAGGGCAGTATCCTCAATATTTCCCTTGATGCAGCCTGCCTCCGCAGCTGGTGCGCTAGCATGCGACTCGCCTTCTCCCCATATTTATACTGCACTCCTCTTGCCCTACATAGCTGTCCTATTGCCCTCCTCGTTGTCTGCCTGTCAAATTGCCCCTGAAACTTTTTCCTCCTTGCCAATCCCTCCGTGGTGGACAACCTCAAATACTCACTATCCACCTCCACTATCTCGCTCATTAGATGGTCATATTCCTCCCTCCTTTCCCTATCTGCATGAGCCCTGAACAAGATAATTTACCCTCGGACCACTGCCTTCAGCGCTTCCCAAAATGTGGCTGCCAACACCAACCCATTTTGATTCAACTCCACATAATCCTGAATCGCTAACCGCACCTTGTCACAAATGCCTCCATCCGCCAACCTCAAATCAAACCTCCACCCCGGCCTCTGCTCTCGTCCCGGCCTGAGCCGAAGCTCCAGCCAGTGGAGCGCATGGTCTGAAATAACTATCCCCGCTTACACTGCCCCCTCTAGACCGACCAAAATCTCCCTGCTCACCACAAAATAATTAATCCTCGAATACACCTCATAAACATGTGAAAAAAAGGAATACTCCCTTGCCCCCAGGTTCTTAAAGCGCCACGGATCCACCATACCCATCCTTTCCATAAGCCCACCCAGCTCCTTTGCCATTCGTACCCTACCCATCGACCTGGGGCTCGACCTATCCACTCTTGGCTCTAGGACACAGTTAAAATCGCTTCCTATAATCACCTGGTGCATGGCCAAGCCCGGGATTGCTACCAGCAACCCCCTCACAAAACCTACCTCATCCCAATTCGGTGCATACACATTCACCAACACCACCAGTGTTCCTTCCAATACCCCACACAATCAAATATCTCCCACCCGGATCCTTCACTTCCTTCGCACTAACAAACCCTGCTTGCTTGCTCATTAAAATTGACGCTCCCCACGATTGAATCAAATCCTGAGTGGAAAACCTGCCTGATCCCCCCCCAACATTAACCTAACCTGGTCCTTCACACAGAGGTGTGTCTCCTGCAGAAAAAATGCCTCCGCTTTCAAGCTCCTAAGGTATGCAAATACCCGCGATTTTGTAACCAGTCCAGTAAGCCCACGCACATTACACATCACCAGACTTAGCGGCGGCTTATGCCTCCAGTCCCCTCCACCGTCTGTCATCCTCCCCACTTAGTTCCAGCCCCGTTACTTCCACCCTGTAACTAACCCATGCCAGGTGGCCCCCTTAATCGCCCCAATCATATCATCGTTCACCCCTTGCCACGTCGCGTCAACCTCACCCTCACCCTCCCAGTCCCCGCAACCCCCTCCTCCACGGCCACCTCTCTTGGTCTTCTCCCCTACCTCACTTCCATTCACCAGCATTACTTGCCAGCTGATAGCCTCTGTCCTAAGGCAGCTCCCAATGACCACCTCTCCCCCCCCCCCTACTCCCCTCCCCATCTCTACTCATGGTAGGAGGCTCCCTGCTGACCTTACCCTCCCCCACCCAAACAAAGCATCATCCTGAACTCCAGGTCACCTCCCCGAGAGCAAACAAACAAACAATAAACACAAACAGGCCCATGAAACAGGAGGGGGGGGGGGGGGGGGGAGGGAGAATGGGAACATCCATCCCCACCCCTGCTACCCCTTACCAACCCAACAGTAAACACCCCCAAAAACAAACCCTCCAAACAGGAGGGAACAAAAAAAAAAACCCCAACCCTTACACTGTCATGTGAGAGTACCTTTAATAAATGGGTGTTTATAAATGGGTGTGTATACAAGTGTCTGTAGTGAGAGTACCTTTAAGAAATGGGTGTTTATTACTGCAGTGATGTCAGAGAGTGGGTGGAGCTGGGCTGTCTGTCAGCTTTTTACTTTTGTTTTAGGCTGTTTTCTGCAGGATGTGTTTTAGTTTCGTTTTCAGAGCTGGATAGCTGCAGTCATAGGCAGAAGATGTATGAATCGCTCTCTGTAGTCTAACGACTAAATTGATCTTGGTGATTTAAAACTAATAACAGTAGTGACTTTAACCTGATGTGCTTATGGTAAAACATGTTTTAAGTTATATGGATGTTAAAAGGAAAGCTTAAAGATTTATTTAGTGTTGTATTCTTTGGGGGTTGTATATGAATTGATGGTTGCTAAGATGTTCACTGTATGTTTTAAAAAGGTTAACTTGAGTACATAGAATAAACATTGTTTTGCTTTAAAAAATACTTTTCCATTTCTGCTGTACCACACCTGTAGAGTGGGCCATGTGCTCCCAAAACCACAATCTAGTAAAAGTTGTGGGTCAGGTGAACTCCATGATACACTTTGAGGTTCTCTAAACCCTGGCCCATAACAAATTGGGGGCTCGAGGGGGATAAAAGTCTATCTATAAGATTGGCTTAGTGAACTTAAAGACAGTGGGGGTGAGCATATTGTGGTTGCTTTTCAGGTGTGGTATTATAGTTTACGTAGGGGGCGTGTTGTGGACAATGCTCTTTCAGAGGCTATGAAGTTTTTTGGGGTGGAGATGGTCACACGCAGTACCTTACGGACAGAGACTAAAAGCAGACTGTTAGATTTGGCAAAAACATTGCAGTTAACATTACCTGACAAAATGCGAAAAGATGAGGTAATTATGAACATAGAACATACAGTGCAGAAGGAGGCCATTCGGCCCACAGAGTCTGCACCGACCCATTTAAGCCCTCACTTCCATCCTATCCCCGTAACCCAATAACCCCATCTAACCTTTTTGGTCACCAAGGGCAATTTATCATGGCCAATCCACCTAACCTGCATGTCTTTGGACTGTGGAAGGAAACCGGAGCACCCGGAGGAAACCCACGCAGACATGGGGGGAACGCGCAGACTCCGCACAGACACTGACCCAGCCGGGAATTGAACCTGGGACCCTGGCGCTGTGAAGCCACAGTGCTATCCACTTGTGCTACCGTGCTGCCCCAATGGCGGTGGCTAAGCATTTAAAGTTGCCTGAGATACAGTTTGACTCATTGGAAATAGGAAAAAAAATTCAGTTACAATTTAATCAAATGGAACATGAGAAAGGATTAAAGCAGCTTGAATACGAAAGAGAGAGAGAGGAAAAAGAAAAGGAGAGAGAAGAAAGGAGAAAAGAAAGAATAGCCCGAGCAGAAGAAAAAGAAAGAGAAAGGGAGATATAGATCAGGGAAAAAGATAAAGAGAGAGAGTTTGAACTTCAGAAAATGGCCATGAAACATGACAGTCAGTTAAAAGTGGCAGACACAAATGGAAATGCATAGTTGGGTGATAGTGAGGAGGATAGTGAGAAAGAGCGTCAAAGTCGAAGGCTTGGTGGGAATCTATTTAAATATGTCCAAGCATTGCCAAGGTTTGACAAGAAGCAGGTAGAAGCCTTTTTCATTTCATTTGAGAAGGTAGCTCAACAAATGAAATGGCCACAGTACATGTGGGTATTACTGATTCAAACAAAGCTGGTATGTAGAGCTAGTGAAGTGTTTACATCACTACCAGAGGAGCTATTTGGGACGTATGAGGAGGTGAAAAAATCCATTTTAGGTGCATTTGAACCAGTGCCTGAAGCCTACAGACAAAGGTTTAGAAATTTAAGGAAATAATTTGGTCAAACTTATATGGAGTTTGAAAGGATCAAACAGAGTAATTTTGATAGGTGGATAAGGGCTTTGAAAATAGACCAAATGTATGAACCTCTCAGAGAAATTATACTTTTGGAGGAGTTTAAAAATTCAATTCCTGATGTAGTGAGAACTCATGTGGAAGAGCAGAGGGTTAAAACTGAGATTAGCAGCAGAAATGGCAGATGATTATGCAGTAGTTCATAAATCAAAGCTTGGTTTCCGACATCAGTTTCAGCCTGTGAGGGACAGAAACTGGGGACATGAGAAATACTCAAGTGGTAAAGGTAAAGGTGATGTGATGGGAGATAATAAGGAGAGTGTACCTCAGATTAAAAAGAAATCCAGAAGGGTGGAAAAGAAATGAAAAGTTTCAAATGTTTTCACTGTAATAAACTAGGCCATGCAATGTCACAGTATTGGTGGTTGAAGAAAAGCACTGCGAAGGTTGATGTGGTAAAACAGGATAAGACAGTGGGGCTTGTTAAAGTGGTAAAGGAAAGCCCAAGTGAAGCGAAGGAGGTGCAAAAGATCTGGAGGTGATTTATAAGAAGATGTCAGATGTCTTCAAAGAATTTACTTGTGTGGGTAAAATTTGCTCATGTGTATTAGGAGGAGCAGGTAAATAAGTCACAATTTTAAGAGATACGGGAGCTAGTCAATCTTTAATGGTAAGAGATGAGGAGTTATGCAACCTGGGAAGAATGTTGCCAGGAAAGGTGGTAATATGTGGAATTCAGGGTGAGAGGAGTCGTGTTCAATTACATAAGATAAGGTTGGAAAGTCCAGTGAAGTGGTAGTAGGAGTAATAGTGGGAGTAATAAACTATCTTGTCCAGAAATACAGTTTATCTTCGGTAATGATATAGCTGGATCGCAGGTGGGAGTGATGCCTATGGTGGTTGATAAACCAGTGGAAAATCAGACAACTGAAGTGTTGATGGACGTATATCCTGAGATTTTTCCGGATTATGTTGTGACAAGGTCGCAAAGTCACAGGTTAAAACAAAAGGAGAAATCATAGAGTGAAGATGACGTTGAAGTGCAATTATCAGAAACGATTTTTGATCAGATGGCTGAAAAGGAACAAGGACAGATGGAGGATAAGGCGGATATTGTTAGTTCAGGAAAATTGGCAGAGTTACAACAAAAAGATATGGAAATAAAACGGATGTATCAGAAAGCATACACGGAAGAAGAATCTGAGTGTATGCCAGAGTGTTATTACCGTAAAAGTAATGTCTTGATGAGAAAATGGAGGCCTTTACATATGCAGGCGGATGAAAAGTGGGCAGAAGTTCATCAAGTAGTATTGCCGGTAGGGTATGGAAAGGAGGTGTTGCGAGTTGGACATGAGGTACCAGTGGGAGGTCATTTGGGAATAAGGAAAACTCAAGCTAAAATACAAAAACATTTTTATTGGCCTAGACTACATAAAGATGTCGTTAAAGTTGAAGAATAAAGAGATTAAGGGTTATGGTGTTCGGGCGGGAAAGTGGAGCTGAGTCCACAAAAGATCAGCCATGATCTCATTAAATGGCGGAGCAGGCTCGAGGGGCCAGATGGCCTACTCCTGCTCCTAGTTCTTATGTTCTGATAATTTTGTCAATCATGTCACACATGTCAAGTGATAGGGAAACCTCAAGCAGTGATAAAACCAGCACACTTAATACCCATTCCAGCATTTGAGGAACCTTTTACAAGGGTTCCAATTGATTGCGTAGGACCGCTTCCTAAAATAAAAAGTGGTAATCAATATCTTTTGACGATAATGTGCCTACTAGGTTTCCAGAGGTCATTCCAGTACGTAATATTACAGCTAAAAAGATTATGGAGGAGTTACTTAAATTCTTTACGCGGTATGGACTACCCACAGAAATACAATCGGATCACGGATCGAATTTTACCTCAAGGTTATTCAAAGAAGTTATGGATAGTTTAGGAATAAAACAATTTAATTCAACTGTGTACCATCCAGAATTGCACGGAGCCTTAGAAAGGTGGCATCAGATATTAAAGACAATGTTGAAGGCTTATTGTCACGAGGGTTGGGATAAAGGAATTCCATTCGTACTGTTTGTAATTAGAATTGTAGAATCATAGAACTTACAGTGCAGAAGGAGGCCATTCGGCCCATCGAGTCTGCACCAGCTCTTGGAAAGAGCACCCTACCCAAGCCCACACTCCCACCCTATCCCCATAATCCAGTAACCCCACCCAACACTGAGGGCAATTTTGGACACTAGGGATGCTCCTAACGAGTCAACCAAATTTAGTCCTTTTGAACTAATCTTTGGTCATGAGTAAGAGGACCACTTAAAGTGATTAAGGAAAAATTGTTGAGTGAGAAATCGGAAATTACATTATTGGATTACGTGTCAAATTTTAGGGAACGATTAAATAGATTAGATGAATTGGCTTGACAACATTTTAAAGTTGCACAAAATGTGATGAAACGGGTAGCGGACAAGAAATCTAAAGTTCGTCATTTTGCCAGTGGACGTAAAGTTTTAGTGTTGTTACCAGTGGTAGGTGAATTTTTAAAAGCAAGGTTTTGTGGACTTCATCGGATTGAAAGGAAATTAAGTGAGGTGAATTATGTGGTTACAAACACCAGATAGAAGGAAGACTCACTGAGTGTGTCATGTGAATATGCTTAAAAGGTACTTTGAAATGGAAGGAGAGAAAAAGGAGGAGGTTTTAATGATTCTAACTCAAAGTGACGAACCAAATCCAGATGACTGTGAATTTGACATACTTCAAATTAAATTGGAAAACAAGGTTGTTCTTAAAAATTGTGATAAATTGTTCAGTTACCTTCCAGAGGAATAACAAACTGACATGAAAGAGTTATTGATATCACGTGGGCAAGTTTGTAGAGATAAATTGGGAAGTACTAAAATGGCTATACATGATGTAGATGTGGGAAATGCTGTTCCAATCAAAAACATCCATACAGACATAACCCTTTAAAATTGGCACAGGTTAACAAAGAGATTGAGAGTATGCTTAAAAATGGCATAATTGAAGTGGGTTGCAGCCAATGGAGCTCACCCATAGTGACACACACAACAGTTGTGTGTGGACTGTAGAAACGTTAATGCAGTTACAAGAACGGACTCTTATCCTATCCCACGTTTGGAGGATTGCATTAAGAAAGTGGGACAATCAGCTTTTATTTCCAAATTGGATTTACTTAAAGGTTACTGGCAGGTACCTTTATCCGAAAGGGCGAAGGAGATTTCAGCTTTTGTGACTCCAGATGGTATATACCAATTCAAAGTTATGCCATTTGGCATGAAAAACACCCCAGCCACATTTCAACGGTTAACTAACAAAGTTGTTTCAGGATTACCCAATTGAGCAATATACATCGACAATATGGTAATTTTCAGCCTGACATGGAAAGAACATTTAAAACATCTGATGGAGTTATTCCATCGACTTCAGGAGGCGGGTTTGGTGATAAACCTAGCCAAAAGTGAATTTGGAAAAGCCCAAGTTACTTTCCTTGGCCATACAATCGGACAGGGTTGAATGGTCACAGGGAATGTGAAACCAACAGTTGTTGAGTAGTTTTCAATATCCTCAATACAAAGGAAAAAATGAGATTTCTTGGCATGAGTGGATTTGATCGAACATTTGTGCAAATGTTTTGTAGCGTCATTGCTCCACTGATGGACTTGCTGAAGAAACGTCGAAAATCTCAATGGACAGCGGAGTCTCAACAGGCATTTGACTGCCTGAAAGCTGTGATAACCAATGCTCCTGTGTTGGAGAATTACAAGGGAGTCTGTGATCAGATTGAACTAAAGTATCTGACTTTAAAGAGAAATGCCGAGGTGTAGAGAAATGGACGGAATGTGCAAGGACCTTCTTGTTCAAAGAGACTGTCAAGCGAGAAGGATTTCAGTTGGAGGAAGAACAAAAATGGATTATATTATTATATCTGTTTGCATGTGTTGTTTTTTGAAACTAAAAAGTATATTTACTGTGTGCATTTCTTAAAGAATAGCGAAAAGGTGAAAAATGAAATCATCTGGAAGTTGATGGTTTATTTTTTTTCTTGGGGTCCCCCCAAGGTGTCATGTGAGAGTACCTTTAAGAAATGGGTGTTTATAAGCGGGTGTGTATATAAGTATCTGTAGTGAGAGTACCTTTAAGAAATGGGTGTTTATTACTGCAGTGATGTCAGAGAGTGGGCTGTCTGTCAGCTTTTTACTTTCGTTTTCAGCTGTCTGCTGCAGGGTGTGTTTTAGTTTCGTTTTCAGAGCTGCATAGCTGTAGTCACAGCCAGAAGGTGTATGAAACTTTCTCTGTAATCTAAAGACTGTAAATCGATCCTGGTGATTTAAAACTAATAACAGTAGTGACTTTAACCTGATGTGCTTATGGTAAAACGCGTTTTAAGTCGTATGGATGTTAAAAGGAAATCTTAAAGGTTTACTTAGTGTTGTAATCTTTGGGGGTTGTATTTGAATTAATGGTTGCTAAGATGTTCACTGTATGTTTTATAAAGGTTAACTTGAGTTCATAGAATAAACATTGTTTTGCTTTAAAAAATACTTTTCCATTTCTGCTGCACCACACCTGTAGAGTGGGCCATGTGCTCCTCATACCACAATCTAGTAAAAGTTGTCGGTCAGGTGAACTCCATGATACACTTTGGGGTTCGCTAAACACTGGCCCATAACAACACCCACTTCAACTGCATTCCCAACCATTACAAAATGCCAGCATCCCAGTTACCCGCATTGTTCAACTCAGTTCTCCCCCCAGTTTATGTTAATTGATGAAGAAGTGTTCGGCCGCTCAGGCCGGTAGAGCACCCCAAACCAGATCCGCCGCCTGTACAGCACCACCTTGGCCTTGTTGAACCCTGCACGCCACTTCGGCAACTCGGCTCCCATGTCCTGATATATTCGGACCTTGTTCCCCTTCCATTTACAGGTGCGTTTCTCACTGGTCCAATGCAAGATCTTCTCTTTCTCCACAAATTTGTGGAGTCTCACGATCACTGCCTGCAGCGGCTCCCCCGCTCTAGGCTTCTGCTTCAGAGACCTGTGCGCTCTGTCCACTTCAGGTGCCTTATCTCGCACCCCTTCCACCACCAACCCCGCCAGCATCTTCGAGACGTACCTCGTGACGGCACTCACACCTTCCACTCCTTCAGACAGGCCCACTGTCCGCATGTTCTGCCTTTCCGAGGTGCTCTCCGGCTCCTCCATCTTCGCCCTCAACGTTTTGCAAAGGTCTCCTTCGAGCCCCACCTCTGCCTCTAGTGCCACCACTCGATTGCTGTGGTCAGAGATCACCCCCTCAATCACTCGGATCTGCAACCCTTGCACCTCCAAATACTCCACCCGATCCTTCAAACTCTTCAGGAGTGCCACAGCACCTTTGATGGTCTTTGTGCGATTCTCCCACATCTCCTTCCTCTGCTGGAGGAACTCATCTTTAATAAAATCTATCAACTGCTCCATCTGGGGCTTTCCGACTTGCACCAGCTCTTCCCACTCTGTCATCCTTCCACCAGCTGCTGCGCCACAGATTTCCTCCAACTCCTTGGCCAGGTCTCTCACCGTCTTCTGCCGGGTTTGGTAACTAGTGGACAGAACACTCCCAGGGAAGACTACTCCACCAACCTTCAACTACACCTTTTCGGCGAAATTATACCCAATATCGGGTGAAAAGAGTTCTTTCCAATGCCTTCGAGCCGCAGCTGCCCTGTGTGCGAACACACATATACCCACCACTGTAAATCCCTATATTTAGATTTTAAACTCAAATTAGTTCTGAGAAAATAAAATGTAGATCAAATCTCTTAATATTTTGATTTGCACTCATTACCAAATGTGCAAACATACCAATTAAGAGCAGGAGTAGGCCCCTTGAGCCTGCTCTGCCATTCAATAAGATAATGGTTGATCAACTGCAACCTCAACCCTACATTTCTGCCTACCACGGTTCACTCCCTTCCTTAAACAAGAATATTCGAAGATTCTGCTTTTTGAGGAAGAGCTCCAGAGACTCAAGACCCTCAAAGGAAAATATTTCTGCTCATCTTCATTTTAAATGAGTGACCCCTTATTTTAAATGGTGACCCCTAGTTCTAGATTCTCCGACAAGAGGAAACATGCTCTCCACATCCACCCTGTTAATATCCTTCAAGATCTTAAAGGTTTTGACCAAGTCATTTCTTAACTCTTCTAAACTCTAGGAGTTACAAGGCTAATCTCTCCAACCTTTCCCCATAAGACAACCAGCCCATTCTTCTATTAGTCAAGAACTGCTTCTTATGCATTTACATCTTTCCTTAAAAATGGACCAATACTGTACACAATTCTCCAAATGCGGTCTCACCAATGCTCTGTACAGCAAAGCATAACCCCCCCCCCCTACTTTTATAATCCACTTCCCTCACAATAACATTCCTAAATATCCTTTTTATTCATCCTGCCAAAATGGTAATTTCACATTTGCCCATATTATACTCCATTTGCCAGAGTTTTGCCTTCAACTATGTCCCTTTGTAGCCTCCTTATGTCCTCTTCACAATTTACTTTCTTACCTATCGTTGTGCCATCTGCAAATTTAGCAGTGATACCTCCAGTCCTTTCATTCAACTCATTTATATAAATTGCAAAAGGTTGAGGCCCCGGCACTGATCCTTGTGGCATACCACGCGTCACAGCCTGCCAACCAGAAAAAGACCCATTTATATCAACTCTGTTTCATGTTCACTCGTCAATCTTAAATCCATGCCAATATGCTATCCCCTACATCTATTCGACAAGAACCTTGATACTGTACCTCAACTAATGTCTTCTGGAAATCTTTTTCTTACATAAACATTTAATTGAGGTATTTATGGTCTTACAATAACAAAATAAACAACGGACATGAATTTATAAACATAGTGCAAAAGCCATCTTCCGCCCTTACAGGTCCCACCTTTACTAACCTCCTGCTGTAAACTAATCTAACCCCCAGCACCCCTCCCACCGAAACGGTTAATTTTCCACAAAGAAGTCGACGAACGGCGCCACCTCCAGATGAACCCTAACATTGGCCCTATCAAGGCGAACTTGATTTTCTCCAGACAGACAAAAATAGCCATGTCAGTTAGCCATGTCTCCATCGTCGGGGGCTTTGAGTCCCTCCAAGCTAATAGAATCCGTCTCGGGGCTACCAGGGAAGCAAAGGCTAGAACATCTGCCTCTTTCTCCTCCTGGATTACCGGGTCTTCCGACACTACGAAAATCGCCACATCTGGACTCGGTGCCACCCTTGTTTTTAACACCTTGACATGACCTCCGCAAACCCCTGCCAGAATCCCCCAAGCTTCGGGCATGCTCAGAACATATGGACATGGTTGCTGACCATCCCGCACCTTGCGCACCTATCTTCTACCCCAAAGAATCTGCTCATCCCGGCCACTGTCATGTGGGCCCGGTGAACGACCTTAAACTGCGTCAGGATGAGCCTGGCACATGTTGTGGACGCATTGACTCTACGCAACGCGTCCGCCCAGAGACCATCCTCTATCTCTCCGCCCAGCTCCTCTTCCCACTTGCACTTCAGCTCCTCAATCTGCGTCTCCTCTGACCCCATGAGTTCCTTGTAAATGTCAGAAACCCTCCCTTCTCCCTCCCACACTCTAGAAACTACCCTGTCCTGTATCCCCTTTCGTGGTAGGAGCGGGAAGGTTGAGATCTGCCTGTGTAGGAAGTCCTGCACCGGCATGTACCGAAATTCATTTCCCCTCGCCAATCCAAATTTCTCCTCCAGCTCCCTCAGGCTAGAAGAGCTCCCCTCTATAAACATATCCCCCATCCTCTCAATCCCTGCTCTCTGCCATCTCCAAAACCCTCCATCCACCCTTCTCGGGGCGAACCAATGATTATTACAGATTGGAGACCACACCAATGCTCCCTCCGCCCCACATGCCTCCTCCATTGCCCCCAGGCCCTCAGGACCACCTCCACCACGTTGCTGGTGGAGTATCGTGCCAGCAGGAACGGCAGAGGCGCCGTTACCAACGCCCCCAAACTGGTGCCCTTGTATGAAGCCGCCTCAACTCACTCCCAAACCAACCCTCTCTCCACCACCCACTTTATGATCATGGCTATATTCGCTGCCCAATAATAATTACTAAAGTTCGGCAGCGCCGGCCCGCCCTCCCCCCAGCTCTGCTCAACCATCCCCTTTTTACTCGCGGTGTCTTACCCGCCCATACAAAGCCAGTGATTACCTTATTGACCTGTTTAAAGAAGAACCATGGAATAAAGATGGGGACACATTGAAACACAAACAGGAATCTCTGGAGGACTGTCATTTGCACTGTCTGCACCCTCCCAGCTAGTGACAACGGGAGTGCGTCGCACCTCGGAAAATTGTCATTCATTTGGACCACTAATCGGGCCAAATTTAACTTGTGTAGCTGTACCCATTCCCGTGCCACCTGGATGCCTAAGTACCGAAAGCTTCCCCCTACCACCCTAAACGGCAGTTCCCCCAATCGCCTCTCCTGCCCCCTTGCCTGGACTGCGAACATCTCACTTTTCACCATATTTAGTTTATAACCTGAAAACCGTCCAATTTCCCCCAGGATCCTCATAATTTCTTCCATCCCCTGCAGTGGGTCCGATACGTACAATAGCAGGTTGTCTGCATAAAGCGAGACTGTGTTCCACTCCCCCCCCCCCCCCCCCCCCCCCCCCCCCCCCACCCACCCACCCACCCCACTCCGGATCAGCCCCTTCCAGCCCTTGAGGCTCTCAGCGCAATTGCCAGCGGCTCTATGGCTAACGTGAACAACAGTGGGGAGAGGGGTCTCATCCCCCAATGCAGCCTGAAATAGTCTGATGTTGTCCTATTCGTTCGTACGATCGCGACAGGATCCTGATACCACAACCTGACCCAGTCAATAAAGCCCCGTCCAAATCCGAACTGTCCCAGTACCTCCCACAGGTATTCCTAATCCACCCGATCAAAAGCCTTCTCTGCGTCCATTGCGACCACTACCTCCACAGCCCTACCTTCTGGGGGCATCATGATCACATTTAACAACCTTCTGACTCCCTTGACTAGCCAATCTGTTAGCACGGTGGCTCATCACTCCGGCACCCCCCTGTCTCATTCCCATTGTTTCCCCGTCCACATCCCCACTCCCCGGCGCCCCATCCCTCTCTCCAACCCGCTGGAGCAAACTCACTGGCACAGGAAGGCATGGACATCAATAAAACAAAAACCCCCAACCCACATCCTTAACCCCCCTCGCTGACCGGCCACCCTTAGTTACAATACCGGCTCCAGTGCACTCAGCGAGCCACACAAAAAGGAAAAAACAGAAAAAAGAGGAAGAAAAAAAAACCAGTAACCAAAAACAAAGGGAAGAATCCCAAATGTCCCACATGGCACCTTTAACCCAGCAAACCGTTGAACAGCGGTCCAGGCACATTCGGCGTCCCTTCATACGATAGTTCACGGGTCCTAATTCGCGCCCGTGGACCTCTTTTCGGGACCAGCCCCTGATCCCTCGCAAAGTCCATCGCTTCTTCGGGCTCGGAGAAGTAGTGGTGTTGACCCTGATGCGTGACCCAAAGACAGGCCGGGAACAGCAGACCAAACTTCACGTGCTTCTTGAACAGCACTTCCTTGACTTGTTTAAAGGCTGTTCGCCGTCGAGCCACCTCCTGGCTTAGGTCCTGGTATATACGGAGAACAATGTTGTTCCACGTGCTGCTCCTGGCGCTCTTCGCCCACCGCAGCACCCGCTCCTTGTCCACGAACCTGTGGAACCTGATCAACATCGGACCGGGGGGGGGGGGGGGGGGGGTCGTCCCCCGGCCGCCCCTGCCTCGCCTGCACTCTGCATGCCCCCTCCAGCTCAGGCGGTCGCGGAAAGGCTTCAGCCCCCATTAGCTGCATCAACAGGTCTGCCACAAACGCTGCGGCATCAGCTCCCTCAGCCCCCTCCGGGAGGCCGATGATCCTCCGATTTTCCTGCGGGCTCTGTTCTCCAACTCCCCCACTCTGTCCAGCAGTATTCTTTGACACTCCTTCAGCCCGTCGACTTCTAACACCGCAATCGTCTGCGCATCCGCCTGCTCCTCCACCGCCTCTCCCAGCTCCTTAACTTTTACATCTTGAGCATCCAGCCTCTGATTCAGCTGATCCACTGCCTTCTGAAGTGAGTCCAAGTTGTCCCGCTTCAGTGACTCAAAACTGCTCTTCATCACTTGTAGCATGTTATCCAGCGCCTGCTGGATTGCTGAGTCCGAGGTCCGTGTGTCCGCCATCTTAGGTTCCACGTCAGCTTCCCCTGCTCCTTGCCTCTGTCCTTTTCTCTCTCTCTTCCTCTGCTTCCTGGGCTCCCGCGGCTCCATGCACTGCAGCCCGCTCCTCAGTCTCGCTATCGCGGGGAATCAGCCCCTAAAGCCCCGCCGGAGTGAAAGCCCGCCGAATGTGCGGCTCACTCGATCATCGCCGCCACTGGAAGTAACTGCCTACCCTTAACGAACCAAGTCTGGACCTCCCCAGAACACAGCCTTCAATCCTAGAGGACAAGATTTTGGCCAGCAGTTTGGCATCCACATTCAATAGGGATATTGGCCTGCAGGACCTACATAGCTCCAGGTCCTTGTCCCGCTTCAGGATTAATGAGATCATGGCCTGTGACATCGTTAGGGGAAGCACCCCACACTCCCTTGCCTCATTGAATGTCCTCATCAACAGCGGCTCCAATATCCTAGAACACTTCTTATAAAACTCCACTGGGTACCCATCCGGCCCTGGGGCTTTACCCGACTGCATGGTCTTCAGACACTCTGCTATCTCTTCCAACCCGATCAGGGCCCCCAGCCCTTCTACCAACCGTCCACCTTTGGGAAATTCAGCCTCCCTAAAAAGTGACTCATCCCCCCCGGCCCAGCTGGGGATGGGGGGGTTCCGACCCATACAGGCTACTGTAAAACTACTTGAATGCCTTATTCACCGCTGCTGAGACTACAACCAGGTTCCCGTTCCCGTCCTTTACTTTCCCAATCTCCCTGGCTGCCCCCCCTGTTTCTAAGTTGCTGCGCGGGCATTCTGCTGGCCTTCTCGCCATACTCATAGATCACCCCCCCCCCCCCCCGCCTTCCTCAGCTGCTCTACCGCCCTCCCTGTAGTTAACAAGCCAAACTCTGCCTGTAGCCTCCGTTGTTCCCTTAAAAGCCCTGCCTCTGGAGTCTCCGCATACCTCCTGTCGACCTGCAATATCTCCTTTATCAGTCGGTCTGTCTTTGCTCTGTCTGCTTTCTCCCTATGGGCCCGTATAGAGATCCCCTCTAACCACCGCCTTCAATGCCTCCCAGACCACCTTCGCTGAAACTTCATCTGTGCCATTGACTTCCAGCTAGGTCTGAATACATTTCCTTAGCCGCCCGCACACCTCTTCGTCAGCTAAAAGTCCCACGTCAGCCACCAGTGTGGGCACCGGCTACTCTCCCTGCTAACCTGTAGGTCAACCCAGTGCGAGATTGTGATCGCCGAATACTCCATGTCCACTACCCCCGTCAGTAGAGCCCTATTCAAAATTTTAAAAATCAATCCGAGAGTACACTTTATGCCCGTGTGAGTAGAAGGAGAACTCCTTCACTCTCGGCTGCCCAAATCTCCATGGGCCCACGCCCCCCCCCCCATTTGCTCCATAAACCCCTTTAGCTCCTTTGCCATTGCTGGCACCCCGCCTGTCCTTGAGCTCACCCGGTCTAACCCAGGGCCAATGACTGTGTTAAAGTCCCCTCCCATGACCAACTTATGTGAATCCAGGTCCGGGATCTTCCCTAGCATACTCTTTATAAACTCCACACCATCCCAATTTGGCACGTACACATTTACTAGTACCACCTGCAACCCCTCCAGTTTCCCACTGACCGAAATGTACCGGCCTCCCACATCCGCAATTATTTTTCCCGCCTCAAATACCACTTGCTTATTAATCAGGATCGCGAACCGTGTAGTCTTCGCCCCGAGTGAAACCTGTCCGACCCATCCCTTCCTTAATCTGATCTGATCAGTCACTCTAAGGTGTGTCTCCTGTAGCATTACCACGTTCGCCTTCAGTCCTCTCAAATGTGCGAACACGCATGCTTCTTAACCGACCCATTTAGCCCTCTTACATTCCATGTGATCAGCTAGCCGCTTCTCATCGATGCCCCCCGCCGATCAGTCATCACCTTTCTTTGGTCAGTCTCCAGCCTGCGCCCCACGCATCCGCCGGCCCGCCCCCCCCCCCCCCCCCCCCGATCAGTCATCACCTTTCTTTGGTCAGTCTCCAGCCTGCGCCCCACGCATCCGCCGGCCCGCCCCCAGACAACCTCCGTCCCCGACCTCCTTTCTGTCCCACAGGGAAAGTTCCTCCCCCGTCAGCAGAACATTTCCTCTCCCTCCCCCTAGTAACAGCATTATGTAAACCGACCCCTTCGACAAGCATAACATCTGCCCAACCCCCACTGCGCTTACGCGAGCTAGCCCGCCCAACTAGGTTGGTGACCCTCACCCATGGCACCAGACATTCTCCCACCTCTTGTTCCCTCCCAACCCTCCCCCCACTCAGACACACATATCCAAAAGAAAAGCAGTCCCAACACAACTGCCCTAAAAAAAGAAAAAAAAATACATGATGAACAAAGAAACGATCAAACAGAAGATCCAGCATCTAACAAACACACCTCCATCCCCCATCAGTGCAAATGTAAACTTTAACTTACTCAGCTCTGCAACAGGCCCCAAATCAAAACAGAAGGCATTACAAATAACGTCTCAAAAAAAGAAAAACAAGAAACTTTTTCAACGTGAGCACTGCAGCAAAGTTCAAAGTCCTCAGTCCGCCACCAGTCCTTTCCTTCGAGCAAAGTCCATTGCTTCCTCGGGTGACTCAAAACAAAAATGTTGCTCCTCATACGCGACTCAGAGACAGGCCGGATACAGCAGTCCAAACTTTAACTTTTTGTTAGAAAGGGTCGCCTTTGTCTGATTGAACCCCGCTCTTTTCCTGGCCACCTCCGCACTCAGATCTTGATAGATCTGCAGGATACTGTTCTCCCATTTACAATTCCGTGTCTGCCTGGCCCACCGTCAAATACGCTCCTTGTCCAAGTACCTGTGGAATCTCACCACCATTGCGCTCAGGGAGTCCCCCACTCGTGGCTTCCCCGCGAGCACTCTGTGAGCCCTGTCTACCTCCAAGGGTCGGGAGAATGTCCCATCCCCCAGCCACTTCTTGAACATGCCCGCTATGTATGCCCCAGCGTCCGCTCCTTCAGACCCCTCTGGGAGACCGATGGTCCTCAGGTTCTGTCGGCGGGACCTAGTCTCTAGGTCCTCCACCTTCTCTAGGAGCCTTTTCTGCTGGTCTCTCAGCATCCCCACCTCCAACTCCACCGCAGTTTGATGTTCCTCCTGCTCAGCCAGCGCCTTCTCTACTTTCTGGATCTTGGGCATCCAGTCTAAGTTCCAGCCGCGCAATCGATTCTTTAATCGGGTCCAAGCATTTCTGCTTCTGCTTGACGAAGCCCTCCTGAATAAACTGCATCAGCTGCTCCGTTGACCGCTGGGTCGACAAACCAGGACTCCAGTCATCCGCCATGCTTTCTCCCGCTGTAGCTTCAGCCCAAGCCTTCTCTGTTTGTCTATTTCTTCCTTTGCGAGCACTTCTAGTCTGCCTCTCCATGCACCGATGTAGGAATCCACTCCACAATTGCCTCTACCATCAATTTACCAAATCAAGTCCGATAAAAAAATCGGGGGGAAAGGTCCAAAGGTCCGACCTGAGCGGGAGCCATCAAATGTGCGACCTACTCCTTCATAGCCGCCACCGGAAGTCCGTCTTCTGGAAATCTAAGTACAGTACATTCACCAGTTTCCCTTCATCCACCACACGTGACTCCTTCAAAGAACTCCAATAAATTGGTTGAACATGATTTCCCATTCCCAAAACCATGCTGACTGCCTAGAAAAAGTAGTCAGATTTTTAAAGTTTCAGGTAGAAGTTGAAAGTTTTAACCCCATCTTCACAAGGGCCTCGTAGCTATCCCCTGCCATTATATGGTCATAATTCCACTGAGAAGGCCAACAGCCAAACTTTGAGCATTTTATTCTTAAGAAGGCCTCTGTACAACTAAGTGTTCCAACAAATATCTTCTGATCCAATTGAACCAGTTGGATGGAGCTCCATTGAACTATCCGTTGAGATAAAAGTGTCACGTACAACAGAGTAGGAGTATGTAACGAGATTGCTGGATAAATATGCAGCTATGAAGGCATTGTTGATCATTCATGTACAGGCTGAATATATTAAATATTCCAAGGGACATAGTAGTTCTAATATCACTGGGCAAAAAGGGTTAATGTTGTCTGGAGTCCAGAGCAAAAATGGAGCTGGAGATGCGAAGATTGCTTCTATCTTTGGAGATTATAATAGCAATCTTTATTGTCATAAGTAGGCTTACATTAATACTGCAATGAAGTTACTGTGAAACGGTAAATGCTCAGGAAGCATTTATGCATAAGTTTTCCTCCAAAGATTAAATAAATAAAAAGGATTGAAGTCATGACAGGGTAGGTGGTACATGGTTTATGGCAGAAACAAGCTTGTTGGGTTCAAATCATCTTCCCTCATTGCATGTTCATAGGGAGGTTCTACATTAGATTTTTAAAAAGCAATACCTTCATAATTTCCTTCTTCATTGAATTTCAGCAGAAATGTAAATGGCTGCTCAGGATTTTTATAGTTGATGTTTCTGAAGATGAATTGCAGTTGTTCCCCTTTTGAAGAACCATAAAATTAGTTTCATGCCACAAAACGCAAATAAGTAGATCACAAAGAACTCAAAATTAAATCCAAAGATTCACACCTTACTTTTTATAAGCAACAAAATTGATCTTGGATTGTTATTTTGTGACTTGCTTTGCACAATACAACTGTATTTAACTTGATGCATACAACGTTGTTAGAATTTCAATCTCAGCATTAAGGTTAATTTCATCTGGACAATTCAGATAGTCATTTCTTTTTTAAATTATGTATTCATAGTCAATTTTTACTTTAAAGGTCAGATTCCTTGGGGCAGCACGTAGTGCAGTGGTTAGCATAGTGGGACTATGGTGCTGAGGACCCGAGTTTGAATCCCGGCCCTGAGTCACTGCCTGTGTGGAGTTTGCACAGTCTCCTCGTGTCTGCATGGGTTTCACCCCCACAACCCAAAGATGTACAGGTTAGGTGGAAAGCCCACTTAATTGCCCCTTAATTGGGAAAAAAAATAATTAGGTGCTCTAAATTTATTTAAAAAAAGGTCATTCCCAAGTTGGAAAACTAGCATGGACTAAGTTAGACTAAACTAAATGTGTGAAGTAGAAAACAGTGTATCGAAACAGATACTGAAGATATTAAAAGTATTTGCACACAGTATTAAACGACTGCTAACTTTGCAACTTTTATAAAAAGAAATTCTTTGTTCTTACTTACCCTGCACCTTCCGAATTTCCAGTCTCATCCGCTTTTTAAACATTTCTGCAGACTTATTTAATTCCTTCAACTTTGCTTTATTTTCTTGTTGTTGTGTAGAAATTACTGGTTATGGAAGAAGAACGAATTACTTTCATGGTTGAAAAACCCATCAATTTCTTTATTTAAAATATTTTTTATTCTCCTTTTTCACATTTTCTCCCAAATTTATACCCACCAACAATAAATAATAATCAGTAACGAATATGTCAATCCCCATATCAATAACAATGATCCCATCCTCCCACCAAACCCCAAACATTAGCCCGCATGTTCACATAAACAAATGACAAAAAGGAATTAGAGATCACCCATAGTCGCTATTAACACACACAGCCCCCTTCCACCCCACCCTCCCGCCCCAACTAATGTTCGATGTTATCCAGTTCTTGAAAGTGCATAATGAATAATGCCCATGAATTGTAGAACCCCTCTGTCCTTCCACTCAGTTCAAACTTAACCTTCTCCAGAGTCAAGAATTCCAACAGGTCACCCCCCCACGCCAGGGCACAGGGTGGAGAGGTTGCTCTCCAGCCTATCAGGATCCACCTTCGGGCGGTCAACGAGACGAAGGCTACAAGATCTGCCTCCGGATCCGTTTCCAACCCTGGCTGGTCCGACACCCTGAATATGGCCTCCCGGGGGCCCGGGTCCAGTTTCACGAGCACCACTTTAGAAATTACCCTCAAAACCTCCTTCCAGTAATCCTCTAGCTTTGGACAGGACCAAAACATATGAACGTGATTAGCGGAGCCCCCCCCCGCAACGTTCACACACATCTTCTACACCTTCAAAGAATCGGCTCATCCTCACCCTCGTGAGGTATGCTCTGTATACCACCTTCAGCTGTATCAGCCCCAACCTCGCACATGAGGTGGAGGTATTTACTCTCTGGAGCACCTCACACCAGAACCCCTCCTCCATATCCTCTCCCAACTCTTCCTCCCACTTTGCTTTGATCCCTTCCAGTGGTGCCTTCTCCACTTCCAAAATAGCTCCATAAACTGCCAACACTAAGCCCTTCTCCAGTCCCCCTGTCGTCAGCACCTCCTCCAGCAATGTGGAGGCCGTCTCCACCGGGAAGCTCTGTATCCCCTTTCTGGCGAAATCTCGATCCTGCATGTATCTAAATATTTCCCCCTGCTCCAGCCCATACTTCGATTCCAGCTCCTTCAATCCTGAAAATCAATCCCTCAGAAACAAATCTTTTAGTGTCTTAATCCCCTTCTCCTCCCATTTCCAAAAATTTCCATCCCACTTCCCTGGCTCAAATCTGCGGTTCCCCCGAATCAGCATTTCCCTTGACCCTGCCCCAAACCTGAAGTGTTGGCGAAACTGCCTCCAAATTCTCAATAAAGTTATTATTACTGGATTCCCTGAAGATTTCTCCGGGGCCATCGGGCGCAGCACTGTTGCTAGTGCTTTCAATCCCGACCCCCTGCACAAACTCTCCTCCATTCTGACCAACTGGGAATCAACCCCTCTGACCCAGCTCCGCACCTTCTCACATTCGCGCCCAGTAGTAATACATCAGGTTTGGAAGACCCAAACCCCTTGCCTGCCTTCCCCTCTGTAGCAGCACCTTTCTAACTCTGGCCACCTTCCCATCCCATATGAACCAAGTAACCCTTCCCTCAAGCTCTCTGAAGACAACCTTTGGCACGAAAATCGGCAGGCATTGAAAAATAAACAGAAGTTGCTGCAGCACGTTCATTTTAACCGCCTGTACCCGACCCGCCAGTAAAACCCACCAATTTTAAAGAGTAGTTCCAATTATTTATGACTTATTAGAATAAAGAACAAATTTCACAAAACCCACATTAATCAACAATATCTAAGGAAGGATATACTTGCTTTGGAGACAGTACTGTGAATTCACACTAGTGTGGTTCCTGGGTTGTCCTACATTGACAGCTTGAGTAAATTGGACTTATGCTCTCTGGCTTTTAGAAGGTGAGACATGATTTTATTGAAACATATGAGATTCTGAAGGGGTTAGACAGGGCAGACACAGTTTGGTTCCACTGGCGGAGAAATTACTTTGCTCAAACAATTATGAGTCTTTGGAATTCACTACTCTAGGGATGTGGATATTCCATCGTTGAATATATTTAAGGCTGATAACTCTCAAGTAATCAAGGGATATAGGAAGAAGGTAGGAAAATGTAGTTACGGCCAATGGTCAGCCATGATTGTATTGAATAGTGGAGCAGGCTTGGGGGGGGGGGGGGGGGGGGGGGGGGGGGGGCACAAGGTCTACTGCTCCCATTTCTCATGTTTTTATAAAAGGTAGTCAGGTTACCCTTTCTTTCCCCTGAACAAATCCCATTATACATACATTCCTGTTTTGTGTGAAGTCCTTCTTTCAGCTTCTTAATCTTTTCTAACATTTCCTGCTTTTGTCTTTCCATATTTTCAAAATTTTTGTTCACACTCTGCATCTTTAAGCACGTTTGTTCGAGGAATGCAATCTGCTCAGCAACAGCTGCAAGGAAAGTGACATTCCCAATTAGTGATGTGTTGTTTCAGTTGAAGAACAAAACTGGAGTAAAGTAGTATATTAGCAAATACCCTTTTTGGTTAATTGGATCCTTTCACACATCTGTTTCTCCTCTTCATATATTTCCAAGCATTTGCCTGTAAAATAATTAACAATTATGGTAGTTCTCTAAAGATGATAGCAAATTAATTCTTAGAAATTAGCCATTTGAAAATGATACTTAATACTATACTAAGGTGCCAGTACCTCATATTAGAACAAAGTGTTTAAATATTGAAAAATGAACCCAATCTGAGTTTTTGACAGAGTACTTCCCAACTTAACATTTGAAATCTTGCATGTGGTAATGGAGTGTAATATTAGATACATGAACATTGGGGCGGCACGGTGGTGCAGTGGTTAGCACTGCTGCCTCATGGCACCGAGTCACTGTCCGTGTCGAGTTTGCACAGGCACATTCTCCCCTTATGAGGGATAGAAATGGCAAGATTAGGGAACCATGGATGACGGGTGGAATTGTGAGACTAGCTAAAATGAAAAAGGAAGCATACATAGGATCGAGGCAACTTAAAACTGATGAAGCTTTGGAGGAATATCGGGGAAGTAGGACAAATCTCAAACGCGCAATAAAGAGGGCTAAAAGGGGTCATGAAATATATTTGGCTAACAGGGTTAAGGAAAATCCCAAAGCCTTTTATTCGTGTATATAAGGAGCAAGAGGGTAACTAGAAAAAGGATTGGCCCACTCAAAGACAAAAGAGGGAATTTATGCGTGGAGTCAGAGGAAATGGGTGAGATTCTTAATGAGTACTTTCCATCGGTATTCACCAAGGAGAGGGACATGACGGATGTTGAGGCTAGGGATGGATGTTTAAATACTCTAGGTCAAGTCGGCATAAGGAAGGGGGAAGTTTTGGGTATTCTAAAAGGCATTAAGATGGACAAGTCCCCAGAACTGGATGGGATCTATCCCAGGTTACTGAGGGAAGTGAGGGACGAAATAGCTGGGGCCTTAACAGATATCTTTGCAACATCCTTGAGCACGGGTGAGGTCCCGGAGGACTGGAGAATTGCTAATGTTGTCCCTTTGTTTAAGAAGGGTAGCTAGGATAATCCAGGGGGTTATAGACCTGTGAGCTTGACGTCAGTGGCAGGCAAACTGTTGGAGAAGATACTGAGGGATAGGATCTATTCACATTTGGAAGAAAATAGAGCATGGTTTTGTGCAGGGAAGGTCATGTCTAACAAACCTAATAGAATTATTTGAGGAAGTGACAAAGTTAATTGATGAGGGAAGGGCTGTAGATGTCATATACATGGACTTCAGTAAGGCGTTTGATAAAGTTTCCCATGGCAGGTTGATGGAAAAAGTGAAGTTGTATGAGGTTCAGGGTCTACGAGCTAGATGGATAAAGAACTGGCTGGGCAACAGGAGACAGAGTAGTGGTGGAAGGGAGTGTCTCAAAATGGAGAAAGGTGACTAGTGGTGTTCCACAGGGATCCGTGCTCGGACCACTGTTTTTTGTGATATACATAAATGATCTGGACGAAGGCATACGTGGTCTGATTAGCAAGTTTGCAGATGATACTAAGATTGGTGGAGTTGCAGATAGCGAGGTGGACTGTCAGAGAATACAGCAAAATATACCGTATATACTCGCGTAACATGCGACTTTTGAGCACCTAATTTGAAGCCTAAATTTCGGGGGTCGCATGATACGCGAGGTACAAAAATCGCAGGTGTGAAATGCTGGCCAAGATAAGTCACATAGCATCCAGCTGGCTTTACTAGGGTCGTTCAGCCACTTGCCGTTTCCATTCATAAAAACATGAATGGAAACGTCAAGTGGCTGAACATCTTCCCATCAGAATGCTGTGGTCAAAATCTGAAGAGTAGTATTCTGATGGGAAGATGGGAAGAGTGGATTCTGCTGTGAAAGCTGTTCGCGATTCGAACAGCTTTCCAGCTGGCTTTACTAGCGTCGTTCAGCCACTTGCCGTTTCCATTCATAAAAACATGAATGGAAACGTCAAGTGGCTGAACATCTTCCCATCAGAATACTACTCTTCAGATTTTGACCACAGCATTCTGATGGGAAGATGTTCAGCCACTTGACATTTCCATTCATGTTTTTATGAATGGAAACGGCAAGTGGCTGAACGACGCTAGTAAAGCCAGCTGGAAAGCTGTTTGAATCGCGAACAGCTTTCACAGCAGAATCCACTCTGCAGAAACCACACACAATGATACAATTTGGAAGTTTTAGTTTCCAAAATTAATTTCCAAAAAAGTGACTCGCATGATACATGAGGTATACCATAAAATCATGTTTTGGGGACGAAAATTTAGGGGTCGCATGATACGCGAGATTGAATGATACGCGAGTATATACGGTAGATAGATTGGAGAGTTGGGCAGAGAAATGGCAGATGGAGTTCAATCCAGGCAAATGCGAGGTGATGCATTTTGGTAAATCTAATTCAAGAGCTGACTATATGGTCAATGGAAGAGTCCTGGGGAAAACTGATGTACAGAGAGATCTGGGAGTTCAGGTCCATTGTACCCTGAAGGTGGCAACGCAGGTCGATAGAGTGGTCAAGAAGGCATACAACATGCTTGCCTTCATCGGACGGGGTATTGAGTACAAGAGTTGGCAGGTCATGTTACAGTTGTATAGGACTTTGGTTGGCCACATTTGGAATACTGCGTGCAGTTCTGGTCGCCACATTACCAGAAGGATGTGGATGCTTTAGAGAGGGTTCACCAGGATGTTGCCTAGTATTGAGGGTGCTAGCTATGAAGAAAGGTTGAGTAGATTAGGATTGTTTTAGTTGGAAAGACGGAGGTTGAGGGGGGACCTGATTGAGGTCTACAAAATTATGAGGTATGGACAGGGTGGATAGCAACAAGCTTTTTACAAGAGTGGGGGTGTCAATTACAAGGGGTCACAATTTCAAGGTGAGAGGGGGAACGTTTAAGGGAGATGTGCGTGGAAAGTTTTTTACGCAAAGGGTGGTGGGGGCCTGGAACGCTTTGCCTGCGGAGGTGGTAGAGGCGGGCACGATAGCATCATTTAAGATGCATCTGGACAGATATATGAACGGGCGGGGAACAGAGGGAAGTAGATCCTTGGAAAATAGGCGACAGGTTTAGATAAAGGATCTGGATCGGCGCAGGCTGGGAGGGCCGAAGAGCCTGTTCCTGTGCTGTAATTTTTCTTTGTTCTTTGTTCTTATCTGCGTGGGACTCAACCCAAAGATGTGCAGGGTAGATGGATTGGCAATGCTAAATTGTCCCTTATTGGCAATTTGTTTTTAAAGATAAATGAACATTTAAAATATACATTTAGCAGGAGATGCTTTAAAATCAGCAAACTATGCAAGTACACATACACACAAGATAACTGCAGATTGAAAACCATTGTAACTCCTTATTTACTATTATATTGTTTTTATGCATATTACAAGATATTCAAAAGGCACTCAAGTACAGTGACCAATCTCAATAATGGTTAATGTTGGCCACTAAAATTATTTGCTGAACCAACAACATTTATTTTTATGAAACAAGTTAATTGAAAATCGAATCAGAAATATGAGTCATCAGACACAGAATGCATAAAACAATTTTTTTTTCTCACACCATTATATTTACAATCTCAATCCTTGACCCCCCCCCCCCCCCTCCCCCCACCCCCCATGTTCTTCCTTATCAAGATGTTGCCACTTAGTGGTATCATACACAGATCGGATCAGTTTCCACATGTACATCTTTAACATACAGCTCTACATCTCCACCACCTCAATAGCTGTGGTGCTACCAAACTGCTTACTCGTTATCCAATCTTTGATGAACTCATGAGGTCCTCCAGCTAAATATTGGAAAGGCCAAAGGTGTCAATTTTAGCTCCCAACACAAATGCCATAACCTTCACCAATAACTCTGCCACCCTCCCTCCCAGCCCAAATCCCTCACCTACAGACTCAGGCTGGATCAAAATGTTTGTAACATCAGTTCCTGCTCAACTTCAATAGCATCTTCAAGTTTATGAAAGACTACGATCAGATTAACATTGAAAATTTAAGGAACAAAAATCAGAAAAAGAATGAGGGGAAGTTAGGAATTTCATTACAGATAAGAATTTGAAATTTTCTACCTTTCTTTCTACAGCAGACTCTATAAATTCTTTAAAACACAAAAAACAGATTTGTAAGGAACATAAACACTACTTTTAAAGTGTATACAACACTATTCACATTTATATCAGTTATCTTCACAACATTTGTAATTACTCAGCTTAATTTTCATATATAGTAAATAAAATTACGAACTATAGACTGTACCTTTTGTGATTTTTAAAGATTCTTTGTACTTCTGTTTAAATCCTGCTGGATTATAATTTTCCCACAAACTCAAAAATTTGATCCTGGTTTCATTTAGCTTTTCATTTAACTGACATTGTGCATCTTCTTTGAAGATATCCATTGATCTATAGCAAATTATTCAGTGTTAAAATGCTTCACAACAGTACAAAAGGGAATTAAACAATTGGTAGTGTCCAGTACATTAAGATATGCAGAATTAGTTATCAGATCACTCACCATATCACAATAACCTGTGGCATTAATAACATTGGTATTGATATGCTTTGAAAGTCCATTAAAGTCTTAATCTGGGAAAGGATAAGTAGTGTAGCTACACAGAACACAATTTGTGACTGAGCATTAAAAAAGGATAATTAACATATATCACAGGTGGAAAAAGTTCAATGAGGGGTGGCTATTCCATACATTTGTAGTGAGGTGATGAATGGTACTGAACAGAAATGGGGAAACACACTTTCTTAAAACTGTACATTTCATAAAATGATTTTCTCTAGGTGTTCAGCTGGAGTAGTATGAGATTAACCATAACACTGTGAACCAGTCCTGTGAAAAAAAATACATTTTGTGATTCCTTGCTTTGTATCATTTATGCAAAAGACTCACATGGAAACCGGACATATTTTGCTGGGATAGGCATGAAAGATCCAACAACAAAGAGCTAAAAATTAGGGGGGGGGGGGGGGGGGGGGGGGAGAAGAGAGAGAGAGAGAGGGAGAGAGAGCTACCCTTATGCAAGTGGAGATTTCAAATGATGGTTACTGTGCATGTTCAAACTAAAAGATGAGGGATCATTCCTGGACAAGTGAGAAGACCATGAGATGTAGGAGCAGAATTAGGCCATTCAGCCCATCGGGTTTGCTCCACCATTCAGTGAGATCATGGCTGATCTGACGTGACAATCCTCAACTTTCCCACCTTGTCCCCATAACCCTTGATCCCTTACTGATTAAAAATCTCCAGCACTGAACATACTTAATGGCCCAGCCTATATGGTAAAGAATTCCAGGTTCACTACCTTCAGAGAAGAAATTCCTTCTCATCTGTCTTAAATGGGCACCCCTTATTCTGCGATTATGCCCTCTGGTCCAAGTCTCTCCCAAAAGAGTAAACATCCTGTGCCCTGTCGAGGCTCCTGAGAATCATATTTGTCTCAATAAGGTCACCTCTCATTCTTCTAAACTCCAATGAGTACTAGCCCAACATACTCCATAAGAAAATCCGTCCATGATAAAGAGAAGATCTTGTGGTGGGCCAGGCAGAAGAGGAGGTTTATCTGGGAAGGTAATGAGCTCTTGGTACATCAAGACCTGAGCGTGGAACTGGCTAAGAGGAGAGCTGGGTTCAACCGAGTCAAGGCTGCCCTCTTCAAGAAGGGAGTGACGTTCGGGATGCTGTACCCGGTCCAGCGCTGGGTGACTTACAATGGCCGTGAGCATTATTTTGGGACATTAAAGGAGGCACCAGAGTTTTTGAGAGACAATAAACTGGCAGGACGTGGGGAGGACATTGAATTGGAAGAAGTGCGAGGAGAGGTTGGTTCTCTCTGCCCTTCTTTCTGTTGTTTTTGGGTGATGGTTAGGGGAGAACCTCTTCTTTGAGACTTTTTTGTGTGGCGTTCTGTAATGGGATGCTGGAGGAACGAGGAGGATGAGTGCACCTTTTTCTTATTTTATTGTTTGCACCATGGAAGTGTGCGAGCGGGGGTGAGGAAATCAGTGGGGGATAGGATGTTTGGCGCCATGGGCAGGGGCTTCCAGGCTAGCTAGGCAGGCTAGTTAGTGGGAGCATGATGGGGGTGAGCAGGTGGTTAGAATGATAGAGGGAGATGGGATTGCTGTTTTGTTTAGGGGAGAAGGGAGTGCTGATAAAAGGTGAGGGTGTTGTGTGTAATGGGGAAGGAGGTGGTGCAGTTTGAGGATACTTTTGTGGGGGCAGCTTTTCAAGTTTAGAGGAATAGGAAGAGGAGTATGAGCTGCCAGATATAATGGGTTTCGGTACTTACACGTGCGGAATTATGTGAGGAAGCAGGTGCTGTCCTTGCCCGACCTGCCACCCCGGGGCTACAAGGCAAGGTGGTACTGAAAGGAGTAGGTGAGAATGAAATGAAAATGAATGAAAATGAAAATCGCTTATTGTCACGAGTAGGCTTCAATGAAGTTACTGTGAAAAGCCCCTAGTCGCCACATTCCGGCGCCTGTCCGGGGAGGCTGGTACGGGAATCGAACCGTGCTGCTGGCCTGCTTGGTCTGCTTTAAAAGCCAGCGATTTAGCCTGGTGAGCTAAACCAGCCCCGAGGTATCCGAGATTTACAAGGAGTTAATGAGCCTCGATAGGGGACGTTAATCTGAATTGGGAGAAGGAGCTAGGAGGGGAAATGGAGGGTTGTGGGAGGAGGCTTTGAGGAGGGTGAACGCATCTTCCTTGTGTGCTAGGCTTAGCCTTATTCAATTCAGAGTAGTGCATAGGGTCCATTTGACGGTGGCCAGGATGATCAGGTTCTTTGAGGAGGTGGAGGACAGATGTGAATGGTGCCAGGGAGGCCTGCGATCCATGTTCACATGTTTTTGGAATGTCCGAAGCTGAAGGGGTACTGGCAGGGATTCGCTGAGGTACAGAGTAAAGGTGACCTCCGAGTCCAGAAGTGCCGATTATCTAGAGTGTCGGAAGACCCGGGAGTCCACGGGCGAGATAGGCCAACGCCTTGGCCTATGTCTCCCTAGTAGCCTGGAGGCGGATTTTGTTGGAGTAGAGAGACTTGGAGCCGCTGAAGCCAGGGGTGTGGGTGAGCGACCTGGCGGAGTTCCTTAGGCTGGAATAAATTAAGTTCACTTTGAGGGGGTCAGTGGATGGGTTGCCCGGAGATGCAAGCCGTTTATTGACTTCTTCAAGAACGGTTAAGATGTCAGCGGAGGGGAGGGGCGGGCGAGTGTTATTTATTTGTTATGAGATTTCCTGTTTGTTCTTGCTTTGATTGTGTTTACTGTATATATAAATGCCTTAATAAAAATATTTTTAAAAAAAGAAAATCCGTCCATACTCAGGATCAACCAATTGAATCTTCTCTAGACTGCCGTACATCTTTCCTTAAATAAGGGAACCAAAACTGTTCACAGTATTCCAGGCGTGGTCTAACCAGTGCCCTAAATAGTTTTAGCAAGACTTCTCCATTCAGATAGTCCATTCCCTTTGAAATAAAGGCCAGCATTCCATTTGCCTTCCCTCTGAGCTTGCAATTTATGATGTGGAGATGCCGGCGTTGGACTGGGGTGAACACAGTAAGAAGTCTTACAACACCAGGTTAAAGTCCAACAAATTTGTTTGGAATTACTAGCTTTCAGAGCACAGCTCCTTCATCAGTTGAGTGAAGAGATGGGTTCTACAAACACATATATAGGCAAAGTCAATGATGCAAGATGATACTTTGAATGCGAGTCTTTGCAGGTAATTATGTCTTTACATGTCCTGACGGTGCGACTGGAGAGAGGGATAATCACAGGCTAAAGAGGTGTGAATTGTCTCAAGCCAGGACAGTTGGTAGGATTTTGCAAGTCCAGGCCAGATGGGGGGGGGGGGGGGGGGGGTGAATGTAGTACATGAATCCAATGTCCCGGTTGAGGCCGCACTCATGCATGCAAAACTTGGCTATCAGTTTCTGCTCAGTGATTCTGCGTTGTCACGAGTTCTGAAGGCCACCTTGGAGAATTTGTACACCAAGATCAGAGGCTAAATGCCTTTGACTGTTTCCTGACTGGAAGGGAATATTCCTGCCTGGTGATTGTGGATTTCATAGCACAGCATTTGGAAAGCAGTAGTGCAATCAAAGTCAGCATGGATTTACAAAAGGAAAATCATGTTTGACAAATCTACTATTGCGCACAATTCTGGTCGCCACACTACCAGAAGGGTGTAGAGCCTTTGGAGAGGGTGCAGAGGATTTACCAGGATGTTGCCTCGTCTGGAGGGTGTTAGCTATGCAGACAGGCTGAACAGACTTGGGCTGTTTTCATTAGAACAACGGAGGGTAAGGGGTGACCTGATAAGAGATCTACAAGATTGTGATGGGCATGGATAGAGAGTATGGGCAGGCACTCTTTACCAGGTGGAGGGTCAGTCACTCGGGGGCATAGATTTAAGGTCCTTGGGGCAAAGTTTAAAGGAGATGTGCGAGGCAGGTTTTTTTTACACTGAGGGCGGTGAGTGCCTGGAACACGTTGCCACGGGAGGTTGTGGAAGCAGATACATTAACGGTGTTCAAAAGATATCTCGACAAAGACATGGATAGGATGGGTATGGAGGGATAAGGCAGTAGGAAGTGCTGAGGGTTTTGGCCATGGGTGGTATCCTGACTGGTACAGGCTTGGGAGGGCTGAAGGATCTGTTCCTGTGTTGTATTGTTCTTTGTACTAGAATCCTTTGAAGATGTAACTAGTAGAGTTGACCTGGGAAAATCGGTGGATGTGGTTTAGTTAGACTACTTTCAGAAGGCTTTTGACAAGGTCTCACGTAGGAGATTAATATGTAGAATTAAAGCACATGGGATTATGGATAGTGGCTTTAAATGGATACAAAGCTGGTTAGCAAACAGGAAGCAAAAAGTTGGAATAAATGGGTATTTTTCTGATTGGCAGGCAGCGATTAGTGGGGTACCACAGAGATATATGCTATGACCCCAACTGCTCACATTATATATTAATGATTTGGGCGAGGGAACTCAAGGTGTTATTTTCCAAATTTGCAGATGATACTAAATTGGGTGGGAGGGGAACTGTGAGTAGGATGCAGAGATGCTTCAGCAGGATTTGGACAGGCTAGTGAGTGGGCATATGCATGACAGATGCAGTATAATGTGGATAAATGTGAGGTTATCTGTTCGGTAGCAAAAATAGGAAGGCAGATTATTATTTGAATGGGTGTAAATTGAGAGGTGGATACTCAGTGAGACCTTGGGTGTCCTCATGCATCAATCGAAAGTAAGCGCGCAGGTACAGCAGGCAGTAAAGAAGACAAATGGTATGTTGACCTTCATAGCGAGAAGATTTGAGTATAGGAATAGAGATGTTTTACTGTATAGGGCTTTGGTGAGGCCACACCTGGTATTGTGTGCAGTTTTGAAGTCCTTATCGGAGGAAAGATATTCTTGCTATGGAGAGTGCAGTGAAGGTTTACCAGGCTGATTCCTGGGTTGGCGGGACTGACGTATGAGGAGAGACTAAGTTAGTTCGCAGTATACACATTGGAGTTTAGAAGGGTGAGAGGGGATCTCATAGAAACTTACAAAATTCTAACAGGTTTAGAGAGGGTATTCAGAAAGGGGTGGCATGGTAGCACAGTGGTTATCACTGTTGCCTCACAGCACCACAGATCAGGGTTCAACACCAGCCTTAGGTCACTATTGGTGTGGAGTTTGTACACTTTCCCTTGTCTGCGTGGGTTTCCTCCAGGTGCTCCGGTTTCCTCCTACAGTCCAAAGTGTACAGGGTAGGAGAATTTTAAAATTGCCCCTCAAGTGTCCAGGGATGTGAAGGTTAGGTTATGGAGTTTCAGGGATAGCGTGGGACATGGATCAGTGCAGATCCAATGGGCCAAATGACCTCTTTCTGCACTGTAGGGATTCTCTGTTCCACATCATGTGAAGTCCAAAACTAGGGGTCATAGCTTGAGGATAAAGGGTAAACCTTTTAGGACTGAGGCGAGGAGAAATTTCTTCACCCAGAGTGGTGAGTCTATGGAGTCCACTGCCACAGAAAGTTGTTGAGGCCAAAACAGTGTAATTTCAACAAGGAATTAGATATAGCTCTTGAGGCTAATGGGATATGGGGGCAAGACATGATCGGGGTGTTGAACTTGATCAGCCATGATCATAATGAATAACGAGCAGGCTTAAAGGACGAATGGCCTCCTCCTGCTTTGATTTTCTATGATGTGGAGATGCCGCCGTTGGACTGGGGTGGGAACAGTAAGAAGTCTTACAACACCAGATTAAAGTCCAATAGGTTGGTTTGGAATCACTAGCTTTCGGAGCACTGCTGCTTCCTCGGTGAATGGAACTGACCTGAGGAAGGAGCTGCACTCCAAAAGCTAGTGATTCCAAACAAACCTGTTGGACATTAACCTGGTATTGTAAGACATCTTACTCGATTTTTTAATGTTCCTTCACCGTCACTGGGTTAAAATCCGGGAGCTCTCTCCCTAAAGGCACGGTGGGTCTACCTACACCCGAGGGACTGGAGCAGCTCGCCACCACCTTCTGGAGGGCAATTAGGGGTGGGCAATAATTTCTGGCCTGGCCAATATCGTCCACATCCTGCTAAAGAATGAATCGGAAAAAAATACTTGGTCAAGAATAAGGGTAGGTTTTGCCACAGCTTCCGAGGTTGCAGTTGCTACCTCCCCGCTCCACCCTCTTCTTCCCGCCATCAGTAATAGAGCTAAGCGATCGCACAGCCAGGCGATGAGCTCTGAGCTGTGCAGCGCTGCCAGGCAGTGGGACAATGCAACAACTCACAGGACCGGCTCGCGCTCACCCGCTCCTCGGCGATTCCCCGTCTCGCGCTCTCTTCCCCTTTCAAATTTCAACCGTGGCGCCTCAAGTGGAATGTACCAAGTCTGTGAAAGTTGTCGGGGGGGGGGGGGGGGGCGCTCAATGCGGTCCTGTCTTACTCCCAGTCAAACAAAATACAAGCCATAATGTGGAATTCTAATTAATCTTTAATCAATTGGGCGTTAAACCCTTTCAGGTTTGCACAATGTTTCTGCAAGCCGCAAAATTTCGCGGTGGTACAACCCAGGACCCAGAAAGTAACTGGAGAAAAGCAAATTACTGCGGATGCTGGAAAGTAACATCCGGCAAAGATCAAAGTGTAATGGGAGGAACGCACTGTAAATAGGGGGCGGGGAGGGGGCGTGGCTGGGCCGAGAGGGAAGGGCTGGTGAGCCGGGAGGGAGCGAAAAGGGGCGGGGCAGTGAACAGGGCGGGGCGGGCAGTGAGCGGAAAGGGGCCGGGCAGTGAGCGGAAAGGGGCGGGGCAGTGAGCGGAAAGGGGCGGGGCAGTGAGCGGAAAGAAGCACTGAGCAGAGAGAGTAGGGGCTGGGTGCTGGGACGGCACGGGGCAGTGAGCGAAAAGGGGCGGGGCAGTGAGCGAAAAGGGGCGGGGCAGTGAACAGGGCAGTGAGCGGAAAGAAGCACTGAGCAGGGAGAGGAGGGGCTGGGTGCCGGGAGAGCACGGGGCAGTGAGCCGGGAGTGGGCAGGGCAATGAGCGGAAAGGGGCGAGGCAGTGAGCCGGGAGTGGGCGGGGCAGTGAGCCGGGAGTGGGCGTAGCCGAGTTGACGGCACTCAGTGTCTGGCGTCACCACACCGAGCCCCATCTTCCAGCTGGAAGTAGGCGCCACGCTTTTTAAAACCATTACTGAACAATGGAACTTGTTCAGCAGCCACTTGACTGGAATAAGACATCACATGCGCCCACTGTTGAGTCGCGGCAGCAACACTCGAAAAGACAGATAAGGTAACAGATCTGCACCGGAGAAACTCCTCAAAGACAGGGGCAGAATGGAGAGGTTCTCACCAACATTGAACACTGCACCACTTGCACTGTGAACCTGTGTCTGATGTAGGATTTGTCCATTCTGTTGAGACATCATTCCAGTGAAGAGAAGGTGGAGGCCAGGGGCTGCAGGAAGATGGACAACGTGCTGCAGCTGAGGAAGGGGTGGCATGGGTAGGTGAAGGCCTGCCAACTGGGTGTACCTAGTCAGGATGTCTTGCCTGCAGACACTGCCTCCAAAGATTTTGTGCATCAAAAGAAACTGTCACACCCCTTTGTTACATATTTACTAGTGAGATAGCCGTGTGAGTGGCCACCCAATGGCTGTAAAAGTAATTGTGGCACTGGACATTTTTGCCTCTGGGTGAATCGAAGAATACAATATGAAGATTAGTGGAGTTGTGGATAGTGAGGAGCGTTGTTGTCCACTGCAAAGAGACATTGACAGGGGGAAGTTGCAGATTACAACAGGACATTGACAGGATGCAGAGCTGGGCTGAGAAGTGGCAGACGGAGTTCAACCTTGATAAATGTGAAGTGATGTCAGAAGTAGGTTCTTTACACAGAGTGGTGGGTGTGTGGAATGCAGTCAGCAGAGGTGGTGGAATCAGTCAGTAGGGACATTTAAGCGACTCTTCGGCACATGCACAGCAGTAAATTGAAGGGGTGTAGGTTAGGTTGATCTTAGATTAGGATAAATGGTCGGCACACATTGTGGGCTGAAAGGTTTGTACTGTTCTATGTAAATATAACCTAGTTATGTGTAATGAGGCACCGGAGAGCCACATTGTACTGAAACTGATCAGTTTTGGACTTTATGTAAATGTCAATTTTGAACTATGCACTGTACTTTTAGAAATTTTCAGAATAAAATATATTTTTGGAAGAAAATGGAGTACTCATTTACCAAATGGCAACAAGTGGTTTCTAAATAAGCAATAGCCACCATATCAATGCCACTCCTAACAAGTAATCATGTTCAAAATATTGATCATTAGCTTAAATTGGAAGCAAGTGTTTTAACCACTGGACAGCATTAAAGTTACAAGTCCCTTTTCTCCTGGCAGTGAGGCAGCTTCATGTTTTCCCCCATTCCTTTAATGTTTATTCATATTTGGATAACATATTTGATAAATGCGAAGTGATACATTTTGGTAGATCAAATCAGGGCAAGCATTGGAAAATATACAAAAATCACGGCAATATGTTCATCTTCATCGCCTGTGCCCGACCCACCAGCGACAGAGACCCTCCCACCTTGCCAGATCAGCTTTCACAAAGTACCCACTCTTGTCTGGATTTAATTTGTACCCCGTAAAAAGACATCAACACCCGAAGCACCTCCAATATTTCCCCCATTGACACACTCGGTTCCAACACGTATAACAGCAAATCATCCGCATATATCCACACTATCCCTTTCCAGAACTCCAAACTTCTTAACGCGATGGCCAACAGTTCAATTGCGAGTGCCAACAACAGGGGGGACATAGGACATCCCTGCCTAGTCCCACATTGGAGAGAAAATTATCCCGAGCTGATGTTGGATGGACACTCGCCCTTGGTTCCTTTTACAGTAGCTTTATCCAGTCCATAAATCATGGTCCAATCTCAAACCACTCCAGAACTGCCATCAAGTACCCCCATTTTACCCGGTTAAATGCTTTCTCGGCATCCACTGCCACAACCACCTGTTTCCCTCGCCTCCGTCAGTGCCATAACCACGTTCAATACCCTCCTAATGTTCGAAAATATCTACCTCCGTCTCACAAACCCCGTCTGATCCTCGCTTATCACCAACGGGGAGCACACCTACCTGTCAGTACCTTTGCCATATTCAAAAGTGATATGGGCCTATATGATCCACGTCCGTCAGATCCTTATCTTTCTAAAGCAACAGGGAAATCGATGCCTGCCCCAATGTTTGTGCTAACACCCCCTTCCCAATTGCATCCTCAAACATCGCCACCATCAGGCGTACCAGCCTATCCTTGAATTTTTTTAATGAGCATAGATAAGGTAGAACATAGAACGTTCTCCCCTGGTCTGCATGGGTTTCCTTCCACAGTCCAAAGACGTGCAGGTTAGGTGCATTGGCCATGCAAAAATTGCCCTCAGTGACCAAAAAGGTTAGGAGGGGTTATTGGGTTACAGGGATAGGGTGGAAGTGAGGGCTTAAGTGGATCGGTGCAGACACAATGGGCCGAATGGCCTCCTTCTGCCCTGTATCTTCGATGTTCTATGTACAGCGCAGTGCAGGCCCTTTGGCCCTCAATGTTGCGCCGACCTGTGAAACCACTCTAAAGCCCATCTACACTATTCCCTTATCATCCATGTTTATCCAATGACCATTTAAATGCTCTTAATGTTGGCAAGTCCACTACTGTTGCAGGCAGGGCATTCCACGCCCGAACTACTCTGAGTAAAGAACCTACCTCTGACATCTGTCCTATATCTAAATCCCCTCAATTTAAAGCTATGTCCCCTCGTGTTGGCCATCACCATCCGAGGAAAAAGGCTCTCACTGTCCACCATATCTAATCCTCTGATCATCTTGTATGCCTCAATTAAGTCACCTCTTAACCTCTTCTCTCTAACGAAAACAGCCTCAAGTCCCTCAGCCTTTCCTCACAAGATCTTCCCTCCATACCAGGCAACATCCTGGTAAATCTCCTCTGTACCCTTTCCAATGCTTCCACATCCTTCCTATAATGCGGCGACCAGAACTGCACGCAATACACCAAATGCGGCAGCACCAGAGTTTTGTACAGCTGTAGCATGACCTCATGGCTCCGAAACTCAATCTCTCTGCCAATAAAAGCTAACACACAATACGCCTTCTTAACAACCCCATCAACCTGGGTGGCAACTTTCAGGGATCTATGCACATGGATACCGAGATCTCCCTGCTCATCCACACTACCAAGAACCTTACCATTAGCCCAGTACTCTGTCTTCCTGTTACTCCTTCCAAAATGAACCACCTCACACTTTTCTGCATTAAACTCCATTTGCCACCTCTCAGCCCAGCTCTGCAGATTATCTATGTCCCTCTGTTACCTGCAACATCCTTCTGCACTGTCCACAACTCCACCGACTTTAATGTCATCTGCACATTTACTCACCCGTCCTTCTACACCCTCCTCCAGGTCATTTATAAAAATGACACATCAGTGGCCCCAAAACAGATCCTTGTGGTACACCACTAGTAACTGAACTCCAGGCTGAACATTTCCCATCAACCACCACCCTCTGTCTTCTTACAGTGAGCCAATTTCTGATCCAAACTGCTAAATCACCCTGAATCCCATGCCTCCATATTTTCTGCCTTAGCCTACCGTGGGGAACCTTATCAAACGGAATCCATATACACCACATCAACTGCTTTACCCTCGTCCACCTGTTTGGTCATCTACTCAAAGAACTCAATAAGGTTTGTGAGGCACGACCAACCCTTCACAAAACCGTGTTGACTATCCCTAATCAAATTATTCCTTTCTAGATGATTATAAATCCTATCTCTTATAAACCTTTCCCAGACTTTGCCCACAACAGAAGTCAGGCTCACTGGTCTATAGTTACCAGGGTTATTTCTACTCCCCTTCTTGAACAAGGGAACAACATTTGCTATCCTCCAGTCTTCTGGCACTATTCATGTAGACAAAGATGACTTAAAGATTAAAGACAAAGGCTCAGCAATCTCCTCACTAGCTTCCCAGAGAATCCTAGGATAAATCCCATCCGGCCGAGGGGACTTATCTATTTTCACTTTCCAGAATCACTAACACCTCCTCCTTAAGCCCTTCTAGTTTAGTAGCCTGTATCTCGGTATTCTCGACAACTTTGTCTTTTTCCTGCGTGAATAGACGAAAAATACTCATTTAGCACCTCTCCTATCTCCTCGGACTCCACGCACAACTTCCCACTACTGTCCTTGACTGGCCCTACTTAGTAATTCTTTTATTCCTGACATATCTATAGTAAGCTTTAGGGCTATCCTTGATCCTACCTGCCATGGTTCCCTCGCTCGACCACTTCCTCCCTGCCTAACAAGTACATACTTATCAAGGACACGCAGTAGCTGTTCCTTGAACATGCTCCACATTTCCATTGTGCCCATCCCCTGCAGTTTTCCTCTCCAGCCAATGCATCTTAAGTCTTGCCTCATCGCATCGTAATTGCCTTTCCCCCAGCTATAACTCTTGCCCTGTGGTGTATACCTATCCCTTTCCATCACAAAGTAAACCTAATCGAATTGTGGTCACTATCACCAAAGTGCTCACCTACCTCCAAATTTGGCACCTGTCCTGGTTCATTACCCAAAACCAAATCCAATACAGCCTTGCCTCTCGTTGGCCGATCTACATACTGCATCAGGAAACCCTCCTGCACACATTGGACAAAAACGGACCCATCTAAAGTACTCGAACTATAGTGTTTCCAGTCAATATTTGGAAAGTTAAAGTCCCCCATAACAACTACCCTGTTACTTTCGCTCCTATCCAGAATCATCTTTTCAATCCTTTCCTCTACATCTCTGGAACTTTTCGGAGGCCTAGAGAAAAGCCCTAACAGGGTGACCTCTTCTTTCCTGTTTCTTAACTCAGCCCATACTACCTCAGTATTCGAGTCCTCATCAAATGTCCTCTCAGCCACCATAATACTGTCCTTGACTAACAATGCCACACCTCCCCCTCTCTTACCACCTTCCCTGAGCTTACTGAAATATCTAAACCCCGGCACCTGCAACAACCATTCCTCGCCCTGCTCTATCCATGTGTCCGAAATGGCCACATCGAAGTCCCAGGTACTAACCCATGCTGCAAGCTCATCCACCTTATTCCGGATGCTCCTGGCATTGAAGTAGACGCACTTTAAACCACCTTCCTTCCTGCCTGTACACTCCTGCAACTTTGAAACATTACTCATGACCTCACTACTCTCAGCTTCTTGTGTACTGGAGCTACAATTCAGGTTCCCAATCAGCTGCTGAACTAGTTTAAAACCTCCCGAAGAGCATTAGCAAATCTCCCCCCCACCCCCAAGGATATTAGTACCCCTCTGGTCCAGGTGTAGACCATCCCGTTTGTAGATGTCCCACCTATCCCAGAATGAGCCCCAATTGTCCAGGAATCTGAAACCCTCCCTCCTGCACCATCCCTGCAGCCACGTGTTCAACTGCTCTCTCTCTCCCTATTCCTCGACTCGCTAGCACGTGGCACGGGTAACAACCCAGAGATAATAACTGTTTGTCCTGGATCTAAGTTTCCACCCTAGCTCCCCGAATTCCTGCCTTACATCCCTATCCCCTTTCCTACTTATGTCGTTGGTACCTATGTGGACCACGACTTGGGGCTGCTCCCCCTCCCCCTTAAGGATCCCAAAAACACGATCCGAGACATCGCAGACCCTGACACCTGGGAGGCAACACACCAACCGCGAGTCTCTCTCGTTCCCACAGAATCTCCTATCTATCCCCCTAAGGAGTCTCCAATGACTAATGTTCTTCCCCTCTCCCCCCTTCCCTTCTGAGCAACAGGGACAGACTCTGTGCCAGAGACCTGTACCCCATGGCTGACCCCTGGTAAGTCGTCCCCAACAGTATCCAAAGCGGTATACCTGTTACCAAGGGGAACGACCACAGGGTGTCCCTGAACTGACTGCTTCCCCCCAGCCCCTCTCACCGTCACCCATCTATCTTTATTCTTTGGCGTAACTACCTCCCTGAAGCTTCTATCTATGACCACCTCTGCCTCTCGAATGATCCGAAGTTCATCCAGCTCCAGTTCCCTAACACGGTTTTTGAGGAGCTGGAGTTGGGTGCACTTCCCACAATGAAATCAGCAGGGACACTGACGGCGTCCCTTACCTCAAACATTCTGCAGGAGCATTGTACTGCCTTCCCCTCTAGATAAATAACAAGAAAAAGGAAGAGCTTACCTGATATTCCTTCAACCCCTTAGGTTAGAGGTGGAGGAAGGGTGGGGGACACTGCCAAGTGTAATGTCTCGGGTTTAGCAACTGCCCGACTTGTATACAGGTACTCACCTTCCCGACCGGCCCCTGCTCCCGCCGAAAATCCGGAGGCTGCTCCTGCTGAAAGGTGAGCAAATTTAAAGGCACTCACTCACCTTGCTGACAGGCCCCTGCTCCCGCTGAAACTCCCGAGGCTGCTCCCGCTTCCCAACGACCACGGTTGTTTTTGTTTGGGTTAGAGGGGGTGGGAAACACTGAGGAAGTGTTTCGGGTTTAACTGTCACCTAACAGCCCCTCCACAAACCACCTTCAAATTACGCTGACCGCACAGCACGTATGCAAATTTCCCCGGAACAGCCAATCAGTAGCTCCGCTCTACTGCCCTATGCTGGATCCTACCTGCCAAAGACTTCGCATGTCCCCTCCTGGCTCTTCTTAGCTCTCTGTAGGTCCTTCCTAGCTAACTTGTAACTCTCAAGTGCCCTAACTGAACCTTCACGTCTCATCTTTACACAAGCCTCCTTCTTCCAAGTGATTCAACTACTTTAGTAAACCATGGTTCCCTCGCTCAACCACTTCCTCCCTGCCAGGTACATACTTATCAAGGACACGCAGTAGCTGTTCCTTTGAACGAGCTCCACATTTCAATTGTGCCCATCCCCTGCAGTTTCCTTCCCCATCCTATGCATCCTAAGCCATTCCCCCAGCTATAACTCTTGCCCTGCGGTATATACCGATCTCTTTTCACCGCTCAAGTAAACGTAACTAAATTGTGGTCACTATCACCAAAGTGCTCACCTACCTCCAAATCTAGCACCTGTCCTGGTTCATTATTGGCCTATTGAAGGGGCCTCACGGTAGCATGGTGGTTAGCATCAATGCTTCACAGCTCCAGGGTCCCAGGTTCGATTCCCGGCTGGGTCACTGTCTGTGTGGAGTCTGCACGTCCTCCCCGTGTGCGTGGGTTTCCTCCGGGTGCTCCGGTTTCCTCCCACAGTCCAAAGATGTGCGGGTTAGGTGGATTGGCTATGCTAAATTGCCCGTAGTGTAAGGTTAATGGGGGGATTGTTGGGTTATGGGTATACGGGTTACGTGGGTTTAAGTAGGGTGATCATTGTTCGGCACAACATCGAGGGCCGAAGGGCCTGTTCTGTGCTGTCCTGTTCTATGTTCTATTACCCAGTACCAAATCCAATGTGGCCTCGCCTCTTGTTGGCCTATCTACATACTGTGTCAGGAAACCCTCCTGCACACATTGGACAAAAACGGACCCATCTAAAAGTACTCGAACTATTGAGTTTCCAGTCAATATTTGGAAAGTTAAAGTCCCCCATAACAACTACCCTGATACTTTCGCTCCTATTCAGAATCATCTTTGCAATCCTTTCCTCTACATCTCTGGAACTTTTCGGAGGCCTATTGAAAACTCCCAACAGGGTGACCTCTCCTTTCCTGTTTAGAACCTCAGCCCATACTACCTCAGTAGACGAGTCCTCATCAAACATCCTTTCTGCCACCGTAATACTGTCCTGGACTAACAATGCCACCCCACCCCCTCGTTTACCACCTTCCCTGAACTTACTGAAATATCTAATCCCCGGAACAACCATTCCTGTCCCTGCTCTAGCCATGTCTCCGAAATGGCCACAACATCGAAGTCCCAGGTACCAACCCATGCTGCAAGTTCACCCACCTTATTCTGGATGCTCCTGGCGTTGAAGTACACACTTTAAACCACCTTCCTGCCTGCCTGTACACTCCTAGTCAACATCTTTTCCCAAAGGTAGAGGACTCTGGAACTAGTGGGTATAGGTTTAAGGGGAGAGATACAAGAGATCAGAGGGGAAATCTTTTCAGAGGGTGGTGAGCATCTGGAACGAGCTGCCAGGAGGTAAAGGCAGATAACTTTTTTTAAAGGAAAAAATTGTAAGAGTTACATGATCAGGGTGGGAAGAGGGATATGGGCCAAATGTGGGCAACTGGGACAAGCTTAGTGATTGAAACTGGCCGGCATGGACAAGCTGGGCGAAAGGGCCTGTTTCCATGCTGTAAATATCTATGACTATAATGGTTACAGCTTATGAGGCCATTGTCCATGTGACTCTCTACAGCAGCAACTCAGCTAATCCCACTTTCCCATAGTTCAGCAATTTTTCCCCGTCTTCGGGGTTACATCCAGTGGCTTTTGAAAGTGAGAGTTGCCTTGGCTTCCGCCGCCTTCTCAATGTTTTCCAGATCCTAACCACTCAATATATTAGAAGTTTTTAAATGTTGATGTTTGGCATCTCCGTAAATTGTCATCCTGATTTGTGCCTTCTGTCAAATTAAGCATTTCTTCCCAACACGGCTCCTCACGATTAAGTCTGCACATCCTCCCAGTGTGTGCGTGGGTTTCCTCCGGGTGCTCCGGTTTCCTCCCACAGTCCAAAGATGTGCAGGTTAGGTGGATTGGCCATGCTAAATTGCCCGTAGTGTCCTAAAAAGTAAGGTTAAGGGGGGGTTGTTGGGTTACGGGTATAGGGTGGATACGTGGGTTTGAGTAGGGTGATCATTGCTCGGCACAACATGGAGGGCCGAAGGGCCTGTTCTAGAACATAGAACAGTACAGCACAGAACTGTACAGCTGTGCTGTACTGTTCTATGTTGCTATCAAATTTCCCCCAACTTTTCTCATCACTGAACTATTCCTGCATGCTCTAAAACCTTCAGTCTCCCACAGCATTATATGCAATGGTTCAGTTTTATAAAGTCCCATTGTAACTTCCTGCTTTTGTACTCTTATGCACAAAGCCCAAGTTCTCATATGCCCTAACCACTTAAACTGCACTTCTACCTCCTTATAATTTGTGCACTTAATTGGGTCCTCTTTAGGGGGCTGGTAATTTGTTCATTTTATTGGCTGTAGAAGAGCATATAACATTAGGTCCCACTGTTTCTACACCCCTTTAGAATTGTAGCCGTTAGCATATACTCTCTCCTCATTCCTGGCACTGAAATGTATAATTTCACCACTCCACATTAAATTAATCTGTCACATGTCCACCCATATCCTAAAAGTGAATCACTATTCTGCTCAGTTTACAATACTTGTGCCCTGTACGCCCATGTCTAGGTCATTTAAGTGTATCAAGAAAAGTAGTTGTCCTGGTACCAACCAGACAAACCACACTATATACATTTTTTCAGTCCAAAACAACCATTCACCACTGCTATTTCCGGTCACCCAGCCGATTTCAGATCCATGCTGTTACTTTTCTTCAACTTGTCTGGAGCTTATCAAATGTCTTAATGTTCCTTCAAATACTTTGCATTGATTTTTAAAAAAATATAAAATGTTCATTTGTATACTTCCAGGAAATATTTTTCTGAAATGCATACAAATAATTTAGAATCAGTGAGTAATTTTCACACCAAGAAAAATATTTGCAATAAATATTTTATTTTGGACAGTAGACACCAGAGATTAACATAACTGATAGGAAAGAGCATTATTTTAGCTGGTATCACAATCTAGCTTTAAAAAAAATCTTATTTTTCCAGAATGCGATTTCATTGCAATTCACAATACTAAATTTCTTCAAAATAGCAAGTTTAATGCTCGAGAAGTTACAACGCTGAAGCCTGTATTCTCCAAACATTGTTCTCCTGCACGAATACCAAAATAAGCTGTCGACCTTTCAGGGATCAAGTCGCTTTACATCTGGAAAATAGGAGAACATTCATCTTAAGCTAACTATTTGAGTATTAATAAAATGTATGAATATGCACTTGGATGAACTATTTACCAAAATATAGTCCATTGTAAAAGCAGCTATTCACTTAATATTCCTCCATTTCTTACAAGCTTGCAAGCAAAACAATGCAAGCATGCCTTTGTGGGAGGATCTTTAACAAAGCTAAGTCTCAAAGTCCCTTAAAAACATTATGGATCAAATTCTTAGAATTAGTAACTATAATAGTCCACACATGCCAGAATAACCGTAGCTAAGTAGGCCAGCATAATTGCATAGTTTACAAAAAAATGCTCAATTCCATTATATGACTCAGCAAACGGTGTTAGGTTCAACTGTTTCCTAACTTAAAGAATTGTATTATTCAAAATTACAATTGTTACACAAGAAAATGTCTTACCAGAGCTTATATCACAAGAGGGAAGGCCTTCTCAGTAGAGCCAGGCACCAATTTTCAAAATGCGACTTCAGATACTAAAAAAATGTAAATGCCTGAAAAAACAAATTACTACAATTATTACAAGAAGCATTTATATAGCATCTTTAATGTAGTAAAGCAATCCCTGGTGTTTCGCAAGAGCTTCAAACAAATTTGACATCAAGGCTACATCAGGAAAAATGGCAATTGAACAAAATAAAATGATCAAAAAGGGGTTTTAAGGAGCAACTTAAAGAGGAAAAGAAAGAGTTGTTTAAGGAAGTTTAAAGATTATTCCCAGTCGATAATATTCCCATTCATACATGTGTTCACTGTTTTCAAACATACATGTCGACCCTTTCATGTAACAAATATCTCCAGGACTGTAGTTAGTGACTGAGGATATAAATGCAGGAAGTGGAAGGTATGGAATGCAACCAAATAGATTTAAGAGGTAGGTTGAACAGAAGTAGCAGAGTAAGATTTACAGAGAATTCCAAAGTGCAGGGGTAGGTGTGGTTCAAAGTCGGGGAAGAAAAGACAGCTAAACATGAGAAAGACGAGAGTATATGCGAGGACACATCTGTAGAGGATGGCAGAAGTTGCTTGGAATGAAGCGGTAATGGGACTTCATGAACAGGAATGTTGAAAAATTTGTACACTAAAATTAGGAAGAGATAATTGTTGAAAATACAGATTATGTTTGGCTGAGGGCTGGTAGAAAATAATTGAAGCAGAATTGCTGACAGCTAATTTAAAGAACTAAGTTTTACAGGATTAAAACATTTACAATACTGCATTAAAATCAGTAGCTATAAATTCTAAATAATTTTATTTTATAAACTTCCCTCCCCACCAAAACATTTGGTAAATATTTAACATTCAAATTGCAAAACATGGTTACATCGGCTCAACCCCTTCAATGAATTTCAACATTAAAATAAAAATAAATTCTGCTTATGAAGACTGAATTTGTTGGAATTAATGTATACCAGCCAGTATACTGAGCAAAACATGGCCAGTCGTAGGTATCTTCCATTTCATCTTCCCTCCACATACGATGCAAACTTGCCACATTTTACAAGTCAGTCTTTGACTGGAGGGTTCCTGTTAACATTGGCAACCAGCAATAAGAAAGCTTATTCTCAGGAGTTGTGTCCACGATGAGTAAAAATAAGAAAGCTAAACCACGCTCACAAACTCCATGCCTCCTTTCAGGGAAACTAAATTCAACACATTTGGTTCAGCATGTTTCAAAGCTATCTGCAGCAAACTCAAAACATCTAGTGAAGGCCAAATGTGGCACAGCTACAGAATCTCACCCAAACACCAACAGTAACATTAACTGCAGTTCAGTGGATCAGATTTTGCAGCATACTCGTCATGAGGATCCACAGAAGGCAATGAAGTTACAACTTAGACATACCCTAATAACAAAGAGCCCACCACCTTTTGCAATTCCTCCATTGACTAAACTATCACTTTTATTAAAAATACGTGTTCAATTTCCAAAACTTGCCTTAAAAACCGTTCAGATCATTCCTGCACCCTCTTAACCTCATATCCAAGATTCCACCCCATGGTAGCTTAAACATTGTCATTTAATAGGTCAGATTGGAAATCTTTTCATTGATCTGATCACACAGTTTATCACCAAGTGGGTGAAGTTAAAAGCATCCATTTGGCGGTGTAATATCATAGTGGATAAACTTTTAATCTGGAATAAGTACAAAATAGGTATACGGAGTAACAACAGTGTTGTGGAATACCAATTGCTGTGGCCACAAGTACAATTTCAGCAGAAAATGCTTTGTATGCGCATTACAGGAAAATCACACGCTCATACAAACATTGACAAAACTCACAAAACACTCCCATAATTTTTCATTTTATTCAAAACCCCCCCAAAAAGATTGAAGTGTGAATGGATGCCTGGAGAAAATGCCCTGGATGGTGTTTGTCGGGAGCCACATTCGCCACGTGGAGAATGCAGAACCCTCCCAATTGATTTAATACCTTAATGCGGTCAATACCAATGTCACCCACATGCGAGATAATAAACTAAAATGTATCTCACTGTAGGTTAATTAAAGGCTATTTTTACTCACCGTGGACACAGCTTCTGAGAATAACCACGTTGCCTATCGTTTCCCAGCCCGGTGTTGAGTGCGGCCTGGGGCTCTCCAAATACAGTTCCCCCGCGCAAAAATAAAACCCGGTGTCCACTCACCTCCAGAACTAAACCAGAGGCTGGGCTGTTTGGGTAGAGGCCTCACCCCAAGGCGGGGGCTTTGTCACCAGGACCTGTCTGGGCACACCAACTCTCGGGCCCGCAGAAGCCTCAATCCCCCGGGCAAACCACCGAGAGGAGCCGGGCCCAGGCGGGGGGAACCGCACACCCGAACCTCGGGCCCACGCGGGGGGAACCGCACACCCGAGCCTCGGGCCCAGGCGGGGGGGGCGAACCGCACACCCGAGCCTCGAGCCCAGGGGGGGGGGGGGCGAACCGCACACCCGAGCCTCGGGCCCAGGCGGGGGGGGCGAACCGCACACCCGAGCCTCGGGCCCAGGCGGGGGGGGCGAACCGCACACCCGAGCCTCGGGCCCAGGCGGGGGGGCGAACCGCACACCCGAGCCTCGGGCCCAGGCGGGGGGGGCGAACCGCACACCCGAGCCTCGGGCCCAGGCGGGGGGGCGAACCGCACACACGAGCCTCGGGCCCAGGCGGGGGGGCGAACCGCACACCCGAGCCTCGGGCCCAGGCGGGGGGGCGAACCGCACACTCGAGCCCAGGGGGGGGGGGGGCGAACAGCACACCCGAGCCTCGGGCCCAGGGGGGGGGGGGGGGGGCGAACCGCACACCCGAGCCTCGGGCCCAGGCGGGGGGAACCGCACACCCGAGCCTCGGGCCCAAGTACCGATACTCGCGCCTGGGGACGGAGCGGCCTCACCGCCCCTCAATCGCCGGCACTAAATCTCCGGCCGTCTCCACACAAAGTGGGGCTGAGCCCGGACGTTTCTGTTTCGCCGACCTTCCCTTCCCGCCATTGCAGACTCGCCGGAGCCGCTGACATTGGATATTTCGCTGAGCTGCCTGCCCCCCCAGGCCGGAGCCGCGGACATTGGATATTTCGCTGAGCTGCCTGCCCCTCAGGCCGGAGCCGCGGACATTGGATATTTCGCTGAGCTGCCTGCCCCTCAGGCCGGAGCCGCGGACATTGGATATTTCGCTGAGCTGCCTGCCCCCCAGGCCGGAGCCGCGGACATTTTCGAAGTGACAGCTTCTCACCGACTGGCCCGGTGGTAAAATGGCGGAATGGGACCGCCCATCTGCTGGAGGTGGGGCCCCGCTGGAAACCGATCATATCACAGACAGGCAGAGTCAGGAGAGTTTATAATAGGGATGCAGAGATGGCAGAAACGCCAAATGAGAACCCTGTCGTCGTTGTTGTTTATTTTAGGGCCCGATCGACTCAATAGAAGAACAGAAATTAACTGATGGATAAATTCAAAGGGGCCGCCCCTAAAAGACAAACGGAGCACAGCCCAAAAAGGACACAGAGGAAGGGAAACTTAAAAACATTAAATAAAAATGTGAGAACTGGAGTCCATGAAGTAGGCCGACCCCTGTGGTGCCCACAGAGCACGGAATAATGATCACCCTGTGTGGTGAACCACGTATTGCTACTGTATATATATATATATATTTTATTTGTTATTTGTCCTACTATTATCCACCATTGTATATATGTTCACTGTGTTTCTTTTTTTAATAAATAATTTTTATTCAAATTTTCACAAAATATCAATAACAAAATACAAAAAGGCCTCACGGTAGCATGGTGGTTAGCATCAATGCTTCACAGCTCCAGGGTCCCAGGTTCGATTCCCGGCTGGGTCACTGTCTGTGTGGAGTCTGCACGTCCTCCCCGTGTGTGCGTGGGTTTCCTCCGGGTGCTCCGGTTTCCTCCCACAGTCCAAAGATGTGCGGGTTAGGTGGATTGGCCATGCTAAATTGTCCGTAGTGTAAGGTTAATGGGGGGGATTGTTGGGTTACGGGTATACGGGTTACGTGGGTTTAAGTAGGGTGATCATTGCTCGGCACAACATCGAGGGCCGAAGGGCCTGTTCTGTGCTGTACTGTTCTATGTTCTAAGAGACCAACCCCCCCCACCCCCCACATATACAGAAATAAATAAATTAACACCAGTCATCAATATTGAGCAAATATACACACCCCTTCAAAGCAAAACAAAAAGACCACCACCACCACCCCCCCCCCCCCCCCCCCCCCCTTCCCGGGTTTTCGCTGCTGCTGGCCATTTTCTACCGTTCTGCCAGGAAGTTTAGGAATGGTTGCCACCTCCTGAAGAACCCCTACACAGATCCCCTTAGGGCAAATTTCACCCTCTCCAATTTAATAAACCCCGCCATGTCAGTGATCCAGGCCTGCACGCTTGGGGGCCTCGCATCCTTCCACTGAAGAAGAATCCACCGCCGGGCAACTAGGGACGCAAAGGCCAGAATACCGGCCTCTTTCGCCTCCTGCACTCCCGGCTCCTCTGCAACCCCAAATATTGCGACCCCCCCAGCCCGGCCTGACCCCGGATCCCACCACCCTCGACACCGTCCTTGCTACGCCCTTCCAAAAGTCCTCCAATGCTGGGCATGCCCAGAACATACGGTGTGATTTGCTGGGCTCCCTGAGCATCTAACACACCTGTCCTCTCGGGGACCCCACCGAGGCCCCCACCTCCCCCCTGTGCCGTCTCCATTGCCCCCAAATTTTGAGAGTAGCCGCCACCACTGGGCTCGTGGTATACCTCGTTGGAGGGAGCGGCAGCGGCGCCGCCACCAGCGCCTCCAGGCTCATGCCCACACAGGACGCCACCTCCATCCTCTTCCAGGCTTCCCCCTCCATCACCCACTTGCGCACCATTGCAGCGTTGGCAGCCCAGTAATATCCACAGAGTTGGCAGCGCCAGCCCCCCCCCCCCCATCCCTACCCACTCCAGGAACACCCTTCTCACCCTCGAGGTCCCCTGCGGCCACACAAACCCCGTAATGCTCCTATTAACCCGCCTGAAGAAGGCCTTCAGGATAAGGATGGGGAGACACTGGAACAGGAACAGAAATCTTGGGAGCACCGTCATCTTGACTAACTGCACCCTACCCGCCAAAGACAGCGGCAGCATTTCCCACCTCTTAAACTCCTCCTCCATTTGCTCCACCAGCCTCGTGAGGTTAAGCTTGTGCAAGGCCCCCCAGCTCCTAGCCACCTGGACCACCAAGTACCTGAAGTTCCTCTCCGCCCTTTTTAGTGGGAGCTCACCAATCCCCCCCTCCTGGTCCCCTGGATGAATAACGAACAGCTCGCTCTTCCCCATGTAGAGCTTGTACCTTGAGAAGTCCATTCATTGTTGTTCTTATGCACTGTTACTTACTGTTGTTGTGTTGATGCTTCTGTTGGCTCCGCCTGTGGCTCCACCCCTCGGGAGAGGTATATAATTGGCAGACCTGTGGCCAGCTCTCAGTGCGGGAGCAGCAGCACGACGTCTCCGGGGCACGCAAGTTGCGTCTCCTCAATGCTCGGGTGAGCCACAAAATTTTCCTATTAATCAGAGACGCTGCCTCGTACAAAGAGGCGGTTGCACTGTTGAAAGGACAGTTCATGAGGCCGGTGAATGAGATGTTCTTTCGACATCTTACCATGTAGCGTCAACGCCCTGGTGAATTTCTGGCAGAATTCCTGCGTGATCTGAGGGTATTCGCCAGGAATTGTAACTGCCAGGCAGTTACAGCAGTGCAACACACGGAACTCATGATCCAGGACACCTATATGGCCAGAGTCTGTTCCTGTTATATCCGGCAATGACTGCTCGAAAGGGGTGCCCTCGACCTCAAGGACACGGTACAGCTATCTACCTCGTAGAGGTAGCATTCCAGAGTTTGGATGCCTTCAGGCCTGGATGAGTCTATTCCGTTCCAGGTGGAGAGCGATTCAGCAGAAATGCTGCTAATCAGAAGCCCCCGGATGGATGCTCTTCTGGGATGCTGACAATGGTATCAGCCTGTTATGAGATTAAGAAAAGAGAAGCCATGTATGCATAAGACCCAAGGACAGTCAGTAAGTGTCCCTGGAAGACATCATGAGGCTATGAGTAACCTCCCAGTTGTCCATATGATGATCATGCCATTCCCAGCTGTCGAGGAACCAATTTCATTGATTCTAAAAATTAATGTGTAATCGTTATGATTTGATTGTGTCTAACTGAGGTGGGCCAACTAACTAGTTGTAATTTTATAAATGATGATAATTTTCCTTTGTTCAGTGGCGATGTATCTGGATTGCCAAGTAGTCTGTTCCCCATCGGTGTAATGCGATAAACTGTTTGATGTTTGGAGCAAGTTCGACTGTTGAGTGATTCTTTTGGATTCATTCCCATTAACAGTCATCGTTAGAATTAAAGATTTTTAAAATAGTATTCAAATTTCATTATCTGCCGTGGTGGGATTCGAACCCAAGTCCCCAGAGCATTGCTCTGGATCCCTGGATTACTAGTTCAAGGAAGAAGAAGTGGAAATAGGAGTAATGGACTCGGGTCTGGAGCAGCAACCAAAATGTACATGAGAATGGACATGGAAAACTCAAGCTACATTGACCTGTTTATTTAACAGTTTACATAACAGTTATTAAGGTACATAGCAGCCTGATAGTAAACAATAATTAGAAAGGAACTTAATATAGCTGATACAAATCTAGAAACCTGCATAGCTTCTGAGGGGAATGGCTATCAAGTTAAGTGCCTGAGACACTTGTGCCTGCGAGTGCATGAGGAATTTAACTAGCCAGTTTAATAAGGACACAGGTAGTCCACACTGAGTAAGGACAAAGAACTTTGGTTTATTTAAGTTAGCTTATATGAAATATACAAGAACAGGTCATCTGCGTAAAGCGAGATCCGGTGCTCCATCACCTCACACACACCCACACACAACCCCCCCTCCCCCCGAACCAGCCCTTTCGAGTTCGTAGAGGTTCGTAACGCCATGGCCAGTGGCTCTATGGCCAGAGCAAACAGTAACGGGGAGAGGGGGCACCCAGCGCCGGCCCTAGGGTTGCAGGCGCCCCGGGCAAACTGAACTTCGGCGCCCTTCGGGGGGGCAGGCCAGGGAGGTAGGGGGGGGCGGGGCTGGGGGGCCGAGGGGGGGGCGGGGGTCGGGGGGGGGGGGTCAGGGTCGGGGGGGCGGGGTCGGGGGGGGCGGGGTCGGGGGGGCGGGGTCGGGGGGGTTGGGGGGGGTCGGGGGGGGCGGGGTCGGGGGGGCGGGGTTGGGGGGGGCGGGGTCGGGGGGGGGTCGGGGGGCGGCGGCGGGGCAGGGTCGGGGGCGGGGTCAGGGGGGGTCGCGGGGGGGCGGGGTGGGCGGGGTCGCGGGGGGCGGGATCGGGGGGCCGAGCCCGGGGGGGGGGGCCGAGCCCGGGGGGGGGCTGAGCCCGGGAGGGGGGAGGGGCCGAGCCCGAGGCGGGGGGAGCCGAGCCCGAGGCGGGGGGGGGGGGCGGCGGGCCCGAGGCGGGGGGGGGGGGCTGAGGCGGAGGCGGGGTGGGCGGGCCCGAGGCAGGGGGGGCGGGCCCGGGGCGGGCCCGAGGCGAGGGGGGCGGGCCCGAGGCGCGGGGGCGGGGCAGAGTGGGCCGCCCTGGGGGAGGGCGGCCACCGCGCATGCGCATTTGGCATCGGCCCAACTGCGCATGCGCGGGACCCGAGTCTCTGGCGCCCCCTCGCACATGGCGCCCCGGGCGACTGCCCGAGTTGCCGGTGCCTTGGGCCGGCCCTTGGGGCACCCATGCCTCGTCCCTCGGTGTAGTTTAAAATACCCTGACCTCAGCCGGTTCGTACTCACACTTGCTACTGGTGTCTGATAGAGCAGTGATTTCAAACTTTGTTTTCCCGGGACCCACTTTTACCAACCGGCCGAACTTCGTGACCCACGCAGGCTGACCTTCGTGAAAAATGTAATGTTTGCTTATCTTTAATGCAAAAGGGTTTGGTCCTCACGATCTCACGGCAGCACGGTAGCATAGTGGTTAGCATAAATGCTTCACAGCTCCAGGGTCCCAGGTTCGATTCCCGGCTGGGTCACTGTCTGTGCGGAGTCTGCACGTCCTCCCCGTGTGTGCGTGGGTTTCCTCCGGGTGTTCAGCTTTCCTCCCACAGTCCAAAGATGTGCGGGTTAGGTGGATTGGCCATGCTAAATTGCCCGTAGTGTCCTAAAAAGTAGGGTTAAAGGGGGGGGGGGGGGGGGGGTTGTTGTTGGGTTAAGGGTATAGGGTGGATACGTGGGTTTGTGTAGGGTGATCATTGCTCGGCACAACATCGAGGGCCGAAGGGCCTGTTCTGTGCTGTACTGTTCTATGTTCTATGTTCTAACTCCCAATTAGATTCCGACTGGGTCTCTCCATGGACGGTGCCTTACTGGCTGACCTTTTATACATAAGCACTAGGAGCGGGAGTAGACCGTCTGTCCCCTTGACCCTGCTCCCCATTCAATGAGATCATGGATAATCCTTCTGTCGACTCAGCTCGACTTACCCGCCCACTCAGCATAATTCCTTTACTGTTCAAAAATCTATCTCTCTTTGCCTTAAAAACATAGCCTCAACTGCTTCACTGGTCAGGGAAATCCACGGATTCACAACCCTTTGGGTGAAGAAGTTCACCCAAATTCACTTGCTTTTCAGTGGGAGTGGCCTCTGGATTTTCGGCGGGAGCAGGAGCCTGTCGGGAAGGTGAGTGAGTGCCTTTAAATTTGCTTGCCTTTCAGCAAGAGCGGCCTCCGGATTTTCGGCGGGAGCAGGGGCCTGTCGGGAAGGTGAGTACCTGTATATAAGTTGGGCGGTTGCTAAACCCGAGACACTGCACTTGTAGTGTCCCCCACCCTTCCACCTCCTCTAACCTAAGGGGTTGAGGGAATATCAGGTAAGCTCTTCCTTTCTTTTTCTTGTTTTTTATCTAGAGGGGATGGCAGGGAAGGCAGTACTATGCTCCTCCTACAGAATGTTTGAGGTGAGGGACACCGTCAGTGTCCCTGCTGATTTCATCTGTGGGAAGTGCACCCAACTCCAGCTCCTCAAAAACCGCATTAGGGAACTGGAGCTGGAGCTGGATGAACTTAGGATTATTTGGGAGGCAGAGGTGGTCATAGATAGCAGCTTCAGGGAGGTAGTTACGCCAAAGAATAAAGATAGATGGATGACGGTGAGAGGGTCTGGGGGGAAGCAGTCAGTACAGGGATCCCCCATGGCCGTTCCCCTTAGTAACAGGTATACCGATTTGGATACTGCTGGGGGTGGGGGGGGGGGGAGGCTTACCAGAGGTCAGCCATGGGGTACAGGTCTCTGGCACAGAGTCTGTCCCTGTTGCTCAGAAGGGAAGGGGGGAGAGGAGAAGAACATTAGTCATTGGAGACTCCATAGTTGGGGGAATAGATAGGAGATTCTGTGGGAACGAGAGAGACCCGCGGTTGGTGTGTTGCCTCCCAGGTGCCAGGGTCCACGATGTCTCGGATCGTGTTTTCTGGATCCTTAAGGGGGAGGGGGAGCAGCCCAAGTCGTGGTCCACATAGGTACCAACGACATAGGTAGGAAAAGGGATAGGGATGTAAGGCAGGTATTCAGGGAGCTAGGGTGGAAACTTAGATCCAGGACAAACAGAGTTACTATCTGTGGGATGTTACCCGTGCCACGTGCTAGCGAGTTGAGGAATAGGGAGAGAGAGCAGTTGAACACGTGGCTGCAGGGATGGTGAAGGAGGGAGGGTTTCAGATTCCTGGACAATTGGGGCTCATTCTGGGGTAGGTGGGACCTCTACAAACAGGATGGTCTACATCTGGACCAGAGGGGTACTAATATCCTGGGGATGGGGGGAGGTTTGCTAATGCTCTTCGGGAGGGTTTAAACTAGTTCAGCAGGGGATTGGGAACCTGAATTGTAGCTCCAGTAACAAGATGTTGAGAGTAGTGAGGTCATGAGTAAGATTTCAAAGTTGAAGGAGTGTACCGGCAGGAAGGAAGGTGGTTTAAAGTACGTCTACTTCAATGCCAGGAGCATCCGGAATAAGGTGGGTGAGCTTGCGGCATGGGTTGGTATCTGGGACTTCGATGTTGTGGCCATTTCGGAGACATGGATAAAGCAGGGCGAGGAATGGTTGTTGCAGGTGCCGGGGTTTAGATATTTCAGTAAGCTCAGGGAAGGTGGTAAGCGAGGGGGAGGGGTGGCATTGTTAGTCAAGGACAGTATTACAGTGGCTGAGAGGACATTTAATGAGGACTCGAATACTGAGGTAGTATGGGCTGTAAGAAACAGAAAAGGAGAGGTCACCCTGTTAGGGGTTTTCTATAGGCCTCCGAAAAGTTCCAGAGATGAAGAGGAAGGATTGCAAAGATGATTCTGGATAGGAGCAAAAGTAACAGGGTAGTTGTTATGGGGGACTTTAACTTTCCAAATATTGACTGGAAACACTATAGTTCGAGTACTTTAGATGGGTCCATTTTTGTCCAATTTGTGCAGGAGGGTTTCCTGACACAGTATGTAGATAGGCCAACAAGAGGCGAGGCCATATTGGATTTGGTACTGGGTAATGAACCAGGACAGGTGTCAGATTTGGAGGTAGGTGAGCACTTTGGTGATCGTGACCACAATTCGATTAGGTTTACTTTAGCGATGGAAAGGGATAAGTATATACCGCAAGGCAAGAGTCATATCTGGGGGAAAGGCAATTATGATGTGATGAGGCAAGACTTAGGATACATCGGCTAGAGAGGAAAACTGCAGGGGATGGGCACAATGGAAATGTGGAGCATGTTCAAGGAACAGCTACTGCTTGTCCTTGATAAGTACATACCTGTTAGGCAGGGAGGAAGTGGTCGAGCGAGGGAACCATGGGTTACTAAAGTAGTTGAAACACTTGTCAAGAGGAAGAAGGAGGCTTATGTAAAGAGGAGACGTGATGGTTCAGTTAGGGTGCTTGAGAGTTACAAGTTAGCTATGAAGGCACTAAAGAGAGAGCTAAGAAGAGCCAGGCGAGGACATGAGAAGTCTTTGGCAGGTAGGATCAAGGATAACCCTAAAGCTTTCTATAGATATGTCAGCAATAAAGAATGACTAGGGTAAGAGTAGGGCCAGTCAAGGACAGTAGTGGGAAGTTGTGCGTGGAGTCTGAGGAGATAGGAGAGGTGCTAAATGAGTATTTTTCATCTGTATTTACACAGGAAAAAGACAAAGTTGTCGAGGAGAATACTGAGATACAGGCTACTAGACTAGAAGGGCTTGAGGTTCATAAGGAGGAGGTGTTAGCGATTCTGGAAAGTGTGAAAATAGATAAGTCCCCAGGGCCGAATGGGATTTATCCTGGGATTCTCTGGGAAGCTAGGCAGGAGATTGCTGAGCCTTTGGCTTTGACCTTTAAGTCATCTTTGTCTACAGGAATAGTGCCAGAAGACTGGAGGATAGCAAATGTTTTCCCCTCGTTCAAGAAGAGGAGTAGAGATAACCCCGGTAACTATAGACCAGTGAGCCTTTCTTCTGTTGTGGGCAAAGTCTTGGAAAGGTTTCTAAGAGATAGGATGTATAATCATCTGGAAAGGAATAATTTGATTAGAGATAGCCAACATGGTTTTGTGAAGGGTAGGTCGTGCCTCACAAACCTCATTGAGTTCTTCAAGAAGGTGACCAAACAGGTGGATGAGGGTAAAGCAGTTGATGTGGTGTATATGGATTTCAGTAAAGCGTTTGATAAGGTTCCCCATGGTAGGCTATTGTAGAAAATACAGAGGCATGGGATTCAGGGTGATTTAGCAGTTTGGATCAGAAATTGGCTAGCTGATAGAAGACAAAGGGTGGTGGTTGATGGGAAATGTTCAGACTGGTGTCCAGTCACTAGTGGTGTACCACAAGGATCTGTTTTGGGGCCGCTGCTGTTTGTCATTTTTATAAATGACCTGGAGGAGGGCGCACAAGGATGGGTGAGTAAATTTGCAGATGACACTAAAGTCTTTGGAGTTGTGGACAGTGCAGAAGGATGTTACAAGTTACAGAGGTACATAGATAAGCTGCAGAGCTGGGCTGACAGGAGTTTAATGCAGAAAAGTGTGAGGTAATTCATTTTGGAAGGAATAACAGGAAGACAGAGTACGGGGCTAATGGTAAGATTCTTGGTAGTGTGGACGAGCAGAGAGATCTCGGTGTCCATGTCCATAGATCTCTGAAAGTTGCCACCCAGGTTGAGAGGGTTGTTAAGAAGGCGTACGGTGTGTTAGCTTTTATTGGTAGAGGAATTGAGTTTCGGAGCCATGAGGTCATGTTGCAGTTGTACAAAACTCTGGTGCAGCTGCATTTGGAGTATTGCATGCAGTTCTGGTCGCCGCATTATAGGAAGGATGTGGAAGCATTGGAAAGGGTACAGAGGAGATTTACAAGAATGTTGCCTGGTATGGAGGGAAGATTTTACGAGGAAAGGCTGAAGGACTTGAGGCTGTTTTCGATAGAGAGAAGAAGGTTAAGAGGTGACTTAATTGAGGCGTACAAGATGATCAGAGGATTAGATAGGGTGGACATTGAGAGCCTTTTTCCTCGGATGGTGATGTCCAGCACGAGGGGGCATAACTTTAAATTGAGGGGAGATAGATATAGGACAGATGTCAAAGGTAGATTCTTTACTCAGAGAGTAGTAAGGGCGTGGAATGCCCTGCCTGCAACAGTAGTGGACTTGCCAACACTAAACGCATTCAAATGGCCATTGGATAGGCATATGGACGATAAGGGAATAGTGTAGATGGACTTTAGAGGGGTTTCACAGGTCGGCGCAACATCGAGGGCCGAAGGGCCTGTACTGCGCTGTAATGTTCTATTTTCTAAGTTCCTCCTCAACGCTGTCCTAAATCTGCTCCCCCTAATTTTGAAGCTATTTCCCCCTAGTTCTAGTTTCACTCGCCAGTGGAAACAACCTCCCTGCATCTATCTTAGCTGAATGGAGTTCCCCCGCCCCTCAGTGGGAGCTATTCAACAGAACAACAAACCTCGTGCCCCACAGGAGGATACCATCTTCTACGGTCAGCTCCGGGAATTTAGAGGAGAAAGCCTTCAACTTGCCTGGTAGCTGTCGATGTTGGCCACCGTATAGCATGAGATGCTGCACATTGGCAAGGACGGGGTCTGTTGTGTCCAGTCATGAACACATGATACAGTGATGTGCAAGGAGTCCATAAAATTCAGGACACTGACCACCTCATCTGCCGTAGGGGGATTTGCGGACTCAGTGTGGTGAATATAACATGGTAAATTCACACTGTTTATTTGTAAGCGCAGTAGCATTACCCGACCACTAGGGGGAGTAGCTCTGGGAATGCTCAGGAGCTTGTACAGGGCTCCACCCTTGGCTCCGCCCACGACTCCTCCCCCTAGTGCTGCTGTATAAATACCCATGTCCAGAGTCAGCCGGCAGTTCACAGAGAGTTCATCAACAGGTAACAGGCTGGCTTTGAAGTAAGTTGATTAAAGCCTAGATTCATATCGGAAACACGTGTCTGGTGAATTGATGGTTCCATCACTCAGTCTGCAGAGGAAGATGGTAGAACGCGTCAGCATGTGTAAACTGGGTCCTGAGACAGTGCTCAAAAGAGAATTTGTAAGCAGCCAGTAACAAAGCACAGCCCTGAATCCTTGCAGAAGCCATTGCTAGGATTGCCTTGTCTTCACAGAACAGGCCCAGAAACGGCTTGAGATCCATGACGATAAGGAAATGGCAGCCATAGACATTCTGATGAAATTCCTGCACTCCAAATATGACTACCACACCTTTTTCTACTTGAGCATACTTTCGCTCGGCCATATCCAGTGTCTGGGAGGCAAAGGCAATCAGAAGTTCATAGCCATCACTCATCCGGTGAGACAGGACTGCCCCAATCCCATACAGCAATGCATCATGTGAAGAATAATGGCTTAGAAGGATCGAAATGCGTCAACACTGCTGAAGAGGACAGCCACCGTTTCACTTTTTAAAATGCCTCATCATAAGCCTTGCTCCACACGCAAGGCTGGTGCTTCTTGAAGAGCGAATGAAGGGGGGCCAGGACAGTCACCAAATTCTGAATGAATCTTCCTTAATAATTGACCAATCCAAGAAAAGAGTGATGCTCCGTAGCGTCCTGTAGGGTGGGGCCAGTTGGATGGCTTTCACCTTCTCAGTGACCGGGTGAAGGCTGTCTCGGTCCATCCAGTGTCCCAAGTAGATGATTTCTTTTACGTGAAACACGCACTTTGTGCAGTGCAGGTAACCCCATATTCATAAAAGTGCAGCATCACCTGTTGGAGGTTCCGTAAATGCTTCTCATCCATGGTCCCGTAACTAACATGTCGTCCAAGTAAACCGCAATGCGTGGCAATCCGCGCAGGGAGTTCTCCATTACACAGCTGAAAGACTGCACACAATGAGGATATTCTGAATGGCAGTCGGTGTACTCATAGAGATCCTTGCCCATATTGATTGTGACGTACTTCCATGAGGACTTATCGAGCTCCAGCTGTAGATAAACATTGCTCATTTTGTAGATGTGCAGCCACCGGCCAATGTAGTATAAAGATCCTTGATGCGGGGTAAAGGATAATGGCCTAACCTCAAAGCCATGTTCACCGTTAATTTATAATCTCCGCAGAGGTGGACTGTCTTAACCGGCTTCATGGCGGGGACCGTCGTCACCCAATCAGTGGAGTGCGCAGGTCTAATGATGCCCCAACTCTCCAAGTGACGAAGTTCGGTCTCCACTAAGGCGGTCGTGAAAATAGCGGGGCTTGGCTTCTGGGTCCACCTGGATCTTGGCTATGGCCCCTTTAATTGTACCCTAGCCAGGCTGGAAAACCTCGGGGATCTTGCTTGAAACCTCATACAGACCGCCAGATCCCACTTGGAGGCTGCAGCTGGTGTAACCAATCGTGGCCCAACAGGCTAGGGTCACTTCCTTGCATGACAATGAGGGGAAGGAGAAACAATTGCTGTCCATAAACTACTGGAGTAAGTGTCGTCCCCACAATATTCAGTTGCTCTTCAGTGTAAGTGGCCAAACGAGCTGCCGTGTCAGCCAAAGTCAAAGTGTGCTCACACCGGTTAAGGTGCTCTGTGCCACCACAGAAACGGCAGCTCTGATATCCGGTGGCGGCCATGGACTGAGTGGTCGCACATGGGGCGGCTCATAGAGTCATAGAGGTTTACAACATGGAAACCAGGCCCTTTGGCTCAACTTGTCCATGCCGCCAATTTTCATCACTAAACTAGTCCCAATTGCTCGCATTTGGCCCATATCCCTCTATGCCCATCTTTCCCATATAATTGTCTAAATGCTTTTTAAAAGACAAAATTGTACCCGCCTCTACTACTGCCCCTGGCAGCTCATTCCAGTCACTCACCACCCTCTGTGTGAAAAAATTTCCTTTCTGGATCCTTTTGTATCTCTCTCCCCTCACCTTAAACCTATGCTGTCTAGTTTTAACCTCCCCTACTTTTGGGAAAAGATGATGACTATCTCTCTTATCTATGCCCCCCATTATTTTATAGACTTCTAGAAGATCACCCCTAAGCTTCCTACGCTCCAGGGAAAAATGTCCCAGTCTATCCAGCCTCTCCTTATAACTTAAACCATCAGGTCCCGGTAGCATCCTAGTAAATCTTTTCTTTCTAGTTTAATAATATCCTTTCTATATTAGGGTGACCAGAACTGTACACAATAATCCAAGCGTGGTCGTACTTTTAAAAAATAAATTTAGAGTACCCAATTCATTCTTTTTCCAATTAAAGGGCAAATTAGCATGACCAAACCACCTACCCTGCACATCTTTGGGCTGTGGGGGCGAAACCCATGCAAACTCCACACGGACAGTGACCCAGAGACGGGATCAAACCTGGGACCTCAGCGCCATGCTGACTTTACCTAATCAGTCCTTGCCTTTCGCCTCTCTAAACGCCTGAAGATCCTGTTTCTCAGAATACCTTCGAACAACTTACCTACCACAGATGTTAGGTTAACTGGTCTGTAGTTCACAGGCTTTTCCCTGGAGAGCTTCTTAAACATAGGCACAACATTTGCTATCATCCAATCTTCAGGCACCTGACCGTGGTTGTCAACAATTAAAATATCTCTGCTAGGCGTCAGCAATTTCCTCTCTAGCCTCCCACAATATCCTGGGATACATTTCATCAGATCCATGGGATTTATCTACCTTGATGCTCTTTAAGACTTCCAGCACCTTCTTCTTTTGTAATACGTACACTCCTCAAGACAAATTTATTTCCCCAAGTTCCCTAACATCCATGCCTTTCTCAGCTGTAAAGACTGATGAGAAATATACATTTAGGATCTCACCCATCTCTTATTGATCCGCACATAGATGACCTTGTAGATCCTTGTAGACTCCAGCTCGAAGGCATTGATTTGAGCTCTGTTTACCCGATTGTTAAGGTGTTGTCAGAGGTACTGGGGTTTGGGATAACGCCAGGCCTCTTGGTGGTGATATTCGGTTGTTGGAAATGCCGGAACTGCAGAGGGGGAAGGGGGCCGATGTGATGGTCATCGCCTCCTTGATTGCTTGGCGAAGGATACTGCTGAATTGGCAGTTGGAAGTACTGCCAGGGGTGGCAGCATGGATGGAGGATGTTCAGGACTTTTTAAGCCTGGAAAAGATTACATTTCCCCGAAGAGTGTCGGTGGAAGGATTCTGTGCACGATGGTATCCGTTCATAACCATGTTTAAGGAACTGTTTGTCACTGTGAGGGGTGGGGGGATTGTGGGAGGGATATATTATAGGAAGAATTTGTACAAACTGTGTATATTGATGGTATGTCTGATGTTCACTGTAATAAAATCTGGTTTGAGTTTGTAATAAAATACATTAAAAAAAGATTGGCAGTTGTGAATGAGGCACCCACCAACTACATGAGAAAATATGTGTAAACCAGGCTGCTTCAGTGAAAAGACATTGGAGCAAAGGATTAAATCAAATTTATTTGACAAAAATCATATTACAAAATTAAAAAAATAAACATTTTAATAAATTGCAACAATTTTGATCCAAGCCATGTTAATTTGTATTTTGGAGAAATTTTAAAAAGTGATTTACATTGAAACTTGAAAAATCTGGGAAGTAAACACCCTTGATTTTCTAGCATTATTTAAAATGATTTATCAGACTTTAATGTGAATGACTTTTACCACATCTTTAAAAAGTGTTCATGCGATCTTTCAACAAAATTTCTCATTTAAAAAGTTATTTAAATTAAACAATTAAACATTAAAGCAATAATAAAACATGCTTAAAATATATTTACATTAAACTAGTGAAAAAGTCTGATGTAACTTCTTAAAACAAAGTCAGGTTGAAGTTTTTAAATACTCATTACTTGAAATCCATTTCAACAATTAAAGGAACTCCCTCCCTCAGCACTGTGGATGTACCTACACCACATGGACTGCAGTGTTTCAAGAAGGCAGCTCACCACCACCTTCTCAAGAGCAGTTAAAGATGGGCAATAACTAGCTAGCGAAGCACACATCACTTGAGTGGATAGAAAAAAAATAGATCCTTTCTTGTGCTGGCTCCTCAAGCATTAGCAAAATAAGAGGAGTGCCAAATCACCGTCTGAAGGATTAACTGATGGAGATCAACAAGCCAACAGGAAAGGAAGCAGTTAGACAACGGTAACAACTGGTTTACACAGAACCTCAAATTAGGTCATCTACTATTGCTGTTTTTGGATGGTTTAAAAGAGCATGATGGTCTACACACTTGACATATACTTTGATGACGACCTGATAGAGATATTTGTCTTTGTGAATACTTTGGTTTTAATGGGCAATTAACCCAAATTCATGCTCGTTCCCTACCTACTGCTGAAATCTGAAGCTCGATGATAGAAGTTGTGAGGCTTTGGGAGTAGCATTGGTTAGCCCACTGCAACTTGTAGATTTACACAAAACAGTGTGCGCAGTTCTGAAGCTGCTGAACTAGTCCGATAACGTAATTGGCACTGCAAAATCTTCCCCATTGTTTATGTTAATAACACTATGAGGACAATAATTTTTATTTTCAATTCAAATAAGTCATCTTAAAATTATATATTAAAAACTTCTGCAGTTCATTGAAAGTATTTTAAATTTCAAAAAAATTATCGATGCACTTTAATTCAAGATTTCTCTTACTTAAGTTACACAGATTTAATTTAAAATCACTGATACTATAGACATATCATATTTTAGTATCTCATAATAGCAGAGCTAAAGCGATGTGCAATGATTGTATTGCCGATATATAAAAACTACCATCAGTGTACCAAGAAATACTACTTGCAAATGAGTAGACATAAAAAATATAGTATACACATTTTTTTTACAGTACTTATTGTAGTTAAGTTACTGTTTTTACTGCAGGGCAAAAAACCTGGAGAAACTTGGATGATTTGAAGGCTCATTTGGAAAGCAATTTGTCTAATTAACAGTGTGGGTTTAATTTAGCACTGTTTAACTGATAGGAGCACCAGTTGTGACAAGTTTATAATAAGCCCCTTTAAGAGCCATTAGTTCCTCATGAGCTCCCTGCTCAATAATGAGACCTCGAGACATGACAGCGATAATATCTGAGTTCTGAATGGTTGACAACCGATGTGCAATCACAATGCAGGTTCTTCCTTGTCTTGCTTCATCCAAAGCAGCTTGGACAATCTAAACTCAAGAAAATGCATCAAACTTTTTTGATTGTTGGACACTACATAGTACAGTTGAAATACTAATAGATACTGCCTGTGGCAGGTTGTAAAACTCATATTGCACCAGGTTCATCATTGCCATGTTGTAGGCCAGTCATAAAATAATTGTTTCACCTACTGGCAACTCCACATGTTGGGTCACTTACTTCCTCAAGGTGCCAGTTGGCAAAGGCTGGATTTGTGATGCCTTGAGCATCAAACATTTCTAGGTATGAAATCTTGAGCAAGCTATGCATGTACAGAGGTTCCAATAAAAAGGGCATTTGTTAATCTCCAACAACTTTCTACCTGTGGGCACTCAAACAGGCCAAGCACTTGCCATGCATGAGCACACTTTGGGGCTGGACAATCGTTGACCCATGAGGGTCTAACTGATGTCAGGTAAACAGTTGCTGTTCTCAATTGGTGTTGTTTCTACGGTTGCAAACAAATACATTTTTACAATTGTTGGTTTTAGGTCAAATCCTTCACTTGATTGTTTTCAGATATCAATAGATGACTTTAAAATAATTTTTGAACGCAGTGTTTCACAATCAAATGCAAGTCAACCCCGTTGCGTGCTGAATTCTGTTAAAGTTTTCAGGTACGGCTGATCTCAATGCATGAACAGAGACCAAAATACTGGAATGATGATTCAGAAAAAGGAACACATTTGTAGAAGGAACATCATTAAAGGGAATACTAAAGATTAATGCAATGCAATTCATTTCATTTCATTTTTCATTTCATGTGTAGCAATATCTTTAAAAATATTTTATTAAAAAGGTAATTTAGGAGTAAAAGCAACATGGTATCAAAACAACATCGCAAGTTATTTGAGCAATTTAATTGGTTAGTTTTGTGCTAATTGCTTCTTTATAAGATGAGATTTTCTGCTCAATTGGAAACTAATCACAACTTTATTAAATTAGGAAGACTGTTTATACAAAAGAATCAATGCTAATCCGGGCTGATTTAATGGGGGTTGCCTCAATTAAACAATTTTGGTGCCCCTCCCCCCAGAAACATTCCCACCTATGAGCCCATACCTAAGAAGCATGTGGAATTTTGTTACGGAAAACATTAGACCCTTCGAGCAGTACTGTCTGGGCGCGATTCTCCGGACTCACGACGGTTCGGAGAATAGCGGGAGTCGGAAATTTTTACGGCGACGCTGTTCCGACGCCCTCCCGCTATTCTCCGAACCCCGCAAATTGTCGGAGTTGCGTTTCCCGACAAACGCCTCCTTCCCGCCCCTGACACGACCAGAATCGCCACTGAGAGCCCCCCCGCTATTCACCGGCCCGGATGGGCCGAAGACCCGACGTCATGGCGCCCTGTTTGGACGTCGTGAAACACACCTGCTTTTTAAATTCGTCAACCAGTCGGCCTGGCTGACGACTGCTTGGAGGAGGTCAGGGCACCACTCTGCGCACCGCTCAGCGCACCGTTCAGCGCACCGCTCGAGTCTGGCCACAACGGGGAAGGCATCCCTGGGAACGGGAGGGGGTCCAGAGCGGGGGCAGTGGGGAGGAGACGGGGGAGGCAGTGGGGGAGACGGAGGTGGCAGTGGGGGAGACGGAGGGGGCAATGGGGGAGACGGAGGTGGCAGTGGGGGAGACGGAGGGGGCAGTGGGGGAGACGGAGGTGGCAGTGGGGGAGACGGAGGGGGCAGTGGGGGAGACGGAGGTGGCAGTGGGGGAGACGGAGGGGGGCAGTGGGGGAGACGGAGGTGGCAGTGGGGGAGACGGAGGTGGCAGTGGGGGGAGACGGAGGGGGCAGTGGGGAGACGGAGGGGCAGTGGGGGAGACGGAGGGGGCAGTGGGGGAGACGGAGGTGGCAGTGGGGGAGACGGAGGGGGCAGTGGGGGAGACGGAGGGGGCAGTGGGGGGGCGACGGAGGGGGGCGGTTAGGTAGAGAGTGAGCCGTCCACCCCGTAACAAAATGTCTGCCACCATGCCATGGTGTGCAGGTGACGAGGACACGGCCGCTGTTCCCCTGTGGCTTCCGGCCACAGGCCACTGACGCACCCGTTAGGAGGCCATAGTTTACTGGCCGTTGGATGCAGAAAGTGACCAGGGGTTAGGCTGACCGCGTGTCAGCAGCGCGACCAGGCCACCGGGACACACTGGTATCCCATGGCTGGCGGCTGCCGAGGTGTCGACTAACGTCCGTCTAACATGTCCCGTTTCTCTGCCCCCCACCACCCTTCTGTAGGTTAGCACGATGCATGGGAACAGAACGGCTATGTTCTGCGCAGTGGTTGGGGCAGCTCTATTGGATTTGGAGATGCAGCAGCATCCACACCCACAACCCGCAGTGGCTGCAGGGCCAGCTGCAGCAGCAGAGGGAAGGGCCGAGGAGTTGCCAGTCGTCGAGCAGCATGGGGTGGGGGGAGGAGGAGGAGGAGGAGGAGGAGGAAGAGGAAGAGGAGAGAGTGAGGGTGCAGCCACGGCGTCAGAGGCGACGACCAAAGCCGAGGGTGTACCGTGTCCGGGTCTCTTTCCTAACAATGCCGGACATCACCTGCAGGAGAAGACTCCGGCTGAGTAGGCAGACGGTGATACATATCTGCGAACTCCTGTCGCACCTCGCCCCACGTGGAACGGGGGGAGGACATGCGATCCCGGTTGCCATCAAGGTGACGGTCGCTCTGAACTTCTATGCTACCGGCTCCTTCCAGTCTCCGAGCGGGGACGTCTCCGGGATCTCCCAGTCATCAGTGCACAGGTGCATCCGGGATATGACCGACGCCCTCTATGCCATCGCCGATCGCTACATCACCTTTCCCGAGGACCGAGCAAGTCAAGACTCATGAGTCCGTGGATTTGCCAGTGTGGCCGGGATACCGAGGGTTCAGGGGTCAATCGACTGTGTTCACGTCCCCATGCGCCCGCCTGCTGTGGACAGGACGTGTTCACAAACAGGAGGGGGGCATACTCCATTAATGTCAGGTGGTATGCGACCCCCACATGAGGTTCATGAACGTCTGTGCAAGGTTCCCAGGGAGTGTGCATGACTCCTACATACTAGCGCAGTCGTTCATCCCTGCGATGTTTGAGGGACGTCCCCCCCCGGCTGAGGGGCTGGTTGCTAGGTGACAGGGGTTATCCGCTGAGGTCTTGGCTGATGACGCCTATACGGAGGCCTCAGACCAATGCGGAAACACGATACAACGAGGCCCATGCAGCAACCAGGGGTGTGGTGGAGCGCTGCCTTGGCCTCCTGAAGGTGAGATTCAGGCCGACAGGGTCGCTCGCATTGTAGTGGTCTGCTGTGCGCTGCACAACATCGCGATGCAGAGGGGAGATGACCTGTTGCAGGAGGCGGAGGGAGAAGCTAGTGGCAGTGGTGCCAGCACAGAGGAGGAGGAGGAGGAGGAGGAGGAGGAGGAGGAGGAGGAGGACGCTGGCGGAGTGGCGGGCGCAGCACGCAGACACGACCCAGGTGCTGGGTGATGTCCAGGAGGCGGCACGACGGACCCGGCAAGGACGGCGGGCACGCGACGCCATGGTGGCAGCACGGTTCACGCATCGCATGTGACGTCCCCGATGAACACCAAACCACCACCTGCATCGCTAGTCAGGCAGAGGGTCACCACACAACTGCCACCACCACAACCCCCCCCCCCCCCCCCCCCCCCCCCCCCCCCCCCCTCAGTGTACACTGCTCCACTTCGACATGACGCTTATCACTGGGTCCAGACCGAATGGCACAACATTGATGGCTGTGTCAGCGGGTGTGATCAGTGCCATGTGGAATGATGACAGCCCGCTCTGCGAAGAGCTGTGAGCTCAGAATCGTTAGAGAGAGTCTGACCCATGGCAATAGCTGAACCATCCACCTTGTGGCCGCTGAGTTCGTCACTGACACTCCATCACGTGCCCGCGTGGGCTAGCTGTGGGAGGGGGGTAGGGGCAGGGACTGCACACCCGGCACCGAGGTTTCACCACCCGTCACCCCCAGCGACACTCGGTCACCATCACGATTCCTGTGGCTGTGGAACAATCACACGGTATTACAAGTAAGGTGGAACAGTGCATTTAATATTACAATTATTTACAGGTGCCCTAGCCCCTACAACTAAACTGTGCCCTTCACCCGTGCCAACTTACTCAGTGTCTATCTTAGTTGCCTTACGGGCCCTACCACTACGTCTAAGTGAATCCCCAGATGATACAGCAGGAGTGGAGGAGGATTGCTGCGAATCGCCCCCCTCGACTCGTTTCTCCTTGGCCAAGCATTTCCTGGGGCGACCCGGCCTTGATGGGACAGGCTGCTCTGCGGGCGTCTCGGGTGACATTGTGCCACCCTGCTCTGCCTGCTGCCCACCCGATGCACCAGGGATGGGACGGGGGGAGGCCGAGAATTCCGGGACGTCCCGTGATGGAGTTAATGGGACGGGCCCCGAAACCTCCTCCTCCCTCGGGGAGCACGGTGGCCCCCGGGCCTCACTTTGGGACAGAGGTGCGAGCGGGGAGGTTCCCCGTCGCACCACCGACACCTGGCGCTGCCAGTCCTGGAGGCCTGCAACGGTATCCACCAGGATCCGAAGGTTTGCAGAGACGGAGTCCAGGGAGTTAGACATTCCCGCCAGGGACTGTGCGATCTCAACCTGAGTGTGCACGACGCCATCCAGCACATGTGTCAGGCGGTTGATGCTCTCGGCGACTGACTGCTGCGACTGGCCAATGACCTGCTGAGACTCGGCCATGGCCCGCAGGGCGCCGGCAATGTCGGTTTGGCTCTGGCACATTGCTGCCTGTGAGAGGGCAACCCTGTCCAGGGCCGAGGATGACACGTGCACATTAAACCCAATGCCTTGCATAACCTGACCCATTGCCTCCACCGCGGATGCCACCCGTGCGGTGTCGGACTGGGTCTCTGCCATGAGCGGCACCACTCCCTGCTCTTGGACGCGGTTCGACTCCTCTAACAGCGTCTGCAGAGTCTGGAAGGAAGCCCTCATCCCGTCATTGTTTCCCTGGGTTTCCTGAGGCATCGGCTGTGCGGGTGGGTTGAGAAACTCCAGGAACTCCGAAAACGTCTGGGAGCCAGCTGCATCCTGGGCCTGGTCTGGCCTCTGCGAGTCCGGGCCCTCTGTTGCTCCGACCTCCACCTGCTGTACCTGCTCATCTGTGATGTGCCAACCAGACTGTGCCCCAGGAGACTCATCACTAAATAGGCCCGCCGGGGTGTGTATCTCTGGGATGATGGATTGTGGTGGGAGGAAGCAGTGCCGCAAGCCCGACGCTCTCAATGGTTAGGTCCTCGTCCATGGTGTTGGGGCTGCTCAGCGACAGGAGGGTTGTCCCTGGCCATTTCTGGTGGTGGTGGAGGACTTCGAACCCTCTGTGCGTCCTGGTCCGCAGATTGGGTTGGGGCGGATAGGGCTGCCCGCTGATCGGGCACCCTCTGTTTGTGAGGCCCCGGTGAGGTGGCGGCAGATTCCTGTCTCCGTCTGCAGCCAGACGGCCCTGGTCGTTCGGCATCACGTCCTAGGGAAGAGAATGAGACGGGTTATTTCGATTTGCTCGGCAGGCCGCTGGACGGTCCCAGTGGGCAGGGTGTGTGAAGGGACAGAGGATGGGGAGGTGTCCCAGTGGGCAGGGTGTGTGAAGGGACAGAGGATGGGGAGGGTGTCCCAGTGGGCAGGGTGTGTGAAGGGACAGAGGATGGGAGGTGTCCCAGTGGGCAGGGTGTGTGAAGGGACAGAGGATGGGGAGGTGTCCCAGTGGGCAGGGTTTTTTGAAGGGACAGAGGATGTGGGGAGGTGTCCCAGTGGGCAGGGTGTGTGAAGGGACAGAGGATGGGGAGGTGTCCCAGTGGGCAGGGTGTGTGAAGGGACAGAGGGCTGGGGGGGGGGGGGGGGGTGGGGGGTGGGGGGGGGGGGGGGGGGGGGGGGGGGGGGGTGGGTTGTTGTCAGGGAGGGTTGTCTCACTTGCTGCAGTTCCGCCAACCTCGCATTGCGCGATATCGCGGGTGGCAGACCCCCCCAACAAGGTCCAGTGCCCTCTGTTCAAAGGTGCTGAGGGGGTGCATGTTGGGCGAACCCCCTCCAGTCTTGTGCCGCTCCCGGTGGTTATGAGCGGCCTTGGCCTGTTGGGGGAGGGAACATAGGTAGATCATTACAAAACGGTAGGTATCAGAAGTCCGTTCTGATACTGGCACAGTTTGGGGGGGGCAAGTTGTCATCAGATGATTGCATCTCTCCTCGGGGCCAGAGCGCTGGGTCTGTGACAACTTTGTGAACCACCCTCAAATAACTCTGCCCAATCCCTCTCCCCCCCCCCCCCCCCCCCGGGCAGTTAAGGGGGAGGGATGGTTGTGACTAGGGGGCACCCTCATGGCACTTACCCTGGCAGACCTGGTGAGGTCGTGTAGCTTCTTTCGGCACTGCTCTGCTGAGCGAGGGGGTCTGCCCACAGCACTGACGGCAGCAGCCACGTCACGCCAGGCCTGGCGTACCGTGCTGGCAGGTTGGCGATGCCCTCTCCGCGGGCGGATGATGCCCCCTCCTCTGCTCCACGGCATCGAGCAGCGCCTCGACGTCTGCATCAATAAAGCGAGGAGCAGCTCGCCTAGGCTCCGACATCCTGCCCGACAGATTCTGTGGTCGCCCGCGCCTTTTTACGGCGTCGGGCGGCGTCACATGGGCGGGTTCGTGTCGTCGTCGCGTTCCGTCGTCATCACGCACGTAATTGACGCGGCCGCGCTGCTAGCCCATTTCCAGGAAGTGAATCGGTCGGGAAATGAAGCCTTCGCGACCGTCGTAAAACGGTCCCGATTTTTACGACCGTTTGCCGACTTTCCGCGGGTGCGGAGAATTTTGCCCTCTGTCTCTGGTGCAGCTAAAGGTAAAAATATTGGCAAGGAAACAGAACCTTAAATCTCCCTCCACCTCCAAAGCAATGTTGCACACAGCACTTATCATCACTTTTGTCAGACATGGTAGCAGGCTGCAGGAACTGGCTAAATGGTTCCCTCCCCAACTTTCCAGCTCACCCCCACATCCATCTAAAATCAGGTAGACAGAGAGCGAAGGATTGTCCCTTCTGTTCCTAATTGACGATAATGTAATGGGATACTTAAGCAAATTGAAAAGAGTTATCAAAGGTTTTAATTATTTAGGCAAATTATTCAAGGGTAGCAGATTTAAAGTATAACATTTAGGTTTATAGTACAACATAGAAAGTAATATAGGACTTTTAATTAAAGAGCAAGGTACTAATTGATGTCCTGTGGCATAATTCGTTGTCAAAAATAATAAAAATATATATGTGTGAGGCTAATCAGCAGTTCCTGTCATGCTACATAACACAAAACTCAATAACAATTTGGATAATGGAAATGAAAAAATGTAATGTAAATTTGAAAAGGAAATGGTTTGAAACAAATTAGATGTTAAAAGTATAACTGAAAGTGTGCTGAAGACCATATTACATCTTACGATGGATGATTTGATGACACATAAGTAGTCATTTAGCCTTTTAGGTGCGTTGCAGCCTTAAATATCTCCAGATGTCTGTCAGCTTTTAACCAGTCATGCCTCAATATTTTCATTGTTAGTACCTTTTCACTTTCCGTATCTAGTGCAGATGTTGCTTCATCCAGTAAAAGAATTTTTGGATTGCGGACAATGGCTCGAGCTATCGCAATACGTTGTTTCTGTCCACGTGATAACTGAGAACCTTGGGCACCCACATTAGTATCATATTTCTAAGAGAAAAAATATAAAAAATCATAGAGAGCAATGTTATGAATGAAGCAACCAGTTTCGGAGCTTATGGACTTTTATGTCAGATGTGAACATTTTAAACAAATTCAGAATAGAGCATGTAATGTTACATATAATAAAATAATTAGCCATAACATCTGAGCTCCCCATCTTCGGATTAGGGGTACCCCTAAGATGCGTTGGGAAATCCCTCAGAACTTCACAGGTGAGGGTTTGAATGGCAATTGCCCCGAAGTGCAACTTTCTCTGGGCATTTGTGTTGCACCCCACCCCCAAACACTCAACCACCCACAGGACTCACCTGACACCCCAATCACCCGCGGGACTCCTCACACCTCGACCAGCCAGAGGACCCCCCCCAAACGCCACCACCCACAGGACACCCCTACACCCTGACCACCCAGGGGAACTCTCCCCACACCGTGACCATGCAGGGGACTACTCTCACACCCTGAACATCCGGTGACTCCCCCAACCCCTGACTAATCATTCACCCACTGTATTCCCCAACACACCCCCATCCCCCAACCACCACCACCATCGATTGCACCCACCTGCACAGGACTTCCCTTCTCTCTCTCTCTCTCTCTCTCTCTCTCTCTCTCTCTCTCTCTCTCTCGCCCCTCCCCCCCTCCCCCCCTGAGCTGATCCTGCCCTCACCCACCACAGGCCCAAACCAAACATCCCTGTAGACACGGCCTGATCTACCCCAACATGACCCAACCCCCAGACCTCCTCACGGACAGCCTGCTCAGACCCCTCCCATGGTCTCACCCCTAACACCCTGGTCGTCCCACCTCCCTGAGGCTTGACCCTCCATGAGATCCAATGCCCCCCACCTTCATCACTACCGCCACCCCAGACATGGGAGATGCACTGGATAGACTAAAAATTGATAAAGGGGAAGCACGGATAGGTTGGACTGTGCTTAACATTGATAAGACACCAGGTCTGAATGAGTTGCATCCACGGATACTGAAGGAAATGGGGTGGAACCTGGAGAGGCATAGGCCATAATCTTCCAATCTCCTTAGGTACAGGGATTGTGTTGGAATCCTTGAGAATTGCAAATGTTGCACCTCATTTCAGAAAAGGATGTACGTTTAAGACCCAGCATCTCTAGGTGAGTTACTTTTTAAAAACAATTAGTGTACCAAATTTTTTTTTCCAATTAAGGGGCAATTTAGTGTGGTCAATCACCTAACCTGAACAACATCTTTGGGTTATGGGGGTGAAACCCACGCAGACAAAGGGAGAATGTGCAATCTCCACACAGACAGTGACCCACTGCCGGGATTGAACCCGGGTCCTCAGTGCCATAGGCAGCAGTGCTAACCACTGCACCGCTGTGCCACCCTAGGTCAGTCACTTTAAACACAGTGTAGGAAAAGCTTTTAGAAACAATAATTTCAAACAAAATTATCAGTCACTCAGACAATGTAGATTAATTAAGGTGAACCATTATGTATTTGTTACCGGAAAATCACATTTAAATAACCTGGTTGAGATTTTATTTTTGGTCAATCTAACAGTGGGATCATGTGGTTAATGTTGTGTTCATAGACTTCCAAAGGGTATTCGATAGTCTCACACAACAGGCTTGTCAGCAAAGTTCAATCCATGGAATAAAAGGAACAGTGACACAGATACAAAGTTGGCTGACTGACAGGGAACGTGGAGTAGTTGTGAACTGTGTTTTTTTAATTCTGTGTGGCAACCTTCTATCTCCATAAGATGATAGTTTTGTGCCTTGATGGTAAACTCTGTTGAGCATTACCTGTGGCTCAGGAGTTACAACTCAGGCATGGTAGCCTCTACTGCATTTTCTGCCGAGAATGACAGTGGGTTGAGGAGGTGTTGGATTTTCTAGCCTCTGTTTAACTCTGAGCCCTCATCTCACTAGCTGAGCTTTCATTTCTGCCCACCTCCCCCAATGCATTTCCAAATAGTCAGTCTCCAAAAATCAGACATCAGAGACTATCTCCCAGTTGCAGCATCAATATCTGTCACTTTCATTTCTCACATGCAGGTGTCCTTGCAGCAGAAATAGGGATACTCAGGTGGCCATGACCCCCCAGAGGCCAATACATCATCTCTGGCTGTCATCCATATGATAAATGTGGTCAATCCAGTGCAAATGTGTTGTTGGCTAAGCCTGCTAAGAGATGCTGTGGCTTATTCCAAGACAGCAAGGTGGAAATTGTCACCCTTTTCTTGTTTAAGGGCCCTCCTGTTTGTTTCTGTCTATTCCCTTATTTTTTTTCCGTTTCTTTTATTTTTGCGATTACAATTTTGACACATGGATGAGTAATAGACCTGTGACTTTAACGCAACCTGTATCTTTAAGGCAGAGAAACTTCCTGTATGCAGCCTTTAATTCAAACAAGTAGAAGGCTGTGCTGTTTTAGACTGACATCAGCGATGACTCGATTTGATTGACTTGGTTGGTGGCCAATGAACTGGCTGGAAATGCTGTGCTTTGTCCGATAACCAGAGGTGATTGGTTCTGATCTCACTGATATGTTTTTCAGAGACAAGACTGATTTCTCCCGTTTCGCCTTTGGTTCCGAAGCATGGGTGGAGCAGCTCTACGTCTCTCTCTAAAATCTAGCGTGAGAGCTCAAAGCCGGGTTTCATGTGAGACAAAGGGTCTCAAGAAAGAAAGAAACAGGCCTGAAGTTGAAATGTCTCTCCAGAAGTAAAGAACTCATCAAATGAAGCAAGGACTCTTTTCTTCTGTCCTTAACCCTTATTATTTTACCCCTTTCCACCGCTCTGTGTTTGTCTGTCTATGTGTGTGGGTAGAGGGTGGGACAGTTAAAGGGGGTGTAGTAATAATAATAATAATAATAATCACTTATTGTCACGAGTAGGCTTCAATGAAGTTACTGTAAAAAGCCCCTAGTCTCCACATTCCAGTGCCTGTCCGGGGAGGGCTGTACGGGAATTGAACCTGCGCTGCCGCCTTGCTCTGCATTACAAGCTAGCTATTTAGCCCAGTGTGCTAAACCAGTAGGTTAACTTGCTTCTTATCCAGCTGAAATTACTGCATATTTCACCTTTATTTCTGTTATAATAAACAATAATTGTGTTTCAAGTTACAAACCTGGTGATTGTAATTATTGGGCAGCCAAGGGTCAATGATTTCGGGAATATTTATACAAACTCTTGGTTAGTTAACTTGTGTTGGGATTCCAGAGCCTGTGCGGCTGGAAATGACCCCGCACTAACACAGGGTGTCATAACATTAGCATATGTTGTCCAGATCTCACCACCATGCGGTGCATTGCGGGATGCAGGCTTGGCAGATTTGCAGATTGTTGTTCTCAGTCAGGATGCTGTTGATCTACATTCTCTTACTCAGCTTGTTCATAACAGTTGCAGCTTTTCTGATAGATATGTTGATTTCAGCATCATGTGACAGAAATAAAGGTGAAATATGCAGTAATTTCAGCTGGATAAGAAGCAAGTTAACCTACTGGTTTAGCACACTGGGCTAAATAGCTAGCTTGTAATGCAGAGCAAGTGACAGATTGCTGATGAGCCTTGATATGTGAACTTATCAACAAACTCCAGCATTAAGTTATTAATGCTTAAATAAAATGAAAATCGCATATTGGCCACAAGTAGGCTTCAAATGAAGTTACTGTGAAAAAGCCCTAGTCACCACATTCCGGCGCCTGTTCGGGAGGCTGTTACGGGAATTGAACTGTGCTGCTGGCCTGCCTTGGTCTGCTTTCAAAGCCAGCGATTTAGCCCTGTGCTATACCATGTATGGCAACATCCATTTGTCCTTCTGATGCTGATGGTCTAACCAATCTATTTTCAGGCATCTGAGGGTCTCTCCATTTGCTGCTGCAAGACTTCCTCAGTACAGAATATTTGTGTGGGATCGTAGAGTAACTCTCCGATGAGGACTTATTGCATTTTTGTCTTGGACCTCAGCTGAGCAAGGCTGAACAGCATTCTGTCAGTTCAGTAGATAGAACATAGAACAGTACAGCACAGAACAGGCCCTTCAGCCCTCGATGTTGTGCCGAGCAATGATCACCCTACTCAAACCCACATATCCACCCTATACCCATAACCCAACAACCCCCCCCTTAACCTTACTTTTTAGGACACTACGGGCAATTTAGCATGTCCAATCCACCTAACCCGCACATCTTTGGACTGTGGGAGGAAACCGGAGCACCCGAGGAAACCCACCGCACACACGGGGAGGACGTGCAGACTCCACACAGACAGTGACCCAGCCGGGAAATCGAACCTTGGACCCTGGAGCTGTGAAGCATTTATGCTAACCACCATGCTACCGTGCTGCCCACTTCTCTGTGGATGATCTGAAGTCACACCAGCAGCAAAGAGAAGAATATGCCAAAGTATGTCAGTGCCAGAACACAACCCTGTTTGACCCCACTGCAGATCTTAAAGGTTTGGATGTTGCCCAGTCACATCTGACTGCAGTCTGACCAGCGCACCATGGGAAATTACTTTGTCCGTGATACTCAGCAGGCAAATGCCCTGATTGTTGTTACAATCACGCCAGTTGCCCTTGTACAGGGTCATGATATTTGTCTCCCTCGAGCAGAGACCGATCAGTTTGTACAGACACTGCAGGAATGCTGGCTATCCATGCTTGATAAGTTCAGGCAATATTACATCAAAACCTGGCTACCCTTTGCAAGAGAATCAAAAGCTTGCTAAACTCCTCCACTGTGGATTACATAAAACATAAAACATACAGTGAAGAAGGAGGCCATTCGCCTGAGTCTGCAATGCCTCACTTAAGACCTCACTTCCACCCTATCACTGTACCCAATAACCCCTCCTAACCTTTTTGGATGTGGAGATGCTGGCGTTGGACTGGAGTGAGTACTGTAAGAAGTCTTACAACACCAGGTTAAAGTCAAAGAACAAAGAACAAAGAAAATTACAGCACAGGAACAGGCCCTTCAGCCCTCCCAGCCTGCGCCGATCCAGATCCTTATCTAAACCTGTCTCCTATTTTCCAAGGTCTGCACCCTCTCCAAGGCATCCACATCCTTCTGGTAATGTGGCGACCAAAACTGCACGCAGCATTCCAAATGTGGCCGAACCAAAGTCCTATACAACTGTAACATGACCTGCCAACTCTTGTACTCAATACCCCGTCCGATGAAGGCAAGCATGCTGTATGCCTTCTTGACCACTCTATCAACCTGCGTTGCCACCTTCAGGGTACAATGGACCTGAACTCCCAGATCTATCTGCACATCAATTTTCTCCAAGACCCTTCCATTGACCATATAGTCCGCTCTTGAATTCCAATTTTGATCTTCCAAAATGCATCACCTCGTTCACCTGGATTGAACTCCATCTGCCATTTCTCTGCCCAACTCTCCAATCTATCTATATTTTGTTGTATTCTCTGACAGTCCTCCTCGCTATCTGCAACTCCACCAATCTTAATATCATCTGCAAACTTGCTAATCAGACCACCTATACCTTCCTCCAGGTCATTTATGTAGATCACAAACATCGGTGGTCCGAACATGGATCCCTGTGGAACACCACTAGTCACCCTTCTCCATTTTGAGACACTCCCTTCCACCACTACTCTCTGTCTCCTGTTGCCCAGCCAGTTCTTTATCCATCTAGCTAGTACACCCTGAACCCCATACGACTTCACTTTTTCCATCAACCTGCCATGGGAAACCTTATCAAACGCCTTACTAAAGTCCATGTATACGATATCTACAGCCCTTCCCTCATCAATTAACTTTGTCACTTCCTCAAAGAATTCTATTGGGTTTGTAAACAGTCCAACAGGTTTGTTTCAAACACTAGCTTTCGGAGCACTGCTCCTTCCTCAGGTGAATGAAAAGGTATGTTCCAGAAACATATATATAGACAAAGTCAAAGATGCAAGACAATGTTTTGAATGTGAGCATTTGCAGGTCATTAAGTCTACAGATCCAGAGATAGGGGTAACCAGGTTAAAGAGGTGTGAATTGCCTCAAGCCAGGACAGTCAGCAGGATTTTGCAAGCCCAGGCCAGATGGTGGGGATGAATGTAATGTGACATGAATCCAAGGTCACAGTTGAGGCTGTACTCATGTGTGCGGAACTTGGCTATAAGTTTCTGCTCGGCGATTTTGCGTTGTCGCGCGTCCTGAAGGTTTTCCGCTTACCCGGAGAACCTTTAGGGCAATTTAGCATGGCCAATCCACCTAACCTGCAAGTCTTTGGACTGTGGGAGGAAACCGGAGCACCAGGAGGAAACCCACGCAGACACGGGGAGAGCGTGCAGACTCTGCACAGACAGTGACCCAGCGGGGAATCGAACCTGGGACCCTTTTGCTATGAAGACACAGTGCTAGCCACTTGTGCTGTTGTGCTGCCCAAATCCAACTCTGCCGTGTCAGGCAGGCTGTCTATGGTGTTCCGAACATTCTCAGTGATAGTGGAAAAGGAAGGATTGGCGGAAGGATCAAAAACCAGAGCAAACAGATTTAAGGTGATTGGAAAAGCCTGAGCAGTAGTGTCTAGGATCTGAAATACACTGCCTGAGAGTGTCCAATCATCAATCATCTACTCTGTACCTTCAGGCACAGGAGGCAGACAAAGCACAGACTCATGTTCATTAACTAGATGGCTAGAATTTCCTGGGACAGTTTGCTATCCTGTCAGCACCGAGGCCATGAGGTCCTGGGGTGGGACTCAGACCCAGAGCTACCGGCTCAGCGACATGGCTGACACCCACTGTGCCACTAGACAGCCTGAGAGTGTGGTGTGGGCCAAATTCAAATGTGGCTTTCCAAAGAAAATTCGATGAACACCTGAAGAGGAAACATTTGCAGGGTTAAAGGGAAAAGGGAGGGAAATGGGACTTAGTTCAGCTGCTCTTCCAGCAAACCTGCACAAACACGACAGGTTGAATGACCTCATTCTGTGCCATACCAATTCTATGAAAATGAAATGAAAATCGCTTATTGTCACGAGTAGGCTTCAAAATGAAGTTACTGTGAAAGCCCTAGTCCCCACATTCCGGCGCCTGTTCTGGGAGGCTGTTACGGGAATCAAACCATGTTGCTGGCCTGCTTGATCTGCTTTCAAAGCCAGCGATTTAGCCCTGTGCTAAACAGCCCCTGGGGTGGGGGTGGGGATTTTCTATGCACCTCTGCGTATGTTTCTCAGTGGCCCGCCATTGGCTGGCAGCGGGATCTTTTGGTCCCGCTACTGTCAATGGGATTTACCGTTGAATCCATCCCGGGCCAACGGCCACAGCAGGGGTTTGCCATCGGCAGGAAGGGAAGATCCCATTGGCGAGAACCGTTGAAAAATCCCCCCTCCCCAAAAATTGACTGAACAACCTTCTTCCCGGGATGTCTTAGTTTAATGCTGACTTTGTCAAGTGGTACCTTCAGGGAATCTTGCAGCTATTGTACAATTTTGATGATCTGATATTACATTATTACCAATAGGCAGAGCATATTATATATTAAAAATGATTTCCAATTCCAAATCGAGTAAATCTAACAAACCATACATTTGGTAATGCCATCACAAAGTCATGCAGTTGAGCTTTCCTTGATGCTGCAATGACTTCATCCATACTGACTTGACGGTTGTTGTCACCATATTTAATATTCTCCGCAATGCTGCAGTCAAAAAGGACAGGCTCCTGGGACACTATTCCAATTTTAGATCTTAAGAAGACAATGTTTATGGTTTCTGTGTTATGGCCATCAATTAACTGAAATGAATGAAACAGGGAAAAAAACTGAGTTAAGTAATGGACATTTCAAAGTAAAACGTCTGCAAGCAAACACAGCAGGTTGGAACAGAATATATTCTCTCACCACTTTTCCCTCATTAGGGTCATAAAATCGCTCAAGCAGTTGCACGCTCGTGCTTTTTCCACATCCGCTACTGCCAACAAAAGCAAGTGTTTGCCCAGGCTTGACTGAAATTGAAAGACCATTCAGAACTTGGTAGTCTGGCCGAGTGGGATATGTAAATTTGCAGTCCTTGAAGTGAATTCTCCTTTAAAGTTGTCCTGTTTAAAAAGAAAAAGTATTATTTTAAATGCAGTTATTATGATCATTCATTGTGGACAGTCAGTTAATGTTTTACCATATAAATCAGGCTCCCACAATTGGAATTCGGATTTAAATTTGACACTTGCCCCACTGATCTCCCTGGCTTGGCAACCTGGAAGCAAACGGAAGGCAAAACCACCGACTTCAGAAGTAAATGTTTCTTATACTACTCCTCGTGGGCCTTGTGGAGCCAGACACTAAAGGAAGTCTTTGGCCTCCCCTTTGCCACAGAATTTAATCAAATCCCTGTGGTGAATGTATTATGCCAATAATCCACCATTGTATTTGTATCTGTGCTATTGCCCTTGTATTTGTATCTGTGCTATTGCCCTTGTATTTGTATCTGTGCTATGCTGTTGCCCTTGTGGTCTTCTCCTATGAGCCATTGTATGGCATTATCCATAGGGGAACATGTTGGGGCAAGTATGGGCTCTGCCCATGGCTCCTCCCCTTGAAGGGTGGTACAAAGAGCAGTCAACCTGTAGGCGGTTCTCAGTATTGGATCAGTCGCAGGCAGGCATTGTTCTAAGTTGATTAAAGCCACGATTTACTTCTACTCATGTCTCGAGTGAATTGATGGTCACATCAGTCCATAAAGTGCAGAAGGAGGTCATTTGGCCCATCGAGTCTGCACCAGCTGCACACGGCCAATCATGGCATCTCTATTTCTAACCACTGCTATGATTCACAACAGATGCTCCCTCACCCTCAGCATCCCACTCACCCCATATTTGCAGCCTGCCCCACAATCAGTGACCCTAAATTCTTGTAAGACCTCTGCTTCACGAATGAGCATAGAAAACTCTTACCTGCATTCTGAAATGGCCCAGCCAACCATTCAGTTAAGTAAAAAATTTAGTTGTATCAAACTGCTGCAGAAAGTCAAATAAGATCAAGACAGGACAATAGGCATCAGACACAACAAAGATACACACAACCCAGTCGACTCTGCAAAATCCTCTTCACTAATGTTTTATGCTAAAACTGGGAAAGTTGTCATAAAGACTAGTCAAACAACAGTCTGACATAGTCATAATTACAGAATCATACCTGATAACCAAAGTCCCAAATACCTCCGTCAGCATCGGTAGGTATGTCCTGCTCCATTGGCGAGGCAGGCCCACCAGATGTCATGGCATAATGGTATACAGTCAGGAGAAAGTGACCCTGAGAGTACTCAAAATTGACTCCAGATCCCATGAACTCTCATGGCATCAAGTCAAACATGGGCAGAGAAACCTCTTGCTGATTACTACCTGCCACCCTCCCTCAGCTCATGAATCAGTGCTTCCCTGCATTACAAATGACTGCATGAGGCACTGAGTTTAGCAAGGTCATAGGCCCCTTTGCATGGGAAACTTCAATGTCCATCACTAAGTGTTCATTGTTATACCACCGCTACTAACTGAGCTGGCCAAGCCCTAAAGGATCTGGCTGCTGGACTGGGCCTGCAGCCATTGGTGAGAGAACCGCACATTAGTGCTTGATCACATCCTCACCAATCTACTTGTCACAAAAGCATTTGATGATACCCCCCCATCACTTGCTTAACAGGACTGGTTTTGATCAGATCCAGCAGCTCAAATGCTAGACATTCATGAGGCACTGTAGGCCATCAGCAGCAGAAAAAGTGTACTCAATCTGTACCCTCATGGCCTGATATAAACCTCACTCTACCATTAATGTCAAGCTAGGCAGTCAACCCTTGTTCAAAAGGCGAGCATGCCAGGAGCAGTACAACATACACCTAGGGCAGCACGGTGGTGCAGTGGGTTAGCCCTGCTGCCACACGGAGCCGAGGTCCCAGGTTCGATCCCGGCTCTGGGTCACTGTCCATGTGGAGTTTGCACATTCTCCCCGTGTTTGCGTGGGTTTCACCCCCACAACCCAAAGATGTGCAGGGTAGGTGGATTGGCCACGCTCAATTGTCCCTTAATTGTAAAAAATGAATTGGGTACTCTAAATCTATTTAAAGAAAACATACACCTAAACGTACAGGAGCAGCAGGGTAGCATGGTGGTTAGCATAAATGCTTCACAGCTCCAGGGTCCCAGGTTTGATTCCGACTGGGTCACTGTCTGTGTGGAGTCTGCACGTCCTCCCCCTGTGTGCGTGGGTTTCCTCCGGGTGCTCCGGTTTCCTCCCACAGTCCAAAGATGTGCGGATTAGGTGGATTGGCCATGCTAAAATTGCCCGTAGTGTCCTAATAAAAGTAAGGTTAGGGGGGGGGCGGGGTTGTTGGGGTACGGGTATAGGGTGGATACGTGGGTTTGAGTAGGGTGATCATGGCTCGGCACAACATTGAGGGCCGAAGGGCCTGTTCTGTGCTGTGCTGTACTGTTCTATGTTCTATGTTCTACATGAGGGGCGGTATTCTCTGATCCTGAGGCTAAGTGTTGACGCCATCGTAAACATCGTCGCGTTTTACGACGGAGTCAACAGGCCCCCAGGAACAGCAATCCTGTGCCCTACAGAGGGCCAGCACGGCATTGGAGCGACTCACGCAGCTCCAGCTGCTGATACCGGCGTCAAACGGGCGCTGTGGGTCTGCGCATGCACGCTGCGACTGGCGCGAATTCGCGCATGGGCGCTGTGGCTGGCGCGAACTCGCGCATGCGCACTCGTTTCCTTCTCCACGCCGGCCCCGACACAACATGGCGTAGAGCTACACGGACCCGGCACAGAGTAAAAGAGACCCCACCAGGAGAAGCCAGCCTGTCGATCGGTAGGCCCTGATCGCGGACCAGGCCACGGTGGAGGCCCCACCCGGGGTTCATAACCCCCCTCCCTTCCACTAGGCACCCCCCCCCCCCCCCCCCCCCCCCCCCCCCGCAGGATGGATGGTGAGGTCCTGACGGGTAGGAGCACATGTGAATGGCGCTGGCGGGACTCGGCCTATTTCGGCAGCCACTCCCCCATCCCGTGTGGAGAATCGCATGGGGGGCCACATAGAGTGGCCCCGACCCACGCCGGCACCAATGGCGGAGATTCTCCCGTCACCAGCGGCGTCAGGGCGGCGTCACGTGAATCGCGCCCGGCCTGGCTATTCTCCTACCGGGCCCAGGGTCAGAGAATCCCGCCCGAGGTACCAATTAAATTCACTTCACAAAATAACAAACAATGGCTGAGTACAGGAGATGCAGCAAAGGCTATGGGTCCTGCCAACATCTAGACTGTAGTGCTGAAGACTTGTAATCCAGAACTAGCCAAACTTCCAGCCAAGCTGTCCCAATACAGCATCTATTGGCAGTGTGGAAAAGTGCCGAGTTACATCCTGTCTACAAAATGCAGGATAAATTCAATCCAGCCATCCAAACATTCGACACACAAGGAGCGATTCAATTAAATGGGAACAAAGTCCCACAGCGAGCACGTTTAGCTGACAGTTTCCTAGCACTCACAACACCGAGAAACACATGGCTGTACAACACTCGCACTAAATAAGGGGCCTCAGCAGGGAATGCACATTTGATGCTGCGCATTTCCTCGTTTGCTACCCCGAGAAGCTCCACTCGCCGGAACCCCTCAGTGTAGCGAGAGATCGGGATTTAAAAAAAATATATTTAGTGTACCCAATTAATTTTTTCCAATTAAGGGGAAATTTAGCGTGTTCAATCCACCTACTTTGCACATCTTTGGGTTGTGGGGGTGAAACCCACGCAAACACGGGGAGAATGTGCAAACTCCACACGGACAGTGACCCAGAGCCAGGATCGAACCTGGGACCTCGGTGCCGTGAGACTGCAGTGTTACCACTGCGCCACCGTGCTGCCCAGAGATCGGGATTTTTAAATGGCATTGCGATCTCCAAATCTCCTGACGCGACCCCGACCCCCCCCCCCCCCCCCCAAAGCCCCAACACACTATGGGAGGGTCTCCGGCTCCCCCCTCAACACCAGCACAGAGCACCCCTTGCCTGATTGCTAACACATAGAAAATGCGGCCTTGGTACCTTGCAGTGACAACCTGGCACCCTGCTAGCTGCCCATGCCACCCATGCACCTTGGCGGTGCCATTCTTGCACTCAGGTGGCACTGCCAGGGTGTCAGGCTGGCACAATGGGCGTGATTTACATCGCAATGTCTCTCAAGATCGGTTTGGGTCACACTGGGTGATTTGAGCAGAGTACATCCCGGGAGCGGGGTTTCCTGGATTTTATTGGTCACACTGCATCGCGGCGAGCTGCTTTCCGGGTGCAGCGTGGCCATTGGTTCGCACCTATAATCTCCAGAAAAGTGATGACAGTGCAATAAGTACGAACTAGGCAATAGTAACTGGCTCACCAATGCTCAGCTTGGGTTCCACCAGGACCACTCAGGTCCTGACCTCATTACAGCCTTGGTACAAACATCTGAATTCAAAGGTGAGTTGCGAGTGACTGCTCGTGAAGTCAAGGCATCATTTGGACAAGTGTGGGATCAAAACTTAGTAATATTGAAATCATTTGGAATCGGGGATGGGGGGTGGGGGAAATTCTCCACGGGTTGGAGTCACACTTAGCACAAAGGAAAATGGTTGTGGTTTTTGGAGGCCAGTTATCTCAGCCTTAGGACATTTCTGCAGGAGTTCCTCAAGGTAGTATCCTCGGCTCAACCATCCTCAGCTGCTTTATCAAAGTTCTTTCATCTAACATGAGAAATGGGAATGTTCACTGATGATTGCAAAGTGTTTTGTTCCATTCAAGACTTCTCAGGTAATGAAGAAGTCTGTGCCAGATGCGAGACCGAAGACACACTGGAGCTCAAGTCCTGGGATGACAGCGATTTCCCGCCACTGCTGCCTCCAATACCCTCCACCATCCCAGAGATTCTCACATCAGATTGGGCACTTTAGTGAAAAGGCTCCTGGGGTACCCTCTAGTGAGCACCACACAGCTGATCCGCTGATGCAGGTGGAGGTAGGAGCACCCGAGTGGGTGGGCTGACCTGAAGGACTAGCTGCTGTCCAGACGGGCTTCGGCTTCTGGAACGGACAATCCCATTGATTGTGGAGATGCAGTCACAGAGCCAGGGACTACATGAGGATTTGTCGGCGCCATCCAGCTCCTGCAGGCGCAGTTGTGGTTGTCCAACAGCGTGCAGGGGCAGGAGGTGGTGCCGACCATGTGTGCCACCCAGGCCAACACTGCCGGGTGGAGTCCACGACGGAGGCATTGGGGACGAGGGTTCCAGCTATTGATCAGCATATCCAAGGCCTGGGACATTCTGTGCAGGCACTTCCCAAGGCCCAGGACAGGGCTGACATCCCACAGGCGGCCATGTGCCAGAGCCACCTAGAAATTGCACTGGCGCTCCTGAAAGTGGCCCCGTCACAGAAAGCCATGGCTGGCCAAAATAATGCAGACACAAGGGAGGTGGCCCAGTCCCAGAGGGAAATGGCGCAGTCACTGGTTAATGTGACACAGTCCTAGAAGGTGGTGGCATAGTCACAGTGTGATGTGGCGCAGTCCCAAATGGCAAATGTCCACTCCCTGTGCTCCATGGCCGCAAGCATGCAGAACCTGGTCGAAACCAGAACGGGCCTTCAGGACTGGCAGCGCCAGCTGGCAGGGGTGTTTCAGGGGAGAAGGTGATGGGACCCGTGCCAGTGACACCCACAGTGGAGGTACCGGAAAACCGCAGCACCTGACGCCATCCTAATATACCATTTGGGGATCCACCTAGATGTAGCACCCGTAAGGCCAGAAAGTTAGACACAAGTTAAGTTGGCATGGATACAGTGCTCAGTTTAGGTATAGGGACTAGGGAACATATCTATAAATATTTGCTCACATTGAACACCTGTTAACACTGTTACCACCTGCCTCGATGCTCTGTCAGATGGATGTCAGGGGTGGGTAGGTCTGGACTGGCCAGAGAGGGAATGCGGGGGAACGGACTGTCCCCACCACCACCAACCCAGGTATCTAATGGCACCGTGTGAAAGAATGACCAGCTCGCAAACAGGGATCAGCCAGGTGGATGGTGGAACGTGCTACCGTGGGCAAAGACAGACATTGTCATACAATGCGAAGCACCCAAGCTCGTTGCAGAGCGGGATGTCAGTCAACCCAGGGCTCACATTACGTAGCGTGGCAGGTATGTATCATGGAGGGGGTTGCAGATGTTTGTGCCCTTGGCCAGCTCCCCCGCCCTCCCCACTCAATGAACTTGGAAGCGATCAGAGCTTCCTGTGCGCGTTGGCCCTGGTGCGCATGTCGTGCGGCCTCCTGTGCCTACCTGGGCCCCATGCCCACCCATCCTCCCCTTCACCCACATCCTCCTTGTCGGACGAGGCCTGGCATTCATCGTCCTCCTCTGGCACATCATCTCTCTGCTGAGCGATGTTGTGGAGGATGCAGCGGGCCGCCATGATGTGGGTGACCCTCTCAGCATCAAAATGGAGAACCCTCCAGAGCGGTCCAGGCACTTGAACCGCATCTTCAGGATTCCAAAGCACTGCTTGATCGTGCCCCTGGTCGCTGCATGGGCATCATTGCAGCGGCTTGGCGCGGTCTCTGGCCTCCGGATAGGTGTAATCAACCATTTAAAAAATATATAATTTTTATTGAACATTTTTTACAAAATATATAACAACCAACAGTAACAAGCAACAATAAAACAACATAATAAGCATACCACCCCCAAGACCGTAGCAACGCATATATCGAACCCCCCCACCACCCCAAACCCAGTAAACAACAAGAGAACTTGAAAATAAATTTAAATTAAATAAACATAGTCAACGACCCCCCCCTCTTTTTTTTCCCCCCCTCCCCCCCGGGTTGCTGCTGCTGCTGACCCAGTTCCCTATCCTCTGGGTACTCCGGTTTCCTCCCACAGTCCAAAGATGTGCAGGTTGGGTGGATTGGCCATGAAAAATTGTCCAAAATTCTATGATTAACCTAGGACAAAAGTTTGGCGCAACATCGTGGGCCGAAAGGCCTGTTCTGTGCTGTATTTCTCTATCTATCTCTATCGCTGAGCCAGAAAGTCGATGAAAGGCTGCCACCGCCTAAAGAACCCTTGTACCGATCGTCTCAGGGCGAATTTGACCTTCTCCAGCTTAATGAAACCCGCCATGTCATTGATCCAGGTCTCCACGCTTGGGGGTCTCGCATCCTTCCATTGTAGCAAGATCCTCCGCCGGGCTACTAGGGACGCAAAGGCCAAAACACCGGCCTCTCTCGCCTCCTGCACTCCCGGCTCCACCGCAACCCCAAAAATCGCGAGTCCCCAGCCTGGCTTGACCCTGGATCCTACCACCCTCGACACCGTCCTTGCCACCCCCTTCCAGAACTCCTCCAGTGTCGGGCTTGCCCAGAACATATGGGCATGGTTCGCTGGACTCCCCGAACACCTGACAGACCTGTCTTCGCCCCCAAAGAACCTACTCATCCTAGTCACGGACATATGGGCCCGGTGCAGCACCTTGAATTGGATGAGGCTAAGCCGCGCACACGAGGAGGAAGAGTTAACCCTCTCCAGGGCATCCCCCCATGTCCCATCCTCGATCTTCTCCCACAGTTCCCCCTCCCACTTAGCCTTTAGCTCCCCTACAGACGCCTCCTCCACCTCCTGCATTACCTTGTAGATATCAGATATCTTCCCATCCCCGACCCAGACCCCCAAAAGCACCCTGTCCCTCACCCCCCTCACGGGAAGCAAAGGGAATCCCTCCACCTGCCGCCTAGCAAACGCCTTTACCTGCAGGTACCTGAACATGTTCCCCGAGGGGAGCTCAAATTTCTCCAACTCTCCCAGGCTCGCAAACCTCCCATCAATGAACAGGTCCCTCAACTTTCTGATGCCCGCTCTGTGCCAACCCAGAAACCCCCATCAATGTTCCCCGGGACGAACCGATGGTTCCCCCTTAGCGGGGCCTCCATCGAGCCCCCCACTTCTCCCCTATGGCACCTCCACTGCCCCCAGATCTTGAGGGTAGCCGCCACCACCGGACTCGTGGTATACCTCGTAGGAGGGAGCGGCAATGGCGCCGTTACCAGTGCCCCCAGGCTTGTGCCTCCACAGGATGCCATCTCCAACCTTTTCCATGCTGCCCCCTCCCCCTCCATCACCCACTTGCGCACCATTGACACATTGGCCGCCCAATAATACCCCGAGATATTGGGTAACGCCAGCCCCCCACCATCTGTGGCCCGCTCCAAGAAGACCCTCTTCACCCTCGGGGTCCCATGCGCCCAAACAAAGCTCATAATGTTGCTAGTCACCCTCCTAAAAAAGGCATGAGGGATAAAGATGGGCAAACACTGAAAAAGGAACAAGAACCTCGGGAGAACCGTCATTTTGACGGACTGCACTCTACCCGCCAGCGATAGCGGCACCATGTCCCACCTTTTAAATTCCTCCTCCATCTGCTCCACAAGCCTGGTAAAATTGAGCTTGTGGAGAGTCCACCAACTCCTGGCCACTTGCATCCCCAGGTACCTAAAACTCTTCACTGCCCTCTTTGGCGCAATCAACCATGACTGCCGTGGATAGCCCCTGTCGCCCAGGAGCCACCCCTCAACCGGGGATTGGGGCATCTCGAACAGGCTGGGAATCATCAAGTGTGCCAGGATGAATGCGTTGTGCACAATGCCAGGGTATCAATGAACGATGAACAAAGAAAATTACAGCACAGGAACAGGCCCTTCGGCCCTCCCAGCCTGCGCCGATCCAGATCCTTTATCTAAATCTGTCGCCTATTTTCCAAGGATCTACTTCCCTCTGTTCCCTGCCCGTTCATATATCTGTCTAGATGCATCTTAAATGACGCTATCATGCCTGCCTCTACCACCTCCATTGGCAAAGCATTCCAGGCACCCACTACCCTCTGCATAAAAAACTTTCCACGCACATCTCCCTTAAACTTTCCCCCTCTCACCTTGAAATCGTGACCCCTTGTAATTGACACCCCCACTCTTGGAAAAAGCTTGTTGCTATCCACCCTGTCCATACATCTCATAATTTTGTAGACCTCAATCAGGTCCCCCCTCAACCTCCGTCTTTCCAATGAAAACAATCCTAATCTGCTCAACCTTTCTTCATAGCTAGCACCCTCCATACCAGGCAACATCCTGGTGAACCTCCTCTGCACCCTCTCTAAAGCATCCACATCCTTCTGGTAATGTGGCGACCAGAACTGAACGTAGTATTCCAAATATGGCTGAACCAAAGTCCTGTACAACTGTAACATGACCTTCCGACTCTTGTACTCAATACCCCGTCCAATGAAAGCAAGCATTCTGTATGCCTTCTTGACCACTCTATCGACCTGCGTTGCCACCTTCAGATCTCTCTGTACATCAATTTTCCCCAGGACTCTTCCATTGACCGTATAGTCTGCTCTTGAATTGGATCTTCCAAAATGCATCACCTCGCATTTGCCTGGATTGAACTCCATCTGCCATTTCTCTGCCCACATCTCCAATCTATCTATATTTTGCTGTATTCTCTGACAGCCCCCCTCGCTATCTGGAACTCCACCAATCTTAGTATCATCTGCAAACTTGCTAATCAGACCACCTATACCTTCATCCAGATCATTTATGTATATCACAAACAACAGTGGTTCGAGCATGGATCCCTATGGAACACCACTGGTCACCTTTCTCCATTTTGAGACACTCCCTTCCACCACTACTATGTATCTTGGTATTGGTCACAGAAATGCAAGATGCGCATCTGATGGTCACTTATAAGCTGCACGTTCATCGAGTGGAACTCCTTTCGTTTGTGAAGAGCGGCCTGTCATCTGCAGGTGCTCCTAGGGAGAGATGCATCCCGTCAATCACCCCTGAACCTGGGGCATGATGGCGATGGCGGCGAACCCCATTGCCCGGGCATCCAGGTAGGCTCGGTCCACATTGAAATGGATGTATTGTGCCGACCGGTCATACAGGGCCTCCGTGGTGGTGTGGATGAACCTGTGCACTGAGCTCTGTGAGATCCTTGACAGATTCCCACTCGCCGCATACAAGGACCCCATGGCGTAAACGTTCAGGGCGGCCGTCACCTGACGACCACCAGGAATGGGAGTCCTCCCTCATTCCCTCACGGTGCCAGGTTCACCATGATCTGGCAGATATGTTGCACTGTCTCCCTGCTCAGCCGGAGACTTTGACGGCATGCCAGGTCCAGCAGATCATCAAATGACAGGCGCTGCCAGTACACACGAGACTTCATGCGGGCCTCCTTTGCACCTTCTCCTCTTCGGCTTATTGAGTGGCCAGCTCTCCATTCTGGGCGGCTGCGTCCTGTTCTTCTGGGGCAGGCTCAGCTGCTGCAGGTTCCTCCTCCTTAAGCAGCTCCAGCTCGTACAGCTGCAGTGCATGCCCCAGGGCCGCAGCGGCTTGAAGGAAGGCTACCATTGCTGGTTGAATTCCAATATCCATTGTCTGCAAGGAGTGAAATGCCACATGTTAGCATCGTGTGTACCCCCATGCCCAACCAGGTACAATGGGCTATATGGTGCTTCCGGTTGGCACTGCGGACTCTGCCCCTGCATGTCAACCCCGGCTACGTGACTGGTTGCTGGGCGACAGGGGTTACCCGTTGCAGTCGTAGCTGATGACGCCTATACGGAGGTCACAGACTGATGCAGGGAGACCCGCTACAATGATGCCCATTGTGCGACCAGGGGTGTTGTCGAGAGGTGCTTTGGGGATCTGAAAATGCCCTTAAGGAACCTGGACTGCTCTGGCGGGGCCTTCCAGTACGAGGCCTGGAGGGTCGCCCGCATTGTGGTGATCTGCTGCGTCCTCCACAACATCACGCAGCAGAGGGGCGATGTGCTGGAGGAGGATGAGGAGCAAGGGCAGGCCTCGTCAGACAAGGAGGATGAGGCAGAGGGGGATCAATGAACGGGACATGGGGCATAACGAGGCACTGGAGGCCACACAATGCCATCACCAGGGCCAGCGCGCATGGGACACACTCATCGAGACACATCGGCACGGACACCACTATACCAAACCCCCTCACCTCCCACACCACCGAACACCGTCACCTCTCACACCACCGAACACCCTCACCTCCCACACCACCGAACACCGTCACCTCCCACACCACCGAACACCCTCACCTCCCACACCACCGAACACCCTCACCACACCACCGAACACCCTCACCTCCACACCACCACACACCCTCACCTCCCACACCACCGAACACCGTCACCTCCCACACCACCGAACACCCTCACCTCCCACACCACCGAACCCCCTCACCTCCCACACCACCGAACACCCTCACCTCCCACACCATCGAACCCCCTCACCTCCCACACCATCGAACACCCTCACCTCCCACACCACCGACACCCTTACCTCCCACAGCACCGAACACCCACCTCCCACACCATCGAACACCCTCACCTCCCACACCACCGAACACCCTCACCTCCCACACCACCGAACCCCCTCACCTCCCACACCACTGAACACCCTCACCTCCCACCACACGAACCCCCTCACCTCCCACACCACTGACACCCTCACCTCCCACACCACCGAACACCGTCACCTCCCACACCACCGAACACCCTCACCTCCCACACCACGAACCCCCTCACCTCCCACACCACCGAACACCCTCACCTCCCACACCATCGAACCCCCTCACCTCCCACACCACTGAACACCCTCACCTCCCACACCATCGAACACCCTCACCTCCCACACCACCGAACACCCTCACCTCCCACACCACCGAACCCCCTCACCTCCCACACCACTGAACACCCTCACCTCCCACACCATCGAACCCCCTCACCTCCCACACCACTGAACACCCTCACCTCCCACACCACCGAACACCGTCACCTCCCACACCACCGAACACCGTCACCACCTCCCACACCACCGAACACCCCACCTCCCACACCACCGAACACCATCACCTCCCACACCACCGAACACACCACCTCCCACACCACCGACACCCTCACCTCCCACACCACCGAACACTGTCACCTCCCACACCATCGAACCCCCTCACCTCCCACACCATCGAACCCCCTCACCTCCCACACCACCGAACACCCTCACCTCCCACACCATCGAACACCCTCACCTCCCACACCATCGAACACCCTCACCTCCCACACCACCACACCCTCACCTCCCACACCACCGACCACCCTCACCTCCCACACCACCGAACACCTTCACCTCCCACACCATCGAACCCCCTCACCTCCCACACCATCGAACACCCTCACCTCCCACACCACCGAACACCCTCACCTCCCACACCATCAAACACCCTCACCTCCCACACCATCGAACACCCTCACCTCCCACCGAACACCCTCACCTCCCACACCATCGAACACCCTCACCTCCCACCGAACACCCTCACCTCCCACACCATTGAACACCCTCACCTCCCACACCATTGAACACCCTCACCTCCCACACCACCGAACACCCTCACCTCCCACCGAACACCGTCACCTCCCACACCACCGAACACCCTCACCTCCCACACCATCGAACCCCCTCACCTCCCACACCACCGACCAGCCTCACCTCCCACACCACCGAACACCCTCACCTCCCACACCATCGAACCCCCTCACCTCCCACACCATTGAACACCCTCACCTCCCACACCACCGACAACCCTCACCTCCCACACCACCGAACACCCCCACCTCCCACACCATCGAACACCCTCACCTCCCACACCATCGAACACCCTCACCTCCCACTGAACACCCTCACCTCCCACCCACCGAACACACCCTCACCTCCCACACCACCGAACCCGTCACCTCCCACACCACAACACCCTCACCTCCCACACCATCGAACCCCCTCACCTCCCACACCACCGAACACCCTCACCTCCCACACCACCGAACACCCTCACCTCCCACACCACCGAACACCCTCACCTCCCACCAAACCTCCTCCCCTCCCACACCACCGAACACCGTCACCTCCCACACCACAGAACACCCTCACCTCCCACACCATTGAACACCCTCAACTCCCACACCATCGAACACCCTCACCTCCCACCGAACACCGTCACCTCCCACACCACCGAACACGCTCACCTCCCACACCATCGAACTCCCTCACCTCCCACACCACCGAACACCCTCACCTCCCACACCACCGAACACCCGCTTGAACACCCCCTCTGTTATATATACTTGCGGCATTACGAGCTGAGGGCACTGGGTTGGCAGTGACAATGAGCCTGGTCTATGGGATGGAGGATGATGACAGCCTACTCTGCGATGAGCTCCGTGCTCCATATCGTTTGACAATGTCTGACTCGTGCCCACAGTAGCACCTTCCACCTGGGTGATCCCTGCATGTGAGCTGGCCAGTCCATCACGTGGCCCTGTCGAAAAGCTGGAGGGGGGGGGGGTGCTGCGGAAGGTCGGGTGGGGGGGGGGGGGGGGGGGGGGTTGGTTACACGGTCCAGCCACTGGGCCTCACTCATCCCCCAACCCCCACTCCCAGTGGCCAGCACTGACCGACCCACCCCCACACCCATCAGACAGTGCACAGAAGTAGGTTTGAACGGGTGTAAACAGGTGTTTATTGTGAACAAATATATACAGTCTGTGCCCTAGCCCTTATAACTAAACTGTGCCCTGCACCCGTGCCAATTTAACTGGTGTCTAACGTTCTGGCCTTACGGGCCCCAACACTATGCCTAGGTGGTTCCCCAGCTGTACAGCAGGAGTGGAGGTGGCCTGCTGCGACTCCTGCCCTGCGATGAGGGTCCCCATTGGCGCACGTCTCCTGGGGCGGCCTGGCATGGAGGGGCTGGCTGCTCCTCGGGTGTCTCGAGGGCATGGTGCCGCTCTGTTCTGCCCACCAGATTCACCAGGGACAGGAGGAGGGGGAGTCTGAGGTGCTGCGGTGTTTCAGCACCTCCCCTGCATGGGGCCCCATCACCTCCTTCTCCCTCAGGGTGCTCGATGGCCCCCGGGCTTCTCCATGGGACGGGGGTGCGATCGGAGCTACCCCCCGAGGCCCCCCCCCCCCCCAACATCTGGCGCTGCCAGTCCTGGAGGCCCTCTTTGGTATCGACAAGGGTCTGAACGTTCGCGGCCATTGAGCACAGGGAGTGGCCCATCTCCATCTGGGACTGCACCACATCACTCTGCGACTGTGCCACCATCCTGAGGGTCGGTGTCACATCAGCCAGTGAGTGGGTCACATCCCTCTGGTACTGGGTCATCGCCCTCTGTGTCTGCACCACGCCGGCCTGTGCCCGGGCATTGCCTCCGATGCTCTCAGCAATGGCCTGATGTGACTGGGCCACTCTGAGGAACTCCGCTGCAATTTGCAGCTGGCTCTAGCACATGGCTGCCTGTGAGAGGGCAGCCCTGCCCTGGGCCTCGGCCCCCACCTTCACAGAATGGCCAGGCCTTGCACACACTAATCCATGTCCGACACTGTCGCCCCCCCCCCCCCCCCCCCATTGCCTCCACCGCGGATGCCACTCGTGCGGTTTTGGCCTGGGTCACACACAAAAAACAATGCTGTTAGACAGTCCGGCGCATGCAGCTCAGTGGTGGGTAGCTGATGGCACCAGTGGCTAGGGCACACAGCCATTGTGGCTGGCATGGGTGCTGGCATGTGGGGCAGGGTGAAAGACAGGCTGTCCCCGGGGGGGTCCGGATCACATTTGTGTGGGGGGTAGGGGGGTAAGTGCCAGGGGCACAGCGCTGACTACTCACCCTGGCCGCCCTGAGGAGGTCATGCATTTTGTTTCTGTACTGGATGCCAGTCCAGGCGACTTCGCTGACGATGCTAATAGCGACTCCCACCTCTGCCCAGGCACTGTGAGTGGTTATGCTTGTGGACCTCCCTCCCGGGCTGCGGTACAGCACCAGCTGCCTCTCCGCCACGGAGTCAAGGAGGGTCTCCAGTTCTGCGGAACCGCGGCGCTGCTCTCTTTCCAGCCACATTGGCTGCGACGCTTGTATGTGGGAGATGGAGAATGCCTTAACTGTGGCTGCAGTTGGGAAAGAAGCGGGGGGGGGGGGGGGGCAGTATACTGGTAGTATGGCTAGAGACCTTCTCGGGTAGTACCGAGGTAACTCATGCCCACTCGCCCGCGACGAACGTGTACGAAAACCATGCTGTATACAGTGTACAAGGGGAAAAACAACAATAACCATCGTAATAATAATGAGAACAAAACAAAAAAAACACAGGCAAGGAACATATGCAGAACGTGAAAAAAAGTCCATAAGGTCCATCAAATTGACTCAATCAGCCGGATGGGTGCCTTCGGTGTCCTGCTGGACCTGCGCAGCGGCGCCGGTGACGTTGGAGCGGTGGTCGTCCGTGACTCCGGGAGCTGTGGTCGCAGTCCTGTGTCCGTACCCCTGGTCGGAGCTGCTGGTAGCCGGGCCGGGGGGAGGGGTTCCTGTGCACTGGGTTGCGGGGGCGCTGGGGGCAGTCGAGACTGGGGGAAGGGTGTTGGTGCTGGGGGTTGTGGCTGTACACCGGCAGATGCCAGGTCTCAAAGGGAGACCGCGTCCTGTCGTCCGTTGGGATACTCCACGTATGCGTACTGCGGGTTCGCGTGGAGTAACTGGACTCTTTCAACCCACGGGTCGGACTTGTGCACCCGCACATGCTTCCGGAGCAGGATGGGCCCGGGGGTGGCCAGCCAGGTCAGGAGTGAGGTCCCAGAGGAAGACTTCCTGGGGAATAAAACAAGACGTTCATGAGGTGTTTGATTCGTGGCAGTACAGAGGAGAGACCGAATCGAATGGAGGGCGTCTGGGAGAACCTCTTGCCAGTGGGAGACTGGGAGACACTAGGACCATAGGGCCAGTAGGACGGTCTTCCAGACCGTACCATTCTCCCTCTCGACCTGACCTTTACCCCGGGGGTTATAACTGGTCGTCCTGCTAGAGACAATGCCCCTGCTGAGCAGGAATTGACGCAGTTCGTCACTCATGAAGGAGGACCCCCGGTCGCTGTGGATGTACGCGGGGTAACCAAACCGGGAGAAAATGGAGTTGAGGGCCTTGATGTCGGGCAAGGGATGGCGAACGGGAAGAGGGAGTACTCGTCAATCACATTTAAGAGGTATGTGTTGCGGTTGTTGGAGGGTAGGGGACCCTTGAAGTCCATACTAAGACGTTCGAAAGGGCGAGAAGCCTTTATCAGATGCGCCTGCTCGGGGCAGTAGAAGTGCGGCTTGCACTCCGCGCAAATGTGGCAATCCCTGGTTACAGTCCTGACCTCCTCGATGGAGTAGGGCAGGTTGCGGGTCTTAATGAAGTGAAAGAAACGGGTTACCCCTGGATGGCAGAGGTCCACGTGGAGGGTGCGGAGGCAGGACAGGGCATCAGGAGGCTCGTTGAGCTTCCCAGGACGATACAAGATATCGTAGTTGTACACGGACAACTCGATCCGCCACAGCAAGATCTTGTTGTTCTTGATCTTGCCCCTCTGTGCATTATCGAACATGAAGGCTACTGACCGTGGGTCCGTGAGGAGGGTAAACCTCCTGCCGGCCAGATGGTGCCTCCAATGTCGCACAGCTTCGACAATGGCCTGTGCCTCGTTTTCCACTGAGGAATGGCAGATTTTGGAAGCGTGGAGGGTCCGGGAGAAAAAGGCCACGGGTCTGCCCGCTTCGTTGAGGGTGGCTGCCAGAGCTACATCGGACGCGTCGCTTTCGACCTGGAATGAGAGGGACTCATCGACAGCGCGCATCGTAGCCTTCGCAATGTCAGTTTTGATGCGGCTAAAGGCCTGGCGGGCCTCCATCGATAGGGGGAACGTGGTGGATTAGATGAGGGGGCCGGCTTTGTCGGCGTAGTTAGGGACCCACTGGGCATAATAAGAAAAGAAGCCCAGACAGCGTTTGAGGGCTTTGAGGGAGTTGGGAAGGGGGAGTTCTATAAGGGGGCGCATGTGTTCAGGGTTGGGGCCTATCACTCCGTTACGCACTACGTAGCCGAGGATGGCTAGATGGTCGGTGCTAAACACACACTTATCCTTATTATACGTGAGGTTAAGGAGTTTTGCGGTTCGGAGGAATGTACGGAGGTTGGTGTCATGGTCCTGCTGGTCATGGCCGCAGATGGTGACATTGTCAAGATACGGGAAGGTGGCTCGTAAATCGTATTGGTCAACCATTCGGTCCATCTCCCTTTGGAAGACCAAGACCCCATTCGTGACACCAAAGGGAACCCTTAAAAAGTGGTAGAGTCGCCCATCCGCTTCGAACGCAGTGTACTTTTGGTCACTCGTGCGGATGGGGAGCTGTTGGTAGGCGGACTTAAGGTCAACCGTAGAAAAGACTTTGTACTGCGCGATCCTGTTAACCAGGTCGGAGATAGGGGGGAGAGGATACGCGTCCAGCTGCGTAAACCTGTTGATGGTCTGACTGTAATCTACGACCATAAGGATTTTCTCCTCAGTCTTAACCGCCAGCACTTGTGCTCGCCAGGAACTGTTGCTAGCCGCTATGACCCCTTCCTTCAGGAGCCTTTGGACCTCGGACCTGATGAAGGTGCTGGGCACTGCACCGTCTGCTCCTGGTGGCGACGGGTTTGCAATCCGGGGTGAGGTTCGCAAACAAGGAAGGGGGGTCGACCTTGAGGGATGCGAGGCTGCAAACAGTAAGGGGGGGAATAGGGCCGCCGAATTTAAAAGTTAGGCTCTGCAGGTTGCACTGAAAATCCAGTCCAAGAAGTGCCGTGCGCAGAGGCGGGGGAGGACGAGGAATTTATAATTTAAAAGAACCCTTCCCTGGACCGTGAGGTCCGCTACGCAGCACCCGGTGATTTGGACGGAGTGCGAACCAGATGCCAGAGCTATTTTGTGCTTTAGGGGGTGAACGGGGAGCGTGCAGCGTCTTACCGTGTCGGGGTGGACAAAACTCTGTGCTCCCGGAGTCCAGTAGGCAGCTTGTTTTGCGACCGTTGAGGTGGATCTGTGTGGTCGCCGTGGAAAGTGTGCGGGGCCGTGTCTCGTCCAGTGTCACCGAGGCGAGTCGTGGCAGGAACGCGGAGTCGTCATCCAGACAGAGTAACCGCTTGCGGGGTCCTCCGTACCGATCCAAGATGGCGGTGCCCGTCGGCCGCACGTGGTGGGGGATGAACAAGATGGCGGTGCCCTGGGGTCACACGTGGAGTCGGGGGCCCAAATTGGCGGCGCCTGGGGCTCGCACGTGGTGTCGGGGGCCCAAATTGGCGGCGAGGGTGGAGGCAGCGAGGTCCGAGGGCCGCATGGGCCCGAGAGGAGTGCGGGGGGGGGGGGGGGGGGGCCGCGGTCGCTGTCTGGAACGGCAGTGACCGACTTGGCGAGGCAGATGGCTGCGAAATGGCCCTTTTTGCCGCAGCGCTTGCAGACTGTGGTGTGGGCCGGGCAGCGCGGGCGGGGGTGCTTGGCCTGCCCGCAGAAATAGCAGCGGGGGCCCGTGGGCTTGGCTGGGCGTCCTGCAGCGCAAGTCTGGGGGTCCGAGTCGGCGGGGGTGAAGGGGCTGTGCCATGCTGCCCAAGGGGCTGCCGCACGGCCGGGGGCATACGCGCGCGCGTTGCGGTCAGCGACCTCCAAAGAGGATGCAAGGGTCCGTGCCTCAGTGAGGCTGAGGGCGTCCTTCTCTAACAGTCTCTGCCGTATTTGGGGTGACTGCATGCCCGCCACAAAGGCATCCCTAATCAAGATGTTCGGTGTGCTCCGCAGCAGTGACCTGCGGGCAGGCGCAGTTTCTCCCTCGGACAATGAGGGCCCGATAGAATTCATCGAGCGACTCACCGGGGAATTGTTGCCTTGTTGCCAGGAGGTGCCGCGCATAGACCTGGTTTACTGGTCTGATGAAATGTCCTTTTAGGAGATCCATGGCGACACCATAGTCCAGTTCATCCTCTATCATCGAGTAAACGGCGGTGCCCACGCACGAGTGGAGGATGTGGAGTTTCTGCTCCTTTGTTGGTTGATTTTCTGTAGTAGAGAGGTAGCTGTTGAAGCACGCCAGCCAATGTTTAAAAGTTGCTGACGCGTTTGCAGCATGCGGGCTGATCCGGAAGCATTCTGGCTTAATCCGTAGTTCCATTTTCAAAGTCTAGCGTATTAAATTGATGCACCATCAATTGGACTCGAGTCGTAGTGAAGTTCCAAACAACAGGCTTTTTATACACTAGATGTGAGCCCGGCTGTGGTCGTACAGAGAAAGGCCGGCTGCCAGCCAGCACAAGCTCTTATACCCTGCCTTGTAGGCGGAGCTACCAACCTCTCCACCAATCGGCAGGGAGTCACATGACCAGCCACAACCAATTGGCAGAGAGGCACATGACTTGCCTGGGCCAATGGGAAGAGTGGCTGCTGTACCAATGGCAGCTTGGTTCTTTGGTAATATGATCTCTCGAGCCACACTACCACAGAGTGGTTCTGAGAAGCACACCTTAGGAATGATATATTGGCAGCGTAGATTTAATGGAATGATGCTTAGATTCTAAGGGTGAAATTATGAGGCAAGATTGCACAAAGGTGTTTGCATTCCCCTGAAGTTTGAACAAAAGGGGTGATTTGATCAAAACTTTTGAAAAGGACAATTGATTTGACAGAAACGATTTCATCTGGAGGACAAAGATTAAAAATTAAAGCCAGTGAAATCCGCGATCTAACAGAAAGGTTTCTAAGTGTTATTTGTGACCAGTTTGGCTGAGAGTTTCTCCCGGCTCTGCATGGCAGCACAGTGGTTAGCACTGTTGCTTCACAGCGCCAGTGTCCCAGGTTGATTCCCAGCTTGGGTCACTGTCTGTGCGGAGTCTGCTCAAGCTGTCCCTGTCTGCGTGGGTTAGGTAATTTGGACATTCTAAATTCTCTCTCAGTGTACCCAATAATGTGCCGGAATGTGGCGACAAGGGGCTTTTTCATGTAACTTCATTGCAGTGTTAATGTGAGCCTTCTTGTGACAATAAAGATTATTTTTTTAAAAGTTCCCACCGCTACCTAACCACGATTTTGAGCTCTGTGGGTGTTTCTCACCGGGCTACCTTGCACTTAGAATTATTTTCATCACTGGGGAGCTGAACTTTTTTCTTATTTGTTCATGGGACATGGGCATCTCTGGCTGTGCCATCATTTATTGCCCACCCTAATTGCCCTTGAGCGGGTAATTAAGAGTCAACCACATTGCTGTGGGTCTGGAGCCACATGTAGGCCAGCCCATGTAAGGATAGCCAATTTCCCAAAGGTCATTAGGGAACCAGATGGGTTTTTACGACAATTGACAAGGTTTCATGGTCATCATTAGACTTTTAATTCCAGATTTTTATTCAATTCAAATTTCACCATCTGTAGTGGCGGGATTTGAGCCTGGGTCGCCAGAACATTACTCTGGGTCTCTGGTTTACTAGTCCAGTGACAATACCACTATGCCACCCCTACCCACTGGCCAGACCAGCTCCTCAGCGATTGGGCCACCATAAGTGGGTTCGAAGATTCCCCACACTCCCTACCCATGGGCAATGTCACACATATGGGCACTACTCCCCCCTGGCAAGTGATGACACCTTGCTATGAAATGGCTGAGGCCCCCCACTTTTCAGGACCCCCACCCTTTATGCCCCCCAATCTTCCGGAGGCCCCTTCATACTTGCCATGCACCCTCCACCATTCATAACCTCCCTCCAACCTACTTTCAAGGGCATGATTCCCCCTCAGGCCCTGACCAAAGAACGAAGAACAAAGAAAAATTACAGCACAGGAACAGGCCTTTCGACCCTCCAAGCCTGCGCCGATCCAGATCCTCTATCTAAAACTGTCGCCTATTTTCTAAGGATCTGTATCCCTCTGCTCCCTGCCCATTCATGTATCTGTCCAGATACATCTTAAATGACGCTATCGTGCCCGCCTCTACCACTTCCGCCGGCAATGCGTTCCAGGCACCCACCACCCTCTGCGTAAAGAACTTTCCACGCACATCTCCCTTAAACTTTTCCCCTCTCACCTTGAACTCGTGACCCCGAATAATTGAGTCCCCCACTCTGGGAAAAAGCTTCTTGCTATCCACCCTGTCTATACCTCTCATGATTTTGTAGACCTCAATGAGGTCCCCCCTCAACCTCCGTCATTCTAATGAAAATAATCCTAATCTACTCAACCTCGCTTCATAGCTAGCGCCCTTGGCTATGCCACCGTAGCTCCCAGGAACCCTGGTACCGCCACCCTGTCACCCTGGCAGTTCACCTGCCAGCTTGGCAGTGCCACCTGGGCACGTTGATCACAACGCCTCGTGGGACCTGAATAGATTCTCATGAGGCGTATCAGGTGTCGGGAAGGCCAGGTGAGGCCTCTCCTGAGATCTACTGGTGCATCGCGCTCTGCTTCCGGCGGGACGCAGCCGAGATCACGTCAAAGATTTCCCCGCTCCTTCGCCAGCCCCCTCCCGCCCCCACACTCACTGTTCAATCTGTGAATTATGCTGAATTCTCAATCAGTTCATTGCGAAAGGTAGATATATGTCTTTGTCTAAACGAGTCAGCCAATCTGCACAACCGTGGCAGATGTGAATACCTGTTAGAGAGACTCCCCCCACCACAGAGACCCTCCAACTAAAGGAACCCCCCACAGAGACCCCCTAACTAAAGGAACACCCCACAGAGACCCTCCAACTAAAGAACCCCCCACAGAGACCCCCTAACTAAAGGGACCCCCCCACAGAGACCCCCTAATTAAAGGGACCCCCCCACAGAGACCCCCTAACTAAAGGGACCCCCACAGAGACCCCCTAACTAAAGGGACCCCCCCCCACAGAGGCCCCCCTAACTAAAGGAACCCCCCCACAGACCTCCTAACTAAAGGGACCCCCCACAGAGACCCCCTAACTAAAGGGACTCCCCCACAGTGACCCCTAACTAAAGGAACCACCCACAGACCCCCTAACTAAAGGGACTTCCACAGAGACCCCCTAACTAAAGGACCCCCCACAGAGACCCCCTAACTAAAGAAATCTGCCACAGAGACCACCTAACTAAAGGAACCCCCCACAGAGACCCTCTAACTAAAGGAACCCCCCCACAGAGACCCCCTAACTAAAGGGACCCCCACAGAGACCCCCTAACTAAAGGAACCCCCCACAGAGACCCCTAACTAAAGGACCCTAACTAAGGAACTCCCCCACAGTGACCCCTAACTAAAGGACCACCCCACAGACCCCCTAACTAAAGGGACTCCCACAGGGACCCCCTAACTAAAGGGACCCCCCACAGAGACCCCCTAACTAAAGGACTCTGCCACAGAGACCACCTAACTAAAGGGAACCCCCCACAGAGACCCTCTAACTAAAGGAACCCCCCACAGAGACCCCCTAACTAAAGGACCCCCCACAGAGACCCCCTAACTAAAGGACCCCCCCACAGAGACCCCCTAACTAAAGGACCCCCCACAGAGATCCCCTAACTAAAGGGAACCCCACAGAGACCCCCTAACTAAAGGACCCCCCCACAGAGACCCCCTAACTAAAGGAACCCCCACAGAGACCCCCTAACTAAAGGAACCCCCCACAGAGACCCTCCTAACTAAAGGAACCCCCCACAGAGACCCCCTAACTTAAAGGAACCCCCCACAGAGACCCCCTAACTAAAGGAATCCCCCACAGAGACTCCCTAACTAACGAAATCCACCACAGAGACCCCTAACTAAAGGGACCCACCCTACAGAGACCCCCTAACTAAAGGGACCCCCCCTCAGAGACTCCTTAACTAAAGGAACCCCTCACAGAGACCCCCTAACCAAAGAAATCTGCCACAGAGACCACCTAACTAAAGGAACCCCCCACAGAGACCCCCTAACTAAAGGGACCCCCACAGAGACCCCCTAACTAAAGGAACCCCCCACAGAGACCCCCTAACTAAAGGAACCCCCCCACAGAGACCCCTAACTAAAGGGACCCCCCACAGTGACCCCTAACTAAAGGAACCCCCCACAGAGACCCCCTAACTAAAGGAACCCCCCACAGAGACCCTCCAACTAAAGGAACCCCCCACAGAGACCCCCTAATTAAAAGAACCCCCCACAGAGACCCCCTAACTAAAGGGACCCCCCCACAGAGACCCTCCAACTAAAGGGACCCCCCACAGAGACCCCCTAACTAAAGGACCCCCCACAGAGACCCCCTAACTAAAGGGACCCCCCATAGAGACCCCCTAACTAAAGGGACCCCTCCTCAGAGATCCCTTAACTAAAGGAAACCCCTACAGAGACCCCCTAACTAAAGGAACTCCCCACAGAGACCCCCTAACTAAAGGGATCCCCCACAGAGACCCCCTAACTAAAGGAACCCCCCACAGAGACCCCCTAACTAAAGGAACCCCCCACAGAGACCCCCTAACTAAAGGAACCCCCCACAGAGACCCCCTAACTAAAGGAATCCCCCACAGAGACTCCCTAACTAACGAAATCCACCACAGAGACCCCTAACTAAAGGGACCCACCCTACAGAGACCCCCTAACTAAAGGGACCCCCCCTCAGAGATCCCTTAACTAAAGGAACCCCTCACAGAGACCCCCTAACTAAAGAAATCTGCCACAGAGACCCACTAACTAAAGGAACCCCCCACAGAGACCCCCTAACTAAAGGGACCCCCACAGAGACTCTCTAACTAAAGGGACCCCCACAGAGACCCCCTAACTAACGAAATCCGCCACAGAGACCCACTAACTAAAGGGACCCCCACAGAGACTCCCTAACTAAAGGGACACCCACAGAGACCCCCAACTAAAGGGACCCCCCACAGAGACTCCCTAACTAAAGGGACCCCCACAGAGACCCCCTAACTAAAGGGACCCCCCACAGAGACTCCCTATCTAAAGGGACCCCCACAGAGACCCCCTAACTAAAGGAACCACCCACAGAGACCCCCTAACTAAAGGGACCCCCCACAGAGACCCCCTAACTAAAGGGACCCCTCACAGAGACCCCCTAACTAAAGGGACCCCCCACAGAGACGCCCTAACTAAAGGGACCCCCCACAGAGACCCTCCAACTAAAGGAATCCCCACAGAGACCTTCCAATTAAAGGGACCCCTTTCTTCACTGCTCGCGGCCAGTAGTGGAATTCCTGATGTGGCGGAGAATCCCGCATCGAGTAAAAAATGGGATTGGCGCCGTCTGCAATGCTCCGATTCCCTGCTAGCAGTGACAGCAGGCTACATGCCCCACATGAGCAGGAGGGTGCAACTGGATGATTTGAGCCAATTATGAGCTGACCAACAGGCTGTACACAGGAATCTCCACGCCGCTGTGATGATCCAACCTTCTCAGCCTTCGGAGGGCCTCTCTCTCCAACCGCAATGAAAATCCTGCCCACCTCACCTTACAGACCATCCTATCAGAGACTGTCATCAGACCCCATATCGGAGACCCCTCACATTGGAAACCTTCCCATAATGGAGACCTCCCCATATCAGAGACCCCCCCCCCCCTTATCAGAGACCCCCCCCATATCGGTGACTGCCTATCAGAGTCCTCCATGTCAGAAACATCCCCATTAGTCACTCATGTCTGGAAGCTAAAGAGCAGACCAGGCAGAAACAGTGAAATCTAACTGCTTTTTCACTTACCTGTCCCTTACACCTGCTGCCTCAGACAGAGGTGTAGAAAGCAGCAGCTGTCACTTCATAGAAACCCAAAACCATATTACAAGTCTTTACACCCCTTCAGATCCTTTGCCCTGCGAGGATTCTATTCAGTGTCAAAGAGAAATTGCTTTTAGTGGGCTATAATTGACAAGGGAATAGCATCTAGAAAGCGGAATTGGTTATTTTATTTTCCCTTCATGCTTGAATGCTTCTCAAATACCCTGCTATAAAGCTAACTACAATGTTTCTAAACATCGAGGAGATAAGTGCTTTCATGTCCTCTTTTTCTCAGCAGAAAGCACTTAACTGCTTTTGATGTGGTGACAACCTGTCAATCATAGCTACGTGGGGGTAGGGGGTCGAGTCACCCTCATGAGTGCATGCTATGTGTGAAGGACCAGACTCCTGACCTTGGTATCGGGCCGCCTGCTCAAAATGCTGACTCGGTAGCATGATTTGGAATGAAATCCCAGGAGCTGGCAAAGGAGAGCGAACCGCTCTTGTGCGCCGCTCCTATGCCAGCACAGATAAGGAGCAATTCTACTCCAGCGGGAGAACCTGGGCTGGATTCTCTGATTTTCAGGCTATGCGCTGACGCCGGCGGGGGGAACGGTGGCGTTTTAAAACCGGAAATTTGGCTTAAAATGGGCACCAATCCTCCGTTTGGCTGGGGCTAGCATGAAGGCAACGTAGAGCACCCGACTGTAGCTGCCGATACGGCCGGAAATTGTTGGGTCCGTGGCTGTGTATGCGCACGGCGATGGCCTGCAGCAGCCACGCAATGCAACATGGCGTCAGCCGCATGCGGACCTGTTCTGCAAAATAGTGCCACCCCTTTGGCCGGCTCACGACCTCTGGACCACACCTCAACAGTGCCCCCAGCCCCGCCAATGTTCCCCCTGCTCGCGGATCGGCCTACCCCCAACTTTGGCAGCGCTGGACTGAGTCCGCAGCCGTCACACTGAGTTCCCGAAAATAAATAGCATGAGAGACCCACGCCATCGGGAACCCGGCCGGTCGGGAGCTGAATTTCGGGAGTTGGGCCTCAGGCAATGTCCTGAGGCCGTTGAGACGACGTGTGGCGTACTCCTGGAGTACGCCACTTTGGAACAGGCGGAGCATCATGAAAGCGGCGCCTGCCCCGATTTTGGCACAAAGTTTGATTCTCCTGCTGATCGCTGAATGCGATTTTGGCATCGGCGACCGGAGAATCCGGCCCCATTTCTCCCAAATGGAGAATCCTGCCCAGTGTTACTGCCCTGAAACCCACTCCAGTCTGTGCTACTTTGTGCAGAATTGATAACTAATTTCATAAATCATGGCTTGAAATGGGAAAACAGTTACACAAGGGTTTTCTTCTGTATCTGTTTTCTTGATTAGTGAACAGTCGTGACAATGATCTTTTCAGGAGATAACATGAAACCCACTAATGTCGTATGCATCATTGCTCTGAAATGAAAGTCTAGCTTTCTATTGATGAGAAATTGATACAATACCCATTTTTCGCCTTCATCATTGTAGATATTGATTTTGGGGACATGGTCAATCAGTTGAAAAAAGCGTGCAGCAGCTATCTTAGCTTTTGCGTAGTCCGGGGTGTATGATGAGGCTCTTCCCAGTGCCGTACCGCTTGTTACTATGGCAGCAATCACCCTGAAATAAAGTTACATTACCAATTGTAAAATTGCCAAACATTGTAACTTACATATGATACACTATATTTTTATTATTCAACAGCATAATCGTACCTGAATACTATACTGAAATGAAGGCTCTCAGCGACAACCAAATAACCGCCAAATCTGTATGATGCAGCATTGGCCATGAAGATTACAGATTGGGCAAAACCAAAGCATAAGCCGTAAACATTGGCTTTGTTAATTGCAGCTGTGTAAGGGGCCTCTAGCTGCTTCTCATACAACTGCACAAACATTTTCTCCTTTGCTAAGCCAGCTATAGTCCGAATGTTACTCAGGGCTTCACTGGAAATCTAAAGAGGAAAAAGAATGCTGAATTAAGAGTATGGTTATTGGAATAAGACAAAATCCTGAATGGCAAGAAAGATAATAATCTGAAATATATACCCGGCCAGCAACTTCAAGGGCTTGCTTATCCTGGTTTGCAAATCCTGTTAACATTTTAGCTTGCAGAGCGCCAGACAATGCCAGAAAGGGTAGGAAACAGAGTATCACCAAAGTTAGTTTCCAGCTAAAGTAGAAAGCGATGATCAAGGACACTCCTATGTTGGTGAGAGAATTCACTATCATTCCGATCTGAGATCCGGTTGCCTGAGGGAAGAGACACAATAGAAAACCCATTATACTAAACACTCAGCGAGCACCAGTTCAGTTGTTCAACTGTTGTGCAAACTGAAAACAAAACTGTATCATCTTTGATGGAGCATTGCTGTGGAGCTAAAGGGCACGATTTAATGGAAAGGTTTCCAAGGGTGGTAGCAAGCGGGAACTGCCCGCGAGCTTCTCAACGCATGGCCCAGCGAGGTTGCCACCAGTATCAAATGTTAATTGGTCCACTTAAAGAGGCCCCACGGGTTTCACGCCGCAAATGAAGGCCAATGTAGTACCGCCTGTATGCTTCACCCGATACCTGTGTCTATGTATTTACATTGTGTCTTTTATGTTTGCCCTATTATGTATTTTCCTTTTATGTACTGAATGATCTGTCTGAGCCACACGCAGAACAATACTTTTCACTGTACCTTGGTAGACGTGACAATAAATCAATCCAATCCAAATCCCGCCAGCTGATTTGCCAGGACCGCACCTGCTAGCTCCCGCTAACGAGGGGGAGCAACACTTAAACTGATCCCGCAGAGCAAATCCCACACAGCTCGCAGCTGTGCCACTGAGGAGACAAGCCCCATGATACCAACCTGGCCAGATTTTTGGACGCGGCCAAGGCCAGATGGAATGTCCTGTTCCCTCAAAGGGCTCGGATGATCAGCCACAGGAGAGCCACTGCTGCCTGGGTGGGAAGTGGAAATAACTGTCAGCTCGGGGAGTGGAATGGTAGCACTGTGGTTAGCACTGTTGCTTCACAGTGCCAGCATCCCAGGTTCGATTCCCAGCTTGGTCACTGTCTATGCGGAGTCTGCACGTTCTACCCGTGTCCGCGTGGTTTTCCTCCGGGTGTTCCGGTTTCCTCCCTCAAGTCCCGAAGACGTGCTTGTTAGGTGAATTTGATATTATGAGTTCCCCCTCAGTGTGCCCGAACAGGCACCAGAGTGTGGTAACTCGGGGATTTTCACAGTAACTTCATTGCAGTGTTAATGTAAGCCTACTTGTGACACTAATTAAGATTATTATTATTTTATTTTCCTATTTTTGGTCTGTGGACCCATAATCGGAATGTGCCTTTAAGCAGTGAACTCAAGCTCAAGTATCCTTCTAGTCAGGACATTGTGTTCCAGGTTTTGTATTTTGGAGAGGAGAAAACAGACTTGCCGGTACTGGGTGAATCTTAAGAACCAGCTTTGGAGGAAGTCGGTTCAATTGGATGGCTGGCAACCTGTGCGTTGGCCAGGACAGTGTTCTGCCTGACAACAGTCAATGATTGGTTCCTGTATGGTCTTCTGAGGGAGGTGGATCAGAAGTGATTAGACGTCAAAGGAGAAGAAGCCATCACCTCGGTCATCTTTTCTGCCGTGAGCAGTGCGGCCTCACCCGGCGACCCAGCCTCCACTTTCCTTCCAGTTCCTGAGCCGACCGTTTCACTCAATGGCGGACCTTCACTAGCCCCCTTCTTCACGGCCATTTTCCTTTGGACTTCGACATCCTTCTTCCTTATGTCTTCCTGCACTTATTTAACCAAAAATTGCCCCTGGGACCGGGCATTAAATTCTAAAAAAAATCAAGCCTCAAGCAGGGGCCCGCTAATGTGCGACCTCCTCCTACATGTTGCCACCGGAAGTCCTAGTCGGTTACATTTTTGTCAGTTTAATTATATTACTGTTAAATAAATAAAAGGTTATTTGTGTTCTAAAATTTACATACCTGGGCTGGAATGTTCTGGCCGTTGGGATTCTTTGTTCCTGCCAGAAGCGTATCCCCTGGCAGCGTGGGGTGTCTTGTTGGGAAATTCCATTGTCAAGCGGCAGAAATAGAGAATCCCGCCGCCAGTGAATGGCGTGCAATCGAGAAATATACGGCCAGGAGACCAGAGAATCCAGCCCCGGTCACTGCAATTTATTGGGCTCAGCTAAGATCGTCAGGTATTTAAAAATAACATTTAATTTCATTTGTGTTACGACTCCAGATCAAGTGGGACTGTAATTGACCGCACATTGGGCACAGTTTGGGCACTGTGGGTGCTATTTGGTGACCGAAATGATAATGGAATGCCTGTTCACACTTTTTGGGTGAGTTGCACCAAATGTAATATTAGTGAGAGTGTCAGCATGGACGCAGTAAATGGCTGCTTTATGATATCAATTCGTGTGTAATACTGATTTCACACCGATAGTGCCATTTTGGTGTTCAGTGCTCTAGTTAATGTTCTTGACTAACCTCACAGACTTGAACATATGTTTAACCGCAGGAGGAACTCTCTGCCAGTGCTATTTGAAGGATTGTTGTTGGTTGGTTTCTCTTGACCGTACGACTTTCGTTCAAATTAATTGCTCCCTTACATGGTGCACTAGTTGGCATTCTCTTTGGAATATAGCATGACTGGGAGAATGAGCAGAGACCATACTAGAGCAGGACAAGCTGCTGGAAAGGGGAGGAAGAGAAGATGGAAGGAGGAGTGGATGAATTCTTCGCAGGAGGCTGTGTTCAATGAGGGTGTTCAGGTAGCAACTTTCTGACTTGAATCTCAGCAAGAAACAATGTGTGAAATAGCTGTGCTTCAGCAAGGACGTCCTTATTGAAATCTGTCAGATGCTGCAAGCCGAACTGCAACCTTAGAGCAGAGTGAGGACATGATTAATGATTGCGAAGGTGACCGTGATGATGAACATTTCTGTGCCTGGCTCTTTGCAGTCTGGAGCTGGTGATATTTGTAACATCCCACAGTTTGTCATCGACTGTTGTGTACGGGAGGTCACCGAGATTCTCTATTCATTGAGAGCTAACTACATTTCATTCCCTCTTGCCAGAGAGAAGTCGACAGAATGAGACTGCAGCTCGGTTGGGATTGCAAGCTTCCCCCTGGTGTCCTGTTGACTGCAATAACATTGTTTTGTGAGAGTCATATGTCACTTCTGTCCTACACCAGAACTGAAAAGCTCCTCGATATGCAACTGGTATGTAACCATGGGTACAGAATCATGCTGGTCAAATCTTGCTGTGCTGGCAGCAGTAATGATGCCTTCAGTTTGTAGCAATCTGCTGTGCTAGCTGCATTTGGATCACCATGATAAACAAAAGCATGGCTACTGGTGACAATGGCTGTCCACTGACAACTGATAATACCAGTGTGGAACCCATGCACATGTGTACTGCACTGATCTAATAAAATACATGCTTCATACAAAATATGATAGAGCAGACCATTGGCGTATTGAAACAATGGTTCTGCTGCCTGGACCCCACAGAAGGGCTCTGCAGTATTTGGCAGAGTGGGTATCAGGATTTGTCATCTTCGAATTCACGGTGCACAACCTTGCTGTCATGATCTCTGATCAGAATAGAGAGTCCTTGAAGGGAGCAGCCCCTCTTTCCTAATTGAGGCCCAAACAGTTTTACCTGCCGGCCTTCCAGCTGGGTGGGAAGTGACGCTTTAGTAACCATTAATTGGCCACTAAAGTGCCTCAATTGGCATGAGGGCAGGCAGGCCATCCAAGGCCTTGCTCACCACCCATTAAGTCATGTCCAAGACGGGAGGTAGATGACAGAAAGGGATCCACTGGCAGGAACTACTAATTCAGAGAGGAGATACAGTAAGTTTACCACAGATATCAAGAAGTAGAACTTGTAATTCATCAATGCACATTATGAAACTATTTACATTTTAAAATCCTATTGGTAGAAATGACCATAGCTTACCCCTTGAACCTGTGATGCATCCGTCGCAAGCCTCGTTGTTAAGGTACCAGGGCTGTTCTTGTGATCATCAAACCAACCAATTTCGTGTCCTAACATTGCTTGAAAACCTAACTTACGTAGTCTTCGCGTCAACAATTCTCCAGATTTGGAAAAAAAGTAGCCCTGGTGGGAAAGAAAACACCTATTTTTGACAAAAAGATGCAGAATAAGATGGCAGTGTAGAATAGAATTAAAAATAATGGAGGGTTTAATGGCACAATGGGAAGCTGTTCCTTCACATCTTGGGCATGGATTTGAATAATTTGCAATTTACCTGACCAAAATGTAAAGTCCCAACGAATATTAATTTGGACAGATTATTTTACATCCCTTTGAGCTTGAGTTAAAATTACAAAATTACCTAAAGGTCAATGGCCCAAATCTTCTGGTTTTCAGATGTATGGCTGAAGCTGTGCATCGGGACACTGTGAAAGTTCCGATGCACACACTTTTGTGGGAATTAACTGGGAATTTTACATTTGCAATGGGCAAATCTCCTGCTTTGTGAAACCCTCCACAAATACCTCCAACTATAAGCTAGAGTCAAAGACTTTAGACAGATCTGTTTTACTCACCTGAATATTTATCCAGTAAATGTTAGACAGAGAAAACCTGGTCTAGCTTTTCCTGGTTATCAAAAGAACTGATGCCCCAATCACCACCCCCATCCCCCCCAACCCAACTTGACTACGTACCCCACTTGACTGCAATTGATTTTTTCCAATTAAAGGGCAATTTAGCGTGGCCAATCCACCTAGCCTGCACATCTTTGAGTTGCGGGTGCAAAACCAACGCAAACACGGGGAGATTGTGCAAACTCCACATGGACAGTGACCCAGAGCCGTAATCGAACCTGGGACCTCGGTGCCGTGAGGCAACAGGGCTAACCCACTGCGCCACCATGCTGCCCCAGAGATATTTCTGATTGCAGCAGCAATCCAATGATCATTGCTGCTGCAAGGATGAGCTTGCCAATGGCAATTGGTTATTTTGTTCAGAGGGGTCAGGTGGATGATGGATGTGTCAAACATGAATCTCATAACGTAGAGGATGTATTTTTGAATTTGAAGTAAGATAGAGGGTGAAATTCTCCCAAGCTCCCATCAACATGTTTGATGAAGGCAAGGTGGGAGAATATGGTGGGAGGCTTAGATACTGGTTTCACGCCAGCGTGAATCTACAGCGGGATCTTCCGCTAGTCCCATCATGGAAGGTGGGAAAACCTGCCAGAGGCTTGCATGAAACCCATTTGAATCCTGACTCACCTCTGCCTTCAAGCCAGATTCTCCACGGTGCTGTGGGAAAATGTATTCGGAAAAACGTGGCATGTAAATGCCAGGATACATCTGAACATTGCCTGGGGCTTCCTCCAGAGTTCAGTCTCCTTCCACCCTGGAATACCACAGCATGGGTCAGGGGAGCACCTGCAGGCGAACCTGCCAGATTAGGTATCCTGGAAGAGGCCCCTCTTCCAGCCTCAGAATGCTCCTGGAGATCAATCTTCATTCTAAGGAGATCCAGCTTCTTTCTTCAATAGTGGGTTGGTGATGTTGGAAATCCTTTCAATCTGGCACCCAGACACAATGGCAGACAACATTCCATCCAGGCCTATGCCACCATTAAATACAGCTTAAAACACTCGGTGGGTATATAATTAGTGAATCAGGGCTTGAAGCTTTCCCACCAGCCGCCACAGTGGGAAACATTCCATGGCTGGGATTCTCCGACCCTCAGCCGGATCGGAGAATCCCCAGGGTAGGCATGAATCCCGCCCTGACACTGGCTGCCCTATTTTCTGGCGTTGTTTTTCGGGTGCCGGCGGGATTCCCGCTATGCCGGTCCTGTTGACAGCCCCCCCCCCCCCCCCCCCCCCTCGGTGATTCTCCGGGCCCCGATGGGCCAAGTGGCCGTAACGTTTTGGCCAGTCCCGCCGGCGTGAATTACTCACCTCACGCACGGCGGGACCAGGCAGCTAATTGTGCAGGGGCGGTCTTGGGGGGGGGGGGGGGGGGGGCATGATGGCCTGGTGCCCACCGATCTGCGGGCAGGCTGGTTCCATGGGGTGCCTTCTTTCCTTCGCGCCGAGCCCCTGTAGGGCTCTGCCATATTGCCTGGGGCCAGTGCGGAGAAGGGATCCCTCGCGCATGCACGGAAATACAGTGGCCGGTCCGTGTATGCGCGAGATCATGAGGCCATTCTGCGCATGCGCGAACTTGCGTCGACCCTTCGGCGCCGGCTGGAGCGGCGCCAACCATTCTGGTGTCAATCTAGCCCCCGAATAATTGTAGAATTCCTCACTTTTGGGGGCTGTTGACGCTGGAGTCGTTGGCGCCGGTTTTTAGAATTTAGAATTTAAAACAGTACAGCACAGAACAGGCCCTTCAGCCCTCGATGTTGTGCCGAGCAATGATCACCCTACTCAAACTCACGTATCTACCCTATACCCGTAACTCAACAACTCCCCCTTAACCTTACTTTTTAGGACACTACGGGCAATTTAGCATGGCCAATCCACCTAACCCCGCACATCTTTGGACTGTGGGAAGAAACCGGAGCACCCGGAGGAAACCCACGCACACACGGGGAGGACGTGCAGACTCCGCACAGACAGTGACCCAGCCGGGAACCGAACCTGGGACCCTGGAGCTGTGAAGCATTGATGCTAACCACTATGCTACCATGCTGCCCATTCTGCCGACTTAGTCCACAGAAGGGAGAATCCCGCCCCCTGTTCTTGCACTGCCACGGTTGTTTCAAAATGGGAGCATTCCGCCCACATTATTGGGATAGCACAGTAAGAAGTCTTATAACACCAGGTTAAATTCCAACAGGTTTGTTTCAAACACGAGCTTTCGGAGCGCAGCTCCTTCCTTCACCTGAGGAAGGAGCAGTGCTCCGAAAGCTTGTGTTTGAAACAAACCTGTTGGACTTTAACCTGGTGTTGTAAGACTTCTTACTGTGCTTACCCCAGTCCAACGCCGGCATCTCCACATCATTATTGGGATAGATCAGACGTAACTTGTCCTTGTACCTAGCCTGTACTAAAAATGACCGGAGAATGTTACTTACATAGTGAGGCCACAAAGCATGAAAGATTAATGAGCACAAAATAATCGCCAGGGAAAATCTAGAATCAAACCGCAATATATTTTGCTGCAAAGAAATAAGTTTATACCTGCAGAAACTGTGTCAGAAATGACACCATTCCGACAATAGCAAAAAATAAGCATATTGAGTTGATCTGATTCCTCTTCTCTTCTTCATTCTGCATAGAAAATGTCTAGGGAAATGAAAGAAACAATTATTATCTCTTGTCCGGGTTGTGTTTTCCAAATTGAATTAATAGTATAATGGGAAAATATGTTTCCTACCCCAAGAATCTGACTGAACAACAGTGCATAGACTGGATTGACTCCACCATTAACAGCGGCACCAAGTGAACCCAGCAACATATAGGGCCATTCAGCAACATTGTATTTCAGAATTCTAGTCACTGGTGCAGGCTCAATATCCTCCTCCTCCTCCTCCTCCTTCTCCATAACCTTATTGTAAAATAAATCTCTTTTAGGCCATAATTAAATTAGTCCAGATTAATTTTATTGACCATTTACAGGATGGCAGCTCTTACAAAAAAAACAATAAAATTTTATGATGTGATAGTGCTGTACTGGCAATAAAAAATGCAAATTAGATGAACATGATCGTGAATTCATGCAAGACTCAGCTGAATGTGGAGATGTCATTGATTCTTGGGTGTCTTCATTTTAAGTGAAAGACAATTGAGACCAATTAATAAAACTCAATATTTTCTTTTAATTTAACATTTCCATAACAGTCAAACTAATGTTTAGATCATGGGAGATCAGAGTGACAAAGAACATAGAACATAGAACAATACAGCGCAGTACAGGCCCTTCGGCCCTCGATGTTGCACCGACATGGAAAAAAACTAAAGGCCATCTAACCTACACTATGCCCTTATTGTAAAAGAGAAGATATTAAAACGATATTTGAAATTTAATGCAGAGAATTGTGATGTGATTCATTTTTGGGAGGAAGAACACAGAGAGACAACAAAGGGAACAATTCTAAACAGGATAAGAGGGTCCTAATTCATAAATTACCAAAAGTGACAGGACAGGTTGGGAGAGTGGTTAATAAAACATACAGGATCCAGGGATTTATCAAATCCGGCATAGAATACAGACAGAGAGTTGGAATGATGGCAGCCTGTAACTAATGGAGTGCCACGGGATCCGTGCTGGGACCACAATTATTGACAAGATATATGAATGACTTTGACGAGGGAAGTGAATGCACTATTGCCAAGCTTGCGGACACAAAAATAGGTGGAAAGGCAGGTGGTGAGGATGTCACAAAGAGTCTACAGAACGATATAGACAGGTTAGGTGAGTGGGCAAAAACTTGGCAGATGGAATATAATGTAGGAAAATGTGAAGTTATGCACTTTGGTAGAAAAAATAAAAGAGCTGAATATTATTTAAATTGAGAAAGAAATCAGAAAACACCAGCATAGAGGAATTTGGGGGTCCTCATGTCTAAATCACAAAAATCTGGCGTGCAAGTTCAACAGGTAATTGGAAAGGCAAAAGGAATGTTGGTCTATATTTCAAAGGGAATGGAGCATAAAAATAGCGAAATCCTGCAAAAACTATACAGGGCACTAGTTTGACCACACCTGGAATACTGTGAACAGTTTTGGCCCCTTATCTATTAATGACCCAGCCTCAACAGAAATCTTTGGTAAAGAATTCCACAGGTTTACTACCCTCCGAGAGAGGAAATTCCCCCTCATCTCCATCTTAAATGTGTGACCCCTTACTCTGAGATTATGCCTTCTGGTCCTAGATTCTGCCACAAGAGAAAACATCCTCTCAGCATCTACCCTGTCAAGCGCCCTGAGAATCTCTCATTCTTTTAAACTCCAATTATTATAGGCCCAATTTATTTAACATCTCCTCATAAGAAAATCTCTCCATTCCCAGGATCAATCCAGTGAACCTTCTCTGGACTACCTCCAATGCCAGTGTATCTTTCCTTAATATGTTCAAGGCTGAGATAGACAAATTTTTAATCAGCAAGGGAATAAGGATTGTGGGAAAAAGGCGGGAAAGTGGAGTTGAGGATTATATCAGATCAGCCATGATCACATTAAATGATAGAACAAACTTAATGGGTTAAATGGCTTACTTCTTCTCCTACATCTTATGCTCTTCTGTCTAAAAGTTAATAGAAGGTATGTTGAGCCTGTTTAAAACACTGGTTTGGCCTCAACTGAAGTATTGCATCCAGTTCTGGGCAGCACATTTCAGGAAGGATGTGAAGGCATTAGAGAGGGTGCAAAAAAAGCTTCATGAGATGAGAGACTTCAGTTACATTGAGTTCTCCCACGGTCAAAATCCTGGGGTTATCGTACGATAACCAATAGCGGTAATCAATATTAACCAGAAACTGAACTGGATCAGTCACATAAATACTGTGGCTATTAGAACAGGCCAGAGGCTGGGAATTCTGTGGCAGTTACTTCATCTCCTGATTCTCCAAATCCTGTCCACCATCTACAAGACACTAGTCAAGATTGTGATGGAACACTCTCCACTTGCCTGGCTGAGTGCAGCTCCTACAACACTCAAGAAGCTCAACACCATCAAGGAAAAAATAGCCCTCTTGGTTGGCACTCTTTCACCACAGTCAACATGCACCACTGATGCACAATGTTGCAGCAAATCATCAAGTATCCAAACCTGCAACCTCTACCAACTAGAATCAACAAAGGCATCAGATGCAAAGGAACACCATCATCTGCAAGTTCTCCTCCAAACCACATACAATCCTGACTTGAAGCTATATCGTCATTGCTTCACTGTCACTGAGTCAAAATCCAGGAACTCCCTCCCTAACAGCACTATGGATGCACCTACACCACATGGACTGCAGCGGTTCAAGAAGGTGGCTCACTAACCAAGGACAATTAGGGAAAGACAACAGTTGCTGGTCTAGTTGGCGATGCCCACATCTTGTGAAAGTACAAAAACATAATACAAGTGGCTGTTTTTGGGACCAAAATGCAAAAACCAAGGCCGAGATTCTCCGAAATGGAGTGGTGCACGCCGGCGTCAACGGGCCTCCTGGCCCAGCGATTCAGTGGCCCTCAGGGGGCCAGCACGACGCTGGAGTGTTCCACACAGCTCAGGCACCGATACACGGCCCTGCACTGCCGGCGCGGGTCCGTGCATGCGCTAGGTGGCCATCTCCACACCGGCGCATGCGCATGGTGCCTGTTGCCGCGCCAACGTCGCGCAACATGGCGGAGCCCTACAGCAGGCCCATGCAGAAGGAGGTAGGGCCCCTCCAGATTGCGGGAACCCGCCGATCGGTTACCTCCGATCGCGAGCCTGGACGCCGTGGACGCCTCCACCTGGAGTCTGATGCCCCGCCCTCCATCAGGACAGCCACCGCATCCGCGGGTCCGAGTTCCAGCCAGGTTGGAACCATACCAGCGGGACTCGGTGGAACGTAGTGGGAATTCGGCCGGTCGACCGCTGAGAATCGCAGTTGTGGCCTCTTTCAGCAGCCTCTGACTGGCGCAGCGTCGACCACGCGAGCGTGATTGGCACCGATTCTCCAGTTAACGGAGAATTGCGTCCCAGCGTCGGAGCGGCGTGGCGGGAATTTCCCACATCACCGCCGATTCTCCAACCCAACATGGGCTCGGAGAATCCCGGCCCAAATGGTTTGATTCCAAAATCCAAGGCACATCGTTTGGACTGTTATATATGCCTTGCATTCACTGAAGCTCAGTGATATTCCTCCCTTTCATCATGAAAGTTATTCGTCAAAGGGTGCCCAACCCAAGCTACAGTCAATAGTAATCTAGAATGGAGGAACAAGTTTAAAGAAATATCCTGAAAAAGCTTGAAGCCTGGGCTTTTCAGGTTGTATCATTTTCCAGCTAACCTTGGAACTGTGGAACCTCAGTGATAGTACCATAAAGTCATCTGTAAATTTGAAAATATTGGGAATTGTTCCTGATCGCATTAAGAAATGATGCAAATAGCGTAGAACTCTAACATATACCTGAAGGTTTCTCCCCATCACTCCTCCACAAGCAGAGCCTTGCCCATTTCCCATCTCTGCCAATCTGCCATTTACAAAGTCAAGAGGTCAGGTAGTTTAAATTGGACTGAACTGAACTTGTTTTCCAGGCAGAAGAGAAGTCCAATTTAAGGAACCAACCTCTCATGCTCATACTGCATTGTCACTTTTTTTTCTTTTAACACTATTTCTTCTTCCATTCTATATTTTCTTATCTTATCACCTTCCCTTCAGTCTCTGCACTCTCATTTCCTTGCTATATTTTATATTTTCTTCCTTTATATGTACCATGACCCTTTTGATTGTTTATATATCCTTTTCCATTTTTGCGACACCAACTTATTTTCCTTTTAGATTCACTTTCTTACATAGAAGTAGTATCTTCAACAAGCATTTGCAACAGCGTTATTGAGAATGGCCCAGTCCTTACATGGTAGGGAATTCCACATGTTCCCCACTCTCAGGGTAAATTCCCAATTTGATTCCTTTCTGACTATTTTATATTAATGGTCTCTGATTTAGGCATTTCCCCACAAGTGATTTATTTCTATGTTGACCCTGTCAAAGCTTTGTATAACTTTAAAGACGCCTATTGTCTCTCATCAGCTTTCCCTTTTCAGATCCTGACTTTTCCACCTTTCCTGATAGGTGTAACCTTGCAGTTCTGGTATCATCCTTGTAAGTCTTTTCTGCACCCTCCCCAGTACCTCAATATTATTTATTCTTATATGGTAAGTAGAATTGTGCACAGTACTGCAAGTGTGGTCTCTTGAGGTTCAATACCACCACCACTGCTTTCTGTCTTGTCACCAGTACGTTATAATTTCTACTATTTGCCCCATGACTTCTCATGCTCTGAACTTATAAATTTGTCTGTTTTGTGAAATCTAATCAAATGCCTTTTGGAAATAAATGTTGATCTACTACATCACCCTACATCACCACTCTTTTGTATTTCTTCAAAGAATTCAATGATGTTGGTCAAGCATGACTTTATCTTTTGAAATTGACGTTGACCACGAGTTTATGTTCTAGATATTTTTTGAATTTGTCTTTCAGTATCCTATCCATTATTGATTCATTCTTTCTCCTGTTTTACTTGTTTCTCTCTCTATCTCCATTTCTTTTCACCTTCTGCTATTTTTCTCAATCACAATCTACTTTACTTCCCCTCTTCCTTTTCTCTTTGCTGCATTCCTCCCTCTCTCTATATTCTAATTAGATGGGTGGGATGGGAGTAGGTGAAGAGGAGGAAAGAGACGGCAGGACATGAAAAAATGTTCACGGAAGGCCAAAAAGGTATTGGGGCAGATAGAGGGCTGGTAAAGTGGCTGAAAGCCAATGAGAGTGTGTGTGTTGAGGAAAAATGGAAAGACACCAAGAAAAAGACCCAAAACGCTACATAACACTGACAGTAAGAGGGCCCTAGACAAACACCTAATTCTTCAACCAATATTTAGAAATAGTGCTTAGCTGAACCATTCCTTATTGTGGTCCTTGCTCATCTCTATTGCTGTCCGACTTCTCCGTACTTAGAAACTCTCTTTTTTAGTTACTAATGCTTTTAGAGCTTCAACAATTGTAATTTATCAATATAAATTTGCATTTTAAATTTGGAAATGTTAATACAAATTCCCACCTTTGCTTCAGGGATATCCGGTAAATTTAATGAGTGCTTTGCTTATATTTTTTAATTTTTCTTTAAGGATTCAGGATGTTTCCTGTTTAGTTCAGTAACATTCTAATACCTTATTGTTGCGTCCATTTGTTATCAATTTCCAAAGCAGTTTAGACATTGCTAGAATTCTGCAAATATATGCATATTGCATGAAGAATAAATTTACGTGCCTTTGCATCTCTACCAGAAATTCCCAAATTTTGTGAGACAGCAGACTTTCTAGACAAAATACTTGAGTTAAATTACAAATGTGATTGCCCCAGTGGGATTGGAGAGTTCATTGTGCCAGGAGAGCAAGACTCTGCTTTACACAGTTTATTAATCTATCATAGCGTTCCTGATATATTCAGTCTGCTATAAAATCCAGTATACCAGAACAGAAAGCAATGCATACTTTTTCAAAAAACTTGCATTTTTGTTTTGCAAGTTTGAAGCAAAAAAAAATGGAAAATACCTTTCCTCGAAGGAAAATGAAATGAAAATGAAAATCGCTTATTGTCACGAGTAGGCTTCAATGAAGTTACTGTGAAAAGCCCCTAGTCGCCACATTCCGGCGCCTATCCGGGGAGGCTGGTACGGGAATCGAACCGTGCTGCTGGCCTGCTTGGTCTGCTTTAAAAGCCAGCGATTTAGCCTGGTGAGCTAAACCAGCTGATACTGGACAATAAAGAATATTATTTTCCTTGTGAATAATATGTAACAGAAGAAACAGATCAACATGCTGGATTCTGAGGAATTCACTCTGAACTCTGTTCATTGCCAGTACAATTCTATTCCTGGACACGTTTGATTATTAATTTTCTGTTCTTGCCAACTTAATATCACAAGTGACTTTTGTTCTGCTTACAATAATAAAACAAAAGTCAGGTAATTGAAAATGCATTTTGCATTAATTCAGTGGAATTTCCAACCTTGTCTTCATTATCAAGATACCCAGAGGAACGACGGACAGTTGAAGCAACATCTCCAGGCATAGACAGATCGGCAAGCAGGTTTGACAGCTGAGACCGAGAACGTTGACGAATCGAGGATCTGCAGATATATAGTGATTTCTAATACTGTCCAATATTGTCCAATATGCATTTCAAAACAACCAAAGGTTCAATTCGTTCAATGGGCAAGTCTTAAGGAAGGAAATGGTTTCTCTATTTATGATTATCATTGCCTTTTTACATGATTACGTTTTGAAGAATTTAATCAAATTGTTTAATCTAAGCAAAGTTAAAGACTAATTAAGTGCAATTGTGCGTCAAGAATTAAATCAAAACGTGCATCTGGTGAAATTATTCCTGATATACAGACAGTCTATAAATGGGGGTTACAGAAACGTACTTGCTTGAATACATTATAATGCTAAACATAATGCACAACCGAGGATCCCTTAGGATGTCGTCTTATTTGCAAGACAGCTACTTAATTTAAAGTAGCAATTACCCATAAAAAGGCACTATTGAAGGCTAGATATATTGAAGAATTACAGTGTGTACAAGATCTAATCCTATATATGAAAGGGGCAGAGTGAAAGGTGGAATGGACCCTTAAATGAGTATAAATATCCCAAAGATTGGAAACCACTGATGGGTTTCTACTAGATTGAGATCTTTAATGAACAAACCATTCAGGGTAGAATGGATACTCCACTTCAGAGCAATATACTATTATTTACCATGGTCCACTGCCACCTTCCCCAAGATATACTCCAAGAAATGGTGGTAACTTAAGGCGGAAAGAAGGAAAATCCTCTGAGATCTGGTGGGAGTGGAAGAGGGAAAACTGCAATAAATGCTGGAACTACTCAGTAGGTCAGGCTGAGGGAATCAGAGATAACGGGCTGTATTCTCTGCTGCATTGGGAACTTCGCTCCCAGCAGCGAATGCCGAAGAATCCAGCGTCGATCCCATTCCAGTGCTCCAGTCCCCTGCTGGTCTTGGGATCGAGGTTTGCATCCTGTGTCAGCGGGAGGGTACAAATGATCATTAATGCATCCTATTAAAGGGCCGGGCACCTTATTCTCCGGGCCCTTATGATTCTCTCATCCTCTGAGCCAGAATCATCTGGGCAAGAATTGATGCAGGTCTAAACAACCATGTACCTGATGCGGTGGATCTCACGATGGGCCAAGGTATTTTCTAAATTGCCCCTAGTTGGGGTAACGGACATAGGGTGGGGATAGGGCATGGGTACGGTGATCTTTCAGAGGGTCAGTGCAGAGTCGATGGGCTGATTGTCCTCCTCCTGCACTGTACGGTGTCTATGATCTCAGTATCTGATCCCGGACACCATTTCTATCCCTCCACAGAGACTTCCCACGCAGGAAATTAATGGTCACGCTGCGCCTGAAAAGCAGCTCACCACAGGGCAGCATGGCTGATACAAGCCAATCTGGTACTGCCAAGGTGCCCAAGTGGCACTGACAGATGTGAGGGGCACTGGCAGAGTGCCAGGTCAGCACTTCCAAAGTGCCAAGCTGGCAGTTTTTGCACGGGGCCCGGGGTGCCCTGTGGGGGTGTTGGGAGCGGGCTTGGGCACCATCCCACAGTGCGTTAGGGATTGGGAAGGGGTCGTGTTCGCTTCGGGGGCCTTGGCGATTGGGACGCCAAATTAAATCTCTCGCTACACTGAGGTGTTCCAGCGAGAGGAGCTCCTCAATGCACAAAAAGGGACTATGTGGTGCCTCGGCTGTGGGTTCCCTGTTGAGGCCCCTTATCAAACGCGAGTCGTCTTTTATAGTCTTGTGTTTGGGAAACACACGGCTAAACGTGCTTGCTTTGGGATTTTGTTCCCATTTCGTTAAATCGCTCCCATTATCTCTGTTTCTCTAAAGATGCTGCCTTATTTGCTCAGTATTTAGACTTTTTTCTTTTGGTTTTATTTCAGATTTCTTGTACTTGCAGTATTTTGTTCTTCTGTTAGAAGGAAAACTTTGTTAGGATGATAAAATGGTAGTAGGCCTTACCGGCCAATTGGCTTGCCATGAGAGACTCTACTGCAATATATTTTTCTCATATTTGGCATTGCAAGATTTCGGCAGACACCCGAGACAAAAACCTGAAAGCAATTACTAAGTTTGGCTGAGCCATTTACCTCGATGGATTATGAAAGCTTATTTAGGTTGCAAGACAATGATATGAATAGTTGGCACTCAAGAATATGACCTACAGTTGAAATAATCTAGAGTAGGAAGATTAGAAAATATCGATAAAACTTAATATGCCCTAAAGTGGCAATGTTGTCCCTTTTAAATTATACTGGAAATAGCCTTCCCTTGGTGTGTACTTACTTAATAACAAGACAAATCTTGATCCAAGGGCAGAATTTTCTGGAAAAATGTCTAAGTGTGGTAGTGAACGGGAATTGCCAGGAGATTCCTGGTGCCCGGCCCAACGGGGCCGGCAACACAATTCAACATTAATTGGTCCACTTAATGAGGCCTCATGGGCTTCTCGCCGCAAATGAAGGCTCGCCAGATGATTCACCAGGACCGCACTCGCAGGCCCCCAACTAATAAGGTCGAGCAGCACTTAAGCAGCACTTGCTCAGCCAACCCCAGCCAGCTCGCAACAATGGCGCCGAGGAGACCAGCCCCAAGATTTGCAGATGCTAACCTGGGGAGGCTGCCCGACGGCATGGAGACCAGGAGGGTTGGTCTGTTCTGAGGGTCCCGGAGAGTTAGCCACAAGGCAGCATGTGCTGCCTGGGACAAAGTGGCAGCAGCTGTCAGCTCGGGGAGTGTGACCAGGAAGACTGACCTTCAGTGCCGAAAAAAGGTTAATGACCTACACCGGGCAGCACGAATGAGTAGACACCAACAACCCCCCCACCCAAGGGAGCATCCACCCCCACCTCCCAGGTAACCACCAGCCCTTCCTCTGCTCCTTCTCCCTTAACTCCCCCCAAACCTCTCCTTCACACCCCCTCTCCCACCACTGTGAACCACGCATGTGGCTATCAATGCCCTCTATGTGTCTCCTCAGGAAAACCTCTCCCATAATCGTCAGGAGAGAGCCCAGACTGGCGGAGGGGTGCTGGATATAAAAATCCTCATCTCCTTCAAGGAGCGTGCCCTGGAGGTGACTGGGGTGGCCGTGGACAGAGCGGTCACCAACATGGAGGCTGGCGGACGCCGCAGAGGTGAGGAACCACTGTGCTCCACTGGAGGACCTGTCACATGAGTAGTGATTGGCTTACTGACTGACCCATCCCTCCCACTGACCAAATGTCCATTCTCCCGCAGGTCCTCCAGCTGATGGCGCCGGCCCATCCTGGGTGGCCCCTTCTTCTGACTCCGAGGAGAACACCTGTGCTCCCCTTGGAGCCAGAGAACCCCTGGGTGTTCGGATGTTGCGTGTATGGTGTTGCCTCCTGAAGTGTTCAAGCACAGTGTCCAGCCATCAAGGTGTGATTGGGATGCTAGGCAATGACCCCACATACTACATGGCCCACCCACCCAAGGAATCCACTTGCCATGTGTGAAGAGCTCACTTAATCACGATTGCAAATTCCCTACTAGTAATAGCCTTCAGCCGTGCAGCCAGAGGCATTGGCAGTCGGTGGAGGTTATGGGCCCATCGGTGGGATGGATGGGCAGGACCAAGGGTTGCCCCAGGAACGGGTACACACAATTCAGGGGTTGGCATGGCAGTGCCATGAGCGGTTACCTCCCGGTTGTCCGCCCCAGCGCAGCCTCTCACCGACCACTGGGGTGGCAAGTCCAGTGTCCCTGGGCTCTTTGCCTGTGAGCAAAGATGGCGAGTCACCTCCTTGGCTCACCACAAAAGCCCTTCCGACAGGTTCACATTTTTCAAAAGGAGTACTAATCGGTGCCAGCGTGAGCAGTTGCTGGGGAGGCCACTGAATGACAGGATATGGGGTGGCTCCCGTTAATTGTATGGAAATGGGGCTTAAGTGATGATAATTGGTTTCTCACCATCCCGATTTCGCCAATGGGAGCTGGCCGGTTGCATCGCAAACTGTTTGATGCCTGGCTCGGATCTCGTTTCTCACTCTCCCGCTATTCACCAGCCTCATTACACTTGAGTGAGAGTGCAGCGAGGCCCCCAAGATCTCCACAGGGCAGTATTTGCTTCTTACCGTAAACTTGCTTGATAGCTCCCTCTTCTGAAAGACTGTTGCTTTTCAATTCTTTGTTCTTCAACTGGGCAGTTTGCTGCCACTAAGAAATGAGCAAATGTGGAAAGGAAAGTAAAATGTTTCTGGCATTCATTATAAAATTAATCGATGAGCATTTTGTTTTCAGCAGAATAATTGAAGTGATAAAGTTTCTCACTTTGCCGTGCTTTTTCATTGAGAGCTTTGTCGCCCTGGCTTTGCAGGGTTACCAAAGTGAAATAAACGCCTTTTCTTTCAAGTAGTTCTGCATGTTTTCCCTGTTCCACAGCTCTTCCATGCTCAAAACCAATGATCACATCAGCATTCCTTACTGTGGATAAACGATGAGCGATGGAGATTGTTGTCCGACCCAACCGAACCTTTGCACAAAAATAATTTCAACAAGCTTCAGAAATGTTGAATTTAATGTAATTAGTTACTTCATTAACTAAATTATATAGGACAGAAGATGGGTAGTAAAACAATAATGAAATGAAATGAAAAATGCTTATTGTCACGAGTAGGCTTCAATGAAGTTACTGTGAAAAGCCCCTAGTCGCCACATTCCGGCGCCTGTCCGGGGAGGCTTGTACTGGAATTGAACCGTGCTGCTGGCCTGCTTGGTCTGCTTTAAAAGCCAGCGATTTAGCCCAGTGAGCTAAAACAGCCCCTAATGCAATACAACAATAAGAATAACAGCAACAACATTAATCCTTTATACGGTGCCTTTAAAGTTGGAATATATCCAATGGAGCTTCTTAAAGGGGTAAAGCTAAACATACAGCAAACCAAGGAATAAATAATGAAGAAAGGTCACCAAACACTTGTTAAAGAGATAGATTTATAGGAAGAGCAGGGGATAGAGAGGCAGGCAGGTTTAAGGAGAACAAAAACATGGAAGTGGAATTTAGACAGACAAAAGCACCACCGCTAAAGAAATGAAATGAAATGAAAATCGCTTATTGTCACCAGTAGGCTTCGATGCAGTTACTGTGAAAAGCCCCTAGTCACCGCATTCCAGCGCCTATTCAGGGAGGCTAGTACGGGAATTGAACCGTGCTGCTGGCCTGCCTTGGTCTGCTGTAAAAGCCAGCGATTTAGCCCAGTGTGCTAAACCAGCCCCCAAATTGCTTATAGGCAAGGGTGTGTGCTGAAGAGGGATGCAATAAAGGCCAGCATCACAGGACTGGGGAACCCCTGGGGAGGTTGGGACTCTGAGGGAGGTTTCAGAGGATATGTGCCAACCGTTTTTTTTTGTAATGGAAACACACCTTGTCCAATGCATTTTGAACAACCGCCTCACTCTCGTTGTCTAGTGCTGACGTTGCCATGTCCAGCAACAGAATTTTGGGGTTTCTCACAAGAGCTCGAGCAATGGCAATGCGCTGCTTTTGTCCTCCACTCATTTGACCCCCCCCTTCACCCACAAGGGTGTTAAATTTCTGAAAAAGAAATGAGTATGTATGAGCAAGTCGAGGAAGAAGTGAGTTAACACACTATCAATTCTATTTGTCACTACGGCTCCAATTCTGTATGGTCTGATGAACAGAAACTCCCCTCTGTTGGACAACTGTAGGAATCCAATGTGGAGTAATTTAGAATCAACCTGGCTCATTTCTATTTAAGTGTGGTGTGCAGCACAAAACTGCCAGTGGAGTTAGAAAAAATGGCACAACTGTGCAGCAAGTTTGCTTTTTGGGAATACCGGATTTGAGAATAACAAGACCTTGTGCCAAAAGTTGGAAAATTATGTCCCCACTCTTAACACCCTACATTTGGAAGAATAAAAAACATTCAGCAAAAATTACATTTTACATTTTGTTTCTAGAGGATGGCACACTATTCAAATATCCTGTGTATGCAAAGATATCTTGGCTATTCCCAAAAATATAAAAAGGAACTAATACAAGGGGTGGGATTCTCCGGTCGCTGATGGTGAAATTGGGTTCGGCGATCAGGCAGAGAATACCTGATTCCGACCAAATCCGGGGTGGAGCAGCTTTTGTGATGCTCTGCCCCCTCCAAAATGGCATACTCGGAGAATTCGCCACACGTCGTATCAATGGCCTCAGGCCATTGCCTGCGGCCCACCTCACAATACTTCCCCCCCGACTGGCCTTGTTCCCGACGGCATCGGTCGCGTGTGGTCACATCCGTCCGGAACTCGGCGCGGTGGCTGCGGACTCAGTCCAGCACCGCCCCAGTCGGGGGAGGGCCGATCCGCGGGCAGGGGCGACTTTGCCAGGGGCTGGGAGCACTGTTGGGGGGGTGGTCCGGGGCACGCTAGCCGGGCAAAGGGAGGGGCAATATTTTGCAGGCCGGGTCCGGGAGCGGCTGGTGCCATGTTGCACAGCGTGGCTGCTGCAGGCTGCCGCCGTGCGCATGCGCGGCCACAGACCGGCAATTCTCTGGGCCGTATCGGCAGCTAAAGCCGGGTGCTCTACACTGCCGTGATGCTAGCCCCCAGCCAAACGGAAAATCGGTTGCCGTATTACACTATTTTTTCTGTCGCAAAAAACGCCACCTTTCCCACGCTGGCATGGGGACATAGCCTCAAAATCGGAGAATCCAGTCCAGGAATAATGTATTATTCTTAACAATGTATTTTGGGGCATTTAATAAAAAGAGACGTTCACATAGTTTTAAAGGACTATCTGTATATTTTTCCCTCACTTTCCATATTACAGAACAAATAACAACACAATTTTCACAGGATCTTTGCAAAAATAATCTGACATTTCCCTCTTGTGGAGGAGATTAGTATAACATCATGTTGGTGCATCCTGCACAAATTTGTGAAAGAGTAATGCTGGAATAGTCTTTCAACACATGAAGGAAACAAATTGACAATCCTATTAAGTAAAGATTTTATTTCCATGTGCCATTTTTATTTTGTGTTATTATCTTCATTAGAGTATTTGGTTATTTCCATCTATACCTGTTCCTTACAATTCTGAACTAAATAAATTAATTAAGGTAACATCAATTATATTGCCTGGGAGGGGGGGGACAGTTCCATTGAGTCACTTTACTATTTGGATACCGACTTTTGCCACATACAAATAGTGATTTCTGGATGATACCTCTGGCAGATCCATAATGAAGTTGTATGCATTGGCTTCCTTGGCTGCTCTGATAATCTGATCCTTTGTCAAACTGTCACAACCATAGCGAATATTCTCTTCAATGGTGGTAGCGAACAAGACAGGCTCCTGCTCAACGATTCCAATCAAAGAACGCAGCCATTGAATATTCAGAGAGCGGATATCATGGCCATCCAGTGTAACCTGCAAGAACAAGTCAAATTTATAACGACACAAGATATAAGCAGTACTTTGTATTAACGAGGTTGATTTATTGTAAGTCGATACATTATTTCAATTATGATCTATAAATACTGATATGGTGGGTGGAATTCCCCCATTTTAAGACCAAGTGCCACGCCAGAGGCAGAAACGTGGAGTGATTTCCACTGCCGAGGCCGGCAAGAAAACACGCCAAATTTTCCAGCCTTGATCTCATTAATTATGCACCCAAGTGTTTTGTGCCATATTCGGGGGCAGGGCAGGCCTGGATGGTGCGTAGTCTGCCGTTGTGTCTGGGTGCCATATTGAAAAGGCACTATTGAATAAAGAAGGCGAACAGCTGGAGAATGAAGATAGATCTCTGGGAGCACTGGGACTGAATGCTGGATCGCCGAACATTTAGGCTTGAGGATTAATTATCTCCTGGACACCTAATCTGGAAGATCCACCAGTAGATGAATCCCAGACGTAATGCTGTGGTGTTCCAAGGTCTAGGATTGTGGGCTGCCTCCATCCTGAACTCCCAATGCAGCCCCAGATGTTGATCAGGTGAGTCTCGACATCTGCATGCCACATTGTTCCAAATATGTACCACGTCTATGTTCTATGTCGGTGTGTTTTCCTGCTAGCATTGAAAATGAAAATCGCTTATTGTCACGAGTAGGCTTCAACGAAGTTACTGTGAAAAGCCCCTAGTCGCCACATTCCGGCGCCTGTCCGGGGAGGCTGGTACGGGAATCGAACAGTGCTGCTGGCCTGCTTGGTCTGCTTTAAAAGCCAGCGATTTAGCTCAGTGAGCTAAACCAGCCCCTTGCAGAGAATATGGTGTGTCTGTGGGAGGGGGGGGGGGGGTCTGTGGGGGGGGGGGGCTGCTAGCATTGCAGAGAATATGGTGTGTCTGTGGGGGGGGGGGGGCTGCTAGCATTGCAGAGAATATGGTGTGTGTCTGGGGGGGGGGGAGAGGTTGGGCCTTAATGGGATGCAAATTCCGGCTTCTGGTGGGTTTTCTGACCAGCCACATGGTGGGTACCAATGGAAGGTTTCCCTTCAAAAGCGTGTGAAACTAATTGCTGGGCCTCCCGCAATATTCTCCCCCCTATGCCCGTCATTGAACGTGCTAGCAGGGGCTTGGGAGAGTTCCACCCTGTTTTTAGAAATAAAAAGTAATTAAAGAATATGAGATGGTCCGACTTGAATCCTAAACACGAGTGCTATTTTATATATTCATTTTTCCTAATAGGTGCACAATATACTTTGGCAAGTAGAAATCCAAACTAATTTAAGATCACTTTTGCTCCCCACATTTTGGAATTCATTGCTTTGTCCAAAGAAACAACTTGCATTATACTGCAGCACTGTTCCCATTTCCAGGATACCGCAATGTACTTCATTGCGAATGAATGACTTTTGAAGTATGGTCATTGTAATTAACCATGTAAATAATTTGTATACAATATGATTCAGGAAACTTTCTGCTCTTTTTAAAAAAAAGTTACCATGGAATCTTTTACATCTTTAATAAAAAATGTTATTCCGTGCTCCGAGTTCCAAGGCAATGTGCAGAGTGGATGGAGCAAGCCCCGAATCCATTTCCTTCCTTTCTCCAAAGAACGATTCAAATTCAAATTGAACCCAATTCATAGTGCACACAAGAGAGACATACAAGATCCAAGCTGACAAGAACATGCATTGCACCTGATCTCACACTTGTTCCTACTCTTGATCTTAGCCAAAAGGCGAAGAAATGATGGAACCTTTTAAATCTAGCTGAGAGGTAGATACGATAATCTATCATTAGACTTGAATCTTTGTCCAAGTTATGTAGAACTATGAGGTCTTTGCTGCTTGAATTCATGTTTAGTTAAGTGAAACCACCCTTATTGTAAAAGAAAGAGGTTTCTTGTGAATACTTCTGGTAATTTATAATTGGTGTTCGCTCGACTAAAGGTAAGATGAAATCAAATGTGAAATATGCTTCTCACACTGCACTGTTATGAGGTCTGACTACCTTCTCCTACCTCGGTAGCTTCAGAGGTTGTTCAACCTTCTCCAGCACATAGTTGCTACGCTTTATCCTTTTACTGTGCTTAAGGCATCTTTTGTTTGGCCTCCTTCCATCGATACATAGAATCATAGAATTTACAGTGCAGAAGGAGGCCACTCGGCCCATCGAGTCTGCACCGGCCCTTGGAAATAGCACCCCACCCAAGGTCCACACCTCCACCTTATCCCCACAACCCAGCAACCCCACCCAACACTAAGGGCAATTTTGGACACTATGGGCAATTTAGCATGGCCAGTCCACCTAACCCGCACATCTTTGGCCTGTGGGAGGAAACCGGAGCACCCAGGAAACCCACGCACACACGGTGAGAATATGCAGACTTCGCACAGACAGTGACCCAAGCCGGGAATCGAACCTGGGACCCTGGAGCTGTGAAGCAATTGTGCTATCCACAATGCTACCGTGCTACCAAATAACTCTCCTCCCTCCTTTCTCTGATGTGGGCCAATAAAATATCTTCTGAGAAATCTCAAAACTCAGAGGCCGTATGCCTTGCAGTATACCCTCAGACAAGCCAGTGTGATCTCAGTTAGGTGCTCTTAGTTCTTATATTGTTTCTCCGGGAGCTTGACCTACATATGATGACCCCAATGCAGAAAAGAACTAATAATAATCTTTATTAGTGTCACAAGTAGGTTTATATTAACACTGCAATGAAGTTATGGTCATAGCAGATTTACACCAGTGGCTGCAAGTGATAACATTTCCAGTGAGCAATCAACCACAGAGTAAAGTCAAAATCAGAAACTTTAACAAGATAGTAACCTGAGGGAGGGAAATGGTTTTTCGATGCATGCTGAATATTGCAGGACTGAATAGAAAGCGAACATCTGCAGTTGAGAAAGGAATAGCATATGTGGCAACCTATAATATCCCAAATGACAATGCCTGTAAGCTATAGGAAATGTTTATCCATATAGAAGGCAGGCAATCATAAAAAATGCTTTAGTATTTATTTATAACTTTTGAAAACAATTTGAAAGCATACCATTCCTTGTTTAGGATCATAGAATCTCTGAATGAGCTGTACTGTGGAGCTTTTACCAGACCCACTCGGTCCAACAAAGGCTGTTGTTTCACTGGCCTTAATCACCATACTGAGCCGGTCAAGAATCTGAAAAATGTATAAAGGCAAGTCATAACCTGCATGAGTAAAATAAATGAATAATATATATACATACATACAAAGAGAAGATTTGTAATGGAGGTGATTTTGAATATTCTTTAAATATTCATTTATTTTAAATTTAATTTATGGGGCAACATGGTAACAAACACATCCATAATGCTGTGAGAAGGTACTTAGGGAAGGTCAATGTGCGGGATTCTCTGTTCCCCCAGCCGGCCAATGGGGTCTCCCATTGTGGGCAGCCCCACGTCGTCGGGAAATCCACGGGTGGGGGTGTGCTGCCGGCACAACAGAGAATCCCGCCAGTGCGGAATCCAGCCTGATGTGTGGGTTTCACATAAAAATAAAGTGTTAACGCCAATGCAGAATTCATGGGGTGGGATTCTCCCCTACCTGATGGGGTGGGGGGTCCCGGCGCCGAGGAGTGGCGTGAACCACTCCGGCATTGGCCTGCCCCAAAGGTGCGGAATGCATGCGCATGCGCAGAGGGGTTTGTCTCCGCACTGGCCATGGCGGACCGCTACAGCCGCCGGTGCGGAGGAATAGAGTGCCCTCACGGCACAGGTCCGTCCGCGGATCGGTGGCTCCTGATTGCGGGCCAGGCCACCGTGGGGGCACCTCCTGGGGCCAGATCCCTCCGCGCCCCCCGAGGATCCAGGAGGCCGCCCGCGCAGCTAGGTCCTGGCGGTAAGTACCGACTCTAATTTATGCCGGCGGGACCGGCCGAAAACGGGCGACCACTCGGCCCATCGTGGGCCAGAGAATCACCGGGGGGGGAGGGGGGCGCTGCCAGCGCCGCTGACCGGCGCGGCGTGATTCCTGTCCCTGCCAAATCCCCGGCAGCCGGCGGGGGCAGGATTCACTATGCCCCCCATGGCAATTCTCCGACATGGCGGGTGCTCGGAGAATCCTGCCCGTGGACTTTCACGAACACCAGGTCCGGCCCGCTAATGACATGCAAACGGTGCGTTCCGGACCACATTGACGGCGCCATCAAAGTGATAAAGAATTGCGATTTGGCGTCAAATCAGCGCCTGCTGTGATTTTAGCATCAGAACCTATTCTCCGCCCAATAACGTTTTGAGATTTTGACGTTAGCCCACGGAGAATCCCGCCCCATGCCTTCCTTTATATCTGGAAGACACCTCCTGCTCGTTGGTTTGAGAATGCTATCTTGGGTGGAATTTTCCTTTCTGGGACTAGGTTCCCTGGCGGGGGTGGGGATGTTTCCCACTGTGGAAGCCAGTATTTACGTGCAGTACCGTGTGACTCCCACAACATTAATTATGAAAATGGAGATTTCCCACCTTTTTATATGGCAGGGCAGATTGGAAGGCAAGTGCCACACCGTCATATCTAGGCACCAGTTTTAAAATGCGCCCAGACATCAGCTGACCCACCGTAGAACATAGAAGATCCACCTCCTTGAGGATCCTGAAGTCAGAATATCCACGTCATTGATGCAAAGTCACCCACTTCAGCACTTGGTGATCCAGGGTCAGGTCGCTGGAGGCCTCAATCTTGTCTTTGGATCTTTGCGAGCTGCCCCAAGCCTTCATCAGGTAAGTCTGACTCAAGTTGCTCCAGATGTGTTCTGGGCCAGCATGAGTCCCCGCTGGCAGCACAGAACATTGGGCGGTGGGAATGCAGTTCTGGTTAGACCTTCACCTGCATCCCATTAGCAGGATGAAAATCAGTTTCCCATCAGCCTCTGGCAACCCGCCATGATGAGTGGAAAAAGAAATCTGCTGCCATTTTACACCGGTAGGAAACCCTTTAGTTCCCATCATATTATCCCGCCCCCCGAGCCCCTCTGCACCACTTATCATTAAACCACGGGGGACTCGAAAATCCCTGTACTCAGAGGTAGATTTGTTCTTGACTAGGAGAAAGATTATCTTGTACAAGAGGTGAGTATCCAATTAAATAAATACTAGTCAATGTGACATCATAAATGCACAACATCATGGAAGGACTTGGACTGGCTTGATTGCTGAATGAGGCTGCAAAGGAAATATCCCAGGCTCTCTTCACTAAGGTCCTGAGATTTTTCCTGATTTTTTATTCTCCGAGGAGATCAAGTGGCTCTGGGTGGATGGGGAATACCTGCGTTGGGATACATGTGGCATTGCAACAATATGGGGCAGGCTGGATGAACCAGTGGCAATATTCCCATCTATCATTTTCATCTTTTCACATGAAGCTCACTTTTAATGCATTAATGTCATATAACCAGCAAAATGTGCCAAACCTCGATCATTTGTAGTGTATTACTGGTGTAATAATGTCATGAATGCTGACGATATCAATAAAATTCAGAATCGACATGCTATGAAAATGTTTATGATTTTACTTAACATCACATTAGTTTAAGCACTTGCACCCTTATTTCACTCTGACTGCAGAGCATGTGCCACCTGTATTGTGTAAATAAATAAAAACATGTTTCAGAGAATACCTTGACTTCTGGCCTGGAGGGATAATTGAAGGTCACATTGTGGAATTCAATATCACCTTTTACTTTATTCAGCTTGTATCCTTCTTCTGACATGCAGTCAATCTCAGGCTCCTAAGAAGAATTAGTTTATTATTCTAGTTTGCTGAGTTCGCACCATTTTAATCTGAACCAAAGACCTGAAAAATAATACTTGAACTCACTCGGTCTATAGTTTCAAATATATTTGTGGCAGCTCCACGCCCAGAGGCAAATGTCTCCAAACAAGGTGAAGCCTGACCAAGATTCATAGCAGCTACTAGTACTCCCAGGAACACCTAAAATAAAATAATACAATTTGAAGCTCACTCTAAATTCAACATTGATGTATGAATATTGATAAAATTGGGAAATAATAGCTGGTATTGAAAAATGGATTTCAAAAATCTTTCAAATGATGAGACTGCGCTAACTCACAATTTTTGGAGGAAAAATTTGTGTGCTGCCAGAATTGACATGACATGGACACTGCGGCTAAAGATGTGCAGCAAAACTTGCTGCAAGCTGAGCCTCAGGCCTCCTCCAAACCCAGAAAGCTGCAGATGCCAATCAGGCCTTCGGTTAGGCCCTTAGGAAATTTGGTCAGCTCTGACATTGAACCAGTTCGTAGATAACTCCTGGGAGGGGGTGGAGAGGTGAGCAGGACTAACAACAACCTAAAATACTTGAGAGGAGCCGAGAGGAACAATCTTCCTGTAGCACAGAACAAGAAGCTTACTTTACGACTTATGGGGAGCCTCCAGAAGTCTCTGGAAGGAATGCTAGTTAAGGCGTTGTGGACCAGGAAAACTGAATGGAGCACACTCAGTTTATGCTCTGCCAAGTCAATGTTGAGTGTGGTGAAGGGGCCTTAAAAGGACACTGATTTGCATAATCAGTATGCCGAATGCCTGTTTCAGGCAGGCACCCTGGACACTTGGACGTTGTCAGTAAACTTTGAGGGAGGAGCGTGACAGATCGCAACCTGATTTTGGAGTACCCCATTTCAGATTTGATGATTTTTAAACCAAAAACACTTGGTAGTTAATTACACTACCACTGTATTTATCCAAGTAAATATGAAACGTGGCTTGTTCAAAACTATATCTTAAAAGTAATACATTAAAAATTAAAGCAGCTGATCTGCAAAGCAAGTTTTACACCTTTGAGTATGGGAATTAGAAGCAGGAGTAGGCTATTATGCCCTTTTATCCTACTCCTCCCATCAATCAGATTATGACTGATCCTGTGGGCAAGAAGCTACCATTCTACCCGATTTATTTTTGGTCTGAAGTTTTCTTTTATATTCATTACGACTTCATTACATGTCAATTAACAATTGGACATTTTTCTATAAATATACCTGTAAAAGACCTCCGGGTGTATATTCATTCTGTTCTATGACCAGCCGAGACCCGTACCAAAATGCTAGAGCATAGCATAAGAAGATTATCATCCAAACATAGCCCGTGAAAAATCCCACGATCATGCCTTTCCTAACACCCCAGCGTTGAGCGTAGACCAAGTTTTTATCATACCTGTATAATAGATTTTGAAATAATAAATAATGAATAATTATTTCGAGAGCATATTATTTTATTTTGCAGAATGTTTTTTTAAAAACATTTCCTAATATCCAAAATAGGACATTAGGAAATGTTAAAAACAGCTTAAATAAATTCTGAAGCTTGGGTCATCTCCTCGTCTTTCTTATGTTTGTCAGTATAAATCCTGACCTATTATTCGGATTATGGATTTGCAATCTTTGATACAGGCTTCATTGTATGTATCAAATAGCTTTTATCTTTTTTTATTAATAATTGATACAATATGTAAAAGAACAATTGTACCATGGTAACTAACCTTTCCACCTCTTTTTTCTCACCACTGAACGCAGCCACTGTTCGTATGGATGAAAGTACTTCATCTGCGACAGCACCAGCTTTAGCATAAGCCTTTAATCCAAGCCCAGTCAGTTTTGAGACAGACTGTAAAACAATTATAGTTAATATTATTCCAATACACCAACCATGTTCTCTATTAAAACATGCCGTTGTATGCAGGTTGATTTAAATATTCAATAGTTTGCATTATAATGGATTCTGCACATATATATCAAATTGAACCCCTACATAGAAGCCTTTAGAAAATTAATTAATAGCATTTTCAGTCATTTACAACAAATTTCATTTGTGACTACAAATGCAATGATTTATGACAGTGGGGAGGGTGGAACCAGGAAAGTAAAGACCTGTCAGATGAATATCATTGGCAAGGGAGTTACTAGAAACTATTATTAGGGATTGAGTGATTGAGCATTTGAACATGTACGAACTGATCATGGACTTGTGAAGGATAGGTCATGCCTACTAATCTGGTTGATATTTTTTGTGGCTGTCTATCAAATGTTTATGGATATGGATTTTAAATTTAAATTAATTAGATAAAGTTATCAGCAAAAATGAGACTGCATGAAATTGGAAGTAACTTCAGAACACCTTTCCACTTGCCCCATCACCCACATTCTCTCTCCCATAACTATTGACTCCCACAGGAATCACATTCAACCTCCCCACCAACACTCTTCAACTCTCCCCCTTCTATCCTATCCAAGTAAATGTAGAGGTGGTCCCCTTTAGTCCCAAAAATTCCTCCCCAGTTTCAATAGACTTACCCCCCTCAGCCTTCCGACATTCCTGAATCCGAGTCACTTTTCACATTCCCACCAACACCCCTCGGCACCCTTCACATAATCACTGCCCCCTCACCCACCCACCCTACTGGCTCCCACTTCCACCGTTAACCAACACTATTCCCTCTTTATCACTGGTACACTTGGTTTGACCCACAGGAATCACCAGTGACTCCACCCCCCTCTCCTTGACCACCCCCCTCCCCGTACCCATCCACACCTCTATACAAGCCCTCGCAGCCCGCAAAACAACATACTAGCTCATCCATTGCAAGCCGCTGCTGAATCCCTCTCTTTCCCATACCAGCACCAATCTCCCCATACCCCTCTGAGATTCACATTCACTCCACCTCTTCACTCCTCATCTTCCCATCATTTCCCACCCAGCACTGATCCTCACTGACCAGCACTACCTCCTGTGGCCTTCCACCTGCAGTTTGATGATTTGAACTCTCGAAGAATTTGCTGGTTGAGCATTCAAGCCCTCAAGGAAGTGAAATACACCAAAAACAACCACCTCCTGGAAGCTTCTGCATGGAGATCTACGTGGCTTATGCTCCCCCCCACCCAGTACACGGTGTTCCAGAGTCCACCCTCAGGAGACCTCCATGTGCTGCTCAGCTCCACAAGCCGCCCGAGGCCTTCTTAAGGTAAGTGCCGACTTTTACACGCCATGTTAGTCCAAATGTGTACTGGACCATTGGCATTGCGGGAGATTGTGTGTGGTGGTGGGGGTAGTCAGGGGAGGGTGGGTGGGGGGTTGTGATTGGGCCTTCATTTGCATCACATTAGCAGGATCAGGATATAAATAGTTTTTACACTAGCCACTGGTGGGACCTGTGACTCGCCATGGAAACTGGGAGTAGACCTACCCGCCATAATTTTGCGCCAGTACAAAATAGATTTCTGAGTACCTGCTGCATTGTGCCACCTTGCCCACCATTAAACCCGTGACAGGGGGCTGGAAAATTCCACCTCTTTTCTTCCAAAAGGCAGTAAATACAGGCTCAGTTTAAATTTGCAATATTGAGACTGACAGATTTTAATGAGTATTGATATCAAAAGATATGGATCAAAGTCAGGTAAATAGAGTTGAGGTGCAGATTAACCATGATCTAATTAAATGACCGAACAGGTTTAAGGGGCTTAAAGGCCTATCTTTTCAATTAATTGTCAAGATCATTTTCAATGTAACTTTATGTCCAGGTATCTGAAGCGAGAGTCCAACCAAGCAAAGGTATATGCCCTCTGTTTAAGAGTTTTTATTTAAAAATTGCACAAGATCTTTGTTATTAGAAAGATGTTGTGGAGTGTGGTGATCAGAGTGATTATGTGCAGTATTATGTCCTAAGCATTCAGGGATGTTTTATGGTCAGTACCTTTGGCTTGTACTTTGGATGTCTTGGTGTGATCCGATGCAGCTAAAAGGTAACTGCTGCCTATCTAAATGCCTGGATTCTGAGAAAATGTGTTCTGGCAGGCATTAAGGAGTGCTATGCATTGAGGTGAGCTATGCCATTTTTTAATTTATTAAAATGATTGCGGTTGCCTTGAAGAGCATTTGTCTTGAGCATGGGCTCTTCAGGAAAAGAGAGAAGTGAGTAAAAGGAATAGGACAATTTGACATTTGTCAGGATCAGTCTCAAATTCCGGGCTTTCCCAAACTAGTAGCTGTCTATTGTCAACTGGGTCTTACTAACTGAGATTGGAGAATTGCATAACTATGCACTTCTGCTTGAGTATTGGAACAGATGTTGCATGGCTTGTGAAACTGAGCGAAGTGTAATTTCTTTCAGTTTCACATTCTCTGTTGATCTCACTGAGGTGTGAGATACGTTATAATCAATATGCCTAATTGATGCAACAGGGCTGCTTTACATGCTGCCAGATTGTGCACACGAACACCTTCCCTCGCTTGTTATCCTGCTTCAAGTGTTTGGTTTGCAGGAGTCGCTTTAAAGTATCTACTGACGGCAGTAATGGACCAGGCACATAAAACTCAGCATTTAAACTACTGCAGTATTATGGGTTGGATTATGAAAGGTAACTTTGATGCATTAAAAAACAAGAATTTATGTAGAGTGGGATAAAATCCAGACACCTGGGCTAATGTTAAAATGACTAGTACCAATATAACCTCAACAAGTTTCATGAACTCAAAAAGATTTTATGCTATTTTATCTACAATGGGATAATTGAACAACTGTAACAAAATTATCTTCCTGCTCGTCTAACATTCAAACAACAGCTAAAACAGCTAAATGAATAGGATGGGAATAGAGGGATATGGTCCCCGGAAGGGGAGGGGGTTTTAGCTCAGATGGGCAGCATGGTCAGTGCAGGTTTGGAGGGTCGAAGGGCCTGTTCCTGTGCTGTGATTTTCTTTGTTCTTTGACAGTTTTATTTTTTTGTAGCTGAACCAATGAACTATTATGGTACAATATGTCGCATCTCTGAGCATAGCAGCTCGTATTATTCACCCTGTTTTTGAATATTTCCACATTGAGGAACTATGATTTTCTCTAGATCCATTAGAATTATTCTGCTTTTCTATTTCCTTCTCACTGCCGTTGCCTTCCTGAAACCCTCAGGGCGAAATTCTCCCAAAACGGGAGAAATCGTCAAACTGCCGTAAAACCCGGGCGGGTTTTACGGCATCGCGCCCCTTCCCGACGGGGGACCGATTCTGGTCCCCCGTCGGGGCTAGCAGCCCGACGTCGGAGGCTCCGACAAGTCGGGCTTAACGAAAATCGTTAAGCCCGCTTGTCGGACTTAGCGCCGGCTGACGCGTCATATGACGTCAGCCGCGCATGCGCAGATGGGAAGACTCCACCCGCGCGTGCGCGGGTGACGTCATCGCGTTTTTGCGCGAAACCCGCGCATGCGCGGTCCGGGTTGCCCCTCAGCCGCCCCGCGTATTGATACTGCGGGGCGGCGGAAGGACAAATAGTGCGCGGGCATCGGGCCCGCTGCCCGCGATCGGTGGGCACCGATCGCGGGCCCATGGCACCCTTGGCACGGCCGTGGTACTGCCGTGCCAATCGGTGCCATGGTTATTTTTTTCCAGGTAGTCACGACGTTTTTACGAACGGCAGGACCAGGTGTGTTTGCCGTTCGTAAAAAGGTCGTAAAGGGCTGGGACTTCGGCCCTTCTAACAGCTGTGAATCGCTGCCGGCCGTAAAAAAACGGCGGCAGCGATTCGTGTCGGGATTTCGGCGGGGGGGTGGGAGAATAGCGGGAGGGCGTCAAAAAAGTCGGGAAGGCCCTCCCGCTATTCTCCCACCCGTCGTGGGGGGCGGAGAATTTCGCCCTCAGTATTTGGTTACTCTTTCACATCGAACTTAAAATGAATCAACCTACAAATTATCAAGTCTGATTTGTAATTAACTTGTACCACTTCCAATTAAATACTCATTTTCACCCACCTAAAAGTCAGAATTTCTGGAAAAACTCAACGGGACTCCTATCACCTGCCAAGCGAGAAATAGAGTTGTCGGGCAGAACTTTCTCCATGGCACAGTGGGTGGGAAAAATGAGGTGGAAGCCGCTGTTATGAAGGGTGGCTTCCTTTGCCATATTTTTAGGAATATTTGAATTAAAAAGTTAAGGGCTGGGTCCCACGACACTCCACTAGCAACTTGGATATTTGAAAGATTGGGGGTGCCCTGAAATATCCACCCCCCCCCCCCCCCCTCCCGCCTCCATGGAACCTCTCCATCATGGAACTACTCCCCATGAACCATGGAACCCTCTCCATCATGGAACCTCCATCCACAATGGAACGCTTTCCTCTTTCCTCCATGGAACTCCTCCCCATTCCCCTCAACTTCTATGTAATTCTACCACCATGGAAGCCTCCCTGGCACGATCCCTTGCACTTCCCGGATGCTGTCTCTTGCATTGCTCCCAGCACAGTGTGAGGGGAAAGTGCCTGGACGATGCAGGGAGCAGTACCAGAGGACAGTGCCAAGAGGCAGTGCCCAGGCAGAGGTAGGGTACTGATTATGCATGATCTTCCCCCCGTGGTGATGCACTCACCTGTGCAGCTCTGGCAGGTTCTGCTCACTATGTGCATGTCATGGGCAGCAGTTCCGCTTCTTGGTGGTGCGAGGGAATGCCAACATGAATGGACAACTTAAGGGGGTGGGGAACGATCAGGCGTAAAGGCCTGATAATTATATTGAAGTATATCTTATATACTTATATATATGTATGTCGGGACACCCGTTGCATCATTGGGGGCGGGAACAATTGCAACAGGAAAACCCGCCAGCATAAAATGCGACTTGGTACTTCTGTGGGATTTTCCGCTGCCTATCCCGCCCCCTGAAAATCGCAGCCGAAAATCCCCTCCCCACAAGCGGTTTAGGTTGAAGGGAAAAGTAGAAAAGTTCTGACAAAGGATCATCGTCCTGAAATGTTAACTCTGCCTCTCTCTCTTATTGGTACTGGCCGATCTGGTTTTTACATCAGATTTCCAGAATCTACAATACTTTGCTTTTTTAGTCTTTTTCGTACTCATCTTGTGTGACCTTCCTAAACTTGCGAGGTATCTTCAATTCTTCACCTGTGCCTCAACCAACATTGACCTTCCAGGTTCAAACTATCAATAACGCCTGGTCATTGTAAAGGGTCCTAGAGTACTGGGGCTGGATTCTCCGATCCTGCAGCTATGTCTGCAGGATCCGTCTGGTCTTATGGCCAGAAAGTTGGCGCCACCCCCGCACCGATCCTCCGTCCAGTGAGGGGCTAGCAGCCCCCAGCTTTACATGCAGATATGCCATGTGCACGGCGGCGGCCTGTGGTAGCAGGCTGCGCAACATGGCACCGGGTGCGCGCGGACCCGGCCTGCCAAAAACTGCCCCCCTGTAACCAGCATTATCACTCTCAGACCACCCCCCACCAGCCCCCAAGCTCCCGCCGAAGCACCCCCTGCAAGTGGAATGGCTACCCCATGAAATGAAATGAAACTGAAATGAAATGAAATTAAATGAAAATCGCTTATTGTCACAAGTAGGCTTCCAATGAAGTTATTGTGAAAAGCCCCTAGTTGCCACATTCTGGCACTTGTTTGGGTGGCGGTGCTGGACACAGACCGCAGCCGCCATGCAAGGTCCCCGAACAATGTGAGTACACGCGAGTGATGCCATCATGGACCCAGCCCATTGGGGGCGGAGCATCGGGGAAGGCCTCAGTTGACGTGCTGAGCCGTCCATTCGGCATGCGGCATACTCCCCGAGTACACCGCTTTTGAGGGGCGGAGCATCGCAAAAAATGGCACCGCCCCCGATTCCAGCGTAAACGTGGTTTCTCCAGCCTATCGCCGAACGCGATTTTGCCGTCGACGATCAGAGAATCCAGCTCCTGATCTTTGAAAGTGAATACTCTTCCCAATACATACACATACCCAGTCAACACTCAGCAGAAAAAGACCAATAGTAAATATCAAACTTGCACTTTCCACTTCAGCAGAAATGGAACTTATCAATGTCAGAAATGCTTTTCACGTGAAGCTAGATAATTGCAGTAGGGAGAATGGAATTGCAGGGTTTGCTGACAGGATTAGATCACGTAGGGTGGTAGGTGTAGGATATGGCTCAGATCAGTTGGGTTAAATGCAGTTTCTGTGTTGTATATTCTGTGTAACCTGAGAAACATGTGATGGATGCGCAGTTCTGGCACAAACTGTTGTGTATGCAATTATTTCCTCACCAATGCCATGAGAGCAGCTCCAAGACCAATCAGCGGACTGACAGCAATAATAACCAGTGTAAGCTTCCAACCGCTGACAAATCCAAGCAGGAATCCACTAACAAAAGTCGTGAAACGTTGAATAAAAATCCCAACTTGATCAGCAATGGCATCATTGATTTTGTTAATATCACTGCAAAATATGAAGAACATTGAAGGCACTCGTGTTCATCAAATTGTTTTGACAGAGGTGTAATGCTGAAGCATAAGATTATTGTTATAATTGTAGAATACAGACACACGCCGCCTTCATCCTGCGCCCACACATATATGGTAAATTTAGAACTTAACTATTGGTTCAGCTCTGTGTTGTTCTGCTGCAAAGCTGTTGCTGTAAAGTCAAGTGAATCAAAGAAAACAATGGCAATCATTTCCAAACTGTACACTGGCATGTGACAGCAATAGCAAATTATTGAAGTATCTATATATAGCAAATTATTTCACGTCTTCCAAAAGTGGTCTCGACACTGCTACAGTCTAGGAATAACCTAACTCTTAATCACTCATCAATTTTAAGGGCTCGTTGCAATTTGTAATCTCTGCGCCATTAAGTAGTAAGACAATCTAATGTCTGGAATTCCCGTCCGGAAAGTATTGGTTATTAACTGGACCATTATGCTGAGGCAGAGAATGGGGATCATTTACTTTCTTGTAACGAAAGAGGAGAATAATGGGCATAAAAGGGCTTAAAACCAAAGACTGTGCGAGGAAAGAAATAGATTTTACATTTGATATGGCGGCGTCATGAACATTTTCAGCAATTTTCACCTTGTTTTAGGATGGGAATAGAAAAGTCGGATTCTAAAAATGACGAAGCTGGACTTACCACGACGTTCCTGCTCCTAATCCACTTGGCTGTGAATTAGTTCATCTTTCAGGTGGGAGGTTAATAAGAATATGCAAATTGGGCTGTTGGTAGTGTGAAGTAGACCAGTGTAATTTTGAGAAACCAAAGGTAATGCCCAGTGGTATTGAGCAGCCTAATCAGCTGTTCTTAAACAATGAATGTTCCTCCTGGCTCCACCAAAATATTCCAGCCTGCAAGTAGCTTCTCTGTGCCACTCATCCCTATTTCATCTTTTAATGTTGAACTTTTAACTTAGTTGCCTAAAAGAGTTGCTGGATTTTCCACTGCCCCTCAATCAACCAGCTGCCTCGAGGCACTTATTTAGTGTCTCAGCTTGCTGGCGTTATGAAAATGAGGTCCGGCCATCAAAATGGATTAGGATTCTCACTGAGGACATGAGGTGTTCAACGTTAGGGCAGTACGGTGACACAGTGGTTAGCACTGCTGCCTCACAGCGTCAGGGACCCGGGTTCAATTCCGGCCTTGGATCACTGTCAGTGTGGAGTTTGAATTTTTCCCGTGTCTACATGGGTTTTCTCTGGGTGCTCCGGTTTCCTCCCACAGTCCAAAAATGTGCGGGTTAGGCGGATTGGCCATGCAAATTATCCCTTAGCGTCTGGGGATGTGCAGGTTAGGTTATGGGGTTACGGGGACAACCGGCCCGCGTGATGCCCCGCCAGCAGGGTGGTTCCGGGTTGTGTGGGGGAGGGGGGATGGGTGGTGGGGGCACCCATACGTCCGGTGTCGCTCTGCACAGTGGATGGTCAGTGAGATGCGCAGAAAGATGGTTGCCTTGTAAGCCACTGCATTGGCGGCTCCTGCCTGCACACCCCGGTCCTGGGGGGGTCACCCTGACCCCATGGTCCATCCCCTGGTCACCTCATGCAACTCATCCTGGGCCTGGCAGATGTCTCCATGGCCAGTGGTAGCACCAGTAGTTCCCAGTTTGGGAACATGCTCTACCTCCTCCCTCTCCCTCAGCAGCCAAGGCACTTGCTTCCTGATTTCAGATACCACAAGCAGATCTCACCATCGGTAATTCCTCCTGGCGGGGGTGGAGCATCATTGGAGGCCTGGAGAATACCGGGGCTGGCCTATTAATGATATGCCAATGGTGTTTACTGTGCAATTTGTATGGCCACGCCGACATGTGGCACAGAACGCATTCATGCCATTGTCGAGGGCTGGAGTATCGCATTCCGTTTGGCGCCCAGCACTGGCCATGGTTATTGGCGTTGGTCGACGGAAAATTCCATCCCTAGTCATCATGGCTCTGTGCCTGTAGATAGTTATCTGTGCCTTTTGTTAAGAAATTCCCTTTGCTGTTACTGGAAGTCTCCATCGTGTTGTTTCGAGCCACCACAGGAATCCAAAAGGGATTCTTGGACTGGAATCAAAATTAAATGTGGAGTGGAAGCTTTGTTTAAAGTGTCATTTAGAAAACTTAGTCTGGATTTAGGAATGCAATGCACTAAGGCAAAGCATAAGAACATAAGAGCTGGGAGCAGGAGTAGGCCATCTGGCCCTTCGAGCCTGCTCCGCTATTCAATGAGATCATGGCTAATCTTTTGTGGACTCAGCTCCACCTTCCGGCCCGAACACCATAACCCTTAATCCCTTTATTCTTCAAAAAACTATCTATCTTTATCTTAAAAACATTTAATGAAGGAGCCTCAACTGCTTCACTGGGCAAGGAATTCCATAGATTCACAACCCTTTGGGTGAAGAAGTGCCTCCTAAACTCAGTCCTAAATCTACTTCCCCTTATTTTGAGGCTATGCCCCCTAGTTCTGCTTTCACCCGCCAGTGGAAACAACCTGCCCGCATCTATCCTATCTATTCCCTTCATAATTTTATATATTTCTCTAAGATCCCCCCTCATCCTTCTAAATTCCAATGAGTACAGTCCCAGTCTCCTCAACCACTCCTCGTAATCCAACCCCTTCAACTCTGGGATTAACCTAGTGAATCTCCTCTGCACACCCTCCAGCGCCAGTATGTCCTTTCTCAGGTAGAGAGAAGATTTTAAAGCATGTTGTTGGGAGTGGACAATCATCTGAGCAGGAAAATCACAGGCACTAATTTGGGTTCCGAGAAGGGTTTGTGTATTTGACCACAGCCAATCTGTGTGCTTAAGAGGGATTTTGTATTAGTGGGACCATTGTAGTTTAAAATGTACTTTGTAATCTGGGATACTACTAGAATCTGTGTGTATTTGTTAAACTAAGGGGGAAGTAAAGGAGTACTGTATAATACTGCAAATTTTCATCTTTAATAAATGTTTTTTCTTGTTAACACTAATTAGTGGTCCTGTGACTTTATTCCTCCATGCTTTATAAAGGAAAAGGAAAAGTTACGATGATTTGAGCTAGGGTTTCATTCTGGGCTCTTCTCGCCCAGTTATAGTATCAACTGGATCATAACAAAAGATAATGTAAAGCAAATTAATCATTTAAAGCCTTTCTTCGTAGCTTCTATTTTAAAGTTGCAATTATTATTGGTGTAATTAGCTGTGTACCCAGTATGAATCTTTATTGGGACAGTTGTTTTCATAGCCAAAGGAAAGCTGTTTTAGGAAGTTAAATAATATACTTACTCTGACATCCTTGTGTTCAATTCTCCAGCAGAATTACAGTCAAACCAACCAATCTCCATTCTCATAATTTGTTTGAAGTAAGCTTTTCTTATTTTTTGAACCTGCCGGGCTGCAGCTGTGACCCAGAAGGATATCTAGCAGAGGTAGATGTCACAAAATTAGGAATGCAGATTTGTTTTTATTACTACCTTCATCTTTTCTAATATGCGAGGCAATGAGTTTATGGGTTTGGGGATTAGGTAGCATGCTATTCTTTTCAATTCCAGATCACAATTTCAATTCAAACCAGAATGATGGACATAAAGTCCCCTCTCTCCATCTCAGGTATAAGTGTTCTATATGAAATGGATTTGGAAGTCTGAACATGTTTTCTAAAGGTGCATTTCATTCAACATCCTGGGGCTGTTTAGCACAGGGCTAAATCGCTGGCTTTGAAAGCAGACCAAGGCAGGCCAGCAGCGCTGTTCAATTCCCGTAACAGCCTCCCCAAACAGGCGCTGGAATGTGGCGACTAGGGGCTTTTCACAATAACTTCATTTGAAGTCTACTTGTGACAATAAGTGATTTTCATTTCGTTTCATTTCATTTGGTTCCTCCATTGGAGCAGAATTGATGGAGCTCTGCTATATATCTAGTTAAGCTATACTTGACTTGGGAGTGCAAAATGTAGATGTTGGGTATCAAAACAAACAGTAATAGACAGAGTAATGATTTTGAAATTCCTGGACCTTCGAGAAGAACATAAGGAATAGGGGCTGGAGTAGGCTGCATGGTGGCACAGTGGTTAGCACTGCTGCCCCACAGCGTCAGGGACCCAGGTTTAATTCCGACCTCAGGTGACTGTGTGGAGTTTGCATTCTTCCTATGACTGGGTGGGTCTCCACCAGTGCTCCACTTTCCTCCCGCAGTCCAAAGATGCGCATGTTAGGTGGATTGGCCATGTTAAATTGCCCCTTAGTGTCCAGGGATGTGTAGGTTAGGTTACGGGGTTATTGGGATAGGGCAGGGAGGTGGGCTTGGCTGGCGCAGTCTTTCAGAGGGTCGGTCCAGGCTTGATGGGCTGAATGGCCTCCTTCTGTACTGTGGGGATTCTAGGAAATTTGGCCCTTTGCGCCTGCTTTCCCATTCAATAAAACCATGGCTGATCTAAGTGGCCTTAACTGCACTTTCAAGCCTGCCACCCCCCCCCCCCCCCCCCCACCACCCACATCCCTTTACCCCCTTGTAAATCAAAAATCTGTCTAACGCAGCCTTGAATATACCAATTGACTCAACCTCCATTGCTCTCTGGGGTAGAAAATTTCAAAGATTAACAACCACCTGAGAGAAGCAATTCGTCCTCATCACCTTCAGACCCCTTATTCTGAAACTGTGCCCTCTTATTCTAGGTTCCTTCACGATGATAAACATAATCTTGGCATCTACCCTGTCAAGCCCCCTCAGAATCTTTCATGATTCATTAAGATCATTTCTCAGTCTTCTAAACTCCAATAAGTCCAGATGGAACCTCCTCTGTCTTTCCTCCAAAGGCAACTCCTTCATCCCAGGATCAATCTAGTAAATGTTCTCTGAACTGCTTCCTTAAATAAGGAAACTGAAAATGTACAGAATACTCTAGTAATATTATTGTCACAAGTAGGCTTCAATGAAGTTACTGTGAAAAGCCCCTAGTCGCCACATTCCAGCACCTGGAATGGGAATTGAACCTGCACTGCTGGTCTTGTTCTGCATTACAAGCCAGCTGTCTTAACCCACTGTGCTAAGCCAGCCCCTCTCAGCAGTTGCCTCTCACCAGTGCCCTGTATAGTTGTTGCAAGACTTTCTGATTTTGATATTCTATTCTATACCTTCATGCCAACCATTTTGATTCATGCACACAGACACCCAGATCTCTCTGCACTTTTATAGTTGGGTGGGGGAAGAGAGACAGTCTTTTTCAAAATGAAAAGTTCTGGGGCAGCACGGTAGCATGGTGGTTAGCCTAAATGCTTCACAGCTCCAGGGTCCCAGGTTCGGTTCCCGGCTGGGTCACTGTCTGTGCGGAGTCTGTACGTCCTCCCCGTGTGTGCGTGGGTTTCCTCCGGGTGCTCCGGTTTCCTCCCATAGTCCAAAGATGTGCGGGTTAGGTGGATTGGCCATGCTAAATTGCCCGTAGCGTCCTTAAAAGTAAAGTTAGGGGGGGTTGTTGGGTTACGGGTGTGGGGTTGAGTAGGGTGATCATTGCTCGGCACAACATCGAGGGCCGAAGGGCCTGTTCTGTGCTGTACTGTTCTATGTTCTATGATGATGAGAGGGGTGGGGTTGTGTTGTGTGTAGGAATGGTAGCCCCCTGTCCCGATCCCAAAGGATTAGATGGGACTGATGTCTCCTGCTAAAGTCCCTTTGCCCTGAAGGCAGGTTGCATGTTGAGTGTCAGGATAACATTTTGGCCGAAGCGGGGCCCACAATGGCACTTTCTTAATGACATCTCTGGGAAGTGGCTTTTGCAAAATTAATTATTTATGTTCGAAACATCTTAGATCCTTAGCCAGAATCTTTATATTGCCCCAATGGAAACTTGAGTTGCTGCTCTGAAACCTTTGACTCTCTTGTGAGGTAAATGGCCAGTGAGTATCATTACTGGAGCAGCTTCAGTCCCAGGAATTTCTGACCTGGAGTTTTAGTGGACTCGATGGGACAGAGCAGGATGCCAGTTTTTTTCTCGAAAGAATGTCAGTGACCCAATGCAGAAGTGAAGTACTGCAGCTACAGAATTGAAATATAATTCCATCGCACTGAAAATACAAAACTTGTCACCTTGCATAAATTTATTTTATATTCATTCACAGTGTATGGCATCATGAGCAAAGCCAACATTTATCGTCTATACCTGATTGCCTTTAGAAAGGTGTTAGGGAGCCATCTTCTTGTCAACAGAGTGGCTTGCTCGGCCACTTCAAAGGGCAGTTATGAGTGAAGCACATTGCTGTGAATCTGGAGTTACATATAGGCCAGGCTAGACAAGTAAGTTTGGCAAATTTCCTTGTCTAAAGTCAACCAGGTGGGTTTTTAAGACACTGTAGTTATGAAAATGAAAAATGCTTATTGTCACAAGTAGGCTTCAAATGAAGTTACTGTGAAAAGCCCCTAGTCGCCAAACTCTGGGAGCCTGTTACAGGAATCAAACTGTGCTGTTGACTTGCCTTGGTCTGCTTTCAAAGCCAGCGATTTAGCCCTGTGAGCTAAACAGCCCTTGTCATCATTCCTGAAACTAACTTTCTGGGTCCAGATGTATTTAACTACATTTAAATTTCCCAGCTGCTTGTGGGGGGATTTCTCTGGATCATAATTACAAGCGTTTGGATTACTAGCCCAATAGCATAACCATTATGCTGTTGATCCTTTCCCAATTTGTGAAATAGTAAATTAAGAAAAGATATTTGCCATCATTGGGAAAAGTATGATTTACTTGGTTTGCTTTTATACTTTGTCAGGAGATGGGAAGTTTATTGAAATAATTTCTTACAAATCAGTGGAATAAGTGAGTAACATAAGGAAAACTGATTGGCATTCATGTTATACAACAATTCAGAGCCTATCCATGTGACAGCCATTCCTTAATGCTTGAGATAATTCCCCATTCTGAATAACTATTTGATTCAAAACTCACATAAAGAGCAAGAAAGATATCTACAATATATATGTAACAGGTTACTGACTTTAAATCCCCCAAGTAAATATTAATTTATATTTGGATATCACTACTTAAGAAAATCTTGGCCATTTTGAGCAACATTCAGGTAAATGTGGTCCATAAATAAGTACTAGCTTGTTTAATAATAGGAAGTGTAAGAGATTTGCACATTGCTGACAGACTCCTATCATTGCATGACACAAAACATTCTCAGTTTAACTGGGGGTTGAAATATTTCTCACCTTAGAAACCATGCCATATTGATAAAAGCAAATTACTGCAGATGCTGGAATCTGAAACCAAAGAGAAAATGCTGGAAAATCTCAGCAAGTCTGGCAGCATCTGTAGGGAGAGAAAAGAGCTCACGTTTCGAGTCCAGATGACCCTTTGTCAAAGCTATAAGACAGAGAAAGTGGGAAATATTTATACTGTGGAGTGAGAATGAAAGATGAGTCATAGCCACAAAAACCCAAGGAAACGGGGTGCTAATAGCCACAGAAACTGCAGGGAAAGAGTGCTAATGGCAGTCCCCAGAGAGAACAAAAGGCGTGAAAGGTCAAACAGAGAAATTACCATCAGAGGGTAAACTGTGACAGATGTAGATGTGGGGGGTGGGGAAGGGGGAAAGCAAAGGAGAGAAAGGGTAAGGAAAGGTGGATAAGATGGGGGGGGTTTAAATATATATAAAGAAAGACCAGAGAGAAAGAAATGGTAAAAGACAGTTAAAATGAAATGGGCTGAAAACAAATGGGTCGAGGTAGGGTAGAGCTAATCATCTGAAGTTGTCGGATTCGATGTTGAGACTGGAAGGCTGTAGTGTGCCTAACCGGAAGATGAGATGTTGTTCCTCCAGTTTGCGTTGCGCTTCACTGGAACATTGCAGCAAGCCAAGGACAGAAATGTGGGCATGGGAGCAGGGTCTTGTGTTAAAATGGCAAGCAACAGGAAGGTCAGGCTCCTGAATGCGCACAGACCGAAGGTGCTCAGCAAAGCGATCACCCAGTCTGCGTTTGGTCTCTCCGATATAGAGGAGACCACATTGGGAGCAGCGAATGCAATAGACCAGATTGAAAGAGGAGCACGTGAGACGCTGTTTAACCTGGAATTAGTTTTTTGGGCCTGCTGCAATGTTCCAGTGAAGCTCATTTTTCTTTCCTTTCCCTTTCTCCCCTTTGCTGCCCCCTTCCCCTGCCCCCACATCTACATCTGTCACAGTTTACCGTCTGATGTTAGTTTCTCTGCTGTTTGGCCTTTCACATCTTTGTTCTCTCTGGAGACTGCCATTAGCACTCTTTCCCTGCAGTTTCTGTGGCTATTAGCACCCCGTTTCCCTGGGTTTCTGTGGCTTTGACCCATCTTTCATTCTCACTCCATAGCATAAATATTTCCCACTTTCTCTGTCTTATAGCTTTGACAAAGGGTCATCTGGACTTGAAACGCAAGCTCTTTTCTCTCCCCACAGATGCTGCCAGACCTGCTGAGATTTTCTGGCATTTTCTCTTTGATGCCATAATTGATGATCAATTATCTGAAATTATCAGTTGAAAATGAGGTTCAGCATTAAAAACCTACCTGACAGTAGCCCAGTAAGAACACAGATACTCCAATTGAAATGTAGTAGTAAGCAAACATGGACATTTCTTTCTCAATGTCTAAGACCCTGGAACGACACCATCAAAATTTATCGGCTTCAAATTTTATTTATTGCTGAAAACACAATTTGCATGGATAGCAACTTATTTATATAATTTGGGGCAATGCTAACTTTAATAGTCTGATTCCTAATTAAGTCATTGCTTACAATGACACTGCACCATTGGACTTCTGTTACATAAAGATCCTGGGCGGGATTTTCCGTAGCTCAACGCCAAAATCGTGTTCTGCGATCTGGTGGAGAATCGATGTTTGCGCCAAAATTGGGGCCGGCGCCGGTTTGATGCTGGCCCGCCATGCTCCACCCCCTCCAAACTGGCATCATCGTGACGGGCGCCGTTTCAACAGCATTGGCGCGTTATCGGCTGGTCCACCCGCGATGCTCCATCCCGATGGGCGGAGTTCCCGATGGCGTGGGACACGTGTGGTCTCAGCGGGCGGGAATCTGACGTGCCATCAATGGATTGTGTCCAGTGCCACCATACTCAGCTGGGGTCTGTGCTGCAAGCCCGGCAGTGCTTCTGCTAGGACTGGGGGGATGGATGAGAGGGTTGCTAGGGGGTGGGCTATAGGATCACGGATGGCGGGTTGCGTTGGTGCACGGCTGACGCCAGGTTGTATGGCGTGGCTGCTGCAGGTTATCAGTCGTGCATATGCGAGGCCCGAGACCCGGCCATTCTCCAGCATTTTTGGCGGGTAAGGCGCGAGTTCAGTCAGCATCAGTGCTAGCCCCTCACCAGTGCCGGAATCGGTGAGGGTTTCATGCCGATTTTTTGGTCGTAAAAGACCATGCATGCTCCGCTGGCGCCCGCACTTAACCGCTGAAGCAGGAAATCCAGCCCCCTGTTTTTCATAGCATCCTGTTGATTTATTAGAAATTCATAAACTCATATGTGTAAGAATATCCTATCATACTATGTTTTGGGTTTTGTTACAATAGAATGGAATTTTGCTAAATATGCATTCACTGCAAGGGCTCTTTAGTTCTTGTCATTTGGTAAATCATCAAAATTACCCAGAGTGCCATCCTAACACTAGGCATCACTTTTCCTGACCTGGGAGTGGTGATCATTGGATGGTCCATTCCATACAAAAATCATCCTTCACTTAAATTGCAAAAGTAGATTTGTAAAAATATAAATTTAGAGTACCCAATTATTTTTTTCTAATGAAGGGGCAATTTAGCGTGGCCAATCCACCTACCCTGCACATTTTTGGGTTGTGGGGGTGTGACCCACGGAGACACGGGGAGAATGTGCAAAATCCACACGGTCAGTGCCCCGGGCCGGGTTCGAACCCGGGTCCTCGTCGCCGTGAGGCAGCAGTGCTAACCACTGTGCCACCAGGCTGTCCTTAAAAGCGGATTTAATGTTGGACTGGAGTGACCTAAACGTGGCCTAACCTTGATCCTAAAAGGGAGGCTGCTCCTAAATTGGGGTGGGTAGGTTTTTTTTAAAGTGATTTTTCTGAGGTCAGGAGGAGCATTAACACTAATTTAACAGCTTAAGTTACAATACAAACAAGATTATAAATCTAGAAGAATATTAATGAAACCTATGAAACTAACATTAGTAGTTACTATATGGCTCCATAAAAGATCAATGTTTACATTTAGGAAACCAGAAAATGTGCATACTTTGCACATTAAATTTAAAATTGAGCCGCCCAAGTCCATAACTATCCATGCCTTTTGCTTGAGATTGTCTCTCCCCCCAATACCTTGATTAGATTTTTTTATCCTTCCCCCTTGATTGACAGGTTTCTTCAAATGTTCAGGCAACTTGCATTGATGTGGTCAAGAGGCCTCTAACCACTTTCATTGAATGGCAAATTCATTCCATGTACTTCCAATCCATGGGCAAGTGATGGATCAGTGCAACACCCAAAGTCACTGAATCTGAAGACTGAACAAATTTAGATGCTGTGTGCAGATGTACAGGAAGGAGACACACTTAAAGAAAACTGTCTATTGGAAAATGGCCAATATTTCCTCTATTTTATTTCAAGTGCACAGTGGAAAGTTCTTTACGCAGAGGGTGGTGGGTGCCTGGAAAGCATTGCCGGCGGAGGTGATAGAGGCAGGCACGATTTATCTGATGGATACAGATCTGGCTGATGGATACAGAACTGTCTAGGTTATAGAAGGCAGACAGTAGCAATGGAAGGGTGCTGTTCTGATTGGGGGGCTGTGACTAGTGGTGTTCTGCAGGGTTCAGTGACGGCACCCTTGCTGTTCGTATTATATATAAATGATTTGGAGGAAACTGCAACTGGTCTGAATTGTAAGTTTGCGGACGACACAAAGGTTGGTGGAATTGCGGATAGTGAGGAGGACTGTTGGAGGATACAGCAGGATTTAGATCGTTTGGAGACTTGGGCGGAGAGATGGCAGATGGAGTTTAATCCAGACAAATGTGAGGTAATTTGTACTGCGTACTGCGTACAGTTCTGGTCGCCACATTACCAAAAGGATGTGGATGCATTGGAGAAGGTGCAGAGGAGGTTCATCAGGATGTTGCCTGGTATAGAGAGCGCTAGCTATGAAGAGAGGTTGAGTAGATTAGGATTATTTTCATTAGAAAGATGGAGTTTGAGGGGGGACCTCATTGAGGTCTACAAAATCATGAGAGGTGTAGACAGGGTGGATAGCAAGAGGCTTTTTCCCAGAGTGGGGGACTCAATTACTAGGGGTCACGAGTTCAAGGTGAGAGGGAAAAAGTTTAAGGGAGATATGCGTGGAAAGTTCTTTACGCAGAGGGTGGTGGGTGCCTGGAATGCATTGCCGGCAGAGGTGGTAGAGGCGGGCACGATAGCATCATTTAAGATGTATCTGGACAGATACATGAATGGGCAGGGAGCAGAGGGATACAGATCCTTAGAAAATAGGCGACAGTTTTAGATAGAGGATCTGGTCGGCGCAGGCTTGGAGGGCTGAAAGGCCTGTTCCTGTGCTGTAATTTTTCTTTATTCTCATGCATTTTGGAAGGTCTAATACAGGTAGGGAATATTCAGTGAATGGGAGAGTATTGACAGTCAGAGAGATCTAGGTGTACAGATTCACAGGTCACTGAAAGGGGCAACACAGGTGGAGAAGGTAGGCAAGGAGGCATACGGCATGCTTGCCTTTATTGACTGGGGCATTGAGTATAAAAATTGGCAAGTCATGTTGCAGCTGTATAGAACCTTAGTTAGGCCACACTTGGAGTACAGTGTTCAATTCTGGTCACCACATTACCAGAAGGATGTGGCGGCTTTAGAGAGAGTGCAGAAGAGATTTACCAGGATGTTGCCTGGTATGGAGGGTATTAGCCATGAGGAGTGGTTGAATAAACTTGGTTTGTTCTCACTGGAATGAAAAAAGTTGAGGGGCAACCTGATAGCAGTCTACAAAATTATGAGGGGCATAAACAGAGTGGATAGTCAGAGACTATTTCCCAGGGTAGAGGGGTCAATTACTAGGGTGCATAGGTTCAAGGTGCGAAGGGCAAGGTTTAGAGGAGATGTATGATACACGTTTTTTACACGGAGTGTAGTGGGTGCCTGGAACCCGCTGCCGGAGGAGGTGGTGGAAGCAGGGACGATAGTGACGTTTAAGGGGCATCTTGACAAATACATGAAAAGGATGGGAATAGAGGGATACGGACCCCGGAAGTGCAGAAGATTTCAGTTTAGACGGGCAGCATGGTCGGCGCAGGCTTGGAGGGCCGAAGGGCCTGTTCCTGTGCTGTACTTTTCTTTGGTCTTTGTATTTAAGTAAACAGTCCCTTTAATTCTTATTATGTGAGAGCGCATGCACAATAATTTAAAGGGCCAACTTGAGTGTGGGATCTTGAGTGTTGCCATGCAGTTTCAAGAGAACATCCACCCTCACCATTTAACAGATATCTCAGTCAAAGTATGCACAAGATGCTGCTTGTCAACCTATTCCATGTGGTCACATTCCTGTAAGGTTCTTTTAAGCTTCTGTCGTAGCTCATCAAAAGTTTAGGAAAAGCAATCAATTCTCCAGGTTTCAGTTAATCTTTCCCAAGTTGATTGGGAATAGCGAGAAATGATGCCTCAACAGGTACTGCTGGCCCAAGCCAGGCCTTCATGTAGCTTCACAGCCCTTTAATTGCTTCTCATGCATGCCCATACCCTAGTAAGGCACAAATTTAATCTGCAATCTGCAACTGAAACCCTTTCAAGGGAGAAGCCAGTTAAAATTACTTTGAAGCGGCCTCATGTTCACTTAATGGCACTTAGGATGGACTACAATTCAGACATAAAGCTGTCATTGTGCTCTTGCACCTTTTCCTCACAGCATCACAAGACTAGTTGCATAACAACATGTCAGATAGTTGCTTGCACAGGCAGGAAGGGCTGAGTGACACCTTCTGTGCTGTAAGATTCTGGGACAATCAAAGAGAACACGTCTGAACTGGGAGCAAGCTGAGACCTAAAAAGTCATTGACTTTGAAAATGCTGTATTCTTCCTTATAAAATGCAGGAGAGAATAAATGGAGTCCCACGGGCCTCCTTCAAGCTCAGCATTGGTGCCTCATATATCCTGATATACTTGATTCTCTGGCATATCTTCTTTTATATCATTACAGATATAAAATGCTATGTTTTGGGCAGTTTAAGGTCAACCCTCATCGTTAAGTTAAATGAAGTTTGGCGATTATATGATGCTTCAGATTCCATTCAGATGTCTTGTTGATTCCCGATCTACATGACGTTTTCATTGTAACATTTATGAGATCAAATTAGAGCGTTTCCTGCTAAGTTTAGAATATTCAGCTGATTGGTTCAAAGCAATCAGTTTTTACTCTTCTGAAATTCTCAAAATCAATTATAAAGAGTAGATAATAAAAGTATGTTCAGAAGAAATTGGGCTAGATTCTCCGTTTCAGCGACTTAATGACCAAATTGCGCTGAAGCATGAGCACGATAAGGCCATTAAATCGCAGGAGTGGCCAAAAACAGGGGGCGCGATTCTCTGCAAATGCGGAGAGTCGTGAAGGCTGCCGTGAAACTGGCCGTGTTTCACGGCAGCCTCCGCGCCCCCTCCCGGGACCCGATTCTGCTCCCTGGTCGGGTCTAGCAGCAGGGCCCCGTGAACCTCGGCATCGCAGACTTAGCGAACTTCGCTAAATTCTCTGGCATGCGCGGGCCGTTATGCCCCTCAGCCGCCACACGGACTGATCCAGCGGGGCGGCGGAGGAACAAAAAGTGCACGGGGTTTGGACCGATCGCGGGCCCATGCCACCCTTGGCACGGCTGTGCTGCGTGCCATGCCTATCGGTGCCATGGTTCTCGAGGACGGCACTTTGCGGCCGTTTTCACGAACAGTGAGAGCAGGTGTGTTGGCGTTCGTGAAAACGGCCGTAAAGGCTTGGGAACTCGGCCCATCGGCTAGGTAAAATCGCTGCCATGTCGTGGGGCGGCCGTGGGGGGGGGGGGGGGGGGGGGGGGGGTCGGAAAAATGTCGGGAAGGCCCTCCCGCTATTCTTCGACCCGTCGTGGGGGGTGGAGAATCGCGCCCAGGAACTGTGGCAGGTGCCGATCTATTTGTGATCTAACCAGCTCACTCTCATTGGCAAAATTAGGGTCCTGCCATAGCATGGTGAGAAACCTATAATCACCACTTAAGCCCAATCTCTATATAATTCACGGGAGCAGCCCCCCCATCTAACGGCCACCCCAGCAAATGGTCAGGGGGGCGCCATTGGTACAATATGTGAAGCTGGTGGAAGGGCTGCTGCGAGGAACCGGGGAGATGAGTAGCCACCTTCACTCACAGGCAAAGAGACCGGAGGCACTGGGGTTGCTGCCCTGATGCTCAGAGGGGGGTGGGGGAGCCACCGGGGGGCCAGCCTCCATCATGATGGTCAGCCATTGGGGGTGGGGGGTGTTGCGGAGCAGAGGGAGTGGCTGCCCATGGCATTGGATGGGTGTGGCTTGTCTCATCACCTGTGGGTCCACCATACCAACCTCGGGACTGTGTGGTCCCATTCTGGGGACAACACCAGCCCCAGCCAGCCTGCCCCACTGACCACCTACAACTCCCACAGACCGTGGAGATCACAGGCCCAGCGTAAAATACTGCTCCTACTTGGGAATTGGCCATCGTAGTTAAGCGAGCACCTCACCTTTCCCAAGTGGATTCCTGTGGGTAGTCTGTGCGGGGTATCTCCTAGCATCACAGCAGACCGTGATGCCTGGACACTGTGCCCCGACACTGCAGGAAGCATCATCATGGATGCAGCAACCAACATCCGAAACACCCAGGGGTTGGATCCCAGAACTGGGGACATTTCCGCTGCCAGAGGGTGGGTGAGTGCACCGGGGAGGGGACCTGCACCCAGTCCAGGTCGGGTTACTTGCCGGTGTCTGGGGTACAGGGTGTGTGGTCCGGTGACCAGAGCCCCACTGCATCCCGCGTGGGAAGAACGTGTTGGATGGCAGGTGGGTGTGGGGGGGGGAGTGATTGGGGACACGGAGGATCCTGAGATGGAAGACACTGCTGGTTGTCAGTCTCACACCCTCTCCCAATTCCTTACAGATATTACAGGGTATGGACGATATCTTGAACCCCGTGGAACTTGCCTGAGTGGTTGCCAGGCGTCGGAGGAAGCGGCAGCAGCAGCGTCAACAATGCCTCAAGATGGCAGCCCATGTGCAGGGCCCTGTCCCACACCCTGAGAACCCGGCCTCCAATCAGGCCAGGGAGGGACCCATGGTGTCGCTGGTCGTTCGAACAGATGACGGTGTGGTAAACACCACTGGTGATACACTACGTGTATTACGGTACTGCCATTGTACTCCAGTCAATACAGTAAATCCCGGCCTGCTGGCTCCACCCAGCAGGCTCTGTATAAAAGTGTACGCTCTCCTGCACTGCCCCCATTCTGGTTCCAGCTGCAGGAGGCTTAACATCTAGCACAATAAAGCTTCAGTGGTTCACCATTTTGTCTCGTAGTCATTGATGGTACATCAATTTATTGTGCTAGAATTTTGAAGATGAACGTCTTACTCAAACCGGATCACCTGGAGCTGAACCCACACGCAGCCAACGCCACAGCCACTTTCGAGCACTGGCTAGCCCGCTTTGAAGGATATCTCGGAGCATCCACAGAATTCATCTCAGACCCACAGAAGCTCCAACTACTCTACGCACGGGTGAGCCCACAAGTTTTCCTCCTCAATAGGGACGCTCCCACTTACATGGAAGCAATGGCGTACTGAAAGGACAGTACATCAAGACTGTTAATTAGGTGTTCGTCAGGCACCTCCTGGCCACGAGGCGGCCACTCAAGGTGAAATCCCAGGACGATTTCCTGCTTGCTTTGCGGATACTTGGCAGAAACTGTAATTGCCAGGCGGTGTCGGCAGTCCGACACACAGAGACATATATGTCACGGGCATTAAGTCCAATTACATCCGCCAGTGATTATTAGAAGCGGTACCCTCGAACTTAGAGACTGTACAGCTCGCTAACTCCCTGGAAGTGGCCTCTTGCAATCTGGATTCCTACACTTCCGACCGCGCCGCACCCTCGTGGCCGTCATGGGCCCCACCATCATCCGACCCGGGTACACCGCAAGCCTGCACCGCGTGGCAGCCAGCTAACTCCAGAGGCCCCAAATGCTATTTCTGTGGCCAGAACAAGCACCCCAGACAATGCTGCCCAGCATGGCGTGCGACTTGCAATGCATGTGGCAAGAAGGGCCACTTCGTCTCTGTTTGCCAGGCCTGATCAGTCGCTGCCGTTTCCAGACCCAGCATCGCTACACCCCCCACGTGTGATCCAGGGGCACCACCATCTTCACCGCCACTTGCCACGTGTGGCCCGTGGGCGCCGCCATCTTGGATGTCGTCCGCCATGTACACCCCGTGGGCGCCGCCATCTTTGGTGCCATCTTGGAAAGCACCCCAGGACCCTTGCTCACCTGGCCGGTCGCGGGCCGCCGATACCTCTGCCACCGCCGAGCAGCCCTCCCACCAACTTCTGCAGCTCGCCTCCATCACCCTCGATCAGTCTCGGCCTCGCAGCCTTGCGACCTCTACAACGACCGTACGGATCAACGGGCATGAGACGACCTGCCTCTTCGACTCCGGGAGCACGGAGAGTTTCATCCACCCAGCTATGGTAAGGAGCTGTCCCCTCCCAGTTCTCCCTGTCACCCAGAAAATCTCCCTGGCGTCTGGATCCCATTCCGTACAGATCCGGGGTGATGTGTTGAGTTCCTCTCCGTACAGGGCGTGGAGTACAGTAACTTCAGACTCCACACCCTCCCCCATCTCTGCGCTGCCCTGTTACTGGGTCTCAATTTTCAGTGCCATCTCCAGAGCATTACTCTGAAGTTCGGCAGACCCCTGCCCCTTCTGTGGCCTCACGACCCTTAAGGTCGATCCACCCTCACTCTTCGCGAACCTCACCTCGGACTGTAAGCCCGTCGCCACGAGGAGCAGACGGTACAGTGCACAGGACAGGACCTTTATCAGGTTGGACGTCCAACAGCTTCTGCGGGAGGGGGGTCATTGAGGCCAGTAACAGCCCCTGGACAGCTCAAGTGGTGGTCATTAAGACTGGGGAGAAACACCAGATGGTCATCGACTACAGTCAGGCGATCAACCGGTATATGCAGCTTCCACACATATCTGACATGGTTAACCAAATTGCGCAGTATCGAGTCTTCTCCACCGTTGACTTGAAATCAGCATACCACCAGCTCCCCATCCGCCCGGAGGACCGCCAATACACTGCATTCGAAGCAGATGGCCGCCTCTACCATTTCCTTCGGATTCCCTTTGGCTTCACCAATGGGGTCTCAGTCTTCCAGCGAGAGATGGACCGAATGGTTGACCAGTACGGATTGCGGGCCGCATTCCCGTATCTGGATAACGTCACCATCTTCAGCCACGACCAGTAGGACCATGACGTGAGTCTCCAGAAATTCCTCCACACCGCTAAACTCCTTAACCTTACCTATAACAAAGAGAAATGCGTTTTCCGCACTACCCGCTTAGCCATTCTTGGCTACGTTGTGGAAAATGGAGTCCTGGGGCCCAACCTCGACCGCATGCGTCCCCTCCTGGAACTCCCCCTCCCTCACTGTCCCAAGGCTCTGAAACGATGCCTGGGATTCTTATCATATTACGCCCAGGGGGTTCCTAATTATGCGGACAAGGCCCGCCCACTCATCAAGTTCACCATTTTCCCCCGATGGCTGAGGCCCGTGGGGCCTTCAACCACATCAAGGCGGACATCGCCAAAGCCACAATGCACGCGGTCAACTAGTCCCTCCCTTTTCAGGTGGAGAGCAGCGTATCGAACGTTGCTCTGGCCGCCACCCTCAATCAGGTGGGCAGACCTGTGGCTTTCTTCTCCCGCATCCTCCATGCCTCCGAAATTCGGCACTCCTCTGTCAAAAAGGAGGCCCAAGCCATTGTGGAAGCTGTGCGACATTGGCGCCATTACCTGGCCGGCAGGAGATTCACTCTCTTCACTGACCAACGGTCGGTTGCCTTCATGTTTAGTAATATACGGTGGGGCAAGATTAAGAACGACAAGATCTTGAGGTGGAGGATCGAACTCTCTACCGATAACTACGAGATGTTGAATTGCCCAGGGAAGTTCAGTGAGCCCCCAGATGCCCTATCCTCTTGTACATGTGCCAGTGCACAAGTAGACCGACTTCGAGCTCTCTACAATAACCTCTGTCACCCGGGGGTCACCCGGTTCTTTCACTTTATCAAGGCCCGCAACCTGCCCTGCTCCATCGAGGAGGTCAGGACTGTGACCAGGGACTGCCAAGTCTGCGCAGAGTGAAAATCGCATTTCTACTGGCAGGACAGAGCGCATCTGGTGAAGGTCTCCTGCCCCTTTGAGCGCCTCAGCATGGACTTCAAAGGGCCCTCCCCTCCACCGACTGCAACGTATACTTTCTCAATATCATTGATGAGTTTCCCTTGCACCACCCCATGCCCTGACATGACTTCTGCCACTGTCATCAAGGCACTACACAGTATCTTCACCTTGTTTGGTTTTCCCACCTACATCCATAGCGATCAGGGATCCTCCTTCATGAGCGATGAGCTGTGTCAGTTCCTGCTCAGCAAAGGCATCGCCTCGAGCAGGACGACCAGCTACAACCCCCGGGGAAACAGGCAGGTGGAGAGGGACATTGCAATGGTCTGGAAGGCTATCCTGCTGGCCCTTCGGTCTCGGAGTCTCCCGGTCTCCCACTGGAAGGAGGTCCTCCCCGATGCGCTCCACTCCATCCGGTCGCTCCTGTGCACTGCTACCAATGAGACCCCTCTCGAATGGGTGTTTGCCTTCCCTAGGAAGTCCACCTCCGGGGTCTTGCTCCCAACCTGGCTGACAGTTCCTGGGCCCGTCCTCCTCCGGAAGCATGCGGGGAGCCATAAATCAGACCCTCTCGTCGAAAAAGTTCTTCTCCTCCATGCGAACCCACAGTACACCTATGTGGCACATCATGACCGGTGACAGGACACGGTCTCCCTCCGGGACCTGGCACCCGCTGGTTCCCCATCCACCATCACCACCACCCCTGACCTGGTACCGTCCCTTCCCCCTCTGGTTGCCACCCCCGCCTCTGCGCCGTTCACCCCCCCCACCAGCGATGATCACTGCAAACCCCACCCCAGCAGCGCCCGTCCCCCCACTGGATCCACTACTGGGTGAAGAAGGACGGACAACACGCTCCCGGAGTCGCAGGTACCCACATCGGCGCCCACACCACAACCGGAACTGAGGCGATCGCGGCGGAGGGTCAAAGCCCCCAACGGACTGGACCTGTAACGTCGCTTCACCCCAGCTGGACTCTTTTTTTAAACAGGGGGTGAATGTGGTAAACACCACTGGTCATACACTACGTGTATTACAGTACTGCCATTGTACTCCAGTTATTACGGTAAGTCCCGGCCTGCTGGCTCCACCCAGCAGGCTCTGTATAAAAGTGTATGCTCTCCTGCGCTACCCCCATTCTGGTTCCAGCTGCAGGAGGCTTAACATCTAGCACAATAAAGCCTCAATAGTTCACCATTTCGTCTCGTTGTCATTGATGGTACATCAGACGGACAGCATGTGCCACAGGGGGCTCTGCCTCAACAAACGGACGATATGGCACCTACGCCATGTCCTCGTGGGCTTGCATCATATGGAGGAGGAGGATACCCACTCCAGGTGGCCGTAGGATCATTTCAGGGCTCGAGTGGGGACTTGTGCAGCATTTCAAAAGCTGCAGCCCACAAGAGCATCCATGAAGTCTCGGATACTGTGTTTGCCCGGGGATAAAACCATCTAAACTTTGGCATGGACAAAGTCCAACAGGATTCCCGGGCAGCAGGATTCTCCACCATCGACGGGATACCCCAGGTCCAGGGAGTAATAGATGGCACGCATGTCGCTTCGTGCTCACCGAGCTGTCAGGGAGTTCCCTACGTCAACAGGAAGGGGTTCCATTCCCTGAACTTCCAGCCCATGTGCGACCACCGCATGAAGATTATGCACGGATGTGCACACTTCCTGCTGATGAGGTGGGCCTGTCTGGTACTCAAGCCAGAACACCAGGACACGTTGTGCGACGAAGCAGTACCGGACAATGACGCTCGCCCCCAACGCCATCCACGACACTCCAGAGCACCAGCTACCTTTCTGGCACAGCACTCTTCAACACCCTGCACCAGGCAGCATGGTGGCACAGTGGTTAGCATTACTGCCTATGGCGCTGAGGACCCGGGTTCGAATCCCGGCCCTGGGTCACTGTCCGTGTGGAGTTTGCACATTCTCCCTGTGTCTGCGTGGGTTTCACCCCCACAACCCAAAGATGTGCAGGTTAGGTGAATTGGCCACGTTAAATTGCCCCTTAATTGGAAAAAATAATTGGGAACTCTAAATTTATTTTAAAAAAGCACCCTGCACCATCCCAGAGACATTCACCTTGGTCGGGCATTATGTAGAGGACGTTCCTAGGGCACTATCTGGTGTGCACCACACACATGCAGCGGTACATCAGGTGGAGGTAGGCGCCGCCGAGGGAGCGGACGGTCATATGGGGTGGGGGGGAGGAGCTTGGGAGACTAGTTGCCGACCAGACTGGTCTCATGCTCTGGAAAGGGCAGTCCTATCGATGCTGGGGGTGCAGACACAGAGACAGGAACAGCATGAGAGGGTATCAGGAACCATCCAACATCTGCATATGCAGTTGGAGAAGTCCAATTGCCTGCAGGGGCAGGAGCTGGTGCCGACCATGCTTGACACCCAGGCCAACAGTGAACCGGTGGCATCCAGGGAGACCTACGGTCTTGGGCACTCTGTGCGGGTGGTGACTGAGGCACAGGACAGGGCAGCGATGTTACAGGCAGCCATGTACCAGAGCTATCTGGACATTGTAGTGGCACTCCTGAGCTTGGGCCAGTCACAACAAGTCATGGCTGCGGGCTTTGATGGCGTTGTCCTGGGGCTGGCTGACCTGAGCCATTCACAGAGGGATGAGGCACTGTCCCTGTACTCCATTGCTGCAAGATTAGGACCCTGGTCGAGACGGGCGCAGGCCTTCAGGACTGGCAGGGGAGCCCCTGATCTCGCTCTGGGTGCAACCCATCTCATGGAGTAGCCCATGGGCTGACGAGCACCCTGAGGGAGGAGAAGGCGATGGGGGTCTGTGCTGATGACCCGCGCAGGGGAGGTGCCTGGACACCACAGTGCCTCAAACTCCCCCGCTTCTGCCCCTGCTGTATCCGACGGGCCAGCAGTCAGAACAGGGCAACATCACGCAGTGGGGGGGCACCCGAGAGCACTGCTGGACCAGTCCAAGCCCGATCGCTCCAGAGGATGGCCGCCAAAGGGAACTCAGGTTACAGGGTGGTAATCGCAGCAGTCCATCTCCACTCCTGATGTACCACCTGGGAATCCACCTAGATGGAGCGTTCTGGCTCGTAAGGCCAGAAGGTTAGACACCAGTTAAGTTGGCACGAGTGCAACAGATAGGATAGCATTAGGGCTGGGGCACAAATCTGTAGAAACATGTTCACCTGTTGACAATAAACACATGTTCACAAATGCTCCAACCTGGCTTGGTGCTCTGTCAGAAGGCTGTGAAGGATGGGCTGGGCTGGGCTAGGATGGGCTGGGCTGGGCTGGCCGCAGAGGGTGCGCTGTGGGGGAGGTGATGGAATGTGCGGCCGATGGAGGTGCCAGGGGCCAGGGCCTCCAAGTCAGCCGCCGCACATCACCCCGGTGCCAGGCCCCACCCCTCACACTCCCTCCTCCCAAAACCCCAGACCCCGCCCCCACATCCGCCACCCCAAGAGTTCGATGGGACCGAGTGATCGAATCGCCAGCTCGCATGCAGGGATCACCCAGAAGGATGGTGGAAAGTGTTACCGTAGGCAGGACTCAGACATTATTGAGTGATGCAGAGTACCAAAGCGGGTCTCTGCATTGGTCTGTGATCTCCAGATAGGCGTTATCAGCCATGGCCGCAGTGGATAGACCCTGTTGCCCAAGAGCCAACCCCTCACCCGGGAGTCCACCTCAAAGGTGTCGGGAACTGTCGAGTGTGCCAGGTATCGGGCATAGATGTGCATAATGTGCATCTCGTACTCATCAACCAGCTGCACATTCATAAGCCCTTTCGGTTTGTGAAGGCCACTCCTCATGCGTCAATGCTTGTAAGGGGACATGCGGCCTGTCGATCACCCCTGGACCTGGGGCAATCCAGCGATGGTGGTGAAACCTGCTGCCTGGGCAACCTGGTGGGCCTGGTCCACATTGAAGTCAAACTGGCATACAGGGCCTCTGTGACGGTACAGATGCACCTGTCTTGGAGGTCTGCGAGAACCCAGGCAGGTCCCCACTTGGCGCCTGAAGGTTCGGGGCGGGTGTTCTCCTGCATACCCCCACAGTTCCAGTAATTCGATGACATGCTGGTCCAAAAGGTCCTCGAAGGACAGGCGCTACCAATACACATGAGGCCTGATGCGGCACCTCCTTCCCACCTCCTTCATGGTTGGGGTGGGCATCGGCGGTTGGTGGGGAGGTTGGTAGGGTGGAGAGGAGGTGGTGGAAGGGGGTAGGGGAACCCTTACGGCTGGTGTCACTTTGCAACTAAGGGCTATGAAGGCCGTCAGTGGGATGCACAGCAGGATGGCTGCTTTGCAGGCTGCAGCAATGGCAGTCCATGTCTGGACATGCCGGTCCCAAGTGGGTCACCCCGACGCCACGGCCCATCCACTGATCACCTCCCGCTGCCCCCCTCCTAGGCTTGGCAGATGCCACCCCCCCAGCAGCCCACGGTCGCGGTACAGGGAACATGTTCTACCTCCTTGTTCTCCCTCAGCAGCCAAGGCTCTTGCTTCCTGATTTTTACAAACGCAAGTGAACCTCGCAGTCAGTAATTCCTCCTGGTGGAGGCGGAGAATTGCAGGAGCCCCAGAAAATACCGGAACGGGCCCGTTAATGATATGCCAATGGTATTTACTGTACGTGAGGTGTAGAACACATTCACGCCGCTCTTGAGGCACTGGAGCATGGCCTTCAATTGGATGCCTGGCTCGATTTTTGGCTGACGCCATATTCTCCACCCAACCGCGATTTGTGATTCCAGTGTCGGCCGACGGAGAAACCCGCCCATCGACGTTTTTCAAAATACCAAACGATCTACTGCCTCCTTAAGTGAATTATTGTGCACGGATTCATATCTAATAATAATAATGATCTTTTATTGTCACAAGTAGGCATACATTAACACTGCAATGAAGTTACTGTGAAAAGCCCCGAGTCGTCACATTCCGACATCTGTTCGGGTACACGGAGGGAGAATTCAGAATGTCCAAATTACCTAACAGCACATCTTTCAGGACTTGTGCGAGGAAACTTGACCACCCAGAGGAAACCCATGCAGACACGGGGAGAACATACATAGACAGTGACCCAAGCTGGAATCGAACCTGGGACCCTAACGCTATAAAGCAATAGTGCTAACCACTATGCTACCGTGCTGCCTGCTGTGGGTGGGTGAGTAGCATTCACAGTAGAATCCCATCCTTAACAGGTAAGTTGCAATGTTCTTAGTTTAAATGCATTTTAAACTCTTTGGCATCGGAACAAGGAAATCGGAGCAGAGGTTGGCTATACAGCCCCTCGAGCCTGCTCTGCCATTCAACTAGATCATGTCTGATCTTTTACCTCAATGCCATTTGTTGGAACCAACAATTCTACGGACACGTGCTTGTAGGATTAGAATAGCGGTTTTAATATACTCACAACAGAGCCAGCCTATTAGCCATTGAACTTTCGGTGAACTGGCCGGCTGACCATGTGGCACTGACCTTTTATATAGCAGCTTCCGGGGGAGGAGTCCTGGGCAGAGCCAAGGGAGAAGCCCCATACAACTCGAGCATTCCCAGAGCTACTTCCCCTGGAGGACAGATAGTGCAACTGCACTTACAATACAGACACATGTATATACAGATTACAATCCGGTGTGAATCACATTCACCACACCATTTTCCTGCACTATCCCCATATTCCTTGATTTCTCTAATATGTAGAAATCTATCAATCTCTGTCTTGAACTTATTCAATGACTGAGCCTCCACAGCTCTCTCGGGTAAAGAATTCCAATGATACACCACTCTCTGAATGAAGAAAGTCCTTCTCATCTCAGTTCTAAGTGGCCTGGCAACTTATCCTGAGAGCATCTCTCCTGGTTCTGGTTAACCAACCCGCTCCCACCCCCAGCCAGGGTAATCATCCTTCCTGCATCTACCCTTTCGAGCTCTCATTTTATATATTTCAATGACATCACCTCTCATTCTTCTAAACTCTCGAAACTACAGGCCCAGCCTCCTCAATTTTGAGCAAAACAGCAGGGAGGTCATTTGCAGCCTCTTCTCATCAATTCTTCACCTTCCGGCTCATCCCACTAGACAGAAAATATTGCTTACTGAGTGAGAGCATGGGATGACAAGGTTGGAACGTAAAGGACAATTGATATTTCACAGTTCACTCCCGGAGCATCACTGGCCGATAATGAAGCAACACTAACAGAATGCTGAATAGCAACCTAAGATTACAGCACCCTGTCTATCTGCCTGCTGCAGAAGCAATATCAGTGAGTAGCCACAAATGGTCAAAGAATATAAAAAGAAAGTAAGTAACTCAGGCATCAACTTACCCACATGGCACTGTTTCATTGTTTTGGTTTTGGTACTCTGACCCATTCACCCAAGTTATGGTTTTATTCATGCACATTTTTTCTGGGTCATTTAGTTCTTGTAATTCAATGTCATAAGCAATGAATGTATCGGTCAGCAAACCAAACACCAATAACACAGCAGGCTGCGCTACTCCATGAATCATTGCACAGATGCCTCCAAACACCATCAGGACGATTTCAGAGCAGGAAGCAAACCTGAACTGGAAGAAAGAACATTTAATATTATATGTGACAGGAGCAGCTGTTTTCTATGTTCCATTCTCAGAAAACTGAGCACTTGTCAAAAAAAAAGACACCCCAATGATAATGAAGCAACATGACAAATTGACAATGGAGTGCCTGTTTTGGATGAGCAAAATTGGATTTGTTTATTGTCACGTGTACTGAGGTACAGTGAAAAGTAATTTTCTGCCAGCAGTTTAACAGATCATTAAGTACATGGGAAGAAAAGGGAATAAAAGAAAATACATAATAAGGCAACACAAGGTATACAATGTAACTACATAAGCACCGGCATCGGATGAAAAGCGAGAGGTTAGTAATATTGTTAATCTTAGAATTAAATTTTAAAAGATTGGAACGCGTATAAGTTAAGTAAAAAGTGGATCTGTTGGGGAGAGCTCGCAGAGAGTCGCCTTGCTGCGGCGCCATCTTCTGGACATCATTTGGCCATTATATTAACCGAGTTTAGAAATGTATCCTGAGGAGGTCAATATCTAGCGGACAAATGATCCTAACCAGGAATTTACCTTGTTAAAAACCTGTTACATCTCTAATTTTTGGGTCATCGACTTGAGGTCTAACTCTGTTTCTTTCTCCATAGATGCTGCTGGACTTGCTCGGGTTACATTATTTCCTACTTCCATCTCAGATTTCCGCAGCATTTTGCTTTTGCCCAGTGTTTAACTCACTGCCACTTCTCCTCAAGAATGTCCTGGAGGTGTTCTGCTCTTCTCTCCCATGCGATTTTCATTTGTCTCTCCTACCTGGCAAGCAGCTATTACACTTCTAGTCCTGGTGAAAGACCATCAAACTGAAATATTGGACTGGAATTTCAATGTGGAATCAGGAAATACGAGCCCCTGAGTGAACACTGAGTGCCTCCAGGGGGCAATATCTGCCTGCCTGCCTGACACCAGTGGCAAAGGTGGGTTGGGGGCAGCCGGTGTCATCCTGAGGACATCAGAAAGCTCATTATAGTCCCAGGAGTATGATGATGGCACAAAGGGACGTCATGTTGAGGTGCAGTGCTCATCCTGACAGTATTTGAACCCTCAAATTTCAATTTAACACAAAGACAAACACATTTTCTTTTGTCCTGTGGTTAACACCATCAACTGTGCACTAATATGTACGAGACTATGTGGAATCACCAAAATGAGATGTCAAAATTGTTTTCTCGAATGCCCTAGCTCCTTCACAAGATCCTTAAGGTGGCAAATGGATTTCCCATTCCCTCAACCCACCCGCCCTAACAATAAATTGCAAACTGTCTGTGGTGGTATGACTAGGAGGTTTACAGTACCTCAGAGTAGTGCTGCCATTGGTGCAGAGGACTCGCTGCCCATTGGCTCAGGCAGGTCATGTGTCTCTCTGCCAATTGGCTGAGGTCAGTCATGTGACTGCTCGCCGATTGGCCGAAAAGCCGGTAGCCCCTCCTACGAGGCGGGGTATAAGAACCAGTAGCAGCCGGCAGTCGGCCTTTCTCTGTAAGTCGACTGCCGGGCACACAACTAGTTCATTAAAGCCTGATATTTGGAACTTCTCCACGACTCAAGTCCAATTGATGGTGCATCACTGTCTCAGAGCCATCGGAACAGAGAGGTGATTTTCAAATCTTGCTTGCGCTGGGTCCCGAGCCCATCATCATTTGACAGTTTGGCTCTTTAACACCATTTCTCTCTACACAAATGCTGTCAGATTTGCTGAATATTTCCGGGATTTCTGCATTTATTATAGATTTCCAAAACCTGCAGTGTTTTGCGTTTACATTGCTGTAGGATTAACAAAGGAATGCTTGCAACTCCTGAGTGATACAAGGTGAACAACACAGCAAATAATTTTCTGTTTGCAGTTCATGAACTAAAATGTGGGCCGGGATACTCCACCCCATTTTCGGCAGATAGGAAAACTGGTGGGAAATCAATGGGACGCCCAAAATGGTTTTATGCTGGCAGGATTCCCATTCCGATTGACTCCACCCACCGCCAGTGACATAATGAACAAAGAACAAAGAACAAAAAAAATTACAGCACAGGAACAGGCCCTTTGGCCCTCCCAGCCTGTGCCGATCCAGATCATTTATCTCAACCTATCGCCTATTTTCCAAGGATCTACTTCCCTCCGTTTCCCGCCCGTTCATATATCTGTCCGGATGCATCTTAAATGATGCTATCGTGCCCGCCTCTACCACCTCCACTGGCAAAGCTTTCCAGGCACCCACCACCCTCTGCGTAAAAAACTTTCCACGCACATCTCCCTTAAAATTTCCCCCTCTCACCTTGAAATTGTGACCCCTTGTAATTGACACCCCCACTTAGAACATAGAACATAGAACATAGAACGATACAGCGCAGTACAGGCCCTTCGGCCCTCGATGTTGCACCGACATGGAAAAAAAAAAACTAAAGGCCATCTAACCTACACTATGCCCTTATCATCCATATGCTTATCCAATAAATTTTTAAATGCCCTCAATGTTGGCGAGTTCACTACTGTTGCAGGTAGGGCATTCCACGGCCTCACCACTCTTTGCGTAAAAAACCCACCTCTGACCTCTGTCCTATATCTATTACCCCTCAATTTAAGTCTATGTCCCCTCGTGCTAGCCACCTCCATCCGCGGGAGAAGGCTCTCGCTGTCCACCCTATCTAACCCTCTGATCATTTTGTATGCCTCTATTAAGTCACCTCTTAACCTTCTTCTCTCTAACGAAAACAACCTCAAGTCCATCAGCCTTTCTTCATAAGATTTTCCCTCCATACCAGGCAACATCCTGGTAAATCTCCTCTGCACCCGTTCCAAAGCTTCCACGTCCTTCCTATAATGAGGCGACCAGAACTGTACGCAATACTCCAAATGCGGCCGTACCAGAGTTTGGTACAGCTGCATCATGACCTCATGGCTCCGGAACTCAATCCCTCTACCAATAAAGGCCAACACACCATAGGCCTTCTTCACAACCCTATCAACCTGGGTGGCAACTTTCAGGGATCTATGTACATGGACACCGAGATCCCTCTGCTCATCCACACTACCAAGAATTTTACCATTAGCCAAATATTCCGCATTCCTGTTATTCTTTCCAAAGTGAATCACCTCACACTTCTCCACATTAAACTCCATTTGCCACCTCTCAGCCCAGCTCTGCAGCTTATCTATGTCCCTCTGTAACCTGCAACATCCTTCCGCACTGTCTACAACTCCACCGACTTTAGTGTCGTCTGCAAATTTACTCACCCATCCTTCTGCGCCCTCCTCTAGGTCATTTATAAAAATGACAAACAGCAACGGCCCCAGAACAGATCCTTGTGGTACGCCACTCGTAACTGAACTCCATTCTGAACATTTCCCATCAACTACCACTCTCTGTCTTCTTTCAACTAGCCAATTTCTGATCCACATCTCTAAATCACCCTCAATCCCCAGCCTCCGTATTTTCTGCAATAGCCGACCGTGGGGAACCTTATCAAACGCTTTACTGAAATCCATATACACCACATCAACTGCTCTACCCTCGTCTACCTGTTCAGTCACCTTCTCAAAGAACTCGATAAGGTTTGTGAGGCATGACCTACCCTTCACAAAACCATGCTGACTATCCCTAATCATATTCTTCCTATCTAGATGATTATAAATCGTATCTTTTATAATCCTCTCCAAGACTTTACCCACCACAGACGTTAGGCTCACCGGCCTATAGTTACCGGGGTTATCTCTACTCCCCTTCTTGAACAAAGGGACCACATTTGCTATCCTCCAGTCCTCTGGCACTATTCCTGTAGCCAATGATGACCTAAAAATCAAAGCCAAAGGCTCAGCAATCTCTTCCCTGGCTTCCCAGAGAATCCTAGGATAAATCCCATCCGGCCCCGGGGACTTATCTATTTTCACCTTGTCCAGAATTGCCAACACTTCTTCCCTACGCACCTCAATGCCATCTATTCTAATAGCCTGGGTCTCAGCATTCTCCTCCACAATATTATCTTTTTCTTGAGTGAATACTGATGAAAAGTATTCATTTAGTATCTCGCTTATCTCCTCAGCCTCCACACACAACTTCCCACCACTGTCCTTGACTGGCCCTACTCTTACCCTAGTCATTCTTTTATTCCTGACATACCTATAGAAAGCTTTTGGGTTTTCCTTGATCCTACCTGCCAAAGACTTCTCATGTCCCCTCCTTGCTCGTCTCAGCTCTCTCTTTAGATCCTTCCTCGCTTCCTTGTAACTATCAAGCGTCCCAACTGAAACTTCACGCCTCATCTTCACATAGGCCTCCTTCTTCCTCTTAACAAGAGATTCCACTTCTTTGGTAAACCACGGTTCCCTCGCTCGACCCCTTCCTCCCTGCCTGACTGGTACGTACTTATCAAGAACATGCAATAGCTGTTCCTTGAACAAGCTCCACATATCCAGTGTGCCCAACCCTTGCAGCCTACTTCTCCAACCAACACATCCTAAGTCATGTCTAATGGCATCATAATTGCCCTTCCCCCAGCTATAACTCTTGCCCTGCGGGGTATACTTATCCCTTTCCATCACTAACGTAAAGGTCACCGAATTGTGGTCACTGTCTCCAAAGTGTTCACCTACCTCCAGATCTAACACCTGGCCTGGTTCATTACCCAAAACCAAATCCAAAGTGGCCTCACCTCTTGTTGGCCTGTCAACATATTGTGTCAGAAAACCCTCCTGCACACATTGTACAAAGAACGACCCATCCAATGTACTCGAACTATATCTTTTCCAGTCAATATTAGGAAAGTTAAAGTCTCCCATAACAACTACCCTGTTACTTTCGCTCTTTTCCAGAATCATCTTCGCCATCCTTTCCTCTACATCTCTAGAACTATTAGGTGGCCTATAGAAAACTCCCAACAGGGTGACCTCTCCTTTCCTGTTTCTAACCTCAGCCCATACTACCTCGGAAGAAGAGTCCCCATCTTGCATCCTTTCTACCACCGTAATACTGTCCTTGACTAGCAGCGCCACACCTCCCCCTCTTTTGCCCCCTTCTCTTACCTTACTAAAGCACCTAAACCCCGGAACCTGCAACAACCATTCCTGTCCCTGCTCTATCCATGTCTCTGAAATGGCCACAACATCGAAGTCCCAGGTACCAACCCATGCTGCCAGTTCCCCTACCTTATTTCGTATACTCCTGGCATTGAAATAGACACACTTCAAACCACAGACCTGAACACTGCCGCCCTCCTGCGAAGTCAAAACTGTGCTCCTGACCTCTCTACTCTCAATCTCTCGCTCCCCAAAACTACAATCCAGGTTCCCATGCCCCTGCTGAATTAGTTTAAACCCCCCCAAAGAGTACTAACAAATCTCCCCCCCAGGATATTGGTGCCCCTCAGGTTCAGATGTAGACCATCCTGTCTATAGAGGTCCCACCTTCCCCAGAAAGAGCCCCAGTTATCCAGAAATCTGAATCCCTCCCGCCTGCACCATCCCTGTAGCCACGTGTTTAATTGCTCTCTCTCCCTATTCCTCATCTCACTATCACGTGGCACGGGCAACAACCCAGAGATAACAACTCTGTTTGTTCTCGCTCTGAGCTTCCATCCTAGCTCCCTAAAGGCCTGCCTGACATCCTTGTCCCCTTTCCTACCTATGTCGTTAGTGCCAATGTGGACTACGACTTGGGGCTGCTCCCCCTCCCCCTTAAGGACCCGGAAAACACGATCCGAGACATCACGTACCCTTGCACCTGGGAGGCAACATACCAAACGTGAGTCTCTCTCGCTCCCACAAAATCTCCTATCTGTGCCCCTGACTATTGAGTCCCCAATTCCTAATGTTCTACTCCTTTCCCCCCTTCCCTTCTGAGCAACAGGGACAGACTCCGTGCCAGAGGCCCGTACCCCATGGCTTACCCCTGGTAAGTCGTCCCCCCCACAAGTATCCAAAACGGTATACTTGTTACTCAGGGGAACGACCGCAGGGGGTCCCTGCACTGACTGCTTCTTCCCAGTCCCTCTTACAGTTACCCATCTATCTCCAGTCTTTGGTGTAACTACTTCCCTGAAGCTCCTATCTATGACCCCCTCTGCCTCCCGAATGATCCGAAGTTCATCCAGCTCAAGCTCCAGGTCCCTAACACGGTTTTTGAGGAGCTGGAGTTGGGTGCACTTCCCACAGATGAAATCAGCAGGGACACTGACGGCGTCCCTCACCTCAAACATTCTGCAGGAGGAGCATTGTACTGCCTTCCCTGACATCCCCTCTAGATTAAAAAAAAAACAAGAAAAAGAAAAAGAAAGGAAGAGCTTACCTGATATTACCTCAAACCCTGATCCCGCTGAAAGGTAAGCAAATTTAAAGGCACTCACTCACCTTCACGACAGGCCCCTGCTCCCGCTTCCCAACCACAGTGGGGTGGGGGGGTTGGTTAAAGGAGGAGGTAGGATGGGAAACACTCACAAAGTGTTTCGGGTTTAACTGTCACTTGCCAACAGCCCCTCCACAAACCACCTTCAACTTAGGCTGACCGCACTGCACGTATGCAAATTTCCCCAGAACAGCTGATCAGTAGCTATGCTCTGCTGCCCTCTGCTGGTTGCTTGCCTTTACTCAAACTCCTTGGGTCTTCTTCGCAGGTTCACCTTCAACTTAGGCTGACCGCACTGCACGTATGCAAATTTCCCCAGAACAGCTGATCAGTAGCTCTGCTCTGCTGCCCTCTGCTGGTTCTTGGAAAAAAGCTTGTTGCTATCCACCCTGTCCATACCTCTCATAATTTTGTAGACTTCAATCAGGTCCCCCCTCAACCTCCGTCTTTCCAACGAAAACAATCCTAATCTACTCAACCTTTCTTCATAGCTAGCACCCTCCATACCAGGCAACATCCTGGTGAACCTCCTCTGCACCCTCTCTAAAGCATCCACATCCTTCTGGTAATGTGGCGACCAGAACTGCACACAGTATTCCAAATGTGGCCGAACCAAAGTCCTATACAACTGTAACATGACCTGCCGACTCTCGTATTCAATACCCCGTCCGATGAAGGCAAGCATGCTGTATGCCTTCTTGACCACTCTATCGACCTGCGTTGCCACCTTCAGGGTACAATGGACCTGAACTCCCAGATCTCTCTGTACATCAATTTTCCCAAGGACTCTTCCATTGACTATATGGTCTGCTTTTGAGTTAGATCTTCCAAAATGCATCACCTCGCATTTGCCTGGATTGAACTCTATCTGCCATTTCTCTGCCCAACTCTCCAATCTATCTATATTTTGCTGTATTCTCTGACAGTCCTCCTCGCTATCTGCAACTCCACCAATCTTAGTATCATCTGCAAACTTGCTCATCAGACCACGTATACCTTCATCCAGATCATTTATGGATATCACAAACAACAGTGGTTCGAGCACGGATCCCTGTGGAACACCACTAATCACCTTTCTCCATTTTGAGACACTCCCTTCCACCACTACTCTCTGTCTCCTGTTGCCCAGCCAGTTCTTTATCCATCTAGCTAGTACACCCTGAACCCCATACGACTTTACTTTTTCCATCAACCTGCCATGGGAAACTATCAAACGCCTTACTGAAGTCCATGTATATGACATCTACAGCCCTTCCCTCATCAATTAACTTTGTCACTTCCTCAAAGAAATCTATTAGGTTTGTAAGACATGACCTTCCCTGAACAAACCCATGCTGCCTATCACTGATCTAGTTTCTTCCAAATGTGAATAGATCCTATCCCTCAGTATCTTCTCCAATGGGCCTAATGGGCCTACTGGTGGCGCACAGGCCCCGGGGGGGGGGGGGGGGGGGGGAATCATGACCATGGCACGGGACAGGGCCAGGTGTCAGTGCCATGTGGCACTGCTGTGGGGGAGGGGGTGGGGGCGGGGAGGGGGGAGCTTCCATTGGAGAGGTCCCTGTGTCTGTGTGAGAGGGGCTTTTCTGGTGGGGTGGGATGTGTGCATGTGTGGGGGTCTCTGTGTTCATCGAGAGGGGATTACTTGAGGGGGTGGGGCATATACATGGCGGGTGGTGATCTACGCATATGTGGGGGTTCCTTTTCATTATGATTTTTTAAAGCGTGGACTGATCATTTGTAGGTTGCTGACACAGTGGATGCATTCAAAGACCTCTAGCAACATGACATTGTGGCACCCACCTCCATTTATCAACTAAATGGCAAAATGTATGGTGGGAAAATCTGGCAGTGGAGCTGGAGGGCAGCACATTGGGGTGGGATTCTGTGCCGGCGGGAGTCTCCGTTTTGCCGGCGCCTGGGGGTTTCCCGAAGGCGTGGGACTGCCCCACACAATGGGAAACCCATTGACCGGCCGGGGTAACGGAGAATCAAACCGGCGGGTTGGGGCAGAAATGTGGCACGGCGGGACAGAGAATCCAGCCCATTATTTTTTCCCACGTTGACACTTAGTTAAAAACCGATAAAATTACATTTCCCACAGCAGACCAACCAATGAAAATGAACAATGAATTATATATATATCCCTGTGATGCGGTCAATGCCGCCCGACTACATTTATTGCCCATCCATAGCTATTCTGAAATGAAGGTGGGCCAGATCGGTTTTACACCGGTGTGAATTCTCTGCTGTTGCCCATGGCAGATCATAAAACCTGCTGTGGGCCGGCGTGAAACTGATTTGCATCCTGCTAATCAGATGTAAATAAACGCCTGACCTCCAATGTCCGATTCTCCGCGACACTAGCAGGAAAACACAGCCGTACAAAACACATCTCAGACAACATGGCATGAAGATGTCAGGACTTATCTAAACAATGTGGAATTCATGATGTAGGCCAACAGCAACCCTGCACCCTGGAACATCACAGCAGTGGGTGGGGGCAGCATCTTCAGGTGGATCCTCCAGATTCGGTATCCTGGACGGGGGGGGGGGGTTCATCTTCCATTCTCAAAATATGTCTGGAGATCCATCTTCTTTCTCAGGATGCACAGTGGGCTAAATAGCTGGCTTGTAATGCAGAACAAGGCAGCAGCATGGGTTCAATTCCCGTAGCGGCCTCCCTGAACAGGCGCCGGAATGTGGCGACTAGGGGCTTTTCACAGTAACTTCATTGAAGCCTACTTGTAAGCCTACACAATAAGTGATTATTATTATTATTATTATGCCCATCTTGTGGCCTCAGAGTGCTCCTGGAGGCTTGGACCTTGGGATGGTATTCTTTAAAAGGGTCAGTGCAGACACGATGGACTGAGTGGCCTCCTTCTGCACTGTCGGGATCCATTTCTATTCTTAACATGTTGCACAAGTCGTAATGGATAAGGCTTTTTAACCACCAATGAAGATAGTGAGCTTGATCATAATCCAGAGGTGGACCTGTTGTGATTCAACAACTGTTTATCTTGATGAATGGCCGATGCAGATGGCAGAAGGCAGAGAGTTGGGATAAAGGGGTCTTTTTCAGGATGGCAGCCGGTGACGAGTGGTGTGCCTCAGGGGTCTGTGATGGGACCACAACCTTTCACAATATACATTAATGATCTGGAAGAAGGAACTGAAGGCACTGTTGCTAGGTTTGCAGATGATACAAAGATCTGTAGAGGGACAGGTAGTATTGAGGAAGCAAGGGGGCTGCAGAAGGATTTGGACAAGCTAGGAGAGTGGGCAATGAAGTGGCAAATGAAATACAAAGTATGAGGTCATCACTTTGGAAGGAAGAATTTAGGCATAGACTATTTTCTAAATGGGGAAATGCTTAGCAAATCAGAAGCACAAAGGGACTTGGGAGTCCTTGTTCACGATTCTCTTAAGGTTAACGTGCAGGTTCAGTCGGCAGTTAAGAAAGCAAATGCAATGTTAGCATTCATGCCAAGAAGGCTAGAATACATGAACAGAGATAAATGTCTGAGGCTGTATAAGGCTCTGGTCAGACCCCATTTGGAGTATTGTGTGCGGTTTTGGGCTCCGTATCAAAGGAAGGATGTGCTGGTCTTGGAAAGGGCCCAGAGGAGGTTCACAAGAATGATGCCTGGAATGAAGAACTTGTCGTATGAGGAATAGTTGAGGACTCTTGGTCTGTACTCATTGGAGTATAGAAGGATGAGGGGGGATCTATTGAAACTTACAGGATACTGGGAGGCCTGAATAGAGTGGACATGGAGAGGATGTTTCCACTTGGAGGAAAATCTAGAACCAGAGGACACCATCTCAGAATAAAGGGACTATCCTTTAAAACAGAGGTGAGAAGGAATTTCTTCAGCCAGAGGGTGGTGAATCTGTGGAACTCTTTGCCGCAGAAGGCTGTGGAGGCCAAATCGCTGAGTGAATTTCAGACAGAGATAGATAGGTTCTTGATTAATAAGGGGATCAAGGGTTATGGGGAGAAGGCAGGAGAATGGGGATGAGAAAATATCAGCCATGATTGAGTGGCGGAGCAGACTCGATGGGCTGAGTGGCCTAATTCTGCTCCTATGTCTTATGGTCGTATGGTCCCACTTAGAGGTTGGGTCTATTTTTTTCTGACGGCACTCATTTCTTTTCTTGGTCTTTCTACTTTCACTTGTCCAGAGACAATTACAGGCCAGGGGTTAGTGCTGATTTGAGGATCACTCACTAATTCCTATGGCCCTAATGGAAACAGCCCTCTCTTGATTAGCTACTTGTATTGCACTGCCAAGAAACTTTTTAAACTTTCATTCTGGATCTGCCTCCAAGTGTGTCGAAGCCAGTCCTTAATGTATCATGGAGTGTAGAGCATAGCTCCTGAACAGGAATGATTGGTAGGTTTGTGGCAACTGATGCTTTTGTTCAGCATACTTGAGTTTCTCCAACAGGTCCCTCATGCTGCATGAAAGGAGAATATAATGCACTGCATGACCAAAATCTGAATTAATTATTTGGATCATGCTTTGCAAACAGGCAAGTGACTGGTGATAAATCACTGCTGAACAATCCTCTATTTCACAGCTTGTTCTGTGAGGCAAAATAAAACCTCAAGTGACTCAACATAGCAATGCTCTGACTCCACTTAACAACAGTCAGCCCTTTATTAGTCATCATATCAGCCTCTTCCACACCCCAAAAAAAAGTGATTCATTCATTTTTTTCCTCATTAATAGAACACGTCCAAGCACTTGGTACTTGTCTAAACTTCAGGTATGTTTAACAACAGCCATCAAGATAAACATGCTGTTATTATTCACAAGGCAGACATTGGTCAGTTCTCATAGCGAGGTTTTTCCTGGAACAGGTCACTACCATGCCATCAGAGGTTTAGAGCTTGAAGAGTACCACTCTGTATCCAGCATGATGGCCAACAATCTCTCCCACTCTTACCGCCTGCCGTTGGTGTGTTGGAAGGATTTTGCAGTTTGACGCTCAATGTGTTGGCCACCTGATGAACACACCTTCTTTTGCCATCGTCCTAGTTAGGACTTGCACTCGGAGGTTCTGGCACAGAAGCAAAAAAGTCTACCCATTGTGCCACCAGACCTCCAAGGTAGCTATGATGGTTAAAAAGAAATTAATATATATGTGCAGTTAAGCTATTTTGTGATACATACTCTGAAATACATGTATGAATGAAATTAATGAAATGAAAATCGCTTATTGTCACAAGTAGGCTTCAAATGAAGTTACTGTGAAAAGCCCCTGGTCGCCACATTCCGGCACCTGTTCGGGGAGGCTGGTACGGGAATTGAACCGTGCTGTTGGCCTGCCTTGGTCTTACGAACGCTTACCCGAAGATCAGAGGCTGAATGCCCTTGACTGCAGAGATGTTCTCCGACTGGAAGGGAACACTCCTGCTTGGCGACTGTCACGTGATATCCGTTCATCCGTTGTCGCAGCGTCTGCAATGTACCGTGCCTCATGGTAGTGTGCCCACCCAGTCCAACGCAAGCATCTCCACATCATAATAACAACATCAAAGGAATAACCATTGTTTACCCAAAGACAAAGAACTCCATAACAGAAGAATGAGAAATAAAATAATTCTCTGATTAACTTCTGAATGGCAGTTTGCAGAATCCTTTCTCAGCAGCATGCAAGGAGACATTCAAAGCCTGTGAACGGATATATTTGCTCTGTTGATTTCTATAGGTAATGGGTGCAATTCTCCGACCCCCGCACCAGGTGGTAGATTCCCGCCACGCCGCCCTGGCACCCGCACGTGATTCTCCTACCCCTCCCAAAACGGCGTGCCGCGTTTCACGACAGGCCGTTCAGAGAATCGCCGCTCGCTGTTTCTAACGGTTGAGCGGTGATTCTCCGGCCCAGATGGGCCGGGCGGCCTGCCCAAACCGACGGGTTCACACCGGCGCCAACCACACCTGGTCGCTGCTAGCGTGAACAGCGCGCAAACGCTGCATCTGCGGCCTTGGGGAGGGGCAGGGAGGATCGAGCACCAGGGGGGCGCTCAGTAGGGTGTCTCTAAAGGACGCACTCTTTTCCTCCGCCGCCCTGCAAGATCAATCCTCCATGTCATGCGGGGCGCCCGCGGGGAGGATGGCAACCGCGCATGTGCGGGTGACGTCATGTATGTGCCGCCGGCCGCGTAATTTACGCGGCGCCGCTTTGATGCGGCGCCAAGGCCCGGCGCGCGTAATTGACGCGGCGCTGCTCCTAGCCCCCTGGGGGTGGGAGAATAGGGGGCGAGGAGCGGCCTCCGACGCCGGAGTGAAACACTCCGGTTTTCACTCCGGCATTGGCCGATGGGAGAATTTCGCCCCATGTGTTCCCCTTTTCTGCAAATTATGCTGCACCTGCGCCTAGTTTCTATGTTTCTGTCAGGTATAATCGGGTGTAAATTACAGTGTATCTCACCTGTTAAACAGGTCAGCCTCAGTGTTGAACAAAAACAAGAAAGCAAAAGACAGATCTCAACTCAAACACTCCCCATGTCCCATCCATGTCAACTCATACCACCTCATTCCCCTGTACCCAATTCCCATGGCCTCTCATACCTCCATGTCAATCTATGCCCTCTACCAACACACAATCACGTTTACAGCCACTAAGGAAAATTAGTGCATATTCATGCAAACCCATGACCCCTACTCCCCACCCTTTTTCCTTACATCATCCATGCTTATTCACCCATTATGTGACACAGGCTGACCTTAGGAGCCACGGTGAGATGAAAATAAAATAATGTTCTGAGTCTCTGTTGTAGGCATCACTGATTTATACACTCTCATTTATGAACAAAAAAACATTCAAAACATTTAAATTCTTTCAATTGCTTAGTCACATATAAAAATTAATATATTTTTCAAGTACCAATTACTTTTTAAAAAATAAATTTAGAGTATCCAATTCTTTTTTTCCAATTAAGTGGCAATTTAGTGTGGCCAATCCACCTACCCTGCACATCTTTGGGTTGTGTGGGTGAGACCCACACAAACACAGGGAGAATGTGCAAACACCCCATGCACAATGACCTGGGGCCAGGATCAAACCTGGGTCCTCAGCATTGTGAGGCAGCAGTGCTAACAACTGCACCACAGTGCTGCCCCTCAAGTGCCCAAATACATTATGAAAACAAACATTTACAAACACTTCAAACACGGGGATGGTCATGGTCTACCACAACACAGTTGGTAGATGACGGGAGAGGCCTCCTGCGGGCTTCCCAGACGTCTTTACACCTTGTGAGGCATCAGAATCCCGGCCAAAAGGGGCGTGACAAACCAACACACCGATGTAGGTTTTAAACCAACGTAGGCAGGCTTACCTGGGATCTATCAGCCTCCCGGGATTTACCATCCTCCTCAGGAAAGGCTGCAATTGGATGCCATTCAGTACTGGTCCACACAAATGTGGACCAGGTGGAATGGCACCAGAGGGGTTTCCCAGGCCATCAGAGGCCTCTGAGTGGCTAGGGATAGTGCAGGGTGCTCCCTGGCCCTTCGCCCTGGAATATGGGCATCTTGGTACTGCCCGGCTGGCAGTTTGGCACTGCCACCCTGGCACTGCCGAGGTGCCCATGTGGCACTTCCAAGCTGGCAGTAGCACTGCCAGGATGCCAGGGTGGCAGTCCAAGGGTGCCTGGATGGCACCACAAAGGTCAGGGCCCAATGGGGACCATGCCCATGAAAGGAAGGTGGAGGGGGGATAGAAAGTGGGGGGGGGGGGTGCAGGGCAGGTAAGTAGGGGTCTCTGAAATGTGGAGGGGTGATGGGTGGGTGTCCTGGAAGGGGGCCTCTAGGGGGGGCGTGGGGAAGACTGAACAGTGGGGCCCCCAGGGACCCCATAGCGGGGTGTTCTCACTTGGGGATGAGCGGGGCAGTGTCCATGTATGTGGAGAGTGGCATTGCCCATTGCTTGGGGGGGGGGGGGGTGTGGGTGACCAACAAGCTTACTTAGAGATCGGGGCATTCTTTAAAAATGGCGGCCCGATCGCTATGTTCAGCTCCCCAGTGCTGAAAAAAATCAAATGTGGGCTAAACCGGTCAGAAACTCCCCAAGACCCAAAAAAGTGGTTAAGTGTTATTTGGTAGAGGTGGAGAACTCGCTGGCAGAGCCGGCGGGAATCTCCCAGCAAAACCCACCACAAATAAACTTAGAAATTTTTCCATGACATTCCGACATTATAAACATATGGAGCTGGCAAACTGTGAATTTACAGGCTTCCCACTGTGATAATGATAGGTTGTGGAATCAGTCATGCAGCACGAATCCTATAATGATAATCCTCAGCGTAATGTCAATAGAGAGCGAGTGAAATTGCAAGCAGCCAGAGCAGGCTGTTTTTTCGCCAAAATAATTAAAGGACTTGAGAATTTAAATGATTGACAGCTTGAGAGTTCCGCTAAGCTTATAATTTTTTAATTCACATTCATGTCTACACTTAACTATCTTAAAGAGCACCTTACCTCTCCCAGAGGGCACCCAGCCTCTTCAAAAAGGCTACATAGATGTCTCAAAAGGGGCTCACAGCCTTTCCAAATAATTCTGGCAGCTATACACCTTTTCCTTAAAAGTCAAAAGCTCATGGGTCATGGTGTGGACATCTCAGTTAGGAAAATTGCATCTGTTTGCCAGCTGCAGTTACAGAATGCTCAGCCATCTTTGGAAATGATGGATGTGCACACTACAACCCACCCTGTTTCCATGTGAAAATCCTGGCTGCTGGCTTCAGGGGCACGATCTCCAGTATTGGTTCTCCTGCGCCATTAAGGCTGAGGAGTGGAGCACGTGAAAATTTTGGCCTTATTGTGTAAATCTGAGGCGTCTAATATATGTCCTAAATTTTAGTCACTTCAGACAGAATTACCCCAATTTTGGCACCACAAAAATGTAATTTCAGGCCTGCGATATTTAAGTGTTTTGAAAAACTGGCCTGCTTTCACCCAGAAATAGTCAAGCACAAATTTGAAATTCCTGGGTTATAATCCAGGGAAAAAATAATTGCAAAGAAATTCACTTCAGTTTAAATAGTTTTCTACAGAAAAATATTCTGAACACTTAAAGGTATTACATAGAATTTACAGCACAGAAACATTGGCAATAAGAAAAGTCAGAATTACCAGCTCAAAGAAGCCGACCCTAATGCTATCTTCTTTTTTCTGTGTCGATCTTTAATTATAACAAATTTAAATGTCAATTCAAGCCACGGATATATGAATATGAACAAAATTGCAATCAGCATGTAGTCAACATTTTATATGCAAGAATTTATATAATACTTACTCATCACCATTGCTGTTCTTTGTTTTTGGGAGGGGTTGTCCATTTACCGTGTAGGTATTTCTGTAAGACAGGAATATGGCTTGGAGTAAGTTACTGAGTGAGAAAGAGGAAATCATTTCCATTCTAACAGTATCCAATGCAGAACACTTTATTGTCCATCGAATAAAATACGCATACAAAGGCACTTCATTTGATAAGCACCTAAGTAAACTATATTAGCATACTCACTTTCGTTGAGAACCATCAATATCTGTAATAGAAAAAAAAGCTCGTCATACAATGTAGGAGAAAAAAGGACCAACTTGCATTGATTGATCATTTGTAGTGTGGAAAATATATCAAAGCATCTCACGAAGGCATATTAAAAAAATGGAAACTGAGCTGCAGAAGGAGGTATTAGTATAAGTGACCAAAGGGTTATTCAATAAGGTGTTTTTTTAACAAAGGGATTAAAGGAACATAGGGACAATAGAGCATCAGAACAGATGTAGACCATTCCGTCCTTCAAGTCTATTCTGTTGAATGAAATCTTGTTGATCTGTTTTCTAACTCCACTTTAACACCCATGGCTATCAAAACTACTAATCTCAGATTTAAACTTAATAATGGAGTTGAGGTGCTTTCTATGGGTGACGGTTTCACGCTCCTATCATCCTTTACATGTTATATATGTTTCATAATATCTGAATGGCCTGGCTTTGATTTAACAGTATGTCCTGGAGTCCTCAACCAATTAAAAGTATTTATCTCCATCAACACTATTCATTCCTTTTAAAATCCTTAAATGTTGAATCAAATCACCACATATCCTTTTATATTTCGGGGGATACAAACCTAGTTTATTCATCTGCCTTTATAATGTAACACTTGGAGACAGTGGGCAGGATTCTGAGGTCGCTGATGCCGGAATGCATTCAGCGATCGGCCGGAGAATCAAAGTTCCCGACCAAATCAGGGGCGGCGCGCTTTTGCGATACCCCACCCCCTCCAAAGCCATGTATCGATGGCCTCAGGAAATCCATCCCATACCGGCCGAGTTCCTGACGGCGTCGATCATTTGTAGTCTCATCCAGTGGAACTTGATGTGGAGGCTGCTGACTTAGTCCAGCGCCGCCACAGTCAGGGAAGGCCAATTGCAGGCGGAGGGACTTTATTAGGGGCTGGGGGCACTGTGGGGAGGGGTGGTCCGGAACGCACAAGCCAACCAAAGGGGGGACTATGTCACTGACCACAGCGCGGCCGCTGCAGGTCACCGCCATGTGCATGTGAGGCCACGGACCCAGCAATTATCCGGGCCGTATCGGCAGCTAGAGCCGGGTGTTCTCTGCTGCCGGCATGCTAGACCCCCAGCCAAACGGGGAATCAGTGGCCATTTTACACCATTTGTTCTGGCGTAAAACGCCACCGTTCCCACGCCGGCGTGGGGACATAGCCCCAGAATTAGTGATTCCAGCCCAGTAACATTCCAGTGAATTTGCAATGCAGCCCCTCCGAGGAGAGAAAGCTGAAGAGGTGGAAGAATTTAGGAGGGGAACATATGGTTAGAATGTTGCTTACAAAACACTTATCCTTGCAAAAATTGCATGTAATCTGTGTCAAGATGTTATCAGTAAATTTATGTGAAATTAAAAGAATTAACAAGAGAATGAGAATACTACTTCAAAGTTCTGGAGAATGTTTGAGGGAATTCTTTTTTCAGTTTCTTTGCTGCCAGCAAGGTGGCCTCCATAAGGTATAGGCCAGGATTTTACAGCCTTCCACAGTGTGTTAACTGCCAGTGAGTAGGGTGGGAAATTTAAACTCCCATTTACTTTGCTGGGAGCACAATATTCCATCGGGCAGGAGAGGTCATAAAATCCCAACCATTGTGTTAGTCTGAATCCAGCTTGTTTGGTTGAGGCATTGTTGGTTCTATTCAATTGAGGCCCAGGTTTTGAAATGGTTCTGGCATTTTTCCTCATGGCACGGTGGTAGCTAGTGTGCTGCGCCAATTAGCCACCTGAAAATTAAAATCAGCTCCGTTTTGTTGCCACTACAGTAATTACAGTCCTTGTTGAGATGGCTCTTACCTGAACCAGGGAGATGGGACAGGTGTACTGGTGAATCATATAACTAGGGCTGTGGAGAGGGCTTTGAATTAAACAGTGGGAATGAGGGTTCATATGAGGGAAGATTTAGAAAGTTAAAGAGAAAGGTGATAATGAAGGGTAGCAATGCCACAGGAAGACAGGAAGGGATTGAGCATAAAAATAAACGAGTGCACCAGAAAATAGGTTTAGAATAGGGAATGTACCCAGGCAAAATTAAGGGCTTACATAGATACATATAGATACATAGAAGATAGGAGCAAGAGGAGGCCTTTTAGCCCTTCGAGCCTGCTCCACCATTTATCATGATCATGGCTGATCATCCAACTCAATAACCTAATCCTGCTTTCTCCCCATAGCATGTGATCCCATTCCCCAAGTGCTGTGTCAAGTCGCCTCTTGAATATAGTTTTAGCATCAACTACTTCCTGTGGTTATGAATTCCACAGGCTCACCACTCTTTGGGTGAAGAAATGTCTCCTCATCTCTGTATGAAATGGTTTGCCCATAATCCTCAGACTGTGACCCCCTGGTTCTCGACACACCCACTATTGGGAACATCCTCCCTGCATCTACCCTGTCCAGTCCTGTTAGAATTTTATAAGTCTCTATGAGATTCCCCCCTCATTCTTCTGAACTCCAGCGAGAACAATCCTAACCTAATCAATCTCTCCTCATATGACAGTCCCGCTATCCCTGGAATCAGTCTGGTAAAACTTCGCTGTACTCCCTCGAGAGCAAGAACATCCTCCCTCAGAAAAGGAGAGAAAACTGCACACAATATTCTAGGTGTGGCCTCACCAAGGCCCTGTGTAATTGCAATAACACATCCCTGCTTCTGTACTTGAAACCTCTTGCAATGAAGGCCAACATGCCATTAGCCTTCTTTACTGCCTGCTGCACCTGCATGCTTACCTTCAGTGATTGGTAGACAAGGACACACAGGTCCCGCTGCACCCTCTCCTCTCCCAATTTATAACCATTCAGGTAGTAATCTGCCTTCCTGTTTTTGCTTCCAAAGTGAATAACCTCACACTTATCTAAAGTATACTGCCCAGATCATGCTACAGGATCCCTGAATCCTCGTCACAGTTCACCCTCCCACCCAACTTGATATCATCTGCAAACTTTGAGATGCTATATTTTATTCCCTCATCCAAATCATTGATATATATTGTGAATAGCTGGGATCCCAGCACCGATCCCTGTGGCACCTCTCTAGTTACTGCCTGCCAATTTGAAAAGGACTCATTAATTCCTACTCTTTGTTTCCTCACTGCCAACCAGTTTGCTATCCACCTTAATACACTTCCCCAATCCCATGCGCTTTAACTTTTCACAATAATCTCTTATCTTTATCTGAATGCATGCAGTATTCATAACAAGATGGATGAATTTATAGCACAAGTAGAAATAAATAAGTATGGACGTATAACGATTACAACAACATGGTTACAAAGTGACCACTCTTGGGACCTGAATATTCAAGGGTATTTGACATTTTGGAAGGATGGGAGGAAAGTAAAAGGAGGTGTGGTGGTTCTGTTAACAATGAGATCAGTGCAGTAGTGAGAAATTATCTTGGTTTGGGGGATCAAAATGCAGAATTAGTTTAGGTGGGGATAAGAAATGGCAGAGGAACTAAGTCACTGGTGGGAGCAGCTCACAGGGCCCCTATGAGTAGGATAGAGTGTGGCCCTGGCCCAAAGCCTACTGGGAAAAATGGCCAAGTGAAGGGACACTAAGCCTGCTGGGAAATGAGGCCAAGTAAAAGAGACACTGAAGAAACGAAAGAGACATTATGAACTGAATAAAGCAGCTCTCAGACAAATTTGACTGGTAGATGGTCTATACACTTATCTCCAAATTGGTTTTAAGATATGAACAGGGAAAGTCAGGGGGCGGGACTCTCCACCAGCGTGATTCTCTGTTTTGCCAGCGCCCGGGGGTTGGGGTTGCCCCACAATGGGAAACCCTATTGACCGGCCGGCGTAACGGACAATCCCGCCGGCAGGTCGGGGCAGGAAAATGGTGTAGGGAGGCGGAGAAACCAGCACAGGGTAGATAAAATAAACTATTTTCACTGGTCGGTGACTCTAAAACTAGGTAGATCAGTCTAAAAATTAAAACTGAACCTTCTTCGCTCAAATGGTGGTAGACGTTTGGAACTCTCTCCCACAAACAATAGTTGAAGCTAAATCAAGTCTTAATTTTAAATCTGAGATAGGTTTTTGTTCAGCAAAGATATTAAGGGATATTGGCCAAAGGCAGCTACATAGAGTTAGGTCACAGATCAGCCATGATCTCATTGAATGGTGGCACAGGCTCGAGGGGCTGAATGGCCTACTCCTGTTCCTATGTTCTTATTATGTAGGTTCTCTGTCACAGTGCAAGGGGGGATACAAGTCCATCCTGGTGATAATTGATACTTTCAGCAAATGGGGTTTAACCTTTTTCTACAAGCTCGAACACGGTAATGGCCACAGCGAACATTCTGGTCCAACAGGTTATTACGTGATTGGGGCTGCTCCGTAGTATTGAATCAGACCAAGGAACACAATTTACCGCCCAAGTTATGCAAAACACTATGGCATTGTTAAGGATAGATCAGAAATTTTACATTGCCTATCACTCACAATAGCAGGAGAAATATTTGGCAGAAATCCCGAAGTTAGTTGAAAAACTCGAAGAGTTAAGATGAAAGCTGGAAAAAGTGTTTGAAACATATGTAAGGGTTAAACAAGTGACAAAGAAAATTAGCGAGGAAGTTAAGATTATAAAAGAAATTACAAGGTGGGATGACACATGGAATTAGGGAAATAATATACAAATACAGCTGTGGGTATGTTTACTGTCCTATATCACAATCATAATAATGATGGTAATAATGGTATATTAATTAATTGTGATAAAGAAGTTAGATACATCATTATGCAAACAAAGCCATGGCTGAGGGCCCTGGCAGAATGTCTGACTCGCTGGGGGATGTCACCCAGTACCAAGCCGACCTTGATGAGGTTCTGCTGGACATGTCCCATTCTCAGATGGGAATGACTGGGATGCTGCGAAACTTGTCCCAGTCGTAGGTGGGCATTGCCGAGGCATTGCACAGCATGTCCCAGTCACTGCGGAGCATCACTGAGAGCATCGACGCTATAATGCAGGCCATGAAGAACTGCTAGGGCTGGCAGAACCAGATGATGCAGGGGCAGCCGGGGCTTGAACCAGCTGGCCCTCCATCCCAGGGTGAACCCCAGGGCCCCAAGAGCATGAGCAGGAGGAGGGGGTGTTGGGTGCCAACCCGGATCCGTCCCATGAAGTGGTGACGGTGGCCGCCACTCCTCCAGGTTCCACCCTTCTGATGAGGCTGTGTCTCAAAGTCAGCACATGGGACAGGGTGGCACGGCTGTGCATGTGCCGCCGACAAATAAGCCGGGGCCCTCCAGCCTCAGAGCCCCCAGAGGACGTCCATGGGACGGGGTAAGTGCCGGCTGCCTCCACCTCAGTTGTGCATCCTGGGGTGACGCCGAGACGTAGCGGCAGTGCTAGGAGGGCCAGGCACGTTGAGGTTCACGGAGGGCACTGGGTAAGCGGGGGGGAGGATGTAGAGGGGTAGGTAGGGGGTGGAGGGGTAGGGGTTGGGGGAGGTGGGAGGGCGGCACCATCGGGAGAGTGGGAAATTGTGAAACACATCAAATACCTTTGTGCACAACTGTTATGATGCCGCTGTCACTTTCTTCCACAATGCAGGCTGACGTCCAAACCCTTTGCCAATCTCTCCAGGCATCACCCCCTTAACATGGCACTCACACTCTCCAGCCATGGACATGTCCCCGGAGCTGTGTCCCACCTCCTGGGTGTTCGGATGTTCGCTGCTCTGTGTGTGGTGTTGCCTCCCTCAGTGTTCAGGCACATTGTCCAGGCATCAAGGTGTAATTGCGATGCTAGGCAATGGCTCACAGATGCTACATGGCCCACCCACCCACGGGAATCCACTTGGGATATGTGAAGTGCTCACTTAACCACGAATGCCGATTCCTTATCAGCAATAGCCTTCAAGCACACGGCCAGAGGCCTCGGCATTCGGTGGGGGTTAGGAGTTGGTTGTTGGGGCAGACGAGCAGGGACGAGGGTTGTCCCCAGAATGGGTAAGCGACGCAGGGGTTGGCATGGTGGTGCCAGATCAGGTTCAGGTTTTTCAAAAGGAGTACTAATCAGTGCCAGCGTGACCACTTGCTGGGGAGGCTGCTGAATGAAAGGAGGCCACTGGATGACGGGTGCCTCCCGTTAATTGTATGGAAATGGGGCTTAAGTGATGATAATTGGTTTCTTGCCACGCTACAGCGAGATCCTAATTTCGCCTATGAGAGCAGGCCGGTTGCATTGCAAGCTGTTTGGCGCCTGGCACGGTCCTTGTATTGGCCTCTCCCGCATTCACCGGTCTCGTTTTGCTTGAGTGAGAGTGTAACGAGGCCGGACGATCGCCCCCTTTAAGAGTGGAGTGAATATTCTGAAAGAGGAAACAGGAGAGCAGATGATGGCCCTGACTGTAAGACCTATTGACAAAAGGTGCCAGAGCCGAGAAATGGAAACAAAAGGTCTGGGAATGTTCACCCGGGAGAGGAAGGATGAGAGATAAGCAGGAGTGAAATATAACGGGACATAAACTTTAGAGGACGAAAGGCAAGGTGGTCATCGGTTACCTACAGAAATGCATGTAGGATATCGGAATTTGGGTCTGATAGTTGATTGATTGATTGATATTTATTGTCACATGTACTGAAGTACAATCAAAAGTATTTTTCTGCTGCCAAGGGAATGTACAGAGTACGTACCTAGTAGACAAATGTATATTCGACAGACATTGACAAATGATTGGTTACAGTGCGGAACAAGGCCAAACAAGAGCAGCATTGGGTGTCGTGAATAGTGTTCTTCCAGGGAACAGATCAGTCCAAAGGAGAGTCATTGAGGAGTCTATTAACTGTGGGGAATAAGCTGTTCCTATGTCTGGATACTTCTGTATCTTCTGCCTGATGGGAGGGTCTGGAAGAGGGCAAAGCCTGGGTGTGAGGGGTCTCTGACAATGCTGTCCGCCTTCCTGAGGGAGGATGTCAAGCTTATGTGATGCGTTGGGCTGAGTTCACCACACTCTCTACTGGCACTTTAAAAATTAAATTATAAGGGTATGAAAAACAGAGTTGGCTAAAGTGGAATAGGCAAATAGGTTTAAAGGTAAGATGGTAGAGAAGCAGTGGCAGGTATTTAAGAAGATAGTTTATATCTCTCAGCAAAGATGCATTCCGTTGAGAAAGATAGATGCTACAAGAAGAATCATAGAACACCTTCAGTGCAGATGGAGGCCATTTGGGCCATCGAGTCTGTACCATCACTCTGAAAACACGCTACGCAGTCCCATGTCTACCAAGGCCTTCTCCCTGTAACCCCACCTAACATTTTGGACACCAAGGGGCAATTTAGCACAGCCAATCTGCCGAACCTGCACAACTTTGGATTGTGGGAGGAAACCGCACCACCAGGAGGAAATCCACGCACACCTGGAAAGAATGGGCAAACTCCACACAGTCACCCGAGGTCAGAATTGAACCCAGGTCCCTGGTGCTGAGACGCAGCAGTACTAACCACGATGCCCACTGCTGCCCAAAGGTGCAGTTATCATCTGCGGCTAACTAAGGAAGTTAAGGATGGTATTCAGATGTACAAATCAGCAAAGATTAATGGCAGCACAGAAACTTGGGGAAGTTTTCCAAATCAGCAAAGGATGACTTGTTACATTCCGGCTGATGCTACTACTGGACAAGTCGGATTCCCAGGTTGGAACCCAGCTTGATAGATTTTGGCCGGGATTCACCCATATCACGGGCAAGTGTTGACGCCGGAGTAAAAACCAGAGCGATCCACGTCAGGTGTCGACCCGTCCAAAAGTGCGCCTATTCTGTGCAACGGAAGGGGCCAGCACGGCGCCACGGGAAGTGTAACAGCGTGGCGTAATCGACGCTGCGCCGCATTGTGGTCAAATAGACGCCACCCGCACACTCACAGGCCGACACTGGAAGATGGCCACCCGCCGCACAGCGCCGAGGTTCCAGGACCGGGATATGGAGACGCTCCTGGATGCCGAGGAGCAGAGAAGCGAAGCCCTGTACCCCGGACATGGCCGCAGGGTCGCATCCAACACCGCCTGGCGTCTGTGGAGAGAGGTGGGCGAAGCAGTCAGCGCCATAGAGTTTACGCCCAGGACAGGCAGCCAGTGCCACAAAAAGCTCAACGACCTAGTCAGGGCAGCCAGGGTGAGTACCCAGCACTGTGCCCATGGCGCTAACCCCCCTACCCACCACACTTGTGGCACTGCCCCCCCTCTGCATGGGGGGGCGGTACAATCCCAGCTGTGACCCACATGGCTGCACCCACCCATGCCAGCTGCATTGACAGGATTGCATGTGAACCTATGCCAACATAGACCCAACCGCTGGGCTGCATGTATCTGTCCGCCTAACACTGCTGATTTTTTTGTCCCCCCCTCCCGTAAAGCGCGCCCATACAACCGGGAGCGTGCCAGGACTGGAGGGCGTCCACCTGAATTGAGCCCCCTCACCGTGCATGAACAGAGGGCACTGGACATCACAGGCGGACCCGAGGACGGGGAGGTTGCCGGTGCTGAGATCGGGGAGCGCCACCCACCTGTGGCACAACAGGCAGGGCTCACACAGTCTCCAGTGGAAGTGGGTCTATTGCCTGGCCCACACCTTCTCCCCAAATCCCTTCCCCCACCTCCTTCCCCGACCCCTTCCCCACCTTGGTTGGTCACTTTGGCGATGAGGCTTCTGGGACACTCACTGATGGAGGTAGGAGCAGCCAAGGGGCAGAGGGGAGATTGGCCCTAGCAACCAGCTGTCGCCCAAACAGGTTCTGGGCTCCTGGAGTTCCCACACTCACCCATAGACGCAATGCAGTCAGGGACTCAGGGACAAGTGAAGGGGATGACGGCTGGCTTCCAGCATCTGTAGACGCAGGTGGAGAAGTCCAACCGTTTGCAGGAGCAGGGAGTGGTGCCGGTCTTGCTTGCCACCCAGGGTGAAATCGCATGGGTGGTGTCTGCGGTGGAGGCAATGTGGAGCAACAGTGTTGGACATTGGTCGCAGTATGCAAGGCCTGGGGCTTTCTGTGAAGGGGGGGCCATGGCCCAGCACATGGCTGCCCTCTCACAGGCAGCCATGTGCCAGAGCCAGCTGCAGATAGCAGTGGCGCTCAGCACTGCGGCCCAGTCTCAGCAGGCCATCGCTGAGAGCATCGTCGCCAATGCCTAGGTGCTAGTCGGCGTTGCACAGACCCAGGCAGGGATGGCCAACTCCCTGAGCTCCGTGGCTGCAAATTTGCAGACCCTTGTCGATACCAGGGCGGGCCTTCAGGACTGGCAACGCAGGTACTGGGGGTGCCTCGGGTATTGGATCCTCTCCCACCCCCATCCCATAGAGAGACCCAGCGGTCATCGGCACCCCGAGGGAGGAGGAGGTGCTGGGCCCCATTCCGGGACCTCTGCAGGGGTGATCCTGGAACACCACACCATCCTCGGTCTCCCTCCCTTCCATCCCAGGTGCATCTGGTGGGCAACGGGCAGGACAGGGAGGCAGCACGCCATCCCGGTCACCCGAGCCGCTGCCTGGCCCATCCAGCTCTGCTGTACCTTCTGGGGAATCACCTAGTCATAGGACCCGTAAGGACAGAAAAGTAGACACTGAGTAAGTTGGCACGGGTGCAGGGCACAGACTAGTTATAGGGGCTCGGGCATGTGTATGCAATGTTTGTAATTAAACTTACTTTTACACCTACGGAAGATGCCTCTGTGCTCTGTCCGATGCGTGCGGGGTTGGGGTGGGAAGTGAGCGCCAATGTGATCTCATCGCACAGCGGGTTGTCATCATCCTCCACGCCATGCAATAGACCCACTTCCACTGGAGACTGTGTGAGCCCTGCCTCTTGTGCCACAGGTGGATGTGTGATGGAGGGGTGAGGGTGGTCGGTGGTGGGCGGGGTGAGGGTGGTGGGGGGGGTGTTGTACTGTGCTGTCCGTGCCCATGCTCAGTGAATCCCCCCCCCTCTAGTCTGTGAACCGTGCGACTATAAAATCCTCCCGTGCCCGCTGGCCCGGCCGGTATCGTCGGGCAGCCTCCCATCCCTGCCCAGCCACTATGTCCCGTACATTGCACCCTTTGTCGTGATCTTCCCCCTCCTCCTCCTCCTCCACTCTCTCCTCTCCCTCCAGCACATCATCACCCCTCTGCTGGGCTATATTGTGCAGGATGCAGCATACCACAATAAGGGCCCTTCCAGAGCGGTCAAGGCATCTGAAGCGCATCTTCATCAGCCCGGAGCACCTCTTGACCACACCCCTGGTCGCATAATGGGCATCGTTGTAGCGATGCTCCGCGTCGGTCTGTGGCCTCTGTATAGGCGTCATCAGTCATAACCACAACGGGTAACCCCTGTTGCCCAGCAACCAGCCCCGCAGCCGGGGAGGAGGTGTCCCTCGAACATGGTGGAGATGAATGATTATTCCAATATGAACGAGTCATGTACACTGCCTGGGTACAGGGCGCAGACGTGCAGGATCCTCATCCATTGGTCACAGACCACCTGCACGTTCATGGAGTAGGACCCCATCCTATTCATGAACACAGCCCTGTTATCCGATAGTGGGTGGGGTGAGGGTGGTGGGGTGGAGAGAATCACTGCAGGCCCAGGGACCAGCACGTCGCGCCACTTCTGCCGATTCTCCGGCCTGCGCGGTGCACTCAGCGTTCGCACGGTTCTGGCCGGGTCGGAGAATCGGAGTCCCGGTGTCAGAGCGGCGTGGCGGGAATCTCACGTGCCCCCGCCGATTCTCTGACCCGGCGCGGGCTCGGAGAATCCCGCTTAACTTTTGTTTTTTATTTAGCTATGTGGAACCTGGCAACTGAACAGTGTCACAGGATCTGCTGATAAAAACACAAGAATATAAGAACTAGGAGCAGGATTAGGGAATTCAGCCCCTCGAGCCGGATCCGCCCCATTCAATATACTCATGGCTGATCGCATCTCGGCCTCTACTCCACTTTCCTGCCCGCTCTCTGTAACCCTTTAACCCATTACTAATTAAAATCTATCTGTCTCCTCCTTGAATTTACTCAATGTCCTGGCATCCACCACTCTGGGGTATTCCACAGATTCACGACACTTTGAGAGAAATTATTTCTTCTCATCTCTGTTTTAAATCTGCTACGCCTTATCTTAAAATGCTCCACAAAAGGAGGCATCCGCTGTATGTCTACTTTAAATAAAATAATATAAGTTATTCAGGAATCACTGTCGTCAGGGACGGTCCCAGAAGACTGGAAAATTGCTAATGTAACACCGATGTTTAAGACGGGAGGGAGGCAGAAGTCGGGAAATTATAAGCCAGTTAGCCTGACTTTGGTTCTTGGTAAGATTTTAGAGTCCATTATTAAAGATGAGATCGCGGAGTACTCGGAAGTGCATTATAAAATAGGACTGAGTCAGCATGGCTTTGTCGGGGGAGGTCATGTCTGAAAAATCTGTTAGAATTCTTTGAGGAAGTAACAAGGAGGATTGACAAATAAGAACCAGTGGATATGATCTATTTAGATTTCCAGAAGGCCTTTGAGAAGGTGTCATACAGGATGCTATTAAATAAGTTAAGAGCCCATGGTGTTAAGGGTAAGATCCTGGCATGGATAGAGGATTGGCTGACTGGCAGAAGGCAAAGAGTTGGGACAAAGGAGTCTTTTTCAGGATGGCAGCCGGTGTGCCTCAGGGATCTGTGTTGGGACAACAACTTTTCATAATATACATTAACGATCTGGAAGAAGGAACTGAAGGCACTGTTGCTAAGTTTGACGATGATACAAAGATCTGTCGAGGGACAGGTAGTATTGAGGAAGCAGGGGAGCTGCAGAAGGACTTTGACAGGTTAGGACAGTGGGCAAAGAAATGACAGATGGAATACAATATGGAAAGGTATGAAGTTAGGTACTTTGGTAAGAAGAATGGAGACATAGACTACTTTCTAAATGGGGAAATGCTTAGGAAATCAAAAGCACAAAGGAACTTGGGAGTCCTTGTTCATGAGTCTCTTATGGTTAATGTGCAGGTTCAGTCGGCAGTCAGGAAGGCAAATGCAATGTTAGCAGTCATGTCGAGAGGGCTGGAATACAAGAGCAGAGATGTACTTCTGAGGCCGTATAACGCTCTGGTCAGACCCCATTTGGACTATTGTGAGCCGTTTTGGATCCCGTATCTGAGAAAGGATGTGCTGGCCTTGGAAAGGAGCGAGAGGAGGTTCACAAGAATTATCCGGGGAATGAGGAGCTTGTCATATGAGGAGCGGTTGACGACTCTGGGTCTGTATTCACTGGAGGTGAGAAATATGAGGGTATATCTTATTGAAACTTACAGGATACTGAGAGGCCTAGATAGGGTGGTCGAGGAGTGGATGTTTCCACTGGTCGGAAAAAGTAGAACCTTTGAGCACAGCCCCAGGCTGGAGGGACATTCCTTTAAAACAGAGATGAGGAGGAATTTCCTCAGCCAGAGGGTGGTGAACCTGTGGAACTCTTTGCCACGGATGGCTGTGGAGGCCAAATTACTGAGTATTTTAAGACAAAGATACATAGGTTCTTGATTAATAAGGGGATCAGGGGTTTTGGGGAGAAGGCAGGAGAATGGAGATGAGAAACATATCAGGCATGATTGAATGGCGGAGCAGATCCGATGGGCCGAATGGCCTAATTCTACTCCAATGTCTTATGGTCTCAAACAGGAGAACATGAATTATAATACAGTACTCCTGCACCTCACTGTACCTTCACAGATATATATAGATTTGTATGGATAACACAAGTTACAAAATCCAAATTATACTCCAATGTTCCAGACGTACACAGTCCATGTAAACTAAACTATGGTTGGACACTCCACACTCTGATACCATGTGACAGATGCCATCCAAAACAACTTCGACAGATTTCTCATCACTTCCAACCAGACGCTTGCCACACCGTGAGTCAACTGATCTCTCTGGAACTCTTCCACTGAAGGGTTTTCAATCTCTGTTCTTAAACAACACACCTCGGAATCCTTCCCCAAATGACCCTTTCCCCCGATGTCTTCACCAAGGACCCACTGCCAGGATTTCAACCTCTCTTTCCAGCGTTCCACTGCCCTTCAAGTTTCCTTTCCACACAATCTCTCAGATACCCAGCCATGCCAACAGAACACGACTGTTTCACAGGCCTAGAGTAATGAGTCATCATCCTTCTAGCCACCTCAGATCACTGACTTCTCGCAAGCCCACTTTGCTTTATGTTTGATGTCTGCATCGTTGTCTTTTCAACTTGGAGTCTTTCTCTGCCCTTCAGTCTTAACTTCACCGAACAGAACCTTTTTTTTTCCAACTTCCTGTTCTTTGTTTCTTATTTCTTGGTTGCATTCTTTCAACTGGTCAAATTGTTTCCTGTTCCACTGTGGCCTCTCTGTTATGAGGCAACAGCCCAGATTTTCTATTTCCTGCATTTTCTTCAGGGTCGTAAATCTCATTCACCATGCAGGCATTTAAAAAGTTCCCACAAACTTACAGGCAACTTTTAAAATGAAACTAAAATTTAAAGCTATAGGTTATGCCCAACACATGTTAATACAAATATAGCTTATTTAAATCTACCTCTATTTCCTAACAAGTAGAAAATAATCAAGATAAATGAACGGAAACTAACAAATAAAAACAGGCACTAAACGTTCCTACAAGCATGTAAAAAGGAAGAAAGTAGCTGATTAATCAATCATCCTGACCTCAAACATTAGCCCTCTTTTCTCTTCACAGACACTGCCAGGCTTGCTGAGATTGTTCAGTATGTTCTGTCTTTGTTATTGCTAAAATAAGTGTTGGCCCCTTGGAGGGTGAGAGTGGGGAATTAATAAAGAGAGTCACAGAAATGACAGAGTACTTTGTATCTGTCTCCACAGTAGATCACACAGAAAACATTCCAAGAATAGTAGAAAATCAAGAGAGAGGAACTTAAAAGAATCACCTGAGAAAATGTACACTAAAAGCTGAGAAGTAGCTAAGACCTGATGGCTTGTATCCTGGGTTCCTAATGGAAATGGCTGCAGAGAAAGTGGGTGAACAAAGAACAAAGAACAAAGAAAAGTACAGCACAGGAACAGGCCCTTCAGCCTCCAAACCTGCGCCAGCCTTGCTGCCCGTCTAAACTAAAATCTTCTACACTGCCAGGGTCCGTATCTCTCTATTCCTATCCTATTCATGTAATCTGTCAAGATGCCCCTTAAATGTCATTATCGTCCTGTTTCCACCACCTCCTCCGGTAGCGAGTTCCAGGTACCCACTACCATCTGTGTAAAAAACTTGCCTCATACATCTCCTCTAAACCTTGCCCCTTGCACCTTAAACCTATGCCCCCTAGTAATTGATCCCTCTACCCTGGGAAAAAGTCTCTGACTATCCACTCTGTCTATGCGCCTCATAATTTTGTAGACCTCTATCAGGTCGCCCCTCAATCTCCGTCATTCTAGAGACAACAAACCGAATTTATTCAACCTCTCCTCATAGCTTATGCCCTCCATATCAGGCAACATCCTGGTAAATCTCTTCTGCACCCTCTCTAAAGCCTCCACATCCTTCTGGTAGTGTTGCGACCAGAAATGAACACTATACTCCAAGTGTGGCTTAAATAAGGTTCTATACAGCTGCAACATGACTTGCCAATTCCTTAGACTCATGCCCCGACCAATGAAGGCAAGCATGCCGTACACCTTCTTGACTACCTTCTCCACCTGTGTTGCCCCTTTCAGTGACCTGTGGACCTGTACACCTAGATCTCTCTCACTGACAATACTCTTGAGCGTTCTACCATTCACTGTATATTCCCTACCTGCATTAGACCTTCCAAAATGCATTGCCTCACATTTGTCCGGATTAAACTCCATCTGCCATCTCTCCGCCCAAGTCTCCAAATGATCTAAATCCTGCTGTATCCGCTGACAGTCCTCATCGCTATCCACAATTTCACCAACCTGTATGTTGTCCGCAAACTTACTAATCAGACCAGTTACATTTTCCTCCAAATCATTTATATATACAACGAACAGCAAAGGTCCCAGCACTGATCCCTGCGGAACATCACTAGTCACAGCCCTCCAATCAGAAAAGCACCCTTCCATTGCTAGTCTCTGCCTTCTATGACCTAGCCAGTTCTGTATCCACCTTGCCAGCTCACCACTGATCCCGTGTGACTTCATTTTTTGTACCAGTCTACCATGAGGGACCTTGTCAAAGGCCTTACTGAAATCCATGTTGACACATCCACTACCCTACCTGCCTCAATCATCTTTGTGACCCCCTCGAAAAACTCCATCAATTTAGTGAGACACGACCTCCCCTTCACAAAACAGTGCTGCCTCTCGCTAATACGCCATTTGCTTCCAAATGGGAGTAGATCCTGTCTTGAAGAATTCTCTCCAGTAATTTCCCTACCACTGACGTACGGTTGTAATGCTTGTAATCTTCCCCAACTACCTACATTCTGGTAAGGTCCGAGCAGGTTGGAAAAATGCAAATGTACCCCCATTATTCAATGAAAGGAGGAAAACAGAAAGCAGGAAACTATAGGCCAGTTAGTCTAACATGTCATTGGGAAAGTTTTGGAATCCATTATTAAGGAAGAAGTAGTAGGGTATTTAGAAGATAATTATGTAATCAGGCAGAGTCAGCAAGGTTTTCTGAAAGGGAAATTGTGTATGAAAAATTTATTTGAGTTCTTTGAGGATGTAACAAGCAGAATGGACAAAAGGAAACCAGTAAATGTAATGTATTTGGATTTGGATTCCAAAGAAGTAAGGTGCCATATAAAAAGTTACTTCACAAGATAGGAGTTCATGGACGGGATTCTCCAAACCTGCGGCCAAGTTCTGACGCTGGCGTGAAAAGTGGCGCGAGCCACTCTGGCATCAACGGGTCTCACCTGGCAGCTATCCATCCTTTCCCAGGGGGCTAGTATGGTGCCGGAGTAGTATGGTGCCCGAAAGCTGGTGCGCCACAGACGGCGGGAGTTCGCACATGCGCGTGGGTTCCCGTCCCCACGCCGGCCCCCAGGTAATACAGGGGCTTGGTGCGGAGGAACATAGACCCCCACGCAACAGCCCGCCTGCTGATCAGTAGGCCCCGATTGCGGGCCAGGCCACCGTGGAGGCCCCCCCTGGGTCGGATCCCCCGTCCCCCCACCAGGACAGCCCTCCGCAGGCCGAACTCTGAGGTCCCATCAGGTGGCACCATAGTAACCCACACCGGCGGGACTTGGCTAAATTTGGCTGGAACTCAGCCTGTCGAGGTCGGGAGAATCAGCGGGGGGGGGGGGGGGGGCTTTCAACGCCCCCCGACCAACGTGGTGATGATCCCCGGGCGCCTGAGAATTGGCAAGCCGGCGTCGGGGGGCATGGCACGATTCTCATGCTCCCATTCTCGTGCTCCCCCCGGGATTCTCCGACCCCATATGAGGTTGGAGAATCCCGGCCCCTGTGTTGGGGGTAATATATTAACATGGATAGAGGATTAGCTAATTAACAGGAGAGAGTGGGGATAAATGGATCACTTTCAACTTGCAAATTGTGACTCGTGGATTGTTGCATGGTTCAGAGTTGGTGCTTCAGCTATTTATGGGGCAGGATTCTCCCATACCCGGTGGGGTGGGGGGTCCCGGCGGGACGGAGTCACGTGAACCATTCTGGCGTCGGCCTGCCTCAAAGGTACAGAATCCTCTGCACCTTCAGGGGCTAGGTCGGCGCCGGAGTGGTTTGCGCCCCGCCGGCCGGCGTGGAACGCCTTTGGCGCAATGCCAGCCGGGGCCGAAGGGACTCCACCGGCCGGCACGGGTCCACACATGCGCGGGACCGTCAGCAGCTGCTGACGTCATCCCCGTGCATGCGCGGGGGGGGGTCACCTGCGCGTCGGCCATCGCAGAGGCTAATACGGTCGACGTGTAGGAAAAGAGTGCCCCACGGCACAGGCCCGCCCGCGGATCGGTGGGCCCCGATCGCCGGCCAGGCCACCGTGGGGGCACCCCCTGGGGCCAGATCGCCCCGCGCCCTGCCCCGGAGCCCGCCCACGTCACCAGGTCCCGCCGGTAAGGGACCTAGTCTGATCCACACCGGCAGGACTGGCAAAAAACCAGCGGGACTTCGGCCCATCTCGGTCCGGAGAATTCGGGCAGCCCCGGGGCCCATTGAGTCGCGCCGGTCCCCGCCATTCTCCGAGGCGGACGGCGTGACTCACGCCTCGCCGACCTTTGGAGGGCCGGAGAATTCGGAGGACGGCGGAGGCGGGAGCCATGCCGACCCCCGACGATTCTCCAATCCATGATCTATATTAATGGTTTGGATGAAAGGATGGACTTTACAGTATTGTAGCTAAATTTGCTGTCAATACATAGGTAGGAAAGCAAATTGTGAGGAGCATACAAAATGTTTGCAAAGAGACACAGATAGGTGAAATGAATATGCAAAAAAAACCTGGCAGATGCACTATAATGTGGGAAAATGTGAGGTTGTCCACTTTGGCAGGAAGAATAGACTAACAAAATATTATTTAAATAGAGATTGCAGAATGCCACCATACAAAGTGATCCTATTGTCCTTGTACACAAATCACAAAATGTTAGCATGGAGGTACAGCAAGCAATTGGGAAGGCAAATGGAATATTGGCCTTTATTGCAAAAGGTATAGCGTATTAACTTGCTACAGCTGCCAGGGCAGTGGAGAGACCACACCTGCAGTCCTGTGTACAATTTTGGTCTCTTTAATTAAGAAGGAATATATTTGTCTGATGAGGAAAGTTTACGTTGGTTGGGCCAATACTCATTGAAGTTTAGAAGAACGAAAGGTGATCTTATTTCAACCTATTAAATTCTGTGGGAGCTTAACAGGATAGATACTGGAAGGGTGGGTGTCCTCTCATGCTGGAATCAAAAACTAACGGGCACAGAGTCAGAATAAGGGGGTCTCCCATTTAAGACACAGATGAGGAGGATTCTCTCAGAGGTTAATTGGTCTTTGGAACTCCCTTTCACAGAGAATAGTGGAGGTTGTGTCATTGAATATATTCAAGGCTGAGTCAGACATAATTTTGATTGGCAAAGGAGTAAAGGGTTCTGGGTAACAGAGGAAATTGGAGTTAAGACCAGCCATGACCTTATTCAGTGGCGGATCAGGCTTGATGGGCTGAATGGCCTACTCCTGCTCCAAGTTCTTATGATCACAGAAATTCTACATCAAAATGAAATAGGAATTTTAGAAAATGAACAAAATAAATTATTGGGAAAATGCTTAGTGAGGCAATTTTTAAAAGAACAGAATGTAATTTTTCTAAGCGTTGTTGTGAGAGCACAGTTTTTACAGAAACAAAGAAGTTACTGCTACACGTTCTTGTTACCTAGGTATTCAGTCTCAAATGCATTGTTATCTTCACCATGTGTTCGAAAGCGACGCAGAACAACGGAGTTTGACATTTTCCAGATATTTGCTTTCACAGGCAACTGAGCTGTTGATTGACTGAAAACAAGGGAACATTTAAGCACAGATACAAAGAACATTGCAGCTCAGAAACAAGTGATAACAATGAAAGTATAAATAAAATTAACAGTTACTGCCTAATTCTGAATGATTGCCGATTTCCCTCTCAGTACAAGAATGAGAGAAAATTTCACACCCCGGTAATTTATAACTGGCCGACCAAATCACAGTAATAATAATAATAGCGACATGATATGTGTTTTTTTTTTGAGAATATGATTTTGTGACTGAGAATGAAAGAAATAGCAACTAGTCATGACAAACGGCTAACTGGCCATTTAACCAGAATAAACTTTATTAGTCCAGCTATTGAGAAAACAGAATTTGTGGGGATAGAACAATGAAACAAGAAAAGCCCAGTTTTCGAGATGAGACGAGACGGAATGGTAACCATTGTAAAGGGCAGTTGTTGAGGATTTGTGTTGGATTCACTAGCTGTAAATATGAAAAAGAGCTCATGGAAATGGCATATTATTACAGATACAGCAGGGCTGATTTTAACTCACTGTGACCCGAGCACTCTGAAAATGGCACTGTATCACTTTTTGTCCTATGTATGCTGGTTCTCCAGCTGCTACCATCTTAAGTAGAGTCCTGAGATGGCTGGCTGGAAAAACCTTCAACCAAGCGATCATTTATGATAAACAAACTGCAGTCCAATTGCACAGAAAGGAACCCTTGCAGCAAAGTGAAATGATAGTGTTACCCGTTCCCGTACCAGCCTCACCGAACAGGCGCCGGAATGTGGCGACTAGGGGCTTTTCACAGTAACTTCATTTGAAGCCTACTTGTGACAAATAAGCGATTTTCATTTCATTTCATTTCATTTCCATAACGAGAAAGAGAATGCACCATTGGAAGGAATTTCCATGGGTCTGACTCAGCCCTTGTTGATACTATGTTTCAATGCTGAACTCATACTTCACCATAGGGCATCTAGTGTAAACATGGAAGAACATACAAAATGCTAATAATAATAAAATGGTTAAATAGACTGGGCATCTTGGAAGGGGATCAGGAGATCAGAGAGCACACCAAGTTCCTGGTATGTATCATGTTAACAGATATTCCATGGAGTTTCTCATTGTGAGACATAAGGTGGAAGATAGATGTTCCTGCACTTGCTCCCAAATATTGCTTGCATTAATTCAATGAAAGATTAGACACAAATCCTTTAACCAATTCTGGATCTGAATAGAATTACCCCAATATTCTTGTCTATATCTGATTGTGCCTGAATAGCAATGGCTGTTCAATCATCGGTAAAGTGAATGAAAGGATCATCAACAGTGTTACCAAGTGGTACTTGCTTGGAAATAATCTGTTCACTGTTGCTCAGTTTGGCTTCTGCCAGGGTCACTCAGCTCCTGACCTCATTACAGCCTTGGTTAAAACATGAACAAAAGAACTGAACTCTTAAGGTGAAGTGAAAGTGACTGCCTTTGACATCAAAGCTGCATTTGACTGAGTATAGCATCAAGGAGCCCTAGAAAATGGAAATTGTGGTAAAACTCTCCACTGGTTGGAGTTATACTTAGCACAAAGGAAAATAGTTCGGGTTATTGGAGGTCAGTCATCTCAGCTCCAGGACAGCACTGCAGAAGTTCCTCAGGGTAATGTCCTGGGCCCAAAAATCTTCAGCTGCTTTATCAATGACCTCTCTTCCATCATAAGGTCAGAAGTGGGGATTTTCACTGATGATCGCAAAATATTCAGCACCATTCGCAACTCCTCAGACACTGAAACAGTCCATGCCTTAATTCATAAAGACCTGCACAATATCCAGGCACGTGCTGAAAAGTGACAAGTAACATTCAGACCACACAAGTGCCAAGCAATGATCATCTCCAATAAGAGAGAATCTAACTATTGTCCCTTGACATTCAATGACATTACCATTACTGAATCCCTACTATCAAAATCATGGGGCCTATCATTGACCAGAAACTCAACTGAACTAGCCGTAGAAATACAATTGCTACAAGAGCAGGTCAGAGGCTATAAGACCATAAGACCATAAGAAATAGGAGCAGAGTTAGGCCACTTGGCCCATCCAGTCTGCTCTGCCATTCAATCATCGCTGATATTTTCTCATGCCCATTCTCCTGCTTTCTCCCCATAATCCCCTTATTAATCAAGAACCTGTATATCTCTGTCTTAAAGACACTCAGTGATTTGACCGCCACAGCCTTCTGTGGCAAATAGTTCCACAGATTCACCACCCTCTGGCTGAAGAAATTCCTCCTCATCTCTGTTTTAAAGGATTGTCCCTTTAGTCTGAGATGGTGTCCTCTGGTTCCAGTTTTTCCTACAAGTGGAAACATCCTCTCCACATCCACTCAATCCAGGCCTCGTAGTACCCTCTAAGTTTCAATAAGATCCCCCCTCATCCTTCTAAACTCCAAAGAGTACAGACCCAGAATCCTCAACCGTTCCTCATACGACAAGTTCTTCATTCCAGGGATCATTCTTGTGAACCTCCTCTGGACCCTTTCCAAGGCCAGCACATCCTTCCTTAGATACGGGGCCCAAAACTGCTCACAATACTCCAAATGGGGTCTGACCAGACCCTTATACAGCCTCAGAAGTACATCTCTGGTCTTGTATTCTAGCCCTCTTGACATGATTGCTAACATTGCATTTGCCTTCTTAACTGCCGACTGAACCTGCACATTAACCTTAAGAGAATCACGAACAAAGTCTCCCAAGTCCCTTTGTGCTTCTGATTTCCTTTGTGCTTCTTATTTTTTTATGGTCTTATGGACAAATTTGAGTGTGAGAACAGTTAGGCACACCATCAGAAACGCCAGACTAGGAATCTTGTGCTGAGTAAGTCACTTCCATGCTCACCAAAGCCTGTTCACTATCTACAAGGCGCAAGTCAGGAGTGTGATGGAATACTCTCCACTTACCTGGATGAGTGCAGCTCTAACAACACTTAAAAAGCCCGACACCATCTAGGACAAAGCAGCCTGCTTGATTAGCACCCTCCCTCAAACATTCGCTCCCTCCACCACCGGTGCACATTAACAGAAGTGTATAGCATCTACAAGATGCACTGCAGGAACTCACCAAGGCTCCTTAGGCAATACCTTCCAAACCCACAATCACTACCATCTAGAAGGGCAAGGGCAGCAGATACCTGGGAACCCCAACACCTGGAGATTCCCCTCCAAGTCACTTACCATCATGACTTGGAAATACATCACCGTTCCTTCACTCTCGCTGGGGCAGAACTTTAGAATCCGCTCCCCAACAGCACTGTGGGCATATCTACACCACATGGACTGCAGCACTTCAAGAAGGCAGCTCACCACCACCTCCTCAAGGGCAACTAGGGATGGGCATAACTGCTGGCCTAGCCAGCGAAGCCCACTTCACTTGAATAAAAATTTTTGAATAAGTCTGCAGCTAAATTACACCTGATAGCTCGAAGTGAGAATCATGAACAGATTATAGCCCCCATATCAACATGGTGCTACTGCTTACTGAGCTACCAAACAAATGCCTCAAGGCATCGTGATGTAGTGGTGTAGACAGGGAAGAGCTATATTGCATTATAAAATTGTTCTCTCCCCCAGAGCCACGAACAGTTATATTCTGCCACAGAATAAAATGTTCTGTTTTTCCCTGTCCAACTGTCCAACCGGCATGCTTCCTCACTATTCTTCGCGATGCTGAGGAGGTCGTGGATAGCACGTTTAGTGAGTTGGTCACACCGCAGATTAGTATTGGTGATGGAGACAGGGAATGGGTGACCAAAAGGCAGAGAAAGAGAAGGAAGGCAGTGTAGGTGTCCCCTAGAACATAGAACAGTACAGCACAGAACAGGCCCTTCGGCCCTCAATGTTGTGCCGAGCCATGATCACCCTACTCAAACCCACGTATCCACCCTATACCCGTAACCCAACAACCCCCCCTTAACCTTATTTTTTAGGACACTACGGGCAATTTAGCATGGCTAATCCACCTAACCCGCACATCTTTGGACTGTGGGAGGAAACCGGAGCACCCGGAGGAAACCCACGCACACAGGGGGAGGACGTGCAGACTCCACACAGACAGTGACCCAGCCGGGAATCGAACCTGGGATCCTGGAGCTGTGAAGCATTTATGCTAACCACCATGCTACCCTGCTACCCTGCGGTCATCTCCCTCCAAAACAGGTATACCGTTTTGGATACTGTTGGGGGAGATGACCCACCAGGGGAAAGCAGTAGTAGCCAGGCTCATGGCACCATGGCTGGCTCTGCTGCACAGAAGGGTGGGAAAAAGACTGGCAGGGCTATAGTCATAGGGGATTCAATTGTAAGGGGAGTAGACAGGCGTTTCTGTGGTCGAAAACGAGACTCCCGAATGGTATGTTGCCTCCCGGGTGCTCGGGTCATGGATGCCTCCGATCGGCTGCAGGACATACTAAAGGGGGAGGGTGAACAGCCAGTTGTCATGGTGCATATAGGCACCAACGATATAGGTAAAAAAAAGGATGAGGTCCTACAATTAGAATTTAGCGAGTTAGGAGATAAGTTAAAAAGTAGGACCTCACAGGTAGTAATCTCAGGATTGTTACCAGTGCCACGGGACAGTCAGAGTAGAAATTCAAGAATAGTCAGAATGAATACGTGGCTTGAGAGATGGTGCAGGAGGGAGGGGTTCAGATTTTTGGGATATTGGAACCGGTTCTTGGGGCGGTGTGACCATTACAAACCGGATGGTCTACACCTGGGCAGGACTGGAACCAATGTCCTAGGGGGTGCTTTTGCTAACACTGTTGGGGAGGTTTTAAACTAATGTGACAGGGGGATGGGAACCAGATTAGGAAGTTAGAGGTCAGTAAAGAAGCAGCAACTAAAGCCAGTAAGGTACGAGACAATAAACTCAATGTGACTAAGGGGAAGAGTAGACAGGGAAGAGATGATGAACGCAAAGGGACAGGTGGTCTGAGGTGCATTTGTTTTAATGCGAGAAGTGTAGCAGGTAAGGCAGATGAACTTAGGGCTTTGATCAGTACCTGGGAATATGATGCTATTGGTATTACTGAGACTTGGTTGAGGGAAGGGCAGGACTGGCAACTGAATATCCCAGGGTATAGATGTTTCAGGAGGGATAGAGAGGGAGGTAGAAGGGGTGGAGGAGTTGCATTACTCGACAACAGGGGCTGTTTAGCTCACAGGGCTAATCGCTGGCTTTGAAAGCAGACCAAGGCAAGCCAGCAGCACGGTTCGATTCCCGTAACAGCCTCCCCGAACAGGCGCCGGAATGTGGCGACTAGGGGCTTTTCACAGTAACTTCATTTGAAGCCTACTCGTGACAATAAGCGATTTTCATTTCATTTCAGAGATGATATCGCAGCTGTGATTAAGGAGGGCACGATGGAGGAGTCGAGCACTGAGGCAATATGGGTGGAGCTGAGAAATAGGAAGGGTGCAGTAACATTGTTGGAACTTTACTACAGACCTCCCAAAAGCGAGCATGAAGTAGAGGTACAAATATGCAGACAGATTATAGAAAAATGTAGGAGCAATAGGGTGGTTGTGATGGGAGATTTTACCTTCCCCAACATTAAATGGGATTTGTGTAGTGTTGGAGGCGTAGATGGAGCAGAGTTTGTAAGGAACATCCAGGAGAGTTTTTTAGAGCAGTATGTAAATAGTCCAACTCGGGAAGGGGCCATACTGGACCTGGTATTGGAGAATGATCCCGGCCAGGTGGTTGATGTTTCAGTCGGTGATTACTTTGGGAATAGCGATCACAATTCCGTAAGTTTTAGAATACTCATGGACAAGGACAAGAGTGGTCCGAAAGGAAGAGTACTAAATTGGGGAAAGGCAGAGTATAACAAAATTCGGCAGGAGCTAGGGAATGTGGATTAGGAGCAGCTGTTTAAGGGTAAATCCACATTTGAAATGTGAGAGTCTTTTAAGGAAAGGTTGATTAGAGTGCAGGACAGACATGTTACTGTGAAAATGAAAGATAGAAATGGCAAGATTAGGGAACCATGGATAACGGGTGAAATTGTGAGACTAGCTAAGATGAAAAAGGAAGCATACATAGGATTGAGGCGACTCAAAACTGATGAAGCTTTGGAGGAATATCGGGAAAGTAGGACGAATCTCAAACGTGCAATAAAGAGGGCTAAAAGGGGTCATGAAATATCTTTGGCTAACAGGGTTAAGGAAAATCCCAAAGCCTTTTATTCGTATGTAAGGAGCAAGAGGGTAACTAGAGAAAGGATTGGCCCACTCAAAGACAAAAAAGGGTATTTATGCGTGGATTCAGAGGAAATGGGTGAGATTCTTAATGAGTACTTTGCATCAGTATTCACAAAGGAGAGGGACAAGACGGATGTTGAGGCTAGGGATGGATGTTTAAATACTCTAGGTCAAGTTGTCATACGGAAGGGGGATGTTTTGGGTATTCTAAAAGACATTAAGGGGACAAGTCCCCAGGAGCGGATGGGATCTATCCCAGGTTACTGAGGGAAGCGAGGGTTGAAATAGCTGGGGCCTTAACAGACATCTTTGCAGCATCCTTGAGCATGGGTGAGGTCCCAGAGGACTGGAGAATTGCTAATGTTGTCCCTTTGTTTAAGAAGGGTAGCAGGGATAATCCAGGGAATTATAGACCTGTGAGCTTGACGTCAGTGGTAGGCAAACTGTTGGAGAAGATACTGAGGGATAGGATCTATTCACATCTGGAAGAAAATAGACTTATCAGTGATAGGCAGCATGGTTTTGTGCAGGGAAGGTCATGTCTTACAAACCTAATAGAATTATTTGAGGAAGTGACAAAGTTAATTGATGAGGGAAGGGCTGTAGATGTCATATACATAGACTTTAGTAAGGCTTTTGATAAGGTTTCCCATGGCAGGTTGATGGAAAAAGTGAAGTCGTATGGGGTTCAGGGTGTACTAGCTAGATGGATAAAGAACTGGCTGGGCAACAGGAGACAGAGAGTAGTGGTGGAAGGGAGTGTCTCAAAATGGAGAAGGGTGACTAGTAGTGTTCCACAGGGATCCGTGCTCGGACCACTGCTGTTTGTGATCTACATAAATGACCTGGAGGAAGGTATAAATGGTCTGATTAGCAAGTTTACAGATGATACTAAGATTGGTGGAGTTGCAGATAGCGAGGAGGACTGTGAGAGAATACAACAAAATATAGATGGATTGGAGAGTTGGGCAGAGAAATGGCAGATGGAGTTCAATCCAGGCAAATGTGAGGTGATGCATTTGATCAAATTCAAGAGCGGACTATATGGTCAATGGAAGGGTCGTGCGGAAAATTGACATACTGAGAGATCTGGGCGTTCAGGTCCATTGTACCCTGAAGGTGGCAACGCAGGTCGATAGAGTGGTCAAGAAGGCATACGGCATGCTTGCCTTCATCGGACGGGGTATTGAGTACAAGAGTTGGCAGGTCATGTTACAGTTGTATAGGACTTTGGTTCGGCCACATTTGGACTACTGCGTGCAGTTCTGGTCGCCACATTACCAGAAGGATGTGGATGCTTTGGAGAGGGTGCAGAGGAGGTTCACCAGGATGGTATGGAGGGTGCTAGCTATGAAGAAAGGTTGAGTAGATTAGGATTGTTTTCGTTGGAAAGACGGAGGTTGAGGGGGGACCTGATTGAGGTCTACAAAATTATGAGAGGTGTGGACAGGGTGGATAGCAACAAGCTTTTCCCAAGAGTGGGGGTGTCAGTTACAAGGGGTCACGATTTCAAGGTGAGAGGGGGAAAGTTTAAGGGAGATGTGCGTGGAAAGTTTTTTCCGCAGAGGGTGGTGGGTGCCTGGAACGCTTTACCAGCGGAGGTGGTAGAGGCGGGCACGATAGCATCATTTAAGAGGCATCTAGATAGGTGTATGAACGGGCGGGAACAGAGGGAAGTAGACCTTGGAAAATAGGAGACAGGTTTAGATAAAGGATCTGGATCGGCGCAGGCTGGGAGGGCCGAAGGGCCTGTTCCTGTGCTGTAATTTTCTTTGTTCTTTGTTCTTTATTCAATACGAGCAGATACCCTGGGCCAGAAAGATTAAACATCAGCCCTGGTGCTACTCCTGCTTCTGGGCCCCTTTTTCCAATACCCTATCACTTAACCTTCCCACTCAATCATGCATGATATTTTTTCTCCTTTCAAGATTCACCGATCAATTCAGACCAGAGCAAGGTGATCATCCCCATCGTTGGCATCTGGTTATAGATATCATCCAATATATTGGCAGCATATATTAAGAGCAGCAAGGATATAATGCAGTGATTGCTAGTGTGCACCCTATAGGTGATCCCACCACAACGGTTAAACAAACCAGGGAGTACAAATTTTGCTTTCTTAGCATTATGAAATATTGTTAATTTGACAGGAAATATCTGATTAGTTATTTATTACACTGTGCAGATGGTGACTGATTGACATGTTCGGCACCATCTGGACACAGTGACAGAAAATTCACATTCAGAGGAAATATTCAATACTTGCAACTAGAGATGGACTACACATAGCGCTGGAGCGTTGGGCCCAGGGGGTGTGTAGCTGGTGGCCAGGGCAAATGGCCATGACAGCAGATATGGATGCCAGCACGCGTTGCAGGGTGGGGTGTCGGCAGCCTTCTGGGTGGAGCGGTGGGGTTACAGGTGTGTGGGACAGGGTTGGTGCTCTGGGCACAGTGCTGCCTATTCACTCTGGCCGCCCTGAGGAGGTTGTGCTGTTTTTCAAGGCACTGCTGGACGGTTCTGATGGCGTTGCCCACGGTGCTCACATGTGCATCAGGCATGGCGAACGGCAACAGCTGGCAGCCTCCTTCCCTGGCCGGAGTACAGGGTTGCCCACCTCTCCTCCACGGCATTGAGGAGGGTCTTTAGTTCAGAGTTGGTGAAACGGGATGCTGCTCTCCTTGCTGCCATCTTGTTGGCTGGGATAGTGTGTGTGAGGAATGAAGTGTGTATTTGTGGCTGTCGCTTGCCAGCCTCTTGCGTGTCAAACCTGAAGCCGTCAAATCCAACACCATTTGTCATTGTAATCAATCTTGTTCCACATGGCGCCGGTGCTAGGCCCTTAACAATCAGTGAATTGGTCCAGGTGCAGCGCCAATTATGCTGTCGTTGAAGTTCACTCATCCTGCCCCAGCGTCAACAGTTTCAGGAACGGAGAATCTGGCTGCAGATCTTTTCGAAATTCTAACCGGGATTTAACAACTGGCAGAATGTTTCAGCCTCTTAAATCATTCAAAGAAACTGAAACATTGTTGCAAGGAGTTGTCAAACCATTACTCTAGTAAATTTCAAGTTCCTTGAGTTAACATTGTGAGAGCTAGGAGTCTCCAAATAATGATTAATTTAGTGCAATAGGCCAGACTCTTTAGGATGGGAAAATAAATAAACATTAATAATATGTATAATTATTTATCTTCTTGGTTCATTTGTGTTTAATCATGACATTCCATAACTTTTAGTCACAGTTAAAACTATCAAAATGAGATCTCAGCTCCAAAAATCCCAGCTCACTTTGATCAGAATTCCTATAGTTCAGAGGGAGGCTATTCAGCCTACCGAGACTGCACCGGCCCTCTGAAAGAGCACCCAACCTAGGCCCATACTCCCACCCTATTCCCATGTAACCTTTTAGACACTCAGGGCAATTTAGCAAGAAGTTTTGGTTTTGGTCCCTTTATTTGAGGAAAGTTGTGGCATTGGAGGCAGTTCAGAGGACATTCACTAGGTTGATTCCAGAGATGAGGGGGTTTGTCATATGAAGAGAGATTGAAAAGTTTAGGCCTATACTCTGTAGAGTTTAGAAGAATGAGGGGAGATCAAATTGAGGTATACAAGACGATAAAAGTAAGTCTTACAACACCAGGTTAAAGTCCAGGGGGCGCGATTCTCCGCTCCCCAGGCCGGGTGGGAGAATCGCGTGAGGGCTGCTCTGGCACCCCCCCGCGATTCTCCCACCCCCTCCAAAATGGCGTGTCGCGTTTTGGGACACGCCGTTCGGAGAATCGCAGTTCGCCGTTTTTCATGCGACCTGCGATTCTCTGGCCCAGATGGGCCGAGCGGCCTGACGTTCCCGACCTGTTCACGCCGGAGGCAACCACACCTGGTCGCTGCCGGCGTGAACATCGCGCAAAAGGTAAGTTTGGGGCCTGTGGGGGGCGGAGAGGGGATCGAACGCCACGGCCATGCTCGGGAGGAGACTGACCACTGATCATCGGGCCGGCGTCTCTAAGAGACGCACTCTTTCCCCTCCGCTGCCCCGCAAGATCAAGCCGCCACGTCTTGCGGGGCAGCGGAGGGGAAGACGGCAACCGCGCATGGGGGGGAGAATAGGGGGCGAGGAGCGGCCTCCGACGCCGTCGTGAAACCCTTTGGGTTTCACGCCGGCATTGGCCGTTGCGGAGAATCGCACCCAACATGTTTGTTTCAAACACTAGCCTTCGGAGCACTGCTCCTTCCTCAGGTGAATCCACATCAAGACGATAAAAGGTGTGGATAAAGTAGATGTGGAGCTGATGCTTCCTCGTGTGGGACATTCAGAACGAGAGGTCATAGTGTCAGGATAAGGGGTAGCAAATTTAAAACAGATGGGGAGTAACTATTTCTCCCAAAGGATTTTGAATCTGTGGAATTCGTTACCCCAGAGTGCGGTGGATGTTGGGACAGTGAGTAAATTTAAGGAGAAGTTAGATAGATTTTTAATTGGTAATGGGTTGAAGGGTTACGGAGAACGGGCAGGATGGTAGAGTTAAGGCCAGGATAAGATTATCCATGATTGAATGGCAGAGCAGACTCGATGGGCCAAATGGCCTAATTCTGTTCCTATATCTTATGAACTTAGGAACTTATTAAGATGTTTTAATAATAATATGTAATAAAATGTTTTTTATGCTACTGGATAAATACAAATAAGGAGCGCAGGAATATTTTGATAATTTTACTAATTTTCTGACTTCACCAACAGCAACTGTTTGACCAAAATGAAAGGAAAATGATTTTAAGAATTAATTTGGAAAGAAAAATACTGTAATAATTTTACATTAATAATGTGACAATTTACACACTTTGGCATTCACGCAGCATAGAAATCAATATTTTCGGCCAAGAAAGTCATTTCCAAATACTTCATAGTTCTAATTCCTCAACATAACACCATAGAATTCCTACAGTGCAGAAGGAGGCCATTCAGCCCATTGAGTCTGCACCAACCCTCCGAAAGAGCACCTAGGCCCATTTCCCTACCCAATCCCTGTCACCCCATAACCTCACCTAACCTGCACAATTTTGGACACTGGCAGACAATTTAGCGTGGTTAGTCCACCTAACCCGCACATCTTCGGACTGTTGGAGGAAACCGGGGCACCTGGAGGAAACCGATTCAGACATGGGGAGAAAGTGCAAACGCTACACAGACAGACACCAAAAGGCCGGAATTGAACTCAGGCCTCTGGTGCTGTAAGGCAGCAGTGCTAACCACATTGCAGCATGTCACCCCATACATCAAAGCCTTTGAAAATCTTACAGAAAAAACTAGTTATGATCTATACATATGGTAGTAACCAGCTTAATTGGAACATTTAGCAAAATAACATAATACATCTTATTATTGTCAAAACTATACTGCATTTCAACGATATTGTGCTTGAGGATAACAGATCGACAATTAAATCTGTCTAACATACCTATTCAATGTTGAAAACAGAATCCACTCGCGTGGCTACTCTGAGGTATGATTTGTGTTGCCACTGGTCTGCTTCACTACTTTTGAAACTAGTAACCAATAGCTTTAAAGTTTAAATACAAATCTTTATCTGCCGAAAGGTGAAGGTAAATGACTTGAAGTTTATTGTATCCAATAGGTCATTGATATTTTGCAAGTCCGGCTGGTGGCAAATAATTACAAACAAGCATGCACAGTCAGCTGGTAATAAGAAAACCTCCCATCGCTTAATTTGCTTCTCATTTATGAGGTCGCATTCAGTTTTGTTACTTCTACAAATGTGAACGGAGTTAGAAATGTGGATTTTCAATATCTTTCTGCACTGGAAATGTGGCTTAAACCTTAGATTAAATAAATATAATTACGATCACAGATTTGAAATAGAATAACATTTCTTTCAGTTTAAAGTACGGAGGTTTGAGGTAGCAAGTGAGCAATGTAAGGTTAACATGTAATATGATGTTATTTTCTTGAAGTTTGGGATTTATTTTACTGTTAAAAGAAAGAAGCATAACTTTAGAAAAGTTAATTATTAACAAATGCAGTGAGAGAAATAGCCCCCTGGTTTAATCGATTTCTGATCTAGCAATCTGTTCCAGTGACAACCCCTGTTTTGGTTGCATCAAATTGGTCACCACATTCATCCCCAACGTTTTCAAATTTGCATCTAATTTTCTCCATCTAACTGTGCTCCAAAGGTGCTTTGGAAGCCATTCTGCACCGAAAGCAGAGATTGCAGTTCCGCAATCTGTTTCCTGCATTTCGCGTGGTCAACTGTGCTTTGTCTTTGTTCGGTCGTTGCAGCATGGAGTGCTCTCAAAGCTGCTTTGAGATCGGAACATTGCCTCTGCAATGCCTCCACCTGCTTTTCCGATTCCTGTCTTATCAGAACGGCACGTTGCACGTCCTGATAGGCTTTCTCATACTGGGTCTGGGAACTGTTCAGATGAGCTAGACAAGACTGGTGAGCCCTCTTGGCATCATCCACCTCTCTATCCTTCTCTGCCAACTTCCCTTTTAATTCCAGGTTTTCTTTCTCGATGTCCCTGACATCGACCTTACTCATCCTATTCCTCTCTTCTAAATCTGTCCGGAGCGTCCTGATGACCTCCTCTGCGCCTCGCAACTGTGCCAAACAGGACACAATCGCCATCGGCTTGCGTGCTTTACCTAAATTCTTTTTGTGTATCTGAGAGAGGTTCTCCCACCAAGTATGACCTATACTCCCGGGACCTGTCTCCTCATTTGCACAAAACTCTTTCCAAAGGGGCCATCCCTTTCCTTGTAAATATTTGCGGAGTTCCAGCTCCCACGTGGGACACTGGCCTACTCTGCTACTGCTGCTGGTCGCTGCGACCACAAACTTTGCTGGATCCATCAGACGTTCCATTGCCTGCATGGCCATTTCCTCTGACTCTCTTTTTATAATTTGGAACAGGGGGTTGCTGGGGTGGTGTTTTGAGAAAAGGGTACGGCTTACGCTATTTTCCGATCACAAAACTACCGAAAGTTTGTCGCAACAAAAAGCTTTCAGTTTTACCTTACAGCCCTGTTAGTACGCATGCACTAAACACACTTCCGAATTTCGCTTATTATTTTGAACACCTTGAATACTTGTGATCTCTTTCTTTCTCTGCAATTTGGAGTTCTAATTCAAATTTCAGGGTCCTGGACACTGTGGTGTTTCCACTTACAACAGGGTCCCGGCGGATGTCACCACTAAATGTTGCACGTTTTACTATGGGCGTAAAACGCGTTTATTGGAGTGTATTAACACGCCTCCGAGTTCGACGTGTGCTTAACACTACTAGGCTCTGTTCTATGTAATTATTTAGCTCTGGAGTCGCCAGTTGCCGTATAGGCAACGTCACAAGTATTCCAAGGTCAAGTTCAAAGTAATAAAGACGATACACCGATTAGTAAAGTTCAAACGATCAATATTTATTATACAGTTATAATAAATACTCATGCACACACTAAGAGACTAAGCTATAACTAAACTTAAGTGAACAGAATACTTATCTAACAGGAACAGGCAAGGTCAGAGAACGAGGCCTTCGTCCTGGTCTGGCACTGCAGCCTTCAGCAAGCGTTCTGGTACTTGGGAGTCTAGTGGGCTTGGATCGCGTAGCGAGCGTTGAACTTACGGTTTCGGCGGCTGGTGCTCAACGGCTGGAGTCAGGATGCAAGATGTCAGTCAGAGCCGGAGCACGGGTTTAACAGACCGGGCTCTGTGGGGGATTTGCTTTTATACCCCTCTCGAATGTCCTTGCCCCCTTCTAGGCGGGCTCTACCTTTCGGTACCGATTGGAACGTTTCCAAACGGCTACCTTCGAAATCCTCCAATGCGGGGCTTTCCTCGATGTTGGGGGGTGGTTTCGATATTCTTTTACTCTGGTGCCATCCTGTCTGCTCCACCAATTAAGTGCTACATTGAGATGGAAATGTTGCCATTGTGTGTGCCTGGATCTGGGCTGCCTCATCAGAATGTTAAGCGCTTTGCCATTAACACTTGGAGATCTGCACCTGGCCAGAAAACTGGTTTGCTGTTTGCAAAATGCTAATTAGTTGAGAGCAGGCTGTCTGTTCTTACTAAACAGGCTTTCCCTGCTGCCTTCCATTTTAGTTTGGCTCAGTGTCCATTTTGCGTGGCCAGCATGGCTACATACCGGCGGGACCTAGTGACACGGGCGGCCTCCGGGGTCCTCGGGGGATCTGGCCCCGGGATGAGCCCCCACGGCGGCCTGGCCCACGATCAGGTCCCACCGATCCGCGGGCAGGCCTGTGCCATGAGGCACTCTATTCCTTCGCATCGGCTGCGGTGGTCCTCTGCCATGGCCGATGCGAATACGAACCCTCCCACGCATGCGCTGGGATGACACCAGCACATGCTGGCGCTCCCGCGCATGCGGCAACTCGCGCCGGCCGGCAGAGGCCCTTCGGCGACGGTTGGCGTGGCCCCTTCCCCGCCGGCCGGCATGGCGCACACCACTCCGGAGCCGGCCTAGTAGGTGCGGAGGATTCTGCACCTTTGGGGCGGCCCGAAGGCGGAGTGGTTCACGCCACTCCTTTCCGCCGGGGTTGCCCGCCCCGCCGATTACGGCAGAATACCGCCCAACATGTGGCACTATGGGGAGCGATTCTCTGAGCCCCTCCCAACTCGTCCTCCCATTTATGCCTCAGCTCCTCGGTCTGCGTCTCCTCCACCCCCATTAGCTCCTTGTAAATATCCAAGACACATCCTTCCCTTTCTTCCACCTTTAACACTCACTGACTTTGTTTCCCCACAACTTCCCTGTCTGCATCCTCCAACAAAACCTGTTTCCCATTCCACGTAATTGCCCCCCCCCACTACAATCAGACAATGCCCCCCCATTGTCCCTACAAACGGACACCCCCTGAAATTACTGACTTCCCCCAGTCATTAACAATACCTCAAGTGGACTTCCCCAACAATCACCAAAAAGCCAATGATCACCAGCCCCTGATCACTGATATGCCGCCTTGATTACAAATTTCCCCGACTCTTGACCCACTTCTCTGTGATCACCTCCTCCTGTGATATGCAACTACAATCGCTGACCACCCACCCACGATTACCAGTGCTTCCTGCAATCATCTATGGTGACTGTGACCTTTTATTAATTTCTTCAACACCCATTCAGCTAGTTGTGTTACTACAAGGCGTACGGTGTGTTAGCTTTTATTGGTAGAAGGATTGAGTTTCGGAGCCATGAGGCCATGTTGCAGTTGTACAAAACTCTGGTGCGGCCGCATTTGGAGTATTGCGTGCAGTTCTGGTCGCCGCATTATAGGAAGGATGTGGAAGCATTGGAAAGGGCGCAGAGGAAATTTACCAGGATGTTGCCTGGTATGGAGGGAAGATCATATGAGGGAAGGCTGAGGGACTTAAGGCTGTTTCCGTGAGAGAGATGAAGGTTAAGAGGTGACTTAATTGAGGCATACAAGATGATCAGAGGATTAGATAAGGTGGACAGTGAGAGGCTTTTTCCTCGGATGGTGATGTCTAGCATGAGGGGGCATAGATTTTATTGAGGGGAGATAGATATAGGACAGATGTCAGAGGTAGGTTCTTTACTCAGAGAGTAGTAAGGGCGTGGAATGCCCTGCCTGCAACAGTAGTGGTCTCGCCAACATTAAGGGCATTTAAATGGTCATTGGATAAACATATGGGGCGGATTTCTCCGACCGCCCGCAGGGTCGGGGAATCACCCGGGGCCAGCATAAATCCCGCCCACACCGTGGCCGGAATTGTCCACCACCTGGGAATCGGCGGGAGTGGTAATCATGCCCCGCCGATCAGCGTGCCCCCTGCGGCGATTCTACGATCCGCGATGGACCGAAGTCCCGCCACTGACAGGCCTCTCCCACCGACGGGATTGGTGGCGCAAGCAGGCCCCCAGTGTCCTGGTGCCCCCACGGTGGCCTGGCCCACGATCGGGGCCCACCAATCGCCGGGTGGGCCTGTGCCATGGGGGCACTGTTTTTCTTCCGCCGCTGCCACGGCCTCCATCATGGCGGAGGTGGAAGAGACCCCCTCCACCGCGCATGCGCCGGTGGTGACGTCAGCGGCCGCTGACACACGGCGCATGTGCAGACCGGCTAAGGTCTTTCGGCCAGCCCTGACGCCGGGTGGCCAAAGGCCATTGGCGCCGGTTTTGGCGCCAGTCGGCGTGCCGGAAACCACTCCGGTGGGGGCCTAGCCCCTAAAGGTGCAGAGAATTCCGCACCTTTGGGGAGGCCCGACGCCGAAGTAGTTGGCGCCACTCTGCTACGCCGGGACCCCCGCCACTCCGGGTAGGGGAGAATCCCGGCCCTGGATGATAAGGGAATAGTGTAGATGGGCTTTAGAGTGGTTTCACAGGTCGGCGCAACATCGAGGGCCGAAGGGCCTGTACTGCGCTGTAATGTTCTATGTTCTATCCTCCATTGTCAGTGATTCTATTTAGTGGATGGCACTGTAGCACAGTGGTTAGCACTGTTGCTTCACAGCGCCAGGGTCCTAGATTCGATTCCCGGCTTGGGTCACTGGCTGTGCGGAGTCTGCACGTTCTCCCCACGTCTGGGTTGGTTTCTTCCGGGTGCTCCTGTTTCTTCCCACAAGTCCCTAACATGCTTGTTAGGTGAATTGGACAGTCTGAATTCTCCCTCAGAGTACCCGAAAAGGCGCCAGAGTGTGGCGACTAGATCTTCATAGTAACTTAATTGCAGTGTTGTAAGCCTACTAGTGACAATAATAAAGATTATTATTAGTGATTCATGAACTTGCTGAGGTGTGGATGGTACTTTCCTGTATTGGCTGGTTGTTGGCATGATTGTGATGGATGTTTGTTTGGATTTTGGTTGGAATATGCTGTGGTGATCTACTCTGAGTGACCAGGTCTCTTTGTGGAGAGAAAAGTGACAAATTTCAGAAGGGCATCATAGGAAAGGGAAATACTTCCAACTTTACTTCCCACTAATGAAAAGTTCAAAACTAAATATTTTCCCCTCATGACTTTCTGCCACAGTAACCCAGTCATTATTGCCCATGTTGCTCCTTCCAGCCATGAATTTTCAGGTTCAATTAAGTTTGATATACCTGTAAAGTTGAGACATCAAGCTGTGTTTTAAATGCAACTGTACACATTTCCCTTGTGTTGGGTGCCTAGTCAATTAAAAATCCGCAATGGATGTGTGCAGCCTCCAAAGTTGTGCGTTTGTACAAGTGGGTTCTAAATATTTTACATGTGTGTTTTAGACAATTCTCAGAGAAGAATATGGGTTCTCAAATGTTTCTTCACTGGCTCTGATATATAGGTATGTTTTGATAACATCAAAAATAATAAATAGGAAACTTTTTTAAACAATGAATTTATACTGGGTTTTGACAGAAATTAGCTTGTGTCTTGCAAGAATTGGGTGAATATCAATTGCAAGTATAACTTACATTTGTATAGCATCTTTATGTAATCAAATGTTACAAGGCACTGCACAGGGACATTTTAAAACAAGATCTGAACTGAGGAATATAAGGAGATATTAGAGCACAAGAGGTAGGTTTCATAGAATCTCTGCAGCACAGAAGGAGGCTGTTCGGCCCATCGAGTCTGTACTGACCCTCTTAAAGACTACCCCACAGAGGCCCATTCGCCCACCCTGTAACCCTGTACATCCCTCGACACTCAGGGACAATTTTGTCATGGCTAATCCATCTAACTGGCACATCTTTGGACAGTGGGAGGAGACGAGCACCCGGATGAAACCCACGCAGACACAGGGAAAAGTACAAACTTCACACAGTTACCCAAGGTCTGGTCCCTGGTGCTGTGAGGCAGCAGTGCTAACCACTGTGCCACAATTCCACCCTGAGTTTGAGGAAGCATTTTAAAGGGGGAAAGTGAGGTAGAGAGGCAGAGAGTTTCAGGGAGGAAATTCCAATGCTAAGTGCAGGTCTTCTGGAAGCGCCAATATGTACTGGGAATTTCTTCTCGGGTCAAATATGATACTAAGATTGCAAACAATCTAATTCAGCCTCAGCTAGTTGGTGAGGAATTGAATGGAGTTGGTGGCGAGGAAATGGAGTTTGTGACAGGAGCTGAGTCTTTTTTTCAAATTTAGAGTACCCAATTATTTTTTTCCAATTAAGGGGCAATTTAGCGTGGCGAATCCACCTACCCTGCACATCTTTGGGTTGTGGGGGTGAAATCCACACAGACACGGGGAGATAGTGCAAACTCCACTCAAACAGTGACCTGGAGCTCGGATCGAACCCGGATCCTTAGCGCTCTAGGCAGCAGTGCTAACCACTGTGCCACCGTGCCACCCAATGGCAAGAGCTAAGTCTTCCCAGTATTTAGCTAGAGGAAATTTCTGCCAATATTGAAAGTTGCATAAGCTGTCTGCTAACTTAGAGACAATGGAGGAATTGAGAGAGATAGTGGTGAGGTAGAGCTGGGTGTTGTCAGCATTTAAATGGAAACTAACATGTTTTCAGATTAAGTTGTTGAGTGGAAGCATGTAGATAGGAGGAGACCAAGGATTCTTGGGGGACATCAAAAGTAACCACTGCACATGATTCTCTGATCATGATTAAATAGGTAAGAATGGAACCATGTGAGTGCAGTCCCACTCAGCTGCAGAACGGTGGAGAGGTCATAGAGTCATTGATGCTGGAGCCAAGACCTGGGTGAGGGAGGTGCAGATGGTGCCAACATCGGGTAATGGGGGCTGGTGGGGACCAGGCTTATTGCTCTAGGTGGAGTTTCTTGTCCTCCAGCCTGAGCAGCCAGTGACAGACCCACTGACCTGAAGTATCTTTAATAACATCCTGAGAGTTCCAATATGTTTAAAGCCAGTCATGTCAATTTCACTGAGTTGCTGCATTGCTCCCTCTGAACTTTGGGCAGATTTGTGGTTGCGATCGTTTTTAAACCCCTCCAAAAAGCCCCCAAGCTACCCCAAAGTCAACAGGAATGCAGTAGCTGAGGTGTCCTTGGAGAGGTGGAGGGAAGTTGGAGGGGAGGAGGAGGTTTAGGGGGGAATGGAGAGGTGAGATGCCAGAGGGGCATAGGTAGGCTGGGGGGCTGAGAGGTCAGTTAGTGAAGTGGCTTAGGGTAAGATTGGGAGGGTGGGATGGCATGTCACTCTTTTTTGCTGTTAAGAGTTCCTTAATTATTAACTAAATGTTTTCATTCTGGGCTGGAAATTCACAGTGCACAACTCAATTTGTATACAGTTTCTGGAGGTGGGGGGAAACATTCCCGTTCTTGAGTTAACACTGCACTAAACTTATTTACCTTTTATCATTCTTCTTTGAAAAGCTCAGATCAAAAATTCAATCTACATTTTCCTCAGCTGCTGGTAGATGTTTGATTGATAAATCCTGGTAAACTGCCATTAGGGTAAAAGGAAGAGATGCCATTTATGGATAACTGTGGGTTAGCACCAGAAAAGACAGAATTAAAAGGTTGTATTAGCTGCAGATTTGGATTATTTTGTAAATGTAGTGATTTCTTTGTAGCCACTTTCTTAACATCAGTTAATTGCGCTCTGATTAATTATCATTAGAGAATTGTGTCTCCAATTTGATCAAAACTGCTCTGTCTACTGCATGTTGATGTAATGTGAAAAGGTCAAAGGTCGGAGATACGCTTTTCCCACTGACCGCAACCGAGAAACATGTGGCGGGGCGACCGGTAAATCCTGCCCAAAATTTACATTTGTACAGCACCTTTCATGTTGTCTCAAATTGCTTTACATCCCATGAAATACTTCTGAGTTGTACTCGCTGGTATAATTTGGCAATGTTATCAAATCACACAGCAGGCTCAAGGGCGAAATGAACTTACTCTTGCTCCCAATACGAGTGTTTGTATGTCATTCTGGATCGATGAGATGAGCTGGGCTTTGTGGCCTTTGTCATCCAGAATTATCTTGCAAACAGAGGGTAGAATCATGACTGGAGTTCTGGATATTTTGTTGCTAATTGAAGTTGACTGTGAGCAGGATTTGCAGTGTGAAATTGCGAGAACTGCAGTATGTAATGGGCACATAGTAAATCAGTAACCTATTATTTTGAAAATGGTTCCCAAAAGTGTTTCATTTCAATCTTGCCCTTTTGTCTACGTACCTATTATCCCATTTTTGTGCTTTCAAGAACTTTTTGAGGAATAAAATATTGTGAATAGTTTGTGTTGTATAATGGATATTGGAAACATCTTGTAGTGAGAAGCAGCAATCAGCGATCTTCAGACTTACTATCAAGAATACACAGATAAAATTGTGAACCATTCAGTCTTTGTCCACTGGCCTTTTAAATGTTGAGTCACACAGAGACACCTGAGAACTCCAATGCTTCCTGCTGAAAAATCACTTCCAAGAATCTTGCTATTGTTGTGAGTTTGTCTTTTGTGTTGCAACCAAAGAGGCCATATTCAGGCTTGTAGCCGTGTGAAGCAGAGCGCATCAATGCGAAAAAAACAGCAACAGCAGCAACCCACGGCACCAAGTTAGAGAAGGGCTCTGAGGAGGAGCACAAAATGTACCATCTGAATGTTGGCAAGTAAATAAAACAGGCTGTGGAGTTATGGATATGAGCACTGCCATTGGTGCAGAGCACTGGCTTCCCATTGGCTCTGGCTGGTCATGTGCCTCTTGCACGATTGGTTGGGACTAGTCATGTGACTGCTCTCCAATTGGTCGAGAGGCAAGTAGGCCCCGCCTCCGAGGTGGGGTATAAGTACCCAGAGTTCCCGGCGGTCGGCCATTCTCTGTAGTCGACCACCGGGCTAACAACTAGCTGATTAAAGCCACAGTTCGGATTCTGCATGTGTCTTGAGTCGAATTGATGGTACATCACAGGCCCAATGGAAATGATTCTGCAAGTGAATGGAAAACCCTTGAAAATGGAAGCCGATACTGGGGCATCGGTTTTGGTTGCGGTTGAGCGGGTGTTTGATTACATTCAAAAAGGAACTCAGACCCTGAATTTAGGTAGCACGGCAGCCAAGCTATTGACTTATACCGGGAAAACCCTAAAAGTCCTTGGGACCATCAGTACACCAGTAGCTTACAAAGAACAAGAAGCCCAGTTGCCTTTGATTGCTGTAGAGGGCACAAAACAAGCCTGATGGGAAGGGACTGGGTACAGTGAATTCCTAAATTGGCTGGAAATCTTTAAAGTCGTAAGTAGCAGTTTTCAAGATGTCCTGCGAAGATATGAGGATGAGTTCCGTAATGGGTTAGGTCAGTTCAATGGTGTGAAGGTCAAAATTTATGTCGATCCAGACTCGACACCTACGTTTTGTAGGGCCAGACCAGCCCCTTACGTGGTTCATCAAACGGTCGAAGTTGAACTAAAGCATTTAGAGCCACTGGGAATTATTAAGCCTGTACAATTTTCCAAGTGAGCAGCCCCCCATAGTCACTGTGCTGAAACCAGACCAATCAATAAAAATATGTGGGGACTATAAACTCACCACTAACTAGACATCCTGGTAGATAGGTACCTCATACCCTGAATCGAGGACATCAATGCCAAGCTGGCAGGAGGCCTCACCTACTCCAAGCTGGACAATGCCTACGGCAGTGAGGACCCAGGTTCAATCCCAGCCCTGGACTATCTGTGTGGGAGTTGCACATTTTCCCCATGTCTGCGTGGGTTTCACCCTCACAACCCAAAGATGTGCAGGTTGCGTGGATTGGCCACGCTAAATTGCCCCCTTAATTGGAAATAAATATTTGGGTACTCTAAGTTTATAAAAAAAGAAAAAAATCTCTCAGAATATGTTCAACCAGATTTGGCAATCTTACTCCTCATTCAAGCTACCCTCCATCAATGCAAGTTGATGCTCCCAGTTAACTACGGCATTCTCTCCTCAATCCCTTGCATCATTCCTCAGCCAGAAGTTCAGCTTCCTGTTTCTTCCCTCCAAAACTACTGTCTCAGCTACTCTACCTTACCCCCTTTTCAACAATATCATGTCCATCGTCCGCTTCATTGACACCCATTCCTCTTTCTCCTACATTGCCATTCACTCTGCCCCTGCATTGTCATCCATTTTCTTCTTTCTCTAAGCACCACTAGAACCATAGAACCATAGAATTCCTACAGTGCAGAAGGAGGCCATTCGGCCCATTGAGTCTGTACTGACCCTCTGAAAGAGCACCTTACCGAGGCCCACTCTCCCGCTCTTTCCCGTAACCTCAAAACCCCTCCTAACCTGCACATCTTTGGACACTAAGGAGCAATTTATCATGACCAATCCACATAACCTGCACAGCTCTGAACTGTGGGAGGAAACTGGAGCACCCGGTGGAAACCCACAGACACAGGCAGTCACCCAAGGCCGAATTGAACCTGGGTCCCTTACACTGTGAGGCAGCAGTGCTGACAATCGTGCCACCATACCGCCCAATTCTTCAGACAGTCAGTCTTCCCTGAATGCCAAAGAAAGAGCACAAAAGTCCTGGCTGACATTCCAGTGAAACACTGAATGATTGCTGCACTGTTGAAGGTGCTGTATTTCAGAGGACAGATTGAAATCCGGCCATGTCTCCCCTCTAGGGTGGCTGTAAAAGATCCCATGGTATTATTCTGAAGTAGAGATGAGGAGTTATTCCTGATGTCCGGCCAATAATTATCATCAATATCACTAAAACAGTGCCTGGTCATTACCAGGTTGCTGTTCGTGATTCATAACATGTCCTCTGCACTAATAAGTTGAACCCCCTTTGGGTATTATAAAGAGGGGTAGAGACAATTAGGGACCAAAAGGAGTTATAAAGGCAGAGACAGAGGACCTAGCTGAGATACTGAATGGATACTTTGCATCTGTCTTTGCCAAGGAAAAAGATGCTTCCCAGGACATGATGAAAGGTAAGGCGATGCAGACTCTAGAAGGGTTTACAATTGATGAGGAGGAAGTATTGATGGGCTCCCTGTAATTACAGTTGTGTGGTATTGTGTGAAGCAAATAATGGCATGATGGGAAAACTAGTCAAGTCTTCTTGGTACAATTGAATTTAACCTAAGACACAGATAAAGAATACACAGAGATAGCATGTCCTGAGAACTGGGTGACACTGAGAGTCTAGATAAGGCTTGAGCCTAGAAGTAGTCGCAATACATAACAAGCTGAACAACTGTCTCTTCCTGTATGTAAACAAGTTTGTCCAGTTCTTAAAACAAAGACAAGATAATGATATGAAACTCCAGTCCCCTAAAGGTCAGCAAGGTGACGCCATTGTAACGATTATTACTTATGTTTTACTTTCGATCAAATTCCTGACCAAGTTGTATTCATGTTATCTTGATCCTATAATGTATAAAAATCATCTTATCCTTCTGTGAGATCGCAGACTTGGGACGGACTCAGCAGTTTGTACTGACTGCCTTCCGACTTCAAAAGTCTCAGCCGTTACTGCTAGCAGTCAGTTCTAATTCGGAAATAAAGTTCAGTTCTGCTTACCTAATGAATCATGTTTGTATTTCTCTATCACAGTCAAGACGCGGGGAAAATATAAAATACAACAGTTGTTAAGGCATCAGGACCAGATGAGATACATCCAAGGGTAGTGAGGGAAGTGAGAGTGGAAATTGCAGAGACACAAGTCATAATTTTTAGTCATCCTTAGAGTTGGGGGTGATGCCAGAGGACAGGAGAATTTCAAACATTAAATTCTAAGTCAAAAGAGGCTGTAAAGGGCAGCACAGTAACATGGTGGTTAGCACAATTGCTTCACAGCTTCAGGATCCCAGGTTCGATTCCCGGCTTGGGTCACTGTCTGTGCGGAGTCTGCACGTTCTCCCCATGTGTGCATGGGTTTCCTCCGAGTGCTCTGGTTTCCTCCCACAGTCCAAAGATGTGCAGGTTAGGTGGATTGGCCATGCTAAATTGCCATTAGTGTCCAAGTGTCCAAAACTGCCCTTAGTGTTGGGTGGGGTTACTGGGTTATGGGGATAGGGTGGGGGTGTGGGCTTGGGTAGGGTGCTCTTTCCAAGAGCCGGTGCAGACTCGATGGACCGAATGTCCTCCTTCTGCATTGTAAATTCTATGGTCTATGGTAAAGTTAAGCCCAGCAACTACAGGCCAATCAGTTTATTTTCGGTGGTGGGAAAGTTTTAAAACAATAATTCAGGAAAAAACTAATACTCACATGGATAAATGCAAGTTAATTAAGGAAATTCACCAAGATTTTTGAAGGGAAAATTGTGTTTAACTAAATTGTTGGAGTTTTTTGAATGGGTAACAGAGAGGGTTGATGAGGTAATGCTGTTTATGTCGTGTATATTGACTTCAAGAAGGCATTTGATACAGCTCTGCGCAAGAGACTTGTGAGCAAAGTTATAGCTCCATATGGAGTAAAAGGGACAGTAGCAACATGGATATTAAATTGGCTGAATGCCAGGCAGTAGAGTGTAATGATTAATGGGTGTTTTTCAGATTGAAGGATGGCTTGTGGTGAAGTTCCCCAGGGGTCAATGTTCAGACCCGTGCTTTTATTGATCAATATTACATCTTTTTATTTCCAATTAAGGGGCAAATTAGCTTGGCCAATCCACCCAGCCTGCACATATTTGGGTTGTGGGGGTGAGACCCACGCAGTCACTGAGAGAATGTGCAAACTCCACATGGACAGTGACCCGGGGTTGGGATCAAACCTCGGGCTTGGCACCGTGAGGTAGCAGTGCGAACAACTGCACCACCGTGCCACCTTCTTGATCAATATTAATGATCACAAACCCCCAAACTTGGTTTGCAGGGTGCACAATTTCAACATTTGCAGATAATATGAAACCTGGAGACGATGACAGTGTGGAACTTCAAAAGGGACATTAAAAAGTTGGTGACAATGAAGTTCAATGCGGTGAAATGTGTAGCAATTCATTTTGGTGAGAAAAACAGGGAGAGACAATAGGCCAGAGCTTCAGAGGAGTGACAATGACAGTCTGGCAGGATGGTGTGTGTGTGTGTGGGGAGGGGGTTCAGTCAGGGGTAGTGTGATAGGGTGGTTTGATAGCCGGGAAGTGGCAGGTGACAGCGGGATAGTCAGGGGTGCGGTGGTGTGGTCGAGGGTGTGGGGGTAGTTCGAGGTTAGGGGGTTAGTCAGGAGTGGGGATTGGTGGGGGGTGGTGTGTAGTTGGGAGGTGGGGGTAGTGGTAGAGTGAAGCCAGTGTGTGGGTGCAGTCCAGAACGGGTGGGGCGGGTGTCAGGAGGATAGTGAGGGGGTGGGTGAATGGGCACTCACAGGTCTGGGGTGTTAGGTTAATCAGGGGTAGTTGGAGATGCAGTGTGGTTGCTGGGGGGAGGGGTAGTTGGGAGGTCCACTTGACGGTCTGGGGTAGTGGTGGGGGGAGGGGGGATGCTGGGTGGAGAGGGAGTAGATTCAGTATTATAGTTACCAAAGAATTAGAAGTGATTTTAATTCATCCACCATTTCCCCTAAGAGAGTCAGAACCGTCCAAAGTCTTTGATTTAAATCAGAATATTGGCTGGTTCCCTGTGCAGGGTAATTGTCCATTAGAAGTTTGAACTTTCTAAGCAACAATCCTGGAATTGGGGCTTCCAAGGAGACCTCCCAGCACTTATTCTGTGTTACCTCAGAGATTGGAAGTTCTGGGCAATCCTAAAAGGGGTGCAGGAGCAGAAGGACCTGGGTGTATTTGTGTATAAGTCATTGAGGGTGGTGATGCGACCATCAATTCACTCAAGACATGAGTAGAAGTAAACTGTGGCTTTAATCGACTTACAACTGAGCCTGCCTGCGACCAGAAGAACTGACGGCAGGCTCACAAGACCGCAGCACTTTATACTTCCGGTAGTGGGAGGAGCCATGGGCGGAGCCATGGGCAGAGCAAAGGGTGGAGCCCTGTACATGCTCCTCATCTCCTCCTGTGGGAAGAGCCACGCAACAGCTCACAGATGGAGCCCACAGGGGCACAGTGATGCACAGTGTGAATTATACATATTATACGGGTCTATAAGTTGAGTCGGTCCGGTGCTCGAATCGTCCGCTGGGATCGGCGGAGCACCGGGGTTGCAGCCAGTTCGGATGGCTGTGTGCTGATGTCCGGTGTGAATCTGAGGGTGGACTCCGGGGGTGGTTCGTTCAGAGCTTCGTTCCTGACCGGTGTGACGGACGAAAGGGGGCGCAGGAAACCTGTAGCTGAGGATGGCTAGTCTGGTTGTGCGGAAAACGCATTTCTTCTTGTTGTAGGTGAGATTAAGCTTCTGGGCCGTCTGGAGAAATCGATTGAGGTTGGCATCGTGGTCCTGCTGGTCATAGCCGCAGATGGTGACGTTATCCAAGTACGGAAACGTGGCCCGCAGCCCGTATTGGTCCACCATTCGGTCCATAGCTCGTTGGAACACCGAGACCCCATTCGTGACGCCAAAGGGGACCCAGAGGAAATGGAAGAGGCGGCCGTCTGCCTCGAACGCCGTGTAGTGGCGGTCCTCCAGGTGGATTGGGAGCTGGTGGTATGCAGACTTCAGATCCACCGTGGAGAAGATGCGATACTGGGCGATCTGGTTGACCATGTCTGCAATTCTGGGGAGGGGGTACGCATCGAGGTGCATGAACCGGTTAATGGTCTGACTAATCAACCACCATCCAGAACTTTTCCCCGGTCATGACGACCATCACCTGAGCTCTCCAGGGGCTATTACTGGCCTCTATGACTCCCTCACGTAAGAGTCGCTGGACTTCGGCTCTAATGAATACCCTGTCCTGCAGGCCATACCACCTTCTGCGAGTGGCCACGGGTTTGCAGTTAGCTGTTAGATTAGCGAAGTGTGGGGGGGGGGGGGGGGGGGGGGGGGGTCGATTTTTAGAGTTGCTAAGCTGCATATAGTGAGAGGGGGCAGGGGTCCGCCGAAGCTGAGTGTTAGGCTCCCGAGGTTACACTGGAAATCGAGCCCGAGTGGGAGAGGGGCGCAGAGGTCTGGGAGGTCATACAATTGGAAGTTGGAGTAGTTGGCGCCCTGTATCGTTAATGTCGTAACGTGCGCCCTTGTATCGGGACCGAGAGCGACCCCGAGGCGAGGGAGATAGTTTGCCGTGCTGGAAAGATAGGGAGCAAACAGCGTCTTACCAGGTCTGGATGAACGAAGCTCTCGGTGCTCCCGGAGTCGAAGAGGCACGGTGTCTTGTATCCGTTGACTTGAACGGACATCATGGAGCTTCTGAGGTTCCTTTGGCCGTGACTAGTCCAAAGTGACTGAGTGACTGCGTTGAGTTGCGGGTAGTCGGTGGCTTGACCAGCGGTGCTGGAGCGGCCCCGCGATGACTGTCCGCGGAGATCATAGTCATCGATATGCATATCAGGTGACAGCCAAGATGGCCGCCCCCATTGATCGCACGTGGCGGGCGGCGAGGAAAATGGTGTCCAAGATGGCCACCCCCATGGATCGCACGTGGCGGGCGGCGAGGAAGATGGTGCCCAAGATAGCGGCCCTCATGACTCGCACATGGCTGGCCACGTGGGGAGGATTGCCAAGATGGCGGCCCCCATGAGTCGCACATGTCATGTGGAGGCGGAGTCGGCAGACACGCTGCCACATTGCGGGGTCTGCAGGCCTGAGACTTAGAGGGGCGATTGTTCTGGATAGCGTTAGAGTTTGAGGATTTGGTTTTAGCCAGGCATACATTTGCAAAGTGTCCTTTTTGTCTGCAGCTGCTACAGGTCACGTTGTGGGCCGGGCAGTGCTGCCGTAGGTGTTGGGGCTGACTGCAAAAGTGGCACGATGGCGCTCCATGGTGGGCTGGTGGCCGCACGGCGCCGGCATGGGGCAGTCTCTGGTCGGGCGTCCACGATGGGATCGCGTGGTCGGCTGCGAATGAGTTCAAACTTTGAAAAGGGGCCTCCAGCGAGGTTGCTAGCGTTACTGTGTCCTCCAGGTTCTGGGCCCCTTTTTCAAGGTGACGCTGGCGCACGTAATTGGACCGGACCCCCGCAACATACACATCACGGACGGTGAGTTCCATATGCTAGGAGGCAGTTACAGCCTGGAAGTTACATTCCCGTGCTAGAGCTTTTAGGCCGCGCAGGTAGTCTTCTAGCGACTCTGCGGGGCGCTTGCGGCGGGTAGTAAAAATATGCCGTGCGTAAACTTCATTTACGGGCCGCATGTACAGGCGGTCGAGTATTGCGAGGGCTTCGGTGTACGAGTCGGTACTATCGAGTTGAGTAGAAATGCGATGGCTCACCTGTGTGTGTAGAAGACTGAGTTTCTGCTCTTCAGAAACAGCGGAGGTAGTCGACGCAGCCAGGTAGGCCTTGAAGCACCGTAGCCAATGTAGAAATATTTCCTTCACTTCTGTGGCCTGTGGGTCGAGTTCCAGTCGATCAGGTTTCAGGGCTGATTCCATGGTGGTTTTTTAAGTCGATTAAATTGATGCGACCATCAATTCACTCAAGACACAAGTAGAAGTAAACTGTGGCTTTAATCGACTTACAACTGAACCTGCCTGCGACCAGAAGAACTCAGGGCAGGCTCACAAGACCGCAGCACTTTATACTTCCGTTAGTGGGAGGAGCCATGGGCGGAGCCAAGGGTGGAGCCCTGTACACACTCCTCATCTCCCCCTCCGCGCAACGGCTCACAGATGGAGCCCACAGGGACACAGTGATGCACAGTGTGAATTATACGTATTATACATTCACCACAGGTGGTAGGACAGGTTGAGTGTGTTTAATGAACCATACAGTATCCTAGGCTTTATTAATAGGGACATAGAGCATAAGAACAAGGCGGCTATGTTGAATTTGTACAACAAAATAGTTCAGCCTCTGTTGGAGTATTGCATTCAGTTCTGGGCATCATATTGTAGGGAGGAATGGCAGAGTCCAGAAAAGATTTACAAGAATGGTTCCGGGGGTGAGGAGTTTTGGTTGCAAAGATAGACTGGAGACATTAGGAGGACTGTTTTCCTTGGAGAAGAGAAGACTGAGAAGGTTATCTGGCAGGTATTTGAATTCGAGAGGGAGAAACTGTTCCCACGCATTAAAGGGTCAAGAATGGAAGGCAGCAGATTTAAACCAATCAGCAAAAGAAACAAAAACAACAAGAGAAAAAAACCTTTTCCAAGTATTTGGATGATTAGGATCGGGAATGCACTGCCTGAGAGTCTGCTGGGCAGGTTCAATAGAGGCATTCAAATGGGAATTAGGCTGTTATTGGTAAAGGACTGATATACAGGGAGAAGAGCATGGGAATGACTCCAGGTGAATTGCTCATTCTGAGAGCTGCCACAAACACGATGAGCTGAATGAAATCCTTGCGCAACATAACAAATCAAACCGTGAAACCGTTCATAAAAACTCAGGTTGGGGTTCAGGTGATAGTTATAAGCCAAGAGCATAAATGCTAATTACTGATTACAGCCTCATAATAATTCCTATTGGTCCCAGTTTAATAACTGGAGCTGTTTCCATTCAGTTGGTGATAGGTTGGCGATATGCTATCTCTGGCTTGTTTCATTTTTGAACTTTGAACAAAGTTTATGGAACGCTCCTGCTAAACTCTATACAAAGTGCAGTGTCCCACCGGCTATTGCCTATTTCATCTCTTGACTACCTTTCTAGTTGTGCTTGTTGAGTACAAGCTACATGTCTGTAAATAATGAGGTCAGAGTCCTGACGGACATACCCTTTCTTAAAACAACAGTTTGTCCTGTAACTTTTAAATATCTCACCTTTAGGCTTCATCTTCTGAATATAAACTATTTGCATCAGCTCATTGAACTCTCCTCTGTCATTCAACAGTTCTACAATATTTATATTTGATATTGATTACAATAGAAATCCTCAGAACATTTATCTTTCTCTCTTTCCAGGACAACACAGCCTCCTTACTTATTAATAAGTAACTGTTAAAAAGGAAAGCAGGTTATCCAAACTAAGAAATGCTTAAGTCAAAGATTAACATACTACTTCCATTTACTAGAAACCTCAACGATGCATGTAAGCAGGCTTGAATCTGCTGTGTTCACTCCATTCAGAACTAAGCAAACTAATTTGAATTAAATAAATGCTTCTGCTTTATCACAGTTCACTTTTACTGGCAAGAATGTTTGGGTGGATTCTCTGTTCAGCGATGCCAGAATCGTGATCGAGGGGCAGAATTGGGCGCCAGCCACAAGTCAAGGTCGGCCCCAGGTGCCCAACGGACCACCATGCTCCGGTAACTTACTGGTAGTGCATACGCATTTCATGCCATGCGTCGGCGTGGGCATGCAAAACATACAGTAGCATGCGGTAACATATCATTAACGGGTTTGACCCAATAGTCTCCGGCCTCCCATGATGCTCCGCCTCCGCCAGACAGAAGTGATGCTGTCGCGGTTCACTTGTTGTATTGAAAAGTGGGGACCGGATGCCCTGGCTGCTGAGGAAAGTAAGAAAAGTTTCCTAATTCGCATTAGTCTGCTGACAGTTGTGCCACTGGCTGGGGGGGGGGGGGGGGGGGGGGGGGGGGGGAGACGTCTTCCAGGGCTGGGAAGAGTGAGGGAGTGAGTGAGACCAGGCGATAGTCTGTGGGGCCATGGTGATCCCTCGGGACCGGGGTGTCTGGGCATGGGCCGCCATTGCCACAGTCCGTAAGGCAGCCATGTGGCTGCGCACGCCACTGACTGCCCACTGAGTCCTGTAAATGTGCGGAGTGACACCGGCCGTATGGGTTCTCGGCCACCCCCGGGAACCCTCAGACCCCAGCCAACCCATCAACAGGATTCGCATGGCCCAGCGCAGTCAGTGGCCCCCCATTTGCTGGCATTCCTCTGCGCACCCATCCAAGCTGATGTCCCACTGCAGGGGAGCAGGGGAAAAGCGTAGCGCACCCTAAACAGCGGAAGCATTCCCCCTAGCCTTTGGCATCTATCCTGGCACACTGCCCCTCTCAGGGCAAATGCCCCACTCATGACACTATCAGCTAGCCCACCCCGCAAGACCACCAACTGTCTCCAAGCCCTGCCTCCCTACTGTGCCTCTGCTCTCATCCATCCTGCCTGCAGACAGGTAGGCACAACCCATTTGTCGCACACAAGACCAAAGCACACCACAGCTACCGTCACAAAAGGTGCCCAACCCCCTTGCCCACCCCTATTCGTGGGCCCTGCCCACACTCATGCCACCATGTATGGAGCCAGTTGGTGGCTCAAGGTGACCCCCTCCCACACTGGCACACAACCAGGTGCCACTCTGCTGTCAGGGTACCACACGGCCCACCCAAGGTGGTCACATACAGTAGACACCAACGGAGGGCACAGGACAGGGCAGCAGAGTGTATTGCTGGCATGGGCTGGGGTTGGGAGTTGGATTGGGAGGGATGGGGCTGGTGGGTGGGTGGGGGGGGGGGGTTGGAGTGGACATGCAGGATCAGGGGCTGCCGTGCAAGCCAGGGCCACCATGTAGCTCGTTGGACCTGGATGGGCATGGGAGGACTCACTATTTGAACATATCACCTGCAGAGAGACTGCGAGATTTCTATTGGATTATGGAACACTTGGAATCATGGCGTTATGGGGGAGAATATCCTCTCCCAGTGCCCGTCAAGGTGACGGTGGCCCTGAACATCTACACTACGTGGTCCTTCCAGGTATCGAGTGGGGACCGGTCCAGGATCTCCCAGACATCTGCCTATAGGCACAGGCAGTGCACCCTATAAACTTCAATGTCAACCAAGCTCACCAGGTTGCCAGGCAGTGGGATTCGCCACCATTGCAAGTATTCATTCCCGGGGCTGATCAATGGGACACATGTCAGGTACCGCCGAGTATGCCAGGATGAATATGTCATGCATGCTGCCCGGAGATCGGTACAGACGTGTATTATATGCAGCCGGTGGTCACACACCAACCGCACGTCTGAGGAGTGGAAGCCCTTCTGGTTTATGAAGGGCACCTCCTCATGCAGCGGTGCTCATAGGGGGACATAATAATCACTTATTGTCACAAGTAGGCTTCAATAAAGTTACTGTGAAAAGCCCCTAGTCGCCGGAATGTCCCTGGTCATGTCTAGATGCGTCGTCAGGTGGTGCATCAGATGTGGAGGTGGCCTGCTGCATATCCCGCCCTGTGACCTGGGCCCCTTTGGCGGCGGTCCTCTGGAGCAACCGGGCTTGGATGGGCCTGGCAGTCTTCCAGGTGCCACAGGTGGCGTGGTGCGACCCTATTCTGCCTGCTGTCCATCAGATATGCCAGGGATGTGGGGGGGATTCAGAGGCACTAGTTGAGCTGTGGGGGTCACCGGCACAGGCCCCGTCACCTCCTCCTCCCTCAGAGTACCCGATGGCCCTCGGGCTACTCCTTGGAATAGGGTGCAGCTGGACCGGGCACGGGGGGCTCCACTGTCACCTGGCATTGCCAGTCCTGGGGGCCGGCTCTCATCTCAACCTGGGTCACCATGCTCTCGGCCATGGAGCAGAGGGACTGAGCCGTGTCCCACTGGGACTGTGCCACATCCCTCGGGGACACAGGTCAGCCAGTGCCAGGCCAATACTCTTGATGCCCCAGCCATGGCCCATTGTGACTGGGCAACGCTCTGGAGTGCTGCAACAATGTCCATGTGGCCCTGTGACATTGCTGCCCTGTTCTGTGCCTCAGTCACTGCCTGCACAGAGTGCTCCAGGCATTGGACATCCTGATCCCTGGCCATGACCCTCACACCCAATGCTTCCACCACAGATGCCACCCATTCAATGCTGGCCTGGGTGGCATGCATTATCGGCACCATCTTTTGCACGTGAAGGCGGTTGGACTCCTCCAACTGAACTTGCAGTCACTGGATGGTTTCTGACACACCCTCCTGTCGTCCCCGGCACTGCATCTGCACCTCTAGCGTTGACGGGACTGTCCTTTCCAGAAGTTCAGGAAGACAGCTAGTCCCTGGAGTTGGGTCTCCCTCCAACTGTCGGCCCCCTCGAGGGTTTCTACCTCCCCCTGATGTACCGCAGCATGTGTGCCGTGCACACCTGAGAGTCTCCCAGATGGCTTTTCATCAGAGGTGAGAGTCCCTGGGATGGTGGAGAGGGCTGGTAGCAGCAGTGATGAAAAGTGCTCCAGGATGTTGTGGGGTTGTGGCTGGGGGTGAGGGACCCCGAGTGGTTCCGCCTCGTCAGAAGGTGACTCTGCTGGACAAATGTCAAGACGATGATCAGATTGCGGGTAGGTGTGATGTAGGGATGAGAGGTGACTCACATGCCATCGGGATATCGCAGGTCATTGGAGACTCACTTGGTTGTCCCATGCTGACCTCCGCCTCGACGACTGCCCATTTTCCACCCCAGCGACCAGGTCCATCGCCCTATGTTCCCCAGCAGTGAGGACCCGCAGGTCTGATGGGCCCTTTCCGGTGTTCTCCCACGGGGGCAGATAATGCACAGTGTGAGACACTCAATGTGGGCAGCACATCCCGTACCAGCCTCCCCGGACAGGCGCCGGAATGTGGCGACTACGGGCTTTTCACAGTAACTTCATTGAAGCCTACTCGTGACAATAAGCAATTTTCATTTCATTTTCATTTCACAGGGGCTTGCATGGGGCCTGGGGGATTGAGGGGTGTGGGGCAGGTATGGTACCAGGGGCATGGAGGTGGAGACTCACCCTGGCTGTGATATAATTGCATTGGAAGAAGTTCCAAAAGGTTAATTGATGGTAGGAATGAAAGGTTTATCTGATATGGAAAGATTGAGCAAGCTGGGCCAATGCCCATTAGTGTCCAGCAGAATGGGAAATGATCCTACTCAACACATAAAGTGGACTTGACAGGTTGGTGCTGAGTGGATGTTTCCCCTTCTGGGGAAGTCTGAAACTCAGGGACATTGTTAAAAATTAGCGATTGCCCACTTAAGATGTGGGAAAATAAATTCTCTCAGAGGGTCATTAGCAAGCAGCACGGTAGCACAGTGATTAGCACAGTGTCTTCACAGCGCCAGGGTCTCAGGTTTGATTCCCAGCTGGGTCACTGACTGTGCGGAGTCTGCACGTTCTCTCCGTGTCTGCGTGGGTTTCCTCTGGGTGCTCCGGTTTCTGATGTGTTGGGTAAGCTGGGTCTACATGGACTGCGTTTGATGCAGTGAAGAGAGAGACAGGCTTCCAACACTTGAAGAGATGCAACACGATTTTATTGAACAACTAACTATATTACATGCTTAACTGTGGGTTGAGACTATGCTGACTTGACTGGAGACCTGAGGCTAACCTGACCAGACTGACTACCATATGGTGTTTGTACTAGCTGCTGCTCACGAGCTCTGACTGTCTCAGAGGCTGGATCCCGAGAGAGCGGGAAAACTGGTGCCCTCTGGCTTTATAGTGGTCGTGTCCTGTCTGGTGATTGGCTGCTGTATTCTGTGTGCTCACTGGTCATCCTGTGTGTCAATCACTGCCTGTATGCGCACCATCATATACCTGAATGTATATTATGACAGTTTCCTCCCACTATTACCGAAAGATGTGCTGTTAGGTAATTTGGACATTCTGAATTCTCCCTCCGGTTTCCCGAACAGGCACCGGAATGTGGCGACTAAGGGATTTTCACAGTAACTTCATTGCCATGTAAGCCTACTTGTGACAATAAAAGTTATTAAAAAATTAGTCTGTGGACCTCTCTTCCCCTGAAAGCATGGAGGCTGGGTCATTGAATATATTCCAGGCTAAGTCAGATAGATTTTTGATTGACCAGGGAGTGATGGGTTATGGGGTGCAGGCAGGAAAGTAGAGTTGAGGCCGCAATTAGATCAGCCATGATCCTATCACGCGATGAATCAGACTAAAGGAATCACATGGCCCACTCGGGTTTAGCATGCACACAGTCCTGTGAAACTAGCAAAGGATTACTATCAATACGATAAAAATAAAATAAAAAATGCGAGCAAACGAATCATGAAAATATAAATGGTTTGTAAAAACTTTTACAAGTACGAAAAATGAAGAGATATCGAAATTAAATGTTGGTACCGTGGAAGGCAAGATTGGAAATATTGTCATTGGGAAATACCAGAGACATCAAACAATTATTTTGTGTCTGTATTCACTGTAGGAGATGCAAGTTGCATACTGGAAACAGATAGTGACCTAGCTGCTAAAAAGATTGAAGAAATTAAGGAAATTAATATTAGTAGAGATAAAATGCTGAAGAAACTCAAGGGACTAAATCATACAAATCCCCAGGATCTGATGGCCTCCTTCCTCGGTTTCTAAAAGGGATGAATGCAGTGATAGTGGCTACGATTTTCCAGAATTCTGTAGGTTCGGGAACAGTCCCAGCAGATTTGAAGTTAGCAAATGTGACACCTCCATTCAGGATAGGAGGAGAGAGAAAACAGGCAGTTAGTCTGACATTAGTATTCGAAAAGGAAAATAATAACTGAAGTAATTATGGGTTCCTTAGAAGGTGAGGAAGGAATTAATAATGGGAAACAAGAAAATAGTGGGTGTCGAAAAGGTGTTTTTGTCTGTCTTCAGTGTGGAGGACACACAAAAAATCCCCAAAATACTTGAAAATCAAGAGGTAAAACAGAGGGAGGAACTTAAAATAATCACAATTTCTAGGGAAAAGGCGTGGGGAAAGCTATTGAAACTAAAAGTTGATAAGTCTCCTGGACCATGTGGCTTGCATCCTAGGACCTTAAAAGAAGTGGCTGCAGAGATATTAGCCGTGATTCTCCTTTCCGGGGACTACGTCCCCACGCCGGTGGGAAAACCGCCGCCAACAACTCCGGTGTCAATGGGCCCCAAGGTGAGGAATTCTCCACTTACCTCCACTTTCACGGGGGCTAGGTGGACGCTGGAGGGGTTGGCGCCGCTCCAGCCGGCGCCGAAAGGTCCGCGTGAGTTTGCGCATGCACCAAAGGGCCTGCATGATCTCGCGCATGCGCGGAACCACCGGTGTGTTTTGGCGCATGCGTATGGGATTCTCTTCTCCGCGCCAACCCCTGTAGGGCTCCGCCATGGCCGGTGCAGAGAAGGAAGGAATGCCCCCTCCGCACAGGCACGCCTGCAGATCGGCGGGCTCCGATCGCGGGTTAGGCCACGGTGGGGGTCCCCCCCCCCCTCCCGGGGGTCGGATCCCCCCGTGCCCCCCCCCCCCCCCCCCCCGAGGGCCGACCCCGCCGACTTACCTGCCAGGTCCCGCCGGTATGTTAGTTAAGTAATTCACGCCGGCGGGACTGGTCAAAAACGGATGTCCCATCAGATTGGGAAAGTACTGGAAATTATTATTAAGGAACGCTTATCAATGAACTTAGAAAATCGTAGTGTGCCCAGGCAAAGTCCACATGGTTTCCCAAAAAGGAAATTGTATTTGACAAAGTTATTCATGGTTTTTGAGGATGCCTCTGGTAGAGTAAATAAAGGTTAACCAGTAGGTGTCGAGTATATCTGGATTTTTAAACGACATTCAATAAGGTGCCATGCAAAAGATGAATAATAATAATCTTTATTAGTGTCCTAAGTAGTCTTACATTAGCACTGCAATGATATTAATGTGAGAGTCTCCTGGTCGCCAAATACGGCACGTGTTCGGGTGCACCGAGGGAGAATTCAGAATGTTCAATTCACCTAACAAGCACGTCTTTCGGGAAGCAAGATAACGACTCATGAATTTGGAGGTAATGTATTTGGATTGACAGAGGATTGGTTAATGCACCGAAAACAATGTGTAAGCATAAACGGGCATTCTCGGGCAGCATGGTGGTGCAGTGATCAGCACTGCTTCCTCACGGCGCCGAGGTCCCAGGTTCGATCCCCGCTCTGAGCCACTGTCTGTGTGGAGTTTGCACATGCTCCCCATGTTTGCCTGGGTTCCCCCCCTCCCCCCCCCCCCCTCAACCCAAACATGTGCAGGGTAGGTGGATTGGCCATGCTGAATTGCCCCTTAATTGGAAAAAATTTATTGGGTACTCTAAATTTATTTTAAAAAATTAAATAAACGGGTATTCTCAAATTGGCAGACTGTAACAAGTGGAGGGCCATGAGGAAGGGCCTCAGCTAATTATAATATATTTATGACTTAGAAAAAGACAAAGTGAGTTATATGTCTACGTTTGCTGATGATGAAAACTAAGTTGTAAAGAGGACACAGAGGTTGAGATTCTCTATCCTCCACACGTTTTGTTTCCAGGCGGTGGGAAGTGGCCTGCCGTTGGCCAACTGCGGAATTTCCTGTTGAATCCATCCCATGCTGTCGGGTGCACCATCGGCAGGACCAGAAGATCCCGTCAGCGTGAACAGCGGTAGATCTCGCCCAGAGAGTTTGCTAAAAGATATAAACAGATTAAACAAACTGGAATATAATGAGGGGGAAGAGTGAGTTTATTCACTTTGACCTAAGAATAGAGAAGCAGAACATTTGTTAAAAGGCACAAAACTTTGTACATGTTAGTCTTCAGTGTAATTTGGCTATGCTTGTACAGGGATCTCAGAAACATAGAGTGCATGTACAGCAAGCAATTAGAAAGTTAAAAAAGTAGAAATGTTATGCTTCAGTACTCGTACAAGGCATTGGTGAAACCACATCCAGAGTATTGGATACAGTATCCGTCTCCTTATTTAAGGAAGGATGGAGATGTTTTAGAAGCAGTTCAGAGATGGTTTACTAAACTAATTCAAGGAATGGGTAGGTTGTCGTATGAGGAAAGTTTGGAGAGGTTAGATTTGTATCCGTGAGAGTTTAGAAGAGTAAGGGGCGACTTGACAGAAACCTTTTAAGATCCTGAGGGGCATTGGCAGGGTGGATGTGGAGAGGATGTTTCCTCCTGTCTTAGAATCGAGAACCAGGGGTCATTGTTTAAAAATAAGCAGCCGCTCATTTAAGACAGAGATTAGGAGACTTTTTTCTCTCAGATGGTCGTGAGTCTCTGGAATTCTCCTCCTCAAAAGGCAGTGGAAGCAGAGTCTTTGAATATTTTCATGCAGAGCTCGATGGATTCTTGATTAGCATTGGGGTTAAAGGTTATCGGCAGGCAGGAATAATGAGTTGAGGTTACAAGCAGATTAGCCATGACCTTATTTAATGGCGAAGCAGGCTCGAGTGGCGTACTCCTACTCCTACTTCGTATATTTGTATGTTGACAAATAGCACGTTGGAATTTATTGCAAAGGAATTTTGGAAGGATTAATGTCCGTTTGGAAGGATTAATGGATAAATTAAGGGGCTGTTTAGCACAACGCTAAATCGCTGGCTTTGAAAGCAGACCAAGCAGGCCAGCAGCACGGTTCGATTCCCGTAACAGCCTCCCCGAACAGGCGCCGGAATGTGGCGACTAGGGGCTTTTCACAGTAACTTCATTTGAAGCCTACTCGTGACAATAAGCGATTTTCATTTTCATTTTCATTTCATAAAGGATGAATGGTCAGACACTGGGAAGTTCCAAGGAACAAAGGGATCTTGGTGAGTTTATTCATAGATCTCTGAAGGCAGAAGGGCAGGTTAATAGAGTGATGAAAAAGGTATATGGGACACTTGCCTTTATCAATTGAGGCATAGATTACAAAAGCAGAGAGGTCATGTTGGAGCTGAATAGAACTTTGGTGAGGCCACAACTGGAGCACTGTGTGCAATACTTTTCACCACATTATAGGAATGATTGATTTCACTGGAGGAGGTGCAGTGGCGATTCACCAGGATGCTGTCTGGGATGGAACATTTAAGTTCTGAAGAGAGTTTGGATAGGTTTGGGTTGGTTTTGCTGGAGCAGAGAAGACTGAGGGGTGACCTGATTGAGGTGTACAAGATTATGAGGGGCATGGACAGGGTGTATAGGGAGCAGCTGTTCTTCTTAGTTGAAGGGTCAGTTACGAGGGGACACAAGTTCAAGGTGAGGTGTGGGAGGTTTAGGGGGGATTTGAGGAAAAACGTTTTTACCCAGAGGATGGTTGGTGCCAGTCTGGAATGCACTGCCTGGGAGGGTGGTCAAGGTGGGGTGCTTCACATCCTTTAAAAAGTGCCTGGATGAGCACTTGGCATGTTATAGCATTCAAGGCTCTGAGCCAAGTGCTGGCAAATGGGATTAGGTAGGCAGGTCAGGTGTTTTTCATGCGTCAGTGCAGATTCGATGGGCCAAACGGTCTCGTCTTCATTGTATTATTTTGTGATTCTGTGATTTTGAATTCCGGTACAGGAATAAAGAAGTCTTGATATCATTATGCAGGGCTTTGATGAGATCACAGCTGGAATACTGTGTGAATTTTTGGTCTCCATGTTTAATGAAGGATATACTTGTTTGGAGGCTGTATGTCAAATGTTCCTTAGATTGGCCCCTGGGATGAGAGGGTTGTCCTGTGATTAAAGACTGAGTAAATTGGGCCTACATTCTCTGGGGTAAAGAAAAATGAGATGTGATCTAATTGAAACATACAAAATTCTGAAAGGGATTTGACAGGGTTGTCACTGTCAGGTTATTTTAGCTGGCTGGAACCTTAACAACATGGGAGAACAATCTCAAAATAAGGGTCAATCATTTTGCTGCCGTACGTTTCGTCTTTGAGTTGAGTTGTCAATACTTTTCATATTACTGTTCACTCCTTTACTCCACAAATCCATGCATAAGCTAAATCTTATTACTCTACTGGCACAGGAATTGAACCTGCCGTGGGCCCAACTTTTTAACTAGGATTGCTGAATCAGCACTCATACATTGAGTTCTTTACTTACAGTAATGATCTGAATTTGGTGGTCAGTGGTGAATCATTACACTTGCCAACAGATACTCTACGGACTTTTAAACTGGAACTTGTGGTGATCAGAAATCCATTTGGATATGGCACCGTCCAGAGGGAATGTGGGAGCTGTGCAAATGGACAATAAATTGAGAATCTCTTCAACCAATCAGTTTGAAGAATCCTTATTTATGCCTGCAGGGTGTGAGTTGGAATAGGCATATCAGTATCACAGTTTGGACAGAAACAGTTTATCTTTGTATAATGTCGTTAAGCTAAAATAACAACCCAAAGCACTTGTTAAATAAAGCCATATTGGAGTAATTTACCAAAGGTTATCAGAGTTTTAAAGAAGTAGCTTACAGAAGGAAAGAGGTATAGAGAGGCGGAGAGATTTAGGAGGTAATTCCAGCACCTCGGGCCTAGGAAGTTGAAGGCATGGGAACCTATGGTTAAGCAGTTAAAATTGGGGCTGTTCAGGAGGTCAGAGGTAGATGAGCAGAGATATATCAGAGGGTTTGGAGCTGGAGAAGATTACAGAGATAGGAAGGGGCAACACCATGAAGGGAGTTAAAACCAAGGATAAGAATTTAAAATGGAGGCCTTGCTTAACCAGGAGCATGAGTGGGTCAGTGTGCACAGGGGTGTGGGTGAATGGGATTAAGTCCAAGTAAAAACATGAGTTGTGAATAACCTCACATTTATGGAGCATGGAAGAGGAGAGGCTGGTCAGAATTACAGTTTGAATAGACTGGTTTAGAGGTAACAGCAACAGATGAGTTGAGGCAAGAGTGGAGTTGGGTGATGTTATGGAGGTGAAATAGGTGGTCTTAGTCATGCCCAAATATGTGACTGGCCACTGACCTTGGGGTCAGAACCGTAGTCAAACAGTCTGGTTCAAGGATGGAGTCAGTTGCTAGGAAACAGAGTTTGTAGCAGGAGCTGAAGAAAATGGCTTTGAGTCTTCTCAGTACTTAGCTAGAAGAACTTTCTAATCTCCCAGGACTAGGTGTTAGACAAGGCAGTGTGATAATGTAGTAATAGTGGAAGAAAGGAAGTGGTGGTGAGGTAGAGCTAATTATACATCAGTATACATATGAAAACCAGCTCTGTGTTTCTGAATAATGTTCATAGAATCATAGAATTTACAGTTCAGATGGAGGCCATTTGGCCCATCGAGTCTGCACCGACTCTTGGAAACAGCACCCCACTTAGGCCCACACCTCCAGCCTATCCCCGTAAACCAGTAACCCCGCCTTAGCTAAGGGCAATTTAGCATGGCCAATCCACCTAAACTGCACATCTTTGGACTGTGGGAGGAAGCCGGAGCACCCGGAGGAAACCCACGCAGACAAGGGGAGAACATGTAGCCTCCGCACAGACAGTGACCCAAGCCAGGAAGGGAACCCGGGACCCTGGAACTGTGAAGGAACTGTGTTACTGAGCTGTTGTTGTGGGACAGCATGTAGATGAGAAATGGGAGGGGACCAAAGATACATACTTGGAAAATGTAAATAATAATAGCATGGGAGCAGGAAGAAAAGTTATTGAAGATGATTCTCTGGTTGCAATTAGGTTGATAAGAATGGAAGCATGCAAGTACAGACCCACACAGCTAAATTAAATAAAGAGGGGGGAACGAGGGCATTAAATAAGTTAAAAGAGAAAAAGAATAAATTAAATCAAAAATTGTGTTTTAAAAAATAATCTCCAACAATAATTAAAGTCTGCAGGAATGTAACTCAAAACTTGTAAAGGACATTGTTCATGTGCCAGAGGAATTGGTAGACAGCGATTTAAACATATCATCCCGCTGAAAGTTTACTGAGATGGTATTGGACCATTTCTGACTTTTCTGGATAGGTTTAGTGGGTATATGTCTTGCAAATATCTCACCTTCAGGGATTTAAGTAATTCAATGAAAAGTCTCTTGGTAAGATACTAGTGCAGCGCAACTTCTGGAGGAGCTGGATAACTCAGGCAGCAATTTGCTGATTCTATGTTTGAGCAGTGATTGCCTCACTGCTATTTCAAATGCAAAATCCAGGCCAATGTGTCTTTATGTCACAAAACCCTTTGTAACCCTTTGTGGTGGACATTCAGCAGGGTCTGTGTCTGGCACTGCATGAGCAATACGCATCCAAACACAGAGGCAAGAGTCAAGGGAGTTTCATGTGCTCTTGGCTGCAATCAAACTGCTTAATAATTTTGTAAGTCCAAAACATTGCTTATACATTTGCTCTGAAGAATCTGTTTATTTATTCAGGGAGTTTTATGGTTGTGGTGATATATGCATGTGCACAGTTATCTATTCATGTATATCGTTATTAATACGACCTCCAACCAGAAGGTGGTGATGGAGATCCACCATGTGACGTGAGATGTGACGTGAGACGGGGGCAGCAGGGTAGCATGGTGGTTAGCATAAATGCTTCACAGCTCCAGGGTCCCAGGTTCGATTCCCGGCTGGGTCACTGTCTGTGTGGAGTCTGCACGTCCTCCCCCTGTGTGCGTGGGTTTCCTCCGGGTGCTCCGGTTTCCTCCCACAGTCCAAAGATGTGCGGGTTAGGTGGATTGGCCATGCTAAATTGCCCGTAGTGTCCTAAAAAAAGTAAGGTTAATGGGGGGGGGGGTTGTTGGGTTACGGGTATAGGGTGGATACGTGGGTTTGAGTAGGGTGATCATGGCTCAGCACAACATTGAGGGCCGAAGGGCCTGTTCTGTGCTGTACTGTTCTATGTTCTATGTTCTATATCTGGCAGTTGGTAATAAGTCATACTAGAGGGTAGTTGCACTAGAAGTAGCTCCAGGAGAATTCACTAAATTATTTTATTTGTTACCGTTTGTATCATAGTTCGTTAGTTATCTTTCCACATATTCATTCTGTTCATAAAATATCTTACTAGTCAAAGAACTAGATGTTGTGTATGCACTTGCACTACGGCTAAAACACAACATAACATAGTGCCAAGGGCGTGATTCTCCGCACCCGGGAGAAATCGTGAGGCTGGCGTCAAAAACGGGCGGGTTTGACGCCAGCCTCCGCCCCCCCGACCGGGAACCGATTCTGGTCCCCGGTCGGGGCTAGCATCCCGTGGCCGTGAACTCCGGCATCGCGGACTTAACGAATTTCGTTAAGCCCGCTAGCTAGAGTTTGCGACGGCTGACGCGTCACATGACGTCAGCCGCGCATGCGCGGATTGGAAGACTCCAACCCGCGCATGCGCGGATGAAGTCATCACGCATTTGCGTGAAACCCGCGCATGCGCGGGCCGGTATGCCCCTCAGCCGCCCCGCGAATGGATACAGCGGGGAGGCGGAAGGATAAAGAGTGCACGGGGTAAGTACCCGCTGCCCGCGATTGGTGGGCACCGATCGCGGGCCCATGGCACCCTTGGCACGGCCGTGGTACTGCCGTGCCAATCGGTGCCATGGTTCCCCAGATCGGGACTTTACAGCCGTTTTTACGAACGGTCAGACCAGGTGTGTTTGACGTTCATAAAAACGGTCGTAAAGGGCTTGGAATTCGGCCCATCGTCCAGCTGAGAATCGCTGCTTGCCATAAAAAAACGGCGGGCAGCGATTTGTGTTGGGAGGCGTGCGTGGGGGGGGGGGGAGAATAGCGGGAGGGCGTCAGACCAACGAGGCCGTAAAAATTTACGCCGCCCGCTATTCTCCGCACCGTCGTGAGTGCAGAGAATTGCGCCCCAAGAGTGTAGAACAATTGAAGATAACAACGGAGAAAACGTTGTTTTGAAGAATAAAGGGATTAACAGTGCAGGCTGTTTCTGGATCTGCTGCTGTTAAAGCTGATTCTGGCTCTCCTGCCACAATATCTGATTCTGGAGCTTTTGCTGGACTGAGGAGTTTTGGTTGATCAATGATGCTTGCTCTCGAAGGCTGTGCTGTATGCCCATCAACTGATGAGGTATCAAATGTTGGCATACATTTGGACGCTTTCGCAGTTGCAGGTAAGTTTGCAACTTCAGGAATGAACTGCAAATCCTTGCATTCCAGTATCTTAGATGACCAATATCCTCAACATTAGGCTTTGCTTCTTCACTTTGTTTTTTAGCCTCAATTAGTGGTTCATCCTAATCTGATATGATGATACGTGGCTTTTTCTTTTGTTGGAGAACTGATTGGTTGTTCATCCTCATCTGATATAATGATGAATGCTTTGTCTTTTATTGGAGAAGGGGATGAAAATATTTCCAACTGTTCATCCAGTAAGTCGTTTGGTGGACTGACCTTGAGTATTGGGGAATCCACTGCAGGAACCAACCTGTGAGCATAGGATGATTCATCGTACTGCCTTGGAGCCAATTTTGCCAAAATGGGGATTATTTCTTCAGTTACCAGTTGGTTGTTCGCAGTTGATTTGCTCTCATCTGATTTATCTGCTGTTGCAATCTCACTTTCAGCCTCTGCACACGCCATCTTAGAGCTTTCACACTTATCATTGTCATGCACAGATTGTGTGCTACTTGCGATTACCTTGTCACTACTGCCAAATAAACTAAGTAGACTTTCATCGTCTTCCTCTTCTGGCTCATCATCTGATTCTTCACTTTCCTCATCATAATCGTTGTCATCGTAATCATCATTCTCTTAATCATCATCATCGTCTGCAATGGCTTCTCCTGTAAAGTATGACATTGCACCTGGAATTATGTGTTCATGCAAGAAGTGACCCATTTCAAAGTCAGCAGTGAGTATTGCTGCAGAAACTTCATCCAGCTCTCCCTGCTCTGGAATTTCAGAAGAACTAAAGAAATTGAAGGAGTCATTTGGTACAGTTTTTGTAACTGTGCTGCCAGTGGCCCGACCCTTATGCTTCTGCCTCATTTTAATAGTTTTCAACGTGATGTTTTTTTTCTTTCTTCCAGTCGATCTGTCACCCTGTACATCCCATGATTTTTGATCCCATGATTTTTGGTTTATCAAAGAAAGAAAAGATCTGACTCATCAGGCTGCAACTCCATCTGGTATGTTTTTGTCACTGCTTCATTTGTGAAATACTTATTTGGCTCAAATTTAAACTCTAGAGTAAAGCTCATTGGCTGTCTAGGATCTGAAAATTTTACATTTACATCTTGTAGATGCTTTAGGATAGGCTCATCATGCTCCGGTATCATGTCACTCAGCAAATCCACATTTCTGAAGACCGTTAACCAGAATTCTGGAATTCCCTTTGGCTCCTCCATCTCTTCATCTGGTTTACCTTTCTCCACTTTAACCTTTGCTTTTACCCCATCGGATAACTGCGCCATTATATCGCCAGTCGCAATGATTCTCTGTCGCAGTGCAGTCTGGAATGTGCAGCCGCTCAACGAGCTCAAGTGTCTCACACGCTTCCACTCCCATGATGGACTCATGTTCTATGTCCACAATGGAAAATTGTATGATGTGACTTCTGTTGTGTATCCATGCTTCGAGATCACATGCTCCCAATCTCCCAATCTCATTCCCATTGTAGCCTTTCAGTAGTCTTATTTGATTGACGACTTTCGGTTTAACCCACAGCCGATTCAAATCGGATAAACTGTGAAGGTTGGCCCTTGCTCCTGTGTCGAGCTTGCATTTGATCAATGTGCCATTCAGCATCAATGGAATTGTCCATCTGTCTTCGATGGTATCAGCATCACCATCACTATTGCTGCAACTGGTCAGTAAGACTTCTTCACTCTGCATATTCGGACTCATCGTGTCCTTAGTTGAAATTAGATCAACAAAAAGCAGGTCTTCAATGAACATCTCATCAATCGTGTTGACTGATCCTGTTTGGTCCACTGTTGGATGTGAAAAACATTGCTTCGCAAAGAGATTTGTTCTGCCAAATTTGGAAAACACCTTCCCAAATGTTGGATATTGTCATGACCCATGTCGATTGCTGCATTGCTGGCAAGGTAGCACAGTGGTCAGCACTGTTGCCTCACAGTGCCAGGGTGCCAAATTTGATTCCCAGCTTGGGTCACTGTCTGTGCAGAGTCTGCACGTTCTCCCTGTGTCTGCATGGACTTCCTCCGGGTGCTCCAGTTTCCTCCCACAAGTCCTGAAAGACGTGTTTGTTAGGTAATTTGGCCATTCCGAATACTCACTCTGTGTACCCGAATAGGCACCGGAATGTGGCGACTAGGGGCTTTTCACAGTAACTTCATTGGTGTTAATGTAAGACTACTTGTGACAATAAATATTATTATAAAGATTATAATAATATATTATTATATATATATACTTGCTTTGAGAACAACCTTCCTATTTTCACCAGCATCCAACTTTAGTTCTGAAGTTCATTTGCTTCTTTGATAGCCATATCGACTGATTTTATTGCTGCCTGTTGCAACTATATAAATGGCGTGCCACATGGCAAGTGGAATGTGAACTGTCCTTCAAATTCAAAATGACAGATTGGCTGCCTCTTGATAGAATAGAATTGAAATCTTAAAGCACAATAAAGAGGTGACATAAAATAATAATAATCTTTATTGTCACAAGTAGGCTGACATTAAAACTGCAATGAAGTTACTGTGAAAAGCCCCTAGTCACCACATTCTGTCACCTGTTCGGGTACACAGAGGGAGAATTCAGAATGCCCAAATTACCTAATAGCACGTCTTTTAGGACTTATGGGAGGAAACCCACGCAGACACGGGGAGGATGTGCAGACTCCACACAGGCAGTGACCCAAGCCAGGAATTTGAACCTGGGACCCTGACGCTGTGAAGCAACAGTGCTAACCACTGATAAATTCTTTCACCAAATATTTCCTCACTCCTGCATATTTTACGATCCAAATTGTAATAACCATGGGCAGGATTCACCATTCTCCGAGACCGATATCATAATCGGTGATCGGGCGGTGAATCCCTTCCGACACCCAAATCAGGGGTGGCCCTGGTTTGATGCTGGTTTTCTCACCTCAACCCCTATCATCACGTCGAGTTCCGCATGATGTTGGACGGCGTTGGAGCGTCACCTGAAGGCCTTCCCCGATGCTCCGCCCCCGATGGGCCAAGTACCCGACCGTGCGAAGGACATGTGCTCTCGGCAGGCGGGAACCCGGCATGGCAGCTGCGGACTGTGTCCAGCACCACCACAGTCGGCCGGGAGTCATGCTGCTGGCCAGGGGCACTTCAGCGGTGGCTAGGGGGACTGGTGGGAGCTGGCCAGTGGACACTATTTGGCAGGTCGGGTCCGCACACGGCTGCCGCCATGTTTTAAGGCCCGGCCATTGCAGGTCATTGTTGTGCGCATGGTTGGCCATTCTCCAGCTGTTTATATCGTGGGAGCCGGGAATTTTGCTGCTGGCCAATAACCAGTTACAGGATGGGTTTGGGTTCGGAGCCGATTTTGGCATTGTAAAATGCCACAATTCCCAGGCCAGTGTCGGCACTTAGCCTCAAAAACGGTGAATCCAGTCCCATATCTCTAAAATGTAAACTATTGGGCCAATTTTCAGCTGAGGTTAGCTGTCAGAGAAACAGCAACGCAAAAGAAAGCAAGAATTGGGAAACGCGATTATTGCCAGCAGGATCCTATTTTCCGATTTTCCAGACACCTTCCCCGTTTGTAATGAGAATGCCTTCACAAACGTTTGGGAACCTCATTTGAATGCATCAAAATATCTGACACAATTTAACAGGACAAAAACAGACTCCCATGTCAGGCACATTTAACGTGGTGTTTCTTGGAGCCTGCAGTGCTGAGAAAGACAGCACTATTTAACGGCACTTTGCCATTTTTTTTGACCGAGGCGGGGAAGCCCCTGGCGAGGCCGCACATACATCATTTGTAGTCACTGAAGAGTACTCACGGAGTGGGGTGCCATTTTTAAATGCTGCCTCGATCTTTCAACGTCCCTCAGCCACCCCACCATAGCCTCCGGATCCGCTCCACTGCACCCAACTTACCTCATACAGGGTCCTCGTGCCCCCCTCGCCCCACCTCTTAAAGGAAAGGCAAACCTGGGCCCTATCCTTGGCATGGACAACCTGACAATCAGTACCTTGCATGGACAACCTGGAAACTGGGCACCTTGGCACTGGGGCGGATTTAGCACAGGGCTAAATAGCTGGCTTTTAAAGCAGATCAAGGCAGGCCAACAGCGCAGGTTCAATTCCTGTACCAGCCTCCCCGAACAGGCGGCGGAATGTGGCGACTGGGGGATTTTCACAGTAACTTCATTTGAAGCCTCCTTGTGACAATAAGCGATTTTCTTTTTTTTTCATTTTCAGTCCGGCACCTTGGCCATGCCCCTATCAGCCTGGCAGTGCTACCGAGGCACCCTGGCAGTCACTGTCAGGGTGCCAAGGTGGCTGTGCCATTGTGCCAGGCTGGCAGTGCCAAGGCACCATGGTGCAAGCAGGTGTGCCAGGTTTCCATCTTGCCCTCTCCCCGATCACCCAGAGTCTCTCGTAGCCGGAGAGGCTCCCCCAGATGCTGTTTCGCCTGGTCTACGTTTGTGATAAACGATGCCCAGGCGAGCTCCACAGGCAAGGCTGTTAGTTCCCGGGCCCTGGGAAAACCTGGCCCAGACATTTAAATGAGCCTAATGGATCATTTAAATATGCTAAACTGGACCTTGTCCAGCAAGGGCAAGATCCAGATCGCAACTTCGTATGAGATTCCGGTGAATCTCACGAGACATTTCGAGCACTGCGAATCTTGCAAGAGGCCTCTCGCGAGATCCAACGGCCTTGTCATGTCACCAAGTCGGGTTCGATGTAGCTGTTACATCACACCCATTATTAGCATGCCCGCTTGTGGGGACTTCCTCCCTCACAGAATATTCAGCGGTCGTTGGCGTGACATCACACTGCTAAAAGTTCCAACAGCTGTATATAAATGAGAACCTGGCAACCTCTCCTCGGAGGAGTATTTTGGATGTGAGCACTCAGGTCGCCATCACCCTTCCGTGTGCCAATTGCAGAGGGGGTGCTAGAGACAACGCGGGGGACCTAGATAATTTCAACTCGGGACCTGGGGTGGCTTAGTCTCAGCATCTACGGGGGTTGGGGTTACTCACTGGCCTTAGCAGCCCATCATGGCAATGAATCTCTAGATTTAAAGCTGGCAGATGCGCAGGAAGCGCTTCCCGTGTCCTCCTTGTTGGGCTTGTGGTGATATCACATCTGAGGAATTGCCCTCCCAGAGTGGCAGCTGGAAAGTGGGTGGGAGCAGGTGAATCCACAGGGTCAGCACAGGGGGTGACTGAAGACCCTGGGTGAGGCCCCATGAGATGCCAGACATCATGGGCAGGGGGGAACTTGGACAAATGGTGGTTCCCAGTCTCATGAAAGCTGAAGACCCTCAAACAGGGGAGGAGAGTGCAGTCAAAATGAACCCCCACACTCAGGTTGCACTTAGGTGGTTGAGGGTCTGAGCTGCATAGAAGTTCAAGGCCACTGAAAGCCTGGGTGTCAATTATTTTGTCTGGGTGGCTGCCTGTTCAAGTTGGAAGGCTAGTTTAATCCAAAGATGGGAGAATAAGGGTGCCCTCCAAAGATGTAATTGACTGCAAATCAGGTGTAATTTGTCTGTCACAAGGGGAAGCCAGTTGCTCCATGACAGTCTTCAATGAGTGAATTGTGCCAATTTGGTCAGCATTGCAGTGCATGAGTGTGCCACTGATTGGTTCTCAATTGTTAATTACATTTTGGGAGTTAAATAACCAGCCAGTTGGAGTTAAATTTTAAAACAAGAAATATTAAATCAGAGTCTGGAGAACAAGAGAATCTGGTACGGTTTGCACACAGAAAGGAAAAAAAAATGAGTCAAAGAAGGGATGGTAGTGTGCACACAACTTGTATAGAATAAGTGACCAGTGGGTGGCTGATCTGTTTAAGGATTATCTATGTGAAGGTGAAGTTTTTTCATATTTACCAGGTGGAATGGGGAAAGATATTAGAATTTTAAGAGATGCAGGAGCAAGTAAATCCATAATGTTGTGTGGTAAATAATGTTCTTGTCCAGAAGGGATGTTGAAGGAAGAGGTTCTGGTTAGCAGTATTCATGGTGAGACAAAAGAAAACCTCTGGTGAAAATAAATTTAAGGAGTGGTTTGAAGATGGGAGAAGTGGTACAAACATTGCTCATTGCAGGGATTCAGTTTATTCTCGAGAATGATTTGGCTGGATCACAGATAGTAATAATGTGGTTGAACACCCAGCAGAAAATTAAGCTGCAGAAAAATTGCAAGTAGACCATTCTGGAGTGTCTTCTGATTGTGTGATAGTGAGATCACAGGCATATAAAATGAGACAAGAGAAGGAGGAGTTCAAAGTGCAGGATGAGAAAAGTGAGAAAATATATATAGCTGATACTAACTTTTAGTTCGCTGAATGAAGATGGAAAAGAAACAGATGCGTTTAGCTGAAAGATATTGATAGAATTACAGTAGGCCAATTCCAAATTAAAACAAATCAATCAAACAGCTTACTCAGAATTGGTGGCTCAGTGTATTCCTGAATGTTATTATGTAAAGGATCAAATTAATGAGAAAATGGCATCCCACGCATACTAGTGCAGATGAAAAATGGGCAGAAATACATTAGATTGGGTTACCTGCAGAGTATAGGAAAGAGTTTCTTTCCTACTTGTGACAATAAAATATTTTAATAAAGAGTCAAATTTCATGTCAGAATTATTTAAAGGGGTCGTGCATAGCCTGAAAATAAAACGGTACAAATCATCGTTGCATCATCCAGAGTCACGAGAAGCATTATTGAGGTGGCATTAAACTTTGAAAACAATGATGAGAGCGTATAGTCAACATTATCATCATTATTGGGACAAAGGAGTTTCATTTTTATTACTTCCCATTAGTCCTTTTCAATTTGTTTATGGACATAAAGTTGGAGGACCACTGAAATTAATCCAAGAAAAATTGTTAAGTAAGAAAGCAGAAACTACACTTTTGGACTACGTTTAAATTTCAGAGAAAGACTGAATGGGACTTGTGAGGTGGCATGGAAAGATTTAAAGATAGCACAGTAGGGAATGAAAGCAATGGTGGATTAGAGAGTACAGAATCGTAGTTTTAGAGGTGGGGAGAAAGTGCGAGTGTTATCATCGGGTTAACTGTTGTAAGCTAGATTTAGTGGACCGTATCAAATTGAAGGAAAACTGAAAACTGAGCAAAGTAAATTATTTGGTACATACACCACATATGCATAAATCTCACAGAGTATATTTATATTAACATGCTTAAGAAGTATTGGGATAGAGGAGATGAAAATGAAAAATGGAAATCGCTTATTGTCACGAGTAGGCTTCAATGAAGTTACTGTGAAAAGCCCCTAGTTGCCACATTCCGGCACCAGTCCGGGGAGGCTGATACGGGAATCGAACCGTGCTGCTGGCCTGCTTGGTCTGCTTTAAAAGCCAGCGATTTAGCCGAGTGAGCTAAACCAAAGCTAAACTAAAGCATAATGTTTTGGTAGTAATGAAACGGGGAGAAGAGGAAGGGTTAAATTCTGAAAGTGACTTACCTCTAATTGATTTCGGTAATGAGGAAGTACTGGAAACCAACTGGTTAAGTTACCTTCCAGAAAAGAACCAAGGAGAATTGGAAGAATTGCTGCAGTCTTAGAAGTGTATTTACGGAAATGAATAAGGTAGAACAGAGATAGTGATGCTTGATGTAGATGTTGGAGAAAACAACATAAAGCAACATTCATATAGGTTAATTCCAGCAAAGTCATCACAAGTACAGAAATAAATTGAATATGTGCTCCAAAAGGATATTATTGAATTGAGTTCTAGTGATTGGAGTTCACCTATGGTAATGTGCTGAAGCCAAATGGACACAAAGTGTCAGTCCCGGTGAGAAAAATTGATTTCTCGTGGAATCCTGAGCCTCTTAGGAGTGGACATAGTTTAAAAAAACTTTTTAACAAAATATTTTATTTGAGACATTTTCAATTATATAAAGAAAAAAAAGAACCCTAACACTCATAAATATCATTCAGAAACCACACTCCAGGTACCCAAAGCCCTCCATTCCAGCCCACTCCCTCTGCCCCTTTTCTAACTATAATAACAAAATAACCCAATTCCAAGACAAACCCCCAGCCTCCTCCCTTACATCCCCCCACCCCCCGCTGACATTTCACCACTCTTTAAAGAAGTCGATGAACAACCTGCACTTCTGATCGCAAACTTTATCTTTCCCAGGTATAGAAACTGCGCCAAGTTGCTCAGCTACCCCATCACTTTAGATGGCTGTGTGTCTCGCCACCCTAACAGTATCCGTTTCCGTGCTATCAGGGAGGCAGAGGCCAACATATCAGCCTCTTTCCACAGCTGCACTCCAAAGTCTTCCGAAACGCCAAATATTGCCACCCACGGGCTCGGAGCCACCTTTACCCCCAGCAGCTTTGATATCGTTCCTGCAAAAGCCTCCTAAAACTCCTCCAACTTTGGGCATGCCCAAAACATGTGGAGATCATTCCCTGGTCCCTTTGCGAACTGCCTGCATCTATCTCCTACTCCTGGAAAGAACCGACTCATCCTTGACACCATCATGTGCGCCCTATGCACCACTTTGAACTGAATGATACTCAATCTTGTGCACGAGGAGGATATGTTTACTCTCCACAGTGCCTCATTGCATAGCCTGGCTTCTAACCCCCTCCCCTCCCATCCCACCCCCACCAAGCTCCTCTTCCCTTTTCTGTTTTATTTCCTCTACCAAAGACCTCTCTCTTTCCATCAACTCCCCATATATGGCTGAGATCCTTCCCTCCCCTATCTCAACCTCAGACAAAATCTTATCTTGCAGCGCCCAGGGTGGTAACTTTGGAAACGTAGCCAATTCCTTCCTCACAAACTGTCTAACTTGCAGATATCGAAACATATTCCTCTTGGCACTCCGCCTCTAGCTCTCCCAACTCTACAAACGATCCCCCTCCCCCCAGACAAACCGGTTCCTAAAGCACTCGAGCCCACCCTCTCCCACGCCCTAAACATGAGTCTAGGCCTGTCGGAACAAAGCTTTGATTTCACAAATCAATGCCCACAGTGACATACTTTCTATCTTAATATGCTGCCGGCATTGTTTCCATGCCATTAGTGCTGATGCCTCTACCGGGCTCGTGGAGTACCTGGCCAGCGAGAACGGAAGAGGTGTCAATGACAGTGCCCTTAAACTTATTCCCCTGTATCAGGCTTCCTCCATTAACTCTACACCAACTACTCCCCCACTGCCCACTTCCTGACATTCTCAACATTCGCCACCCAGTAATAATTCAGCAGGCTTAGCAGTGCTAACCTTCTCTTTGTCTGTCTCTCTTCAAAAATGTCCTCCTGATCTGGAGTATCTTAAACGGCAGTATAAGCTCCGAGATCATCCTATTGACCCGACCAAAGCTTTCCACTGGGTTTGTAATATTCAACAGAAGTTTATTTGCCGACAGGGAGACCCGACTATCCCCAGCTGGAGGCTCCGAGCTGTAAAACCCACAATAAAAGGCCTCAAGTACCCAGTTTACCTACTGACTCAGTGATCACCTTCCTTCCCAAATCTTTCATCCAATCATCTCTCTTGCCACCACCTACCGCCTCAAATGATGCGCAAGCATTTTGCTGTTTTTTTTCCCATACTCATACATCGCCAGCTGACCTGAAGCAGCTGCACCACCACCTTCCCCATAAACAAAAGCTCAAACTCCACCTAGAGCTTCTTTCTCTCCTTTAGCAGTGGCTCCTTGGGAGCTGCCGAGTGCCTCCGATTCACCTCCAGAATGGCTTCCACTAAACTTTGCTTTTCTAGCCGCTCCACTTTCTCTTTATGCACCCAGATCAAAATAAACTTTCCTCTGATAACCACATTAAGCGCTTCCCACACTATAAGCACCTCCACATAGTTTTGTACAGCCAAACTTATCCTTTTGCAGATCCCCTTATCAGCCAACAACCCCACAGCTATCCTCCACTGCGGCTGCTTGGAACCTCCTCTTTCCATGCGCTGGTCCACCAGATGCAACGCATGATCTGAGACCACGATTGCCGAATATTCCGTCCTAACCAGCCCTGCCAGCAACCTCTTATCCAGCACGAGAAAATCGGTCCCGGAATACACCCGGTGAACATGCGAAAAGAACAAGAATTCCTTTGCCTTTGGCCTCCCAAATTGCCATGGGTCCATCCTTCCCATCTGCTCTATAAACCTCAGAGCTCCCTCGCCATTGCCGACACCTTCAAGGACTTTGGACACAACCGATCAACCTTTGGATCCATGGTCGTTTTGAATTCTCCCCATATTCATCCAGTGTGTATCCAGATCCAGACCTTCACCAACACACTCTTCCTATACTCTGCATTGTCTCAGGTGTGGGCATATATATTCACCAGCATCATGGGTGCCTCCTCCAACTTCCTGCTCACCATTACAAATCTGCCCCCAGGATCTGCCACAATATTACCAGCCGAAAATGCCATCCTCTTGCTAATCAGCACTGCTACCACCCTCATCTTCATATCCAGCCCGAAGCACACCACCTCCTCCCCCTCTCTCTCCACCACTCTAGCCCCCACTTTGCTTTCGTTAACTAGCCTAAGAAGCAACAGTTACTTCCCTCTCCAAACACTTTTAAGTTCAGCAATATTCTTTGGGCGTGATTCTCTGGAAAGATTTTGAAGTTTTGTAGAGAGCAGCCCGGTCCAGCAAGGCCGGCAACGCTATTCAACGTGAATTGGTAAACTTAATGAGGCCTCACGGGCTTCTCGCCGCAAATGAAGGCTCGCCAACTGATTTGGTAGCATCACATTCGCCAGCCCCCCCTGCACTTACAAGGTCGAGCAGCACTTAAGCAACATTGCTCAGCCAACCCCCTAGCCAGCTCGTAACAATGGTGCTGAGGAGACCGGCCTCAAGATTCGGGGACCCAGACCTGGGGAGGCTGCTGGACATTGTGGAGGCCAGGAGGGATGTTCTGTTCACCCGAGGGTCCCGGAGAGTCAGCCGCAGGGCAGCCAGTGCTGCCTGGCGATGGCTGTGAGCACTGGGAGTGTGGTCAGGAGGACTGGCCTCCAGTGCAGGAAAAGGATCAATGACCTGCACTGGGAAGTATGAGTGAGTAGACACCAGTAGACTCCCACCCCGAGACCTCTCTGCCCCACGGGAGCATCTAGCCCCCAACTCTCCATTGCGACCCTCAACCCTCCCTCCACACCCCACCCCCTTCAATCCCCACAACCCTTCCTTCACAACGCCCTCCCACCCACCACTGTGAACCACGTGTGTGACTAATGGTACCCTCGCTGTGTCTCCTCAGGAATAGCTCTCCCACAATCACTAGGAGAGGGCCCAGACTGGCGGTGGTGTGCCAGACATCAGAATCCTCACCACCTTTGAGGAGCAGGCCCTGGAGATGACCGGTGTCGCTGAGGACAGGACGGTCACCAACGTGGAGGCTGGCGGACACCGCAGAGATGAGGAACCACTGAGCTCCACACGGGGAACCTGTCAAACATGAGTTGTTATTGCTTTACTGACTGACCAATCCCTCCCACTGACCACATGTCCATTCTCCCGCCGGTCCTCCAGCCAATGGTGCCGGCCCATCCTGGGTGGCTCCTTCAAGGGTCCCCCACCCTCTGCCGAGCACTGGGGTGGCAAACCCAGCACCCCCAGACTCTTTGCCTTTGAACAAAGATGGCTACTCACCTCCTCGGCTCCCCACAGAAGCCCTTCCATCAGTATTACGTTTTTAAAAAGGAGTACTAATCGGCGCCAATGTGACGACTTGTTGGAGAGGCCGGTGAATGACGGGAGGCCGTTGGATACCGTGTGGCTCCCATTAATTGTAAGGAAATAGGGTTTACGTGGTGATAATTGGTTTCTTGCCACGCTACGGCGAGATCTCGATTTCACCTACGGGGGCGGGCCGGTTGCATTGCAAACTGTTTGGCACCTGGCGCGGTTCTCGTTTTTGGCCTCTCCCGCTATTCACCAGCCATGTTTCGCTTGAACACACCCTTTATTAATTGTTCACACAACGACTGGACTACTCCGCCCTGGTTCACATATTTTTGTCATTGTATACCAAATTGAGAATATTCATCACTCGGAACTGGTGTTCCACGTTACCCTTCTGGATTTTGGGATAGTCTCGCATTTAACATCAGCGGGGTTCTTAGCAGAGGGAAGAGCAACTCTTTGAATTAGAAGGAAGGAGTACATCTGAGGGCTGTACATTGCTTCAGGCAGGTAAAAATGAGTATGCTGCCACAGCAACGCAAACTCCTTTGGCCCTTTGGGGTGGGGGGGGGTGATGGGTTGGGCGGAAGGCCGGCGTGGATCGGATTGATGACCACAGCAAAGGGTTCAAACCCTGTTCTGGCTGGGATGGATTTGGGACCTGCCTTCTCTAGCCATTGTGGCACCGTGAAAGCAATCACTTGCTGTAAAGAGCACACAAATTAGGCAGTGACTGTGAACTAGGCCAATGGGTGGTGGGGGAATAATGCTTTCTCAAACTTAGCATTGTAGAGAACCAGAATGAAAGTGCAGACCCTTTACAGTCATTTATATATATATATATATATGTATATATTTATAATCTTTATTGTCACAAGTAGGCTTACATTAACACTGCAATGAAGTTACTGTGAAAAGCCCCTAGTCACAACACTCCGGGAGGGAGAATTCAGAACGCCCAAACTACCAAACAACATGGGCGCGATTCTCCACAAAGGCGGAGAGTCGTGAAGGCTGCCGCAAAAACGGCCGTGTTTCACGGCAGCCTCCGCGCCCCCTCCCGGGACCCGATTCTGCTCCCCGGTCGGGGCTAGCATCGCGGCCCCGTGAACTACGGCATCGCGGGCTTAACGAATTTTGCTAAGCCAAAGTTAGCGACGGCTGACGCATATGATGACGTCAGCCGCGTATGCGCGGATTGGACGACTCCAACCCGCGCATGCGCGGATGACGTCATCCGCGCATATGCGTCAGACCCGCGCATGCGTGGTCCGTAATGCCCCTCAGCCGCCCCGCGGACTTATCCTGCGGGGCGGCAGAGGGAGAAAGAGTGCGTGGGAATTGGACTTGCTGCCCGCGATTGGTGCCCACCGATCGCGGGCCCATGCCACCCTTGGCACGGCCGTGGTGCGGCCGTGCCAATCGGTGGCATGGTTGTGCAGAACGGCACTTTGCCGCCGTTTTCACGAACTTGTATAGCAGGTGTATTAAAATTCGTGAAAACGGCCGTAAAGGCCTTGGAAATCGGTCCATCGGCCAGGGGAGAATCGCTGCTCGCCGTAAAAAAACGGCGAGCAGCGATTCGTGTCGGGGGGCGGGCGTGGGGGGGGGGGGAGAATAGCGGGAGGGCGTCGGACCAGCGTCGCCGTAAAAATTTGTGCCGCCCGCTACTCTCCGCCCCGTCGTGAGTGTGGAGAATCGCGCCCCATGTCTTTCGGGACTTGTGAGAGGAAACTGGAGCACCTGGAGGAAACCCACGCAGACACGGGGAGAACGTGAAGACTCCGCGTAGACAGTGACCCAGCTGGGAATCGAACCCGGTTCCCTGGAGCTGTGAAGCAACAGTGCTAACCACTCTGTTACCGTGCTGCCTATTTAGACAGTAACTTCCCGTGATTTTCACTATCATATGCTTTATCTAGTGCTGCAACAAGTAATTGATATGTACATCTTTGACACGCCCACATCTCCCTTCATCTGTCAGCAACGCTGCTGGAGCGAACCAGTAATATTTATTGTGCCAGTTTAAATCCACCACAGCAGACAAGACCGTACACAGCACCCCTTCGTGAGTGTTCATTCCCACCCAAAGAGATTTGGCCGCGGGGAAATCCACAGTGAGGTTTCTGAACTATTAATTTGGGAGTAAAGAGCAAAGCTGTAAACAGCAACCACACAGCCGTGAACAGGGGACAACCTCGAGATTCTTCAGGTAAGAAGTCTTTGTTTTGTGTGAATATGTGTGAAAGTCTTACCACCACTTACGGGATTCCAACTTTGTCGATCAGGGGAGGAAGATCGGGGCAGTGCTGAAACACTGAAATAGTTCTTCAATATTGGGACACGGAAGTGGCTGTGCACAGCTTCTTTGGCTGTCTGTAGGCAGCAGGAGCTGCCACAGGGAGGCTGAAAACTCAGCCACAGATACAGCCAAGGAGTCCAGGTCCAATAGTCCAGGTTGAGTCATTCGCTCACCTTGGGGGGGGGGGGGGCACTGAATTAAAGAACAGTTACCGGAATTTACATGGAGCATGTTTCTACTTGGAGAAGGAAGCAATGTGGAGATACAGTAAGGTGGCATTTGCATTCCAGCAATGACCCACATTACTTGGAAACACCTCTTAAATACATTGCAGAGATGAATTAAAAAAACAAAACGGACCCAAGTCATAGGAAAGAGTAAAGGAGGGGTGACTATTACAATACACTTCTGGCTGACTCACACCTCTGTAAAGATGAGTTCATCCCAAACTCTCCTCTGCCTGCCAACTGGCAGCAGGTCCTGCCAGCCATCCCCTACCCTTTCTGATTCATTCAGCCCATTAAACGTTGATTTTAAAATCCCCATTCTGGTTCAAATCCTGTTGTGGTGCCACCCCCTTCCTATCCCTGTAATCTCTTGCTCCACAGCCTTCAGAAATCTCTGCACTGCTCCGGTTCTGGACACCGCGGGGAGGGGCAATTATCCAGCCGCTCTGTGCCCGGCGTAAAACCCGCTAACTTGGGAAAATTCTGTGCGAACCCCAGAATGGGGGCAGGATTCCACTCTTGACTTTCCTTAAGAAAGTCCAGAGCGATTCTCCTACCTGCAGTCGGGCTGGCAGGGCCCCACAGTGATTCTCGCTGCTTTGGCTGCGGAAACGGGGCTCCACACATCTGGTCGGGAGTCCGCACATGAACACAGCGGCGGCATGCAGCGGCTGTGCCACGCACGATGCCGGAATCGGACCGTGGACCATCATCCAAAATGTAGGCCCCCCCGGGATTGCGCCCGCCCGCGGATATGTGCCGCACGATCGCTCCCCTGACCGTCCATGCCCCCCCCCCCCCCTCCCCCCCCCCGGGCGACCGATCCCCCAGCCCCCACCCGAGGTTCCCGAAGGCCAATATGTGGTTAGAACCACGCCATCGGGAACTCGGCCAGTTTTGCGCGTCGAATTGCAGGGCGCTGTCAATGGCGCCCTAGCTGTGCCGCGTAGATCACGCGCGAGTGATTCCCAAGCGATTCTCCAGTCCCCGAGAATAGGTTCATGTCATCCCAGAAATGGCCAGAAGTGACTAGCATGAATTTGAATATGTTCTCATATCATTAGTGAGTTTAAAGTCAGATTTTCGAGCCTCATCCAATTGTCCCACCTACCAGCAGATTGTCAGCCCGGCACCAGTTACAATTGGTCCTGACAATTGTGGACCAGGTGCAATGGACTCCAAGAGACAGCAAGGGGGTCGGTATCCTTTCTGCACTTACGTCCAGGGTGCCTAGGGAGGTAATTAAAGAGAGGAGGTGGCTCCAGCTGGCCTGGAGGGGCTCAGGTCAGGGGTCTTTTCCAAGTGAGGGGGGTCGTGTGACAAGTCTTCTCTCCTGCTAGCATGTCGAAAGATCTGTCATATGAAGGTGAAAGTCTTCCCTCTGATATGGTGGAAATCATTGAAATGCTTATTTCACATTCAATTTAATTCCCCTTTAATGTTTTCAAGCCTCTGGCCATGCTCGGAAGCCTAAATACTTTGAACAACATTGTTTCCATTCAATTTCATGCTGTCACCTTTCACATGCCTCTTGATTGACAGGCCAAGGCTATTTCAGGTGGGCGTAGCCTTGTTTTTATTGCTCTTAACGCTCGATAAAATCTGAAGTGCTTCCTCATTTCAGCTGCTGCGGTTTCTAACTGCAGGTTTTTAAACAGGGTTTACCGTTGTTCTGAAGACCTTTCTAGGAACGCCAGGTGCTCGGTCTGACTGCTTTCTTTTTTATAGTAGGCCGCCTTCAACTTCTAATGCCGGAACAGCATGTCTGTACCGAAGGTTGTTTTCAGCCATAGAACAAGTTGGCTCAACTCAGAAAGTAAATAATTTGACAATGCTGTGGGGGGGGGGGGGGGGGGGGGGGGGGGGGCTCAGAGGTCTTTGGAGTGCCCGGTGGTCTGGGACATGGCTGGGCAGTGCTTTGGTTCTCCCTCTACCACCCTGACAATGCCACCTTGATAGTGCCAGAATGTCACCGCCAAGGGCCGAGGCCTGAAAGGGGGCCTGCAGGACGGGGCCTTTGGTGATTCTATATCGGAGTGTCTCTTCTCTTGTGGAAGTGGGGGATTGTTGCTTCTGTATGGAGGGGATGGGTGTGCAGATGGATAGGAGTATTGTCTAGGGTTCAGTGAGTGATGAAGCTGTCACACCTGGATGTCTGTCACTGTGGGTCTTAAGGGCTCTCATGGTTGAGATTGCTTGGATGGTCTGTAGGAGGATCTGAGTTCAGATGGGTGATGAACTTTCTGTGGGAAAGGGGTCAAACACAAAGAAGTTGCTGCTTTGCGGTGCAATATATTTTAATGTTGATTTGGTTACATTTATCCTATCCATAACTATGGTGTCTGTCTTCATCCGTGACCACTCAGTGGTCCTTTAACTTCTTCAACCCTTGTGGCCTAGCGCTACATCTAGGTGTCTTTGTCTTGTAGGATGGAAACAGAAGTAGAGGTGGAGGTGGCCTGTTTCCTTCTGTAACCATAACTAATCACTTCACACTTCTCTGAGTTGAATTTTGTTTGCTCATTTCACGAGTCTATGTATGTCCTCCTCGAGTCTGATGCTATCCCTCTCACCATTCACTACATCTCTCCGTTTTGTATCTTCTGCAAACTTTGAATTCTTCTCTGCATCCAGCCATTCAAAGTATGAAAAATACCACATTGACCAAACTTTTTCTCATTTGTTTCAATTTATCTTTATTTGTTTTGGAGTTAAATTTTGCCTGATAATAGTTCCATAACATGTTTTACCATGTTCAATGGAAGTTGTTGGCCAGAGATTATCTTGAATGAAGATCTTCAAGGAAGAGAAGAAACTGAAGAGACAGAGAGGACAAGAAAAATCAGTATTTGGAACAGAGCAACAGGAATTTTGGCCCAGCGTCACTTGATTTCCATACCCTTCATCATCTAACCACATTTATCCTTCCTTTTACCTCGTGTTCATGCATTTATGTTATTCACCTCAACTACTGCTTATGGCAGTGAATTCCACATTTTAACTAGCCTCTCGATAAAGTAGTCCCGTCAGTCTTGTTCTCTTACTTTCGAGCAGAAAACCAACTTTTCCAAGCATTCAGCTGTTAACATAGAAACATTTCATCCCGCCCTTCACAGCAGTACTCTGGCTCGTCCACAAAGCTGTAATTCCTTTGTTTCTGTGTCGCTCTGCCTCTGTGTTCCACAAAGCATCTGAAATGAAATGAAAATCGCTTACTGTCACGAGTAGGCTTCAATGAAGATACTGTGAAAAGCCCCTAGTCGCCACATTCCGGCGCCTGTCCGGGGAGGCTGGTACGGGAATCGAACCGTGCTGCTGGCCTGCTTGGTCTGCTTTAAAAGCCAGCGATTTAGCCTAGTGAGCTAATGTGAAACATGTCACTTATTTTTAATAGGTTTTGTTTACAGATCAAATGAGCCTGTCTCTGGGCTGACTTAGTATCATCGATAAACCCCATCCAGGGCATTCTGCTTTACCTTACATTGAAAGAGACATTTAAAAATATGACCATTGTGTAAAGTCCCATATTCACAACAAAGCAAAGTAGATTTATTTTAATTGGAAATTACAAGCCAGGAAAGCCATTCACAGAATTGATCTAGCTAAATTATTCAGTAATGAAAAGTTAAAAAAATTTAAGATAAAAGTGAAAAATGAGAAAGAAAAGAAATCAGGCGGGATTCCTCCGTTGGCTGACGCCAGAATCGGGAAACGCAATTGGGCAGAGAATTGGTTTGACACCATAATCGTGGCGGGTTGCAGTTTCACGCCAAATCGCAATTCTCCGGTGCCTTGACAGCGGCGTCAATGAGTTCCAATCTGCACGTACAGTAAACGCTGTTGGTATATCATTAGCAGGCCTGACCTGGTATTCTCCAGGGCCTTCGTGATTCTCAACCTCCGCTGCGGGGAATTCTCGACGGCGAGGTTCACTGCTGCTTTTCAAATTAGAAAGCAGGTGCTGTGGCTGGTGAGAGAGAGCAAAGAGGTCGGATACAGAGAGGCACGACTGTGGGCTGCCAATCTTGAAACTGATGGGGGAGGAACGGGGTGGCAGGGGCCAGCGACGGGGAGTTAAGCATGGGGCCCATATGACCCTCCTTGGGACTGCCATTGTCGCTGCCTGCAAGGCAGCCATCTTGCTGTGTACCCCAATGACCACCCACCTTGACTCCTGGTGCTGCAGAGTGGCACCAGCCATATGGGTGCCTATCACCACTCCTGGACCCCAACCCTCACCCTCCACTCCACCCTCCACCATACACCCCTCCAACCGGCCGCCACCCACAGGCGGGGCATCACGCAGTCTGCCCAAGGGCAAAGCCCATAGTAGCCCCTACAGGGGGCGCCAAGCAGGTGGCGCAAAGTGTACCGCTTGCATGGGCAGTGCCAGCCAATGGTACTCCTGGCAGCAGTGACGGGCACCAAGGCCAGAGGCCCCCAGGGTGCTAGGCAACGACGGGTCCAGTGATGCGGGAATGGGGGAGGCATGCGGGGGCAGAGTCTGCAGTGCCAAGCAGGGCCATCATGTAGCGTGGTGAACCTGGTTGGGCACAGGGGTATGCACCATGCTAACATGTCGGTCTTTCACCCCCTGCAGACAATAGATATTGGAATTCATCGAGCAATGGTAGCCTCCGAGTTGCAGCTGCTCGAGGAGGAGGAAGCTGATGCAGCGGAGCCTGCCCAAAGGAACAGGAGGCAGCAGCTGAGGATGGAGAGCTAGCCGCCCAACAGGCAGAGGAGGAAGAGGAGATGCAAAGGAGGTGCTGTATGAGTCCTCACTTGTACTGGCACTGCCACATCACGCTGTGACTGTGCCATCACCTATGGGACTAGGCCACCTCCCCCTGTGTCTACGCCACATCAGCCAGTGCTTGGGCAATGCCGTCAATGTTCTCAGCCATAGCCCGCTGTGACTAAACCACGCTCAGGAGCGCCGCTGCAATGTCCAGGTGGCTCTGGCACATGGCTGCATGCCTGTCCTGGGCCTCAGCGACCTCCTGCACAGAATGGCCCATGCCTTGGACATGCTGATCTGTAGCCGAAACCCTCGGCCCCAAGGCCTCCACCACGGACGCTACCCTTGTGGTGTTGGCCTAGGTGGCACACATGTTTGGCACCACCCCTGCTCCTTTACATGGTTGGACTTCTCGAACTGCACCTGCAGGTGCTGAATGCTCACCGCCAACCCCTCATGAAGTCCCTAGCTCTGCGACTGCACCTCCACAATCGATGGGACGGGAGTTCCTACCTCCACCTGCGTGTCATCATCGGACTCGAGATCTGGGGTGTCCTGGATCTTGGGTCTATGGCTCGCATACGTGTCAGTGTCCTCGTCGCTGGTTGGCGCCTGGGACTTTAGCTGTGGCTGGGGGTGGGGGACACCAGAAGGACCCGCCCCATACCAGTGGCTCAAGCAAGACACAAGACAAGCCATATGATTAGACACCTGGCCGGGGTGAGGGAGGGTGGTGGAGCGGGGTTGTGGGGTGGTGTGGGGTGAGGCTGGTGTGAGGGTAGTGTGGGGTGAAGGTGGTGTGGGGTGAGGGTGTTGGTGTGAGCGTGTTGTGATGGTAGTGTGGGTTGAGGTTGGTGTGGGGTGAGGGTAGGGTGGGGTGAGGGTGTTGGAGTGGGGTGTGGGGATGGTGTGGGTTTGGGGCTGGTGTGAGCGTAGTGTGGGGGTGAGGGTGGTGGAGTGGGGTGTGGGGGTGGTGTGGATTTGGGTGTGGGGTGAGCGTGGTGTGTGGGTAGTGTGAGTGTGAAGGGTAGTGTGGGGTTAGAGTGGTGTGAGGGTGTTGGAGCGGGGTGTGGGGATGGTGTGGGTTTGCGGGCGATGTGAGCGTAGTGTGAGGGTAGTGTGGGTGTGAGGGTAGTGTGGGTGTGAGGGTGGAGAGAGGGTAGTGTGGGGGTGAGAGTGGTGTGAGGGTGGGGTGAGGATAGTGTGGGGGTGAGGGTGGTGAGAAGGTAGTGTGGGGGTGAGGGTGGTGTGGAGGTGAGGGTGGTGTGAGGTGAGGGTGGTGTGAGGGTGGTGTGGGGTGAGGTTGGGTGAGGGTGGGTGTGGGGTGAGAGTCGGGTGAGGGTAGTGTGGGGGTGAGGGTGGTGGAGTGGGGTGTGGGGGTGGTGTGGATTTGGGTGCGGGGTGAGCGTGGTGTGTGGGTAGTGTGAGTGTGAAGGGTAGTGTGGGGTTAGAGTGGTGTGAGGGTGTTGGAGCAGGGTGTGGGGATGGTGTGGGTTTGGGGGCGGTGTGAGCGTAGTGTGAGGGTAGTGTGGGTGTGAGGGTGGTGTGGAGGTGAGGGTGGTTTGAGGGTGGTGTGAGGTGAGGGTGGTGTGAGGGGGGGGGTGGGGGTGGTTAGAGGGTAGTGTGGGGGTGAGGGTGGTGTTGGGGTGGGGGGGGTTTGACACAAGTGTCATAGGGAACCACAACTCTGCAGGGACTCACTTCCTCACCTGACGCTGATTCCCGGCGATTGCCCTTTCCTCATGCCCGCTCACCACGTCCATTGTTCTCTGCTCTGCTGCGGTTATGTGCCGCAGGTCCAGCATACCCCTCCAATCTTTACCTTCTCCCAGCCTATGGGCGGCCTTTTCCTGGGGCGGGGTAGGAGGTTGGCGTGGGAAACAGAAAATGCTCAGTGTTAGACAGTCCGACTCATGCAGCCCAGGGGGTGGGTGGTAGCTGGTGGCTTCAGTGGCCAGGGCACCCGGCCATGGCGGCTGGTATGGGTGCCCACATGAGATCCAGGATGGGGGTTTTGTCTGCCCTCCGGGTGGGAGGGGGGGTTATGTGGTTGGTGTGCGGTGGGGTTATGGGTGCATGGGAGGGGGATTGGTGCCAGGGGTACAGTGCTGCCTACTCACCTGGCCACTCTGAGGAGGTCATGCAGTTTCTTCCGGCACTGCTGGCCGGCCGGGATGGTGTTGCTCACGGCGCTGACCGCCTCTGCCACCTATGCCCAGGCGTGGCAAATGGCGGCGGCTGGCAACCTCCTTGCCGGGCCGGGGTACAAGTTCGCCCACCTCTCCTCCACGGCATCCAGCAGGGTCTCAAGCTCAGCGTCTGTAAAACAGGGTGTGGCTCTCCTTGCTGCCATCGTCTTGGCTGGGATGGTTTGTGTGGGGAGTGAAGTGTGTATATGCGGCTGCAGCTTGTCAGCCTCCCGAGTGACAGTCGCGAACCGAGCGAATTCCGCACCATTTCTCATCAGAATCAATTGTTTTCCACATGGCACCGGTGCTAGCACCTTAACGGTCAGTGAATTGGTTCTGGTGCGGCGCCAAAGTGGTTTACCACCACTGATGAATATCATAAGTGGGGTCACTGTTGTCATATAAGAAAATATGGCAACGAATAAATGCACAACAAGATTCCACAGAGCAATGAGATGAATGATCAATTAATCTTTTTTTGATGATCTGGAGATGCCGATGTGGGCTCAGTGGGCTCAGTAAGAAGTCTTACAACACCAGGTTAAAGTCCAACAGGTTTATTTGGAATCACTAACTTTCAGAGCAATGTTCCTTCATCAAGTGACTGAAGAAGTAGGGTATACAAACACATATATATAGACAAAGCCAATGACGTGACTCTTTGCAGGTATTTAAGTCTTTACCGGTCCAGACGGTGTGACTGGAGAGAGGGATAATCACAGGTTAAAGATCTGTGAATTGTCTCAAGCCAGGGCAGTTGGTAGGATTTCGGAACCCCAGGCTAGATGGTGGGGGTTAATGTAGTGAGACATGAATCCAAGTTCGCAACATTACAAATAGCTTACAGAAACTCAACACCCATGGACCAGTTGAACCAGGAACATTCCTTGTCACAATGGACGTCTTGGCACTCTACACCAGCATCTCCCATGACGGTGGCATTGCTGCAAGGCATCGACCTTGCAGAGGTTGCCATGGCATCGTTGTGTGGTGCTGTGGTCGTTGTTCTCCTGAAGGCTAGGTAGTTTGCTGCAAACAATGGTCTGTTTGAGTTTGCGCGGTTGTTTGAAGGCAATGTGGGGATGGCCTTGGCAAGATATCTGTCTTCATCAATGATGTGTTGAAGGCTCCGAAGAAAATGTCGTTGTTTCTCCGCTCGGGTGAAGTACTGAACGACGAAGGGTACTCTGTTGGTTGTGTCCCATGTTTGTCTTCTGAGGAGGCTGGTGCGTTTGTTTTGCTGTGGCGAGTTGGAATTGTTGATCGATAAGTCAAGCGCCATATCCCATTCTTACGAGGGCATCTTTCAGCATCTGTAAATGTCTGTTACTTTGCTCCTCTTCTGAGCAGGTCCTATGTTTACGGAGGGCTTGTCCACAGGGAATGGTGGACACATCTTAAACACATCTTTAATGTGTTTAAGGTGGAAGCTGGAGAAGTGGAGCATCATGAGGTTATCCGTGGGCTTGCAGTAAAGCGAAGTGCTGAGGTGACCGCCCTCGATGAAGATGAGTGTGTCAAGAATGCAACTGATTTTGGAGAGTAGTCCATGGTGAGTCTGATGGTGAGATGGAATTTATTGATGTCATCGTGTAGTCATTTCAGTGATTCTTCGCCTGGATCCAAAGGAAAAAGATGTCATTGATGTATCTGGTGTTTAGCGTTTGATGAAGGTCCTGTGCTGTGAAGAGGTCTTGTTCGAACTTGTGCATGAAGATGTTGGAATATTGAGTTACGAATTTGGTCCCCATGGCTGTAGCCTATGTCTGGATGAAGAACTTGTTGTCGAATGTGAAGACGTTGTGACCCAGGATGAAGCAGATGAGTTGTCGAATTGCGTCTGGGGACTGGCAGATGTCGGTATTGAGCACTGAGGCTGTTGCAGCAATGCCACCGTCATGGGAGATGGTTGGGTGAGGAAGGAGCAGTGCTCTGAAAGCTAGTGTTTGAAACAAACCTGTTGGACTTTAACCTGGTGTTGTAAGACCTCTTACTGTGCTCACCCCAGTCCAATGCCGGCATCTCCACATCAGATTGAACTACAAGTAAAACTAATCGCTACCACACAGATACTGTGGTTGATTAAAAGAATATAAATTACGTGTTGGAACCAACAATTCTATGGACACATGCTTGTAGGATTAGAATAGCGGTTTTAATATACTCACAACAGAGCCAGCCTATTAGCCACTGAACTTTCGGTGAACTGGCCGGCTGACCATGTGGCACTGATCTTTTATACAGCAGCTTCCGGGGGAGGAGTCCTGGGCAGAGCCAAGGGAGAAGCCCCGTACAACTCGAGCATTCCCAGAGCTACTCCCCCTGGAGGACAGGTAGTGCAACTGCACTTACAATACAGACACATGTATATACAGATTATAATCCGGCGTGAATCACATTCACCACATTCACCCCCTGTGAAAAAATTGAGTCCAGCGGGGGTGGTGGCTCACAGAGTTAGTCTGTCCGGTGGATGAATTGTTCTTTTCGATCTGCGGAGCACCGGGGTTGCAGTCTCTTGCAGTGGCTGTGTGGGTGTTGAGAGCTGGGGTATGATGGCAGACTCCGGGGCGGGTCTCGTCCAAACTTTATACACCTCTGGCTCGACCGGAGACTGGGGACGCTGGGGGCGGGCTGGTTCTGGCGCGTGGAACCGGTGGGGTGAGCTTGCGGAATCGGGGGCGCGAGGGGGCGGCAGCATAGGGAACGGGGTAAGGGGTTCCTCAGCGGGGGTACGGGGGGCTGGATCCAGCGGGTGCCAGGTCCTGAAGGATACTGTGTCCTGGCAACCGTCCGGGAACTCCACGAATGCGTACTGGGGGTTGGATTGGAGGAGGTGCACCTTTTCAACAAGGGGGTCAGTTTTGTGCCCCCTGACGTGCTTCCTCAGGAGGACCGGGCCTGGTGTCCTCAGCCACGCCGGAAGTGAGACTCCCGTGGTAGTGCCCCTAGAAAAAATGAAGAGTCGCTCGTGAGGGGTTTGATTGGTCGCTGTACAGAGGAGGGATCTGATTGCGTGGAGCGCGTCTGGGAGGACTTCTTGCCATTGGGAGACTTGGAGTTTTCTAGACCGGAGGGTCAGTAGGACTGTCTTCCAGACCGTCGCGTTCTCCCTCTCCACCTGCCGTTCCCCCTGGGGTTGTAACTGGTAGTCCTGCTCGAGGTGATGCCCTTGTCGAGCAGGTACTGACGCAGTTTGTCGCTCATAAAGGACGAACCCTGGTCGCTGTGCACGTAGCTGGGGAAACCGAACAAGGTGAAGACACTATGCAGGGCCCTAATGACGGTGTGGGAGGTCATATCAGGGCATGGAATGGCAAAAGGGAATCAGGAGAACTCGTCGATGATGTTGAGGAAATAAATGTTCTTTTTAGTGGAGGGGAGTGGCCCTTTGAAATCGATCGCAAGGCGTTCAAAGGGCCTAGAAGCCTTGACCAGGTGGGCCCTGTCTGGTCTATAGAAGTGCAGTTTGCACTCTGCACAGATCGGGCAGTCCCTGGTGACCGCTTTTACCTCCTCGTTGGAGAAAGGCAGGTTTCGGGCTCTGATGTAGTGGGCGAGCCGGGTGACCCCTGGATGGCAGAGATCAACGTGGATGGCTTTCAGATGGCTGATCTGCGCGCTGGCGCATGTCCCGCGGGACAGGGCATCCGAGGGCTCGTTGAGCTTCCCCGGTCGATATTTAATATCGTAACTATAGGTGGAGAGTTCGATCCTCCACTGAAGGATTTTATCATTTTTTATTTTGCCCCTTTGCGAGTTGTCAAACATAAAGGCAACCGATCGTTGGTCAGTGATGAGGGTGAACCTCCTACCTGCGAGGTAGTACCTCCAGTGACGAACAGCCTCCACGATGGCTTGTGCTTCCTTCTCGACTGAGGAGTGTCGGAGTTCTGAAGCGGATAGGGTACGGGAGAAAAATGCAACGGGCCTCCCTGCCTGATTTAAAGTGGCTGCTAGAGCTACCTCTGAGGCGTCGCTCTCAACCTGAAAGGGAGTGGATTCATCCACCGCCCGCATGGATGCTTTGGCGATGTCCTCCTTGATGCAGCTGAAGGCCTGGCGCGCCTCAGCTGGCAGGGGAAATCGTGTGGCCTTAAAGAGTGGGCGGGCTTTGTCCGCATATTGAGGGACCCACTGGGCGTAGTATGAGAAGAACCCCAAGCACCGTTTGAGGGCCTTGGGCAATGAGGGAGGGGGAGTCCGGGGCGGTCCCGGTCTGGGCCCAGGACTCCGTTCTCCACGACGTAGCCGAGGATGGCCAGTCTGTTTTTGCGGAAAACGCATTTCTCCTTGTTATAAGTGAGATTTAATTTCTGTGCCGTTTGGAGAAAATGGTGGAGGTTGGCGTCGTGGTCCTGCTGGTCATAGCCGCAGATGGTAACATTGTCCAGACACGGAAACGTGGCCCGCAGCCCGTACTGGTCCACCATTCGGTCCAGTGCTCGTTGGAACACCGAAACCCCGTTAGTGACGCCGAAAGGGACCCGGAGGAAATGGAAGAGGCGGCCATCGGCCTCGAATGCCGTGTAGTGGCGGTCCTCCGGGTGGATTGGGAGCTGGTGGTATGCAGACTTCAGATCCACCGTGGAAAATAGCCGATATTGGGCAATCTGATTAACCATGTCTGCAATTCTGGGGAGGGGATACGCATCTAGGAGCGTAAAGCGATTTATGGTCTGGCTATAGTCGACGACCATGCAAAATTTTTCCCCGGTCTTCACGACCACCACCTGAGCTCTCCAGGGACTATTACTGGCCTCTATGATCCCCTCACTGAGCAGCCGTCGGACCTCCGATCGGATAAAGACCCTATCCTGTAGGCTGTATCGCCTGCTGCGAGTAGCCACTGGCTTGCAATGTGGAGTGAGATTGGCGAAGAGCGGAGGGGGGAGATGCGCAGCATGGTTAGGCTGCAGATAGTGAGTGGGGGCAGGGGCCCGCCGAAGCTGAGGGTGAGGCTGTTGAGGTTGCACTGGAAATCCAGGCCTAATAAGAGTGGCGCGCAGAGGTCAGGCAGGACATAAAGTTTAAATTTAGAATAACTAGCGCCTCGAATTGTGAGCGTAGCAACGGTGCGTCCTTGGATTTGGACTGAGTCGGAGCCCGAAGCGAGGGCGATAGTTTGGCTCACCGGAAAAATATAAAGCGAACAGCGTCTTACCAGCTCTGGATGTATAAAGCTCTCGGTGCTCCCGGAGTCAAAGAGGCATGGCGTGCTGTACCCGTTGATCTGGACCTCCGCCATCGAACTTCATAGGTGCTTGGGGCGGGATTGATCCAGGGTGACTGCGCTGAGTTGGGGGTAGTTGGCGGCTTGATCAGCTGTGCTGGAGTGGCCCCGTGATGACTGCCCTCTGAGTTCGTAGTCGTCGAGGTGAGTTTCAGAGTTTGAAGGGGATGGATCCCAAGATGGCCACCCCCATGGGTCGCACATGGCCGGCCGCATGGAGGAGGATTGCCAAGATGGCCGCCCCCATGAGTCGCACATGTCGGGTGGGGCGGAGTCGGCATACAGGCTGCAGCATTTCGGGGCCTGCAGGCCTGTGAATTCAGGGAACGAGTGCTTTGAGCCGTGGGAGGTTTGGAGGCTGGGGCTTTCTTCGCCAGACACACCCTGGCATAGTGTCCTTTTCGCCCGCAGCTGCTGCAGGTCACGTTAAGGGCCGGGCAGTGCTGCCGTGGGTGCTGGCTTTGGCCACAGAAATGGCAGGCTGGAGCAGCCGAGTAGCTGGCTGGGGCAGCAGAGTAACTGGCTGGGGCAGCACGGTAGCTGGGGGCCGTGCAGCACAGGCTTAGGGGGACTGTTGGTCAGAGGTCCACGATTAGGTCGCGGGGTCCGCGGGAAACGAGGTGAGGCTGCGGAAGGAAACTTCCATAGTGGTAGCAGCCTCCACAGTAGTGTCTAAGTCCTGGGCCCCCTTTTCTAGCAGTCTTTGGCGAACATAGTTAGACCTAAGGCCCGCCACGAAAACGTCCCGCACAGCAAGCTCCCTATGTTCAGCCGCGGTAATGGTCTGATAATTACAGTCATTGGAAAGATTGTTCAATTTCCTTACAAACGCGGCTAGCATTTATGGAGGCCGCTGACGGCGAGTCGTAAACACGTCGCGTGCATAAACCTCGTTAATGGGCCTAACGTACATTTTGTCCAGTATTGCCAGCGCTGCGGTGTAAGAACCGGCCGGATTCAGCTGTGTGGAGATTCTGTGGCTTACCCTCGCGTGCAGTAGGCTGAGTTTTTGTTCCTCCGTTGTTCCGGCGGTGCTGGCTTCTGCCAGGTAGGCTTTAAAACATCTCAGCCAGTGGGAAAAAATTTCCTTAGCCTCGGCATCCTCAGGGTCGAGTTCTAGGCTTGAGGGCTGCTTCCATGAATTCTTCGACTGTTTCCTGAGTATATTAAATTGTTGGAACCAACAATTCTACGGACACGTGCTTGTAGGATTAGAATAGCGGTTTTAATATACTCACAACAGAGCCAGCCTATTAACCATTGAACTTTCGGTGAACTGGCCGGCTGACCATGTGGCACTGATCTTTTATACAGCAGCTTCCGGGGGAGGAGTCCTGGGCAGAGTCAAGGGAGAAGCCCCATACAACTCGAGCATTCTCAGAGCTACTCCCCCTGGAGGACAGGTAGTGCAACTGCACTTACAATACAGGCACATGTATATACAGATTATAATCCGGTGTGAATCACATTCACCACATTATGTACAATAGTTAACTGCATTTTTTTGTTTTAATGGTGGCAACCAACTTGAATAAGAGTTGGGAATAACTTGGAGGCATTCAAATTAACTCAAAGAAGTTTAACTTGCAGCACTTAAACTTTTGAATATTAATTATTGCCCACCTTCACTGGACAACATAGCAGTACAAGTATGTAGAATTTCCAACTGTATAATGACATCTAATAAATACTTAAAACTACCTTTTCAGAACAACTTACCTCCATGACTTTACAAATGTTTTATGTTACATATTCTTAGTGCAAAGTCATGTCAAAGTATCTGTTAATGCAATCATTTTTTGCACTAAATTCACAATTATCCATTTTATTGCATTGCTTCTTCCAAAGCATTGCACAATAATTTTTCTTGGTCAAAAATTTTTTTTAGATTAGGCTGCTCAATGCTTGATTTAATGAACCCCCCATACAAGTTGCATGCTGCACTCATTTGTACCTAGACTTAATAGTCAGGGTCTTAGAACTGGAATAGGATTCTGCTTTAAAAGACCCTAACACCTGTGTAAGATTCGGACCCTGGATGACTGAAAAACCATGGGCTGGATTCTCTGTTCCCGAGTCTAAATCCTGACGCTGATGGAGGATGCATGGAGTTCACGCCACAGCCGTACCAAATCCCCGGTGAGGGGCTAGCACAAACGCCAAGGGAACACCAGAAGAAACAGTGCAGGAATCACTGGGTCCATGATGGGCACCCGCAGGGCTGACAAGCTGCAGCCGCGCTTAAACAATACACCCCCCACACACACTGAACATGGCCGAAAAGATGGAATTGGTTGTGCTGGACCGCCCATACAGCTGATGTGTCGGTTGGGGCCAGAGGGCAGCCAGGGAGTGCCCTGGGGGGCACCTATATGACCCATGGCACGGGGTTCAAAGCAGGCTGTTGCACAGCTGAATGGCTGCCTTCCAGGTTCCGGTAATGATGCACCGTGTCCATCCCCCCGATCCCACAGCTCACCTCCTGGCCACTACTCCCCCAGCCCTGGCAGAAGACCCCTAGCCAGTGGCATGATTGTCAGCGAAGTATGGCGGTGGTGGACATTGTCCGCATGTCCTCATTCTCAGCAGCCACCATGCCAGGTTTACAATTGTTGAGAGCGCACGTGGCTGCGCCGTCAGGAACCTGGGCCATCGGAGGCGGAGAATCACAGGTGGACCCGCTACTGACCCACTAATGAGATGCAAATGGGGTTGCAATTGTGTGCTTGCATCTCAACAATGCTGCTTTCGAGGAGGCGGAGCATCATGATTCGCAGTCAAACCGGCGCCTGTCGATTTTGGCATCAGAAGCTATTTTACGCCCAATCGCACTTCTAGATTTCGGCGTCGGCGAACGGAAAATCCCACCTCATGTTCGGAAAACAAAAGTAGTTTTAAGGTATTGGTAAAAATCGGAAATAATGTATAATTTTTAGTGTGTTCCATGTAAGGAAGGGTAAGCCTATAGAATCATAGAATTTACAGTGCAGAAGGAGGCGATTCGGCCCATCGAGTCTGCACCGGCCCTTGAAAAGAGCTCCCCACTCAAGACCATGTCTCCACCCTATCGTCGTAATTCCACTTAACCTTTTTGGACACTAAGGGCGATTTAGCATGGCCAATTCACCTAACCCGCACATCTTTGGACTGTGGGAGGAAACTGGAACACCCGGAGGAAACCCATGCATACACAGGGAGAATGTGCAGACTCCGCACAGACAGTGACCCAAGCCGGGAATCAAACCTGGGACCCTAGAGCTGTGAAGTCACTGTGCTAACCACTGTGCAACCGTGCTGCCCACAATATTAAGATTCATGCTGGACAAAGGTATTCACATGTGTGGGGATTATGGTTTCAATTCAAACTGTGCTTCTGTTGTGCTTACAGAGATTACAACGTGAAAAGAAAAAGCTTGGAGGAGTAAAAGTCATTGCTTAGTAACCAGGGGCCACTGTTCCGAAGGAAGAGATTTCTTTTGTTTTTAGTTTAACTGGAAATCAGGACAGTTGGGGATAGGTAGTGTGAGAGATGACAGCTCTCACAGCTCTGCTGGAAGCAGTTGATTTTAGAAGGCTACACAGCCTTGCTGGGAAAAAAGCCATATAATGAAGTAATTGTTAAGAAAACTAGAGAAATGAAAATAAGTTTCCAAAAAGTTTGAGGTTTAAGGTACTATAACAGAGAACTGTTCAGTAAAGACAGGCATGGCTGAGAAGGCTAAGACGCCAGGCAGATATCTGCTTATTTTAGGAGTGATTTTCAGGTTTGGGAGATTGTACTATAGTTTGGGAAACACCTATTTGAAAAAATCGTGAAAATCGGTGGCTGGATCGCAGAGTCTGCATAAAAGCTTTTAAGACAAAAGAAATCCTGAAGAGGGAGTTGTAAAACCTGAAAGTGCAATATTGATCTGAGCAGTTAAGAAAAAGAACTGTTGAAAAGATGATTGAGCGTCTTCTTAAAGTAGAATTTGAAATCACTCGAGTTGAATATGAAGTTCAATGAGACAAGGTGGCTCACAGAATGAGTTCCATAAAAATAAATACTGGGGTGATTTTCCAGCCGTATTGCATCCGGACTAAATCCCACTAAGTCGGAAATATTCCGTGCAAGCCCAAAAGCTGGATTTGCACCGGATTTGCACCATCCAGTTTGCGATCTTCCCTGTTCCTCCTGCTAGCGTGAACTGGATTGTGCCCGGAAAGGATGAGAAATGATTAGCATGCATTTGAATACATTCTAATATTATTAGCAAATTAAAAGACAGATCTTCCGGCCTCACCCAATTTTCCTGCCCACCAGCGGAATGTCAGCCGGATACCAGTTACAACTGGTCCTGACAAGTGTGAACAGGTCCGATGGACTCCGAGAAGGGGCAAGGGGGTGAGTACCATCTCTACATTTGCCTCCAGGGTGCCTGGTGGGGGGGGGGGGGTCCTTCATGGGAAGGGGAGGGCTGTTGGGGAAGGGGCTGGCCTGGAGGTCTCAGCTTGAGCCTTTTCCAAGGGATGGGGGTCATTTGGCTGGTCTTCCCTCTGTAACCTTGAAACCCATTGACGTGTCACCGAGCATGTCAAGTTGAAAGATTTGTCAGATAAAAGTGTAAAGGTCTTCACTCTGGGGTTATGGAAATCTTTGACATGCTTGGGCTAGATCGTCTGCTACCTGCCGTCGGTAGCGGAGTTCCCCTGTGGCAGAGAATTCAGCAATGGCCAAAAAGTAGGCGTCAATCCCATTCCAGTGCTCCAGTCCCCTGCTGGCGGAGGCATTGAGGTTCACGTCCTGTGCTAGCGGGAGGATACAAATAGGTTAAACTGACCCATTTGCATCCTATTAACAGTCTAGCACTGGATTATCTAAGCCTGCGTGAATCTTCGGTTCCCCGGGCTGGGATTCATGATGCCGAGAATTGGTGCAGGTGATTCCCAATCTCACCCTGGCAGGGTAGACCTTGTGGTGGGCCAAGGGGGCAACTCTTTTAGGGAATTGCACCTGAAGTGCATTGGATGGCCCCTCCTCCCACAATGCAAAGCTTGCCCACTATAATCCCACCCGACACCCCCATTTCCTCCCAGAGATCACCTCCTAAGAGAGCCCTCCCACCAGAGACCTCCATGAGATCCTTACCCAAACCCCCCATTACAGAGACCCTCACCAGAAATCCCCCACTACAGAGACCCCCACCAGAAATATCCCATTACAGAGACCCCCACCAGAAATATCCCATTACAGAGACCTTCACCAGAAATCACCCATTACAGAGACCCTCACCAGAAATACCCCACTACAGAGACCCCCACCAGAAATACCCCATTACAGAGACCTTCACCAGAAATACCCCATTACAGAGACCCTCACCAGAAATCCCCCCATTATAGAGACCCTCGCCAGAAATCCCCATTACAGAGACCCTCACCAGAAACCCCCCCAATTACAGAGACCCTCACCAGAAATCTCCTATTACAGAGACCCCCACCAGAAATCCCCATTACAGAGACCCGTACCAGAAATCCCCCCATTACAGACCCTCACCAAAAATCTCCTATTACAGAGACCCCCACCAGAAATCACCCATTACAGAGACCCCCACCAAAAATCCCCCCATTATAGAGACCCTCACCAGAAATCACCCATTACAGAGACCCCCACCAGAAACTCCCCATTACAGAGACCCTCACCAGAAATCCCCCATTACAGAGACCCCCACCAAAAATCCCCCATTACAGAGACCCTCACCAGAAATCCCCCATTACAGAGACCCTCACCAGAAATCCCCCATTACAGAGACCCCCACCAAAAATCCCACATTACAGAGACCCCCACCAGAAATACCCCATTACAGAGACCCCCACCAGAAATCTCCCCATTACAGAGACCCTCACCAGAAATCACCCATTACAGACCCGCACCAGAAATACCCCATTACAGAGACCCTCACCAGAAACCCCCCCATTACAGAGACCCTCACCAGAAATCTCCTATTACAGAGACCCCCACCAGAAATCCCCATTACAGAGACCCGCACCAGAAATCCCCCCATTACAGGCCCTCACCAAAAATCTCCTATTACAGAGACCCCCACCAGAAATCCCCCATTACAGAGACCCCCACCAGAAATCCCCCCATTATAGAGACCCTCACCAGAAATCACCCATTACAGACCCTCACCAGAAATCACCCATTACAGAGACCCCCACCAGAAACCCCCCATTATAGAGACCCCCACCAAAAATCCCTCATTGCAGAGACCCCCACCAGAAATCCCCCATTACAGAGACCCCCATCAGAAATCCCCCATTACAGAGACCCCCACCAAAAATCCCCCATTACAGAGACCCTCACCAGAAATCCCCCATTACAGTGACCCCCACCAAAAATCCCCCATTACAGAGACCCTCACCAGAAACCCCCCCATTACAGAGACCCCCACCAGAAATACCCCATTACAGAGACCCCCACCAGAAATCTCCCTATTACAGAGACCCTCACCAGAAATCACCCATTACAGACCCGCACCAGAAATCACCCATTACAGAGACCCTCACCAGAAACCCCCCCATTACAGAGACCCCCACCAGAAATCCCCCATTACAGAGACCCTCACCAGAAATCCCCCATTACAGAGACCCTCACCAGAAACCCCCCTATTACAGAGACCCCCACCAGAAATCCCCCATACAGAGACCCTCACCCTGGTTAGTCCAGGGGTAGGATTTGCACTTTGGTTGTTTAGGTTTTGTAATTTGCGAGAGGTCCAGGGTCCTTTGATTTTAGGGCAGCACTGTAGCAGGGGCAGCATGGTAGCACAGTGGTTAGCACTGTTGCTTCATGGCGCAGGGTCCCAGGTTCGATTACTGGCTTGGGTCACTGTCTGTGCGAAATCTGCACATTCTCCCTGTGTCTGCGTGGATTTTCTCCGGGTGCTCCGGTTTCCTCCCACAAGTCCCGAAAGACATGCTGTTAGGTAATTTGGACATTCTGAATTCTCGCTCAGTGTACCCAAACATGCATTTCATTGCAATGCGAATAAAAGCCTATTTAATAATAATAAGAATCGCTTATTGTCACGAGTAGGCTTCAATGAAGTTACAGTGAAAAGCCCCCAGTCGCCACATTCCGGCGCCTGTTCAGAGAGATCGGTACGGGAATTGAACCCATGCTGCTGGCTTTGTTCTGCATTACAAGCCAGCGATTTAGCCCACTGTGCTATAAAGATTATTATTATTAAGTGAGCTCCCTATCAGAAACTCCTCCATTACAGAGACCCCTGCCTGGAAGCTGGAGAGCAGTCCAGACAGAAACAGTGAAAACAAATCACTGCTTGAAAACTCACATGTGCTCTCTCAGGCAGAGGAAGCAGCAGTTATAAATTCCTAGAAGGGAAAACCACATCAGCTGGGTTTAAACCTCTCCAAATCTTTGATCTACAAGGCTTTTCATCACATCAATATGAAATTGATTTTATCAAGCTGTAATTGACAGCTTACACACAGACATAAGATTTGTTGAGCTCCTCACGGATGCAGAGACAGTGAACTGAACACACAATATTGCGTGAGGTCACCCATCGTACCAGCACTCTATCCGCTGGCAGGAATCACTCTCACCTTCATGCCCACCACCAAACTTTGACTCCAGAATGGAAGATTCCAGCCATAGTGTGTGCTAATGTGCTTTATTAAACTAAGCAATGTCCTGAAAAGTGGGCCATTTATAACAAGGGCAGGTAATTAATGAATAGCTAGGAGGACATGAGGGGAATTGAATATGGGCATGGCAAAGAGAAATCTATCTGCATTTGGGCTGAGCTAGGAGCAGGGTTGGTAATGTTACAGAGGTAGAAGTAGGCAGTCTTTGTGATGAAGAAAGCAAAGGCTCAGAAACTCAGCTTGCGCAGTTGCAACCCTGTTCGCATCTCATTAGCGGGCCCACCCGCGATGCTGCACCTCCGTTTCAGCTTGTGACAGTGTTTCTTTTTCTCGTTTTATAAATTTAGAGTACCCAATTCATTTTTCCAATTAAGGGGCAATTTAACGTGGCCAATCCACCTACCCTGCACATCTTTGGGTTGTGGGGGCAAAACCCACGCAAACACAGGGAGAATGTGCAAACTCCACATGGATAGTGACCCAGAGCCAGGATCGAACCTTGAACCTTGGTGCCGTGCGCCACCGTGTTGCCAGCTTGTTACAGTGTTTGAGAGAAAGGATGATGTTGGTGGCGATAGTTTGGATACTGCAGGAAGGTGTGATGATCACGGCTTTTGCATTCCCGATGTTTAGGTGAAAGATATTGCAACACATTCAATACTGGATATTGGGCAAACAATCTGACAGCAGAGTAAGAGTCATAGCGGTAAGGTGTGCTACAGAGGGAAAGGTTGTGTATATATCTGAAATTGACTCATGTCTGTGGATGCTGCTGCAGTGGGGCACTCTGTAGATAAGGAGAGAACCAGGACAATTTCTTGGAGGACTTTGGAAATAATAGTGTGAGGAGGAAAGATCATTGCAGGAGATGCTTTGTCTGTGGTGGGACAATTAAGAGTGAAACCAAGTGGGGGCAATCGTGCCGGGCTGCAACGTTGTTTGGGGATGGGGTGATTGACTGTCTTAAATACTGCATAAAAATCTAGCAGAAACAAGAAGAATGAGGCAACATGGGATCAATGTCACAAAGAATTTGAACAACAACTTGCCTTTATGCAGCATCTTCATTTGTAGGAACAAGCCACTTCACAATGTTACAATTAAACTATGGATGCTGCGCATAGGAAGCAGATATTAGGTGGAGTGACTATCAGTTTGGTCACAAAGATAGATTTTAGAGAGGATCTTAAAGGAAGAGAGAAAGGTGAAATGGTAAAGGAGTTTAAGGTGAGAGTTCCAGAATGTTGTTCTTTGAAGTTGAAGGCACGTACATCAATAGTGGGAAGAAGGGTGAGGGATTTTGCACAAAAGGCCAGAGTCAGAAGATTCCAGAGTGATGGGAGGAGGTTGTATATTTTAGGGAAGGGTACAAAGTACAAATTCTGCTTCAATAAAAGCAAATTACTGCGGATGCTGGAATCTGAAAAGAAAGGGAAAATACTGGAAAATCTCAGCAAGTCTGGCAGCATCTGTAGGGAGAGAAAAGAGCTAATGTTTCAAGTCCGATGACTCTTTGTCAAAGCTCTGACAAAGAGTCATCGGACTTTAGCTCTTTTCTCTCCTTACAGATGCTGCCAGACTTGCTGAGATTTTCCAGCATTTTCCCAATTCTGCTTCTCCTTCTGCTTTGGTTGTGTAGGCATCACAGACTATCACCCATATTCTGCCAACATTTATAAATATGGCTAGATCTAGTTGAACCAGTCATGACCCGCTGATATGGCAATCATGACCAATGACATTCAACATCTTGGCCATGATCCATGTACAGGTAGGAATTGCCAATTTGTGCAGCACAATGTGAATAGCCAATGGGATTCCAATTGTTCCAATTTGTTAACTACAGCTTATACCACAACAGTAAGAGAAAGAACATCTGAGCAAATTACAATCCTGTAGAAGAGAGGGGGAGAGTGAAATCAAAGACTTCAAAATATCAATGAACAAGTAAAATAGTTTTGTGAACTAAACTTCAATATTTGATAAAAAGAACTGAACCTTGTAGTAGGAGGCACCAAAACAAGTCAAGCTATTTTTCTTTTATTTTAAATACGTTTTATTACAGGCATGTATCAAAACAGGTTACAACACATAACCACCCCGGGAAACATACTTCTCAGCAATACAGTCTGTACAAATTTTTGACCTCTTTCTGTGCTGTAACCATTCTATGATTTAAAATCTCTGCCATGTTCTCTGCCTCCATGCATAAATCCCCCTTCTGGTCCCTAATCAGACCCACCCCTCCTTTTAGCATCTTTTTATCATTTATACCCATATAGGAAACTTTTAGATTTCTTTTTATATTTGCTGCCAATCTCTCATTATACTCTCTTTGCTGCTCTTTCTCTCACTTCCCCTCTGAACTTTCGATCCCTTTCCTTCCCTACCTTATCTGAGCACTTCAGCCAGGATTCTCCGATCCCGTGTGCCCTGCTACCGCTGCAAGCGAGATGGGAGAACTTGGCACTCAGCCAAAATTCCCGTTCCCTGCAGCAGGACTGAGAATTCCGCCGGTGCGAACGGACAGAGAATCCCAGTCCTTGTGTCCAGGAATATTTAGTCTCCAGTCCTGCCCTTTTTTGTACCGGGTCTTTTCTATCATCACAACTTCATATTTCCATGTGGCTATTTGCATCTGCAGCTCATCGACCTTACTTACCACACTCTGGACATTCACATATATGCATTGTAAACCTAATTGACTCGTTATCACATTCCCTGTTGTTCACAATTCACTTAGTAACTTATTATTTCTTATTCTAGTGCTATGTGCCTCTTCCAATTCTTTGTGCATCTTGTTTCTCCTCTCCAGTGTTACTACTCAGCTCCAGCCCCTGCTGAGTTATTTTAAACCCTCCCCAATGGCATTAGCTATTCATATCTTTATAAATTATTGCTTGCATACGGCTTGCACAATGCTCATGCTTCTATTTGTGGAAGGTTTCCAACAGAGCATGAGAACAGTTGATTGCACATCTGAAGATCCAGTTGTTGTTGAGTAGCAGTGGGTGTGTGGTTTAGGAGTGGTGTGACACAATGTACAGCTATCTCTGAAGTTGCAAAACATTTGGAAATATTGGCATTGAAATATTTGTGTTGTATTTTACAGAAAATCCTCATGGGTGGAGCACTAAATGTTGCGTACAGTAATACATCCGGATTGTTAACCACCAAGTCATGAAAATAAATCTGCTTAATTGATTGTCTTTATTCTTCATCTATTGTTCTTTCATCTTTTAGCAGGTTATTCATGATGCTCACATTGTCCATTGTCCTGACATACCCAGTGTATCTTATTCATTGTCCTGACATACCCAGTGTATCTCTTTTTCTGTTGTCTATTACATTCATGAATGCTTCCTCCTCATTATGGTAGGCCATGCTTGTTCTATTTCATACCAATCTGCTAAGGTTCTGGTTCTCTTGTTTGATTATGGTAGTTTCAGGAGCTCACTTTCACGTTGGTATCTAATCGTCAAAGGCTGCTTCAATTCTATGACAGAATTTTAGTAAAGGATCCCATTCTCTGATTTAACTCGGCTATTAATCCTAATCTCCTAAGCGTACTCACAATTGAAACAATATTTGTATTTCTATTTTCCACACCAACCGTCTGTAATTGAGCTGGCTAATTCATTGATAGCATTTTGCCATTGTGAACTGGTGTCATATATCTTGTGGAAATGTACGCAAACTGAAACTTTGACAAGTGAAAGAACTCAGAAAGCCCTACCCAGGGCAGTGCAGTCAAACCTGGCTTGAGCTTCTTTGTCATAAGAACGTAAGAACTAGGAGCAGGCAGTAGGCCATCTGGCTTTTCGAGCCTGCTCCGCCATTCAATTAGATCATGGCTGATCTTTTGTGGACTCAGCTCCACTTTCCCGCCAGAACACCATAATCCTTTATTCCTTTATTCTTCAAAAAACTATCTATCTTTATCTTCAACTAGCTCTTTACAGGCTGCTTCAGGTTAGATCTGTAGAGATCAGCCACTAACTGTGCATTCATTACTTGGCCAAGGATTTTATTGGACCAAATTATTTTGCCTTCAGATCGTCGGAGACAGGGGATATTACAGAAGAAATGCATCAGGACTCCGCAGAAGCCCTAAAATGCAGATCTGTGTGGGAATTACCCGAGAAGTTAAACTTCTGATGGGCAATTCCTTGCTGCTCAGGACAGTCTGTAAATGTCTCTAACTCTGAGTTAGAATTAGAGACTTGGGCAACATCTATGTGATTAATCTGGATCGTTACCCAGGAAATGTTGGACAGTTTAAAACCTGGTGTGAAGGTGCCAGTGTTGGACCGGGGTTGGCACAGTAAGAAGTCTTACAACACCAGGTTAAGGTCTAACAGGTTTATTTGGAATCACTAGATTTTGGAGCATAGCTCCTACATCAAGTGAGTGAAGAGGTAGGTTACACAAACACAGGATATATAGACAAAGCCAATGATGCAAGGTGATACTTTGAATGCAAGTCTTTGAAGATAATTAAGTCTTTACAGGTCCAGACTGGAGAGAGAGATAATCACTGGTTAAAGAGGTGTGAATTGTCTCAAGCCAGGACAGTTGGTAGGAGTTTAAAACCTGGTCTAAAGGCTTGGTACCTCCACAATGGATACCCAATAACCCCACCTCGACCATCAAACTAATACTCCCGATTAATACTCCAACCATCTGACTAGCTACGCAACCTGACCCAACTACCCCAACCTGACAACCCAGTCATCCATCTATCCACTTAACAATATCATCCACCTGCCAACCCATCCACCACCCACCCTTTCACCCATCTACGCGCTCACCTGCTCAAACATCTACCTACCTACCCACCTTACCCACCTACTTACATCACCCATTCCCCCACCTATCCTCCAATCACCCACCTACCCATTTATACACCTACCCACTTACCCATCTCTCTCTCACCCACCTACCCAGTCACCCCACTACTAGCCTCACCCTTCTATCCCCCTCTGCACATCACCCACTCCCACATCATCCACAAACCTACAACATCCACCCATCCTCTATTCATCCACTCACCCACCTACCCACTACCCTCCCACACACGTGTACCTACCTCAGTCACCTACTCGCCTCTCCCATTTTACCCATTCACTCACTCACCCATTCACTAATCCACATTCACGCATTAAAAGATCACCTCTAAATACTTACCAGAGTACAGCAGCTAGCGCCTTAAAAAGGTGATGTGTCCTCTTGTTCTACCGACTCCTCCACTCTCTGGAGAAAGACATGCGATGGAGTTCTTCAATGGACACAATGCTCCATATTTCTGGAGAAGCCGGACTTGGAAGACTAAGAAATGAGGAGCAGCGTTGAGGCATGGAAAGGTTTGAGGGGAGCAGCAATGTAATGATTCCCATTCTGCAGAAGCTCTGGGCCAATATATGCTTTCTGAGATATGGTTGTCAGGGCTGCTTAAAGTACTCCAAGCAATGTGATATATTAAGAGTTTTATAGAGTTGAATCCTGACTTCTACCCACCTTCCGTTCCAGTTCTCCAGATATAAAGGATTGCACTCCATTTGTGATTTTGACTCTATTTTGTACCTGTTTATGTTGTTTTAACCATTTATGTATTTGGGCCCCCAAATCTCTTTGTTCCTCCATTGCTGTCAACTTTGCCCTATTTAGAAATGAACGTGTTCTATCCTGCTTTCATATAAAGTGGTTGATCTTGCATTTGCTACAGTTTTGCACATTTACTTAGTCTATCTACTTCCTTTAGTAATGATGTAGAGATGCCGGCGTTGGACTGGGGTGAGCACAGTAAGAAGTCTTACAACACCAGGTTAAAGTCCAACAGGTTTGTTTCAAACACGAGCTTTCGGAGCACGGCTCCTTCTTCAGGTGAATGGAAAGGCTTGTTCCAGAAATGTTTATATATAAACATTTCTGGAACAAGCCTTTCCATTCACCTGAAGAAGGAGCCGTGCTCCGAAAGCTCGTGTTTGAAACAAACCTGTTGGACTTTAACCTGGTGTTGTAAGACTTCTTACTGTCCTTTAGTAATGTTATGCTTCCATCTACACTGCTTATAATGCTGCCTATATTTGTGGCATTGTAGATTTCTAACCTATTTACATAAGTCGTTAATGAATATTAAACATAGCCTTATTAAACAGAGAATATACAGTGCAGAAGGAGGCCATTCGGCCCATCGAGTCTGCACCGACCCACTTAAGCCCTCACTTCCACCCTATCCCGTAACCCAATAACCCCTCCTAACATTTTTGGACACTAAGGGGCAATTTATCATGGCCAATCCATCTAACCTGCACGTCTTTGGACTGTGGGAGGAAACCGGAACATCCGGAGGAAACCCACGCAGACACGGGGAGAACGTGCAGACTCCGCACAGACAGTGACCCAGCAGGGAATCGAACCTGGGGACCCTGGCACTGTGAAGCCACAGTGCTATCCACTTGTGCTACCGTGCTGCCGGTATGTTCAATAATTGGCCCCTTATCCCTACACTTGTCGCCTGCCCCCCAGCCAGTTTCCTAACCAGGTCGATTTTTTCCATCAATTCCATGAACTATAACTTTAGATAACAGTCTTAGATGAGGGACCTTATCAAGTGCCCTCTGGCAGTCCATATAAATAATCTCCATTTACCTTCCCGCTCCATTAATTTAGTTACGTCCGTAAAATCTCAGTCACGCACACTTGGCATGTCATTCCTTTTACAAATCCATGTTGATTCTCTTTGATGAACTGAAATCTTTTCAAGTGTCCAATCACCCTCAGCTTAATGTAAGACTCTAGCACTTTCCAGACAACCGCGAACAAACCTGAAATTCCCTGGTTGCCCTCTTTTAGCATTCTTAAATTAAGTAGTGCGGCCATGTTACTCTGCCACCATGGAACATGAACCTGTTGCTCTCTCTCAGGATGGCAGCATTCATCATCTCACTACTGCCAGTGCCACTGACATTGCTTAGCAACCAGCCAGCCAGGACTGCTGCCATCCACACTGAAATGGGGAAAGCCAGAGGGTCTCTCAGGGCTGGAGCTGCGTCAGCTCATCCGCCAAAGGCCAACTGCAGTGTCCCCCAGTGAAATTCAGCAACTTTCCAGCATGTAGCCACTGGGCAGGAGCACTAGGGCAGGTAAAGGCACAGGGAAAACAGGCACTAAATTAATGCACAATGGTGGTTAATTGACAGCATATGTCAAAAGAGAGATTTGCATTTATAAAGCAATGTTTATGCCCTCAGGACATCACAAAATGTTACATTGCCAATGAAGTACTTTTTGAAATGTACTGATTGTAATTACTGTTGTAATGTCGGAAACGTATGCATTTCGGTGAATTTGTCAGCAAATTATGGTGAAGTACAGGGATTCTTCCAATTTAATGTAAAGGATTAACTTTGTAGCTGGCTTTAGAGTTCATTTTCTAAGTCACTTTTGTTTGCTTTCAGTTTCTCGTCATTTACTCGCAGGGACATGTTTGGATACATTCTGGGCTTCCTTTTAATCTGGTTTTTATGCTGGTGGATGCGAGACAAACTTAAAGTGGGAAAGGTCTCAGACAAGAATGTATTCATCACTGGGTGTGACACTGGCTTCGGAAATCTAGCTGCAAAAGTCCTTGATAGAGGTGGGTTTCGAGTACTTGCTGGGTGCCTGACGGAGGAAGGGGCTCAAAATTTAAAGGAAGAGACCTCAAGCAGGTTGAAAACAATCCCGTTGGATATTACAAAATCTGACAGCATCGAGAACGCAACTGACCTGATCAAGCTGGAGGTGGGAAACAGGGGTAAGTGCAAAGCAAAGGGTTCTCCGAGCTACTTATTTATATGATTTTTCAAAACACTTATAAACAGCTACTTCTCATTCTTATTTTATGTAACATCATGGGCGGGATTCTCTGATAATGGGGCTAAGTGTTGATGCCGTCGTAAATGCCGGAGCGTTTTACGACAGTGTCATCTGGCTGCTAGGAGCAGCAATCCTGCACCGCACAAGGGTCCAGCACGGCACTGGAACGCTTCATGCAGCTCCAGCTGCCGATACGGGCGCCAGCATGGCTGGCGCGGGTCCACGCTTGCCGCCACAGGCGGCGCGAGTTCGTGCATGCGCGCCACATCTGGTGCGAGTTCGCACATGCGCGTGGATTGCCTTCTCCGTGCCGACCTCTGGGCAACATGGTGGAGCCCTACAGGGGCCCGGCGCGGAGGAACATAGGCCACCCCCCCCCCCCCCCCCGCCCCCCCCCCCCCGGATATGCCCGCCCACCAATCGGTAGGCCCTGATCGCAGGCCTGGCCGCCGTGCAGGCCCCTCCCCCCCCGGAGTCGGATCCCCCTCCCCCATACCAGGAAGGCCCCCGCAGCATGAACACAGAGGTCCCGCCGGGTAGGACCACATGCGAACGGCGCCAGCGGGACTCGGCCAAACTCGGCGGGACGTTTGGCCAGTCAAGCGTGGAGAATTGCCGGAGAATTGGCGGACTGGCATCTGAGCGGCGTCGCGTGATTCGTGCCCCCCAGCGCGGAGTCAGAGAATCCCGCCCCATATGTATTGAAAAATAAAAAATGTTACAATTTATTTTTAAATGGATTCATTGGAGGATTATGAGGAGAAACCCATAGGTGCAAAATTCATCTCTGCTGTACCACCTCCAGCGGATGCCTGGGACAGTGTGGTAGTCACCACTGTTGTATATATCACATACGAGATGTAATACGATAAGGCTCCTGTACTACAGGTACGGGCGTAGATCCCTGCCTGCTGGCTCCGCCCAATAGGCGGAATATAAATGTGTGTGCTCACCGAGCTGTAACCATTTCTGCAGCAGCTGCAGGAGGCTACACATCTCTGCTTAATACAGGCTCGATTACACTCTACTCTCGTCTTGTCGTAATTGATAGTGCATCAATTTATTCAGCAGAGATTTTACAACGGTGGACCTCCGCATCAAGCCAGATTGCCTGCAGCTGCACCCTCAAGCAGACAATGCCAAGTCGGCCTTCGCCCATTGGCCAGCTTGCTTCGAAGCATACATTAGATCTGTGACAGAACCACCCACAGAGGCACAGAAACTCCAGATCCTGTATACACGGCTGAGCTCTGATATCTTTCCCCTCATCCGGGACGCACTGACCTACGCTCAGGCCATGGCACTGCTAAAGAGAGCTACACCCAGCAGACCAACAAACTCTATGCCAGGCACCTCCTGTCCATGCAGCATCAACTCCCCGGTGGGTCTGTGGAAGATTTCTGCACGCCCTGGTGAGGGACTGCGATTGCCAGGCCGTTTCGGCCGGTGAACATTCCGAACTCCTAATCAGGGACACTTTCGGTATGGGCATAGGGTCGGCGTACATCGGCCAATGCCTCTTAGAAGGGGCTACCCTCAACCTCGCGGAGACCAAGAAACTCGCAATCTCACTAACAGTTGCCTCCCGTATTGTACAAGCGTATGCCCCCGACAGCACGGCGCCCCCCCTCCTGGACATCACGGACCCCACCAGCGAACACCCCATCGTGGACCCCACCAGCGACCGCCCCTAGCCAACCCCAAGCCTGCACCGCGCGGCAGCCAGCCAACCCCGGGGGACACAAGTGCTACTTCTGCAGACAGACAAAGCAGCACTGCCCGGCGCGGAGCACACTCTGGAAGGCCTGCGGGAAGAAAGGACATTTCGCTGCTGTTGCCAGGCCCATTGTTCCTACAACCCCCACGTTCGGCCCATGGGCGCTGCCATCTTTCATGCCTCAGAAAACGTGCGGCCAGTGGGCGCCACCACCTTCCCCCCATCAGGCCTCATGTAGCCCGTGGGCACCGCCATCTTTAACGCCGCCTGCCATGGGCGCCGCCATCTTCCCTGCCTCAGGACCCCTGCTCGTCGGGCACCTCATCGAGCCACTCATCGCCTGCAACTGCCGCCGACCAGCCAGGGGCCTTCCAACACCAGCTGCAGCTTGCCTCCATCACGATTGACCAGTCCTGGCCGCACAACCTCGCAACCGCGTCGACGACGGTAAAGGTCGATGGGCACAAGACATCATGCCCTCTTGATTCCAGGAGCACAGAGAGCTTCATCCACCCCGATACGGTAAGGCACTGCTCCCTTGCAGTACACCCTATCACACAACAAATCTCCCTGGCCTCCGGATCCCACTCCATGGAGATCTGGGGGTACTGCACCGCTACTCTCACCATAGAACATAGAACATAGAACAGTACAGCACAGAACAGGCCCTTCGGCCCTCGATGTTGTGCCGAGCAATGATCACCCTACTCAAACCCACGTATCCACCCTATACCTGTAACCCAACAACCCCCCCCCCCCCTTTAACCTTACTTTTTAGGACACTACGGGCAATTTAGCATGGCCAATCCACCAAACCCGCACATCTTTGGACTGTGGGAGGAAACCGGAGCACCCGGAGGAAACCCACGCACACACGGGGAGGACGTGCAGACTCTGCACAGACAGTGACCCAGCCGGGAACAGAACCTGGGACCCTGGAGCTGTGAAGCATTTATGCTAACCACCATGCTACCGTGCTGCCCCTATCGAGAAGATCCGGTACTGTGCAATCTGATACCATCCAGGGTATCGAGTTCAGTGACTTCCGGCTCTACGTCCTCCCCAACCTCTGCGCTGCCTTGCTACTCAGCCTGGACTTCCAGTGCAACCTCCAAAGTCTCACTGAAATTCGGTGGGCCCCTACCACCCCTTATTGTATGTGGTCTCATGACCCTTAAGGTCAACCCTCCGTCTCTGTTTGCAAACCTCACTCCGGATTGCAAACCCGTCGCCACCAGGAGCAGACGGTACAGTGCCCAGGACAGGACCTTCATCAGGTCTGAGGTCCAGCTGCTGCTGCGGGAAGGTATCATCGAGGCCAGCAACAGCCCCAGAAGAGCCCAAGTGATAGTTGTGAAAACTGGGGAGAAAAACAGGATGGTCGTTGACTACAGTCAGACCATCAATAGGTATACGCAGCTCGACGCGTACCCCCTCCCTCGCATATCGGATATGGTCAATCAGATTGCACAATACCGGATCTTCTCGACAGTGGACCTGAAATCTGCCTACCACCAGCTCCCCATTCGCAAGGCGGACCGCCCGTACACTGCGATTGAAGTGGACGGCCGCCTTTACCGCTTCCTTTGTGCTCCCTTCAGCGTCACTAATGGGATCTCGGTCTTCCAATGGGAGATGGACCGAATGGTTGACCGGTACGGTCTGCGGGCCACCTTCCCGTATCTGGATAACGTCACCATCTGCGGCCACGACCAGCAGGACCACGACGTTAACCTTTCCAAATTCCTCCCCACCGCCAAACTCCTCAACCTAACGTACAACAAGGAGAAGTGCGTGTTCAGCACCAATCGCTTAGCCATCCTCGGCTATGTGGTACAAAATGGAGTTCTAAGGCCCGACCCCGATCGCATGCACCCGCTCATGGAACGCCCCCTCCCCCACTGCCCCAAGGCCCTGAAACGATGCCTGGGGTTCTTCTCATACTATGCCCAGTGGGTCCCTAACTATGCGGACAAGGCCCGCCCACTCATTCACTTCAACGTTTTCCACCTGACGGCCGAGGCTCACCAGGCCTTCAACTTTATCAAGGCCGACGTCGCCAAGGCCGCGATGCACGCGGTTGACGAGACGCTCCCCTTCCATCAGATGCATCAGACGTCGCTCTGGCCGCCACCCTCAACCAGGCAGGCAGGCCCGTGGCATTCTTTTCACGCACCCTCCATGCCTCCGAAATTCGGCACTCCTCCGTTGAGAAGGAGGCCCAAGCCATCGTAGAAGCTGTGCGGCATTGGAGGCATTACCTGGCCGGCAGGAGATTCACTCTCCTCGCTGACCAATGGTCGGTTGCCTTCATGTTCAATAACACACAGCGGGGCAAGATCAAAAATGATAAAATCTTGAGGTGGAGGATCGAGCTCCCCACCTACAATTACGAGATTTTGTATTGCCCCAGTAAGCTCAACGAGCCCCCCGATGCCCTATCCTGAGGTACATGTGCCAGCGCACAAGTGGACCGACTCCGGACCCTACACGATGCTCTCTGTCACCCAGGGGTCACCCGGTTCTTTCACTTCATAAAGGCCCGCAATCTGCCCTATTCCATTGAGGAGGTCATGGCAGGTGGAGCGGGAGAATGGGACGGCCTGGAAGGCCGTCCAGCTGGCCGTACGGTCCAAAAATCTCCCAGTCTCCCGCTCGCAGGAGGTCCTCCCCGACACCCTTCACTCCATCTGATTGCTACTTTGCACTGCGACTGATGCAACCCCCCCATAAACGTCTCCTTGCCTTCCCCAGGAAGTGCACCTCCGGGGTTACACTCCGAATGTGGCTGGCAGCTCCAGGACCCGTTCTCCTCCGCAAGCACATGCGGCTCCACAAAGCGGACCCGATGGTCAAGAGGGTACAGCTACTCCATGCAAACCCGCAATACCCGACAGCCTCCAGGACACAGTCTCCCTCAGGGAACCTGGCACCAGCTGGGTCCCCATTCCCCCCCCCCCCCCCCCCGCTCTGCCCCGGCGCCATCCTTCCTCCCCCCCAGCGCACCTCACCACAGCCCCCGCTCCAGGATGATCTGTCCTCCCCTTGGTCCCACCCGGGGATGAAGATGAGGCCTACATGCTCCCGGAGTCACCGGCGGCCGAGCCGACGCCTGCATCGCCACCGGGACTACGTTGCTCACAACGGAGGATCAAGGCACCTGATCGGCTGAATTTGTGAACTTTCCCCAAAATGTTTACCTTAAAATGCATGTAAATAGTTTTCCACCACCCCCGCTGGACTCTTTTTTTATCAGGGGATGAATATGTTAGTCACCACTGTTGTATATATCACATACCAGGTGCAATACGGTAAGGCTCCTGTACTACAGGTACGGGGGTAGATCCCTGCCTGCTGGCCTTGCCCAGTAGGCGGAGTATAAATGTGTGTGCTCACCGAGCTGCAGCCATTTCAGCAGCAGCTGCAGGAGGCTACACATCTCTGCTTAATAAAGCCTCGATTACTCTACTCTCATCTCGTCGTAATGGATATTGCATCAACCAGTTGCTCCTAGAGTGGCTGCACAGCACAGCCTCATGAGAAGGGCACCTGTGCTGGCACCCAAAGTATTCATTGGAAGATTGTCCACTTTACACTAGTCTTCAAGGTATGTGCTGTATCAGTATCTGAACTAGTGGCTGTGAATGTGCCAACAAATGGCAAGACCTCACTCTGCTGTTGTTCTCTCGGTTCCTCCGTGAACTGCTGTGGCTGAAGTGGGAAGCAAACGGCCCATAACTACACCTTCGTGGTTTGCCCATTTTGCCAAAGAGCAGGAGGAAGGTGTGCTGGGAGTTGGCAAGTTGAGAAGTACCATCAGTGATGATGGATGTCACGGGCTTTGTTGTAGGTGAGCCCATAATGCTGAGAGCCATCTCCTCCAGAACGTGCAGGAGATGCTGGTATCTTTTTTAGGGTCTTATAAATAGCCAGGTCAGCTGATATCAATATTCTGTCAAATAATAAAGAAAATGTTTAATTATGCACATAGTAAATGTTATTCATGGCATTAACTGTAAATTAAGCTAGAAATATTAACGTTCCTTAATGATTCTGTTTACCATGTAACAATTATGGGGAAATGTTGGCGTAGTGGGAATGCCACTGAGCTAGTAATCCACAGGCCCAGGATAATGCTGTCGGAACATGGATTCAAATCCCACCAAGGCAGCTGGTGGAATTTAAATTGAATTAATAAAACCTGGAGTTGAAAGCTATTCTCAATAATGGTGACCATGACAATTATCGTTGATTGGTGTAAAAGTTGATCTCCTTTTTGGAAAGGAAAACTGTTGTCCTTACCTGGTCCGGCCTACATGTGACTCCCAACCCACAGGAATATGGGTTGACTATTAACTGCCCTCTGAAATGCCCAGAAAGCCACTCAGTTAAAGGGCAATTAGGCGTGGGCAATAAATGCTGCTCTTGCAAGTCATGGCTGCACCCCGAAATAATTGTTTAAAAAAATTACCTCGGCAAATGTTTAAGTTATTCTATCAATGCAAATTATTGCTGTTTACATATAATTGTCTTAATTTGTTCCTACAGGTCTATGGGGTTTGATAAACAATGCTGGAATACCAGGAATACTCTGTCCCACGGACTGGTTACAAATTGAACATTTCAGAAGACCTATAGAAGTGAATTTATTAGGACCAATTGAAATGACATTAAAATTGCTACCGCTGATTAAAAAGGCCAGAGGAAGAATAGTGAATGTAAGCAGTGTGCTTGGACGATTAGCTCTGACTGGTGGAGGATACTTCCCATCAAAATTTGGAATGGAAGCTTTCAATGATAGTTTAAGGTGAGGACATCATGCATTTCTAGGGCATTTAAACAATAGTGTTGCATGAAAACAACAAACATTAAGTAGATGTATACTCTTCTTCTTAGGGAGCTCTCGGGATTAAGGATGCTTCCACTCCCGTTTGATAGGTTCTGGAATGGCTGATAAGTCCAATGTGCGCTCTGCAGACCCTGCGAGATGTGGGGCAGGTGGTGCTTTAAGTGTTGGCCAGATGAGCTGTTTGAAGATTGTGTGCTCCCTCCATAGCCTCAACATTACCTATGTGCTTGGTGCCCTTCCGAAGGAGCCTTCTCCATTTTGGTGAGGCTAGATCTTCCTCAAGTTGCCACCACACACTGGTTTGACTTTTTGCTCTAGCTGTGCAATGGTGCCCCTGGTGGAACATTGAGGATTTAAAGCACTTTGTAGGTAGCATGTTTACTATCAGGGTATTCCGGTCCATGTAAAACCTGCAAAGTGTATGTGAAGAGTTGATTTTATATGCTATTTTATACATTTGGCTCTGTGGTAGTACTTTGCTTCTTGTGCCTGAAGGTTGTGGGTATAAAGTTCCACTCTGGAGACTTGTATATGTGATTTAGGCGAACACTTCAGTATGCTACTGAGTGAGGGAGTGCTACTTGTTAGAGATACCATGTTTTGGAAGAGACAAAATGGCAATGTTCTGTCTTCCCTTGGGTGTACTTAAAAGATCTGATGGCAGTACTGAAGAAGAGCCAGGGATTTCTCCTCACATTTGGCAATATTTCATCATCAACTAATATTACTAAAACAGATTTGGAAATTTTGACATTGTGAAAAGCAGTGACTGAAAGATATTTCATTCTACCTAATACCCTCAAAGATTAGACATTTCCCCTATTGCAGCAAGTAATTTGTTATCACATAGACAGCAGCAATTTCACTACCTTTAAGCATTCTTAGGCAGAAGTGCTATTTGAACATAAAATGATGGTGCATGAACTGTGCGTATGAATATTCATAGGATTTGTAGGTGAGCTACTTGCTTTATTTTTTTTTAACTTGAGCGTCGCTGGCTGGACTATCATTTATTGCCCATCCCTAATTGCCCATGAGGGCGCAATTAAAAACATTGCTGTGGATCTGGAGTCACATGTAAATCAGACCAGGTATGGATGGCAGATTTCCTTCCCAGAAGGACCTTAGTGAACCAGATGGGTTTTTACAACAATTGCCAATGGTTTCATGGTCGTCATTAGACTTTTAATTTCAGATATTTATTGAATTAAAATTTCACCAGCTGCAGTGGCGGGATTTGATTCTGGGCTTCTGGATTACTAGTCCAGTGGCAATACCATTATGTCACTGCCTCCACTTGCATAATATGCAAGTCTCTCAGTGCTATGGAATTAATTTATTTTCCGTGATTTAGTGTAGATGACACATGACCTAGGGGAACATGTTGATATCAGTACTTAGACATTTGTTTGCAAGTTATGGTTGTAAATTTGATTCTTCCATTCGTTAGGATACTGGTCAAGAAATCCAAACATTTTTAAAAAATTTATTAAACTGTGAGAAAGGATGCTTCATCCCAGGATTGATGACTCTGACCAATAGGTATCTTTTATGTTAAAACAAACTTTTATTTAAACATAGAATTAGCCAATTAATATCAAAGAAAATAGCTTGACAATTATCAGTTAAACAGTTCTTAAACACAAGGAAAAACGTAAACTTACGATCTATACCTGCGACTAACGCTAATTAAGCAACCCAATTCAGTACAAATGCCACTTATAAACAAAGTTAACAAACGCAGGTTACTTGCTTAGTTTTGTAGAAGCCTCTGGAGAGAGAGCTCCTTTCAGGAGCATAACCAGTACACTTCTGCTCAACCTAGCAGCATTTGGCAAAACTACTATTCAACTCAAAATCCTTCTGTCTTGTCAGACTCAAATCCCATGGCAAACTTTAAACCTACAGACAGACTTGGCTCCTCCTATTAATTACATCATCTGTATCCAACTAAGATTTCACATGACCTGCTTAGCCAGGACAAAATGCGACCCCTCATAAATTATCTACCCTCCAGGGAATCTATAGCAATCAAAAAATATCCCATTAGCCCTTTATCTGTAACTAAGTAAGTGGTTAGAATGAATCATGTTCTAATTTTTCCCTCCTTATTAATCTTTTTGACATTCTTTACTGTTCTTTGTATTTTATGTAATCTTCTGATCGACCACCCACCTTTGCACAATTAAATGCTCTTTCAGTTTGATACTGTCGTTGACTTTTTAGTCAGCCATGGATGGTGGTCCTACCCTTGCAGCTTTTCTTCCTCATTGGAATGGGCGACACGGTCGTACAGTGGTTAGCACTGCTGGCTCATAGCACCAGGGACCCGGGTTCAAATCTGGCCATGGGTGCCTGTCTGTGTGGAGTTTACACTTTCTCCCCATATCTGTGTGGGTTTCCTCCGGGTGCTCCGGTTTCCTCCCACAGTCAAAAGATGTGCAGGTTAGGTGGATTTGCCATGCTATATTGCCCCTTGGTGTCCAAAGGGTTAGGTGTGGTTACTGAGTTCCGGGGATAGGTTCGGGATGTGGGCCTTGGGAGGGTGCTCTTTCCAAGGGTCGATTCAGACTCAATGGGCGAATAGCCTCCTTCTGCATTGCAGAGATTCTATGACTCTCTGATTCTAATGTATCAATCCTATGTATTCTGAAGTATCCCATTAAATGTCGGCCACTATATCTCTATTGATCTATTAATCTCATTTGCCAGTTCATTGTAGCTAACTCTGCTTTTATGCCCTCATAATTGTTCTAATTTAAGTTAGATTAGTAAAAATATTTATTATAATAATAATCTTTATTGGTGTCACAAGTAGGCTTACATTGACACTGCAATGAAGTTACTGGGAAAAGCTCCTACTCGCCACACTCCGGCGCCTGTTCGTGTCCACAGAGGAAGAATTCAGATTATCTAAATTACCTAAGAGAACGTCTTTCAGGACTTGTGGGAGGAAACCGGAGCACCCAGAGGAAACCCACGCAGACACGGGGAGGACGTGCAGACTCCATACAGTTTAAAATTCTAGTCTTCGATGCACTCTTCTCTCCCTCAAACTGAATGTAAAATTCAATCACATTATAATTACTGTTACGTCCGGGTGCCTTCACTATGTGATTATCAATTCATCCTACCTTATTGCACGATACCAGGGCTAGTATAGCCAGCTGTTTGTTTGGCTCCAGAATGTGTTGTTCTAAGAAGTTATCTCTAAAATAATCTATGAACTCCTCATCTACATTACCTTTGCCAATATAATTTTTCCATCCCCCATGATTATTGCTGCGCCTTTATGATAAGCTCCCATTATCTCATCTTTTATGTTCTGTTCTACCATGCAGTTACAATTCAGAGGCCTGTACACCACTCCTACAAGTGAATTTTTGCCTTTACCATTTCACATCTCACCCCAAGCCGCTTCATCATCCTGGTTTCCTGAACTTAGGTCATCCCTTTCTGATATGCTAATACCATTATTAATTAACATTGGCGACCCTCCACCTTTGCCTAACATCCTATCTTTCCTAAATGTCACATACCCTTCAATATTCAGGTCCTAATCTGTGTCATCCTGTAACCATGTCTCTGTAATGGCAATCAGATCACACTTATTAATTTTTTGTTGTGCTACTAATGCATCTCTTTTGTTTCAAATGCTTTGTACACTTAGACCCACAGTGTTTAGTTTTGTCCTTTTATTATTGTTGATTTGCTCTTAGATTTGTATTCTCTGTCCATTCCTGTCACGAGTAGTTTATCATTTCCCATATTACTTCCTTTCTCTCTTGCCTTGTCTCTACCCTTCAGTTTATCACACCTTCCCAGACTTCATCCCTTGCCCCCTCTATTTAATTTAAAAACCTCTCCACTTCCCTAGTCATGTAAAGACACCAGCCCCAACACGGTTCAGGCTTAGGCTGTTCCAACTGGCCAGTGCCAGTATTGAGAAAGTGGGATCTGCACTGTTGGGATGGTCTGCACTTGAATATTTCCAGAAGGCATTTAATATTTCCAGAAGGCATTTGATAATTCCAGAAGGCATTGGAAAAGGTGCCACATCAAAGGTTATTGTAGAAAATAAAAGCTTATGGTGCAGGGGTAACATTGGCATGGGGAGAAGATTGACTAGCTAACAGGATACAGTGAGTTGGCATAAATGGTTTTTTTTATGGTCAGCAGGATGTGTGGTGAGGGATCAGTGCTGGTGTCTCAACGCTTTAGAATTTATACAAATGGCCTGGATGAATGCATGGTTATGAAATTTGCTGACAACACAAAGATTGGAGGAAATACATTCTGAAGAGGGCAAACAGAGGCTACAAAGAGACATAGATAGGAGAAGTGAATGGGCAAAGATCTGGCAAATGAAGGAAAGGTGAAATGCTACATTTTGGTAGGAAGAATAAAAAATAAACTTGTTATCTAAATAGTGAGAAGTTGCAGAGATTTGAGATTCAGAAGGATCTGGGTGTCCGAGTGCATGAATTGTAAAAGGGTAGTATGCAGATAGAACAAGTAATTAGGAAAGCAAATTGTTGTTATTTATTGTGAGGGGAATTGATTGCAAAAGTAGGGAGGTTATGCTTCAGTTGTACAGGACATTAAACCTTGAGTTCTGTGGACAATATTGGTCTCATTGCTTAAGGAACAATATAAATGTGTTGGAAGCAGTTCAGAGGAGATTTACTGGATTAATACCTGGAATGGGCTATTTGTCTTATGAGAAAAGGTTGTGCAGGTTAGGCTTGTATTTACTGGAGTTTAGATGAGTAAGATGTGACTTGATTGACACCTTTATGATCCTGAGGGATCTTGGCAGGGTGGATATGGAAAAGATGTTTTCTCTTGTGGGGACATGTTAAACTCGGGGTCACTGTTTAAAAATATAAGGTCCCTCATTTAAGACAGAGATAAGGAAAATGTTCTCTCAGAGAGTCCTGAGTTTGGAATTCTCTTTGTCAAAATGTGGTGAAAGCAAGTAGAGTCTTGAATATTTTTGAATCAGTCCGGGATCCATGATCAAGGAAGTGAAAGATTTTGGGGGAAGACAGGAACGTGGGGTTGAGATTACAATCACATCAGCCATGATTTGATTGAAGGCTCAAAGGGCGCTGTGGCCTTTTCCTGCTCCTAACTTGTATGTTGGTAGTTCCACCTGACTTGGGATCAACAAGAGCAGCAGATGTGATACCACATAATTACTTAACTCATTATTCTTTGTGCTATCTTTGATGGCGGGTCAAATTCCCATCTTTGTTCAAACATCAATTGAGGAACAGTTATTTCACTAGAACTGGACAAAAAATAGGTGGGATTCTCCGGTCCCCCAGCCATGTTTTTCTCAGCGGCGTTCCTTTCACTGGTGACAGGATTCTCTCTTCCCTCCGCTTGTCAATGGGATTTTCCAATGAAGCCACCCTACACCAACTGGAAACTCGCGAGCAGGGGTGGGCTGCCTGCAGGGAAATGGAATCACAATAGCCAGAGAATTGCAGCTAAATATATTTTCTACGTTGGGACAGTTCTACCACATAACCAACTAGTTGTTTCTCTTCTCACCTGTGTGCAAATATGATCTTTACTTAGGCGTGATATGAAGCACTTTGGAATAAAGGTTTCTTGTATTGAACCCGGCGTCTTTGTAACCAAATTGACTGATTGTGGCTTGCAACGTCATGAAAAGCAAGAGCTCTGGAAACACCTCCCGTCTGATGTGAAAAAACAATATGGAGAAGATTATTTAAAACAATGTAAGAAATGTACAACACTTTTCACTTTCTGAGGAACTTTCAGCCTTAATACTTACACTGTGAATACTAGCATACAAAACCTTTGCAATTCTTGTTTTAGTAATATCCCATTTAAAATAAATAATTGAATACTTATGTTAAAATTGTGAATAAAGGAGTGTGCACAATGTTTGGGAAGAGTAATTTAAGTATCTTGGTAAGTGCCAGAAAACTAAGCAATTGCCCATTTGTCTGAAATGCCTATGACCACACTTTATAAACATAAAGCCAGAATTAATTAATTCAGTGCATTACTAAGAAAAGCTGCAGAGATTGTTGTAACTGTTAAAAAAAGTTTGATCACTGCAGTTTCAGTCTGACTTTGCACTTAAATGATAAACATAAAATGTTATCATAGGTTGCAGTACAGCGTGGTGTAATCATGTCATAAGTATCTCACGGCATATATAATTACAGCATTTCCTGAGCTCAAAGAAACTGAAAAATCCTCTTATCTCTTTCTCAGTATAAGGCACTCACTCCGGTCGAAGAAGTGCACAAAACACTCTTTATTTTGACTAGAATTCACTTAATACACAGGCACAAAATTAAATCGAAAAACTTTTGAGAGTACATGGAAAAGTCCTTGAGATACTGAAGAGTGAAAGAAAAGGCTTCAAAATAATAGTAATTTCAGAAAAAGCTACAAAATAGAAGTCATTTCAACAAAAGGCTTTTTAAAAAGTAATTTTCATGAATGCTGCAAGAACTTGGCAGGCTAAAATTCTTCTCCTAATCAGTCATACAGATTACATTCTTAAGGGTATCTTTATCTATGGTTTAGCCCCTTATTTACTTTCATTGGTTCTAATTCTCAGCTGAGGTTTTCTGATTTATTCAAACAACTGTCTGTCACTTAGAACATGATTTGTTATCCAGGCATTGGTCATTACTTAAAATTAAGTAAGGGAGTCCTGGACTCCCGCATCATCGAGAATATCCTTCCTGCATCTCCCCTCTCGTCCTGTTGAAATTAAGAACAAAGGACAAAGAAAAGTCCAACTCAGGAGCAGACCCTCCAAGTCTGTGCTGATCATGATGTTGTAACTTTAAAAAATCCTTCTGCCCTTACTCAGTCCATATCCCTCTATTTCCTCACAATTCATGTACCCATCCAGATGCTTCTTAAATGTTTCTAATGTGCCTGCTTCCACCACATCCTCTGGCAACGCGTTCCAGCCACCCACCACTCTGTGTGAAAAACATACCCTGTACATCTACCTTAAACTTTCCCTCTCTCATCTTAAACCTGCCCCCCCTTGTAATTGACACTTCCATCCTTGGATATAGCCTTTGACTATCCAGGTTTCTATGAAGTGCCCCCTCATCCTTCTGAGCTCCAACAAATATAATCCTAACCAACTCAATCTCTCCTCATATGCTAATCCTGCCATTCCAGGAATCAGTAAGGTAAACCATTGCTGCACTCCTTCTATAACAAGAGCATCCTTCCTCTGATAAGGAGACCAAAATGCTCACACTATTCCAGGTGTGGTCTCACCAAGGCCTTGTTTAATAGCAGCAAGACATCCCTGCTCCTGTACTCCAATCCTTTCGCTATGAAGGCCAACATATGATTTGCCTTCTATACTGCCTGCTGCACCTGCATGTTTACCTTCAGTGACTGGTATACAAAGACATCCAGGTCCTATGTCCCCCAACATTTCTGGTGTGCTATTTGTGACCTCTTTTAAAGAGAGCTTTAAATTGAGGGGAGACAGATATAGGACAGATGTCAGAGGTAGGTTCTTTACTCATCGAGTAGTAAGGGCGTGGAATGCCCTGCCTGCAATAGTAGTGGACTCACCAACACTAAACTCATTCAAATGGTCATTGGATAGGCATATGGACGATAAGGGAATAGTGTAGAGGGACTTTAGAAGGGTTTCACAGGACGGTGCAACATCGTGGGCCGAAGGGCCTGTACTGCGCTGTAATGTTCTATGTTCTATGTTTTGTGAAGCCAGAACCCAAGTAAGCATTTAGTTGGTCAGCCATTTGTTTGTTCCCCATTATAAATTCCCCTCTTTCTGACTGTAGGGACTTACAATTGTCTTCATCAATCTTTTTCTCTTCACATACCAATAGAAACTTTTACAGTCAGTTTTTATGTTCCCTGCAAACTTACTCTCATACTCTATTTTCCCCCTCTTAATCAATCTCTTGCACCTCCTTTGCCGAATTCTAAACAGCTCACAATCCTCAGGTCTATTGTTTTCTGGCCAATTTGCATGCCATTTTCTTGGATCGAATACTATCTCTAATTTCTCATGTAAATCTTATTTTGGTCACCTTTTATGTTTTACTTTTGTGATGGACAGGAATTAACAATTGTTGGAATTCTCCCATGCGTTCTTTGAATGTTTCCCATTGCCTATCTACCTTCATCCCTTTAAGTAATGTTTGCCAGTCCATCATAGCCAACTCCTGCCTCATACTATCGTAGTTCCCTGTATTAAGATATAGGACCCCAATCTTAGAATCAACTGCATCACTCTCCATCTTGGTGAAGAATTTACCATATTATGGTCGCTCATCCCCAAGGGACCACACACAACTAGATTGCCAATTATTTCTTTCTCATTACACAATACCCAGTCTAGCATGGCCTGTTCTCTAGTTGGTTCCTCAGCATATTGATCCAGAAAACTATCCCATATACATTCCAGGAATTCCTTCTCTACAGTATTGTTACTAACTTTATTTGCCCAATCTATATGCAGATGAAAGTCAACCATAATTACAGATGTTCCTTTATTGCATGCATCTCTAATTTCCTGTTTATGGCAACTCTACCGCCTTTTCCTTGTTGTCTGTCCTTCCTAAATACTGTATACCCTTGGCTGTTCAGTTCAATTCCCTGCTCACCTTTCAATCATATATAGATGATTTGGAGTTGGGGACCAAGGGCAATGTGTCCAAGTTTGCAGATGACACTAAGATGAGTGGTAAAGCGAAAAGTGCAGAGGATACTGGAAGTCTGCAGAGGGATTTGGATAGGTTAAGTGAATGGGCTAGGGTCTGGCAGATGGAATACAATGTTGACAAATGTGAGGTTATCCATTTTGGTAGGAATAACAGCAAACGGGATTATTATTTAAACGATAAAATATTAAAGCATGCCGCTGTTCAGAGAGACTTGGGTGTGCTAGTGCATGAGTCACAGAAGGTTGGTTTACAAGTGCAACAGGTGATTAAGAAGGCAAATGGAATTTTGTCCTTCATTGCTAGAGGGATGGAGTTTAAGACTAGGGAGGTTATGTTGCAATTGTATAAGGTGTTAGTGCGGCCACACCTGGAGTATTGTGTTCAGTTTTGGTCTCCTTACTTGAGAAAGGACGTACTGGCGCTGGAGGGTGTGCAGAGGAGATTCACTAGGTTAATCGCAGAGCTGAAGGGGTTGGATTATGAGGAGAGGTTGAGTAGACTGGGACTGTACTCGTTGGAATTTAGAAGGATGAGGGGGGATCTTATAGAAACATTTAGAATTATGAAGGGAATAGATAGGATAGATGCGGGCAGGTTGTTTCCACTGGTGGGTGACAGCAGAACTAGGGGACATAGCCTCAAAATAAGGGGAAGTAGATTTAGGACTGAGTTTAGGAGGAACTTCTTCACCCAAAGGGTTGTGAATCTATGGAATTCCTTGCCCAGTGAAGCAGTTGAGGCTCCTTCATTAGATGTTTTTAAGATAAAGATAGATAGTTTTTTGAAGAATAAAGGGATTAAGGGTTATGGTGTTCGGGCCGGAAAGTGGAGCTGAGTCCACAAAAGATCAGCCATGATCTAATTGAATGGCGGAGCAGGCCCGAGGGGCCAGATGGCCTACTCCTGCTCCTAGTTCTTATGTTCTTATGTTCTTATATCTCCATAATTCTGACTACATCATACATGTTTATATCTATTTGCGTGATTAATTCATCTGCTTTATTGCAAATGATCCATTTGCGAAGTCACAAATCCTTAAGGCTGTCTTTTTAACATTACTTATTCTGTTCCCACAATTTTTCACTGATGCCCTGTTTGATTCTGGTTCTTTATTTCTCTGCCTAGCACTTTTCTTTATCCCCTTTCTGTCTTCTGTTCTTGTCCTTGTTCCCCCCTTCAGCAAACGGTCCTGGGGTCAGCCCGCATTGCGGAAGAAAGTGACAGAGGCATTATAATGGTTGTGAAAAGTGTTGTTTAATGTGCTGTATAATACCCATTTCTGATAGTGCTGCCCCCCAAACACCCAGGCCCTAACCCCATCCTCTTCCCACCCCTATCTAATCTCCCCCCCCAACCGAGTGCATTCAGTGATGCTTAGTAATGAGGTTGGGACATGGGGGAGGGGTTGGAGGAGCGCCACCTTATCCCAGGCAGTACTGGCTCCCTTGTGCTCACCCTCCAGGATCCTTGGAGAAACAGGACATCCCTCCTGGCCTCCACCACGTCCAGGTGCCTCCCCAGGTCAGCATCCCCAAATCTCAAGGCTGGTCTCCTGGGTGCCATTGTTGCAAGCTGGCTGGGCTTGGCTGAGCAAGTGCAGCTTATGTGCTGCTCGACATTGTTAGCAGGGAGCTGGCGAACGCGGTGCCGGCGAATCAGCTGGCGAGCCGGCATTCAGGGCAGGAAGCCCGTGAGGCCTTCTTGAGTGGACCAATTAACATTGAATATTGCCGGCCTCACTGAGCCGAGAGCCTGGAAACTCGTGGCAATTTTCGCTCGCTGCCACATTTGGAAATTTATCCGGAGAATCACGCCCTATGATTCTATGATATGATATGTTTTTCCTAGTTGAAGCTATTTAAACACAATTCCTAGCAGCAGCTTTTCACTAACCAAGGAACCTACTGTTTTTCTGTGACGGCACTCCTGGATTTCTTTTTCAAACTCAGCTCACTTCCGCAGTTCAGGGAGTCTCTCTCAGGTCTGGTTATCTCTGCCCCCAGAAGGCAAAAGCCTATCAATCTTAGCCTCGAAAATGCTCAAGGGCTCAACCTGCATGGCTTCCAGATCTTACTTACTAAGACTGCCACTTGCCTTCTTCCAACCCATCAGCAATGTTTCATGAATTACTAAATTAAAGACTAGACTTTAGATAGAAATTAGCCCTTAAATTCCCTCAGTCACCAAACTCCAACTTAAACACACTACTGCAGCTTAAGGCAGACATTCCAGCTCATGCAACAGACAGTTAAATTATTGTATATTAGAGCCTGCTGACATTGTCGGTTTGTGTAGTTCTGACCGAACACAGTTCTCGCAAGGGTCTTGTCCCTCTGCTGCCGACTTGGCTTTCTCATTTTGGTTGTTGGTAAGTCCATAGGAGGTTTTCACATTTTCTATTTTTACTTCATATTTCCCAGCATTTGCAACTACTTTTTATTTGTAATTTATTACTGTCTACTTCTCTAACATTTCTCTTGAACCATCCACAGCAGACACCAGGCAAGAGAAATTAATGAAAAAGTTGTCAAGTACAGATCTTTCCCAGGTGGTGTGGTGTATGGAACACGCTCTGACAGCCAAGTATCCTCGGACTCGGTATACTGCAGGCCTTGACGCAAAGCTATTGTGGATCCCCATGGCTTATTTGCCAACATTTGTAGCAGACTACCTCTTGGAACAGGATATAGTAATAGATTCAAATGCTGTATAAAGGACTCTCACTCCACCTTCTGCGTGAAGATTACTTTAATGGAAGCCCCGAGACTAGCAGGAAAATATATTTTCTAAAAGCAGAACTAACTTCACACATTTGCCAACATCTTGCTGCGACAGAAGAAGTGGCGTTTTTGCCAGAGCTGTCATACATTTGGACTCCATGTAAGACTCCGTCAGGAGTGTGTTGCAGGGAAAAATGAAGTACATCTCCATGTTAATAAGAGTACTGGATAGCTTACATTTGCATTCTGTAATGAAGAGGTGGATCAGAATACTCTACCCAGATTCCCGAGCCATTTCCGAAATGCAGGAAGATTGGTTCTTTAATAAAAGTTGAGAGCTAGTATTAGAGGAATGGTTGAAAGGATGGAAGTAAAAATTGAAGCATATGTAAATTTCCAACTTGTACTGATGACAGATATCAACCATTTCTTTCTCATTTCCAATTTAACATAGAAATATTCTCATTTTTCCCAGTTAGTGACTCCTGCAGCTCGGCCAGAGCTGCTAGCTGCTACTGCACAAAGATTTAATTTCAATATGCTGTATCCTGGGTAACATTGGTGGAGCAAGCGTATGGTTTTGATGGTTATGTAAACATCAGGTGCTAGAATTAAACTTTCACCAATTTAATGCCAGTTGAAATTGTTCAAACCAAAGTCATCCTTGTCTTCTGCATCTGGCTGTATCTCATGAACATCCTTTCAACAGCCACATTATTCTGTTCAACTCTTAAGTTCACTCGCATCCAGTCCACTAATAATATTGCTTTTGTCAACCCCTGGGAGAAATGCCCGCTGATTTTAATATCTCTTACCTCAACATTGATGTAATCGTCATTCTCACCCTCATCTGGTGAGAACTGCTTCAATAGTTTCCTCACAGGTTTCTCTATCTTATTCGCTTTGCTTAACCTAGAGCTCTTCAATAAGATCCCCTTTCTGCCTTAGTTTTTCATACCCATCATTCACGTACCTGCTAAACTCTACTGAGCAGAATTCAACTTATACCTGGGATCAATCAGCCATTATAAAAACCAATTGATTTTCATTTCTCAAAATCCATAATGACAGTAAGATGAAAATCTATCCTTGTTGACTCATTGGATCCCAGAACCTTTTTCTCATAGAATTTCTCAATGGCATCACTCCACACTATGTGAGTGATCTGGTGTCGACATTCACATTTTTTCAAAGCTTCTGCCCTCTGACATAAAATTAATATAACCCTGCTGTAGCATTAGGGGCCAATCTCTCAGGCACTATATCCTACCCTGTGGTCTTTTCTACAGACAACTATTTTGTCTTCCCACCTCCCTCCCTGTTTTCAAGAACCTTCTGAAATATTTTCCTTGACTACATCTACAGCCTCTCTCCTACATTTCCTTCCTCTGTTGCTCAATGTCGACCGTGCTGCTTGGTAAAACAACTCAGGCATTTTTAAAAATATGTGCACTGTTATAAAAGTTGTCAGTGCTCTTAAATGGGTCACCAATATCCTATATGTTGCTTTTCATTCTTAATGTGGTATAATATTTATATTTGATTCAACAATTCAATATATCCATTTTCTTAAAATAATGATTCGCTCAATTCTGAGCTGATTAATGAACTTCAAGAATCAGTTGGACTTAAAAATTACAAATGCAAACATTTTGGAATCCTTAATGTATGTGTAAAATTAAGTAAACAACCTTAGTTCTGACTGTCCTTAAAATGAGTGTTTGATTTTGTACTTCCATTTACAATGCAACATTTTCTTGCGATTTTGTGTGGAATCTTGTGATATGTTAAATGAAAAATATAACCAAATTATACCCAATAATTATTTCTTATTAAAAATGTAGCACCACCTAACGCTTGTTTTTGAGGTAGGAATGCTACCAGCCATGTGATAGTTTTTCCTTGGAGAAGCCAAATGTTGAATCTACTATTGATTCAAAAGCAACAATCATACACACGCTACCAGGGTCATTTGTGCCATTAGGTTACTGTTGTATCTGTGGGAAGAACGTGTTTTCGAGCTTTAATAGCCTGTCTTCTTGAAATCATGGATTTTTGTTAAACTCTAGCCTGAACAGTAAAATTGAAATTTCCCACTCCAGCAATTGAAAAGATTCTGAGTGGAAATAGATGTGCTCAGTCTCAATTAATTGGGGTTAACCCAATTCATTGCAGAACCAGCAACGCAACTGCAAACCTCAAGATGTTTGGCATAAGTTGAATTAAAATGATTATCTAGTTCAGCTATTGGGAAATGCAAACATTCATGCTGATTCACTGAAGGGCTGCTTTCTGAGTTCCATAGTTTTGATGCAATGTTGGTGCAGAGTACAAAGGTTTTGACTGGATATCTGATTTGATCCACACCTAACCTCATGCAATGACACTTTATGAAAATAAAGGGCTTTCAGGCCTTGCTTATGCAACAAAAGATGGGAGTACAGCATCACGGGCGCGATTCTCCGCTCCCCAGGCCGGGTGGGAGAATTGCGGGAGGGCCGCTCTAGCACCCCCTGCGATTCTCCCCCCCCCCCAAACTGGTGTGTCGCGTTTTGCGACACGCCGCTCGGAGAATCGGGGGCCGCCGTTTTTCACGGCGACCGGGGATTCTCTGGCCCGGATTGGCCGAGCGGCCTGACGTTCCCGACCTGTTCACGCCGGCGGCAACCACACTGGTCGCTGCCGGCGTGAACAGCATGCGACAGTTAAGTGTGGGGCCTGTGGGATGCGGAGAGGGGATTGAGCACCACGGGCGTGCTCTGGAGGGGACTGGCCCGCGATCGGTGCCCACCGATTGTCGGACCGGCATCTCTAAGAGACGCACTCTTTCCCCTCTGCCGCCCCGCAAGATCAAGCCGCCATGTCATGCGGGGCAGCGGAGGGGAAGATGGCAACCGCGCATGTGGGGGTTGGCGCCGGCCAACCTGCGCATGCGCGGCTGACATCACTTAGGCGCCGCCGGCCGCGTCATTCTCGGTGCGCCGCCTTGACGCTAGCGTCAAGGCCCGGCGGCCGAGTTTCCCGCAACGCCGCTCCTAGCCCCCCAGGGGGGGAGGAGAATAGGGGGTGAGGAGCGGCCTCCAACGCCATCGTGAAACACTCCGGGTTTCACGCCAGCGTCGGCCGTTGCGGAGAATTTCGCCCCACCTTTTCACCTACCATGAGTAGAGAGATTCAATCCTACAACATCAATGGAAAAGTTAAGAGATTTATCATGCTGCTTTCCCCTCTCCTGTAATGATTTCCAACAACGCACACTCAACTGGTTCTACCAGAATGTACAAGTAAACCAAAAGGTTTATAATCCTTTAGTGAGTACATCATATGTACTAGTTGTTAGCCAGATTTACCTTCTCATTGAGAGCCAAGTCCCAATAGACCTTGCAGTTTCTGCACTTCTGCAGACCAACTGTAGACCGCCCATGCTCAGTTTTGGTAAAGTTCCTTGGAGTGAGGATCGGTGCCATAGGCCTGCGCTAAAGAGAAAACAGTGTGAAAGCCAGTTAGGTGACTGTGAGCAGACTACTATTGGAGGCAAAAGTCGCAGGTAAAGAGGGAATGCAGAGAGGGGACAAGGTGGTCCCAAATGGAAGTCCGAAACAGGCCACAGAGACATTTCCTAGGCCCTAAAGGAAGATGGATGAAATTAGCAGACATTAAGTGAAGAGAAGCCCAGTCAATTGGAGGGAACAGGAGAATCCCTGGTGATCCAGGAGGGCTCAGGTGTAGGCCTGCAGATCCAAGGTGGCATCAAAAGATTGGTGACTCCATTTTGTGGGCCATTGAGGAGAAGGTAACCTTTTGGAGTAATAGTATTCTGCTCACCATGACTGAAGAGCTGAGACTTAGTCGCCTACTATTCTCCCTATACACGCACATGACTGTGGCAAAATCTGGCTCCAACTCCATCTACATATTTGCTGATGACACGACCATGGTGGGTCAGATCCCAATCAATGATGAGTCAGAGTGCAGGAGGGAGATAGAGAACCTAGTGGAGTGGTGTAATGACAACAATCGGGGCAGCACGGTAGCAGTGTGGATAGCACAATTCCTTCACAGATCCAGGGTCCCAGGTTCAATTCCGGCTTGGGTCACTGTCTGTGCGGAGTCTGCACATCCTCCCCGTGTGTGCGTGGGTTTCCTCTGGGTGCTCCGGTTTCCTCCCACAGTCCAAAGATGTGCAGATTAGGTGGATTGGCCATGATAAATTGCCCTTAGTATCCAAAATTGCCCTTAGTGTTGGGTGGGGTTACTGGGTTATGGGGATAAGGTGGAGGTGTTGACCTTGGGTAGGATGCTCTTTCCAAGAGCTGGTACAGACTCGATGGGCCGAATGGCCTCCTTCTGCACTGTAAATTCTATAACAATCTATCCCTCAAAGTTAGAAAACGTAAGGAGCTGGTCATTGGCTTCAGGAAATGAAGTATCATATACATCCCTGCCTGCATCAATGGTGCCGAGGTGGAGATGGTTAACAGCTTCAAATTCCTAGGTGTGCACATCACCAACAATCTGTCCTGGTCTACCCACATCGATGCTACAACCAGGAAAGTACAACAGCGTCTATACTTCCTCAGGAAACTAAATAATTCTGCATGTCCACATTGACTCATCAATTTTCATAGATGCACCACAGAAAGCATCCCATCTGGCTGCATCACAGCTTGGAATGGCAACTACTCGGCCCAAGAAAGTAAGAAACTACAGAGAGTCGTGAACACAGCCCAGTCCCGTGAAATTGCCTCCCTTCCATTGAGTCTGTCTATACCTCCCGCTGCCTTGGGAAAGTGAGCAGCATAATCAAAGACTTCTTCCACTGGATTATTCTCTCTTGCAACCTCTTCCATTGGGCAGCAGATATTGAAATCTGAGGACACGAACCAATAGGTTCAAAAACAGCTTCTTCCCCGCTGTTACCAGACTCCTGAGTGGCCTTCTTATGGACTGAACTGATCTCTCCACACATCTTCTCTGCTGAAGTACTACACTCGCCATGCTTCACCCGATGTCTGTGTCTGTGTATTTACATTGTATATTTTTTAATAAACTTTATTAATGTCACAAGTAGGCTTACATTAACATGGCAATCAAGTTACTATGAAAATCCCCTAGTCACCACATTCCCGCACCTGTTCAGAAACAGTGAGGTTGAATTCAGAATGTCCAATTCCCCCAGCAAGCATATCTTTCGGGACTTGTGGGAGGAAACCGGATCACCTGGAGGAAACCCACGCAGATACCAGGAGAACGTGCAGACACCGCACAGACATTGACCCAAGTTGGGAATTGTATGTCCTATGTATTGAATGATCTGTCTGGAACTTCCGCAGAACAATACTTTCACTCTACCTCGGTCCATGCAGCAATAAATGAAATCCAATCTGGTCCAAGTTGTGCTGTAAGTTGGTACTTGAATGCAAATTCAGGAATCCAGTGGAATGGATGCTTGGGAGACAACATTGGGATACTATTAAGGCAACATCTTTGAATGTAAAGACTTGTATCCTTTCTGAGAGTTTCAGTGAAATTGGTTGACTCACCCTGTTTACTGATGTATGGGTAGGTTGCAATGAAATCCATGGACTCTGTCTTGGTTGCATTTGCCATTCAGTGTGCATTCTGGTGTGTTCAAGAACAATTTGCCTGTTAATTCACATGTACCTCATAGTAACCATGAATGTTAGAGTATAACACAGATATTGTACATTGTTTTATCTTTCTGAACTAATATAGTAAACTTTATTTTTGTTTGATCAAAACCCATGGAATCTAGTTGCTTTATTCTCTTAGTGTGTTGAATTTCAATCTTTGTCTACTTGCAACTACATGTTATTGGTCCCTTATCCATTCTTACCAAAAACCTATGTTAAGGATCATAACAATTTATTGATTTCTAAATAAGTTGCCTCTTTCTAACTGTATTTTAACTTTTCCATGTTGTTCTTCTCTGTATTTGCGTATTTCTATAAAGAGGCATCCTGTTTCCAATTATGGGTACAGCACAGAAGGAACTTACTCAGCTTGTTGTGTCTATGTTGGTTCTCTGCAAGAGAAATTCAGCTATAGTGCCATTTTCCTGCCTTTTACAATGGCCCTCTTCAGTTAAGGATCCAATTCTCTTTTGAAAACCATGATTGAAGCTGCCTTCATCACACTCAGGTAGTGTATTCCATATCCTTTTTAAAAAAAATAATTTTTATTGAAAAATTTTGTATTTATATAACAACGAACAGCAATAAAATACCAACAATAACAATAACAATAACAGTCATAAACATTCGTCCAACCTCAATGAACAACAAAACATATTAACAACAAATTAAATTAACACAATATTAAGTTAAATAACCATAGAAAAAATAGAAAAATAAAGAAGACCCTCCTCCCCCCCCTCCCCTAACCAGCCACTGCATAATTAAGTTTCTCCTCATGTCACCATTGCTTCAATTACCATTCACCTTAAATATATGTCCTTTGGTTCTTGATCTTTCCACCATTGGATCCACCATAGGTTCTCCCTATTTTCTCTGTCCAGACCCCTCATGATTCTGGTGTGAGCCTAGTCCAATGCCGGCATCTCCACCTCATGATTGTGAACACCTCTATCAAATATCCTCTCAGCCTTCTCCAAAGAGAACAACCCTGGCTTCTCCAAATTCTCTGTAATTCAAGAGGGAATTAGATGATTACTTAAATAGAAACAATGTGCAGGAGTAAGGGAAAAGACAGGGGAATGGCACAAAGTCATGATGCTCATTTGGAGAGACAGTACAGACACGATGGGCCAATTGCGCTGGGACTATTCTGTGATTCTGTGAGCTGAAGTTGCTCATCCCTAGAATCTTTTTTGCACCTTCTCTGATGTCTTCACATCATTCCTAAAGTGTGTTGTCCGGAACTGAATACTCCTGTTGTGGCTGAACCTATTCTTATTTAGGTTCCCAATATGATTTTTAAACCTCTCTTTGAACCTGCACTGCCATTTTTCATGATTTGGAATCTTATACACCCAGGTCCTTCTGTTCCTGCGTCCTTTAGAATTGTACCCTTTATTTTTTTATTGCCTCCCCTCAATCTTTCTACAAAACTGTATCACTTTACACTTATCTGTAATAAATTTAATCTGCTACTTGTCCTTTTGCAGTTCACTTCACAATATTTCCAGATTTGAGGCCATCTGCAATATACTCGTTCTAAATGAAACTCTCCTTCAGGAACCATTGCTCAGATTTAGTGGTAATAATGATGTTGGAACTGTCAACGTTTGTCGTCATTGCTCCTCTGAAACTAACAGCAGTCCTATTACCTACATATGCACAGATAAATGTAAAAATCCGTGTGACGTTAATGTCTCTGTCACTACTGCGATCAATTAGAAATCATTGAACTGATGTGAGCTTCCACTTTGCTATTTGTCTTGCTGTAAAAAAAGAAATCCTTGAAAGAAAGTATACCTTGTTCAATGAGTTGATAATTGTGTATTAAGTTCATAATTACTGCTCAGAAGTCTAACTGGTCCTGAAGGATTTCTAAAAATATTTATTAAAAGTCAAATCTCTCTGTTAAGAAGCTCATACTTCACTTTTATTAAAATGTGTTTATAATACGTTAGCTTCTATCTTAATGCCATGTGTATGCCCTGGTCTTTTATTTTGCTATCTTTAAATTGAAACTTTAAATTAAAATTGAAGGAATCCTGCCATGCTGTCTGTGAGAATACCACAATGTGATTGGCTGCTTACCCTGTTTGGCAACGTCACAGATTCTGGATGGTTGAAATCGAACCACTTGACACAAGTGATTTTTCAAGGTTTTTTTAAGGAAATTATATGGTTAATTTTTAAAGTTACTTATATTGCACAATCCTAAATGATGATTACATGTAATCTACATAACTTGTTCATTTTTATTATTTCCCTGAAGAGGGTGGAGCACAAGCATTCTGACTGTGGGGGATGGAGAGAGGTGTGGTACTAGGAACAGAACGCAGTTCCATTGGGTTTCTTTTAGAGTATCCAATTAATTATTTCCAATTAAGGGGCAATTTATCGAGGCTAATCCACCTACCCTGCACATCTTTGGGTTGTGGGGGCGAGATCCATGCAAACATGGGGAGAATGTGCAAACTCCACAGGGACAGTGACCCAGGACCGGGATCAAACCTGGGACCTCGGTGCCGTGTGGCAGCAGGGCTAACCCACTGCGCCACCGTGCTGCCCCTTTTGTTTAACTTTAGCCCTAAATTCTGACCAAGGGGAGTGATGAGACCTTTGTAGAATCCCCCACCTCTTCTTCCAGTTGTACTTAGTAACAGTGAGTCAGTCATCCTTTGACATCTTTACTTTCTTCCACTTGGTTTTTCTTAAAACATACAGTTACTTTATTTTTAATTATGAATCAACTTTTACATAGAAGAAGCAATTTTGGATTGTCTAATCAATGTCCTGAAAGAATTAACACCTATCTTTTAAATTTCAATCATTTTAAGTACATTTGGTTTGCTTTGTGTTCCTGATTATCCCACAATTGATTCAGCTCCATTCCCTTTGTTATGGATGGGGAGAGGTGGGAGGATAACCTTTCCATTTTTCCTCACCTCTTAGTTGCTCGCAACAAGATATATATTTCGAGCGAGTGCTTGAAACCTTTTGAGTTTGTAACTTTGAAGAATAGACACAATACAGACTTTATGGCAAGTTTAAATCAAATTAAAAGGTAAGTATTTATTCAGACAGCACACAGAATATAAACAAAATGAAAACCCTCACTCCCTCAAGCGTATTGACATGCACCCACAATAATGGATGAGGTCTAGAGGTGAAGCATGCACTTAGGTTGGTAACAGGGTAACAGGAAACAAATCACAGGTGGGATTCTGCATAGGGCGATGCCGAAATTGGGAAAGACGATTGGGCGGAGAATTAGTTTTGTTGGTGAAATTGCGGTAGACGCCAGGTTCATGCCAAATCGCAATTATCCGGTGCCTCGACAGCAGTGTCAATGCGTTCCACTCCACATGCAGAGTAAATACCATTTGCATATCATTAGCGGGCCTGACCCGGTATTCTCCAGGGCCTCTGCGATTCTCCACCTCCACAAGGGGGAATTCCTGGCGTCGATGTCCACGTGTGCTTTTAAAAATCAAGAAACAGGTACTGTGGCCAATGAGGGAGAGGGAGGAGGTATGGCACAGAGAGGCACAACTGTGGGTGCAGGTCTTGACACTGGCAGGGCTGGCTGGGGGGAGGGGGACCCTGCCAAGGCCAGCTTGGGGGGAGTGATGGGGAACAGCTGACCGGGGTGACCCCCACAGAACTGGGGAATGCCCAGGTAGGGACCGGCATTTCCACGGCCTGCAAGACAGCCATCTTGCTGTGCACCAAACTGACCATCCACATTGTCCCCTAGTTCTGCCAGCCATATGGGTTCCACAGATGAACAGGAGGCAGCTGCTGAGGATGGAAAGCCAGCCGCCCAATGGGCTCTTCTGGGTCCTTCCTCAGCTTGATGGCTGGGTCTTCAAGGTGCGTGGTGGTCCCCTGCACATGGGTTGCCATTTCCTGCCTGTGTTGGCTTTGCTGCCGTCTCCTGCATCTGCTCCACTCGGCTGCCATCAGCAATGTGAGGACAGTCTCCATGGGAGGAGTATTGTGAGCAGTTTTGGGCCCCATTTCTAAGGAAGGATGTGTTTGCCTTGGAAAGGGTCCATAGGAGGGTCACAAGAATGATCCCTGGAATGAAGAGCTTGTCGTATGAAGAACGGTGAGGACACTGTGTCGGTACTCGTTGGAGTTTAGAAGGATGAGGGGGAATCTTATTGAAACTTACAGGAAACTGCGAGGCCTGGCTAGAGTGGACGTGGAGAGGATGTTTCCACTTGTAGAAAAAAACTAGAAGCAGAGGGCACAATCTCAGACTAAAGGGACAGTCCTTTGAAACAGAGATGTGGAGGAATTTCTTCAGCCAGAGGGTGGTGAATCTGTGGAACTATTTGCCGCAGAAGGCTGTGGAGGCCAAATCACTGAGTGTCTTTAAGACAGAGATAGATAGGTTCTTGATTAATTTTGTGTTTGATTGTTGGCAGCTGACTCTATGGTGCTGACATTCTTAGAATTCAGGCACACTGTTCAGGCATCAAGGTTTGTTGGACATGCAGTGTACTAATCATCCTCTTGGACATGCCTCGAGGAGCCACTTGAGAGTTGAGGAGCATGAAGTATTGTCACAACTAACAGGGATAAGTGTTTGGTAGGACAGACAGGCTACAGCTGTAGTTGCCTCTGTTGTGGGTCTCCAAAATATTTAAAGATTGCTTGAAAACCTCACAGACGCAAAGCCCCTCAGCTCCCAGCCCTGGGACAAGCCACAACTTAAAACGTTACAGCCACCTGACCAAGCTCAACCCTCACCCACTCAGAGCACTGGAGCAGCAGCTCCGATGCCCTTGAGCATGCCGGAAAATGGAAATGGCTACTCACCTCCGCACTTCCCCTCAGTGGCCATTGAGATAGCTTCGCGTTTTTAAACGGAGTACTAAACGACGCCCGCATGACTTCCCACTTGCGAGTTGGGTAATTCCCGGGTGGCTGTTGCATTCAACCTCATTCCCGTTAATGAGATTGAAATGAATGCAAATGGGGGTCAATGATATTCATGCCATATTTGGAAAAGATCCTGAGCTCGCCATTGGGTCGGGTGAACCGCAGAACGGTTCGCGCCCACCGCGTACCTCGAGTTTGGCCTTTACCGATATTCATCCAGCACGCCTGGATTCGCGCCGGGCGCAGCGCAATGGTTGAATCACGGCCAATGATTTTTACTTGGTTCACATAATTCAAATCCTATATAATTTTTATTTGTCCCTGAACAGTTCCTTTGACACCACATCAAGTGAATGTAAAAGATGAAATTCAAAATATTAATATGCTCTTTATGTCAAGTAACAGAAATGATAAAATACAGAGATGGAGCGGGAAAGGTAGGTCTCATGGTGGATGTGCAAACATGCAAAAAGTGTGCATCTGTAATTTACCATTTATCTTTAAGGTGCTAAATTAAGGTGCCACATTGAACTTGTGTCCCCTTGTAATTTTCAATTTCGCCCTGGGAAAAAACCTCCAACTGTTCACCCTATCTGTACCCCTAATAATTTTATAAACTTCTATCAGGTCACCCCTCAGCCTCGGTCTCTCTAGGGAGAACAATCCTAGTTTATTCAATCTCCCCTCAGCCAATACCCTCCATGCCAGGCAACATCCTGGTAAACCTTTTCTTTACTCTCTCCAAAGCCTCCAATTCCTTCTGGTAGTGTGGACACAGTATTCCAAATGTGGCCTAACCAACGTTCTATATAACTGTGACATAATTTTCGAGCTTTTATACTCAATACCCTGTCCTATAGTCAAGCATGCCATATACTTTCTTTACTACCATTTCCACCTGTGCTGCCACTTTTAAGGATTTGTGGGCCTGCACGCCCAGATCTCTCTGTCTCTATGCTCCTGAATGGTTCTGCCATTTATTTTATAGCTCCCACCTGAATTGGATATACCAAAATGCATCACCTTGCAATTGTCCGGGTTAAATTCCATCTGCCATTTCTCCGCCCGATTTCGCAGCCTATCTATAGCATTGTATTCTCTGACAATCTTCATCACTATCCGCAACTCCTGCAATCGCAATAACATCCGCAAACTTGCTAATCAGACCCGCTATGTTTTATTCCAAGTCATTTATTTATATTACAAACAGCAGAGATCCCAGTATTGATCCCTGCAGAACACCAGTTTAATATTTTAAAGGATCAGATCTATGTATGCATGCACTTAAATGTCAAACTGCTGTTGTAGCTGAATGTTTATTTTTTCTTGATTATTTTCAACAATCCTAGCATGCTCTATTGAATAAAAATACTGTTTCTGGCCTATGTAATCTTTCAGAATCATGTCTAAAGAGCATTTTATGTAAACTTCCATTTGCAGATGTAAACACTGTGCTCTGATTATCCAAAGCGATTTTTAAATATTCGTTAACTATTGGATAAAGTCAGTGCAGAAAATGTTTTCAATGTTTTGTCAAATTATCGTGTTAATGCTTTGAGCATGCAGAATTAAAACAAGTCAGGCAAGCATCATGAATTATGTTTGATCTTGTCAAGTCAAAGTAAACCAATTGCGATACTGTGATTCTGTGTGAAATATTGATTTTTATGAAGAAAGTGGTGGTGCAGTAAGTGAAGAATGCTATATCGTCTCATTTATAGAACCAAGGGGCAGATTGGCTCCGAGAGAAATAGGATGATTACATGAGAACTCCCTACAGCACTCGTATCCCTCTCTTCCCCCAACGAGCCCAGCATCCTTTCAGGGTATTCGTTCTAACCCTGCTGACACATTTGTTCTAGCCTAACACAGCATCAAACAAAAGTAATCCATGGCAACATCATTAACTCTAATGATCAGAACAACTCATATGAAAATAATCATGTATTAGATTTCAATTTCAGAGAATGAGTAACAGTGAAAAAAAGTTTACACATATAATTAAACATTTAATGCTGACAGGGGTTCTCCTTATTATGTGGCAGTTAATACAGCCTCTCTGGCCAAATTCATAAGAATGGTTGCTTAAGTGAGGGACAAGAGGCTTATCACTGCCTGGGAGACTACCAATATTCATCTTCAACTTTAGCATAGAAGTAAGGGCAGGATATCTGAGGGAAAATAAGGAATCCAAAAAGTTCCTTGTCGGTGCTCTTTCAGCATGAATGATATGCGGCAAGCTATGTGCTTCATGTCTGTTAGCTATGAGTCAGATGGTCGCATTCTTGCCTCTGAGTCAGAAAGTTGTTGCATCAGGTCCCATTGCACAAACTGAACAAAAAACCCCACAAAGTTGATGTCTGTATGGAGCATAGAGGCTACTTCTTACCGATAAGCCAGAGACTCTGGGCGGGATTCTCTGTTGCCCGATGCCGAAATCGTATTTGCCGATTGGGCAGAGAATGGGCTCCAAAGGCGAAATTGGGGCCAGCGGCGGTTTGACGCCAGTCAGTCATGCTCTGCCCCCCTCGGAAATGGCGTAATCACGACGCTCAATGCGTGCCATTGCAATGACGCTGGCGTATCATTGGCCAACCCACCCGCGATGCTCCAACCCCGATGGGCCAAGTACCCGACGGCGTGGGACACGCATGGTCTCACGTGTGGACTGTGTCCAGCGCTGCCACACTTAGTCATGATCCGTGCCGCTGGCCGGGGGGGGCCTTCCGTGAGGGCTGGAGTGACTGGTGGGGGGGTGGCCAGGGGACGGCTAGGGGGTGGGCTGTGGAGTCGCAATTGGCCGGTTGGGTCCGCACACGGCTGGCGCCATGTTGTACGTCACAGCCACTGCAGGTCGTCAGCATGCGCATGCGCCGGCCGTTTTCGGCGCGGGAGCTGGTAGTTTCACCCGGCGCTGGTGCTAACCACTCACTGGTCCCGGAATCGGTGAGGGTATCATGCCAATTTTTGGTTGTAAAAGACCACACATGCTCCGCCTGCACCGCCACTTAGCAGCTGAAAAGGAGTATCCAGCCCTCTTTCATCTCTCTCTTGTGTGCAAAAGGAAACTATAATATTATTTAAAGAATGGGGAAGTTATCACTCATTTCAAAGCTAATAGTTTTTCCTTTATCAACATCACAGATTGGCTGGTAACTTCCGAGCTCCAGGACAGTGTAACTGGGGTATCCCAAAGATGCGCTGGGAAGCCACCCCTTGCTCCCCCGGAGGTTCCCAGGTAAAGTTTGCACGACAATTGCCCTGCACTTGGAACCATCCGAAACTCCAATTTAAGTTGCAAACTTTGAATGTTTCCGACTATGATACACAAAGGGTGGGATTCTCCATCGGCGGATCCTCCACTTTGCCAGTAGCGCACTCACACCCGCGGATTTCCCAACGGCATGGGATGGCCACAATGGGAAACCTCGGGCAGGATTCTTCAATAATGGGGCTATATCCCCACTCCAGCGTCAAGAAGAAAGTCCAGAGTGATTCTCCAACATGAAGGGGACTAGCAGGGCCCCGGAGTACTCCACGCAGTTTTGCCTGCTGATATGGGCCCTGCAGTTCCAGTCACGCAGTGCGGCCGCCAAAGGCCTACGCTGTGCGCATGCCCGGACTCGCACTACGGAGTGGGCCTGAAAATATAGGCCCCCCCCAAGATAGCGTGTGCCCGCGGATCGGTGGCCCCCAATCGCTAGCCTGCCCGTCCCTGAGACCCCCCCCCCCCCGGTGAAGGTTCCCCCCGACCCCATCAAGGGTCAAAGGAATCCCATCCATTGACTCTGTCTACACCTCCCGCTACCTTGGGAAAGCAGGCAGCATAATCAAAGACCCCGCCCACCCGGGTTATTCTCTCTGCACGACGCCTTCATCCTGGCACACTCAATGATTCCTGACATGTTTGAGATGCCCCCCCGGCTTGGGGGATTGGTTCCTGGGAGGCAGGGATTATCCACTGAAGTCATAGTTGATGACGCCTATATCGGAGGCCACAGACTGACGCCCACGCAGCGACCAGGGACATGATCGACTGGTGCTTCGGAATCCTGAAGATGTGGTTCAGGTGTCTAAACGGCTCAGGAGGAACACAAATCCGCGTCCGATGAGAACGGTGCGGGGGAGGGTGAGGGTGGGCAGGGTATGGGGCCCAGGCATACACGGGAGGCTGCATGACGTGTGCACCAGGGCCAAGACTTCTTCTCAGAAATGGAGAATCCCGCCCCATGTTTAACTAACTTGCTGGAGTTTTTAAAGTGGTTTTGAAGAGGAATGCTGCTGATGCGGAGTACATGGACGTTCAGAAGGCATTCGATACAGTGCCACACAACAGACTTGTGAAAAAAGTTATAGCTCCTGGAATAATAATAGCAACATGGATACAAAATTGACTGAATAATAGGAAGCAGAGAGTAATAGTCAATGGATATCTTTCAGGCTGGAGAAAGATTGCTAATGGTGTTCCCCAGCAGTTGATATTGGGACCCTTGCTTTTCCTGATGTATATTAATGATCTAGATCTTGGTGTTCAGGGGACAATTTCAAAGTTTGCAGGTGATAGAAAACTTGGGAGTATTGTAAACTGTGAGGGGGACAGTGTAGATCTTCAAAGGGTTTAGACAAGTTGATGAAGTGGGCAGATTATTGACAGATGAAGTTCAATTTGAAAATGTTTCAGTTGATTAATTTTAGGAGGGAGAACATGGAGAGGCAATATAAAATAAAGGGTAAAATTCTTAAGGGGGTGCAGGAGCGAAGGGACCTGGGTGTTTATGTGCATAAATCATTGAATGTGGCAGGATTGGTGAAGAGAGCAGTAAAAAAGCATATAGTATTCTGGGTATTATTAATAGGGGCAGAGAGTACAAGATCAAAGAAATTATGCAGAACTTACAGAAGATACTAGTTTGACCTGGGTGCAACACTATAGGAAGGGTCTGATCGCATGGGAGAGAGTGATGAAGAGGTTTACAAGAATGGTTCTAGAGATGAGAAACTTTACTGCTGAGGATAGATTGGAGAGGTTGGGACTGTTCTCCTTGGAGAAGAGAAGACTGAGAAGAGATTTGATAGAGATGTTCAAAATCATGATGGGGCTCAACGGAATAAATAGGGAGAAACAGTTTTTCGAGAACGAGACGGCACAGATTTAAAGTGATTTGCAGAAGAAGCAAATGCAATGAAAGGAAAAACCTTTTCACACAGGGAGTGGTCTGAGCACCAAGCACGGGGAAAGCACTAAACACCGAACTAGGGAAAAGCACCAGGGGAGGGAAAAGCATCGACTTAGGGCAAAGCACCGAGCACCAAGTGAGGGAAAAGCACCGAGTACCAAGGGAGCGAAAAGCACCAAGCACCGAGTGAGGCCAAAGCCCCAAGTGAGGGAAGATCATCGACTGAGTGAAAAGCACCAAGTATAGAGCCAGGGCAAAGCACAGAGTGAAGGAAGAGCACCGAGTGAGGGAAAAGCACTGAGCAAGGGCAATGCACGAGCACCAAGCGAGGGCAAAGCACAGAGTGAGGAAAAAGCACCGATCACTGAACAAGGGCAAAGCACCAAATGAGGGAAAAGCACCGTGCGAGGAAAAGCACCGAGTGAGGTAAAACACCGAGCGAGGGAAAAGCACCGAGCAAGGGAAATGCATCGAGTGAGGGAAAAGCACCGAATGAGGTAAAACACCGAGCACCGAGTGGGAGAAAAGCACGGAGTGAGGGAAAAGCACCGAGTGTGGGAAATGCACCCAGTGAGGGCAAAGTACCGAGTGAAGGCAAAGTACCAAGGGAGGGAAAGCACCGAGTGAGGGAAAGCACCGAGTGAGGGAAAAGCACCGAGTGAGGGAAAAGCACCGAGTGAGGGAAAGCACCGAGTGAGGGAAAAGCAGGGAATGAGGGAAAAGCACCGAGTGAGGGAAAAGCACCGAGTGAGGGAAAGCACCGAGTGAGGGAAAAGCAGGGAATGAGGGAAAAGCACCGAGTGAGGGAAAAGCACCGACTGAGGGAAAAGCACCGAGCGTGGGAAATGCACCGACTGAGGGAAAAGCACCGAGTGAGGGAAAAGCACCGAGCGTGGGAAATGCACCGAGTGAGGGAAAAGCACCGAGTGAGGGAAAAGCAGGGAATGAGGAAAAAGTAGGGAATAAGGGAAAAGCATCGAGTGAGGGAAAAGCAGGGAATGAGGGAAAAGTAGGGAATAAGGGAAAAGCATCGAGTGAGGGCAAAGAGAGTATCTAAGGAGATTTGGACAGAGAAATTATGAGGACAGAAACCCATTTAATACCTATAACAGAAGGGGAGATATGGAGAATGACAATGGGAAAATAAACCCCAGAAATGCCAGGGGTATGACAAATCGATGTTTTCGATGTGACTCTCAATTTCATTATGCTTTCAATTGTCCAACATGTTATAATAGATTGTTTGAAGCTACACATGACAAGGATGAATCAGAAGAGGCAAGAGACAGTGACCAGAAAGAAGGCATTGTCCTATTAACGAGAAGTTTTACTCCAGTAATGAGAGTGTTGGCTGCAGAATCCTGCTGTATTGGACAATGGCTGCATATCTACTTTGTGTGGAAATGACTGGTTACAATGTTACCTGGACTCTTTAAATACTGTAAATCGTATCAAGGTTAAAGAATTTGAAAGTTCCACGAAATTCAGGTTTGGGGATGATAATACCCTGAAGCCACTGAAAAGAGAGGTGATCCCTTGCAATATTGCCAGACTGAATCATTTAATGAGCATAGATGTTTTATCAAGTGAGATACCTTTGCTTCTGAGCAGACCGTCGATAAAGAAAGCACACATGAAATTGGATATGGAAAAGGATAAGGCAACAGTTTTTGGAAAGACGGTGGACTTCCAATTTACATAGTAGGGACACTATTGTATTCCATTACTGTCAAATACTACTTCAGGTGCAGTCATTAAGGAAGTGTTACTAGCAGCTGGAAATGGGACGATAGCTGATAAAAAGCTCATTGTATTGAAACTGCATTGGCAATCTGCGCATCCACCACCTTGGAGGCTGAAATATTTATTAAAGGATGCAGGGATGAGGTTTGTAGGGAGTACAGAAGGACACCATCATGACCGATAGTAACCCTGGCAGGGATTTTAACAACATTATGGCCATGGACCTTAAGATCTGGGATAAAGCTAACAACATATTTATTTTTGAATTTTGTAGATTTAGCAACCAGATTTAGTCAATCAACGATTATACTCAGTAAAGAAAAGAGGGTAATCCTGGGTCAGATCATGGGAAAATGGATAGGGACAGAAATGGGCCCACCAGCAAAATTCCTCAAAGACAATAGGTGAAAATTTGCTAATGACGAGTTTAGGGATATGTGTGAAAACGAGAATATCACAGTCATGAATACGACTGCGGAAAGCCCATTTAGTAATGGTGTGTGTCAAAGGAACCATACTGTAAGAGATGACAAGCATATCAACAGCCTTAGCATGGGGGTAGATGCAAAGAATTCATTGCAGATGGCTGGGGGCTATGGTCCCTATAAAGTAATGTTTGGTAGAAATCCTAAAATTCCGTCCATTTTGAATGAACAGCCTCCAGCTTGGGAAGGTGTGACATTATACAAATGTACAGCATGTGAAGAGTTACTGTTATGTTGAGCCTAGCTACTTGAAGAAGCTAAGGGACAGTACTAGAAGTAGCACTGGCTGTTTGACTTGGGGAAGAGACTAGATCTGGAGCTGACAACGATAAGATTCATAGTGTATTGAAGAGTTAGTTGAGATGTAATAGTTATAGTTAGTGGATAGAGGTAGTGTTAGAGAGTATAGTTTAATTTTTACATGTATGTTTGCTATTTAAAAGTGTCGAACTGAAATTTAATAGTGTTAATAAAATAGTTTAGTTCTTCAAAAGAGCTTTGTGTATCTTTGTGATCACTATGCCTTCCATCCTGGAAACCCCTCACAAAGATCCTCGCATGGTACCAGGTTGTATTCCAGAAAGGCAAGCAGTAAGAAAGAAGGAAGAAATAAATCAGTGCATCTATACACATTGAAATCTGAAAAGAATAAAGAAAAAACCGAGACCAACATGTATGCTGTGCAAAAAACAAGTACCTTCAAGATGTCCAGTAAACTGAGTTTAAATTGGAAAATCTTCAAGCAGCAGTTTGAGGTCTTTCTCTCTGACTCTGCGCTTAAATCAGCTCCTGACACTAGAAAAATAGCTCTCCTACTAAATCTGGCCGATCTGCAGGCATTTGAACTCTTTAACTCATTTGATTTCTCAGAAAATGAAGTTAAAAATATGTATCAGAAAGTTATGGAAACATTTGATTCTCATTGCAAAGAACAGGGCAATGAGGTGTATGAAAGATACATGTTTAAATAAAGGGTGCAGCTAAAAGGAGAATCTTTCGACTATTTTCTAACTGATGGGGCTCCGAGCGCAATCCTGCAATTTTTCCTCAATCATTGAATCAATTCTGCATGACCAAATTGTGTTTGGCATATTTGAAGAGCAAATTCGGGAACATTTACTAAGAAAACCAAACTTAACTTTAGAAGAAGCCATCAACCTCTGTAAAGCAAGTGAGCAAGCCACCAATCAATATGCTGAATTCAGATCCCGTGAAAAAGGTGCGAATTTCAGCAACATGGTCGGCGCTTTGCCTCTGTGGAGCAGCTTAAAACAAATTGTGCTCCAGCAGGTAGCCGTTTTGCGCAGGTAAGAAAAAAAACGCAAAATGGACATTCGATGTTCTGCGCATGTGCCAGATCAGTTCACACATGCGCACTTTGAAAAAGGACACGAACTGGAAGTTGACCGATTTGCGTGTGTACACAACATGTTTACGCATGACATCACCATTGTGATGACATGCACACTTTGTGGACACTCCCATTTAAAGCAACACTGTCCTGCATTTGGTAAAAGTTGTACATATAACAAACTCAATCATTTTGCTACACAATGAAAATTTAACGCAACACACCAGAATCAGTTTTAAAAGGCATTTCAACAGCATAAAGGCAACACTACAAAACATGGAAGAAAAATAAATAAAATTAAAATTCAAAGATTGATCTCCCTATGCCTACTTCACTGGACAACTTCATAAAGAAGCAATCGCTAAAACAAATGAAGACGATACTGCTGAAAGACCAATTAGGCAACAATCCGATAGGAATAAAGATTGGATAGAAACATTGAAAATAAATGGATCAAAATTGGACACTGGCGCACACGCTAATCTGATAACAGAATCAGATTTGGGCAAAGTAGAAACCTGTCCAAAATATGAAAAGACACATTGTAGATTATCAGACTACAATGGAAATGAAATAGCAACAAAAGGTTCATACTACCTCATAGTTCAAAGTGGTAACATTAAAATTCCACTTGATTTTGAAATTGTGGATGACACAAAATCCTCAGTTATTGGAGTAGATGCATATATCCAGCGAAATCTGATTCAAAGAATTCATACTGCCAGATTTTTCTCTGATTTGCTAAACAACAACATTGAATCCATTTTGAGCAACTTCATGCATGTGTTTAATGGAATGGGGGCAATACCAGTTACATACAGCATCAAACTTAAACTCAAAGAGAATGCTAAACCCGTTATTCATGCTCCCAGATGAGTACCAGCACCTCTAGATAGGATGCAGCAGAATGGCATCATATCAAATGTTACCGAGCCAACAGACTGGGTAAGCTCAATGGTTTGTGTTAAATAACCAAATGGCAACCTCAGAATCTGTATAGACCCCCAAGGACTTTAATGATAATGTAAAAAGGAAACATCATCAGATTCCAAAACGTGAAGAAATTTCAGCGGATATGGCGTATGCCAAGTTCTTCACCAAGCTTGCTGCATCTAAGGAATTTTGCAACTATGTCTGAATGAGAAGAGTAAATGACTCTGCACTTTCAACACTCCTTATGGTTGATATTGTTTTAATAGACTGCCCTTCTGAAATATTTCACCATGCCGTGTTTTGAAGGCATTCCAGGTGTATGTGGACAATGTCATCATATAGTCCAATACACAGAAGAACACTGACAGACTACATAAAATTCTCACCAGAATTGATTCCTGTGGACCCAAACTAAGAAAAATGCCAATTTGGTATTCAGAAACTAAAACTTTTGGGAGATGTCATCACAAAAGCTGGAGTGCAACCTGACCATTCAAAATTTGTATTTGATTTATTATTGTCACATGCATTAGTATACAATGAAAAGTATTGTTTCTTGCATGCTATACAGACAATGCATACTGTACATAGCTAAGGAAGGAGAGACTGCAGAATATAATGTTAAAGCCATAGCTAAGGTGTAGAGAAAAGATCAACTTAATACGAGGTAGGTCCATTCAAAAGTCTGATGGCAGTCGGGAATAAGTTGTTCTTGAGTCAATCAGTACATGACCTCAAACTTTTGTATCCTTTTCCCGATGGAAGAAAGTGGAAGAGAGTATGTCCGGGGTGCGTGGGATCCTGAATTATGCTGGCTGCCTTTCTGAGGCAGCAGGAATTGTAGACACAGTCAACGGATGGGAGGCTGGTTTGCGTGATGGATTGGGCTACATTCATAACCTTTTGTAGTTTCCTGCGGTCTTGGGCAGAGCAGGATTCATAGCAAGCTGTGATACAACCATAAAGAATGCTTTCTATGGTGCATCTGTAGAAATTGGTGAGGGACATAGCTGACATGCCAAATTTCCTTAGTCTTCTGAAAAGTAGAGTCGTTGGTGGGCTTTCTTAACTTTGGTGTCGGCATGGGGGGACCAGGACAGGTTGTTGGTGATCTGTGCACCTAAAAACTTGAAGCTCTCGACCCTTTCTACTTCGTTCCCATTGATGTAGACAGGGGCATGTTCTCCACTACGCTTCCTGAAGTCGATGATAATCTCCTTTGTTTTGTTGACATTGAGGGAGAGATTATTGTCGTTGCACCAGTTCACCAGATTCTCTATCTCATTCCTGTACTCTGTCTCATCATTGTTTGAGATCTGACCCACTACGGTGGTGTCATCAGCAAATTTGAAAATCGAGTTGAAGGGGAATTTGGCCACACAGACATAGGTGTATAAGGAATATAGTAGGGGGCTGAGGACACAGCCTTGTGGGTCACCGGTGTTGAGGATGATCGTGGAGGAGGTGTTGTTGCCTATCTTTACTGATTGTGGCCTGTGGGTTAGAAAGTACAGGATCCAGTCGCAGATGGAGGAGCCGAGACCCAGGCCACGGAGTTTGGAGATGAGTTTCATAGGAATAATGGTGTTCAAGGCTGAGTTGTAGTTGATAAATAGGTGTCTGAGAAAGGTGTCTTTGTTATCTAGGTTTTCCAGAGTTGAGTGCAGGACCAGGGAGATGGCGTCTGCTGTGGACCTGTTGCAATGGTAGGCAAACTGTAGTGGATCAAGGCAATCTGGGAGGCTGGAGTTGATTCGTGCCATGACTAACCTTTCGAAGCACTTCATGATGATGATGTCAGAGCCACTGGACGATAGTCATTAAGGCACGCTGCTTGACTTTTCTTTGGTACAGGGATGATGGTCATCTTCTTGAAGCAGATAGGGACCGCAGATTGTTGTAAAGAGAGGTTGAAGATGACTGCGAATACCCCCGCCAGCTGATCAAATGCAAATAAGAAAGCCATATCGAGAATGCTCGGAGTTGTCAACTTTATGGGGAAATTCATTCCCAACTTATCAAGTAGGACAACGGCATTAAGAAACCTGATAAAGAAAAATGTTGCATCCATCTGGACGCCACAACATGAAGTGGAATGGCAAGATCTAAAGTCATCTTTAATCATAGTTCTGGCATTCTATGACTCAACACGAGTAACCAAAATATCAACAGATGCAAGTCAAAATGACATTGGCGCAGTCCTACTACAAAAAGCAGACGACGATTTGTGTAAGCTTGTTGTGTATGCATCTTGCTCCATGACGCAAACTGAGTAAAGGTATGCTCAAATTGAAAAAGCCTGCCTAGGTTACTTGACGGGCATTACTAAATTTCACTATTATGTCTATGAACTGCCACACTTCTTCGTTGAGACAGATCACCGTTCGCTAGTAAATATAATCAAGAAAGACTTAAATGACATGTCGCATGATGCTGAAGCTGCGGCAATATGACTTTGAATTAACATATACACCAGGAAAAGATTTAGGACTTGCAGATACGTTATCCAGAGCCACAATGCACAAGGATAACAAAGTTGTTGATGTTGTACTCAGTGTTGAAGCACAAGTCAACTTCATCACAGCAATGCTACCCATCACAGATGCTAAACGACAAATAATCAAAGCAGAAACTACGAGATTCGACACAAATATCTGCGTACTGATTGGCCTAAAGGGAAAATTACAAACTTTTGCAACATCAGAGAAGACCTGACAATTATCGACGACTTTCTGTTGAAAGGGCACCACATTGTCATTCCATCATGTCTTAGACAAGATATTCTTGCACAAATCCAGGAAGGGCGTCAAGGCATTGAGAAATGTAGAAGAAAAGCACAGCAATCGGTGTATTGGCCGGGAATCAACAAGGATATAGACAACAATATTCAACAGTGTCGGATATGCCAAATGAACAAACCAGCACAATGTAAGCAGACCTAGGTGGAAAGCGAACTAGTTACTCAACCATGGTCAAAAGTTGCCATGGACATATTTTACTTTTGAGGCTGTGGTTATTTGATTATCACTGACTATTACTCAAATTTTCTGGAAGTTATCAAATTATCCGACTCAACAACATAGTCAGTTGTCAGGACAACGAAAAATGTATTTGCCTGACGTGACATACCAGTTACTGTTGTCACAGACAATGGACCACGTTTTAGCAGCCTGGAGTGGTTACAATTTATCGATGACTACAACTTCACACATGTAGCTTCTAGTCCACTATACCCGCAAGCAAACTGGAAAGCTGAAAAAGGGGTGGGAATTGTGAAGCAGCTTCTCAAGAAAGCAATGGAGGACAAAAAGGACTTTGATTTAGCACTGTTAGCATTCAGGGCGACACCATTGTCATCGGGGCTCTCTCCAGCACAACTTTGGATGGGACGAAAAATATGTACGACGCTACCTACCAATTATTCCAAACAAACATGAACAAATCGGGCAGCACGGTGGCACAGTGGGTTAGCCCTGCTGCCTCACAGCGCTGAGGTCCCAGGTTCGATCCCGGCTCTGGGTCACTGTCTGTGTTAAGTTTGCACATTCTCCCCGTGTTTACGTGGGTTTTGCCACCACAACCCAAAGATGTGCAGGCTGGGCGGATTGGCTACACTAAATTTCCCATTAATTGGAAAAAATTAATTGGATACTCTAAAATTTAAAAAAAATGAACAAGTCGTGCATCAAAAAATGCAGCGACTGAAGAATAAGCAAATTAAGTATTATGACAACTCCAAACCACGATCTGCGCTCGGAGAAGGTGATAGTGTAGACATTCATAATCCTGACGTGATCAGAACAGAATCTGGAAAGGTTTTTCGAAGAAACTGAAGAGGTCACTTGAAACTTTAACAACCTGTTACATTCACAGAATCAACCACAACGCGTTAACAACACATATTTCCTACAAATGCCTTTCCAAAAGCTATATTGTCACATGTATCAGATAATGCAAATAACAATGTCATAACATTAAAAAGGTCTACAAAACGTAGGAAACTTCCAAACATTAAATCTGTAAATCTAACATTGGTTCTTTATCATTGTAAACGTGCTTTATAATACTGTAAACAAGCAAATGTATAGCCATTCAACCTGGTATGTAAAACAAAAATGGAACATTTAAAGAAAGGGGAAGTGACATTATAAAAATGTACAACGTGTTATTTTGAGACTAGCCACTAGAGGGGGCGAAGGGACAGTACAATAAATAGCACTGGTTCTTGGGCTCGGGGAAGAGACGAGATCTGAAGCTGACAATGATAAGATTCATGGTGTATTGCAGAGTTAGTTAAGATATGGAGGGCCGGGCCTCTTTGGCACCGTTCACATCTGTCCTCCACCTCCGGGAAGACCTACTCATACGGTTTCTCGTTAAGTGGGCTCTATGTACCACTTTTAGTTGCGTCAGGCTGAGCCTTGCGCACGTGGAGGTGGAGTTGACCCTATGCAGTGCTTCGCTCCAGAGTCCCCACCCTATCTCCATCCCCAGGTCGTCCTCCAATTTCCTTCTTGTTGCGTCCAGTACGGTGTCGTCCCTATCTACCAGTCGGTCATACATGTCGCTACAGTTCCCTTTCTCTCGGATACTTGCGTCCAGTAGGTCTTCCAGTAGTGTCTGTCGTGGCGGTTGTGGGTACGTCCTTGTCTCCTTTCGTAGGAAGTTTTTGAGTTGCAGGTACCGTAGCTCGGTCCCCCCAGCTAGCCGAAATTTCTCTGTCAGTTCGTCCAGTGTTGCGATCCTGTCGTCCGTGAACCACGCCCACATGTTCTGGTCTTGCCCCAGACTTGTGGAGTACTGGACAGCCTTCTTCGAGGCTATGTCCAAAGTGGTGGGGGTGAAGGTGGAGCCATGTCCGATAGTGGCGGTCTTCGGGGTTTCAGAACAGCCAGATCTATTCCTGGGGAGGAGGGCGGACGCCCTTGCCTTTGCCTCCCTGATCGCCCGCCGTAGAACCCTGTTTGGCTGGCAGTCAGCAGCACCACCCAGAGCTGCAGACTGGCTGTCCGACCTCTCGGATTCTCTCCAAATGGAGAAAATCAAATTCGCCATTCGAGGGTCGGACGACGGCTTCCACAGAACGTGGGAGCCATTCATGCAATTGTTCCGGGACCTGTTTGTGGCCAACGTACAAGAGGAAGAATAGTCGGGGGAAGGTAGCCGGCAGGGGGGGGGGGGGGGGGGGGGCTACGGGCTCGTTACGGGGGTTTGATGGCTAGCTAAGGCCCAAAACCAAACTAAATAAATGCCAATAAACATGTTGGGGAATGTAAAATATGTATGCCGGCGAAAAGGGGGAGGCCACAGTTATTACTACGAAGATGCTCACCTGTAAATATATATGTTAATTTTTGCGTGTTCTTTTTTTTCTCTCTCTAACAATTTGTAATTTGTTCAATATAAAACATGAAAACTGAATAAAAAACATTTATTAAAAAAAAGATATGGAGGGCGATTCACCCATTCCGCGCCATCCGGGAGAATCGATGTTAACGCCATTTTTCCACATGATGCCGGTCCGACGCCATCCCGCCATTCTCCCAACCGACGGGAACGGCTTCATCGGGGTAGGCGCCGCGTACGCCGGAGAATCCGCCGAGAGCGAAATTGAGGCACTTCACACAGGCCCCCGCTATTCTCCGGCACGACTGGCAGACGAAGCGGAAGAGGGAGGTGAGTAGGCGGGCCCGTCCCGGCAACCAGGAAGTAGCGTTCGCAGCTGGTGATGGGGGGGGGAGGGGGAGTGGGGATGGGGGAGGGGTGGGGAAAGGAGGGAGGGAGGGAGGGAGGGGGAGTGGGGAGGAGGGAGAGTGGGGAAGGGAGGGATGGGGAAGTGGGGGAGTGGGGATGGGGGTAGGGTGGGGAAGGGGGGAGGGTGGGAGGGGGGGGGGGGGTGGGAGTGGGGAAGGGAGGGAGGGGGGAAAGGGGGGACTGGGGAAGGGAGGGGAGCGGGGAGTGGGGGGAGGGGGGAAGGGAGGGATGGAGGGGGAGTGGGTAGGAGGGAGAGTGGGGAAGGGAGGGATGGGGAAGTGGGGAGTGGGGAAGGGGGGTAGGGGTGGGGAAGGGGGGAGGGTGGGAGTGGGGGGAGTGGGGAGAGTGGGGATGAGGGGAGTGGGGAAAGGAGGGATGGGGGAGTGGGGAAGGGAGGGAGGGGGAAGAGGGAAGAGGGCGAATTGGGAAGGGGGTAGGGGAAGGGGGAGGGTGGGAGTGGGGAGAGTGTGGGATGGGAGGGATGGGGAGTGGGGAAGGGAGTTAGAGATGGGGAAGGGGAGGGGAGTGGGGGCAGTGGGGAGTGTGGGGAATGAGAGGGATGGGGAGTGGAAGGGCAAGGGAGGATGGGGACGGGGGAAGGGAAGGGATGGGGGACACAGGGGGCGTGGGGGAAGTGGGAGGGATGGGACGGAGGGGGAGTGGGTAGGAGGGAGAGTGGGGAAGGGAGGGATGGGGAAGTGGGGAGTGGGGAAGGGGTAGGGGGGAAGGGGAGGGAGGGGGGGGGGGGGAGTGGGGGGGGGGGGGGGGGGGGGGGAGTGGGGGAGGGGAGAGAGAGGGGGGAAGGGGGGGACTGGGGAAGGGAGGGAGCGGGGAGTAGGGTGGGTGGGGAAGGGAGGGCGGAGTGGGGGGAGTGGGGAGAGTGGGGAAGGGAGGGAACGGGAGTGGGGAAGGGGAAGGGGAAGAGGGGGTGGGGAAGGGGGTACGGGGGAGGGTGGGAGTGGGGAGAGTGGGGAGAGTGGGGATGGAGGGCTGGGGGAATGGGGAAGGAGGGAGGGAGGGGGGAGTGGGGGGGTGGGGAAGGGAGGGATGGAGGGGGAAGGGGAGTGGGGAAGGGAAGGGGAGTGGAGGAGTGGGGAGAGTGGGGAAAGGAGGGATGGGGGAGTGTGGAAGGGAGGGAGGGGGAAGAGGGCGTGGGGAAGGGGGTAGGGGAAGGGGGAGGGTGGGAGGGGAAGAGGGAAGAGGGGAAGGGGGTAGGGGGAAGGGGGAGGGTGGGAGTGGGGAGAGTGGGAATGGGAGGGATGGGGAGTGGGGAAGGGAGGTAGAGATGGGGAAGGGGAGGGGGAGTGGGGGGCAGTGGGGAGAGTGGGGAATGAAGGGATGGGGAGTGGGAAAGGGAGGGATGGGGAAGGGGGAAGGGAGGGATGGGGAAGGGGGAGTGGGGAAAGGAGGGAGGGGGAAGGGGGGGAGTGGGGAAAGGGGGAGGGGTGGGGAAAGGAGGAGGGTGGGAGTGGGGAAGGGAGGGAAGGAGGGGTGAAGGGGAGTGGGGAAGGGAGGGAGGGAGGGGGGAAAGGGAGAGTGGGGAAGGGAGGGAGAAGGGGCTGGGGAAGGGAGGGAGGGGGGAGTGGGGGAGTGGGGAAGGGGGAATGGGGAAGTGTGGGAGGGGGCAGTGGGGGGAATGGGGAGAGTGGGGGGAGTGGGGAGAGTGGTGAAGAGCGGGAGGGAGGGGGAAGGGGGAGGGGAGCGGTGGGGAAGGGGGGTGGGGAAGGGGAGGGGGGAGTGGGGAGAATGGGGAATGGGGGAGGGGGAGAGTGGGGAAGGAGGAGGGTGAGGCTTGGGGGAGGGGGAGGTGGAGGCGGTCTGGACAGGCAACGACAGGGCTAAGGAGGATGGGTTGTGTGAGGGAGTACACGGAAGGGGGAAATGGAAGTAGGAGAAGTGGCGGCGTTGTGTTCTTGAGAAGGGGGACGGAGGAGGCAGTGGGGCAAATGATCCCACCATCCTGCCGGGTTGTGGGGGGTGGTGCCAAGCAATGTTGGGCCACGGGACGGGGACCCCCAGATGGAGTGCGGTGGCAGGAGGGTGGCGAAGACATCGTGCCAAACTGGCGCCATGGTGAAGGGGTCTGTCTGCTGGCCCTGCGATGCGGAGGGACGGGTTGAGTGGTGCGGGAAACGGACACCGTGGTGAGCCGCCGAAGTTAGCCACTGCCCGACACAAAATGGAGAATTGAAATGCATGCGGGGAAACAGGACAATGTAAGGAAAACAGGTAGGCTGCAGAATCTCCCTGTGTATTTCTGTCTGCAAGAAACAAGACAGCACTGAAACTAATAGTTGCGCATATTAATTGAGCGATTCCCGGTGATTCCCGGGCACAATTGGCACAATCTAGAATAACAAAGGTCAAGCCAGACTCTCGGCGCCAGCAGGAAGTCCGGACAATAAGTTACAAACAGCCCCAAGAACCGCCCCAGCGATCGGGGAAACAGCCCCAGCTTGGGGAATTCAAACCAATCGATTGGTATGCGTCCAATCGATGCAAGCAGGTATAGGGCCTCCCAGATGGGCTGAAAGCCCCTGTGACCTATAAGGACAGATCCAGTTCCAGCTCTCTCTCTTAGCGGCCCTCCCAGCAGAACACCTTTGCAGCAGCTCTCTAAGAACTTAACCATGAGAAGGAGAGCCTGGCCAACAGCTACGACGACAAGTAAATGTACACCAATGCTCACTACGAGGAATAGACACTCCTGAACCTTAGCCCGTACAACTGGGAAGCCTGCAGTCTCAGGACAGACAAGAGGTCTATTGTTCCCTGATCCAGTGGGTCCCTTATCGAAGATAAGTATTGGCTTATAGTGGTAGGAATAGTTTAGTCCCATTAGTATTAGTTGCATGAGTATCGATTTACTGTGTAAATAATAATGTGTTTGATTGAACCTGACTAACTGGTGTATTTGAGTCATTGATCTGAACTTGAACCTCGTGGCAGGTATCATAAGGATACCTGCCGATTCTAGAGCTAAGGAATAAAACAGAGCCAATTGAGTGTAAAGCACACTCACCAGAACAAGCAACAGTGGCGAGTGGAACGGTGTGTGTCTAAATGAACAGTGTCCAGGCTGCCTGGGCACCCATTCATCAAAGGGCCCTGGCTGCCGCATGTCAAAGTGCCCTACTAACAAACGTCCTTGCTTCTCCCTCCCATACCAACCCCCCCTTTTCAAGTGCATGATGTTTTCGCAGCAGCCGTCGATGTTCGCCGCCATGGCGGGACAGGCGGCAGCCCATCCAGATGGCCAACCGTTGCGTGCGATGAGGGGTGGCTCATGGAGGGTGCTGCAGAGGGAGTGGCAGCAGAGGGCCCCATGCTAGGCACTGCTGCTGCAGGCCACCATGTCCGACCAGTCCACAAGGAGGCGGGAGTATGCGGACCACCCCCACGTAGCCAGCCGGAACAGGGCGATGACACAGATCCTGAAGGATTATCTGGGGATGAGCACGATCAGGTGGCGTGCCAAGGCGGTGGAGGCGTGCCATGCGTGACCAAGTGTACCGGGACCGCATCTCGTTCGAGGGACATGACGGAGGGCGGACATGCAGGAGGAGAATCCGGATGAGCCGTGAGACGGTCGCACATATATGCCACCTGCTGGCGCACCTGGAGCCACGTGGAACTGGGGGAGGACATTTCCTCCTAGTGAGGGTGAACGTAACTGTTGCCCTGAATTTTCTTGCGACCGGCTCCTTCCAGTCGCCGAGCGGGGACCTGTGCGGGATCAGTCAGGCCTCGGTGAAACAGTGCATCCGGGCAGTAACCGATGGCCTCTATACAATCGTGGGACGGTTCATTATGTTTCCGGAGACCATGCTCACCAGGCTGCCAGGGGCATCGTAATTCGTCGAGGTGGCCCTGATACAGGGTGTCGTGGATGGTGTTCAGTCAACCTGCGTGCACCACCGCGGGACA